>NC_084850.1:37513595-38887359 GCF_033115175.1 Lepus europaeus | reverse complement strand
ATGGAGGTGTCAATATGACACCAAGACCAGTCCTCTTTGCAGGGCAGTTTGCAGAAGTTGAAATGGACTAGGCACACAGAGGTCAGTAGATTTCTAAGACTTACTTTTGTGTACCTCAGATCAGATTAGCTATATTTTATGCACTCAATACCCACACATGGTTCATGGCTTTTGTACTGGGGAACACAGCTACAACCTCATCACCTTTATACTTTAGAAAGACTTTCAGTCAGTATTGTGAAGGATGATTCAGAGCATGGCAAGAAAGAAATTGGGCAAATTTTTAGGGGCGTAGATTAATAACCTAAGTAACTGTTAAAGGCCTGAGATAATGAGAAATCAGAGTGAATGGAGAGGATGGATATTTTGAATACAGTCCATAGGGCTTGGAGGGGGTGAAGGAGGGCTGGCAGTATATAAGGAGGAGGGAAGTCATCTAAATGGTCACGGATAAACAGGATTCAGAAAACGTGATGATGTATTTGAGATGCCTCATGAATATTAAGCAGGGATAATTAGTTAGGAATTGGAAATGCGGGTCTGGAACCTAGGAGTGGAATCTGGACTAGAACTCAAGATTGAAGTGTCTTTGGAAGATGGGTGTGATTACTTTGAGATAGTGTATTAGAAGAGGAAGAGTGGGCAGCTATGAGCAATGGTTCAAGTCCTGGTGAGCTGCTCCACTTCTGATCCAGCTCCGTGCTAATGTGCCTGGAAAAGCAGCAGAAGATGGCCCAAGTGCTTGGGCCCCTACACCCATGTGGGAGACCTGGAAGAAGCTCCTGGCTCTTGGCTTTGGCCTGGCCAAGTCTTGGCCATTGTGGCCATTTGGGAAGTGAACCAGTGGATGGAAGATCTCTCTCTCTCTTTCTCTCTCTCTCTTTAACTCTGCCTTTCAAATAAATAAATAAACCTTTAAAAATAAATAAAAATAGAAGAAGCAGATACAATTTATGGCCTACAATACAGTGTTTTAATATAGGTACACACTGTGGAATGCCTAGATCAAATTAACATATGCACTACCTCACACACTTACCACTTTTTTTTTTTTATGGCAAGAATGTTTAATTTTTATCATAGTAATTTTCACATACTCATTACATTGTTATTTACTGTAATTACCATGATGTACAACACATCTCTCTCTCTCCCTCTTTCTCTCTCTCTCTAATAGATTTATTTATTTGAGAGACAGAGTTACAGAGAGATGCAGAGACAGAGAAGTCTTCTATCTGCTGGTTCACTTCCCAAATTGCTGCCACAGCCTAAACTGAGCCCATCCGAAGCCAGGAGCTTCTTCTGGGTCTCTGATGTGGGTGCAGGGGCCGAAGGACTTGGGTCATTTTCCACTGCTTTCCCAGGCAATAGCAGAGAGCTGGATCAGAAGAGAAGCAGCTTGGACTTGTACTGGTGCCCACCTGCTGTGCCACAGCCCTGGTGCCACAACACATCTCATGAACCTAGTCTTCCTAACTGAAATTTTGTATCCTTTCACCAATGTCTCTCTACTCCTCCACGCCTGGAGCACAGGCAGTCAGGAAAAGTAGAATTGCAAAGAAGACAGGGAAGGAGTTTTTAGTGATATATAAGTACAAACAGGAGAGAACTGCAGCACAAGTGAATTTCATGTATCCTTATAAAAATGGTAATTATAAAGACTGTAGAAAATGAGCAAATGTAAATAAGTGCAAAGAACATAATATAAAATAGTATGCACTTATGGTTTACATAAATAACATGCAAATATGAAAAAATGTGTAACAATGACATTATTGATATAACATCATCACAACTTTTAAATAGTATTATATTGTGACTAGACTAAAAAGATGGGAAAATATGACAGTAGAGGAATTAAAAATAAATATGTTTGTGTAATCTAATGGTTGCACCTGATAACACTTATCAAAGTACTATTATTCTAGATCAGTGATATTCAACCTTTTTTCATTATCATTCCCCCATACTCCCTAAGTCTTTATAGACATTTTTGTTTCCTAAAAATTTAATGTTATATATACATTTTATATCTGTTTGAGTGTGATGATGGCTCTTTGGAGGGCTACAGACCACTGTAATATCTAAGACATATTTCTCTACCCACCTTCCCAAGAGCCAATTTTCACCTTCTTGGGTGAATATTCTTAACCTCTGATGAGAATGCATGTGGTAGATGGCTCTGCTTAAAAAATCAAAAAGTCTTTGTAAACATTCCACATGTGTGCATTAAAGGAAAGACATTTGGGGTGCAGTTCCCATTTCCTTTTTCATTTGTTCCATGATAACTTTCTAAGAAGCTGAGTGATTTTCATAAAATGTCTAACCCTACTGAATCAGGGCTAGGAATGTAATCATATGATAGGCTTGTTTCAGCTAGTCTTCCTAAAACCATGGAAGCCAACATGATCATTTGAAAGGAGCTATTCTTCACTTTGAACCAATTTCAGTGAAAGTTGATATGTGACTCAATTGTGTAAGGTTGACATTTCATTTACAATTTCCAAGTTTATAGATCCATCAATTTGTACTTAGATGTGGCTAGCAGGAGTGAACAGCTTTTCCTCTTGTATATGAGTTCTGATTTAAGAAAAAAATATCAAAATTCTAAGCGTTTATTTAACTGAAAAGGAAAATAACTTTATTGAACATAAATTAAAAAATTCATTTCTTACAATTCAAAATAACTATTTTACTAAGTGAAAGAATATCAAGGGGAAATTTGGTAATTATTTTTAGTAATTAAATGATAAATATGTGCATGTCTAAAAGCTAAAAAGTCAGAAGAAAATTTCTAATCCTTCATCTTGAAATGAGCCACAGATTAGTACTAGGGAGTTAGGCAGACTGCATGCAGTTTGTGGCCTCTGTGAGCTCTTGTCATTAGACAAAATGAAAGACATGGGTTGTGCCTTATTTTTCACATTTACCATAGTATTTGTCATTGAATAGCTGCTGAATGCCTGGTGATCCCAATCTTTAGCATCAACAATCTGTGTGGTATTGACTTAATTTCTCCCAAAGTTTAGAGATGCCACAAATTAAAAGTACAATGAGAAAAATTAATGATCTCTGCTATAACTTTGTGCAAGTCTATTCCCGAGTAGTAAGCATATACTTATTCAGAGCCCATTCTTTCTGGATTACTGACATTTCTACACATTTTGTGAACATAGGCACTGACATCTTTGTTTCATAATACCTTTTCAGGGATGTTTTCACAATGAACAGCTTTGGAAGGCATACTGTCTCCCTCTAGTACAGAGGGAAGGTTTGCTGCTTTGAAGATGAATTATACCTTCCTCAAGACAAATGTCAGATAGAGTTGCTTTTAGTTCATCATAAAAGATTTGGGTTCTTTATGTATGGGGCTCCTTGGCAGTGATACAAAACACCGGGGCCTGCCTTTGTAACACCCAATGGGAGCAGGAGGGCAAGAGAATAATGTGAAAACTCATACTTGCTATACCATGAGTAACACAGTTCTGTGTCTCAGATCCAGTAGGCTCATGTATTTTATCAATATCCATGAGACTGGCAGACTAACTTGGTAGTGTGGAAGTGGGGTAAAATCTCTGACCCTTTATAGTTTTTGAAACTTACTCTGTGATTTCTCCTTTGTTTTTAATGAAACATTATTACTTAGAATAATACTTTGTCCTCTAGGAACTTAAGCACCTATTGTCTTGGACTCTCCCATTATCTAAGACCCTACTCCAATTCATTACACCGTGAAAACTACAAAACTAAAGTCAATGTTATAAAAGTGATTTCTTACAATCCTAACAACCTGGCATAATGGCTTTAATTCATTGTTATAGCCTCCTTGAATTCTCAATTGTATAATTAAAGCTTCCTGCAAAAGTTAAACTACCCAAAGTTGAAAAAGTTGCTATCAACCAGTCAGTGTTGTGATCCGAAAAGATCAAAAGCCTGGGTACACAATTCTTGTAGAGGTTAAGCCACTAGTTGAGATGCCAGTATCCCATATCAGAGTGCCTGAGTTTACATCTCAGCTCTGCTCACAATTCCAGCTTCCAGCTGGTGCACACTCTGGGATGTAGTAGGTGATGGCTCAAGTGGTTGAATACTATCAAGGTGAAGACCTGGAGAAAGTTCCTGACTACTGGCTTTGGTTTGGCCTAGCTCCAGCCATTGTGAGCATATGGAAAGTGAGCCAGTGGATGGGAGATTTCTCTCTTTCTCTTTGCAAAATGAAGCAAAAGGCTTCCTACTGAGGGTATAACATTTTTATGTGAGATAATATTTGCACATAATCAATAATTTGTTATAAGATTGATGTATGTATTTGAAAGGCAGAGTGACAGAAAGATGGGGGAAGAAAGAGACAGAGAGAGAGATTGAGATCGAGATCTGCTAATCTTCTAAAAGGCCAGCCTGAATTCAGAAGCCAGGAACTCCATCCAGGTCTCCCACATAGGTAGCAGGAACCCAAGCACCTGGGCTATCACCTGTTGCCTCCCAGGTGCACTAGCAGAAAGCTGGATCAGAAGCAGAGGCAGGAACCAGTCCCAGGCAGTCCAATATGGGATGCAGTCATCCCAAACAGAGATTCAACTTGCTGCACTATAATGCCCATCCTATCTGAAGTAATTTTCTGAAATAAAATGATGCTCTCTGTCAGCTCTAAGAGTTGGGGAAGATTTCATAGAAGGAATAGGGCCTAAATTAAGCCTGTGAAGTTACTATATTTCTAAAGCATATTAGGTATTACAATTCTATTTAAATGACACAAGAACAGAATAACAACAGAGAAAAACAGGTGATAATGACTGGCTAAAAGATATTAAAATCTAAATTTCTTAGCTCCTAGTACATACAAATGTGTGCACGTACTCTTTCACTATGTGTGTGTGCAAGTGTGTATAAATTTATAAATATTAAAATGCACAGATGTTAAGTGTACAGCTTGAAGAGTTTTGACAAATGTATACACCCATGTAATCACTACTACAATCAAGGTACTGAATATTTTTGTCACATCAGAAAGTTCTCTCTTGTTCCCCACCATTCAGAGGCAACCTCTGGCTGGTTTCCATCATCATGTATTAGTTTTGCCTGTTATTATAATTTTTTAAAGATTTATTTATTTATTTATTTGAAATGCAGAGTTACAGAGAGGCAGAGGCAGAGAGAGAGAGAGGTCTTCCATCTGTTGGTTCACTCCCCAGATGGCTGCAATGGCTGGAGGTGGGCTGATCTGAAGCCAGGAGCCAGGAGCTTCCTCTGGGTCTCCCACATGTATGCAGGGGCCCAAGGACCAGGGCCATCCTCCACTGCTTTCCCAGGCCACAGTAGAGAGCTGATCAGAAATGGAGCAGCCGGGAAATGAACCGATGCCGGCACTAAAGGTGGCAGCTTTATCCACTACACCACAGTGCTGGCCCCCTGTTCTTGTAATTTTAAGGAAGTAAAAGAATCGAGGTTGTTCTGAATAGCTGCTGGAAATAAAATATGCATGGTACACATGATAAACCACAAGGAGAGAAATAGAGTTGAAAGATCCAGGAGTTACAGTTGGATAGATCAGAAGAAAGTTCTAAAAGGATTTGGATATCAAAGTAAGAAACTTGAAGATACTTTAAGGGATTCTAAAAAGTTGCTGGTAGATCTTCGGCATGACAGTGATGTGATGAAGGTGGCATTTAAGAGCAGTTTCACAATGATATGCAAAATGAACCAGACTATGAGAAAAATCAATCATTCAAAGAATAGAATTTAATTCACACTGACAAATATTATTCTGCATTATAACCCTGGGCAAAGTAGAATGGTCAACTTTGGCATTATTGATAAAAGGCTAAATAGAAGAGTAAAATTGGTTTTGTGAGCAAGGTCACCAGTAGTAGTAAATAGAAGTTGACAGTATAAGAGGGCAGTGACAAGTGGAGTACAAGAAAAATCAGTGTTAGATTCAATCTTTTTCACACTATCTATCATGGTCTAGATTAAGAACATGCTGCAAGATGTGTGGATTTGTAGATAACACAAAATTTGAAGACTGTTCAGTTATCAAAGAAGAAGGAAACAAAATTCTTTTCTCTGGGATCTAAAAAAAAAATTGAATGCCCAGGGCTGACAAATAGCTTTTATAATTCAATATGGAGCAAAAGGAGGTAATAAAGTCAATGTAAAAGCCTACCACAATATGGTGAAAATAACACATTGTGTGGCAAGACCTTAATACACCCATAAGAGTAACAGTAATATCATAAATGTCTCAAAAATAAGAGAAATCAAACCATTAGGGAAATCACGAAATCAACAGGCATAACAAAAGCCTGAGCACCTTGCACTGCTGTCTATGAGCACCTACAAAGCCTCTATCTGACGGGAGGTTTCTGTTAGTGTACAGTTTAATTGGCAGTGAGCATAGAATGGGGTTAATGGTGATTTGGAAAACCAACAGATGGTAACTGTCGGTAACAGTCCATGAAGTTACGTACAGCCATAAGACTGTTTAAGAAAATCAAGATATTATTCCAAAGAGATGAAAAGAAGGCACACATAAAATGTATAAAGTGCTAAAGGAAATAATAAGGCAGATGCTCCTGTTCAAAACAAGCCAACTTTCAAGAGGGAAAAAAGGACACAGGAGCTTAGAAGGAATTACCAGAAACCACAGGATGAGCTAGGGGCAGTGTAGTAATTACATTATGCAGTAGATGAGAATTTGTAAAACAAAACAGAAAAACATTACATTCCCAGGTTGAGGCCTTGCACAGTGGTATGTACCAAGAAGCAAAATTAATCTCAGCACAATTAAAGATAAAACTATAGGGGAAAACATCTTTTGAGAGTTCTTTCATTTTGTTATCTCATCTTCTTGCCATAATGGGTAATTAAGTTTTCTAAAGTGAGGTAAATCATGGTGTCCCAGATAAACTTCATAGTGAATACGACTCTTCTTAAACCATTTTATTTTAAGGCTGAAGTTTAGTTTTATTTTGTCATGGAACAAATACCATGTTAGGGATCACAAGATATGTGGCTATTCCATTGCCAAGGGCTGAATGGTGCATGATGGGGTATTTTCTCCTCAAATATCTACCTTACAAAGTGTTAACCTAAAAGTTTGTCAGTGGAAGTGACTTAGTGAGTTAACTTTCCTTGAAGTATCTGCTGCTTAAAGAGAAGCTTGTTAACACAAATGAATGGGTTTCTAATGGTAAGGTTTCAGTGCAGGAACTTTTCTGCCAGAGGCACCTTTTTGGCAGTTTGCCCAAGGTAAGAGAGCTTAATAGTAAATGGCAGTTAAAAAATGTTTATGCTTATTCATTTTTTCCCAGTTACCTATATGCTAGAAGGTTGGGGGAAGAAAATTACATATTCTATAAATAAACAAACACACAATAAACCTGAATATTAATGCTTACCAGAAAAACCACTGTTGATGCCTCTGGTAAAATATCTCAGATTCAATATTTTAAATAATTAATATTTCAAAGAGACCTTTGAAATACTCTGTGTGTCTTCTCAGAATCAATCATTTACTAAGGGCATGGAACCTTTGTGAAAGGAAAGGCAAGCGAAAACAAACTTGGAAAAAGAATAAATCTAACTCAATTCAAAATTGTCTAACAAAATCTAAGTTTACTTTAGGAAAAGATAAAAATGAATATTTTTTGAGGTAGGGATGTTATTAATATTTATCATTTATTAAGAGCTTACCATATATCAGTCACTATTCTACAGCAATCATTTTGAATCCCAACACCAACACATTTTTTTTTCTAGGTAAAGAAAGCAGGAAAATTTAGATGAATTAACTTATTCAAGTTCACTTGGTTAGGAGGTGACAGAAACAGCATTAGAAGCCAGGGATGTCTTGAGTAGGGGGTTTGGCAAATTATAACCCTGGTTAAATCCAGTCTACCCCCTGTTTCTGCACAGCCTACAGGCTAAGGATGATTTTCACATTTTAAATTTTTTTTTTTTACAAATAAAAAGAATGTTATTTTGCACTAAATTTTATGGAAACCGTCTTGCTACTTCATTATGTATCGTCTGTGACAGCTTCAGAGCTGCAATGGCCAAGTTGGATTGTTGCAACAGAGACATTAGGGACCATGAAGCCTAAAATATATTGTATGTGGTTCTTTACCAAAAATTTGCTGACCCCTGCTTTCGATTACAAACTATCAAGTTTAACATCATACTAGATACAGGCATTTGTGGGCCTCACAATCTGCCTCTGAGGTGCTAAAAGAAACTTCATAAAGGTTGACCATATGTGTAAAACAAGACCTCACCCTAGGTGGATGGTGGGCCAGAACAGTAATATAAGCCTCCTTAGCAGTTGAGGTGCGCTTCCATCTAGAGGGCCAAGGTCAAGAATGAAACAGGACAATGATGCACATAATAGACACTCACTTCTATCTGGATTTAATATTTAAGAGTCCTTGAAGTCCATTTCCAAAAGAATAGTCACACACACACAAAAAATAGTCACAAAAAGAAGTTTTTTTTTTTTTTTTCTTTTCCCAAAGGCCAATGAGAGACCTGATGTCCAAGCTTGATTTTCGCTACAACCTAGCTCAGAAGTGTGGGATGGAAGTGACTTTTCAGGAATTGCCCTTGGGAGAGCACAATTGGGCAGTTTTAACAAAGGTCACACACCAGAGCAGTAACTGCACCCAACACCAGGTATCGAAATGTTGTAATTGAGAGAACAGGTACTCTTAACTGCTGATGCTCAGAGTGCAGGGAAAGAACTAGTTGATAATTCATCATCTGCTAAATCCAACTTTCAGACTGTAGTGTGCTTCTTCCTTTGCATATCAGATTCTATAACAAATCAATTCTCCAGCTAAATTCTAGCACAACTACACAAAAGAAGTAACAATCTCACTCCACTTTTTGCAAACAGACTTAACACTAGCTCATTTTTAAAAAGCAAGGAGTTGTGTGTGTGTGTATGTGTGAGTATGTGAGTCTGACCATCTTATTTTTGAATGCTCAGAGACTGCACAAAGCCACAAACTTATTTGTTCTTATAACACCCATCTCAAATCGAGATACATTTTGTTTTGTTTTACATGATGATATTATATATTGCTTTCTTAAAAAAGAAAAGGTAGTTTGAAAAAAATATGTGCAACCAACTAGTTTACTGCAAAGTCTCACCTCACTGAGGATAAGAACAAAATTATTTTGGTTGTCTTCACCACTGCTCCCAGACATGCAATGTCAAATCTCCCTTTCATGTGCCATAGTGACATCTTGGGAAAATTCCATAATTACCTGCTTGCAGTTTAAATATTAATCTTATATATGCTTCAAAGAGTTTTCTTCCTCCTCAGCTGGTTGGTCTTTTGGACCCAAGTACCTCAACGGCTAAGTGGGTGTCATAATCAGTTCCACCTCTCACTCCTCTAACTCCTCCCCCATGGGGGAGTTAAATCTTCCAGTTGCTTGGAGTAGGGAAGAAGGAAATAAAAGCTGGAGAGGGAATGTCTGTCTTAACTGGCTACTGTTATAACTCTCTTGATAAGCATGCTAGATGCCTTGCAAGAAACAAAGGTGGGGATTTAGTGCAATGATGCACGCAGAACGAAGAATAGGAAACCAGTTTCAGCATCTGTGTGATTAGGCCTTACCAACAAACTAAACACCATTTAAGGAGCCAGCATTGTGGTGCAGTAGGTAAAGTTGCTGCCTACAGTGCAGGCATCCCATACAGGCACTGGTTTGAGTCCCGGCTGCTCCACTTTTTTTTTTTTTTTCTTTTTGACAGGCAGATTAATACAGTGAAAGAGACATAGAGAAAGGTCTTCCTTTTCCGTTGGTTCACCCCCCCAAATGGCTGGCATGGCTGGCGCACTGCACCCATCAGAAGCCAGGAGCCAGGTGCTTCTCCTGGTCTCCCATGCGGTTGCAGGGCCCAAGCACTTGGGCCATCCTCCACTGCCTTTCTGGGTCACAACAGGGAGCTGGAATGGAAGAGGAGCAACCGGGACAGAATCCGGCACCCCAACTGGGATTAGAACCCGAGGTGCTGGTGCCACAGGCGGAGGATTAGCCAAGTGAGCTGCGGTGCTGGCCTGCTCCACTTCTGATCCAGCTCTCTGCTATGGCCTGGGAAAGCAGTAGAGGATGGCCCAAGTGCTTGGGCCCCTGCACCCATGTGGGAGACCCGGAAGAAGCTCCTGGCTCTTGGCTTCAGATCAGCGCAGCTCTGGCTGTTGCTGCCAACTGGGGAGTGAACCAGTGGGTGGAAGACCTCTCTTTCTCTCTGCCTCTCCTTCTTATTCTGTGTAACTCTGACTTTCAAATAAATAAATAAATAACTCTTAAAAAAAACTACCATTCAAGTGGTCAAATTCTTAGAGTGAGTGTTTTGGAAACCTAAATGATCTAAAGTCAAGTAATTTAGATAATTTATACAAATATCTATGAACAATATAATTCTGTTAAACAAGGAAAATTCAGATAGACCTTAATTATATACTTTACTAAATAAAAGAGAAGCTCGCCTTCAACAGAAAAAAAAATTAACGTCAATATAAATAAATAAGTAACTCTTTAAGGCAGATATAGTAAATTTAACATATGGCACCTACAATTAATTGGATCTAACTTTTAAAAGATGATATATTAGAAGTAATATGGTAACTGTATAGTAGGTGGTATTGCCTCAAGTCAACATCGAGTAACCTCTTCATTACTTTATAACATTCATCTCAAAAAACACAGATTTGCTAACTTGAAATTTTCTGAAATTGAAACCCATAGAGCTCCTTAGGGTGGAGGCCAATAAAGCATAGGGTACTTCATTGGAAGAAGCCTATGATCATAATATGGATGCCACTGAATTACATGAGGCTTGATCAGATAGAAGAAAATGGTATAGAATTGCAAAATTAGGCACCAATACCTCAGAGATCTAATTTTATTGATTTCTGAACATCATGTGGTTCTTCTAAAATAAAGTCATAGGATGATAATTATGCTTAAAAAACTTGCTAAAAGCTGGTAAAATCACAGAAAATACTGGCATTTAATACTGTCAGTAACTGAAGTTTAACTTCGTAAGTGTTTTATTTTAGGTTGATGTGTCAATTTGACTTTCATATTTCTTAGTTTTTTTTTTAGTTCAAAAACGTCTGTGGTCTATATCATATGAAGTAACTGTTTGCATTTATCATCACACTAATGATAAATAAAATGTAACAAACCTTTCATTAAAATGCATACAACTATGGTCAGAGACAGACATACAAATGGGCACTTAATTTCTTGCTTGTGATTAACTAGAAAAGATTTACAATTTCAAATTTGCTTAAACTGTGTTCCTTCTTAGGAAAGTAGGCTCCAGAGAGGAAAGCAGGAAGAACTTTGATACAGTTAAACAGCACTGATGCAATCATACCCTGAGCACATTCTATATGTAGTTTCTGACTGACTCTTTCAAACTAGCAACACATAACCCCTGGGCATTTACTCAAGCTCAGCACTGTGCAAAACAGTGAACTGGAAGATATCTCCTAATGTCGTACTGTTATAAGTAGTGGACAAATTTGGAAATTAAGATAATTCTTGGCTAAAAAAAAAAGCCTTAATGGTCAAACCAAGTAAAAATACAATATACTTGAAGAACAAAGAGACAATATTATAAATTTCCATACCTTTGGACAATAATTAATAGAGCAGCTTATTTTTCCATTATAGTTTGGGTATGGATCAAGCATTTGCAGGAGCCAAGGTTCTATTGTTTAGAAAAGTAATTTATTTTGGTATCATCCATTTGCTGATAAAGTACCTCAGATCAATATATCATGAAGGGAGGGACTGATTTTATTAAATAAAGGATATTTGTAACTACGTTTATTTGGCTTATCCATTGAACAGTTATCATTTTAATATTATTTTTTTCTTTTTTTAGATAAGTAAAAAAATTAAAAAAACAAATATCTGTTACCCTTCAAAAAATGGGGTTGAAAAGTGATATTTGCTGGGACAGAAGACAACAAGGAGGTTACTAAAGGCTCTGGCAAAGATTTAGGACCAAGCAGTATTTTGTCCTTTTTATGAATCTCTTGTCTAAACTCATCAGTGGAATCTTTGCATACTATCTGATTTCATTCAAGACTGTTTATTTCCTATTTATAGCCTATATCAACATGGGGAAATTGCAGTCCACAAAGACATGATAAGGACCATTTTTCATACAGCACTTCTATGGCAGCTAGTGATTTTTAGTATAGAGGAAATTTATCCTCCTCCTTTAAAAGGAATACACTACCTATGCTCTTATGACATATGGAATCCTGGGTCTTCAACAGCACTATGATTTTCTATTTCAGAAGAAGGAAGAAAAAAGTATATGATGATTTCTTCATAGTAATTATCTAACCTCATGTCAGTATATTTGTTTTAGTAACTGGAGATTCACATTAGCACAATCTTCAACAAACAAGGAAAAGTATTTAGAGAATTTATTCATTGGTGCCTTTTTTTTTTTTTTTTTCACATCCAGCCTAAAAGAAGCTATTTAAGGTGCATCCTGAATTGGGGAGTAAAGTGAGGAGAGGTCACTTCTACCTCAGCATCAAACCTGGAGAAATCATCATGTGCTGGGTACATTAGTCTTTCACTTTTCAAAACTATCTGGAAAGTGGTAGCCGAGGAACCTTGTCAACATCCAGCTCCATCCAGGATCTTACAGTATCTCTTGATCTAATTAGAATGACCAGGGCATATTCATTCGAAACAAAAAGAAAGAAAATAATAAATTAGCTAATGACACTACATTGTTTCTGAAGAAATACTATGCAACCAGGAGAACTGTATACATAGGAGATCAGACTACTTATCAGGTGACTTCATTCAGGCCTGTTTCCCAGGGCAGCCCTGCTTGAACACATAGAGAATTTTCCTATTTAAAGTCTTCCTTAAAGAACAAAAATCCACGAGAAAATTCTCTTACAGGTCAAAGAGCAGAGAAATGATCAGCTCAGGTAGATTTTTAATTTCATTCACAGCAAAAAGTAGTTAAGTAATAGTTATGGATATTACCTTTCTATTTGGAAACCATTAGATTGAGTCATATGAGACTGCTGATTTTGTAGGTCAAAAATGATCAAAAAGCAATAATTTCCTATAGTTTAAACCACAAATAGAGATGTTGCTAAGCCTTTATATCTACTACTAACTCTCTGAGAAAATATTTCCAAACAAAGAGGAGTGGGAGATTACACATTGTGGAAGGCTATCTATGACAATAAAAATATACTTTCTAAAATGAATGATTTGAAAAACACAGTCTTTCTAATAGTTCCTATGTTCTACAACTCTGGCATCTATGTTCTAGCTTTGTATGAGCCATAATTACAACCACGAGAACAAGGTCAAGGTAAGCCAAGGCTCAGCACACAGTCAGCCTGTCCTTTTGTTTTTATATTCATGATGGAGAAGCTGCCAATTTTTCATTGAGGCTGACAATTTGTGCTTTCTCCCGTAAAGTTTAGAAATGGTTTTGCAAGAGCTCCCAGAACTCTGTCCCTTGCCCCCACTCCGGTACAGGGATGCAAGGCAGCTTATCTTGTCATTTTAATGACACATCTTTGAGGTATGATTTCACTGGGGAGAGATTTAGAAATCAAAGCTTAAGTAGGGCTTGTGAAAGTAAGTTATGCAGTACTGAGCAAAACACAATCTCGAGAACTCATTTTTTCCCTCAGCAAGCATTAATGAATGTCAAGCCTTTATAGATTAGTTAATATACTTAGAGACAGAGAATACATGTTTATTTTTCCAAAATCTTGATTCAGCCAGTACTTCACTGAGAATTGAATAAATAAATCCACTTGTTATAGTGTTTTTCAGAGGAAAATTCGGCAATATTTGCAAAAATGTCAAGTTTATTTTTTCTATTATAAGCACATAAAATAATGACAATTGCTTCAATGTTACCTAGCATATCAATATATCTGCCACCCTTGCACTTTCCTATTAATTGTAATTTTATTTTTGTGTATTAGAATGTATCAGATAGGAAAACAAACCAACCAACTCAGTTCAAGCAAACAGCTAATTACATTTTTCATGTTCTTTGTCATTTTAGTGAGTTTCTTGTAAGAGAACGTAGGCATGACTTTTATTAACATCAGGGAATACATTTTTTTCCCTTTTGATAAAAGAAGAAAGGACCTTTCACATTTAAATTTCAATTTTTTCTTAGCATTTGCAATATAACACAAACATAGGTAAATAAAATTATTCTAATAAATATTAGAGCCAGCGGACCAGTCAGGGAGACTGAGCCTGCTGTGCATATATCAAATACTAAAGAGCATCTGAAATCAAAACTCATTGAACTTTTAAGAAGCACTGAATCATTCAATAGTTTTTCATTAAAGAAAAAAGAAATTTAAATAATAATAACAATTAGCCAAAGTGTTGTCTATGTATCAGGGAAGACATAAACGTGAGGAGACAGTTTTCAACTGAGTGGTTAGAAAAGTCTGTTTTCTGTTTCTCAACAAGAGTACAATTAAGGTCAGGCTTAGAAATAAACACTATGAGGTAAAGGAATATGATGTATCAAATAATTGTAATAAAAGGGAGAGGATAATGATTGCATTCCAGAACAATGGAACTTGTGAGAAATAAAAGTGTAGTGGGTGTTCACCTGAACATCCCTCAGTATCTAAGGATTATGTGTGCTATTATACCTTTTTTTCTCCTGGGACATTTCGAAATCTGCTGTTTAACCATTTGTCTTACAGACTTATGTGGAGGCATACTGAGATGCAGGGAACTGGACTCAATAGTCTAGAAAGCATCCTAATGTTTTATGAAAACAAAATCACAGAAAACAAATTCAAAGGATTGTGATTACTTAAAGTGAAGTCAATGTCAAGCACAAACGGACTCAAAGATATGCTGCAAAATGAAATGCTGTAAGCCTTCATATATTACTTACAGAGAATTTGGTATAAACTCTCTGTAGATAGGATACCTTAAATCACTAGGGATTAAAAAGGAGAAATGAGAATCTCATCGGTGAAATATGTGAGAAATTTGAAGCTGTTTGCTCAGAGTATGTAAAGTATTCATCAGAGAAAAGTGGTCAAATCTACTTTAAGAGAGATGAGAACAACTTCTTAATATATCAAAAGAGGACCAAAGAAGATTGTTTCTTGACAGAAATTCTCATGGGAAAAGCACCCCTCTTTTTTTCATTTGCTACAGAGATTATGTTGGGATTGATAGGAAAAGATAGACATTTTGAAAGAAATAAAAGAGGTCACTTGCAGAAAGAGTTTTTTTTTTTAATAAGTGCATTCTTATTAAAAAATTCTCACTTTTATCCAAGTCAAAACATTTATTTTGTTCCATGAACAAGGCAATGCCAGTTTCTGCTTCTTTCATTAACTGTATGAGGGAACTTCAAGAAGTTCATGGGAAACGGAATTAAAATATAAGTGTATTTTAATGTGAACGTTTTTGAAATTCCTGAATACAGGATCTTCAAAAGGCTCATGGAAAACATGTACTATGAAAAATCTATTTCTTATTTCAATGTTTTTGCACCAACATAAGCTTATCTTTTAACTCCATCTTCCACAAATTTTTTGAGCTTCCCTTGTATCACTTCGGTAAAACACAGAGATATCACAGGCATGCAATTTGTACAGTCACACAGGGTTCCACACTCAGAAGAGGCTTGCAATTGGTTTAATGCTCTGCTATTGTTTTGAGATTCTTAATAATCTTTGTACAGAGGTGCTGCATTTTCATTTTGCAGTGAGCCCTGCAAATGAGGTAGCCACTTCTGGTAAAACAAAACTCATCTATAACACAATAAACTATTTTGATTGTCCATTTTTCACAACTTTCTTATTAATATTTAAAAAAATAGTCTTCAAAATGATGTAGTAGTTACTAGTCCCGATAATTTCTTAATGCTATTTTCTTTTGCATTTATAAAATTATATCAAGGGAGAATTTCTCAGTGGTTGTCACTTCCTATAGAGGCTGTACTTTTTCAATCCACTTGAGCATGATTTAGAAAGAAAAGGGTCTCAATGCTCCAAATCCTTATCATTGAAAAGAAATGTTTGGTTGTTAAAAATAGAATTGAAAGCAGAAAAGATTGAAATGGTAGTTTTGCGTTTTCTTTCCTATAAATTCAGATTTGTGAGAGTACATGGGATAAAGATGACAAACTAAAACAAATGAAAACTCTCACATATGTTTATTTGCTATCTGAGGAATACATAAGCATATCCATCAAGAGTGAAGAAAACATCTGAAAGTATGTACAAATAAGAATGACTGCAGAATAAGGATATGAATATTATGCTAATAACTAATAGGAGGCAATCAATAACACAGTAATAGATGTGTTCCTGAACAGTTATGCAATTTATTACCTACCTCCTTTCCACTACAAAGCAATTCTATTTTAAGTACGAGGGACATGACTACTTACAAAATTCTCTGGCAATGTACTTTACAAGCTAAACACATGCATACATATACACACACTCACACACAGAGGAATACAAATGATAATTCCTCACTAAATCAGTTTGAGCTCATTTTTGCTAAGTCATAGTTTTAAAGACATGGCAATGTCCAGCAATCTAAGCCATACCTGACTCTATAAAGTGTCCAATGCCAAGGGTATTCTCCTATCTTGTCACTGAAAGGTACCTGATTCTTACTGATCTTGTCACTGGCAGTAGGTTAAAAAAAAAAAAAAAACATAAGAATGCAAGGCTTGGGGTTGGCATTGTGGCATAGCAGGTAAAGCTGCCATCAGTGCCAAAGCTACAAATCCTTTATGGGTGCCAGTTCAAGTCCTGGCTGCTCCACTTCCAATTCAGTTCTGTGCTAATGCACCTGGGAAAGCACAGGAGGATGGCCCAAGTGCTTGAGGCCCTGTACCCATGTGGAATACACAGATGAAGCCCCTGGCTCCAGCTTCAGCCTGGCTCTGTCCTGGCCATTGCGCCATCTGGGGAGTGAACTGGTGGATGCAAGACCTCTTTCTGTCGGTCTGTTTCTCCCTTTCTCTCTGTAACTCTGACATTCAAAATAAATAAATCTTTTTAAAAAATACTTAAAGAATGCAAGGCTTGGAGGATAAGTCTCTCATTTTTAAATATGCGGCAATATTATGATTCAATGCATTCATTTATTATTAAATAGTTTGCCATCATCACAAGAAAGAAATTCTAGAGGATGTATTTCAGGCAGAAAAAGTAATTCCAGATGGATAGTCTAAAATGCAAAAAGGAATTAAAGGCAATGTGTGGATAAATATAAGTGAAAACTCTAAATGAAAGAAAATAGTTATCATATTGTCTTCCTTTAAGACCATGACATCAATACTGTAGGCTTTCTAACTAGCATTGTTTTTCAGTGGAATTTTAAAAATGTCTTTAAATAGTCATTGATATTGTTAATAGACATAAACAACTATTTATTTGTGAGACTATGTAATAATATTAATAATATCTATAAATTATATATTTTGTGTTAATATATATGCTATATATACTATAACTTTTGGTATATATAAAAATATATTTGCTAATGAGCATCTTGTATTTACTTTTGAACATACTGAGTTGTATTGATCTCACACATATTTATACATCTATTAAAGTACACAAAACACCTATGAATATATCATATCTACATAATCAAGAATTAAGGTCCAAGTTTGAAGCATTCTTTCTTATCACTCTTCTACAATAAACATTCTTTTAATATTGGTGAAAACAAAATCACAGTGCTCAAAGCATCTGTATTCCTAGGATGCACCTAGAAAATTATAGTTATTAGCTATTGCTTAACTCCCCATTCTGGCATGACCAAGATATATATACTACGAGAAGTGTATTACAACATATGGGGAAATTACATTTCCAAGCAAGATTCTGAATCAATTCAACATTTTTCAGAAATGAGGTGAAAGAGAAAAGAGGACCTCCTACAGTGCCTATGAAAAGTATGGAAACCCAAAGCAGAGGTAACTGTAAGAAAACAGAACGAGACTGCTTTATTTATATATCAGATTGCTTACAAATCATGATGTTGCACACCAGGAAGCAATGCATCAGAAGTAAGGCAGTACAACTATCCCAAAGAGGGAAGGGAGATAGGTGCAGCAGAATCATAAAAAGGCATTATCAACTCATAAAATTCTAATGGGATTTATGGGTAAATATCAGATAAAAGCATTCCATGGAAATCAGTCCAAAAAATGCTTATATTACCAAAGATGTACATTTGGTGAACTCCAGATGGAGTTCTGGGCTACTGGCTTCAGCCTGGCCTAGCCCGGGATGTTGTGGCTGTTTGGAGAGTGAACCAGCATTTGAAAGATCTCTTTCTCTCTCTTTCTCCTTCTCTCTCTCTCTGTGTGTGTGTTACTCTGCTTTTCAAACACATAAATCTTTAAAAATGTACAGGCTATTTGTATTGTGGGGGATGCAGTGTGGTTATATTTAAAGCTTAATGTAACCATAGTCCATCTCTATAGCTCCATCTCGATTTCCCCTCAAAATATGATCAAATAGCCCTTAGAACAAAGCTGTATTGACTCTGAGTGAAGAAAAAGAGATGCAAAGAATGGCATAACAAGACCTAACAACATAATGGATTCCGGTTACGCCGGATACAGCTCTGACTCAGAACCAGTTGCCTCAAACAAGTAAAGCATCTATCTTTTAAAAAGACTGGGGAAGACACAGGGGAGGCAGTTTCATATACCATACTGAAGTTCAGTAGAATGAGGTCGGTTAAGCACTCTGTCCTGAGACATACACCTTTCATTTTCAATTGTTTTCAAATAAAGAGAGAGAAATCCCCTTTTCAAGTTGGATTGTTTAAATGCACCTACAGCTACTCCTGTCTAGCAAAGGCTAGGCAAGCTTTCCCTACTGATGCATTTCAAAAAAGGTTCAATTGGCAAAAGAAAGCAAGTGCAAAGGGTTTTTGACAAAAGAGGACTAGAGGGAACACATTTTCCTTTTACAGAAATACTGTTCTAGAAAATCAGACAAGGAAGCAACTCAACCAAGAACGCATAGATATTGGTGAAATAAACAGGGAATTTGGAAATTTTCAACTTCAAACATTCAACTGTTTAAGATTATTAGTTAAGGAATAGATAATATTATAAAAACAAGGGACTAAATAGACAAACAAAACAATGTATTATGGGTTTTAGATTATAGCCCAAACTAATCCAAGATGGTTACAATGGGGTGTCTGATAGCACAGAACGACACACGTCTGAAAAGAATGCACTGGATATAGTCCGGCCCTCAGTAGGGCTATGCCTGAGTCCTCTTAGACCTATATGCATCATTCCTGTTAAATGATACTACGAGTAATTCCTAGGAAAACTTGTCTTAGGCTCAGCAAGTAAAGAAGGCGAAATCAAATCCAGAAGTACTGAAATATCTATTCTTACAAATAGAATTTTTTTAAAACAGTGTACATGTAAAGTAGCTTTCAGTACTGGTTTAAACAAATAAAAGTATTATGCTACCCATAGTTAATTGCACATTTAAAAGGATAATTGTTTTTCAATTCCCAAATGAATCACACTGTCATCTTCTGAGCTATTATGAAACAGCATATGAACCCACAATTGATTCAGATAGCAACCAGGTACTCTAAGTTTAGGTTTTAGCACTTTTCTAATATCATTATAAAAAGCATAAATGCTTTCTTTAACTAAGACATAGTTTCTTTCCAGTTTTTCTTCTCCACTCACTAGTCAAGATACATATTTTAGATTGTTCACATGTAAAGGGTGTGCTGAGAACTAAGGATTGACTACTCAAAACGAAGAAACACAGAGTCTTAAGGATATATTTACATAAAATCTGTGAAAATATAAAATTTATATGCTACTCACTGCACAGGGTCTTCTGTGAGTATACGCTTATATAAATACACATATGGCACTATGTGCAACAGGAGCCATTGCTTCTTACTGAGAATGTACACACACAGAGTGAGAAAGGCTGACAGCTAATAACCCTTTAAGTAGGTTAATGGTGTTGAGTTATCAGACAACAATACTATGATTAGGGTGTGTCACCCTGCTCAGCACACTGTTGGCATTCAATAAATACTTGCAGAATTAAATTAAAAATCACTGAAAGGTTTTCAGCCATAATAATTCTTTTGCACATTTAGTATAACAATAGATTTTGTCCTGATTCTGAAGTAGCCCAGGGGCTCAGGGATTCAATGTGGGTGGAACAAATATAATTTTTGAAAAAAAAAAGTCATTAGAAACTCAGTTTGGTTCAGTACAGTTTGTTGGTTTTGTGAATCTGTTAGGTGTAATTACTGACATGAATCTAAATGCATTTGACTGAGAACAGAGCCAAATTAATTGCAATGTTGGTATACAGCAGCTGTTATTCATTTGACACTTTTCTGTATTGAATTAGGATATTAAAGTTGGAACAAAGTATGTTTCTAATAAATTATTAGGCCACCTACAATGTGTTTTGGTCATTTCTTATGTAGTCAATTTTATTATTCTCACCCACCTGCTCCAATATTTTCATGGATCTTTGCCTGGGAAAGTTGTATAAGGCATACATGGCAACAAGTGCACACTGCAGAGAAGAGCCAAATTTGTAATTGCCAATGTTATTCATTTTCTACAGAGGAATTGATTAAAAAAATCTTGTTAAATGCTCAGCACAGTTCTTAAAGTTTGTGCAAATCTAAGTTTCTGCATTTAGAATGTAAGAACTCAATGGGATCTAAAGTATATTTCCTATCTTGTCTCATATATTTATTTTTTGTCACCCATTTAAAAGAATATTTGTAATAAGATGTAGAAATTTGTTTCACTGCTAAGGCAGACAGAATGAGAATTAGTTCTTATTTTCAGTGAATTGATGCCAAGAATGTAATTATTTCAGTATGAAGTCATTAAAAAATTACTAGTGATAAGTCATTCAATGAGGCTACAGGAAAAAAAAAACTGTCAATCTAGAGTATATTCTGGAAATAACAGAGATTAAGTGCCTTCTCTGATATTAGTACACACTGATTATTGATGCTCCAAATAATGGTCTAGAGACAGTGACAAAGTCCGAAGATCTACCAGTAACTCTATATTATGTGCTGGCTATTTAAATGCCACATACTGCATGCTTTTTATCTGCGTAAAATGTTAAAGTCCCAAATACTGAGGGGACAGTGAGAGGAAGCTTGTGTACTAGAGTCCCAAAAGATTATGGGTGATAAAGATGAATGTACAAAGGGCTTTCTATAAATTCAATTTAATCAAAACACCTCTTTTTCCAGGGTAGTCAACTAAGATTTTATTGTAATCACAATTGCCATAGATAATTTTCCTTGAAATGCTCACTGAAAATTTTAAAAATGGATGAAAACATTTAATGATTAATAAGTGCTAGCCACGTGCCAGGCAAGGGCTAAGAGATTCACATTTATCCTCTTGTTTAATTCTTGTGAAAATCCTATGAGGTAGCTGCCATTCTTTTCCCAGTCTTACAAGTGAGTAAGCAGAGGATCAGAGAGGTTAGGTGAATTACCCAAAGATACATTGTGTAGGTGGCAGAGCCAGGATTTGAATTCAGGGTTGTCTGGCTCCAAAGGAAAGGGGGCTGAACTCATTTCATTTCAGGCTAATTCAATGACATAGAGATCTGTCTGAGATGACACTTCACTGAGGGTCAGCAGATTCACCCAGTAGGGGGTGATGTATCATTGATGATTCCTACAGTGGAAGCTCCTCTTTGTACTCAATGTATTAAGCCAGTGCTTGCAGTTAGAAATTCAAAAATTGTTTGCTGAATGAATAGCCTCAGCATGGCATGATGTTGCATTAAAATGGACCTAAAGATGTTTCATAGCAACAGCAATGTCCAGAATTTATAATAAACACCTTGGTGTGCTAAAAGCTCCGAAGACATGGGCAAATCTATGTTGTACTGAATTTTTTTATTTAGTAAAACAAATCTTAAATCTGCACTGAAAAAAATGCATACTTATAGAACAAGAGAAAAAGTACTGATTTTGAATATACATAGACTTCTTGAAATATTTACTAGTAGGGAATACGTTAATGGAAATAAATAGATTATCAGTCAGATACTCTTTTTCTCTTCGTAGATAAGACAATACTAGTTCAAAGATTTTTTTTTTCTAGGCCTACCACATATAAAAACTTATTCAGCTTGCATTCTCATCTATGAACTACCATTATCACTTGTAAAATACACCAGAACGATGTTACCCCTATTATCTTAGTAATTCATATTATTGGGGGTACTTAAATACTGCTTGGATCAATTCCATTATTTGTGGGTTTTTAATCTATAATTTTTGTTATTGTAATATCTAGACTATGACTTTGGGATTTATAATTTTGGTGTATTCAGATAAAATAACATAATATGAAATGAATTTATTATTTTATAAAAAATGATTATTTTAACCTTAAAAAAAGAGAAAAACCAAATTGCTATCTACTACTACTGATAGAATTTAAATGTTTATGTTTATTCATCAAAATTTGCTAGTCAACAGTCCAAAATCTGACTTATCCTCCAATCTAATGTAGCTCGTGCTTTATTATCATACAAAAAGTTAATAGGTAACTGTAATTTACATATGATTTTATATAAGGAGGAGCAAAATTGTTCCTGATTAAATAATATTAACATAAGAATAACACTTATAGTTTGCAATTCCAGAACATCCACTTTTAATATATTTTTTCTACTGCTTCCTCCAAGTCCTTGCAGTTAATTTGCAGACTTCCACAAACATGAAGAGACTTATTTGCAAATATTTAGTAAATTTGCTTTCTTTCTCTACTGACAGAATTAATTTATCTTTTTTTTTAGTTATCCCTAAGTTAATTATCATGTATATCAATATAAGCAAACATTGGAGAACATAGATTACATCAAGTACTTTATGTAGTTTGCATACTGTTGTGCACATTTCAGAGTACATTTATTGATACAGTATAATTTTTTGCTGCATTTAAATTAGCTTTCTCAATTTTAAATTTAAATAAATGGTGTATTACTGTGCATGCTCTAATTATAATTATTTGGGAAATGGTGCAATAAATGTTGATTGGATGAATGAAATAACGTAATATGCCAAAAGACATCAATATATAATTATCGATGGGTAAAACTGTACTGTTCTTTTAAAATGAAGTCTTTTTCCCAGCTGTGAATCTGTTGCCAGTAACTTTCACTGCCTTTTTTTCATCATTTAATGAATTTTTCCCTTCCTGTTACCAGGGTCTTAAACAGCCACAGGTTGAAACTGCTTTGAAGAGAGAATCAGTTAAATACTTTTCTTCACCTTTCACTATTCTTTTCTAGAAGACATCTTCCTTGTAGTTACCTCTCCTTTCTTTTTTTTTATTTTAAGATTTATTTATTTATTTGAAAGTCAGAGTTACACAGAGAGAGGAGAGGCAGAGAGATCTTCTATCCGATGGTTCACTCCCCAGTTGGCCGCAATGGCCAGAGCTGAAGCCAGGAGCCAGGAGCTTTTTCCAGGTCTCCTGTGCGGGTGCAGGGGGTCCAAGGACTTGGGCCATCTTCTACTGCTTTCCCAGGCCATAGCAGAGAGCTGGATAGGAAGAGGAGCAACCGGGACTAGAACCGGTGCCCATATGGGATGCCGGCGCTTTAGGCCAGGGCGTTAACCCGCTGCGCCACAGCGCCGGCCCCGTTACCTCTCCTTTTTTGTGCTTCTGGTTTACTACCTTGGTAATCCTCGAATGAATTCCCATAATAACTTTAGCTCTCCTACCTTATCATGTCACAAGTCCCCTGTCTAACTTTGAAGGCTATTCATAGTCTGGCTCCATCCTATCTTCGCAAAAAGATTTCCAAATCAAAGCCTCCTCTCACAATGAAAACACCTCCCCCCCCCCCCCAACATTTAACTACCAAAAACTGACCACAGATTAAAGGACATTGATACATAATTGATAAATAGACTAGAGTATACTACACTTGATCTTAGCCAAAAAGCTGAGAAGGGATAGACTAGAGTATAAATCACAACAGTGTCTGAGATTTTAATGGGTTACCTCGTTTAGCCTTCTTAAAGACAGGACAGATACTAATATTATTCCATTTTGTAAGTGAGGAAATCAAGACACAAAATGATTAAGTACCCTATCAGATTATAATGCTAGTAAACTGTGAAGCTGGGACTTGAATTTAGAACTCACTCTCTTAATTGTTCTGAGGTATTTTCCTAAGGGACATTAAACATATCATCTACACGGCCTGACTCCTTATGTGTTGACATGTACTGCCGCTGACACAATTTGCATTTACTTGAATAATTTTGCTTCTCCTTAGGCACTTATTACCCATTCTTAAGGGACTAACAAAACTGATATGTGTGGACACTAAACTTGGGCTTTTCCATGACGCCTTATGTCATCTTACCAGACCTCACTGAGCTCCCCTTGAAGACAGTTCCAAAGAGCAAACCATTCCTCTTATATACCAGTACACAGTTTACTCTTTGATGGTTTAGCTTTATTTCATCTCTCTGACAAAATCTGAAAACTTCTTAAGGGTGGGGATGATTTTTTGAACTTTTCTTAAATTCTTCAGTGAGCACAAGACTCTTTCATCATTATCATCAACAGCAAGTACATCCTGGGTCCTGCGTTGTACACTGTCTTTAATTATCTCATTTAGTCATCAGTCAAACTATGAGAGGTAAATGTCATTATCCTATATTACATATGAAGTAACTGAGGCATGAAGAGATAAAAGACTCAAACAAGGTCATAAAGCTAGATGGCACAGCTAACAGTGAGTTCCACTTTTGTACTGTAAAGGCTTTAATAACTTTTTCATCATGCCATTTGATGTTTCAAGTTGTTAAGTCACTGCTGCTCACATGAGAGATCCTGATTAAGTTTCTTACCCCTGGCTTTGGTTTGGACCAGCCCTGGTCTTGCTGGCATTTATGAAGTGAACCTGTAGATGGTAGCTTTCTCTGTCTCTCCCACACTCTCTGTCTCTCAAATAAATAAAATAAAATTTACAAAAGCAACAATAACAAAAAATACTGTCTTTTACCATGGTCTTTGCCTTCTGATCTCAAATTTTCTCAAAATGAAGCCTTAGTACATATTTTTTTTTTTTACTTTTTATGCATTTAACTTGAAACATATAATTCTATGGCTGTTTGGTTTTTACTAATTCTAAGCTCAGTTGATCACATCTAGATTACAGAAATAATCTTTTTTGTTGCCTTTATCCTATTATTCTTGTGAGTAAATTCTAAATATTTCTCCTTGATGAATACATGTAATTTTGCATGCCATGTAAATACATTTTACTATAGTTACTAGTAGCTAAATGGGATCACAGAAGATTTAAAAATGGGGGGGGGGTTGCTATTTTGCTAAGATGACATGAAATAAAAACTACAGAAAGGGTAAGTCTTTGTAAAGTTGTAATTTCCAATATCTCTTACTTTATCCAAGGGACTTTTAAACACTTTTGTTATAACGAAGATCCTCTAATTCTAATGGTATGTATTTCTAGTCATATGTGTATGAAATAACTTTCACACTCTATAGAGAGCATATCTTACAAGGCAACCAGATGTTCTATGTAATTTCCAGTGGAAAGGATGATTAAATGTTTTAATTAGATATATTTAAAGGCATTCATGTCTTCCATAGGCTTTCACACCCCATGGGTTCACATTACATATGTCTCCATGTGCTCCTTCCCAGTTTTCAGAACGTCTGCAAGTGACTCCCACCTAGTCAACAAACTTCTTTCTTCAGACACTGAGAAACTTGCTGACATTGAGTTCCATTTTTTTTAATTTCATGAATGCATCTTTACATAGATACAACTTTAGGAATACAGTAGTTCTTTCCCTCATGCCCCCCACCCCACTCCCTTCCCACCTCCCATTCCCTCTCCCATCTCCTTCTTCATTATGGATCATTTTTAGTATGACTTTATACATAGAGGACTGACTCTATGTAATCATAGGTTTCAATAATTTGCCCCACGCCCGCACACAGCATATAGAGTACAGTTTGGGGAAAGAATTTGCAGTCGATTCTCATATTGCAATTCAATAGGGACAGAGGTCCTACCTGGGGAGCAAGTGCACAGTGACTACTGTTGTTCCTTTAACAATTAACATTCTTTTGTTATAACTTCAGTGATTATCTGAGGCTCTTGTCTTGGGCTGCCAGGGCTATGGAAGCCTTTTGTGACCATAGACTTTGGACAGGGCCCTAAGCAAAGAGGATGTTCTCCTCTCCCTTCAGAGAAGAGTGTCTCCTTCTTTGATGACCCTTCCTTTCCTCTGGGGTCTCGCAGAGATCCTCTGTGTAGGGTTGTTTTTTTTTTTTTTTTTTTCCCCCCGCAGAGTCTTGTCTTTCCATGCCTGAGATGCTCTTGCAGGCCTTTCAGCCCGACCAGGAAGCCTTATGGGTTGATTCTGAGGTCAGAGTGTTATTTACTGTGAAAGTCATTCTAGGAGTCTGCTGTGTGGACTGCTTCGCATGTTGGTCCTTCCTTCCTTTTTTAATTATATTATTCTTACCGGGTATTTGATGTTATTTATGTCGTCCCTTTTAAATTTAAACCGGTCTATCTATTGCCTTTAACATTTAAGTTGATCATTGTAACAGTGAAGATGGTGTTTATACCACTGATTCTTATGGTTTTGGAGCCCCATGACTAGTTCTTAGGCTGTACCCTAAGAAGTAAGTCTATATGCCTGTATGCAGAACTATACTGTTTTACAGTTTTAGACTACCTCCTCCATCTATTACTCCCTCCCTTGTTTTTACTGGTATCTTTTCCAATTGCTTTAAAATACATGTAATTAATTCTGTGTTACATAGAGAGTTCAGCCTATAGTGTGAGGTAGAGAGATGAGAGAGAGAGAGAGAAAGAAAACAGAGGAAAATGAAAAACCGACAAAACAAAACTAAAAGGATATACACAGTAAAAAGTAACAATAGTTAACTGTCTCTCAACAATCAGGTCAAGGATTCTTGAGGACACTGATTCTCAAAGTGACTATTTTGCTTTTATAGGTTTCATTTTAGCTGCGCTATTAATTCTCCCAAATCAGGGAGAACATATGGTGTTTGTCTCTTTGGGACTGGGTTATTTCACTAAGTATGAGGTTTTCCAGCTTGCTCTACTTTGTTGCAAAGGACCAGGTTTCATCCTTTTTCACTGCTGTGTAGTATTCCATAGCGTACATATCCCACAATTTCTTTATCCAGTCTTCGGTTGATGGACATTAGGTTGCTTCCATGTCTTAGCTATTGTGAATTGAGCTCTGATAAACATGGAGGTGCAGATAGTTCTTTTGTTTACTGATTTTATTTCCGTTGGGTAAATTCCCAGTAATGAAATGGCTGGGTCATTTGGTAGGTTTATATTCAGGTTTTTGAGGTATCTCCATACTGTTTTCCATGGTGGCTTTACCAGTTTACATTCCCACAAACAGTGGGCTAGGGTGCCCTTTTCCCCACATCCTCTCCAGCATTTGTTGTTTGTTGATTTCTGTATGACGGCCACTCTAACTGGGATGAGGTGAAACCTCATTGTGGTTTTCATTTGCATTTCCCTGATGGCTAGAGATCCTGAGCATGTCTGTTGGTTGAGTTCCATTTTAACACCAACTACTCTAATTCTTTCTTTTCATGTTCTCAATTAAAACTATATACTTCCAATGGAAAGATTTTTGGAAATATATATGTAAGTACCAACACTCATATATTTCAGGTGATAAATAATAATACATATTTGATAATTCATGGACTACAAATCAAGGAGTTAATGGTACAGAATATTATATGATTTGATTGCTTTATAAATAGAGCTATGGTAACATAAAAGATAAGGCATGATAAGTTAAGTCCCATCCTTCCTTTCTGTTAATGGAAAGCAGCAAGTGATGGCTCAAGGGGTTGGGTTCCTGCCACCCATGTGAGAGATCTGGATTGAGTTCCTTGTTCCTCCCTCTGGCCCTGACCCAACCCCAGTTGTTGCAGTCATTCTGGAAGTAAATCAACAGATGAGAGTTCTGTTTCTTTTTTGATCTGCCTCTTTAATAAATACTTTTAAAAAGGTAAAAGTAAAATTAGATAAAAAATCCTATTAGAAGCTGCTATTAAGTGTAAAGATTCTATACCCAGACTACTTGAAATATAATCTAGTGTTACTATTTCCCTTGGGTGATCTTGGGCTAGATCATAAACTTTTTAAGAATTATTTATTTATTTGAATGGTACAGCATGAGAAAGAGAGAGAGAGAGAGAGAGAGAGAGAGATCTTCCATCCACTGGTTCACTCTTCAAATGCCTACAACAGCCAGGGCTGGGCCAGGTTGTAGTCAGGAGCCAAAAACTCTATCTGGGTTTCCCACATGGTTGGAAGGGGCCCAAGCACTTTGACCCATATCTGCTGTCTTCCCAGGTGCATTGGCAGGAAGCTGGTTTGGAAATGGAGCAGCCAGGACTCAAACTGGCACTCCAATAAGAGATACTGGCTGTGGAAGCCATGGCATAACCCGCTAAGTCAGAATTCTGGAGCCACAATTCCTCTCTTGATCATTAATTTTTATGAGCTTCAGTTTCCTATCTGTAAAATGAAATAACAATAGTATTTACCTCATAAAGATATTGTGATGACTGACTCAACACATGCAAAAGTCTTAGCATAGTGCTTGGCATATGAACATACTTCAAAAAGTTAGTGGGAAAATTGTATTAAAGTTTTTACATAGTACATATTTTCCACATGCAGTATCCTCTCGTGGTAGACAGTATAAAGTGTTTACAATTTTTATTATTATCTCTAGTAACAGATGGTTTATATTAGCCATATCACCTTGTATCTTGTTAAATTTGTTTTGCTTTGTTTTTAGACTCTGTAACCCTTAGGTGGCAAAGGCTACATTTTTGGAATTCAAATACCTGGTACAAATACCCGACCAAACCAAATGAAACCAAAACACTCACTTACAGTATACATTCTTGCTCATCAAGAAAACAACCGGTTTTATACTCATTCTATATGGATGGTACCAACATTCTGTAATGAGGCTCATAGCAGAACAAGATGCATTCCCTATATTTTTCAACCTTGTTAATATTGCTGTCAATATCTATTGCAACTTGAAAATTTCAAGCACCCAGGAAGAATGTTAATTGTTACTGCATTGTCAACAAAGTGAAATTAAAATCCAAGGCTCATTCGTCTCCCTGTATCAATTTTTATTTTCCATCTCACTCTCTTCTTCCCTCACCACTCCCTCAATCAGAAAATAATACGAAATGGTAAAAGAAATGAAAAGGACAATTTCAAAAACCTGTAACCTTGCGTTGGGGATCAAAAAAATTCCTGAGTGCTCAGGGTAGTCTGATAGGAAACATAGATAGCATCTCAAAAGAATTTTGATACAAGTAACTAAGAATATTGTGGATTTTCTATCAAGAACACAATTATTTACTCTATAGTCCAAACATAAATGAGTGCAACTATTTTATATTTTATCCATTTTTTTTTGGACAGGCAGAGTGGACAGTAGAGGGAGACAGAGAGAAAGGTCTTCCTTTTGCCATTGGTTCACCCTCCAATGGCCGCCGCAGTAGGCGCGCCGCGCTGTTCCGATGGCAGGAGCCAGGTACTTATCCTGGTCTCCCATGGGGTGCAGGGCCCAAGAACTTGGGCCATCCTCCACTGCACTCCCTGGCTACAGCAGAGAGCTGGCCTGGAAGAGGGGCAACCGGGACAGGATCAGTGCCCAAACTGGGACTAGAACCTGGTGTGCCGGCACCGCAAGGCGGAGGATTAGCCTACTGAGCCACGGCGCCGGCCTTTATCCATGTTTTTAAAAATTGGAAATACTCTCATACCTTTGTTTATATCAATGAGTTGCTTCTTTTTCTTCTGGCGTTCTAATTTCTCTTGTTCAGCTTTCTCTTTTGCAAGCTTTGCCCTCCTAGTTTTCTCTTCCATTTCTCTTCTCTTATTGTTTTCTTTCACTGCCTCCTGTACATATAAACAAAGGTGAATAAAACTCCTTTCATTACTTTTATAATTGAAAATTTTCATGGTTTTAAAAGAATGTAAGTATGCAGAGATGGGAGGGTATTAGAGCAGCCTCAAGGTGCATGCATATACATTTGAGAGAAACAAATAATTAATCTTAGGACACCTCTTCTTGAAAAAAATATAGAAGCACTTCACTCTATACTTGCCATTACTTGGGAGGCTAGAAAATGAGGGACATTAATGTTGCAGATTCAACAATAAACATACTTTCTGCATTCTTGATACATGAAATTGTACTGATACACAAGAAAAAGCTTAGCATGGAAATATGGAATAGTAAGAATTTTACTACTTCATTGTCAATTTTTTTTTCTGTTATCAGCAAAATGGAGATTTAAAAAAAAAAACCTCAGGATTTTTGTGAAGAAAATTGAGATTCATACATAACGTGTTTAGTGCAGAACCTGACATATTATAATCAAGAAATTTTAGTCTATGATTATAAAGGTGGTGGTTGTAGTGCTAGTGGTAATGATTGCATCTAATGATTGGAAACAATCAGCAGTCTCACCAGAAAAGAAATACTTGCAAGTTCAGTCGCTTTTTATGTGCTAAGATATTTAGAAACGTTGAAACATATTCTAAGCTATTGTCTGTTTTATTTTGGATAGATTACCTGTGAAACTGCGGTGATTGAGTATATTCTAGTAGATGGTGTTAGAGAAAGTTAAAGTGATCAGCTAGGAAAATACTATCAACTTACTTTTAGTTCAGACATGTCACTTAAAGAGAGACATATCAACTGTAAGCTCCTTCCATCAACTTGTTCTTATTGTATTTTGCTACTATGATTGATTAGATATATTTTATAGCATGCACAAGCTATTTCACAAAAAAACCTATTTTTGCCTCAGAAACTCTAAAGAAAAAGACTCAATAACAAAATATATAAGGCTTTGCCTGGAGGAGTCTATACTGAAATATTTTTTTGTTCATGTTAAAAGACAAAATAGTTTAAAATAGCCCTGAAAACATTTCCCAAAATTTCCCGACTTGCAATAATTGATTTTCTCCTATAAAATCTAAAGGATTTTACCTTCACTGGCTCTTACCCACCTTCTATTGCCCATGTTAGGCTAATACATTAAGTTTTAGGCTAAGATCATAAAACTATCTGACTTCTACAAACTCACTGTTATCACTTAAACTGGGAAACAACAATCCTGATTTTAGAGCAAGGTTTCTTAAACTCAGCACTACTGTCATTTTGGGCTGGGTAAGTCTTTCTTGTGGGGGCTGGCCTATGCATTATAGGATACTCAGGGATACCCCTAACTCTACCCACTACATACCAGTTGCAACCCTTCCCAGTTTTAACAACCAACAATGTCTCCAGAGATTGCCAAATGTCATGTGGAGGGCAAAATTCACCCCAGGTTGAGAAATACTGACTTGGGGGGTGGGTACATAAACATATTATCTACAAAAATAAAACCATACCTACTTTGTTGAACCAAACTTCCTTTTATAGGTATGGAAATTGAGTTCTGAATGAATTTAAATACTTGCCTAAGGTCACATATTTATGCAATTGAAATTTTGGAAAGAGAATTCGTTTATTTTCCCTCCTAGTTTAGTGTTGGTTTTATTATTCAAGGAATAAAAGACAATGTGGCTCTGGCATAAGTAACCAAAGATAAAATAGGCAAATAAGACTTCATCCAAATTTAAAAATTTTGTTCATGAAAAGACACTGTCAAGAAAGTGAATACACAATCCACAGAGTAAATATTTAAAATCATATATGTCACAAGAATATATAGAAAATATTTACAACTTAACAAAGAAGAGACAAAAAACCCAATTAAAATGGGCAAAGGGGGGCTGGCACAGCAGGTTAAGCAGCTGCTTGGGAGTTTTGCATCCCGTATCTGAGTGCCTGGCATCAAGTCCCACCTCCACTTGTGATCCAGCATCTCTGCTGATGCACACCATGAGAGGCAGCAGATGATGGTCCACGTACTTGGGTTCCTACCACCCCCATGGGAGACCTAAATGGAATTCCTGGCCTGTCCAAGCCACTGTTGCTGCAGGCATTTGGGGAGCAAACCAACAGATGGAGAGTCTCTCTCTGTTGCTCTTCCATTCAAATAAATGAAAATAAAAAAAATGGGCAAAGGAATTGAGTAGCCATTTTCCCAAAGATGATATACATATGGACAATAGGACATGAAAAGATGTTCAACATCATTAATTACTAGGGAAATGCAAATCAAAACTGTAATAAAGTATCACCTTATACCTACTAGGAAGGCAATCAACATCATCACCATTATCATCAGATAATAACAAGCAAAAATATGTAGAAATTGGAGCTTTTGTGCACTGCTATGAACATAAAATAATGGCCATTTGGAAAAACAGTCTGCCAGTCCTTCAAAATGCTAAACACAGAGTTACCATGTGACCCCACAATTCCACTTCTAGGTATATACCCAAGGGAAAAGGAAATACACGTTCATACGAAAACTTGTACAAGAATGTTCACAGCAGCCTTATTCCTAATAGCTAAATAGTAAACCCAAACATCCATCAACTGACAAATGAGTGAAGAAAATCAGTATATATACACACAGCTGAATAGTATGTAGCCATAAAGAATGAAATACTGATATATGCTAAAGCATAGATAGACCTTAAAAATATTATGCTGCATGAAAGAAGTCAGACACAAAAGATCACATAGTATATGATTCCATTTATATATAATGTTAAGAATAAGCAAATCCATAACAATAGGAAGTAGATTACTGGTTTGTAAGGGAATGAGGAGTGTGAAGGAAGAGGAATGGAAATAATTACTTATGGACATGAGGTTTCTTTTGAGGGTAATGAAAATGTTCTGGAATTAGACAGTGGTGATAACTGCACAACCTTGTGAATATGCTAAAAACCACTGAATTGTATACATTAAAATGGTGAATTTTATCATAGGTAAATTCTATATTGATAAAAAATAGTAAAAAAGTAGATATCTGAGAAAGGCAAGGTTGAAATAAAATCATAGGTCAGGAAAAAAACCAAGACCATGTAAAAAGGCATCATATATTCAGACCCTGGGACTAATAAGCTGTATGGTATTGGTAAGTAATATAAGAGGAGGCAGCAGTAGAGGAGAGAAGGGTAGTTAATGCTTGTGTATATTTTGTTACTGCTCCAACCTCTTACAGTCACCAACGTCTTGTTGGACTGTTTTTTTAAAGACTCATTTATTTATTTATTTGAAAGGTAAAGTGGCAAAGAATGAGAAACAGGGAGGGAGAGAGAGAGTAAGAGTGAGAGAAAGCTATAAAGAGCGAGAAAGAGATCTTTCCTTTGCTGTTTCACTCTCCAAATGCCTGCAACAGCTGGGGGTAGGCCAGGTGGAAATGAGGAGCCAGGAATTCCATCTGGCTGTGCCATATGAGTGGTAAGGGCCCGAGTACTTGGGTCATCATCCACTGACTCCTGAGAGCATCAGCAGGAAGCTGTATCAGAATCACAGAGTAGCCAGGACTCAAAACAGGCACTCAGATATGGAATGTGGCCATCCCAAGTAGTGGTTTAACCCCTGATAACTTGCATTTGTATATCTTCCTATTCTGATAATAACAGCTACCCTTTACTGAAAATTTATTATGTGCCATGTGTTTTAACTATATAATTTTTAATCTGTGTAAAGAAATCTACAAAGTAGATATTTTTGGTTCTGATTTTACACATGATGAAACTAGGGTTCGGGTAGGGTAAATGACATGCCCAAGGCTACACAGCTACTTAAGTACCAGAGTCATCTAGGCTTTTTTTGGGTCTGTATCCATATTCAGTTACACTGCTATGATGTCTCTCAGGTAGACTGCCAGATAAAATACAAGATACTCACTGAAATTTGAATTTCATATATACCATGGATGCTTTGTTGATATAAGTATGTTCTATACAATAAGAGGGCATATTTATAAAACAATGCATGTAGGATTTGGGGTACTCTGATACTAAAACAAATTTACTGTTTATCTGAAATTCAACTTTAATTGAGCATCCTATATTAAATTTGATAAATTTGGCAATCCTATTCCCATGCCTGTATTACTATTTTTTTAAAAAAATATTTATTTTCATTTTCTTTGAAAGGCAGGGAGACAGAGAAACAGACAGAGTTCTTGTGTCTGTTGTTTTTCTCCACAAATGTCCACAAAATCCGGGGCTGGGCCAGGACAAAGCCAGGAGCCAGGAACTCAATCCAGGTCTCCCATGTGGAAGGATGGCAGTGGCCCAACTAAGTGAACCGTCATCTGTTGCCAGCAGGAAGCTGGATCAGAATCATAGTAGTTGGGACTGGAACACAGGCACTCCAAAAAGGATGCAGGCATCCCAAGCAGTGACTTGACTGCTATGCTTTCATTTCTTGTAAGCATCCTTTGGCTAAGATCATTTAGTACAAACAGCAGACAAAATTACCAGAAAAAACTGTCCAAATACAAACTATATTTTGAGAGTACAAGGGTTGATAGAGGTTACTGATTGGCATTATGCTGTCCAAGTACTTGCACATGATATTTCTGTAGCATTTTCCATATGTGTATTTATTATCTCTTGAAAATATAGTAAAATTTTAAAACAGTTTATATAAAATCAAAACTAATACAATATGGGGTAGAAGAAGATAATATAGTAATTATATCAAAGAAACTCAAATGCAGACATTTTGCATCCATAAATAGATTAAATTTGTGTATATGAGAGAGAAGCTTGTAACAGGCACTACGAAAACAACAAGAACGTAATCTAATAAAGGATCAAAGAGACTACGAAATAGGTCTATCAGTTTACATCTTAAATATTTCAGGAATTGACTTAACTACAAAACAATCACGCAATTTGTAATGGCATGTGTAATCCTAAAGAGGCCAAAAGAGAAGAGGAAAATAATTTCCGTAGTTTGGCATTAATGAAGAAAAATGAAAGCATCTATAAGAGCATCTATTTTTCAAGCAACAGATTGTGCAGTTAAGATTCTGGTCCTGACACTGCTAGCTCTGTTTTTATGAAAAGGCCTCATGCTGAAGAGCAGCCCTATTCCTCTTGGCATTTTTGGTCTTTGGCTCTGGCTTTGGGAAATTAGAGATGGGGAACATGTGCTTGTTTAACTCACTCTCCTTGAGAAAAACTTATAAAAGAGAGGAAAATCATCATGATGGTTTTATATCAAGAATCTTTAGTTGTACAAGAGTGAAAGATAAGAAATTTCAGGACATTGTTTAACTCGCCTAAAAAATGTAAAAGCTGGTAAGGAGAGAACTCTTTTGAGGGATGGGATGTATTCTTATCATTTCAATTCTTGCAAAATGAAGAAGACCAAATTATTAAAAGAATAAAAGCAACACCAGCAAATTTAAGGTCAGGTTTTAAAAATCTTTTAAATAATTGAGATGAACAGTATGCATTTCTAGTCTCACTAAACATTTTAAAACACTAACTCATGGGTACTTAGACACCATTCTCAAGTAAACATCAATCATTATTTCTCAGGTTTGACAATGCCAACCAATTAGATTATTTCATTGTATAGGACAGTGTTTTGTTAAAAAGATGCTAATTGAAAAAGGGTTTTGGTAAGTAACCTCATAAAAGATAAGAAACATATTTACACAAAAAAGCCTCAGTTACACTAGCATAGTTTTTCAAGAGTCAGTAAAATGTACAAAAGGAGCAAAACATAGCAGAAAATGTGTCTAGGATTTACTACAAAATATCCACCAACCTATTTTAAATCCCTCATTGAAATCTCTATTGCTGTGCTGAAAAATGTGAATAAATTAAAAATCTTATTTCCCTTGCTGTGCATAATTAACAAATGAGACCCATGGACTAAAAATGTCATATGCAAAAAGCAAAATAAAAAAAAAAAAAACTCGTTTAAACGCTTGGACCTCTTATTCCAATTAAGCTTTATGGAATGGATGAAATTGGTTCAAAAGATTCTGAGAAACTCAGATATCAGCCTCATGAATGTTAGGTCTACATGAATCTTGTCCTGCTATGTGAAAACAAATACTGCTTTCATCACAATAAATATTTCTGATTTCCACCGCCTCCAATGGCTCACAAGTCCATTGATGACTGCGGAAGTATTTCACATGTATTGCAACCTCACTGAAAGCTGTAGGTATGTTTCAGGGACAGAGATGAAACAATCAGAAGGATGGATCCTGGAGTCTGACGAATTTGGTCTCATATCCAAGCTCCATAACTTATTGTTAAAATTCTAAGACCCTGAACAAGTTACTTATCTCTTTGAGTTTTGCTTTCCACATCTGCAAAATGGAGATAACTGCTCCTTAAATCACAGGGTTCAGGGCCGGTGCTGTGGTGCAGCGGGTTAACGCCCTGGCCTGAAGCACCGGCATCCCATATGGGTGCCAGTTTGAGACCCAGATGCTCCGCTTCTGATCCAGCTCTCTGCTATGGCCTGGGAAAGCAGTAGAAGATAGCCCAAGTCCTTGGGCCCCTGCACCTGCGTGGGAGACCCAGAGGAAGGTCCTGGCTCGGCATGGCTCTAGCCGGCCAATTGGGGAGTGAACCATCGGATGGAAAACCTCTCTCTCTCTCTCTCTCTCTCTCTCTCTCTCTCTCTCCTCTCTCTGTGTAACTCTGACTTTCAAATAAATAAATCAATCTTTTAAAAAAAAATCATAGGGTTCTTAAACAGAGTAAGTGAAATAATGCTTACATAAAACATTTAAGACAATTCCTGGAACGGAAGAAATGCTCATTACACAGTAGTTGGGCTTATTGTTTACAAATATAATAGATAAAGTTCAGAGTTTGAAAAGGAAGAATTTGGGCATTTACAGACAAATGTTTTTTTCTTGAAAGTTATGAGGATGTGATCTAGGACTGGAAATATACCATCTTGATAATGTCTAACCTCACAAGCACACTGAATAGGATCTTTAACTGTATCATTATTTTCATCTAAGGTAATTTTTTAAAAATACTATATATAAGATTAGGTGTAAAAAGGATTACATAAATAAGACCAGTGTCTGTATAATAATTGATAGAATTAAAAAGGAGAGAACGATCCTATATGGGAAGTGGATACACAGCAGACTCATAGAATGCCAAGTGCCCTGGACAGCACTCTGGCCTCAGAATCAGCCCTTGAGGCATTTGGATCTGGCTAAAAAGCCCATGAGAGTACTTCAGGCATGGAAAGCCAAGACACTGTGGCAAAAAAAAAAAAAAAATGACCTAAATGAAAGATCTCTGTGAGTGAGATCCCAGTGGAAAGAATGGGCCATCAGAGGGGGAGGTGCCTTTCTCTGAAGGGAGGAGAGAACTTCCACTTTGACTATGGCCTTGACAAAATAATGTCAGAGTTTGTGAACTCAAAAGGCTTCCGTGGCCGGTGCCGCAGCTCACTAGGCTAATCCTCTGCCTGAGGCACCAGCAACCCGGGTTCTAGTCCCTGTCAGGGTGCCAGATTCTGTCCCGGTTGCTCCTCTTCCAGTCCAGCTCTCTACTGTGGTGCAGGAGTGCAGTGGAGGACGGCCCAAGGGCTTGGGCCCTGCACCCGCATGGGAGACCAGGAGAAGCACCTGGCTCCTGGCTTCAGATCAGTGTGATGTGCCAGTTGCAGCATGCCAGCTGCGGCAGCCATTGGGGGGTGAACCAACGGAAAAGGAAGACCTTTCTCTCTGTCTCTCTCTCTCTCACTGTCCACTCTGCCTGTCAAAAAAAAAAAAAAAAAAAGTTTGTTCTTTTTTTAAAATAAACCCCTGATCTAGAATCTTATGCCCAGAAAAAAATAATGGGAAAGTAGCCCATTTATTTTGTTTATTATAAGTCAGGACCCATAAACCAAATGTTCTAGATAGAACAGTATACCCTAGTGAACACAGGATGAATGGCTATGAGGAGCTGAGCGATCCGGTTTAACTCCTAGTTCCATCCAGCAACTACAGTGCTTTATCTCCTTGGGGCATTTACTTAATTACACCAAGTCTCCTTTCTTGATCTGCGAAACACCTGGACTTCACAATGTTGGCTTGTGATTTCATTAAAAAGTGCCTATAAAAATACTAAGCACTGTATTTAGCACATTTGGCATTCGATGAACATTGGTGGTTATTATTACACATTTGGGCAATACTAAGATCTCATGCATTTTATAACCTCTTTTCTATTTCCTACAACACAGGAGCATGCTCACATTGCACATGGGGAAAAGGGAAAATTCTTTTTGATATGGAAATCTTGCAATATCAGGTAAAAATATGAAGAAAAAAATACACACACCCTCTCTTACAATTTTGAACAGACAATAGAATGCCTTCCTGAGCCATGAGAAAGAACATAGAAGTAGAATGAAAATCAGGAAATTGGGAGGATATTCTTGCTGTAAAGATCCCATTTTACAGGGCTGGCATTGTGGTACAGTGGGTAAAGCCAGCGCCTGTGATGCCAGCATCCCATTTGGATGCCGGTTCATGTCCCGGGTGCTCTACTTCTTCTTCTTCTTCTTCTTTTTTTTTTAAGATTTACTTGTTTATTTGAAAGGCTGAGTTACAAAGGGAAAGAGAGAGAGAGACAGAGAGACAGACAGACAGAGAGGTCTCCCATCCGCGGGATCACACCCCAAATGGCTGCAATGCCTGGAGCTAGGCCGATCAGAAGCCAGGAGTTTCCTCTGGTTCCCCTACACGGGTGCAGGGGTCCAAGCACTTGGGCTGTCTTCAACAGTTTTCCCAGGCACATTAGCAGGGAGCTGGATTGGAAGTGGAGCAGCCAGGACTTGAACCGCCACCAATATGGGATGCTGGCACTGCAGACGGCAGCCTAACCCACTACACCACAGTGTCAGCCCATGGGTGCTCCACTTTGGACCCAGCTCCCTGCTAATGTACCTGGAAAAGCAGCAGAAGATGGCCCATGTGCTTGGGTCCCTGCCACCCACGTGGGAGACCCTAATGAATCTCCTGGCTCCTGGCTTTGGCCTGGCCATTGTGGCCACTTGGGGAGTGAAGCAGCAGATGGAAGATCTTTCTCCCTCTGTCTCTCCCTCTCTTTCTGTAGCTCTGATTTTCAAATAAGTAAATAAATCTTCAAAAAAAGGATAGCATTTTTGACTAAAAAATAAAGATCATAGAATAATTTGCTATTTGGAATAATAAATTCAAATATAATTTTCCTCAAGCCCCAACATCTTATTGAACTGTAGCATAAATTGAAGAAAAAGATTTTTTTGGGGGGAGAAGGTAGTTGATTGGGAGGTACTTATTATTATTATTATTGTTATTACCAACATCTGGAGTTAGTTCTGTCATCCTCCTGAGACAATGGAGGGCATAGCCCAAGAAAAGGCCAACTGATTTGTAAATCAAGTTTGCTTTTATTTTTAGTGAACATTTGTCCCAGAATGGGGGAATCATTACTCTGCTAAAAGGTTTACAGAGCATCCAGGAGAATTAGCCCAAACTCAGCCCTCTACCCCAAGCCTTATTAAGCTTTCATACACTTTCCCCATCTCTTCACTCATAGGGGGATATTAGTTCTGCTGGAAAACCTTCACTGAGGAATTCCAAACAGGAGATAAGATGAGTGCTATAAGTTTTTGCTTGTTGGAGAAGTTTTCCTTATATTCCCAGCATACAAAACAGGTAGCAAAATGGAAAGGCTGTCCAGACCAGTAAACTAAGGTTATAGCAGCAGTGTCCTTTTTCTGTGCTAAAGATGTCCTCTTCATGACAGTGAAAAGAAAAGGGAATTCTGTATATGATGGCTTTTTATCATTTTGGAAAAAGTTTTCTTAAAATTCTCCTTTTTATGTGCACCTCTGTGAGGTATACACCAAAAGAAAACTAAAAATAAGGGTCGTCTTCCCTGCCTTTATGGGACTGTCTTGTTTGGGAGATGAGACATGAAGTTCTTGAGACATTTAAAGTGTATTTGCCAGTGTGAAAAATGCCTTTTATGGAGATTAATTAATTATTGAAATAAAACATCGCCTTAAGCTTTCGCTTAAAACAATAAAAAAAATTCTCCTCTTTTAGGGGGCTTCAAAGAGTTAAATAACATATTCTTTGCTTGAATTGCTCTAGCTAGTAATAACACTTCTGCAATTTGTGCAACTTGCTTAGATCCAAGGGTAAAAGAGTTGTTAAGGAACAAAGATGCCAATGTATGTTAACACTGATGTGTACCTTGGGTTGTGGTCCTTATGTGTTCCTAAAAGTAGGTAATGGTCATAAAGGATACTGAATGGAGTGATAAATCAAGATTGATATATTTGTCCAGATCTCTTTCTCTCTCATTTTGGAATGACCACATCAGTTTACAAATGGGAAGATATAATGTGAACCAAGATGAGAGGAAAAAACCTACTTCAGATGGCAGCAATGACTCATTAGAATTCTCAGCTGTAACTGGGGACAAATAAAGTCTTTCCATTAAATACAGGAAGGAAATCTATTCTTCAGTTAACATCAAACAACATTAGATATTCCTTTCCTATACTTTCAGTGTGTTTAAAGGGCATATTGGATTGAAGAAGTCATGACAAATGCTCAGGGCCAAGAATTTCCAGCTATAGCAACTAGATTCTTAAGAGTCAGTATCTCTAAAGACTTTATCAGCACTATAATACTGTTAAACTTTTTCTTTCTCAGAGATTTCCACTTATTATGGTACAAGTGACCTTTAAAGTTCCTCTTATGAAAGATCTCATGAATACTTCATCAACCAATCAACTACGATTGCAACAGAGAGGTATAACTTTCTTCCTCACTAGAGTAATTGAAACCTTGATTAGCTTGCTCAAGTAGTTAGGTGCCTCAGTAATAGACACTGAACAAATGTATTGATGCTGCAGTTAGATAGGGACTAAAGTCACGCTTATTAACCTATGTAAATATGGTCTGAATCACAGATGTATAACGGGTCATAGATAACCTACAAACCAATGAAACAAAATATATTTTCTCTCCTTTGTGACATGCTACGTTCAGTCCTTCTTGCAGATGGCATTGCTCTAACTGCTTCCTAGGCTATATTTCCTTTTCCCATCCTTTAATTTTCACCTTCCCCTAAAGCCCTGTCCTCATCTCTATCCCTCTGTCTCTCTTTGTGCACGTGTGTGTGTGTGTGTGTGAGAGAGAGAGAGAGAGAGAGAGAGAGAGAAGAAAATTCCTCTATTCTTACACAGACTTGAATGAAAATAGCCCTTGCAAGAGCCTACAAGGCCTTACACCATCTGACCCCTCAGTACCTCTCTGGCCTCATCTCCTCAGCCAGTCTGCTCCAGCTCCACTGGTCTCCTTTGCTCAGCGTCTTCATACCTCCATTCCCTCTGCTGCCAGATAATCTTCATCAAGTCTGTGCTGCAGTGTGGCCTCAGCACCAAGGCCTTCCCTGACCCCTTATACAAAGTAGCCCCTAACAAACTCCCAGCTCCTCCCCCTTCCCCACTGTTGTCTTCATAAGATAAAAGGTCACAATCTAGTTAAACTTTAGATACTCTTCCAAGAATTAGCAGCTGGAGCTAGTTGATTTACATAGTAACAGTTTTCAGCCCGGGAGTCCTAAAAACTTTAAATTACCAAGAGCATCTCCACACACATAGTTCCCTACACACCTCACATTTCTTTATTGTGGGAAATCTTAGCGGCCTTGAAAAAAAATTATCCACCTTTGAATGGTGGGTTTCTTTCTAATCATCTATAGGTTATGGTTCACTGACATCTACATTTGTTTTCTTAAAATGCCAGTGCTTAGTGTTTCTGAGGCCTGAGATCGGTGACATTTGTCACACTGACATAGCTCAATATTCTGCTGCGAAAATTCACTTGTGTAGAGATTCGTGTTTACAAAGAGCCTCCAAGGTTAAAAGAAAAGATGTGTTCTAATTTTGAAGAGATCTTTGTTTTGAATGAGGTATTTGCAGGATCCACAAACATTAGTACTAAATAGCTTTTCCAGTAATCTTTTAGTTTAAGGCAAAACCTTCTCAGGTTAGGATGAATGGTTCATAGAAAAAATTCCTTAAGTTTATTTGTATAAATGCCTCGCTTCTGGCTGAGGACAGTCTTGTAGAAGAAACTGATCTGCTGAAGGTGAGGGAGCCAGCTGAAGGAAAATCAAGCACATGTTCACTGAAGTAGCCCTCTTGTATTCAGCACAACCAGCTGACTGTTCAGCCTCCTTAGGAAACAAATAAAAAATTCATGTATCTTTCACATACAGTACATATCTGGAGGTTTGACAGACAAACAGATCTTTGCACACCAGCATGGGCGTGAAGAGAATCGCAAAAGTAAATTATTAAAAACAAGAAGAAAGAAAAAAAAAAGGCTGTTGTGGTGTGCAAATCTCCTTGGATATTAAACTTGCAGTTGGTTACAAAGCGGTCATGCACTGATAATGAAGGCTGGCTGTGATCCCCAAGGCCTTCTTCGAAAATTTGCCTTACAACTGCAAAAACCTGTGATCTGAAGTTGGAGGAAAAATCTCTCTCTCCTGTCACAGTCCATTAGAATGTTGAACTCTGATTAGCTAGAAGTTAATCTGCAATCTGTAGCATATGAAAAGGGTTTCAACTGCTTCAGGTTTCTGCAGACACATTTTTCTTAAGAGGTACATGAGTATCACTCTTTCCATGTGAGGAAGAAAAACAATTGAGTTCAACATGGCTCTGTGGACCTCTACTTGATTAAAATCTACAAAGCTTGCTGAGTGACTGTAGGAAATTAATCTGTAGCTTTTTTTTTTCTTGAACCAAAGGAACAAAATGAAAACCTAAAGTAACTGATACAATATTTTAATAGGCAAAGGTCAATGAGAAGACAAGTAGTCTGTTTCAGGTCTGGGAACTGAGTTTACTGCCTTTATACTGTCACCATCTTGAAGAAGATGAAAGAGGCAGCATGATCAATAAGGCTCTTGATGAGATCCGTTTGGGTGGGGGGTGAAAAGCACCTTGGAGATTTGGATGAGAATAGCAAATTCCCTTGAATAGTACAATTATGGAGTCATGGAATAGGAAGGGCCCTTGAGAAACACTTGCTCTAGTCATCTGCCTGTAGATGAGGTTCTATCTGCCAGATTCTCAAGAACCCATTCTGCTACTTAATCACTTCTAAAAGGAAACACTTCCTTGTGTCTTTAAATATGTCGGATTTTTTTTTTTCAAAACCTGTATCTTATCTGCTTGCTTCTGTGAAATAGAAACCTGGTCAATACCTTCCTTAATAAATTCATCAGGAAAGTGTAGCTTGTCCCCAAGAATCACTATAGTGCCTGAATTCCACAAAAGTGAAACTAATCCTCAAATGCAATGCAGGTGAATTTCTTAGTTTGTAAAAGATGGGGAGGCAGGGAAGGATGAGGTTGGACAGGCTCTTGGGAAAGTATGTTTTGACTCCAACCCAAGTCACTCAATACAATCTTCTGGAGTAACAACTTTCTCATAGAGCCTTCTTTCCATAAATGTAATAATGTTTAGGTGTTCCTCTGTGTCTTCTTATTGGACATTATTTTTAATGCAGGCTTCTTTATCCTCACATGCTTTACCCAAAAAGAGGACAAGCTAGATACAATACCCTAAGAGATGTGCTATCCAATACCTACCAGTGTCAATGCTCTAATTCTCTTAAAACGTTATAGCATTTGTTTTGTAACATTTCAAAGTGCAACTGTAAAGTTATAAGATTGGTTCTGATATATCTGTTGAAACCATCAATCCTGTCTCTCAAATAGCCACCTTGGGAAGCCATAAACTTATTTTGGTAAGGGCCATTCCTCTGTGATTGAAACTCTTCTTTCAGAACTGACCTATGAATCAAATGAAATCAGTCTCATTATTTTAGATTCACACTATTTCTGACCAGAGATTTTGTTACCCAGTTTGGTCATATATCTTATTCATAAAACTTGGCTTAATAGCACTTTTGACTGCTTCCAAAAATCAAATCCACCCTCGAATCGCAAAGATTTAGTATGCCTCAAAGATCTAAAAAGCATATTTCTGTATAACTGTTAGGGAAATCCAAAACAGGAGTCACCAAAATATTTAGGGCAATGTCATTATTTTTCAACTAAAGTAACAAGAAGTATAAAATTCCTTTGACTCTACACATTTGAGTCACATCGCATAGACTATTAATTCATGGTTAGTACTGATCCATTAAAAACAAAGAATCTTTTTAGTGAATTTGTGCAATTTATATTATCTGATTGATGCCCTTAATTTATATTTTATTAATCCCTAACTGAACTTGATCTCATTTCTGAGGGAATATACACATCCATTGAAGGCCTATCTTGTTTTTTTTTTTTTTTTTAAAGTAATGGTAGAAATATCTCTACAAATATTTCCATTGATCATTTATCTGTCCTTTGGGTGATAGGAGAGAAAGGGAAAAGAATAAGAGGCCAATGAAACAATAAAGCTAAAAGAAAAGTACCCTGATTAGTATCTGGTGCTTTTATAGGGAAGCAGGAAATATCCATTCATTCATCTTCTACCATGTATTGTCACATAGAGTCCTTGTCCTTGGAGAATCAACAGTGAGCACTGCAGACAAGGATCTTTCACTCATGGCACTCAGGGGTCATCGAAAGAAGACACAGACTGTTACTTGTCTTTTGGTCTATCTCTCAGACTCACCTGCGCCACTGTTTCACTGTCAGTTGAAATAGCATTCTACAGTCTAGATCCTGTTTTTCTCAAACCTCATTGAGAATGAATGTCACACAGGAGGGAATAAAAACCTTAGAGGATAGATATTTCTTTCTCTTGGACTACAAGGCACTGATTCTTTCATAGAAGTGAATTAAAATGGTTTTGCTCAATTTGCTTTTCACAAAGCTATCTTGATTGCCCATCAGAACTCTGTGCTCTTCTAAGTAGAGTGATTGTTTGCTGATTTGTTGTCCTATCTTCCAAGGTATTGACAACAAGATGTCCTTTCAGTAATTATGGGGTAGCACCTTTCCCTTTATTGATGCTTTCTAAACAATCAGTGTAATTCTGTATGTAGGGAAATGCACACTGCATTAAAAAATGAATGAAAACCAAACAACACAAATAAGAAAGGGAGCCCTGATGAGGCATGAGAAAGTATGGCAACACAGCACATAGGGGTCACAGTGGTCCATAAATTAACCTGACACCACCATGTTATACTGATGTTAAGGAAAATGAAATTTTCATTAATTAGAGAGAACGAGCACACCTCTAGACCTCTTCTCCTTCAGATTAAATTGAAGACCACAAGGGCTGCTTCACTAACCATCACTACAAGATGCTCTCAACCTTCCTTATACTTAATGTTAATGTATTGATTACATTTTAAAAATGTCCATATATATTTCTTTTATGTACATTTGCTTCAGTCTAGGCTTCATTTTACAGCCTCTGATAGGTCAGGCTGTGGGTTGGGTGAGTTTGCTTCAGGTTTGATCATTCTATTCAGAAAGGCACTCGTAACTCTCAGCTCAACATTAGCATCCTATTCAAAGGAAGGAAGCATGTAATACTTATTTCTTAATTAATGAAGACAGTACTGATTAATTTAGTGTAAATACTAGTGCAGCGCACACATCTAATAACATCATTCTTTTTGGGCTTATCCTTGGCAGTTTGTTTTTTTTTTTTTTAAAAGAGCTAGTCTAATTTTATGGGCTGAACAACTCTAAGAGCAGAAGCAGATTCACTAGAAGTGGATGAAGCAACCCTTGAACCTCTCATGTGCATGAGAGGGGTGCCAGTAATGTACTCACCTGGCTACTTTCTTTAGTAAAATTTACCAAAGGAAAAAAGAAGGTAAAGATTTTATATTCCTTTTCTTAAATGGTTCCCCCTGAATTGTATAACTCACAAATCTAGATTCTCTGTTTAACAGATATGTAAAAACCTGAAAAGAAGTCTAATGAAGAACGGAAGTGCTAAAAGTTTTGGAAATGCCAAACCAAGAACCATAATTAATTTCAAGGAAGATGGGATTAAATGATATCACTATATCCACGAACATGAAATAGATATTTATTTAAAAGGCAAGGCTTATTGGACATCTTCCAGATTTCCAGAATTCAGAAGGGGCCTGCATTTAAATTTTAGAAAAGAAAGTCTGAGAATTACAAAGAGCTTTATAGTGAGGATGGCAAAGCAATGGAACAAAGTCAAGTCTGAAACTGCTTTCTCTAGAAAACTATTTGAAAGATCAGCTAGTTATCTGCTGAAGGGCTAGGTAAATCATGCCAAGAGCCTGAGTTATTACACAAACCCATAGAGGATTCCTGAAGTTCTATTTGAGGATCTTCTAGCTCTATAGGTATACTCGGATGTGTCTGAGTCATTACTCTAAGAAACATGAAAAATAAAATGAATACACAATTTCCTGTCTCTTTCAGACACCTTGAATCTTGGGTATACTACAGCAGAGAGAGTTGATCTGTGAAAATATGAAAACAATATATTGAGGGTCTGGTCAAAACTGGGTTTGAATGGGGCATAGGTTGGGGCCTGATATATTCTGCTTTAAAATCCTCTTTTCCAAACTAGAAATAATAAGGGCATTGTTATATGGTAGTGATTGTATTCTGGGAAGCAAGCCATTCCATTTGTATATGAGCACTCCGGCTATATTCCACGATGTAAAACCCATCTCACTTGTGATTATATCCTTGATCATGACCTAGATTTAGCCAAATATCACTGCTTACTCACTGATGGGAATATTCTTTTCTTACTATGCTAATGATCTACTGCCCTTTCCTTTACCTCCTTCTTCCCTGGGTACTATGTCATTATTTATAAAGGAGTTTTCTGGCTTCATCATGAATCTTCTGCTTAAGTTGCCTTATTTATTGGTATAGAGGGGTTTTGCCATTAGACTTGACATGTTGGACAAATAACTTACAAGAAGATTTAGGGAGTTTACAGACACACTGAATTTTATTTCCTGTACAAAACTTTGCAATAATAAATGTCATGCTTAGACTCGATTTCTTTCAACGTGAACTTCTACATAATGCCTTTTTGAGCCATGTGTTCTCTCATACAATGAAATCTCAGTGTTACTGCACAATATGCAGAAGTGTTACTTTCTGCATATTGTGTTTACATTAAAACACTCATAAAGGTAAAATATGACACTCTATGACATACCTCAGAAATTTAATATGACTAGATTTTATTCTGTAAAACTTATGACTATTTCATTTCTTTTAAAGTCTAACAACTCCTCAAAAGAGAGAAGTTGGATTTTTCAAATTCTCTTCAAAGGGTCTTTGAAGATGGTATGACTTAGAGAAAGTAGAAAGATCAGGTATATGTTTGAAGAATAATCCTTCTCTAATGATTTTTATCATAATGAAAAATACTAGAGACATAAGCAGGTGACTAAATGACTATGGATAAATAATGAAGACTTTTTTAAAACTCATGTATTTAATTTTAAAGAGGGAAGAGAGAGAGAGAGAGAGAGAGAGAGAGAGATTTCTTCCATGTGCTGGATCACTTCCCAAATGCCTGCAACAGCTGAGGCTGGGCCAGGCCCAAGCTGGAAGCCAGGAACTCAATCCAAGTCTATTCAGCCAAAACTTGCTCCCTTTCTTGGCTCCCTAGGCTAACTAAAGTACCAGGAACCTGGAATCAGAAGTGAAGCTGAGACTCAAACCCAGGCACTCTGATACGGGACACAGGCATCCCAAGTGGCAGCTTAATGGTTACATGAAATACCCACCCCAATAATGAAGATTTAAAGGGTCATAGGTGATCATATATGAAAAGTGAATCACAAAGTGGTGCTGAAAAATGAGAAGTTTGATACTAGAATATATAAATAAAATGAGGTAAACATGAGATACTTCCCAAGCCAATTGTTAGCTCTGCTAAAGAGTTGTACATGGAAAACATAGTTCAGTTTGATTTCACAATTTAGAATGATGGGGTCAAAGTAGACAAGTTTAAATACTTTAGTCAGATATTTGATAAATTGACATCCATGAAGAGTCAAAGAAATCATTAAAATAATGAAAGGTTTTCAAAGAGAGAGAGAGAGAGAGAAAGCAAGAGACCAAGAGAGTGAGACTGCTACAGTGCTTTGAAGCATTTAATCCAAAAGGGCATTTATTTTGAGATATCTAGTACAGGAGGAGCATGGCCGCCAGTTATAAACATAGTTACCAATCCATAAATATTTGCTGGTTCATTCTATATAACATATCCCATTGTGTAATAAAAATTCAAACACAGGTGAGTCACATTTACTCTAGAGGTATGCACAGTATAAAGAGGAAAGTGTTACAACAATCATATGAACAACGTGATATGAGAATAGAAAACAGGAAGCAATTAATTTTCCCTGGAGTTGGGGGAGGAGGGTATTAGGAAGAGTATCACAGAGAAAGTAGCCACTGAATGAGTCTTGAAGGATGAAAATGAATTCACAGGGTAGTGTTTGGCACAGTGGTTAAGACACAGAATGGGACACCTACTCTCCTATCAGAGTGCCTGGGTTCAACGCTCAGTTCCACTCCTAATTTCAGCTTCCTAATAATGTGCACCCTGGTAAGTTGCAGGAGATCACTCAATTACTTGTGCCCCTGCTACCCGTGTGAGACACCTGGATTGAGTTGCCAGCTCCCAATTTCAGCCTGGCTCAGCCCCAACTGTTGCAGGCATTTGCAGAGTGAACCAGCAGGTAGGATGCTCTCTCTCTCCCTCTGACCTTCAAATAAAATGAAAATACATAAATAGTAATTAAAACAGAAGAATAAAATGATTTCACCAAGTAGAAGAGAAATTGTGAGTATGATGAGGCAGAGAGAAAGAATTGTGGTCAGGGGAAGTAATATTGCCCAGTGTTTCCATATGCTGGCTTAGAGTTTACTATCACCCATGGCAGGTCATGGAAAGTTTCTGGGAAGGTGAATGTCCATAGGTTTTAGAAAAATATATGTGACAACAGCATAAACTGAAAAGACCATAGTAGCGGTGTTTGGGAGAGATGACAAATACTGAAATTGGTAGATACAGTGAGAAGGAAGGTAGGGTGAATTTGAGAAACATTTTTCAGGCAGAATCTACACAAGTTAGAGACTGAATACACGTGAACAGTGAGGTGAAAGATGATATCAAGTTGTATATAAGAGAATGTGGGAGGAAGTTAGGAAGAGACATGAGTTCCACTTGGAATATGCTGAATTTGAGAGTTTTGGCAAAATCTAGTTAAAGACATCCAACAGGCAATAAACTTCAATCTACAGCTGAAGATTAATAGTGCAACTCAGAAAAGCCTAGAAACCATGGGCATAGATATGAACCTCTCAGGAAACATTATGCAGGACCAAGGGTAGATCTTTGATAATGCTTCTATAAGACTAAAGGAAGGGGATCTAAAGAAATAGACTTAGGAGATATTTCTGCTGAAGAAAGCAAGAAATTCTGCCTTCAAGACACCAAAGGATTGTTCTAGTGATCAGGTTATGTGTATATTATACCTTAATGTAGACTATGGGGGAGATCTGGAGTGTACCCAATGTAGTATACACCTACTAAACTATAGACATTAAGTGTTTTTGGCCTTCATGGCTGAATAAGTGAGATCAGGACTACATAGGCTGAACGGGACTTGAATCTCACATAGCAAGGTTTGGCTCACTTTCTGTGGTCATTTTGTTTTGCATGCAAGATGAGTACAGTTTTTCTGCTTAAGGGACACTATATAAAGTAAATGTCACCTGGGAAGGAAAGAGGTCAACAGCCAAGTGGATACCACATCTCTGCCAATGAAATTCCAAACTCTCATCTTCTCAAAAACTATTTCCCCTCTTAAAGAGGGAGTGCATTTGACAGTTAAAACTTGAGAGACTCTGTTTCCTATGATTTGCCTATCTGAACCTCATCTTAATACTCTCATTTGAATGGTTTATAGTAAGAGCTGACAATCTTTTCTCAGTTAAGGGCCAGAAAGTAAATAAATGTTTCAACTTTCTGAGTCATATTGACTCAGCTACTTAGCACCACCATTGTAGTCTGAGAGCAGCCACAGACAATACTTGAAAAACAAATTAGTTGGCTGGGTGTCAATACAATTTTATTTACAAAAACAGAGCGTAGGCTAAATTGGACATCAGGGTCTTGGGTTGCCAATTGGGGTGGAGGCCATTGCCAGAAGCATGCCAATTTGAAAAACAAAGATCATAAAACCACAACGGACTGGTAAAATTGTGGAATGTTTTTTAAGGGAGGGCATGCATCCTAGACATAAAAAGATGAGGCAGTCTCATATATGGTGTTCTTTCAGAGGTACAAAACAGCTGCCTTTCCCCCAAATATTTCCTCTATCAGCCAGCCATGCTGCAAAAAGTTCTTGACAGTAGAATTAAGTCTGTTGGATGAAGGCACTGTCCCGAATTTAAAGGGCAGGTATGTAGTACAGAATGAGTGACACATTAGTACTGCGTTACTTTATCAGATCAACTAGCTGACAGTTGGCAGTGAACAAGAATCAAGGGGAAGGAATCCAAGATGAACTAAATGTCTTTGTAAGTTCCTTGTAATTTTTCATACTTTTGGCACTAAAAATATGCTTGTACTCCACTACATGCCTTGCTGTACATCTCATCTTCTGTCAGAGCTTCCTGTCTAGAAATCTACTTGGGATATTAATGTCTATCTTCCTAAATAAGATATCTGAGCTACCTTGGGGAAGAAGTAATTATTGAGATTGAATTAGCATTTTTTAATTAGTAATTTTACTAGCAAAAATACTGTTTTGCTTTGTTTTGTTTTCTCTTGAAAATGAAATGGTTTTAACTTGCTTAATTAATGCAGACAGGGGCCCTAAATTTAGAAATGGCATTAGGAAAAGGACAGCTGTCTTCTCACAGGTCTTCTCTTTTAAGTTTTGAACTTGACCTATGTCTAAACGTAGGCAATGTGCCACACTTCTAGGTAAAGTTCTCTATTTGCATATCTTCCATATTCCAGAAGATAATGTTACAATTACTTAACTGAAATGATAGAGCCCTTGGCAAGACTCTTGTTCTCAAGTGGGATAGAATTCATTTTTATTTCTTCTACACTACATAAGGATACACAGCTGATGAAATTGTTAGGATTTGCATGAAAATTATCTAATTTTAACTAGTGATGTCTTCTAAAGAGGAAAACTCAGTGATCTCTGCAATGAAAGAAAAACTTATAATGCCAAAAATATAAGTCTATTGGTTGTACACTAGGATTTTATAACTAATGCTGAAATTTTTAGGCATTATAATATGGCCAAATATTTGGCACAATTTCTTCTTTCCAAAGCACTTATGGTCTAACACATATAGTATAATTTTCCTAAGATCTATATTTATAGTTTATTGTTTCACTTTCCCCATTACAAATCAGGTTATATGAGCATGAAGATTGTTGTGCTTTAGTCTACTTAATTAAACCATACCAGTTGTGAGAACAGTATCATTTAGTAGGCACACAATAAATAATCATTGGATTAATGAATGAGAAAAAGTAAGCACGTAAGTAAGCAAGCTAGAAAAGCAGAGCTGTCTTATCTAGCTAAAGACAGAACACAAACAAGGAAGGATAGCTTGAAAGTAAATGGATAATGTTTTCTATTTATATTTCTATTTCCCAATATGTATGTGTGTATGTCTGTGTATATTTAAAAAAACTATTTCAATGAACATAAGTGTGCATTTCCTAAACACCATATATCTCATTCATTTGTATTTTGCCAAACTGGAACTTCTGACAATTCAAACAATGCTGAGTAGGAATTTACTTTTGTGCTATTTGACATATCTCATTACCTGCTCCAATCCATCCATCAGATGCCAAACTTCTTACCTGCTGACAAAGCCCTGGATTGGTTTGGCTGCTCAATCTATTGTCACATGCTCAAGGTAGGGGCCTTGTCTCAGTTCCAGAGGTATCCCTAGTCTAAAATTCTCTTTGATGGTAATTGGTTTAAGTGGGGGCATGTGCCCCAATCCTGGATGATAGAATTCAAAGGAAAAAACTGCCCAGGGGTTTCTAGAAAAGTTTGTATATACTTAAAGAGCTTCATGGGGAGCAACATCATCTTCTTTGTTAGATGTACTGTATTTGCATGTAATGCCCAGGACAACGGCAAAGATTTTGCAAGCAAGGGCCAGCATTCCAAAGATGGCAAAACACAAATATTTGGACAATCCCAGCTCCTAGGTGATTCACCAAGTTGCTGAATTAATCAACTGTATAACTGCCTTACCTCCATACTTCTTGTGAAGTGAGAGAATAAAGCCATACTCTTAAACCAATTCTATTTACGCTTTCTCTCATTTGGAAGCCAAAATCCTCCAGATATATTATGAAAAAGAGCAAACACTAACACATGCTAAGTTGTTTAAAAGCAGAGTTAAATAAATAGTTAAATAAATTACTTTCAGACACTTACAAAAATATTTGATTAATAACATCTACATACATAAGCAGTTACTCGAACCAGCGTCCATATGGGATGCCGGCACTGCAGGCGGTGGCTTTACCTGCTATGTCACAGCACCAGCCTCTAATTCTTAAACTTTTAATATAGTATCAAAGAATAACCACAAATAGGAAAAAGGTTTTATCTTCACTTGAATTTTTATTTATAAATCTTGTATTTTAAAGAAAGGAACAAATACTTTGTTAGAGATATCATGTGATAAAGGAGGATAGCTTATAAGTAAAAATAATAAAGATTCAAAGTAAAGTTTCAAGTTTGTTGAGGACATTGCCCCATAATTCCTATCTAGACATTATATTGGTCATTACAGTTATGTTTACGATTGCATCTATAATTTACATAATCAGTACTTATAATTTACATAATCATCTGTTTTGCTCTTCTTAATCACTGTTGCTTTTGTATGTCTCTGATGTACATGAGACTTTATAGGTTTTTTACTCCTAAAGATAATTGAGCAAAAACAAATATATACTATTCCAAGCTACACTGTTTCCAAGGTAAATTTGACTATTTTGTGTACTTAATGAAATTTTAGAAACAATAAAATGATGTCAACTACACCATCATATTGAATAATCAACTAGTTTGACCATAGAATTTATAAGATCCCTGAAGAATAATGACTTAATGTTACTGTCCTTTTTAAAATGCCAAGATTTGGATGGTCTATTTCCTGGCTTTTCAGGAATACCGTGTATTCTCTAGTTTGTTCAACAGTCCCATCAAGAATGTCAGAAAATTCTGAATGTCATGAAACAAAATGTTTGCAGAAATTGAAATCAAAACAGATATATGAGCAAAAATAATAGCTGATTCATCATTACAATTATAACATGTTTCATGTGTTAACAAAGAGTTAAGAAACTATTCCATGGCTCAATAGGCTAATCCTCCGCCTGCGTGTTCTAGTGCCGGTTCTAGTGCTGTGTTCTAGTCCCGGTCAGGGCGCCGAATTCTGTCCCGGTTGCGGCGCCGGATTCTGTCCCGGTTGCCCCTCTTCCAGGCCAGCTCTCTGTTATGGCCCAGGAGGGCAGTGGAGGATGGCCCAAGTGCTTGGGCCCTGCACCCGCATGGGAGACCAGGAGAAGCACCTGGCTCCTGGCTTCGGATCAGCGCGATGCGCCGGCCGCAGTGGCGGCCATTGGAGGCTGAACCAATGGAAAAGGAAGACCTTTCTCTCTGTCTCTCTCTCTCTCACTGTCCACTCTGCCTGTAAAAACAAACAAACAAACAAACAAAAAAAAACTATTCCATGACACTGAGAATTGGTCTGAGGAGAGGATGAAAGAAAACAAAAGAAAACACACACACACACATTCAAGACACTTGTTTTCATTTTAAACCACATTACCTTTGTTAAAGATTTTTCAAATTAAACTTTTATATTAATAATTTGCATTTGTAAATGGAAAACCAACCTATTTGTGATAAATAATGAATCTTAAATCATAGTGCAAAGCAGAGACTAATAGCAGGGTTTAGGTAACACTAGCATGCATTGGTCAAACTGGTGAGTCATGGATCACCAATTTAAGGACCCTTGCCACAGGGAAGTTTGATGAGCATGTTATGTAGAAAACAAAAAGAAAAGCAAGATTCCACTGGCCTATTTACAGCTGGCTTACAATAGTCATGACTGTTAGCACGATGCCAAAGTCCACGTGTTTGTAAAAAGACATCATGAAATGAGCCAATTAACATTTTAATCACAACCCAAGACACAACCAATGGCATTATACAATGAATGCTGATGGACATATTCATACAGGCATAAATCACTAGGCTTTACAAATAAATATATATATGGGGACTTACAACATCATAAGACTTTTGTTATTATTTTAAGAAAAATAAACAGCCGGCCGGCGCCGTGGCTTAACAGGCTAATCCTCCACCTTGCGGCGCCGGCACACCGGGTTCTAGTCCAGGTCGGGGCACCGGATTCTATCCCGGTTGCCCCTCTTCCAGGCCAGCTCTCTGCTGTGGCCAGGGAGTGCAGTGGAGGATGGCCCACGTTCTTGGGCCCTGCACCCCATGGGAGACCAGGATAAGCACCTGGCTCCTGCCATCGGAACAGCGCGGTGCGCTGGCCGCAGCGCGCCTACCGCGGCGGCCATTGGAGGGTGAACCAACGGCAAAAAGGAAGACCTTTCTTTCTCTCTGTCTCCCTCTACTGTCCACTCTGCCTGTCAAAAAAAAAAAAAAAAGAAAAAAAAAAAAAAGAAAAATAAACAGCCTAAACACACACACACACACACACACAGAGATATATAGGGAAATGCCTAGATGAATATATACCAAACTATTAATATTAATTATTTTTCAGTGGATTTTTTCAGTCTATATTATCTAATTTTCTCACAATTTACATACATCATTGATTAAAAAAACCCTTTACAAGGCATACAAATTAGGACACCTTTCAATTGTATAGAAAATATTAGTAACTGAAATAATATACTGGCCAAGTTGATCACTGAAATTATTTGTAAAATATTAAACTGATGTGACAAATAAGTGTGTTATTAACTTATTTAGTACATTATTTTGCTTACTAATGTGGGCCATTACACATTATTTTTGAAATGATAATATTTAAAAATTTTTACTTATATTTGAAAGGGAGTGTGGGGAAGAGAGAGGAAGATATTGATCTTCCCTCTGCTGGTTCACTTCCCAAATGCCTGCAACAGCCAGGACTGGGCCAAGACAAAATCAGGAGCTCTGAACTCAATCCACTTTTCCAGTGTGGGTGGCAGGACCCAAGTACTTATGCTACCATCTGCTGCCTCCCAAGGTAGGCATTAGTGGAAAGCTGGACTCAGAAGCAGACCTAGGACTCAAACTCAGGCACTCCTGGCAGGTAGGCAGTGTTACCAAGAGAAGCCCAGGTTTGGTAGCCCTAGCCAACCTGTAGGTTGACAGCTATAGCTGAATTACCATGTGACAGCCTTAGGCAACTAGTCCAGCAATGTGACCTATTGCATGGCAACTGCTGCAACTGTCCCCAACAGGGAAGCCCAGCCAGGGCCCCATGACAGCACAGTCTGCAATATCCAAACTTCCTTTCCTTTGTGTGCAGCACCCAAACCTACCTTCCATGCATCACCAAGTCATCTTCTCCCACATACTAGAAACCAGCTAGAAATAGCCAAGTGGCTTCAGGATATATTCCTGTAATGACCTTAGTTCACTGTAATGTCGTTATAATAAAATTACCATGAGGAGCACTCCCACTATGCACCTGATACCACAGCACTTCTGATATTTCCAAAAAAGTATACTACTCAAGTCCCACCCCTTTTGAATATTCAACTAAGCCCCACTCCAGAACCTCCCACTATGCCTCTTGTTAGTATAAAAGGATGGCTGAAATCTTGTTGAGGATTGTATTTTTCCTTTTAGTGTTTTGCACTTTTTTGTTTGTTCATATTCTCTCTGTCTCTCTCCCTCTCTCTCTCACCTTGCTGGAGGGTTCCCAGGTCTTGACTTTAAGCATTTATGGTTCTTTAGTTTGCACTTTTCATTTACTTTCATTAAATCCTGCTTTTCTGTAGATGTTTAAAGCCTCCATCATGAATTCTTTCACATGCAGAGGGAAGAGCCTGGAATAAAGCCCAGCCAGGGATCCCATTGCCCACAATACTATGAGTGCAGGCATCTCAAGGGGCCTCTTTTTTTTTTTAAGATTTATTTATTTGAAAGCCAGAGTCATAGAGAGAGGAGAGGCAGAGAGAGAGAGAGAGAGAGAGAGAGAGAGAGAGAGAGGTCTTCCATCTGCTGGCTCTCTCCCAGATGGCCACAACAGCCAGAGCTACACGGATCATGCTAACAGTCATGACTATTGTAAGCCAGCTGTAAATAGGCCAGTGGAATCTTGCTTTTCTCTTTGTTTTCTACATAACATGCTCATCAAACTTCCCTGTGGCAAGGGTCCTTAAATTGGTGATCCATGACTCACCAGTTTGACCAATGCATGCTAGTGTTACCTAAACCCTGCTATTAGTCAGGAGCCAGGAGCCAGGAGCTTCTTTCGGGTCTCTCATGTGGGTGCAGGGGCCCAAGGACTTGGGCCATCCTCTACTGCTTTCCCAGACCATAGCAGAGAGCTGGATAGGAAGTGGAGCAGCCAGGTCTCGAACCGGCGCCCATATGAGATGCTGGCGCTTTAGACCAGGGCGTTAACCCGCTGCGCCACAGCGCTGGTCCTCAAGTGGCCTCTTAAGCCCTGTCCCAAATGTTTGTTCTGAAAAATGATAATTTAAGAAAAAAAAAAGTTAGCAGTTAGCACTGAAAAAGAGTTTCTCAGTTTCAGCATTATTGTCATTTTGAGCCAGATAACTCTTTGTTGTGTGGGGTCATCCTGTGTGCTGTGTGGGATGTTTAGCAGCATCCCTGGCTTTACCTACTAGATGCCAGTAGCACCTCCTCCTGAGTGTGATAACCAAAAATAGCTCTGGAGCTTATCAAAAGTCCCTGGTGGTGGTGGTGGGGAATATCACCTGTGGTAGAAAACAAGCCTAACTCAGATAAAGCCAGGTTTTTTAGCAGCTGCTTTTGTCCTATATGATCCTATATGATCCGCTGTGATCGCTCAGGACAGTTGTCAGTCATAAAAAGTAATTGAAGCTTCCTTATTCCTTATTTAAGCATATAATGGATAACCCTAGATCAGAATAATTAGCTGGTAACAGCTTTTCTGGCAACAAAATAGCTTATTTTTCCACTTTAAACTCTGCATGGAACACTAGGAGACAATGTATGTTTATCATTGAATGTTTATCACTGAACTTAAATGCCAAATGAGATTGGACAGAACGAAAAGGAAAGGACTTCTTTAATCATGAAAGGTCAGACAGTAGCAAAACAAAGATCAGACCTGGTTTACATGCCACTTTCTGGAGCCTTCCTTAAATCAGACAGAATAAAAGCCTCTCTCTGTTTTTATGCTTTTTGTATATATGCATCATAGTTCATCATTCTTGTTTTGTTCATTTGATTGCCTTTCCTTCTAGAATGGGCACTCTGGAGAGCAAGCATTTTGCTGTTTTAAATCTGTGGTTGTTTGATTCACTCATTGTTTTATAAGTTCATTAAATTATTCAAACAAATCCTTATTGATTGGCACTGTGCTTGGTTCACAGAGTGTTAATCACTGAGGACATGGAGATGGGCACATTATAGGGTGAAATACGCTAGGATGGAGGTAGGAAAGCACAATGAAGGATTATCTAGACTAAGGTTAGAGGAAGTGACTTCAGTAAGTTTATAAACAAGTGAAGAAGGAAAGGGGAGGGGGAGAGAGACAGGGTATACAGATGAACAGAGCTCAACAAGTGGGATTCCAGAGTCCTGCCTCCCACTGCCTTACAGAGGGCTAGGGCATCCTTTCAGATAAAAGATTTATAAGCAAATGGATGAATGAGGATGAAGTACAATGAAGAAGAACTCAGCAAGCTCAGAGGGTGGTATCTTTATGCTCAGATGGTAACCAGCATGCTTTGATAGCAATCTATACCTTGGCCAATCTCAAGACTCCTTAAAAAGGTCAGTTTGTATACCGTCCTGTTTACCCTCTCTCTCTCTCTCCCTTCCTGGTGTTGGGACATGATTCATTAATGACTTATTTATGAGGAATGCTTATGTGAAAAAATATTATATGAGATATTACTGCTAGAACTAAAGATATTGCATTTTGTTTCCTTGTTCTAGTTCTCAGACTAGGAAAAGTAGGCACTGAACCGATTCTGTTATTTAAAAAAAATGTCATTATTAACTATTACATTGTCTTAGATTTTTAAAGGGTAAAACTCAACTTACTATAAACATTTCTGAAAACTTTTAGAAATATTTTTTGGGAAATTTATGATATTTTTAAGTTTTATAATATTAATCTAAAAATGTATACATATTTAAAAAATATTCAGACCAGTAGGCATTTACATCATGTTGGGGATTTTGGGTTTTCTTTAAGTATGTATTCCATTATTACATATTCCTTTTGTTCTTTATGATATAGTATTTAGCTTTTCTATACAAGGAACAATCATATCAGAGAAATAGGACATCTACTTCTGGCCCAAAGTAAACAGTGTAAACAGAATACAACAATTGATAGGTGACATCTTTTTCTAAAGAAGAATTCAATGATGTGTGTATAATACAGTAAAGTGCTCTCCAGCACAGCTGGGGAATGAGGCATTCTGGTCAAATATTCTACTTAATACAGTTACCATATATTTTACATGGATCGCCTATTTTCAAAGAGTTGCAATAGATCAAAATAAACCTAAGGCTATGTAGCCAGGGTGGTCCCAACTGAGCTCAAAGGGAATTATCTGGGTGTATGTGATTAACTAGATGGAGTTGGTAGGCCCTTAGGGCTCTATTTGCATGAAAGGATTTATGCTGGCATTTTATTTAGTCCTGGCTTCCAGGAAAAGGAAGATGCATGCCTAGGTGCCTCAACAAAAGGGAGGAAGCAGGACAATGCGGGAGCTTATGATATTGGGATCTTCTTTAGGTCCTAGGTCTTGAAACATTTTTAAAAAGCTTCCAAGGAGAAAGGAATCAGAGGAGAAGGGAAAGGAACTGTTTTTATTCAGTGTCCTGTGAAACTCGGCTACTTCTGCCCTGAGCGTAACACCACGATGGTATTTCAAGGGCTGGGGTAAAATTAGAACAATACAAGATGGTATCTTGGCCCATACATATGCATTTTCATTGAAGGTGAATCCCAAGCAGCTCTGCCAGCAAAAAGCATTTAGCAGAGAGGACCTAGAATAGTAACAAGACAGAAAAGACAGACTTTGATCTGCTCAATGCTATAAACTTAGCACTTTAGAATAGTAGGTACTCAGTAGCTCATTTGTGAACAAATGTCAAATGGTATTTATAGATGACATGGTTTTAGCACTTGTGAGATGACTCTAGATGTACTTGAAGTGGACACTTTGCAGGCAGCTTGAGTCCTTCTAGTTGGCGGAGGGGGGAAGGAAGAAGACCAAACTTGGGATATTTGGGTTATTGTTACTAAAGTGGCCCCCCTCTAAACTCCCAGGTGATGAGACCTGGAGACATTTAGCCTACGATGAAAACTATAATATTCAAGAGGTACATTCCATGGTCTTGCAAGTTCTTGAGGTGGTACTGATGACTATTTTATTGGCAAAGTAAAGAGGTATCAAGTTAGGAGGCATCTAATAGAGATTTTGGGATGATGGAATTCTAGACAACATAGAATTACTCATTAAAAAAATCACTTTTTTGGGGCCAGTACTGTGGCGTAGTAGGCTAAGCCTTCGCCTGCAGCTCCAGCATTCCAAATGGGTGCCAGTTTGTGTCCTGGCTGCTCCTCTTCTGATCCAGCTCTCTGCTTGTTGCATGGGGAAGCAGTGGAAGATGGCCCAAGTGCTTGTGCCCCTGCTCCCCAGTGGGAGACTCAGAAGAAGCTCCTGGCTCCAGATGGGCTCAGCTCCTGCCATTGTGGCCATTTAGAGAGTAAACTAGTGGATGAAAGACCTCTCTCTCTCTCTCTCTCTCTCTATCTGTAACTCTATTTTTCAAATAAATAAATAAAATCTTTTTTTAAAAAATACATTACTTTTTTAAACAAAATATTTGGTTTCTTAAAAAAGTCTGCCATTTTAATAGTAAAGTACTGCACTAAAGTTTCCTTTAAATGTCAAGTGCTTTGTGAATTGAAGGTTTAAAAATGTGTCAAAATAACTTAGTCTTCTTGGATCAGGAATTACACACACAATCTTTTTATGCAGAAATTCATCTTCATTTCTTTAAAGTCAAATTACCTTTAATGAATGAATAAAATTTTCTGTATAGTATCAATTTAGTCTTTTGAATCTAACTAAATGCAGATGCTCACTTTGGCTTTCCAATTACACTTTAGATTTAGATATGATTGAGCCCTGTAAAGGGGAAGATAGTTTAAGAGAGACGAGAATTTCTCAAAATTAAGTATCACCAGAAGAACATGGCTACACAGGGAGCTCTCAGACAAGTTTAGATTTTAAAAGAACAATTACTTAAAATAGAAGGAAGAACATCCCTGAGAATTAATCTAAGAGTAACCTTGGTTGTCATACTCCCTATGTCTTACCAGTGATGGGAGCAATTAAGGCATAATGACAGTCACACATTGACCTCTCAGCTTTCCTCTGGTTTTGACACCATGCTTCCAAAGTTTCTGTTCTAAGAGGCTCAGGTCCTCTTATGAACATGCTGTTCTGTTCGGTTACTTCCACTTGACTTCCAGACTTGACTTTTCCCAGTCTGAGAGGAGAGTTAACTCTAAAGGAGTGTGGCCCAGAGCCAACCATCCATCTGGCCTTTAAGTAAGCATAGCTCTTTGGAGTTTGTAAACCATTTTAATTTTTAAAAGTTCAGTTCTATCCTGAGCTCACAGGGAGGTCATGAAAGGATCTTAAGTTGGGAAAGTAACAATTAGTTTGTTTCTTTTGTTTTCAACTTCACTTTGACTATAATGTGGTGAATGGATTAGGAGACAGACAACAGATTAGAGAATAAAACACACATATCAGTCAGGAGGTTACTGCTACAGTCAAGCCGAGAGATGGTGGAGGCCCAGAACTGTAAGTGTGTGGACTTGGAGAGAAACGAAAGGATTTAAAAGATTATCTAGAAGGTTGAAGCAGCAATACTTAATGATGGCATAAAACCCCATGATGACTTGATATCACTAGGCCTCCAACAGCCCATTTTAATGCTCACCTAAGAGCTGTTCTAAAGTTTATTTAGATGAACAGTAACACATGCTTATTTTGTTGAGCAGAAATCTGCTAGCATGATTAATAGTAGCAGTCAAATTTTCTTTTCATGTCAATAAGTCTAATAATTATGCAAAGCATTATTCCTACAATCCTAGTATTTGAGGTATAGAATGAAAACACACACGCACATCACATATTTACTGAGTGCCTGGGTAATACATGGTTTTTTTTAACAACACACACACACACACACACACAGAAGCAGAAGAAAACTGACAGACTTAAAAGAGAAAAGGAGTATTTTTAATAATTTATTTGGAGCTATGAAAGTTATTGAAGTATAATACTTGCCTCGAACACTTTCCCAACAGCTGAAATTAATTTTTATGCCTAAGCAAGATACTTCATGGTGGTGAAACATATAAGGTTCACTGATTTTGAATATTCTATTCAAAATATCTCAAAAGAAAAAAGACTATTTGTGCAGTCAACTATTTGAACTAGTAAAAAGACTGAAGCATAAAGGAGAATAAGCAAAAAACACATTTAGCATCACATAAATATGGAATTTGATTTTCTTCCACAAAATATTCAACTTATACTTACGGTTATTAAGTAATCTTGCCTATATTATGTACTCCTTGTAAATCGAGATAAAATCTCAATCTCATAGAATGTAACTAGAAAGAAAGTTATCATTCTAAATTTGGAAATATTTCTAATTACATATATATCCACACCAGTATATTGCACATTCATCTTGAATACCTTTAATATGCTCATTAGCTGAATAATATGTAATATGTATAATATTAGTTATAGTGATTACCCAATTCTGCATTCATTCATTTGAATGTGATTATTTGGACAAAGGTCTTAATCCATAATGTCAATCCTTTTTGTTTATTTCTGTTTTTCCTACCCTTTAGAGGATATCTCTGAGGAAGATTTTTTGGTATGTACATTTTGTTTATACTACACATGCCAAATAGATCTTCCAAGATGAAACTCTGAGCTCATTTGGAAGTAATTTTTGGTAGCACATGAATCAGAACTCTTATTTTCTTCTCAGCACTACTGGTATTTTATTGCTTCCATCTATAGTCCAATATGCTTTTAGCACTAAGAACCCTGAGGCCAAATACAAAGCACTAAGAAAATGGGAACTTCTGGCGATTACAATTTTTGTCTCCCTTTCAGGGTTCTTCCCTCCCCTGGGACAGTGATTTCACTTTAAGCTCACAATGAAACAGGAACATGGAAAGTACAAATGATGGACTGAAGTTGGTGATGCTGCTTTAGGAATCTTTGGCTTATAGGTCAGGTGTAAACCCTTACATCTGCTTGTCAGATTTGCCTGTCAAAGTCCTGTGGATTTTTCCAAACCCTGCCTAAATGTCACAGTCACTATAAAGGCTTCTCTGGCCAGTACAGGCAGAGTTAGGTCATTCCTCTTTTGTGTTACTATAATACCTCAACATATTTCTGTGACAGCACTTATCAAACTATATTGCATTTTTCTCTCTCTCTCCACTCCTAGAAGGAAACTATTCTCTTCTTTTTATCTCTGGACCAGAACACTACCAAAATCAAGTTGGTTCTCAATAAATAATTGAAAGACTGGTCAGAGAATAGCTAATAACACTCAACATCTGCATAGCATAGGTTATGATGTCTTTTCATACAGGAGTGAGGAAGACACAGCAGGAACTATCATCTATATTTTATAGACCAGGAAACCAATGCCCAGAGAGGTTACATGATTAACCCAAATTCAAAACCACTAAGAACTTACACATCTAGGTCTTGTGCTAGTAAGTTTAAAAAAAAAAATTGTAGATAGAAGTGGTAGCAGTAGTGTATCTATGGCAAAGATGGCAATGTCTGGCCAGGACTACACCAGGGAATTATTTCAGAGTGGTTGACACATTATTGGATCTGGTTACTTGTAAAAATCAATCTTTTTTTTTTTTTTGACAGGCAGAGTGGACAGTGAGAGAGAGAGAGAGAGAAAGGTCTTCCTTTTGCCGTTGGTTCACCCTCCAATGGCCGCCGCGGCTGGCTCGCTGTGGCCGGCGCACCGCGCTGATCCGATGGCAGGAGCCAGGTGCTTCTCCTGGTCTCCCGTGGGGTGCAGGGCCCAAGCACTTGGGCCATCCTCCACTGCACTCCCTGGCTACAGCAGAGAGCTGGCCTGGAAGAGGGGCAACCGGGACAGGATCGGTGCCTCGACCGGGACTAGAACCCGGTGTGCCGCGCCACAAGGCGGAGGATTAGCCTAGTGAGCCGCGGCGCCGGCCTGTAAAAATCAATCTTAAAAGGTTCTCAAGAAGGTAAGTGCATGTGAAACTAGACATAAGAATATGAAATTATTTTCATTGAGAAAGATTTGTGATACATTCTTTCTCTGTACTCAAGAGAAGACAGTAGAAAGAAAAAAGACATAAAATATATTTTATATATAGACACAATACATGACTCTGCCATCTCTGAAATTCTGACCATGACTCATAGACTCCTAAAGAGGAATAAGTTATTATAGATCAGTACTCTAAGTCTTTCATTAAAAACAACAATGGATAGCTAGAAATGATAAATGATTTATCTAAAGTCATATAGCATGTTTGTGGCAGGACATAGAATCAGGTCTTCTTAACAATAATATCTTCACTTTTAAACAAGTTATGATTGAGAAATCATACACGTATAGTTCTTAGCAAGATATCTAAGGATCTGGTGAATATGACTATGTACATATAGGCTATAATACAGAAATTATCCTTAAAAACATGCTGTAAAATGGGAGAAGTACACTATCTATGACTGTGTATTGAGGAATTTGGAGTATATAATGTGACAGGTAGTGCTTTAGGATCCAATCTATTTTTTAAAAAATATTTACTTATTTTACTTGAAGGTCAGAGTTACACAGAAAGAGGAGAGGCAGAGAGACAAAGAGAGAGAGAGAGAGAGAGAGAGACAGAGAGTTTACAGCTGGTTTACTCTTCAGTTGGCTGCAATGGCTGGGGCTGCACGGATCTGAAGCCAGGAGCCAGAAGCTTCTTCCAGGTTTCCTACGCAGGTTCAGGGGCCCAAGCACTTGGGCCATCTTCTACTGCTTTCCCAGGCCATAGCAGAGAGATGGATTGGAAGTGGAACAGCCGGGACTCGAACCAGCGCCCGTATGGGATGCTGGCACTGCAAGCGGTAGCTTAACCAGCTACACCACAGTGTTGGCCCCCAATCCATGTTTTTAAAATAAGGCACTTTTGCATGGAAATTTGCAATATTAATTATAATTTTTATTTCTCTTCACTCATAGTTGTTATAAAAATAATTTATTGGACTTACCATCTCAATGTCTCAATGAAAGAATATTTTTGATTCTCATTTACTTTTTAAAATACTTTCTTTTTCTTTTTGGAAATAAGTAAATATAACCTAGGAGATTACATGTTCATATCATATTTATAGCTTTTAAGTTTTGAAAATGATTTGACCACTTCCTCTTAGCCCTCTTTTCTTTGAGAGTGGAACCCACTCTGCTAGTTATTGGTTAGCTAAAAAGTTAAATATGTGTCTATTAAGGGACAAAGATAAAAATTAGCTAACATTCTCACCAAAAAAAGATCAATGATCATTTTTATGAGAGTTTTCTGTTTAGCTTCTATTACCAAAGTTGTTTATTTCACTTTTGGGACAAGCTCTGGGTTATATCCCCTGGGTTAGTAGATGAAAGCAATTTGGTTTCCACAAGTATATTTGTTTCTCAGATTTTGTAAGTCACATCAAAATCAGGTGATTTCATGGAGCAACACTAGGAGAGGGAGCTTTATTTAACAAATAACTTTGGAAACAGAAACACACTTCAAACTACAGTGAATTCATTTGTTAACTGATCTTCCTGCTGGGGGTGACTGCTAGAGTTCCTTCTTTCAAATACATGGGCCATTACCAGTTTGATATCACCTATTGTGCATCTCTTTCTGTTACCATCATAAATAGTCTGTGTCCTTCCTTCTAGTCCTTCTTGGGATACAGAGGAAATGTGTTTCCACAGTATTTATAACAGCAAAGCTTCCTTCTGGCATCACAACTTGCACCCTAATTGCCTACTCCTAACAAGTGCTAAAATCTATTATCCCCAGGAGTGACAGTTTAAAGCAACAAAAATTAAAGGTATTCAAGGTCATTTACATAGTCCAATTTAAAATAAACTTTTCATTTAGGCTATGAAACAAATCTGTTCATCAGTTCATAATCACTTTAGTGTATCAAGTGAAAGATGATCTTAGATACAAATTTTTAAGCTAGGTGAAATTATAACATTATGTTACTTAAAATTCGGTCACTTAAATACCAATTTACTCATTTTCTAAAAAATTTCAATGGAATATTTCCCATATATACCTTCAATTGAAGACAATTCATTTAGGTCTCCATTATACATTAAACCAGCCAACAAGTTTTACCTATGTCACACATATAAAATATCTGTCAATTCTTGTTAAATGACTATAACATGAACTCAGTATAGTCAATAAGTACATAACATGACAATAGAAAAAGAAAAAAAAATAAAAGGAAAAGGCCTTGCAATGCTTTAAGACGAATTACTCACCAGAAACAAAGTTCGGAAGTTGCTGAGATCTCCAAAAAATTCTTCTATGCTCACTGTCTTGGAGTCAAAAATGAAGTATTCTCCAAGATTCTCATACAGCTTTACCATGTTGTTGTGCATGGTGAACAGCTTTTCATACTGGTCTCTGGCACTCTTTGTAAAACTGTAGCTTTGTGTTAAGGAGCATGATCCAATGGGCCAAGGACATAAACAGGCATTTCTCAAAGGATGAACAAATAGCAAACAGACACATGAAAATATGCTCAGGATCACTAGCCACCACAATGTGGTTTTACCTCACCCCAGTTCGAATGGCTATCATATAAAAATCCCAAAATAACAAATCCTGGCAAGGATGTGGGGAAAAAGGTACCCTAATACACTGTTGGTTGGAATGTAAACTAGTACAGTATGGAGATTCCTCAGAAATCTGAAAATAGATCTGCCATATGACCCAGCCATCCCACTCCTGGGAATTTACCCAAGGCATATGAAATCAGCATATGAGAGTTATTTGCACCCCCATTTTAAGCAGCCAATTCACAATAGATAAGATATGGAATCAACCCAGATATCCATCAACTGATGACTGGATGAAGAAAATGTGGTATACACAAGATGGAATACTACTAGGCCATTAAAAAGAATGAAATCTTGTCTTTTACAACAAAATGGATGCAGTTGGAGACCATTATGCTTAGTGAAATAAGCCAGTCCCCCAAAGCCAACTATTATTTGTTTTCTCTGAAATGTAATGCATAAGAGTGAAATTGACATCTTGAGATTTGATTCTTATTTATAGCCCTTGTCTATACTCCTGAGGAACAGTGGTCTTTCTACTTACTACTTGTTGAATTCTTTATTTAGTGGAGGATAGAGCTTGTGATTACAAAGTAAATTCAAAGTATTTTATCACAAAAATTAAAAGAAAAATAAGGGAAGAGGATAAAGGGAGGGATGAGGAGAGAGAGGGAAGTATTGTTTTTAAAATTGTATATATGAAATACATGAAATCTGTTCTTTTTATATAAGTAAATAAATTTATTTTAGAAAATAGATATTAAGATTGAAGTAAACCATCACTTTTGTAAATACATTTGTAATAGGCAAATATTTGTATAAGCTTAGTAAGGCTGCCATCAAATAAATAAACAAATGTTTAAAAAAATACTACAGACTGGATGGCTACAAGGCCCATACACTCCTGCTACCAACTAGTAAATGTTACTTGACAAAAATGCTTCAGAGAAAGGTAAGCAGGCTAAACAGGAAGTATAAAGGAAACCAGAAAACATCTGAAAATTAGAGTTAAATCTATTAAAAAGCAATAATGATGGGGCCTGCACTGTGGTGTAGTGGGTAAAGCCGCTGCCTGCAGTGCTGGCATCCCATATGGGCACCAGTTTGTTTCCTGGCTGCTCCACTTCCAATCCAGCTCTGTGCTATGATCCGGGAAAGCCCAACTCCTTGGGTCCCTGCACCCACATGGGAGACCCGGAACAGGCTACTGGCTCCTGGCTTCAGATCAGCGCAACTCCGCCCCTTGTGGCCAACTGGGGAACAAACCAGCAGATGGAAGACCACCCCCTGCCCACCTCTCCTCTCTCTGTGTAATTCTGACTTTCAAATAAATAACCTTAAAAAAAAAAAAAGCAATATTGAGTCTAGAAATAAAATTACTTTCAGTTGAAAAGTCACAGACTTGGAATCATAAAAGAAGGATAATAGCACAGTTTACTGTATACCAGTTTAGGAACCATAAGAGCATGTTAATATTTTGTGGTGATATTTTTTTATCAGGTATTGATAACAGTCACTTGAAATATTTGACTTGTAACTTTCTTTCTTTTTTTTTTTTATTTTTTGACAGGCAGAGTGGACAGTGAGAGAGAGAGAGAGAAAGAGAGACAGAGAGAAAGGTCTTCCTTTTTGCCGTTGGTTCACCCTCCAATGGCCACCGCGGCTGGCTCGCTGCGGCCAGCGCACTGCGCTGAGCCGATGGCAGGAGCCAGGTGCTTCTCCTGGTCTCCCATGGGGTGCAGGACCCAAGCACTTGGGCCATCCTCCACTGCACTCCCTGGCCACAGCAGAGAGCTGGCCTGGAAGAGGGGCAACCGGGATAGAATCCGGTGCCCGGACCGGGACTAGAACCTGGTGTGCCGGCGCCGCAAGGTGGAGGATTAGCCTAGTGAGCCGCGGCACCAGCTGATTTGTAACTTTCTTTTTAATTCTTCAGTGTGTTTCATTATAACCTGGGGCCAAATTTACTTTCTAAGGGAACAAAACACTAGTTTTATAATAGAAGTCAATGGGAGAATCAGGCCATTTCTGGAAAATTACTTTGCAGCCGACACTTAGGAATATACCATGACTTTAAAAGTGAGATGGCCCCTACCTAACTTCTTTTTTATGCCACTTAATTATTAGCATTCACATTAGCAACACAACAACCCGTCCCTAACAAGTGACATTTAAGTCTTTCAATTCTCAAGTCCATTTTGACATTAATAGACCTGAAAGAATTAATACATTTCTGACAGGCTCTACTTTCTTTTCAGCAACAAAAGAATATATAATGCTTCATATCCATTCTGATTTCACCTTTGAGACTATCACCATACCTTTTCTGATTTCTAAGAAAATGTTACACATCCTGTTTAAACATAGCAGAGAGAAGACAAATACTTTTCATTTCTTAGTACAGAATAAAGTAGGGTTTTGTTTTGTATTCTCTTTTCCCTAAATGAAACACACTCATGCCAGGGAGTGCTAGCCAGGAACACTTTGCAAAGGTCACTTACTTGAAATCTATTTGCAATGCAAATTACTAAACTGTCTATATATTTCAGAAAGCTCAACATCTGCACAACACAGAGAAAAAGCCAACAATAACAAAAAGGCAAAATCTGTATGTTCTCCATTTATTCTAACACAATTTTTCACCAGTTTAAATATGTCCAATTTGATACAAAATTTCATCAATTTGTTTTTATAGAAGAAAAACTGATTTCAGAAATTGTCAGTGCACCAAAGTGAGAAAATTTGAAAAATTCTGGGAATAGTTTATCTTATAAATAACAAATGGAAAGCAGCCCAAACTCTAAGTCTCTCACTTATCTTCACAATGATTACTTTGTAAAATGGATAGATGGCATGAGTTGGCACTGAAATCCTTCACAACTGCTATCATATCATCAAATCTTCCATGGGGCTGCAAGTAAAACAGAATTGGACAATATAATTTTTATTTTTAAAGTTCGTTTTTTTCACCTACTTGAAAGATAGAAAGAGAGAGAGAGGGAGATAAGAGATATCTTCATCTGCTGTTTCACACCCAAATGCCCAAAACTGCCAAGACTGGATCAGGCAAAAGCCAGGATCCAGGAACTCCATCGGTTGTGTCACATGGGTGGCAGGGGTCCAAGCACTTGAGCCATCATCTGCTGTTCCCCCAGGAGGCATTAGCAGGAAGCTTGATGAGAGGTGGAACAGCTGAGACTCAGACACCCTGTAAAGGAATGCAGATGTCCCTAGTGGTGGCTTAAACTGCCACAATGCCAGCCCCAGTATAATTCTTTTTCATTACTTTATTTCATTAAAAGGATTTTATATTATTTTGTGAGCAGTCACTAAACACAAAACACTGTTTGATACTATAATAAGCACTGTGGTTGATACAATGATCATTAAAGCCTTCACCTCTACCCTGAAAAATTTACGATCGAACATTACAAATAATTCTACCAGCATCAATGTGCATTAGGAAAGGACTTTATTATTTACAATATACTTTTCCTTCTTTGTGTCCCATATTTTTCATAATAACCTTTTTAAATAGATAGAGAAAGCAGCTTTGTGGTGCAGCAAGATACCTACAGCCTGTATCCTAGTGACAGTTCCAGTCCTGGCTGCTCTGCTTCCAATCCAGCTTCCTGCTAGTGCACCTGGGAAGCAGTAGATGACAGCTCAAGTACTTGAGTTTCTGTCACCCACTTGGAAGACCCAGATGGAGTTATTGTTTCCTGGTTTCAGCCTGACTCAGGCCCAGCTGTTGCGGCCATTTAGGGAATGGACCAGCAGATGGAAGATCTTTGTTTCTCTCTCTCTCTCTCCCTCTCTCTCTCTGTAACTCTGACTTTCAAATAAATAAATCTTTTAAAAGTTAAAAATTAAAAAAGCAGAATCCTACTATTAAAATTCAAGGCTTAGAAACTAGACAAAAGGCATCCATTGTCTTCCATGACACAATACTTAGCCCTTCTCATATAGTTCAAGTGCATTATTTACAATGACAAAGCCCCCTCTGTTACCATTCTGAGGTCTTAGCAGCATCTACTTCTCTTAGTTTCTGTGACACACACTCTCATGTTTAAATGTTTTTTCTCTGACCTCCTTTCTCTCTCTCTCTCTGGAAACTTTTATAACATGTCAGAGTACCATGAGGGCTTGGTCCTACACCCTCTATCTTCGTGTATATTCTGTCTAGTTGATCCCAGCAATCCACATGGTTTTAAATACCATCTATTGATGACTCAGATTTATCTAATCTAACTCCAATCTCCCCTTGATGTACTGATACAAACTTTTCTAAAACACTGCCAACTTATCATCTCTATTTGAATTTTGTTTTGAAGCACATCTATTGATATCTGAAATCTGTTCCTGAAAACCCTTTAATAGCTTTTCATAACACTTGGAATAACATCCGAACTCCTAATGGTTCATAAGGCTTTACAGGCTCTGTCTTCTACCCATCTCTGCAACCTAGAACTTCGCCATTCTCTCGCTTAAGAATTATGCCTAGTCACATTAACATTTCAATTTCCTGGACATACCAAGGTCATAGACAACTCAGGGCCTTTGAACATGCTGTTCTCATTATCTAGAATGTTCCTTTTCTACCAGGTCATTCAATCTCTGTTCTAATGTTATCTCCTCAGAGAAGCTTTCCCCAAGCATCCAATCTAAAATATCCACACCTACCCCTATTACTCCGGCCTGTTTTATTTCAGTCTGAGAACTTAGTCACTACTTGATACTATCTCTATTTACCTGTTTATTGTTGACTTTCAACACTTAAAAATATGGCCATGAGAATAGAACTTGTCTGTTTGTTGGCTACTGACTCATCAGCACCTAGAACAGTGCCTGGCATGTAGTAGAAATAAACAAATGAAAAGCAGCAACAATGACTGTAACTATACCTAAGTCTTTAACCATTTTTAAAAATTTACTCTATGTGCATCACTGTAGAAGGTTTCCCGTAGATCATTTCAATCAGCACTGTAGAATGTTTCCCATAGATTATTTCAACTAATCCTCACAAGATCTTTCTGAGTTTATTTTTTTTAAATTGCCCAAGGTCACACAGCTGTTAAGTCTGAGAAATGGAATGTAGTTTCAGGACTCATATTTTTAACCACTGTGCTCTGTACCCTTTTAAGAAATAAATACTTGTTGAAATAGAATCTACATTGGAAGATGGGTCATGGGGCTGTCTTGAATATGCAAAAAACTAAAATCTCTTATGAATCTTAAGATAAACCAATTTTGCAGACAATTTGATTTATTGAGAATACTTTTATGGTAATATTTTAGTGTGTTTATTAATAAATTGTAATCCTGTTATTTTTTTATCAATCTCATTTTAAATATATTTTAATTACAAGGCTTCAAACGTATCAATTTGATTGTAAAGTTATGTATGTAACAATGAATATATATATATATATATGTATATATAGTCAGCCTGAGTTAAGTTTGTATCTTTAACATCTGCATAACCCTAGTACATTCTTCAGTAGATGTAATAGTTAATTTTATATGTCAACTTGACAGGGTGGAGCATCTGTCAAGGAGTTTCTGGAAGAGCTCTGCAGTTGAATCAGTATACTGAGTAAAAAAGATGGCCCTAACCAATGTGGACAGGCATCATCAAATCTTTTTAGGGTCCAAATAAAACAAAAAGGGAAGGAAAGGCAAACTCCCTCTTCTAGAAGTAACAGCACGCATTTTCCTCCTGCCACACGACATCAGCATCCTTGGTTTTGGGGCCTGCAGACTCGAATTAGGACTTGTCATCCAGACAGCTCTTGACTTTTGGACTAAGATGTGACTGGGACACCATTGGCTTTCCTGGTTCTCAGGACTCTGGACTTGAATTGGAACTACATCACCAGCTTTCTTGGATCTTCACCTTGCAGGCAGCAGATGATGTGACTTCCCAGTCTCCCTAATCACATGAGCTAATTCCCATAATAAATCTCATATACACACATCCTACTGGTTCTGTTTCTCAGGAGAACCCTAATATAGTAGATAAAATTTAAAACTGGACATTCTATTTATCTCCTGTATTAGAGAATAGAAATTAATAATAACTTTAAATGAAAGTAATCTTAAAGGTATATAGCAGAATGCATGGTAAAGAAATAATTTACTATAAAATGCATTTTATAAAAGCTTATTGGGTGCCTTACAGGCAGTTTGGATTCTAGAAACCAAATGCTACTTTCTTGTTGAAGAGATACAAGGTATATCATAGCTACCAGTAGATTTCTGTTCTGTTTATAACATAAAGTGGGTATATCACTAAGTAGACTGTGTCCTATGGAAAAGAGGAGATAGACTGTTTCACCCATTATGATTTGAACAGGGCTGTTCTTACTCATTACTTTGGTTTATTTAAGATTGACTGTAACCAAAACTTTACAAAATATGTTATAGACTATTATGATGAACTTGACTGGGCCAGGCAGCTTACTCTTAGCTGTTCAGTAGTCAGCTTTTCACTTCTACAGTGAAACACCCCAGATATGCTAATAGTGAAAGAGTTTTATTAGCTTTCTGTTTTGAAGATTCAAGTCCAAGTTTGGAAGCTCCACTGACTGGGTATCTGGCGAGGGCAGCAGATGGCAATGACAGAGCACTTGTAAAGGAAGGGTCACATGGTGAGATAGGAAGCAGAGAGAGAGAGAGAATCTGGGCTCCACACAGCCTTCATAATCAACCTTCTGACAAGAACTACCATTATATGGAAAGCCTCCAGTGGCCTAGGGCTCTCCCACCAGGCCCACCTCCTAAACACCATAACTGGATTCAATTTCCAGCCTCTTAGCAACTTCAACTTATGAGCTTGAGGATTAAGCATCCTCAAGGGCTCTGGAGCCAAACCCTGTTCATACCATAGCAGTTGTGCAGAGAGCACTGAGGGAAAAGCTTGTGTCTATGCTTACAGTGAAATGAGAAGGTTGGTTATGGGCAGAGTGTATAACTAATGCTAGAACCTCTCCTGACCAAGCTCTCTGAGGAACAACTAAAGAGAATGGGATGAGAGACCACAAAAAGGTATTTGCTCCTGAATACCAAGATTTTTCAGCCTTTGCAGCCCTGGGAAAAGAGGGACAATAGCTCTCACAGATTTAAAGAATAGGGCACTGGATGATGGTTAGACTATCCTGGGAACAACACATGCAGTGAATTCTTCCTATCTGCTTAAACAAACTTAGCAGTCCTTGGCGTTAGAGAAAGGAACTCTGGGAAAACTGTGGACTTTCTTTTTTTTTATTATTTTTAAAAAAATTTTTTTTTGACAGGCAGAGTGGACAGTGAGAGAGAGACAGAGAAAGGTCTTCCTTTTGCCATTGGTTCACCCTCCAATGGCCGCCGCGGTTGGCGCGCTGCTGCCAGCGCACCGCGCTGATCCGATGGCAGGAGCCAGGTGCTTCTCCTGGTCTCCCATGGGGTGCAGGGCCCAAGCACTTGGGCCATCCTCCACTGCACTCCCGGGCCACAGCAGAGAGCTGGCCTGGAAGAGGGGCAACCGGGACAGGATCGGTGCCCCGACCGGGACTAGAACCCGGTGTGCCGGCGCCGCAAGGCGGAGGATTAGCCTAGTGAGTCGCGGCGCCGGCCAAACTGTGGACTTTCTGAGATGGTAGTAGTTCATAGTAAATTATATTCTAAAATAAATATAACCTTAAGTGGTAAAGTGAGGCCCATGTAATACATATAAACTCATCAAATATGAGGGGTGAGGAAGCAATCCAGGATAGCTCTTCTTTTCCTTAGTTCCCTTTCAAAGTCCCTGTCCTCTACAAAGACAAATATTTCTGATTTTTCAAGCTGGGAAGTTATTCAAGGTAACTGTGAACTAAAATCACATCATCTTCTCTCTAACAGAAGTGTTCTGTGCAGGTTTTACAAACGAAAATGTGTGCAGCATTTTAAAACATTAGTTGGTAAAAATGCCAACCTTTTGAAAATATTAATTTGAAACCAATTTTGTTTTAATTGTGAATCTGGGAAGTTAATTTAGAAAACATATACTTTAGGTTACACAAAGTATTTTTGTATTAACTCATTTGAAAATATGACCCAGGGAAGCTGTGATCACAATTACTTGGATATTTATGCACTACACAGAGTTGTCTACAGTTTTGCCACCAAATGTGTTTATGTGACTACATATAAATTCACAGATTATATTCCTTTGTAATACAGTAACAGTGTTGACTTAAAATTCATCCTGAAAGAGTTAGAATTCCTCCATAGGTGGAGTGCAAATTATTTTCTTTATACTTTCATGGGCATGTTACATTGTCTTTGATGATTTTAGGTAGCTATATCTACCCGTCCATAAACTGGAAAAAGATGGCAGTTGCAAACCTTGTCCTCTAACTGGTACAATAGCATCATTTCATCCAGTGCTAGGTGGAGAAAACTGTTTATTATTTTATTTAAGTTTGATACAAAGAGTAATTGTTATTATAAAACACTTTTCCATTAGAACGGGAATAAGTATTAGCAGAGTACTGGGAATGAAGACTATATATTTCACAGCTAACTGAGTCAAATCAGTTCTTACAATTTCTCATCTTTATGGGTAGTACATTAGTTACTTATAATTTTAATAAAATCTTGAAATATTAAATATCATTACTGTTGGATTGTTGAGAACATGGAAAAATCAACTTGAGATCCACTTAACCTTCACACAAGCTTTAGCTAGCAACACAGTATAATCATCCATTTGAATAAAAGGAAGTCAGAAATATACAATCTATTGAAAAATATAGACAGCATTTCCACTTTATATAACCTGTCAGAAAAGCTTCCTCTAAATGCTAAAAGCAAAATATGAAAATTTCCATTTAATTTGAATAATTTTTATTCAGAACTTATTAATATTTCAAAGAAATATCTTTAAAAATATGAAAGCATAAAATGGCTGAAATTAAATTACAAACCACATGTTATGTGCTGAATATGCACTGAAAATTATTTAATTTGTGAAACATTAACAATAACAATATGGAATACATGCATTAATTTTCACTTATATTCAACATTAACATTTTAAAATAGTTCAAGATATAGACTAAAAATTATTCCAAAAATCAGATTACCAAAGTGAGGCATAAGACACTTAAATAATGGAACAAAGATGGCATAGTCAATGGTAAGAATTTTGAACGAAATTCTTGAGTTTTTAATGTAGAACGCAATTATGCTACTGGAAAGATGAAAATATTTTGTAATGAGTTCACATTTCCACAGATAGCCTGAGTCATCTGGGATAAAGAAAATACCTTTAAGAGTAGAAGTTTAGAGTAGCAGTTAAGATGCATCCCATATAGGAGTATCTGGGTTTGAGTGGCAACTCTGCTTTTGATTCCAGCTTCCTGCTACTACATACTCTAGGAGGTAGCAAGTATTTAGGTCCCTCCCACCCATAAGGGAGACCTCAATTGAGCTTCAGGCTTCTGTGTTCAGCCTGGGCATAGCCTTGGCTTTTATAGGCATTTGGGGGAGTAAACCAATAATGGGAGATTTCTGTCTCTTTCTCTCTGTACCTCAATAAAATAGAAGTAGAAATAAAGAAAATACTTTTAGATTGGCTTCCAGTTAATGGCATAAATATGATGGTTATTAGAAAGATAAAAAATACAGCAAACACTTTTACTTTTCACTACCCCTTTCCTTTATTTGCTATCTTGTGTCTTTTTTTTAAAAAAATTATTTATTTATTTATTTAGGAGGCAGAGAGACAAGGACAGACAGACAGAGCTCTCATCCATTTGAGAGAGAAAGAGAGAATTTCCATATGTTGGTTCACTCTCCAAATTCCCACAATGTCCAGGGCTGGACCAAACTGAAGCCAGGAGTAGAATTCAATCCAGGTCTCTCAGGTAGGTGGCAGGGACTGAAGTACTTGAGCTATTATTGCTGCCTCTCAGGGTGAATATGCATGAACATGTGATCAGAATTGGGAGCAGAGCTGAGAACTGAACTCAAGCACTTGATATAGGATGCAGGCATCAAAACTTGTGAATTAAATGCTATGGCAGAAGCTCACCTCTCCTTGTATCTTTTGAATGCCTTTTTTTTTCTTTCCTTTGAAGACAGAAACTGTCCTTGCATTCTTAGACATGCAGAAGAGTGATTTATTCACTCATTTATTCAAACAGATTGACCAAAGGCCTACTATGTACCAAGTTTCTTCTAGATGTGGTGATAGAATAGTGAACATTCAGATAAGCTGTTAGAATTGATAAACTGATTCAGTAAAGTTGCAGGTTACAAAATAAACATACAAAAACAGTAGTTTTTTTTTTTTGCATGCTAATGATGAACTCATAGAAAGGGAAATCAAGAAAGAAATCTCATTCTCAATAACCACAAAAAATCAAACATTTAGGAATAACTTTAACCACAGAAGTGAAAGATCATCTGCAATGAAATTTATCAAACATTGATGAAAGAAATCATCAAGGACACACAAAAAATGGAAAGACACTCCTTGCTCATGGATCTGAAGAATCAGTATAATTAAAATGTCTACCCTACCTAAAGCAATCCAACAGATTCAATGAAATCCCTATCAAAATACCAATGACATTCTTTACAGAATTAGAAAAAGCAATCCTAAAATTCATATGGAATCATAAAAGACTACAAATAGCCAAAGCAATCCTGAACAAGAAAAATCAAGCTGGAAGTCAATACCTGACTTCAAAGCATACTACAAAGCTATAGTAATTAAAATAGCATGGTACTGGCTTAAAAGCTGATACACAAATCAGTGGAACAGAATAGAGAGCCCAGAAATCAACCCACATACATATAGCTAACTGATTTTTGACAAAAGTGCTAAGACCATACAGTGGAGTAAGGACAGTCTCTTCAGTAAATGGTGCTGGAAAAAGTGGATTTATTTATGTAGAAGAATGAAATTAGATCCCTACCTCTCACCATGCACAAAAATCAACTCAAGATGGATCAAAGACTTACACTTAACACCTGAGACTGAAGTTGTTGGAAGAAAATGCAGGGGAAATATTCTAAGAGATTGGTGTAGGGGATGACTTCTTGGACAATACCTCCAAAGCACAGGCAACAAAAGCAAAACTAAATAAATGGGACTATATCAAATTCAGAAGCTTTTGCATAGCAAAGGAAATGATCAACAGAATGAAGAGACCTCCAACAGAATGGGAAAAAATATTTGCAAACTGTCTGTCTGACAAAGGATTAATATCCTGAATATATCAACAGCTTAAAAAAATCAACAACAAGAAAATAACCAATCCAGTTGATAAATAGGCAAGGGACTTCAACAGACAGTTCTTGAAAGGAATATAAAATGGCCAACAAATATATAAAAAAAAATGCTCGACATCACTAGCCATCAGGGAAACGCCATCAAAACCACACTGAAATATCACCTCACCCCTGTCAGATTGGCTAAAATCCAAAACACAGAGAGTAACAAATGTGGGTGAGGATATGGACAAAGGGGAGCACCTAAACACTGTTGGTGGGAATGTAAATTGGTTCAGCCACTTGGAAAACAGTATGGAGATTTAGAAGCAGACTCACCATATGATCCAGCAATTCCACTACTGGGTATATACCTAAAAGACTTGAACACAATGCATCAAAGAGATAACTGCACCACCATGGTCCTAATAGCACTATTCACAATAGCCAAAATGTAGAATCAACTAAAGTGTCCATTATCAGATGAATGGATAAAGAAAATGTGGCATGTAAGTACAATGGAATATTATTCAGCTGTAAAAAAGAATGAAATTCTACCATTTGCAGCAAAATGGACACAATTGGAGGACAACATGTTAAGTGAAATATGCTGGGCCCAGAAAGACAAATGCCACATGTTCTCCCTTCTATGTGGGTGCTAAAATTAAAAAGAAAAAAAGGAAGAAAGAAATGCCTTGTGTATCAGTATTGCTGCAATATAGTCTCATAAAACTTTGTTTTATACCATTGTGAAATCAGTGGTGAAGAATGTTTTATTACTATAGTTTTAATGATCCATGATTACTTAAAATTTACTGCATATGGGTGAAATGGTCATTTTTCTATTCAATTATTGTTTATAGCCATTGTCTATATTACCACTAAACTAGGGTCTTTTTGCCTTTTACTTGTTATTCAGCCAAGTATTAAGCCTTTTTACTGTAATGTATATTTAAAATATGTTATATCAAAAACTAAAAAAAATATATAAAAAAAGAAAGAAAGGAAGAAGGGTAATGGGAGGGAGGGGGAGGCAGGGAGAAAGCGAGTATCATTATGTTCTTAGAAATGTATCTACCAAGCACACTGAATCTGTTAAAAACTAATTAAAAACTAAAGTAAATTAAAAAATAAAAAAATCAATAAATAAAAACAAAGATATAATTTTACATTTTGAGACTGATGTGTGTATTTTAGAATATATTTATTTATTTAATATTCACAGTCTGCATACACAGATTTTACTTAGATCAATCCTACCTCTAGTCCTACCAAACATTCAGCTCTAAGCATGGTTTACCATGTGGTGATAACATATAAGAAACTGCTAGGGATTAAATAAAGCAAACGGAAGTAAAGTGATAAGACACAGCTCTTAACCCTCTTAGAATTTATAAACTAGTGTTGAGAGACAGATAAATAACAGCAGATCAATGGCAGCAGGAATTGGTATTTATTTGAACTCTTACAATGAACAGGGCTCTGAAGGAAATACTTAACAAGGTGGTCTTCTTTACATCTCAGTGGCTCTGTGACCTGTCCATGCTATTTATTAACTCCATTTAAACACAATAAAATTGGCCCCAGGGAGGCCAACTAACTTCTCAGTGGCATCTAGCTAGTAAGTGGTGGAATCTGGATTTGGACCTGGGTACCCTACTCCACACTTCCACAGTACAAAATTAGGCACTAAGCCAGCATTTCATACTGCTTCCCCTGTTTAAAACAAAACAAGGGACAGGTGTCGGGCACAGCAGTGAAGAGGCCACAAGGGACATCCACATCCCATAATGGAATTCCAGTCCAGGCTCTGTTTCTGATTCTAGCTTCTTGCTAATGTGTACACTATGAAGCAGCAGCAGGTGATGGTGCAAAGAACTGGGTCACCCCATGTGGGTGACTTGAATTTCCAGTTCCCAGCTTCTGCCTGGCCGAACCCTTGCTGCGTGGCCATTTGAGAGGTAACCCAGTGAATGAGAGATTTCTCGCTGTGTCTCTCTGTCTCTCAAAAGAAACAAACAAATAAATAAATGCTTTTTAAAAAATAAAGTGGGTAGGTGTGGTGGTAGGCTGCTGCTTGGGATGCCAGCATACCATATTGGAGTGCCTTGTTTGAGTCCTGGCTAATCCACGATTCTGATCAGGCTTCCTGCCAATGAGCTTGGAAGGCAGCAAATGAAGGCCCAAGAAACTGGGTCCCTGTCATCACAAGGGAAACCCATATCACATTCCTGGCTCCCAACTTTGGATTGGCCTTGCCCTGGCTGTTGGGGGCATTTGGGGAGTGAACCAACAGAGATCTCTCTCTACATATCTCCCTCTCTGTCTCTATTGCTGCCTTTCAAATAAATAAATATATAAATAAATAAATCCTTTACAAAAGAAATTTTACTCAAAAAACTTTATTGACAAAATGTTTTCATAAAAGCTGTTTTACAGTTCATTTATTACACTCCTTAGGAATTTTATCTATTTTTAAGGTTCCCTAAATATATATATGCACTTGTATGTGTGTGTGTGTGTGTGTATGTGTGTGAGCATGCATGTGTATGAGGGCATTTCAAAAAATTCACGGAAAATGAAAGATGTTTATTTTAATGCCAATTTAAAAAAAATACATGCATACAAGAGATCTTCAAAATGTTCATGGGAAATGCATAGTATGAAAAAACTATTCATGGAATGAAAAAAAACTTATCTTTTTTTTTCAAAAAGATTTATTTCTTTGAAAGGCAGTTACAGAGAGACAGAGAGAGAGTATGCAAGAGAGAGATCTTCCATCCAATGATTCATTCCCCAAGTGGCCACAACAGGTGGAGGTGGGCCAAGCCAAAGCCAGTAACCAGGAACTTCATCCAGGCCTCCCATAAGGGTGGCAGGGTCCCAAGCACTTGGGCCATCTTCTGCTGCTTTCCCAGGCATATTAGCAGGGAGCTGGATGAGAAGTGGAGCAGCTAGGATTCTAGCCAGCCCTATTTGGATGCCAGTGTCGCAGGCATTGGCCTAACCCTCTGCAGCACAACATCCCCACCTCTCCACAAACACATTTGTTTAAAGATTAATTTATGAATTCAAAGGCAGTTACATAGAGCTAGAGACAGAGACCTTATCTTAATCCTGTTTTCCACAAACATTTTCAAGTACCCTCCATTTGTACATATATATATATGTATATATGTATGTGTATATGTATACATATGTAAGAATTTATTGACTTCTATGTGTTCTATGTGTTTCTAGTGGATTATGTTTTTTCTAGTATGAAATGAATATGTCTCAAATATGAAAATGCAATAATTAATGGTGACAGACATTTCTAGATACTTTATATGGAAGAAGCTATTCAAATACAGTGATGTTACTTCCAAAGAACACATTCCTTTGTTTTTCTTTGAGAGATCAAAATGTGCTCTGTGAAAATTTTATGCTTGAGGAAAACAAACAACAATAAAATAGCTTCGATAGTGTTCAGTTTGTGACATGGATATAAACTAAAACAGCAAATCTGTCTTTAATGTGTTTGCTGTCTTTAGGTATTTCTGACATCTCAAAAAAATTACATGATCTTAGGAACCATGTATGTTTCAGTATTAGTGTGTTACTCAAAACCAGCACTTGGACTAAAAAAAAAGGAAACGTGGAGATCTGGAAGAGACATTTTACTGTAAGCCATGAGTTTGAAAGAATCCAGATGCCCACTGATGGATGCATAAAGAAAATCTAGTATCTACATATAAGGGAATATTCTTCAGGTTTTTTAAAAAGAAAGAAATTCTGCAATATGTGACAACATGGATGAGACTTGACTACATGTTTAGTGAAATAAGCCTGACATTGTAGAATAAATACAGTGATTCCCCTTATATGAAGTATCTAAAACAGTCAACCTCACAGAAGCAGGAAGTAGAAGGATGGTTGCCAGGGCTGGAGTGGAGTAGGAATGGGAATGTAAGGAGTTGTTGCTCAAAGTGCATAGAATAGCCATGCAAGATTAAAATTTCTTCTGATCTCTGGTACAACATTATGTTTATAGTTAACAGAACTGTACTATACATTTAAAAATTTGAGAGAGATCTCATGGTTTTTTAAAACAAAAAATAAAAGGAAAAGGCAAAGTTCTATTTAGGTCACTAACTATATACACTGAGATACATACACACACTGACTCCACATTTTTATTTGTGTGTTTGGGTAATCACATGGCTGTGGGCAACTTCAAGGTAGAAAGGCCAGCGACTGGGGCCCACGTTGTGGTGCAGTGGGTAAAGCTGCTGCGATGCCAGCATCCCATATGGGCACTGAATTGATTCCTGGCTGCTTCACTTCTGACCCAGCTCCCTGTTAGAGCACCTGGGAAAGCAGCAGAGGATGCCCCAAGTGCTTGGGCCCCTGCACCCACATGGGAGACCTGAAAGAAGCACGTGGCTCCTGGCTTCAGCCTGGACCAGCCCCAGCCATTGTGGCCATCTGGGGCATGAACCAGCAGATGAAAGATATCTCTCTGTCTCTCACTCTCTCTCTCTGCAACTCTGACTTTCAAATAAATAAACAAATAATTTTTTTTTAAAGGCCAGTGACTTCTCCTCCACTGGGCAATTCAATGTATTCAAACTTTGCTTACAAGCCCAGAGTTGTATATTTGTGTGTGTGTGGTGTGTGTGTGTGTGTGTATGTGTTTGGGTATCTTGAAATGGCAGGAAGGCAAAAAATTTGATAGCAGATGTGTCTGGACTGACTTTGAAACCAACATTTTGGAGTTACTTTGTGCTAACGCCAATAGGCTTCCAAGTGCTATGCTGTAACCCTGAGAACAATGGATTCACTGATATTAGCTATGATTAAGTTGACCATATTGGAGAATTTGGCTGGTTCCCTTACATACACAGCATCAGATGTAACACTATGGCATCCTGGAAGACATGTTGCCTCTTGATAGTACTGAAAGTAGTCACTGTCTGGTCTAAGGATGTTCAGACATAGAGATAAGCTCCAGACATTTGACAGAACAAGTTGTATAAACCAGTGAACAGTTAGTGAAACAGTTTCAAAACAAACCAAAACATTGCAACTGTTAATGTATGCTTCTTATTATATATCAATGTTTGAACCACTCTGAAATAAATTTATGTGAGTGGTTTTCTTTTAATGTAGGCTCTTTCCTTTTAGCCTCTCAGTGTATTCTTCTTTTGGTGAGGTGGGTAGGGGCAAGCAATTTTTACTCACTTACACGTCCAAACAAGAATATCTCTCTTTTAACCATAAATGCTGATATTGTCAAGACATAATAGTCAAGCATGCCAAAATGTGGGGTGGTTAGTTATTTTGCATAAAACATACATCTAAACACATATTAACTGAACAGCAGATGGTAGAGAAAAAAATCAGTTAGACTGTAGTGTGGGTGAAACATACCCAATAAGCTCTGTAAAGATGGAAACCTAGGCATAAGAGACACCATATTGAGAAAGCAAATGGAATATCTAATCTGATTCTTTCATCTTTACTGCTTTTGATTTATCTTGTCTCTATAAATATATTATCATTTTTATCATGATGCCTAAAAGCTACTTTTTGAAGGAAATGGGAGTGGAAGGAATATGCTTATATAGTAATACATTTGGGAAAATAATCTAGTAATAAAATTTCCCATGATGCATAGTGCTTCTTAATATTCATTAGTGAATCAAAATACAGATAAAATATTAATATACTAGCAAAAATGATTAATATGGCTTTATATTAGTTTAGTGCATACAAGAAATATCAAGTTTATTTTATGACTCAAGATAATAAATTATTTATACTCTTTAAAATTTTCTAAACATAACCTTTTTTCTATCAAAATAAAAGAAAAAAATAGGGATAACCATAAAACATGCAGGCAAGAATCATTAAGGTATCTGAATATTTACTACTGGCTTAGGATGCAGTGAAAAATAAAAGATGTTTTTATCTAAATTGAAGCTAACATACATAAACTATTTGAATAAGAACAATGATGCTAAGCCTAGAGAAAATAATATGGTAACATAACAGTTAAGGAGTTCATTACTGTATTTCTAGAGAAAAAAATCATATAATTAAATTTGATCTCAAAATACTGTTTACCTATATATTTTGATGCTATCACAAAATAAAAAAACATATGCCCCACGCTAACAGTAGGGAAGAAGGGGGGATTGCTTTGGGAGGGGCATCTTTGGTTTTACAGGAATTAAGAAGGAGCCGACTGAACAGCTGGAGGAAAGGGTATGAAGGACACTATTTAAAAAAGACAATGTACATATAAGAGAAATGTCAACTTTGCAAAAGGGTTAAACATATAGCAGAGACATTTCCTTAGCTCATGGAGACTTTCCCATAAAAGTAAAGCCAGTTGGGCATTCTTATATTTCAGAATACAGGGATTGAAATTACCAATAGTATAACTACTCAGTTTGTAAGTGTTGGGGATCTTTCTCAAAACAATTTTCCAACTGTCCTATAAAATTTCTCCTTTTTCCTTTTAATCTGTTACTGTTTCCCTCTTCCAGAAATGACCAACTGAAAATACCCTAAACAACTCCTTCTAAAACAGCACAAAATAACCATACATACTGCTCCCCAGGACAGGTGTGCATCAATTATCATGGCAGGCCATGAGTGAATCTTTGCTACTGCTATGCTAAAGTTAATATATGCACATTTGCAAAGCCAAAGGATATTAATCAATCATGGAGAGTCACTGAGTCCAACTCAGCAGAACTGCAGACCACAATCTTGCTTTCCTTTGATGCCACTTGGCTGAAACCTCAACTCAAGCAGCAATGTTGTCCTTCTGAGACCAGGTTTTGTGCAGTTTTGGACAGGCTGAAAATGGTATTGTCACAGCCCATTATAATTTTCATAGCAGCCATCTCGAAGCTCTAGGAATCAAGTCTGTTTTGTATGCATAAAAGAAAGTCCCAAGTCCCGGGCAGGTGGGTAGGTGGTTATTTCTGGCTGCAATTTTGCTAAGTTTCTAAACCAGTCCTGCTTTAATTAGGAGCTTCTCTTCTGAGTTATTTTGATGTTAATAATATATGGCTGTCGCATTCCTTGTACATGTTCCCAAACAGTGATACAAACATTATTAAATCTAATCAGTGTTTATGGAGTATTCCATATGCTACCCACTGTGAATCTTTTGAAATGTCATTTTGGTGGATAATGCATAAAGAAAGGTTGGTATACACAATGACATGCTTTTGTTCTTTCAGTCAATGATTTTTATGAAAAATTTTCTACAGATGGTAGTTGCTTTCAATTTGTATTTGGCCATATTTAAAAAAGAATATTTTATTTGTTAGACTTCTATGCAACAAATATTTAAATTCACAAGGACATTCTACTCCATACAGTACAATGATTAACTTTTGCTTGACCAAATTAAAGATAAAAATAGTGATTCGAATGCTGTAGATTAAATAAAGTAGATTATGTTAAAAATGAAGCCTCCTAGAACTATGCATTAAGAAATACAAAGTTAGCAAAAATTTTTAAAACCAGGGAACTATACCCCAAATACTTCAAGTGGTAATAGGAGGAAAAACTACAAAATGCAAAAACTTACTCTCGTCCAAGACACTTGAGTGATTACTCAGACTAGACTAGTACCGTGCATTATAATCTACTGTCCTTCCTGGTCTTTATATTAGCAATCAGCTACTAGTATTCAGTGTGGCCATTAAAAGTAATTCTAACCAGATGGTCTATATTCCTGAAGATGTATATTGATATCTCCTTGAGCAATACTATCAAGTATACCATTTATCTAAGAAGCAGAGCTGAGACGCCTACTGTGTACTAATCAGGCACAAGGGCAATCACAGAAAAGTCTGTTCACATGTGCATAGTGACAATGTAGGTTTTCTATTTAACTTCTCATTCATTGACATGTGCACACACATGACAATGATCATCACTAGGGTCACCTTCTCTAAACTAAAAAGAATGACACATGTTCAAGAAAAACAACTTCCTTTTGGAACTTTCCAGCAGTCTCACAGAGGTGTCTAAGGTTAGTACTGGCTGAATAGGAGATACAGAAAGAGTTGATCAACTGCATTTTCCTATGGACATCGCTGCATCGATAACAGTTTTAAGCCACACAAGCCCTTTCTACTATTATATGTGTAGGTTCTTCCAGATCTCTCAAACTTTTGTGTCTGAGTGCAGAGTATCACAACAGATCCATGAGATCAGATAGAAGATGGATTTAAAAAAATTCATTATTTGACTAGTTCATTGTATCTACTATGAATGTGGGGTTGACTGTTTTGTCATTTTACTGATCTTATGCAGCTTTTGAAACACCTGGAAGGCAGGCACTGTTTTTTATAGCTAATGAAAGGGATTTTCTATAAAATGACAGTGCACTTGACACCTGAAAATAGGAAGCAATATAGGTGACTTTTAGTTATATGAGGTATTTATTTTCTCCTTTACTTTAACATTCTACAGAATTAAACAAGGCACTCTTTTGCATGAGACCCACATCATCACTGCTGAAGACCTGCCAGAACCATTGGAGAAAATGGGACTTTGAAGTATTTGAATTACCATCAAAACATTTGCTATTTCTTCCAATATGTTTCATTCAAAAAAGAGTCACCTTTAGGCACCAAAAGGTAATCACTTCCCTTAAAGTTGGTTATTAAGAGAGTCAAATTAGATGAGATACTGAGTACATAATTGAAAGACAATTTTAGAATTAGTTTCAACAAGTTACTTGGGTTAGCCTGTACACAGCCTCTCTTTTCTGAGCTTGACTTTTAAGAACTGGGAAAAATTTAAGAATAAATGTCAAAAGATTTTGATTTCCAAGGATATGTCATAGGTTACAGTAAATACAAGAGTTGCAAAACACCTTTTGCTATTAACAACCCACTTTTTAGTCAGGAAGAAAATCTCAAAGTGCCACCTCTAATCTAACTTAAATTGTGAGTTGTAGGTTTTCATTTGAGAAGGTCTTTTTTTTTTTCTTCTTGAAAAACTAATCAAAATCAGTAGATGCAGCTGGATTCCCAGACCTCTCCAAAACTGTATATATTAAACTGGTGGCTAACATTCAGTTATGGTTTTCTGGTGTTTTCTTTCCGTATGCCTTCAGGCACACACATGTAATTTTGTGCTTCAAGGAGTTAGTGTTTCATTAAAACAGAGATGAGCAGTTATAAAACATATACCAGTGCCCTTTGGAAGTAATTAAAAATATGGCCCTTCCCTGTACTCATTTCCTTTCCTTTTGGCATTGCCTCTTCTATTTCCTACATTCACCTTCCCCTCTAACACACGAAATACATTTTATTTCTTTTTGTACTCTCTCATAAAGAATCACATGTGTAAAAGTTACAGAAATTTACCAGGAATGATATTAGTAGGGTTCTAAATACATTTTTAAAAATTACACTAAAACTAACACGAATAAACTCAGGAGAACACTGACTCTCGCTCACAACCTGTGTAGACTATTTTTTTGGTCCTGAAAGTGTGCTATTATTGTCTTCAAAGTGGTCTCCAAAGTGAAAAATATAAACACTATATTTTCATTAACTACAGTGGGACATGTATTTGATGAATACATTAAAATTTAGTTACAGTTAAATTTTCAGCTCTATTGCTATGGGATTTACATCAGACACTAAAACATTTGTTAATCCAAATTCTTTAGTGAAGTTGCTTTCAAAATTGTGCCACATATAAATATACTTTTAAAGGTATACATGAACATGTCATTTGCATGAGTATGCCTAAAATCAAAATAAATTCTAATATGAGTTCCAACCAAAATTGGAGGGCATGGGATCATTTAAGATATATAAATATATGACTGTATATGAACATTATGCATATATGTATGTGAATTTAAATACAATTGCACATACATTCATTTAACTTATATTACTCCTTATTCTGCAATGATAATTTCTTGAATGCAAAAAAACAGGGAAAATAACATTATTCTAAGGATAAACACCTTTTGTTGCATACTGAAATGCTATGATAATGCCATGCTACCTGCCATACTTACGATTTTTACTGCAAAGTGTTAATATATCACATGATATACTGATCTCTGACATATTAAAATGATCCATATTAAGTTCTACAACACACTTTATTCATAAATTTCTTTCTATACCACTAGAAATGCAACCCCAGGTCCTTAGTATATAATATGATTCAGAGGTTAATTTTTCATCTGCACTCTCTCTTCCAATCTCCAGCTATTACAGAATTGCATAATGCTATTCTAAGTGTTTCAGCTTAGCTAATGTGTTCCTATTCAGTCATCTTATAAATGATGTCATAAAGGATAACTGACAACCATAGTGAAATCATAAATACTAAATGAATTAGTAATAAAGTCTCTACTAATATCATCTGAAATTAAAGATATAGCCTTTAACGAAAATAATGTTTTATACTTTTTATTCCTTCTATGCTGAATATGATGTTATATATTCCAAGTAAAAGGAAGGGCTGTTCGACTAAGGCAGTAATGTTAGAAACCATTCAAAAGCTTTAGTGTAAGAAATTATCCACAAAGATTTACCTACTACATACAATGTTGCCTCACCTTGACAGGTAATTTTGAGGGCAACCAGTTTGTTCCACATGATTGGGAGGTTCCTGGTTTTAGCATTGAAAGTCCTGTATCTGTGGAAACCCTTCAGGTAAAATCTGTAGTGGTAGTTAATCTAGAGATAACATTCAAACATTTGACCCCTCAGGCTGTTTAACTGTGTATGGCCTGGATATTTCACAACAACAAATACGTAGACTTGTAGACTTGTTTGGTTAGAAAGTAATATGTCTAGTAGCAGGAAAAACAACCTTTAAAGATTTATTATCAATTATATTTATAAATCCACTTACTTCATACATGCATATCATCTGAGTGCCTACTCAGCACCATGTATAACACAAGGCACTAGATCCTTTTTGAAACCATATTATGAGAATTTTATATTAGAGATTCTTTAAAGTTCTGATACTTTAGAGTACTTTATACTGATTATTTTAGAGATACTTTAATGTTCTACAAAAGAGTTAAATATATCTAATTAGAGTAGGGGGGCAAAGACCAATTTTCAGGCTTGATTGATTCACTTAAACTACAAGGACCATATATGTGAAACTTCATTTGTACAAGTGGGATGGGAAGCATCAGGGATAGCTAGAGAGAGAAGCAAATTCCTTAGCTAGCTCTATACAAACTTTTTCTTACTGTGTAATGTGTTACTCAACAAATTTAGGAAATTCTTGAGATTGTGAATGGGAAAGATTCAGACTCAACACTTCACATTTAAAGTTTTTCTTAACAGTGCTTGAGAGTCTATCAAAATATAGTATTCCTCAGCAAGCACTATAGCGCAGCGAGTTAAGCCACCATTTGAGATGCTGACATCCCTTAGAGGAGTCCCGGTACTCTGCTTCCCATCTAACTAATGCATCCTTGGAGGCAGCAGATGATGGTCCAAGTGTTTGTGTCCCTGCGACCCAATGGGAGACCTACATGGAATACTGGGCTCCTAGCTTTGGCCTGCTCCAGTTCTGGCTGTTGTGGGCATTTTGAAAAGTGAACAAGCAAATGGAAGATATGTGTGTGTGTGTGTGTGTGTCTGTCTGTCTGTCTCTCTCACTGTCTTTCTGACTTTCAAATAGATGAAGCTAAATAAAATTAAAATATTAAAACTATATATTTAATATTCCTAATCTGGTCTGTCTCAGAGGAGAAAAAATACAGTTATTGGTGCTTCTTGAAGATTCTTCTGTGTTTGAGACCTTGTAAGAAGCCTCATATATTTCTGATTCCTCTAATAATACTGCTGAGGAGCTTTATCTGAGCTTAATATCTCCAGTTTACTACTATCCTTTTTCCAGTTTCTCCAATTTTGGGTGATGGTTAAGACAGTGGTGATGACTTGACATCAAGTCAAGTTAAAAACTGTAATCAAGTTACAACAATTACAATCACCAACATGGTCAAGATACATTGATTTTTAAAATGGAAAGAAATTCAGATAATTACTGTTCCTTTCAGTCACACTCATGTGTATGAAGGGTAGTACCATGATCATATTCTTTCAGGAATGTAAAATATCATATTTCACAATTTTATTAATTTCCTTTGAGTACTATTAGTCAAAAATTCACTGTCATAAAAGGCTCATATCTCTAAGTTCAACATGGTTTGGTTAACACTGATATTTCTTCCATCAAATCAATGCATGAATTTTAACATCTAACTGATTCAACTTGAATTGTCATCAGGCAGTAACAAGCAGAAGATTCAGGTCTATTGATAATCAACTAAAATACATGAACAATCACACGGAAAGAAAGGAAAATTATATTTCAAGTCTGAATTTTGCCTTGCATTCCCTAGGCAAGAGAAGGTGAGGCTTTTTTAAAAAAAATGCCCTTCTACTTCTAGAATGCTGCTTATTTCAAAGCATTCTTACAGGATTGAATCTGAAAACGTTAATCATAAGAACCACTAATAAACAATGTACTGGACTGAAGAACTTTCTTTGCAATCAGAAAAGTGGTGATTGGGCCAAAAAATAAATGATGACATTTTAACATTTTCAGTGTTCACCTGCTTTTGGTTCATTTTTTACAGATTGTACCCAGAATGCACACAGTAATCCATCTGGTTTAAGCTCAACATAAAATCATCCTGAGTTTTCAGAAAATAATAGGAACATTACAATAGTCATCATGCAATTCATATTCCAAGCAATTTGCTTTCTCATCTTGCCTAGACACCCTGCACTGGTTTCTATTACCCTTCTGTTTCATTTCGTGCTGTTCCTATTATGGAAGCTGGTGCACATCTAACTTTTTCATTTGGCATGGACCCCAACACATAAACACATTTGCCCTATCTATAGAAGATTGTTGAAGATTTTGCTCAAGGCAAATGGAAACCCAGAGGGAAACTAGTCAACTTGTCAAAACATTTTTTTTCCTTAATGTGTAAATAATGTCTATCTAAATAGGGCTTGAGGTACAGAAAAGAGAACTGGATTGTCTCCCTTTATCAAATCACCTGCACTTCCCATCCCAACTCTATTGGTTTCTTTAGCCTTTATAAATCAGGAGGTTTGAGGACAAGAAAGTGAGGAGAACAGAGAGAAAGGATAAAAAGGAAAAGGAAAGGGGGTGGGGTGGTGATTCCTATCCCCTTTCCTTTTATACAAAATGATACTTTGATGGCACAGTTGGTCAATGGATGAGGCTGTTCAAGTTTGCTGATGGACTCAGATAGAGGGAGGGCACTGGTTACCCTAAGGGCTAAGCAGTGTGATGTAGTGAGGCTAAAACCTTGAGAATCTCTGCTCTAGATTTCCACAATTTACAAAGTGAAAAAGATAAAGACCAGAGAATAAATACAATTAAAATGTTTTTCTGTTTTATGGGGGATCAGAAACAAATGCAAATGTAGATAGGAAATGTAAAGGATGCCAGATATAATTCTTTGCAAATTCACATGAAGAAATGTAAAATCAATAGACATGTTTGAAAACAGTAGTCATGTCTCAATAATGTGCAGCTGTTTGTCCAAAGATTTTTTTAAAGATTTATTTATTTGAAAGGCATAGTAACAGGCAGTGAGGGGGAGAGGGAGAGGGAGAGGGAGAGAGAGAGAGAGAGAGAGAGAGAGAGAGAGAGAGAGAATGAATGAATCTTTCATCTGCTGATTCATTCCCCAAAATGCCCCCAACAGCCAGGACTAGGCCAGGCCCAAGCCAAGAGCTAGGAGCCAGGAACTCCACCTGGGTCTCCCTGTGGGTGGCAGAGTTCCAAGTTTGAGTAATTTTCTGTTGCTTTCCCAGATATATTAACATGGAGCTAGATTGGAAGCAGAGCATCTGGGACTAAAACTGGCACTCTGATATGGGATGCCAGCGTCACAAGCATCAGCTTATCCTGCTGTATACCACAATGCCAGCCCCTTCCCAAGAATTTAAAATAATATCCACGATACTTAACAAGAAACTTCAATAGAACTTACATTCTTCTGATTTAATAGGAAAGTTTACTCAGCTACTGCAATAAATACTGAGTACATGTCTGTCATTTGGACCTCATCATTGGGAGATGTATGTAGGGAGCTTCTGGTGATGAATGAGGTAAGCCTCATCTAAGGGCAGAACTGAAATTTCAACCCAGATTTTTTACTCCAAAGCTTATGCTCTTTCTACTAAAGATGTGGTTCAAAAAGTTTTTAAAATGTCAGACATGTTCAAAACAAGAAAAAACTGAACATTTTCTTTTCACAAAGTCTTATATCAAAATCCAACTTATAAAACAGATGAAAACGGAGCTGATCTGGGCCACCATTGTGCCTGTGATGCTGGCATCCCATATGGCACCTGTTCATGTCCAAGCTGCTCCACTTCTGATTCAGCTCCTTGCTAGAGAACTGGAAAAATAGTAGAAGGTGGTCCAATTGTTTGGACCTCTGTCACCCACGTGGGAGTCCTGGAAGAAGCTCCTGGCCCCTGGCTTTGGCTTGGCCCAGCCCTGCTCATTGCAGCCATCTGGGGGAGTGAACCAATGGGTAGAAGATTTCTCTCTCTGTCTCTCCCTGTCTCTCTTTCTGTAAGTTTGAGTTTCAAATAAATAAATAAATCTTTAAAAAAAGTGGTGTTGATCCCTGTGTTCATGGGTATAGGAGAATGGGGGTAGAGGGAGGATATTTTCCATCCCATCAGCACTTTCTGGATGCATCCTGATGGAAATTCCTTGGGCACCTCAGAGTACATTTTGAGAAAAGATTACATCTCATCATGAAACCCTAAAATTCACATCTATTCATAAGTCAATCGCCAGTAAAAACAGGATTTAAAATACAGAGGTATCTTTATCATGTTTATAGTATTTGATTTGTCTGTGTATTTGTTTTTTGTGTCTCAGTGAGTCTTGAAGGGCAGAGGAAAGAAGGATAAGAGTCCAATAAAAAGGAGAATTATAAACAAAACTAAGTCTGTAAAGGCATGTTTCTTTAAAAAGGGTAGCGTATTTTTGGAGTCATGCCTTCCTAAAGCACACAAGTATGTCTGAGCGAAGGAAATGTTAATGATGTGGACCAATTCTGCTTGTAAGGATTGTTCAGCTGAAAGAAAACCAAGTCTGCGTTCCAGTGACTTGGGGCACCACTTACGTTCATACACAACATGTTATCTTGAAAGCAGTATACTGAACAAACAGCTCTTATGTTTTCTATATTGTGACAAACTGAATGACTCAATTAAGGATTCCTCTGTATTCTCTAACACCTCTTCAGCCCAATTCTATTTTTCCCTCATAAATTCAAATGCAGAAGAAAAAATTAGCCCCCATAGTATACAAAGATATGAATCACAGAGATTGCTAGTCAGATAAAAAGATTAAAGTCACAGCAAATTGGGCAAATATTGTGACCCCTGATTAAAAGCATATTTTCAATAGTCTTGACAAACAGCTATCAGTGTTTCCAAACTGTTTCTTCAAATGTTAACTCAACGCTACAGATTTTCCACAATGTCTATTTTGCTGTGATTAACATGTTTTATAACTTAATATAACTCAAGAAAATACATTGCCCAGTGTTTTACTTTCATTTTAAATGGTTATAAAAGAGTTTTCACAATGTTCAGGGATGGGCTGGCATTGTGGCACAGTGGGTTAACCCGAGTCCTGTTGACACTGGCATCCATAGGAGCGCCAATTTGAGTACCAGCTATTCTGCTTCTGATATAGCTCTCTGCTAATATGCCTGGGAAAGCAGTAGAAGATTGGCCCAACTTCTTGGGCCCCTGAGACTCCTGTGGGAGACCTGGAAGAAGCCCCTGGATCCCGCCTTTGGCCTGGCCCATTTCCAATCATTGCAGCCATTTGGGTAGTGATCCAATGGATAGATCTGTCTGTCTCCCCCTCTGTGTAACTCTGCTTTTCAAATAAATAAATATTTTCAAAAATGTTCAGGAAGAATGCATATTATGGAAAACCTCTGCATGAATTTCAAAAATTTTTGCACCAAAATATGTTTAATGTTGTAACTCCATTTTCCACAAACTTTTTAAAGTACTTTTATACAATGTTCATGTCAAAGCCATTCAGGTGAGTTACATGAAATGTTCAACTTGGCCTTGTGTGTATCCACCTTCCCTGCTTCCTGAAAGCAGTCTCATAAAATGGTAAAGCCTTATTCTATCTTGACTCCATGGTTGTATTTTCCACACATGATCATAGAACATAAAGGCAATGTTTTCAAATTATATCTATCAACACATATTCTAGCTGAATTTTAACTGATTTAGAGTGACAGGAATTCATGAAAGAGTAAAATAGAAAATCAGTTTACATAATAAAAGTTGAAAGAAGTGACAATATGATAAAAATATTGAATTCACATTTTTCAAGCAGCATTATACAAAAGATACAAGTAACATGCTGTCCTTATGTGAAGTTGACCACGATGATTCATTATCAATCACTGTAACAGAAAAGCTTGATTATTTTAGTAATGTGGATGGATCTATAATGAATTGTGCTCATGTTATTTTCTAGTGCCTACTTGTAGCTAGTGGAATACAGCAACAAAAGAGTTGTCTGAAGTTAAAACTCAGTCAACTATTGGTAAAGCTAACTAGCTCAAAAAAGTGTCCAATAGCATTGGGTTCATCATCATCTCAGTTAACAGCAACTCTTCTCACCAGTTGCTTAGGTCAAAAGTCATGTTAGTTTTCCTTTTTTTTAAAATTAATTTCTTCTTACATTCTGCATATCCATTCTATCATTTTTAGCAAAATTCTGTTCACTCTGCTTCTAAAAATTTAGAAAGAATCACTAGAAATTGTAGCTTTCACTTATCTAAAGTGGTCAAATACTGGCAATTTCATATGATTCAAACTGATATATCTAGGTATCTGACTACTTCCCAACATTTCTACTAAAAGTACGATGGTCTAAATCATCATTATCTCTAATCTGGATTGTTGCAATGGGCTCCTGGATTATTGCAATTAGTTCCTTTCTGCTGTTCCTGCTTCTGTCTGCCATGTTTATCAGTCTGTTTTTTGAAAGAGTCAATAATTTTGTTAATAACTAATTCAGTATATGTCACTCCCCTGCTCAAAATCTTTCAATGGCTTCTCATATTTCTTTGAAAACTTAAGTACTTATTCTGACCCATAAGGTCCTACACCACTAGAAAGGTATAACTCCCTATCCTCCTTAGGACTTTCCTGATTTTATTTTCTAATATTCTCCCACTCATTTAGTCTGTTTCAAGAACTTCCGTACCTTTCCTGGAGCACAACAGGTATGCTTTTTTTTTGCCTCGGGGCATTTGCACCTGCTGTTTTCTTTGCTTGGAATGCTCTTTTAGCATCTGCACAACTTAACTTCCTTAAGGTCCTATTCAGAAGTCACCATGTTAATAAGGCTTTCCCTGGTTCCCTCATCTAAACCAATTCCCCTTTTCCTCATTATTTCTCTCCATGGCATTTTAACAACTTCTCACACAGTTTGCAACATCATGATTTTGTCTGTTCTGCCTCACTAGTATTTAAGCTCCAGGGCAGCAGAAATTTTTATATGACCTGTATACTGTGTTGTTCCCAGAGTCCACAACAGTGTCTAGCACATTAGGAGGCATTGAATTAATTTTTGTAAAATGAATGAATGATTCTTAAAAATTCAGCTAATAAGTAGCTTAATTCACTCTTACTTTCATAATTTATTTCCCATTCATGTTGTTTCTTTGGCGGGAGTCTTACCCCTTTGCAAATTCAGAGTGTGGAAATCTCATTTGTCTCACAAGTCAGTAAGTGGAAATGCCAGAGCAGGGCAGATAAAGCAGTATAATAAGGGATTCTTTATGTTTTTCTGTGGTACTCTTTAGGAATAGGACACTAGCCTATCCTTTGGCTTTTGCTTCCCTTCCCTTCCCTTTCCACTCCATCCTTCTCCTCCAGGAAGGTCATGATTATCCAGTAAATTTCCTGTTAAGTCAGGAGTAGAAAGAATTCTATTCAAAGAAATATATTCATGACCTCAGTATACTCTGGGCCTTAAAAATGTTTCCTGGGTTTCTGCAGCCAAATGATTTTCTCTCTCAATGACTCAACCAGATCCTTCACCTTCACAAGCAGAGAAGAAAACTGAGATTATATTGTTTTGTATAATGGACATTTACTGCTGTCATCTATGAAAATGGTTGAGAACTGACCAGTATCTAAATATAGCACTTTCTTCATAGATATAAGAAAAATTGCTGGGAAACATTCTGACAGCTATAAGGAGATCCAGAAGAATATTGTTCGTAAAATGTTATTTATAAAGCATTTTCTATGGCAACAACTAGCAAGACAAACCATTTTAAAAAGTATAACTGTAGTTCTTTTAGATTCTTCTAGAAAAAGTTACCTTATTGCTAAAGTTCATGGAGCATCAGGAAATATTAAATATGGCAGGTGTTTCATTATTATTTAAGCCTTGAGGATACAGCAATGAAAAGTGGGTGTAAAAAAAAAGTAAAATTAGCAAGTCACTGATGAAAGAAATTTTTGCTACCAGAGGCTTTTTTTTCACACGTATGACCTGTAGGCTGCGTAGAAGTGAAGGGAAAAATGAAGTATAGCAAGCAAACCAAAGTGGTAGGATTTGAGGATTAGAGCAGCTCTCACCACTTCAAATACCACAAACCTTAATAAACACATTGTGGGAAGACTTCTGACCTGGAAGTGAGTCATGATCAGTCTCAAAGACAGGAGGAGGATAAGCAGTAATGAACTACTGTTTCATTTAATTAGAAAGGTATGTGAGAGAGGCACTAAGACAGCAGAATAGGGAGGGAGCTTACTGCTCTAGTCCATGGATAGTTAAAAAAAATGTGGAAAGAGTGCAATCTCAGGGAAGAGCTAGGGAGAAAATGGCAGAGGAAACTCCATGCAAATTAGAGGGACACGGTGGATCTATGTGGAGGGTGTGGACATGCACAACACAGGACCCTAGCAGCTGAGAGCCTCAGCACCAGCTTTGGAGAGTGAGGTGAGACCAGACTGCAGCAGCCCAAGCTACTGGTAATAAAGCTACAGGAAGAGCATGGCATGAGTCTGGCTTGGAGCTCTGTGGGGGACAGTATAACTGCCAACTTGGAAGAAAAAAGGGGCACATTTCTCTTTCTCTGACCACCCAATACTGGTGTCCTATAACTAGCCTAGAGAGTGTGGGTGCCACTTTCGATATATGTAAGAGTTGTGCCAGCTCATGTCCACATGCCCAGCAACCAGCCGAGAGGTGACGCCTGAGTCTGGCTGGGAGAATTGACAAGGGCCTGGGTGCTCATAACTGCGGAAGCCTTGTTATGCTGGGACTGTGAAAACACTGTGGCTGCATGGGAGGGTGAAGGGTATGTCTGGGTCTTTGGGCACTCACTGTGAGCAGCTGCACATGTTTGCGATTCCCTGATTTCCTGGTGAGGGTCATTGCTGCAGGATCTGTGCTCGTACGGAGGACTGCATGGATCCTTTGTGTGGTTCTTGTGGCAGCATGAATGAATACTGTACCCAATGAAGCTAGTGCCCAGGCACTGGTCTCCTTGGAGGAGAGGAGGTGCGCATGAGACTATACCAATAGAACTGAACAAACCTTAACTCTGATTTTTTTAAAAAAAAGAGACAGAGAGAGATTTACTATGCCCAATGAGGGAGTCACCTTAGACTCCCTTATCCTGGAGCACTGAATAGAGCTCCCTGGCCACACCCAGCACACGCCTCAGGGTATTCACTGAAAGAGCAGACACTCCACTAATCCCCAAAGGCATAGTCCAAAGATAAAAGACATCACAGGGGAAAAAAATAAACCAAGTATCTCCACAATACCTAAAAATAAATGTAGCAATTCAAGAAACAAGAATAAGGAAGGCAATATGATGCCCCCAAAGGAACACAACAACACTTCCATACTAGAAAACGAAAATGAAGAGATTGAAGAAATGCTCTGAAACAGAATTTAAAAGAATTGATTGTAGGATTACTTAGAAGTAATCAGAAGCAAATCCATGTACTACAGGAATTCATAAATGACATGAAAGAAATTTTTTTTATGGAATTGAGATTTTAAGGAGAAATCAAGATGAAATATTAGAAATGAAGAATTCAATAGAACAAACAAAAAATGCGGTGGAAAGCCTTAACAACAGAATCAGTGAGGCAAAAGAAAGAATATCTGTGTTAGAAGACAAGTCTCTGGAAATTTTACAGTAGAACAAAATAAAAAGTAGAAGAAGAAATCAGAAAACGAAAAAACAGTGTTGGAGATCTATGGGATACTATGAAACAACCCAACATATGGGTCTTAGGAGTTCCTGAAGGTGTGGAAAGACAGAAAGGATTAGAAGGCCTTTTTAGTGAAATAATAACAGAAAACTTCCCTAATTTAGAGAAAGAAAGGGATATCCAAGTATAGGAAGCACAAAGAACTCCTAATAGGCATGACCAGAAGAGACCTTCACTATAACACATTGTAGTCAAACCCTCCACAGGAAAACACAAAGAAAAGATTCTAAAATGTGCATGAGAGAAATGCCCGATGGCTTTCAGAAGATCTGCAATTAGACTCACAGCTAACTTCTCATCAGAAACCCTACAGGCTAGGAGAGAATGGAGAGATATATTCCAAATCTTAAGAGAAAAAACTGTCAACCCAGGATACTGTATCCTGCAAAGCTCTCATTTATGAATGAAAGTGAAATAAAGACCTTCCATAACAAACAGAAATTGAAAGAATTTGTCACCATTTGTCGAGCCTTACAAAAGATGCTTAAGGATGTGTTATACATAGAAACACAAACATGGTCATCACTATGAAAGAAGGTGAAGGCAGAAAACCTCCCAGTAAAAGTACAAAGGAAATCCAAAGTAAACTATAGGAATATTTATGGAAAAACGGCAGAGCCAAGTCATTACTTACCAATAGTCACCTTGAAAGTAAATGGCCTCAACTCTCCAGTTAAAAGATACAGACTGGCTGAATGGAAAAAAAACCAAAAACATCTATTTGCTGCCTACAACTAAGACATTTCACCAACAAATATACATGTAGTCTGAAAGTGAAAGGATGGAAAAAGAAATTCTATGCTAACACAAATCAAAAAAGAGCTGATGTAACCATCCTAATATCAGCCAAAATAGACTTTAACATAAAAACCGTTAAAAGAGACAAAGGGCACTGTGTAATGATTAAGGGATCAATTCAACAGTAAGATATGACTATAATAAATATTTATGCACCTAATTACAGAGCACCTGGTTATTTAAAAGAAACGCTCATGGATATAAAGGGAGATAGACTCCTCCTATACAATAGTAATGGGGAGCTTTAATATCCCACTTTCAGCAATGGACATATGAACCAGACAGAAAATCAGGAAGGAAACAACAGTTAATCGATACTATAGACCTAATGGACCTAATGGATATGTACAGACCTTTTCATCCTACAGTTGCAGAATACACATTCTTCTCACAAGTGCATGGAACTTCTCTAGGACAGACCATAGGCCAGGCCATAAGGCAAGTCTCAGTATATTCAAAAAAATCAAAATTATACCATACATCTTCTCTGACCATAAAAGAATGAAGCTGGAAATCAACAACTCAAGAATCTCTAGGGGCTGGTGCTGTGGCATAGCAGGTAGAACTGCTGCCTATAGTGTCGGCATCCTATATGGGCAGCAGTTTAAATCCCAGCTGCTCCACTTCTGATCCAGCTCTCTGCTGTGGCATGGAAAAGCAGTAGAAAATGGTCCAAGTCCTTGGGCCCCTGCACCTGTAAGGAGACCTAGAAGAGGCTCTTGGTTCTTGGCTTTGGATCAGCACAGCTCTGGCCGTTGCAGCCATCTGGGGAATGAATCAGCAGATAGAAGACCTCTCTCTCTCTGCCTCTGCCTCTCTGTAACTCTGCCTTTCAAATAAATAAATAAATAAATCTTTTTTTCAAAAAAGAATCTTAGAATGTATGCAAACACACGGAGATTCAACAACATGCTCCTGAATGAACAGTGGGTCATAGAAGAAATCGAAAGAGAAATTAAAAACTTGAGGAACACTTTTTTTGTTCATAATATTTGTTGAACTCTTAGTATAGAGTTAATCTTCTTTGCATAAAGTTAATTGAAAATAGATCTTAGTAAAAAGTAAAAATGGGAATAGGAGAGGGAGGAAGATGAAGGGTGGGAGTTGTGAAGATGAGGAAAGGGCAGTGGGAGGGTAGGTACGGTGGGAAGAATCACTATCACTACATTCTTAAAGTTGCATTTATGAAATGCATGAAGTGTGTATACCTTAAATAAAAGGTTTCTGGGGAGAAAGAAAAAAAAGGAAAGGCATGTGATGTATGCCTACATCAGTCTATTCCTTTCCAACTGTGCTCCAAACAGTATGATTTTTAATATTGCCAATATGCATGTCTAACTAATTAGTGTTTAGATAGTAGTGATATTGTTTGAAAATAATTCCTTTTAAAATCAAAACCTACGGAAAAGTAGATGACAATGCTATCTCTGAGACTCACTTGGCTATGTTTGGAGAATCTCTATGATCTCTATGATCAAACCACCTGAAACAGAAGCACTACTCCAGTGCCACATTTCCAAATGGCAGGTACAAAAAACTAGGTAGAAACAACCAGCCTCTCAAAGAGATCAAGTCATGCCAATCTATCTAGTCTATGATAATGCTTTCTTATGGCTAACAGTGTGTGCTAATGAAATAAAAAAAACTAATATTTGCACTATCTTCTGCTCAGAATGAATCTGCAATCTATAAAATCTTGGAAAATATTCTTCAAAAAATAATAAGAGAACATTTCTATGACTTTAAAATCTTCTCAGGCAAATATATTGCATATCAGTCACATTTAACTACAGTCTTCCTCCAATCAACTGATCATTCAACCTCATAACAGAAATGAAAGAGTTTCCCTCCATGGTGATGTGCAGGAATGTTTCAAAGGGCAAGAGAGGTTTGTAAATGAGACAGAAGTAAACCTGAAAGGCATGTGGACACACTAAGCTATTGCACAAATGCTCTTTCCATTTTATTTTTCTAAGGTCAGCTATAATTATTTTCACCTTATAGGAATAAACTTTTGCCTTCACATGGCAAGGGTTCTGTAACTGGCAAGAGCATCTTGGTGATTCAACAGTGGCCCTTTCTTCCTTCAAGTCTGTCCCCTGACATTGAGGTCCTACCCCAAAACCTTATTTACAAATATATATATCTTAGTGCCTGAGTTTGAGTCCTGGGTCAGCTCTCAATTCCAGCTTCCTGCCTCCTGGGAGGCAGAAGATGATGCTTCAACTAGTTGGCTTCCTATCACCCTCATTGGAGACCTAGATTGAGTTCTGACTTCCTGGCTTCAACCTAGTCCAGATCCAGGTAGTGTGTACAAGTAGCAAGTAAATCAGTATATGGAAGCACTCTCATTCATTTATTCATTTAGTCATTCTCTCTCTCAAATAGAATGAAAATAAATAAGAATTTAGAAACAAAAGATAAATATATGTATACTCCTGGAGAAAAGGATTTGTGACTTTGGTCCTTCAAACACACGGCAGAATCACAAGCACCCATATAAAAAGAAATTAGAGAATGCATGTGCATGTGCATGTGCATGGAGACAGGGGAATATACTGACTGCAGGAAAACAGAAAAAGATGTTGTTCCAAGATATCAGGTATTTACTCTACTTTCTTCAGTCTCCAATGTAGAATTTGGTTCCAAGATAAGGAAAGCCTAGTGATTATAAATATCCAATTAAATGGGAATTTCTATGGATTGTGGAAATTCTTCCTAAATGGTAATGATGGGTGTGTGGGTGAGAAAGAGCAGTAGTATAGCAAGATTTCAACCTTCCAGATCAGGCGACAGCTTACAATAAAGAACAGCAAGCCTGCCCTTACCTACCACCACCCTCACCTCGCCTGCCACCAACTCTATGATCCCTGTTTCCTGAAGCAACCATAGGAGCCAAAGAGAGCTGTGCAGAATTTCTGCTGTCTGCACTTCTGCCCTCAGTTCATACAACATGGTGTATCTCTGGCTAATTAAATTGGAAACAACTGCTAGCCTGTGATCTCTTAGCTCTTAGTCTTGCCCATGACATTAGATAATGCCTCAACTCAGCTTAGGACAAATGATGTCTCTGACTTTTGACCTTCTCTTCCTATGACTCTTGGACTATGGGGAATGTGATCCACTCCTCCCTTTCTCTATGCCCATTTTCATATCTACCCAATTCTTTGTTTTCTATCAACATATATTTCAACCACATTGTATTGCCTATACTGCTGCTTCTCCTTGAAAGCACGTACACTACCTACAAAACAACTGCAAAATAAGTTTAACTATAGATCTTTCCTTATAATAAAACAGCAAAACACACTAATCAATATGTTAAAAAAATCCTACCCTGTTGGTAGCAAAATACTCACTTTACAACACTGCAATGACTATTGCAACATACAGCATGCAATTTCTGAAGAGACAGCTTCATGTCAGTGTTTATATGCAACAGCATCGTTTATTAAAAAGGAAACAGCTATAATAAATACAAATCATAGTGACAGCAGGAATAGTGCTATCAACAAACCCATCAAAATGGAATCAAACATCATGAGATGAACACTGTTGCAGAGATATGTACAAGTGCTTTTCCCATATGGGATTCTCTGCTACTTCATTTTGAAACCACAGAACTAGGGCAACTGTTTCTAGCAATATATCTATCTGGGCCCTTTCCAGTGTTCTCAGTAATGGTTCACAGAGGGTTTTATGTTGTAATATGAGGTTCTTTTCTGATCACAGCTTCATTGCAGCTTCAAGTTTTTAATGCTGCTATTAAAATTATTCAAGTTACTGTTATTTATTTTCAGATAACTAATTCTGTTGTTGAACACCTTTAGGATGGCGTAAGTTAACTCAGATAGCAAATAATATATTTACAAACAGATAATGCTTGGATGGTGTTTATGGTATGTTGGTGTAACTGGACAACATGATCTGAAAGACATATCCTTCTTATTAATTAACAATATCCAAGCTTGCTTTCATGAATGGCTTTATAAAATACTGAAGTCCTGGGTATAATATAACTTACACTGCTGATTTATATAGTTGCTAAAAGCTACAAGTATACTTTTCTTTCCTATATTCAATACCAAGGGTATCACAATGCATTTTTTTTATCTATTTCAGAGGTGGGGGGTATAGGGGGGAAGAGAGAGAGAGAGAGAGCGAGCGAGCACGAGCGCCCCGCTACTAGTTTACTCCACAAATGCCTACAACAGCTGGGGCTGGGCCAGGCCGAACCCAGGAGCCTGAAACGCAATCTGGGGTTCCCACATGGGTGACAGGGACCCAACCACTTGAGCTTTCACTGCTCCCTCTCAGTGTCAATTAACAAGCAACTGGAATCAGGAGAGCCAAAGCTGTGAACTGAACTCAGGCACTCTCATATGGATCACACACGTCTCAACTGGAGCCTTAACCACTAAATGCCTACCACTGCCAATGCATTTTCAAAAGTAAGCCAGCTTCATTTTTTTACTCCCCATGGATATTTCAATGAGGATTTCCCTATAAGCAGAAAGCTTTACTAATAAATAATGTCAGCATCTTATAAACACTAAGCAATTTTGTCTTGTGCCCACTTCACCTATGCCTATGCATACAAGAATAAATAGATCACATTTCCCCAAACTATGTGCCATGCTTGAGATGTTGAAAAAGTATTAAACATACATGCATACCATGGCTAAATAATTTAAGGGAATATTTTATACTATAGTCTATTTTAGAGATTTACAATAAGAGTAACATATTAAATGCCATGAGAAATTCTGCAGTAAATAGACTCATTAGTCTTTGTTTAACCTAGCATATTCAAAACTTACTTGCCACAGAATATATCCCTGACTACATCCATACCTTTTAAAGTTATTTTAACATCCCATGGAACAATATTCTGTAGAACACAGTTTGAGAGCACTACACTCAATAAATAAATAATATCTCCCATGTATAATTTAACATGATTTCAACATCTCAAAACAGAAACATATCATAACCCCTTTTCTTGAGAATGCTAGTTTATCAAAACTGGTATGAAACACTTTCTGAATAGTACAGGACAAAGAAATTGAGGCAAACATTAGAAATTTTCAATCCTCTCTCTCTCAGAATATACAGCAACTACAATAGGGTGTAACCTGTTAGCAACAAAACCACGTGGATTTAATGCTCCACTATCTAAATGGAGTAGAAAAGTGAAAGCAATTGGAAAGCAGATCATCATTCACTGGATGCCAAACCAAATCAATTCTCTTTACTGATCAAAATACCAAGTAACCAAAATTCAAAGCAACAAGGGCACAGACCTTCTTTCTACATAAATTAAAAAAAATCAAAGTGATTGGTAAATCTGAAAACCAGAAAGATAAGCAGTACTAAATATGTCAAGAGGACCAAAGCAAAATGGAACTAAGATCTTAATTAAGCAAGTTGTTGTCACATTGTTTGGTTATGTAGGGTATAAGGGACATTTCCCCAGAATAATTTTTAGTGGCTGGTCTTACACTGGTCATATGCATCAGAAATCAGAGCTGTACATCAGGGATATATAAGAGTTTTTCCCATCTGGTTTAACTGTACAGAGGATTGTGTAAAATGAATGTCTAATACTTTCATAAAAGGTTTATAAGTGTCTTATAAATTGGGGCATTCGGTTCTATGGTCCATTGTTGAGCTCTATTGATCTTAACAAATCAGATCAGCTAATGCCATGCTGCTCCAAGAGCCAATCTACTACAAGATAGGAAGCCGGTGCAGGAATGTAAATCAGCTGTACCTCATGGGGGTCAGGTTATTCACGACTGGTACTAGTCAGGTCAGATCTTTTTCTTTCTTTTTTTTTTTTTTATAATTTATTTGACAGAGTTATAGACAGTGAGAGAGAGAGAGACAGACAGAAAGGTCTTCCTTCCGATGGTTCACTCCCCTAATGGCTGCTATGGCCGGCGCCGCGCCGATCCAAAGCCAGGAGCCAGGTGCTTCCTCCCGGTCTCCCATGTGGGTGCAGGGGCCCAAGCACTTCCCGGGCCACAGCAAAGAGCTGGACTGGAAGAGGAGCAACAGGTCAGATCTTTTCTCAAAAAATGTACTACACCTATCTCTTCTATTTCATCAGTTTGTTCCTGGAAGTCTCCGGGTTTGAAATTTTGTTTAAAATTTAAAATATCCCAGTGAAAACTTATGTACCCTTAATTTTGCTAACATGCTTTGTGCTGAAGCACATTTAAAACTGAGTTGGAAGTTGGAAATGCATTCCCAAGAACACAGTTCTTTACATGCTTCTCCAAGCACCCTGCTCCAAGTCATTTTTGAATCCTTTATCATTTTGTTGTTATAAATATGCAGTTTATAGTTTAAGGTATCATATACAAAAAACATTTGTACTTAATGTGTCATATATAACAAATATTTAAATGTTTAACTCTCCGTAGAGGGCATAACTCATGTCTAATTGTATATACAGTCATCCCTCCAAGTGTGCAGGGATGTAGTTCCAGGAAACCACTGCCTGCCGTCCTGCCCCTGAAGAATATAAAAGTTCACGGAGGCTCCAGGTTCCTCACATACAATAAAATGGCATAGTATGTGCAGATAACCAATGCACTCCCCCCACACACTTTAAATAATCTTGAGATTAGTTACAATGCCTAATATGATGTAAATGCCATGTAAGTGGTCATTATACTACATTATTTAGGGAATAATGGTGAGAAAAAAAATTCCACATATGTACAGTGTAGGCATAATTTTTCCCTGGATATTTTTGATTTGTGATGCAGGACCCATGAATATGGAGAGGTGACTTTATATATGTTTCCTATCTGAACAGCATAAGGATATTACACATATGTTTCAAATGTATCTAAAAGCAACTTATGCAGTTACCAACATTTCATAACTGTTATATTGTCAATAAATATGGAACCAATTTTCTTGCTTGTTTTTAAAAATAAGCTAATGGATTGCCAATTACTAGTAGAGTTTAGTCACTTTTTTGGTAGGGTAGAGAAGTTAGGTACCAATAAAGTTGAGAAGACTTGCTACAACTGTTCTTTTGTTATAACTATATTAAATAGTTTTTACCATTATGTAGTTCACTACCAATGGCGTTTGTTCTATATCAAAATATTTTTAAAATGTTATTTTCTTCAGTGGAAAGAAACAACCTGAGAGTTGACAGCTTTTATTTAGTCTCACGATAGTTTCAGGGACAGTCCAATTTTGTTAGACCTGTAGGAGATGGTCTCTTATTCATGTGCCTAAGTATCAATCTCTATTACTCCCACAACAGCTTTTTTTCTTCAAAAATCCAAATGACAAGAGGTGTGACTCACATAAATCTTAGTAGTATGTTCTGGAGTGTGATTATCTGCCAACCAGTAAACGAATCAAGATGCCATTCATATCTTTAACTGTTGGTCATTATCAATTACAATCTGTTACCAAATTCAAATGGGTACTTCATCATTGAATAATCTAATATTCTGTATCTAATGAGCTATTAACTACTCTAAGAAGCTCTATTAGCATGTACACTATACAGAGTGTGTGTACACTAAGAGGAGCAAAGTACAATTTATCCCATGAACAGCTTGAGAGAAAGTATGTCATTTAAGAAGTTTTTTTTATGGTGTCAGAAAACCTCAAAAAAAAAAAAAACCCCTCATATGCAAATACCTAAGAACAGTAAAATATGATATCTCTACAAATAGCATAGAATTGCAAACTACCTATTCAACATTAATCTAATGTTTATCAGTCTTACAACACACAATTGGGAACAGAATTTTGTTATATCATTTATAATAATGTTTTCTTGTTGTATTAGCAAGCATAGTTCTCAAGCTTTTATTGTTACTAAAGAAAGAGGTACAATAAACAAATCTCAATTAGTATTTGAACAAAAAGAAAATTACCCTGGCTTTTTCAGTTGGAGTATAATTTAGTCTTGATATTTGATACTGAATGCATTTTAAATGTATGACACATGGCACAAATTTACTATAAGATGCATTTATTTTGCAGCATTGATGAAAAATTCTTAAATTTAAAAAATCTGGTCACTATAGTCGCATAATCTCCAACGTGTATGTATGTGTGTGTGTATATATATATACATATATATATATACATATGCATATATATACACACACATATTCGTTCTATAACTGATATAAAAATATTTGTTTTAGAGTGATATTTGGCACTACCTTTATAACATTCATCCCAAGTACTTACCTGTAAGGTTGTTGAAACAGTAAAAGCAAAAACCTGTTTGAGGTTCAATATTTTGTTTTGACATGAAGAAATGGTATAATCTTAGGCAAATTATCCAAGCTACCCAGGTCCTCAAAAATGAGAGGTCCTCAAAAATGTCTGAAGTCTCTAAAATTCATAGGACTTACTAATGTATTTTTTCATCAGTTTGTGCAGGATAAAATCAAGCTATCCAACACAGGATCCTCTGATTTTTCCTTCTAGCATTGTCTACCAGCGTTCTCCAAAGTGAAGTATTGTATCTACATGGGTTGATGGGAACTCTCATCTGGGCACATCATCATATTTAAGCCTGAAGCATTATATATGTATATATATATATATATATATATGTATACATATATATATATACATACACTGTTTAAAATCTTTTTATTTATCTATTTGCATTGTTTTATCTACTTATTTATCAGGAACACAGGGAGGGAAAAAGACAGAAACAGATTTCCCATCTGCTTGTTCATTCCCCAAATGAAAGCAGAGAGCCAGAAAAGCTATTCAAGCATCCTGCATGTCAGATCCATCCCCTGGTACATCCCAGGATGAGCATTAGCAGGAAGCTGGAATCAAGAGTGGAGCTGGGACTTGAAGCCAGTTACTCTGACAGAGGATGTGGGCATCCCAAGTGGCATCTTACTACCCCACTAAATGCCTGCCGCTAAATAAGATTACATAAGCTATGTTTCTCATATTTATAATATAGTAGATTCACTTCCATATTGAAAAAATAAGGAAACCATAAAAAGACTCTCTTGATTGTTTCTCTTTCCTCGGCATAACATCAACAATGTCAGATAATGTGTTTAATCCACATGTTTGTATCAGTTATTAAAAAAAAACTTCAGTTGCATCATATTAACCATTTATTCAAATGAAAGAATTTTCCTAAAGTCACACAATTCAGATGACAATCAGGACTAGGCCTTAGTTTTCACAATGAAAACTGTATCAAATTTTACCCTGCTTATAATGGAACAAACGAAGGCCTTCAGCAACCAGGCGGTCAACCAAATGCTGCTACAAGGATATACTCGGCTCCCCACCCAGGAGACAGTGGCTTGAGACATCACCCCATGCCAGCGAAGAATACCTCATCGCCCTGTGTCAGCAGGAAGTAGCTCTAAGGACAGATCATCGTCCCTCTACCCCTCCTGGACTTTTGGGACTAATGTAATCCCATACAAATTCTGCTTTATAAAAAAAAAAAAAAAGGTGGGAATGTTAGGAAACTGGCGCAGTTTTAGCCAGGTGGCCGCATGGTCCAGCTACCTGAGCCAGGCTCCACCCCCATCCTAATGGGATTCGCTGCTCCTGCTTCCCTGCCCGCCCTCAGGTGAAGTTTTAAAAGGGCCTGTTCCTGAACACGTGCTCTCTTGGCTCTTCTCTCTTGGTTCTGCTCTCTTGGCCCTTCTCTCCTGCGCTCTGTTGGCTCTTGGTTCTTCTCTCTTGGCTCTTCTCTCTTAGCTCTCCTCTCCTGCTCTCTGCTCTCCTCTCTCCTCTTCTCTGCTCTATCTTCTCTCCTTGCTAGCCCCTCTCCTCTCTGTTTCTTTCTTATATTCTCTTTCTCTCTTTTTCCTTCACTGCCCCTTCACTCCGGTCTGTTGGGCATTCCCCAATAAACCCTTTCCCTTAAAAAAAAATTACCCTGCATTTTTTAAGGTAGAAAAAAAATATGGTATGTATATCTTGGGGCAAAAAGTCACTCCAGTGGTAATCTTTGGTACCTGTCCATTTATCTAAACCACTAGAACCATAAAAAATTTTCCCTTATTCTCTATTTTAGTCCAAAACCACAGACAAAAAAAATCAGTACACTACAAATCAACACTGAAATGAACTGACAGAGTTGTTGGGGAATTGTGTAGGATACTTTTGCTCACTAGATCATGTTTGCCACCAGTGCTATTTTCATGAATAAAAATGTGCAGGAAAATTGACAAAAACATATTACTGACAGATGGTTAGAGCCCCTGGTCTTTATATATCTAAATTATATAAGAAAGCAAATAGTATGTCAGGACAACTTCCTTGCTTTCCATCTCTAATGCTATTGCTATATATTTTTCACTTTTAATATGAAGCAACATCACGATCAAAAAATTGATATAAGCTGCTAAATGCAGGTCTCAATTTGGATGTGCTCTTTAAAAATATTTCCCAATAGGCCATATTGTAGTTCTGCTTTATGATTTGTTGCTTGCATAATTTCTATATGTCAGAGTTGGTTAGCTCATGATGCTAATGAGGCCAAGGTCATGAGTCTGATTCCTGTATGAGCCAGTTAGTTTGTAAAAAAAAAAAAAAAGGTTCTGAAGCCTGGGCCCTACAACGACAGCCTCCCAGAGTACAAATTCATGTCCTTGGTCCAAAGAGGAAACAGATTCGGTATAGAGAGGGTTGGAAAGACACTTCAGAGCATGAGCCCTAATGCGAACAAGTAGTTTCTTTTTCATATTCAAACAGAAAGTAGCATTTCTACAGTATTCACATAAATACTGGGAAATTATGTTATAAACTGTCATGCTAATTATACATTAGAAACATTTTTAGAATACATCAATAACACAGGCTGACACAAGGGATGAATTTTAAAGGTCTTAGAGGGAAAACAAGTAGTACTTACATCTAGTGGCTACTATGTGTTCCAGAGAAATATACACACACACACACACACACATACACACTGGACTGTGTATAATACAGATAATTATAAAATCTTGCATGCAAATAATAACATAAAGCTGACAACTTCAGGCACAGATAAATGAATATATAGAATGATACTTCAGGATGTAATTCAATTTTCTTATAGCATATAATAAACGAAGGCCACTAGGGCAAATTCCTGTAAGGGCTAATGAGTTTGGAGCTACTCCATTTTACTTCAGGTGAGGGACAGCTACATGTACCTAGTCAGTCTTTGGAAAGATTTCTTAGGAGAGTTTATGAAATGGACAGGAAAGTGGTGGAGTCTGTGGAGGCACAGTCTAGTAGACTACTACTGCGATAGCCTGCTCAAGAAGCAATGAGAACTGGTAGTGAGATAATAACAGATGGTGACTAGATGGAAACCAATCTACAGTAAAAGTCAAAGTTATATATAACACAAATCCATTTAATAAGCAACTTAATGAAGTGATTAAGAGCCTAGATTTTAGAGCCAGACTGTGTGGCTTTGAATCACAGCTCTTCCACTTACTGTTTTTTTTTACCTTAGGAACTATCTAATTACTCGGTATATCAGTGAATCCAACTGTAAATTAGGGATCATAATGAACCTAATTCATATGATTGTTTTGAGGGTGAAATACTAAGGTCTTGTCCCATGGCAAATGCTAAACAAATGGTAAGATTTATTGCTATTATTGAATGAGGCAAAGGGGAGAGGGATCAAAAGAACCACCAATGATGGAACCTCTGTAACTCAGTAAGGTGAAGGCAACCTTAAAAGAAGTAGGTTCTGGAGGAAGGAAGTGAGTTTATTACTAAATATACTGAGTTTGAGAGTTGGAGATAGATGTGTCTAGGAAGAGATTTGTACCTGCTAGTTAGAAGGCTAGGTCTGGTGTGTGGGAGAAATGCACTAAAAGGGGAGATGTAAACCCAGTAGCCCTGTATGTTGAAGGATAGATCAGAGTGATTGAACTGGTGAAGACTACCAAGGGAAATCAGGGAATAAGGGAAGAGAGGGAAATATTTATAAAAGTAAATAAAGTGGAGGGCGGAGCCAAGATGGCGGATAGTGAGGACGTGCGCAGTAGTTTGGGAAAATAAAGTTTCATAAAAGTGGAATTACTGTAGCCTCAGGAAAAGACTCAAGAAAAAAACTGCAGAGGAAACGCTTCCAGATCTAGTGGATGTGACACAGAGGACCTAGAGGGAGCCCACCGCGTGGAAACTCAACCACGGGAGAGGAGCCGCAAAAGCTCGCCAACGTGGGAACCGGACGGAGGTAAGACAAAGCAGAAACCCGAGACATTGGGGGGGGGGGGGAAGCAGAGGCCTCTCTTGTCACTCAACAAGCAAAACAAAGAGCTGGAGCCGTTTTACATATCTAAAGCTCAGCCACAAACTCAGTAACTTCAGAATTTGGTGAATCTTGAGAACACATTGAGGGCTGCATAAACTCTTTGTGTGGTCCCAGGTGTAGATCAAACGAATACTCACAGAGGCCAGATTTCAACTACCCTCAATTTCACTCAGCCACTCGCGCGCGATTACTTCCCAACTGAGTCAAAAAAAAAAAAAAAAAAAAAGAAAGAAAGAAAGAAAGAGAGCGATCCAGTAAGGAGCAAGGGAGTGAACAATCTGGGTGAGTCGCTTTTTGCACAGCCTTAAACCTGAAGAATCAAGCAGAGCTCTCTGGCCACACCCATCACAGCCCCTAAGGATCCATCAAAGCAGACAGCCCACTTAGAGGCATAGTATAATGAGAAAAAAACACCACAGCAAAAACAAACAAACAAACAAACAAACAAACAAAAAAAACCATAAATTATCTCCAACATGCCAAACAACAAACGTAGAAGCCGAGGTAACAAGAGCAAGGAAGACACTATGATGCCTCCAAATGAACAAGACACGCCAATCCAAGATTATGAAGATGAAGAGATAGAGGAAATGCAAGAAGCAAATCTCAAAAAATTGATAAGAACATTAAGAAGTTCTCAAAAACAAATTCTTGAACTACAGAAATCCTTAATGGACAAGATAGAAAATCTCTCTCGTGAAAATGAAATATTAAGGAGGAATCAAAATGAAATGAAACAACTAGTAGAACATGAAACTGAGATAGTGACAAAAAACCACAATGAAATGAAGAACTCAATAGATCAAATGACAAACGCATTAGAAAGCCTTAAAAACAGAATGGGTGAAGCAGAAGAGAGAATATCGGAATTAGAAGACAGAGAACAGGAAAGGAAACAGTCAAATCAAAGAAAAGAAGAAGAAATCAGAAATCTAAAAAATACTGTCAGGAATCTACAGGATACTATTAAAAAACCCAACATTCGGGTTCTAGGAGTTCCTGAAGGCATGGAGAGAGAGAAAGGATTAGAAGGCCTTTTTAGTGAGATACTAGCAGAAAATTTCCCAGGTTTGGAGAAGGACAGAGACATCCTAGTACAGGAAGCTCATAGAACCCCTAATAAACATGATCAAAAGAGATCCTCACCACGACACGTCATAATCAAACTCACCACAGTGAAACACAAAGAAAAGATCCTAAAATGTGCAAGAGAGAAACGCCAGATTACTCTCAGAGGATCTCCAATTAGACTCACAGCTGACTTCTCATCAGAAACCCTATAAGCTAGGAGAGAATGGCAAGATATAGCCCAGGTACTAAGAGAGAAAAACTGCCAGCCCAGAATATTATATCCTGCAAAGCTCTCATTTGTGAATGAAGGTGAAATAAAGACCTTTCACAGCAAACAGAAACTGAAAGAATTTGTCGCCACTCGTCCAGCCCTGCAAAAGATGCTTAAAGACGTCTTACATACAGAAACACAGAAACACGGTAACCAATATGAAAGAAGATAAAGGAAGGAAACCTCACAGCAAAAGATCACAGGAGTCTCAAACCATATATTAGAAAAAATCTTTGGCAAATGACAGGGCAAAGTTACTCCTTCTCAATAGTCACATTGAATGTTAATGGCTTGAACTGTCCAGTTAAAAGACACCGATTGGCTGATTGGGTTAAGGAACAAAACCCATCTTTTTGCTGCTTACAAGAAACTCATCTTTCCAACAATGATCCATACAGGCTGAAAGTGAAAGGCTGGAAAAAGGTATACCATGCCAACAGAAATGAAAAAAGAGTGGGCGTGGCCATCTTAATATCGGACAACATAAACTTTACCACAAAAACTGTTAGGAGAGACAAAGAGGGGCACTATATAATGATTAAGGGATCCATTCAACAGGAAGATATAACGATTATCAATGTATATGCACCTAATTACAGGGCACCAGCTTATTTAAAAGACTTGTTAAGGGACTTAAAGGGAGACTTAGACCCCAATACAATAGTACTGGGGGACTTCAATACTCCTCTCTCAGAGATAGATCAACAGGACAGAAGATCAACAAGGAGACAGTAGATTTAAATGACACTATAGCCCAAATGGATCTAACAGATATCTACAGAACATCTCATCCTACATCTAAGGACTTTACATTCTTCTCAGCAGTACACGGAACCTTATCTAGGATTGACCACATACTAGGCCATAAAGCAAGTCTCCGCAAATTCAAAAGAATTAGAATCATACAATGCAGCTTCTCAGACCACAAAGGAATGAAATTGGAAATTAGTAACTCGGGAATCCCTAGAACACGTGCAAACACATGGAGGTTGAACAACATGCTCCTGAATGAACAATGGGTCATAGAAGAAATTAAAAGAGAAATCAAAAATTTTCTGGAAGTAAATGAGGATAAAAGCACAACATACCAAAACCTCTGGGATACAACAAAAGCAGTGTTAAGAGGAAAGTTTATATCAATAGGTGCCTACATCAAGAAATTGGAAAGGCACCAAATAGATGAGCTTTCAAGTCATCTCAAGGATCTAGAAAATCTGCAGCAAACCAAACCCAAACCCAGTAGGAGAAGAGAAATAATTAAAATCAAAGAAGAAATCAACAGGATTGAATCCAAAAAAACATTACAAAAAATCAGCCAAACAAGGAGCTGGTTTTTTGAAAAAATAAACAAAATTGACACCCCATTGGCCAAACTCACTAAAAAAAGAAGAGAAAAGACCCAAATCAATAGGTTCAGAGATGAAAAGGGAAACATAACAACAGACGCCACAGAAATAAAAAGAATCATCAGAAATTACTACAAGGACTTGTATGCCAGCAAACAGGGAAATCTATCAGAAATGGACAGATTCTTGGACACATACAACCTACCTAAAATGAGCCAGGAAGACATAGAAAACCTAAGCAGACCCATAACTGACACATAAATTGAAACAGTAATAAAGGCCCTCCCAAAAAGAAAAGCCCAGGGCCAGATGGATTCACTGCTGAGTTCTACCAGACATTTAGAGAAGAACTAACTCCAATTCTTCTCAAACTATTCAGAGCAATCAAAAAAGAGGGAATCCTCCCAAATTCTTTCTATGAAGCCAGCATCACCTTAATTCCTAAGCCAGAAAAAGATGCAACATTGAAAGAGAATTACAGACCAATATCCCTGATGAACATAGATGCAAAAATACTCAATACAATTCTGGCCAATAGAATGCAACAACACATCAGAAAGATCATCCACCCAGACCAAGTGGGATTTATCCCTGGTATGCAGGGATGGTTCAACATTCGCAAAACAATCAATGTAATATACTACATTAACAGACTGCAGAAGAAAAACCATATGATTCTCTCAATAGATGCAGAGAAAGCATTTGATAAAATACAACACCCTTTCATGATGAAAACTCTAAGCAAATTGGGTATGGAAGGAACATTCCTCAATACAATCAAAGCAATATATGAAAAACCCACGGCCAACATCCTATTAAATGGGGGAAAGTTGGAAGCATTTCCGCTGAGATCTGGTACCAGACAGGGATGCCCACTCTCACCACTGCTATTCAATATTGTTCTGGAAGTTTTAGCCAGAGCTATTAGGCAAGAAAAAGAAATTAAAGGGATACAAATTGGGAAGGAAGAACTCAAACTATCCCTCTTTGCAGATGATATGATTCTTTATTTAGGGGACCCAAAGAACTCTACTAAGAGACTACTGGAACTCATCGAAGAGTTTGGCAAAGTAGCAGGATATAAAATCAATGCACAAAAATCAACAGCCTTTGTATACACAGGCAATGCCACGGCTGAGGAAGAACTTCTAAGATCAATCCCATTCACAATAGCTACAAAAACAATCAAATACCTTGGAATAAACTTAACCAAGGACGTTAAAGATCTCTACGATGAAAACTACAAAACCTTAAAGAAAGAAATAGAAGAGGATACCAAAAAATGGAGAAATCTTCCATGCTCATGGACTGGAAGAATCAATATCATCAAAATGTCTATTCTCCCAAAAGCAATTTATACATTCAATGCAATACCAATCAAGATACCAAAGACCTTCTTCTCAGATCTGGAAAAAATGATGCTGAAATTCATATGGAGACACAGAAGACCTCGAATAGCCAAAGCAATCTTGTACAACAAAAACAAAGCCGGAGTCATCACAATACCAGATTTCAGGGCATACTACAGGGCAGTTGTTATCAAAACAGCATGGTACTGGTACAGAAACAGAAGGATAGACCAATGGAACAGAATAGAAACACCAGAAATCAATCCAAACATCTATAGCCAAATTATATTTGATCAAAGATTCAAAACTAAACCCTGGAATAAGGACAGCCTATTCAATAAATGGTGCTGGGAAAATTGGATTTCCACATGCAGAAGCTTGAAGCAAGACCCATACCTATCACCTTACACAAAAATTCACTCAACATGGATTAAAGACTTAAATCTACGACCTGAAACCATCAAATTATTAGAGAGCATTGGAGAAACCCTGCAAGATATAGGCACAGGCGAAGACTTCTTGGAAAAGACCCCAGGAGCACAGGCAGTCAAAACCAAAATTAACATTTGGGATTGCATCAAATTGAGAAGTTTCTGTACTTCAAAAGAAACAGTCAGGAAAGTGAAGAGGCAACCGACAGAATGGGAAAAAATATTTGCAAACTATACTACAGATAAAGGGTTGATAACCAGAATCTACAAAGAAATCAAGAAAATCCACAACAACAGAACAAACAACCCACTTAAGAGATGGGCCAAGGACCTCAATAGACATTTTTCGAAAGAGGAAATCCAAATGGCCAACAGACACATGAAAAAATGTTCAAGATCACTAGCCATCAGAGAAATGCAAATCAAAACCACAATGAGGTTTCACCTCACCCCAGTGAGAATGGCTCACATTCAGAAATCTACCAACAACAGATGTTGGAGAGGATGTGGGGAAAAAGGGACACTAACCCACTGTTGGTGGGAATGCAAACTGGTTAAGCCACTATGGAAGTCAGTCTGGAGATTCCTCAGAAACCTGAACATAACCCTACCATACAACCCAGCCATCCCACTCCTTGGAATTTACCCAAAGGAAATTAATTTGGCAAATAAAAAAGCCATCTGCACATTAATGTTTATTGCAGCTCAATTCACAATAGCTAAGACCTGGAACCAACCCAAATGCCCATCAACAATAGACTGGATAAAGAAATTATGGGACATGTACTCCATAGAATACTATACAGCAGTAAGAAACAATGAAACCCGGTCATTTGCAACAAGATGGAGGAATCTGGAAAACATCATGCTGAGTGAATTAAGCCAGTCCCAAAGAGACAAATATCATTTGTTTTCCCTGATCGACGACAACTGAGCACCAAAGGGGAAACCTGTGGAAGTGAAATAGACACTATAAGAAACTATGACCTGATCAGCACTTGTCCTGGCTCTAGATGTACAATGTAATACTTTATCCTTTTTAGTATTTGTTGTTGTTGTTGTTGTTCTAGTACTAGTGGTTGAACTCTGTAATTAACACACAATTATTCTTAGGTGTTTAAATTTTAACTGAAAAGTGATCCCTGCTAAATTTAAGAGTGGAAAAAGAGAGGGAGGAGATGTACAATTTGGGACATGCACAATCTGACTTGCTGCAAATGATGGAGTTAGAAATGTACCAGGGGATTCCAATACAATCCCATCAAGGTGGCATGTACCAATGCCATCTCACTAGTCCAAGTGATTAATTTCAGTTCACAACCGATGGCTCTGATAGGTCTAAGAATCAAAGGGATCACACAAACAAGACAAGTGTCTGCTAATACTAACTGATAGAATAAAAAAGGGAGAGAAAGATCCAACATGGGAAATGGGATACACAGCAGACTCATAGAATGGCAGGCGTCCTAAACAACACTCTGGCCTCAGAATCAGCCCTTAAGGCATTCGGATCTGGCTGAAGAGCCCATGAGAGTATTGTAGGCATGGAAAGACAAGATACCATGGAAAAGAAAAAAAAAGAAGAAGACCTAAATGAAAGATCTCTGTGAGTGAGATCCCAGTGGAAAGAACGGGGCCATCAAAGAAGGAAGTACCTTTCTCTGAAGGGAGGAGAGAACTTCCACTTTGACTATGACCCTATCGGAATAAGATCAAAGTCAGCAAACTCTAAAGGCTTTCATAGCCCTGGCAACTCATGACTAGAGCCTAGGGAGATCACTGACGCCATAAACAGGAGTGTCAAATTGTTAAGTCAGCAACAGGAGTCACTGTGTACTTACATCCCATGTAGGATCTGTCCTTAATGTGTTATCTAATGTGCAGTGATGCTATAACTAGTACTGAAACAGTATTTTTACACTTTGTGTTTCTGCGTGGGTACAAACTGATGAAATCTTTACTAATTATATACTGAATCGATCTTCTGTATATAAAGATAATTGGAAATGAAAAAAAAAACCTGGTGTTAAATTGGAAATGGCATAGAAAATTAATTAATTTAAAAAATATATTATGTAGGATCTCTGTCTTTAATGTGCTGTACACTCTTATTTAATGCTATAACTAGTACTCCAACAGTATTTTTTTTTTCACTATGTGTTGCTATATGGCGGCAAACGGTTGAAATCGTTACCTAATATATACTATACCGATCTTCTGTATATAAAGAGAATTGAAAATGAATCATGATGTGATTGGAAGGGGAGAGGGAGCGGGAAAGGGGAGGGTTGCGGGTGGGAGGGAAGTTTTGGGAGGGGGAAGCCATTGTAACCCATAAGCTGTACTTTGGAAATTTATATTCATTAAATAAAAGTTTTATTTAAAAAAAAAAAGTAAATAAAGTGTTTCATATCCAAAAGCAATGTCAACTATATTGAGTAAATGAAACATAACTTCATAAATATTAGTTGCTACATTATAAAAACTACGCTCAATTTTACAATTCAATTCTGTGACCTACATATTTTCCAGAGAAAATAATATAATGATGGCAGTGCATAACGAATAGTTTCAGGTTCAATAGAGTATGATGTATCTAAATTGTTATGTTAAGTACTATAGATTTTTTTCCTTGTGGTTGCTCCACATTCCTATAATTATCTGTGTGAAATAAAGAAAGAAAAACTAGTCTGCCTCCTGTAAATAATATGTACAAATATAACTTGAATAACTCAAAGGAAAACAATTTTTTTTACAAAAACTCTACAAAGCTCTATAGAAACAATTTCCATCTTCAGACCAAAAAAAAAAAAAATTACAAAGTGTTATTTGATGCAGATGTGAGTCACTTCCTCTCTGGGTTTCAGTTGTCACATCCATACATTAAAACCAATGGATTAGTTAATAACAGGAGTTGACTAGTTGGAAACACTTCTTACTTTCTAATACTAATAAATCAAGATCTTCTCTGTATAGAAATCTTCCTTGGATAGTCTGGTACTGAGTAGTGAAAGAAAACAGGAGGCAGACAAGTCATCATCAGATAATTTATGAGTGAAAGTGAGGGGCTATCTATGACTTAAGAGGTAAAGTCCAGGGAAGACAGCTAGGGCTGGCATGTGACAAGATAAACTGCATGACTACTCAGGATAAGAAGGCAAGGAATCTATTTAGGCAGAGGGGTGACTGGTAGATGAGACACTGGATCCTGCCAATATATTCTGCTAAATACCTTCCTTCAAGCTGTTTTTATAGGATTTCCTCTGTACATAGCAGCTTGTACTCTTCTTGGTGTCAGATGCTAAAATTTTACCTTAGGTACTTTTCATATATTATCATAAAAGTATGAAGGTAGCTTTTGAAATTCAAATATTCTTGCAGTAGCCACTCTGAACTATAATCACTATTCATGTACAAATTAGGAACAAGCTAAGAAAGATGAAAATCAAGGGAATGTGAAACAAAGACTATTAAAAGAATGTTGTTTTTCCCTAGAGTATAATTAAGTACAATTGTTTAAATTACAACAAGGAAACTAACAACTAAAACAATCCAAACATAGTGATTCTATAAAAATAATCAAATATTTATACACCTTACATTTCCTAAATTTGGTTGTTATGTCTACCATGAAAGATGAGATATTCAAATACGTAAATCTCTAATCATGATACAGAAAAAATAATAATAAAGGAATGCCAACAAAAGAGACAGCTAGAATAAAAATTATAAGGCCTAAGCATGAATAACTATAAAAACATGACAGATGTTGACTAGGACACAGAGGTACTAGAATTTATAGTGACATTTGTATAATCTTTAAGAGTAGATTTGTTGGCCTAAATCTTTTGTAGTCTTGCACATCCTTTTCAACTTTCCTGTTACCATTCAATCTTTTCTTTAATTTAATTAGGGACTGCTTATGTGACTTGTCAGCTACTGCCTGCTTTAATAAGCTTGAATGGGTAAATCTACTATACTATTACTAGGCAATTTAAACATTGCTTTTTCTTTTGCATAAATTTTCAAATGGTTATTTTTAATTCAATAAGGATTTATATCCTGGCTACTTACATATGTATTTGAAGTAGTTTATAAAATTTAATATAAGAAAATGAAGTATAATGTGAAAACAGCATTGTCAAAAATAACAATGGGGACAGGCATTTGGCACTACAGTTAAGTCGTTGGTTGGGATGAACTCATCTCATATTGGATTTCCTGGGTTCAAGTCTTGGCTTAGTTTCTTGGTAATGCACGCCCTGGCAAGCAGCAGGTATTCAAGTACTTGGTTCCCTGCTACTCCTTTGGGAGACCCAGATTGGGTTCTGGGATCCAGGCTGTCTGTCTCTGTCTCTCTATGCATTTCAAATATTATGAAAACAAATAAATGTTAAAAATAGTAAAAACAACAGACACACTCCTGAGAGAACTGAAGAAATTGAAGAGTTAGGGTTGTTTTTTTTTTTAATTTTTAAAAAATAGATGTTATTTTTTGAAGCAATTTAAGGTCATAGCAAAATTGAGCAAAGTCTAGAGATATTCCATACATTCCTTGCCCCCACATATGCACAATCTCCTCTTTTATCAATGTCTCCCAACAGAGGGGCACATTTGTTCCAATCCATGAACCTACATTGATACACCATTACCACCTCAAGTTCATAGTTTTTGTCCTTGTGTTGCCCATTCTATGTGTTTGAACAAACCTATGGATTGATGTTGATTAGTATCAACAGAATAGTTCCACTGCCCTGAAATTTCTCTGCTCTGCCACTTCAGCCTTACACTTATCTTTTCACTGTTTCCACAGTTTGCCTTTTCCAGACAGGTTTCTTTCACTTTATAATATCCATGTAAGGTCTTTCCATGTTTTTATGTCTTAATAGCTCATTTCTTTTTAATGATAAGCAATATTCCACTGTCTGGAGTATCACAGTTTATTTACCCATTTACTACTGAAGGAACTCTTGGTGGCTTTCAGGTTTTTTTGGGCAATCAGTAATAAAGCTAATATATACATTCTTGTGCAGATTTTGTAATAGACATAAGTCTTCAACTCCTTTGAGTAAATACAAACATCACAACTGCTGGATTTATGGCTACAGCATGTTTTGCTTTGTAATATATCACCCAGTTGTACTCCAACGTGGCTGTATATGCCATTTTGTATTCCCACCAACAGTGAAAGAGGGTTCCTGTTGCTCCTCATCCTTGCCAGCATATAGTGCTATCAGTATTCTGAATTTTGGCCATTCTAATGGGTGTGTATTGGTGTCTCATGGTTGTTTGAATTTGCATTTCCCTGATGACACATGATGGGGCATCCTTTTATATGCTTACTTCCCATCTGTATATTTTTTTAAAGATTTATTTATTTATTTGACAGGTAGAGTTACAGACAGAGAGAGGGAGAGACAGAAAGAAAGGTCTTCCATCTGCTGATTCACTCCCCAAATGGCTGTAGCAACCAGAGCTAGGCTGATCCAAAGCCAGGAGCCAGGAGCTTCTTCCAGGTCTTCCACGTGGGTACAGGAGCCAAAGCACTTGGGCCATCTTCTAATGCTTTCCCAGGCCATGACAGAGCACTGGATCGGACGAGAAGCAGCTGGGACTAGAACCTGTGCCCATATGGGATGCTGGCACTGCAGGCAGAGGCTTAGCCCTACTGCACTACAGAGCTGGCTGCTATCTGTGTATATTCTTTTTTAAATTTTTTACAGGCAGAGTGGACAGTGAGAGAGAGAGAGAGACAGAGAGAAAGGTCTTGCTTTTTCTGTTGGTTCACCACCCAATGGCCGCTGCAGCCGGCATGCTGCGGCCTGCGCACTGCGCTGATCCGAAGCCAGGAGCCAGGTGCTTCTCCTGGTCTCCCATACAGGTGCAGGGCTCTAGCACTTGGGCCATCCTCCACTGCATTCCCGGGCCACAGCAGAGAGCTAGACTGGAAGAGGAGCAACCGGGACAGAATCCAGTGCTCTCACTGGGACTAGAACCCGGTGTGCCGGCGCCTAAGGTGGAGGATTAGCCTATTGAGCCACGGCGCCGGCCCTGTGTATATTCTTTTAAGTTATCTGTTAAGGTTTCTGGTTCACTTTTTAATAGGATTGTTTCTTAAGTTTTAAGAGTTTCTTGAACATTTTGGACAACAGTCTTTTATCACATATGTCTTCTGCAAATATTTTTCCCTGTCTGTGGTATGTGTTTTCATTCCCTTGAGACTGTCTTTCTCAGAGCAGAAAGTTCTTATTTTAATGAGGTCCATTTTATCAGTTTTTTCTTCATAGATGGTACCTTAGGTACAGCATTTAAAAGAGTCATCACCAAATCCAAAGTCTTACATTATCTTCCAGATGTTTGATTGTTTTGTGTTTTACACTTAGGTCTGGGATCCAGGTTGAGAAGGATATGGTTAATTTTGTTAAGTGTCTATGGCCTGCCATATTGACGGCTGGCATCCTTTGGATACCTGTTACCTTATGCTGCATTTTTAACAGAGGAAGGAAGGCTTAGGTGAGCCCAGCTTACATTATTATCTATACCCAGCCTACCTTGGCTATAGGCTCACTAATAGAGCTCCTGCTTTCCTGTGTCCTACAACCCAGGTCAACTGAAGATACGTAGAATGCAGGCTTTTACCCAATATTTCTCAATCTGTAGCATGCTTTAAAATCACTGGGGGGTTTGGTAAAGCCTAGATTGTTGAGCCCTAATCTAATATTCAGATTCAGTAGTTCTGCATTGAACTACCAGTTGGATGAGCTAGTTTTGAAAACTAGGTATTAAGCTTAAATATAAATCCCCTGGCAGTTAGGCAAAAGAAGGATGCATCTAAGATAATTTACAGACCTTCAGACATTAAACTAAAAAATAACTCATTTGTATGATTTTGAAAATACAGTAGATAATGACTTTAACTAGTTATTTATCTAGCAAAATCCCCTCAAATGCTGTTTAATACATGCGTTAAAATAATTGCTTCTGGTATATGTGTTTGGCAGAGCAGTTACGATGCCTCTTGGGACACCACCATCAGCTACTGGAGTGTCGGGCTCGAGTCCTCACTCTGCTTCTGATTCCAGCTTCCTGCCAATGTGTACCCTGGAAGGCAGCAGATAATGGTTCAAATAGTTGGGTCCCTGCCACCTACATGGTAAGCCCCGATGGAGTTCTGGGCTCTTGGCTTTGGCCTAGCCTAGCCCTGGTTGTTGTAGGCATTTGGGGAATGAAACAGCAAATGGAATACCTCTTTCCCTCTTTCTGTCTTTCAAATGAAATAAATCAGTTTTATAAAAATTTCTTCTATAAACAGTTGCTAACAATAAAACTAATAATATTAGCAGAGTAGAAATATCAGTAGTATAAATGTCAGAATCAGTAATAAAGACCCTCCCAACAACAACAACAAAAAAAAAAGCCCAGGACCAGACAGCTTCACTGCTGAATTCTACCAGACATTTAAAGAACTAACTCCAATTCTTCTCAAGTTATTCAAAACAATTGAAAAAGAAGGAATCCTCCCAAACTCCTTCTGTGAAGCCAGCATCACCTTAATTCTTAAATCTGAAAAAAGATGCAAAAGGGAAATAGGACTACAAACCAATTTCCTTGCAAAAATCCTCAACAAGATACTAGCCAATTGAATCAAACAACACATCAGAAAGATCATTCACCAGGACCAAGGAGGATTTATCTCTGGTAAGCAGGGATAGTTCAACATTTGCAAATCAATCAATGTGATACATCACATTAACAAACTGTGGAAGAAAAACCATATGATTATCTCAATAGATGTAGAGAAAGCATTTGATAAAATACAGCATTCTTTCATGATGAAAACTTTAAGTAAATTGGATATAGAAGTAAAATTCCTCAACATAAGGCAATTTACGACAAACCCATGACCAGCATCTTATTGAATGGGAAAAAGTTGGAAGCACTCCCATTAAGATCCAGAACCAGACAAGGATACCCACTCTCACAATTGCTAGTCAACACAGTGTTGGGAGTTTTAGCTAGAAAAGTTGATCTGAATGAACCCTGTATACATCAATCACTTGTCATGTAATTTTTGGCAACTCGACTGTTTCCTTATCTGTAAACCAGAGAACAATATATGTATTGCCTAACAACTAGATGGTTGGAGGACCAATTTCAGTATTATATACAAGTATGTTTAAATAACAACTAACCGAGCCCCATAAAGGAAACCTGATGAAGTGAAATGGACATAATGAGAAACAGTGACTTGATAGGCCCTTGTCCTGACTTTTGATGTACAACTTAATACTTTATCCCTTTTAGTATTTTTTTGTTCTACTTAATACTATTGGTTGAACTCTGTAATTAACACACAATTATTCTTAGGTGTTTAAATTTAACTGAAAAGTGATCTCTGTTAAATATAAGAGTGGGAATAAGAGAGGGAGGAGATGTACAATTTGGGACATGCTCAATCGGACTTGCCCCAAATGGTGGAGTTAGAAATGTGCCAGGGGATTCCACACTTGATCTTAGCCAAAAGGCCGAGAAGTGATGCCAGGGGATTCCAATACAACCCCATAAAGGTGGCATGTACCAATGCCATCTCACTAGTCCAAGTGATCAATTCCAGGTCACAATAGACCATAATGATAGGTCTAAGAGTCAAAGGGATCACACAAACAAGACTAGTATCTGCTAATACTAACTGGTAGAATAAAAAAGGGAGAGAACGATCCATGATGTGAAGCGGGATACCCAGCAGACTCATAGAATGGCAGATGTCCTAAACAGCACTCTGGCCTCAGAATCAGCCCTTAAGGCATTTGGATCTGGCTGAAGAGCCCATGAGAGTATTGTAGGCATGGAAAGTCAAGACACTCTGGCAAACAAACAAACAAACAAACACCTAAATGAAAGATCTCTGTGAGTGAGATCCCAGTAGAAAGAACGGGCCATCAAAGAAGGAGGTACCTTTCTCTGAAGCGAGGAGTGAACCTCCACTTTGACTATGACCTTGTATAAATACCTTGTCTAAATAAGATTGATGTCCACAAACTCAAAAGGCTTCCAGAGCCTTGGCAACTCATGACAAGAGCTTAGGGAGATTACTGACATCATAAACAAGAGTGTCAATTTGTTAAGTCAACAACAGGAGTCACTGTGCACTTACTCCTCATGTAGGATCTCTGTCCTTAATGTGGTGTTCAATGTGAATTAATGCTATAACTAGTACTGGAACAGTATTTTACACTTTATGTTCTGTGTGAGTGTAACTGTTGAAATCTTTACTTAATATATACTAAATAGACCTTCTGTATATAAAGAGTTTTGAAAATGAATCTTGATATGAATGGAATGAGAGAGGGAGTGGGAGTTGGGAGGGTTGCAGGCAGGAGGGAAGTTATTGGGGGGAAAAGCCATTGTAATCTATAAGCTGTACTTTGGAAATTTATATTTACTAAATAAAAGTTAACAAAATAAATGCTATACTAACTAAATATATTTACTAGTAGCATCACTACTATTATAAACCACAGAAAAAATGGAACAGACACAACAAGTTTCCTAAAAGCCATTGGTTGTACCTTGTCTCTCAGCCTAACAATCCAATTTGTAAAAAGATTTATTTACTTACTTACTTATTTGAAAGGGAGAGGGATAGGAAGAAAGAGATATCTTTTATCTTCTTGCTCACAAATGCCCTTGATAGACAGGACCTGGCCAGGCTGAAGCCAGGAGCCAGGAACTCCATCCTGGTTTCCCATGTGGGTGGTAGGGGCTCAAGTACTTGAGTAATCATCCCCTGCTTCCTGGGTATATTAACAGGGAGCTGTATCAGAAACAAAGTATTCCAGACTTGAACTGACACACCAATGGGGGATGTGGGTGTTTTAAGTGGCAACTTAATCCACTGAGCCACAATGCCTACCCTAACAATTCATGTTTTTCATGTAGTCATCAGAACAATCTTTATAGTGAACCTTAGGTCACTCATATGCCTAAATCTTTCAAGTCCTCTATCATCTTCATGACATAACTAAACCCCAGACCAAATTCATGGGCATGAGACCCATGCAGTCACTCAGGTGCGTGTGCTTAGAAGGGCTTTGTGTTTAGCTGAATACTCTTCTGCTGCCATCTTGAAATTCCTAATGATTTTTTTTTAACAGGGAGCCTATAAATTACTTTCATTTTGTACTGGCCCCACAAATTATGTAGCCAGTCAGATCAAATCCCTTGAAAGTAGATCCAAAATCTTTCAGAATGTGGTTCATGTTTACCTCTCCAGCTTCACTTCTGATCCTTGGTTCCCTTTGATCCTATTCTAAGGCTTAATCATACGAAACAACTTTTAGTTCCCGAAATATCCTAGGCTCTTTCAATATACTTTGTCTCTGCTTATAGAATCTCCTGCCCTTCTCCCTTTGCATTACAATGAAATGAATGTAAAGCAAATGGATCTTTTAAAATCTTTTAAAGCAGTCTTAACTCTAAAATCCTGTTGCATTTTGCAATAGCATCTGAAGGAGGTGGAGATACAAGAAGCTTTGATAATCCTTCAGTGTGATAGTATCTAATCATATATATATATGTATATATATATGAATGACTGCCAAATAAAAATAAAATAAAAATAAAAATAAAAATAAAAGAAGGAATGGGGTAAAAAATTGGACTGTTTGCGTTGCTTCAGCCTTATATTGAGCACAGAATTCTGAGTACTACTGGCCAAATATTAAGGACAATCACCACAGTTCTCGGAGTCACAACTCTTAGATTTTGATTTAATTGGTCTGGGATGGTGCCTAGGCATCAGTATTTTTTAAAAGTCCCCCAGGTGATTCTAATGTGTATCCAGGGTTGAGAACCACTGAGTTACAAGCACTTTAAAGAGCAATAAGTTAAATGAGATGTAGCAGCTCAAGGTGTTAAGGTATAAATAAGCCGACTAATTAGCAGAGCAGGCCTGCTGGGGAAGCCTATTAAATGGACAATGTAAATGAAGACACAAACAGACTACTGTTTAAAGCAAATCAAATAGCAAATATTGGAGACATTACAGCATGTATTGTATTTGTGATTTATCTTGAATACTTCTGAGTTTCTGAAAGGATTAAACAATATCCATATTTGTTGAAAGGCAAGCTGTGTGAAACTACCATTTCCAGACTAGCTTGAGATTATAGACAAATGTTACATAATTATGGATACATTATTTTTAACATCAATTTAGACATCAAGATTTCTACATCATTGCTGACGGCTCAGATTTTTCTCTTACCAGTCCTGTATTTGGCTGATAGTATCTACAATTCATTTGAGCAAAAGATAATATGTTCATGTACTAAGTATCCATGGGAGCAGCAGAAGCAGCAACTAGACAAAAAATTGTTAAGCTCAGAAAATATCTGGGAAGGATTCCTTAATATTAGTTATTAGTATTAGTTCACCATGAGAGCTAAATAATAAAGCTGTAAAAAGAAAAGGAATACTATTCACAATAAGATTTAAAATGGAAGACAAGGAGCAAATGATATGTTAAACCCATGGTGGGTGGATTGCTGGCATTGTGGTACAGTGGGTTAAGCCGCCACCTATGGCATTGGCATTCTATTATGGGCACCAGTTTGGGTCCTAGTTGTTCCACTTCACATCCAACTCCCTGATAATGGCCTGGAAAAGCAGTGGAAGATGGCCTGAGTCCTTGGGCCCCTGAATCCATGTGGGAGACCCAGATGAGGTTCATGGCTCCTGGCTTCAAACTGGCCCAGCCCTAGAAGTTGTGGCCATTTGGGGAGTGAATTGGTAGATGGAAGATTTTCTCTCTCTCTCTCTCTCTCTTTCAAGTAAAATAAATCTTAAAAAATACTAAAGTCAGAGGAATATTGGGTTTGACTGACTTAGTTACCAAAAGAGAAGCCATGGAATCTTGTGCAAACTGCTTCAACTGTATGATCTCAGTTTTTCTCATCTTAAAAAAAGATTAATTGGTAAAACAATAATTACTGAAGATGAATGATAGATACACACGTGTTCATTTCATTTTCTATACTTTTTAAAAAAGATTTTACTTATTTATTTGAAAGTAGAGTTACAGACAGCGAGAGGAAGAGACAGAGTAAGGTCTTCCACCCGTTGGTTCACTCCCCAGATGGCTGCCAATGGCTGGAGATGAGCCAATCAGAATCCAGCAGCCAAGAGCTTCTTCTGGGTCTCCCATGTGGGTGCAGGGGCCCAAGCACTTGGGCCATCTTCCACTGCTTTCCCAGGCCATAGCAGAAAGTTGGATCAGGAAAAGAACACCCGAGACTAGAACCAGTGCCCATATGGGATGCTGGCACTGCAGGCAGAGGCTTAGCCCTACTACACCACAGTGCTGGCCCATTTTCTATACTTTTATATATACTGAATATTTCCCATTTTACGTGAATTAAAATAATTGAATATTGATGAGTTAGGGTAAAGATTAGAAATAAATGTGAAGAGTTCAATCCATGGTGAACACTACATAAACCAGTTGGTCTTCTTTTCCTAATATAACTTCCATTCTCTTACCTCTCCACTCTTACACTTGTTCCTTATAGGCATACTGTTCAACTGTAACAACACCCCACTATTATTCCATTGATGCAGGAAATTCAGCCAAGCTCCAGTATGGAGTTCTCTGGAACCTGGCTTGCTGACTGATTCTTCACAGCTAACAGTACTTAAAATTACTCTTCATGACTTTAATAGCCCTCCTCTGTCATAGCCACACATTGATATTTTGTCATGACCTAGGTGACAAATACATGCTTATTCCACTTTTGAAATCTTACATTCAAAGTCCTACTCTAGGACAGATTCTCAAGGCTTTCCATTCTTGCTTACTCTCATTCTACCCAACATTTGTTTTTCAATCCACAGAGAATTTTAGTTCCTTATGGACTTCATGTATGTGACCTGACTTTGCAGAACAGCATTGCTCTTGAAATCTTTAAGTTCAATGTTACATTCTGGGATCACAGTCACATATTCTTAAGCCCTTTCATTTCCAGTATATCTGCCAAAAGTCTCCTGCAGAAATCTTTTCGTTTAAGCCACCCTTGCTTTGCTACTCAGCGTGGCCCCCATGACTCATCATTTGAACTATGTAATCATAAGCCCTGAACAATTCTTTCAGACTTTATCCTTCCTCATCTGCTAAGCAAAACCCCAACTAGACCAACACTACAAGCACCACCTCTGCTGTTATACTACAATGATCGCATGATGTGAAGAAAATCACACAACTACAAAGAAGCAACAGGACAAATTCATACTATCCAACTTCAACCAAGCCATCAGCATCAACTATAAGCCTTTCTTATTTCTATGTGGTTAGATTTTCCTCCTTTTATGTATAGATAATATTTCAAATCCACTATGTTTCTAATGTCCCATAACTAGACTTTGCCAGCCAAACAAAATCCAGATATGTTTTTACATCTTCCTTCACCTTCCACAGCAAGATGTCCATCTTTCTAAAGCTGTAATTGACTTTTAAGCCTTTTAGAGGTCAGAATATCAACTCCAAAGGTGAGAGCTTGAATCTGTACTCTCCATGCTGCATCATCTACACTATGAGTGGTGGTAACCTGCATGTCTATGGTGGAAAATGAAACACCTGATTGACACCCATGCCTAAAGTCACCACAAAGTACAGAAATGCCGTTGACTATCTTACATGGCTTACTGGCATACATAAAGCACTTCAAGGGTGAAAATGAAATGCAATAAACAAAAATATACCTAATGTGTAACCAGATATTAAAATTGGACTATTCTCATTTTTGACTTATATGTCACTCCACTGATATGGTACGGAGGATTTATAAAGTCATTCTTTGGAAAAAATTGTTGCCATGGGGCTGGCATTGTGGCACAGTGGGTTAAGTTGCTGATTGTCTCACTAGCATTCATTATTGGAGTGTTGGTTCAAGTTCTGTCTATTCCACTTCTGATCCAACTCCCTGCTAACGCTCCTGAAAAGACAGCAGCAGATGGCCTAAGTAGTTGAGCCCCTGCCATCCATGTAGGAAATCTGGATGGAGATCCAGGCTTCTGGCTTCAGCCTGGCCCAGCCCTGGCTGTTGAGGCCATGTGGGAAGTAAACCATCAGATGGAAACACTCTCCCCTCTCCCTGCCACTGCCTTTCAAATAAATCTTTTTTAAAAAGTCATGATGACTCCTGCCATGTTCTCACTTTACCCCACTGCCAAGGCTGCGTGTGTGTATGGAGATGTTCCATTCTTCAATTTGAGCTAAGTGAGGGGACTTGCATCAGGTTGTTCAGAGCAGGAATGTGTTCCCTCTAGTTGGGGGACACAGAAGTGGTACACCTGGTTCATTACCGCTAAAGCAGCCTATGACAGTGGCAAACAGACAGTTTGGGTGTCAATCTCTGTACTCCCAGAGTTTTTCAGGGCACAAAACTGAATGAGTATTTTCCATGGGTTGGCAGTAATTCTCATGGGAGAGAGAGATGATTTGGTGTTGGCATTTTATTCCTATCCAAGAACATCTGGGAGGGTAGTCATACTCCACCAGAGAATCCTTGTTATAGTATGTATGGCTTGGAGCTGACAAGAGTGGGACAAGGAGGAAGAGGCAAGTTAAAGGAAATGCATGACCCACATCAAAGAAGTTGTAGCGAAGGCTCTCAAAGCACGGAAGGACCTTGCCCCCTCTAGCACTGCAGCAGCCCAGCTTGGGAAGCAGAAGAGATTTTACTTTCAACTTGAAGTCTGTGAGTTTAGATTGCTGGTATTGCTAGCATGCTAGAGGCTAGCATTCTAGTTTCTAGACTGAAATTGTGTTTGCAACTTAAAGAGACTTCAGAGACCTAAAAACAGCAGAAACGTCATGGAAACGGCCTACATTTTCATGTAGGTACAGAGCAAGATAATCCCCATGGAATCAATGTTAAAGAAGTTGCAGGAGACACACAATTGCATTTTGATCATAGTCTATGGATTATGGTTGTTCAACATATGCTTTACAAGTTCAAGATTATAGCAATAACCAAGTTTGTAGTATCTATCCTGACATATTGATGTAATATTACAAAATGGTGCAACACTAACATTTGAAACAAGCATATAGACTTGGAGCCTGACTGCGATTGAATCTTGCAAGCATTCTAGAAAGCAAAATTAGAAAATCTTTGTCATGGTGCATAAAATACAAGAAAGGTTGAAGGAAAATAATCAATAGAAATAACTGGGTTTGCTTTCAGATTTCATTAACTGCAAATTTTATTATTACAAACACTGGCCAGTTTGCCTCACACTTGTGGAATGGGGAAATCGTACTATTTTTCTTTGTTTTATATATGAGTGGAGGCAATTTCATAGATAGTTTAATGATCTTGAAAAGATATGGGAGCTTCTTTTTAAATTTAAACATTTTATTACAATGCAGTATTCATATGAGTGACCAGATAAATGAGGTGTTTTTTTTTTTTTGGTGAAAATGCAGAACAAATTTGCATGTCATTTTTGCATAAGGGGCATGTGTTCCATATAGTTCTAATTTTAGTATACATGGTGCTGAAGTGAGCACAAAGGAGCTTCTTTCTTTAACATATGCCTCTTGATTACCTATAAAATAGTCTTTCATTCGCAGGGCTCAGTGCTTTCATTCATTTGATAACTATCAAGTACTTGTTTTATACCAAGTACTGTGCTAGGAAATAGGGATGGAGATGAGGACGATATAGTCCCTGCCCTCTAGGTATTCATAGTTTAGAAAAGAGAAAGCTACACGGGTAAGATATGGCTAACTGAGCATTTTTGCTTTCTTCAACTCCAAATATTCAGCTTGAGAACTTCCTTGCAGCTGGTGAGAGGAAGAATGGGTCTGATGCATGGAGTCTGCCTTCCCACAAAGGCCCAAGGACATGTTCACCTACTTATCAGGAATCTTATAAATCTTATGTAGTATACATCTTCCTAGCATTAAGAAATGTCTTGGGACTGATGCTGCGGTGTATTAGGTTAATCCTCCGCTTGTGGCACCGCTCCCATATGGGCACCGGTTCTAGTCCCAGCTGCTCCTCTTCCAATCCAGCTCTCTGCTATGGCCTGGGAAAGCAGTGAAAGATGGCCCAAGTGCTTGGGCCCCTGCACCCACGTGGGAGACCTGAAAGAAACTCCCGGCTCCTGGCTTCAGATCAGCCCAGCTCTGGCTGTTGCGGCCATATGGGGAGTGAACCAGTGGATGGAAGACTTTTCTCTCTGTCTTTCCCTCTTGTTCTCTTTAACTCTACCTCTCAAATAAATAATAAATGAAATTTTTTTAAAAAGTGAAATGTCCTTATGAATGTGAAAATGATCACTGTCAATTATCTTGACCAGTTAAGACAACATAGCATGCTGATATTTAGTGATGATGCAATGTGATGGCCATGCTAGTTATGGAAATATTGAAAATATTTTCAGGGGCGGGCATTTGGTATAGTAGTTAAGATGCCAGTTTGGATGTCTGCATCCCATATCAGAGTGCTTCAGTTCAAATCCCGCTAATGTGACTGTAGACAACAAGTGATGGATGGTTCAAGTACTTGGGTCCCTGACACCCATGTGGGAGACCCAGATCAAGTTCTAGGCTCCTAGTTTTAGCGCTGCTCGGCTCTGGCTGTTGAGGGCATTTAGGGAGTAAACCAGAGGATAGGAGATCTCTGCCTGCCTGTCTCTTTTTCAAGTAAGTAAAAAAAATACATTAAAATTAATTGTATACCCTTTGGTAAATCACTGCTATCTTAGTTGTCCTAGCTCCTCATCAGGATTCTCCACACATACTCACGATCAACTAAAAGCTAACCCGGCAACTCCTGGGCCTCTTAGATCCTACTCCAGTCTATGATGATATTCATTCTGATTTTTGAGTCCCCACGTACAAGTTGTTAATTTTTAAGTCTATTTTTTCATTTTATTTGAAAATCAGACAGAGAAACACACACACACACACACAGAGCACTCCCATACACTGTCTGGTTCATTTCTCAAATGCCTGCAATAGCCAGTGATGGGTCAATCTGAAGTTGGGAGTCAGGAACTCAATCCAGGTCTCCCACATGGGTGGCAGGGACCCAGTTATGTAAGCCATCATCTTCTGCCTACCAGGGTGCACATGAGCAGGAAGCTGGAATCTGAAGTTGAGACAAGACTTGAACCCAGACACTCTGATATGGGATATGGGCATCCCAAGCAATATCTTCATTATCATGCCAAATGCCCACCCCAAATTGTTAAATATGTAAAATGTAATCCCATGAGTACATGTACAAGGAAATATTGAAATTGACCAAGCAGACAAGACTCACATTTGAACAAAAATGTATGGAAATGGAAATAGTATCCTAACATGTGCATATCCAGGCAGTAGTATTCCCTTTAAGACACACTTTAAAAACTATTTGAAAATATGGCATTTCAGATGGAACTCAGTTAGTTTCCTAACCCTGCAAACTTGTTACCTATGTGACCCTGGACAAGGTATTGTACCTCTGTAAAACTCAATTGTAATAGTTAATAATGACTATCTCATAAGCTAGCATCAGAAAGGAAGGTCGCCTATGAATATTCTCATTCATTATAGGGGTTAAAAACAAACACAAAATAAAGGGAAATCACTTATATAAAACAAACATATTCTTCACTGTCAGTAAATAGATAATTTACACATATGTGCTATCCCTGAGTTGGCTACCAACTGGCTATATAACCACATGGAAATTACGTCATTGGCTTGGGAATACTCAGTGCTTCTAAATTGGAGCCTGCACCTACCACGACCCTTCATTTCAACATGTAGATCTGTCACCTACCTATGTTATAACATCCTAGTACCTCAATGGGAAAAAATGTAGGAAATGTGATACAACATAAAACATGATAGTACAATTTGCTATGTAGAGCATGACACAAATCATGATCTTTTCATTCTGTAATGTGGAAAGAAGCACTATTGGTTAAGATTTAAAAAAAAAAAAGCCTAAAACTAAGAACATAAATTAATTCAGAAAGCTATTATTACTATCATGTTAGAATTGTTTGCCACCTCATTTTAGTTACACCATGCCTGTGTTGGAAATATTCAGCACGAATGTAAATACATCTATCAAGAGGACAATAACAGGAAAGGATTAAGGATGAATTCAGCCAAATAATGTGCTTTTCTTAATCAAATCAGTCTGTTATTTGGATACATTCTTTTAAAAATGCACTGAATGTGGCTACTGGGAATTAGGATTTAGCACTTCTGGGTGTGATTCAATTGCAGTTGGGAAGGCATGGGCACATTAAAACAAAATACAGGTGCCTTCTGCTGTACCTAAGCCCAGGAGACTTCATCAAGTTTATTGTTGAACTCGGAGGGTATAATTTGACAAATTAGTTTTTCCACTCCCCAACCTTCACAACTGAGTTCTTAATCAGTAAATAAAAATTTCATATTCCCATAAAAGTTTTATTTTTCTTTCTTAAAAGCAACATACCAATGTGGGCTTTCAATCAAGAGATTCCCCCTTTTCCTCAGAGTTCACAGTAGACAAGGCTAGCTTTTTCAGTAAGTGTAACCTGGTGCCAACATTTCTCAGTACATTTAATATTAATGCAATATTTACCTTTTGTGGTTTAATATATCAAGCTAAGGAGCTTTACATTATACAATTTTTTTCTATAGATTTCGATGAACTTTGTTGTAAACATACATACAATGAATTGTGTTTTACCTTAGCCTTTCTCATATGTCTTTTAAAATATTCCATTATTTGTAGATAATACATTAAAGGGATCAGGAGCCTTAAAGATCTACTTATGATTTTCAGTATGCTTTAAGAAATCCTTGAAAAAGAACCAGAGATATCTGTTCAATCATGAATAGCTACAAATATGGTAAATAGTAAGGACATTAATCTATTAAAATCAAAATCTAAAGAAGAACTTGTTCCAGATGGATTATACTATGCCACTGATGTGTTTATACATAAATATATATCACTTTCAAGAAATACTTTATCTTCATGTTTCGTCCCATGTGCATCTCAATAGCACTATTAAATATAAAACAATCCTAAAGGGACATAAAGAATTTTACTCTTGGAATTGAGTTTAAGGAAAACGTATCATGATATAGGAAGTAGAAAATCTTTCAATTTAAGAGGAACTTAATACAAAGTCAAAATACATTTTCACATTTCGCTTCTTTTGCTTTTTAAACTACTGATGGTACACCTGTAAAATAGTCATTACTCAGCTTAAATTAGTGATAGCTGAAAGCTATACAAAAAGATCTGGTGGTTTTAATTTTATTCATCACATTTCTACCTCAGGGACCTGGGGAAATGCAGAGAAGTGCACTGCATATTTATAAGGCCTCTGGGACCATAACAGACTTCCAAATGCCTTGTTTGTTGCAATCTGCTTGTCAAACTATTAAAGGAGTAAAATCCACACTCTATCCCCTACTGCATATGCAGACTTTCTCTGTTAATTAAATCAAAACTATATGATTGCAAGGAGGAGCACTGATATAATGTCTAGTGTCTCACCAGCTTCTGCAGGCAACATGAAGACAAAATAATTCTAGCACCAGGTTTTCATTTAAAAAATTTGTTCATTAACTATCACATTAAATGCCTATTTTAACTCTGATTACTAGAAATGTTCACTAAAACTTCAGCTTTAGCAAGTCTATTATTAAAAATGTCTCCATGCTAGTTCTTAATTATCACTTCTGTAATGTAATTCTAATGTGGTGTGGATTCATTCACCTCTCAGATGTAAGAGGCTAAACACAAAAAAGGACTGAAACTAATAAAGCTCATAATGTCTAAGGAAAAAGAAAATTCCAGGAGTTTGTACTCAGTATGTATTAATGAGAGGAAAAAAATATTTTATCCATTATCTACAACTGTGTTTTTCTCAATATATTTATGATGAAGAAAATGAGAGGTTGTGCAACCCACTTGAATTGCAACCGAGTCAAGGGGAAATCCAAGTCATTCACCTTTCTTTTCACTGACCCCAGTAGAGGTGATTACAGTGTTAGAAGTGTTGTGCTCACATTGGAAACAGTGAAGAGAGCCTGAGAAACACAATCTCTCTCCTATTTTCCCCAATCACATTTTGCACAAAGTACTATGAATATAAATAAATAATTTGTTATCCTTTTGAAGCTGGCATGCTAAATGCGAGCAATGCCATCAGTGCTGAAAGTTGTTATAAAATTATTCACCATCAGAATGTTATGGAATTATGCTTTAGAAACAAGGAGGGATGGACATTTTCTATGCAATTAAGACTGAAGAAAATTCAGTTCCTTTCCATCTATTTCTTTTTTATTTTAAACATCAATTTAGTATATGTAATCAGTGGCTCCTAAGATAGATCCTTACATGAAAAATCAGGAAGCACAGAGTGAAATAATAGGAAAGAAAGCTTAGAGCAGATCTAGAAACTACACATCTAGTTCAAATAATGCTAATAATTTACTGTAGTATTTCATTCAGATTAGTTGATTTCCTTCATGCTTTCTTTTTTCACCATTACAATCAGGGGATGAAACCAGATAATCAAATTTCAGAATCTACAGAAACTCTAGCGATCAGCTAGCACCTGTCTTTGTTTTATAGCTGAATAAATCAACGTCAAGGGAGGTGAACTGCTATTCATGCACTCAGTAAGCTGCCGAGCACAGAAATGAACTTCGGATGCCCCTGAGAGACTGTCTTGCATTCTTCCCCTATACACCTTGTTCTTTCCAACAAGCCAGTGCTGCAGACCTCTTCCTCACCTCGGTGGCAGTGATTCTGTGGTTATAACAGTGTATTCTATCAACACGGAGAAGCTGCAACTTTTGCCAGGAGCAAAGCCATATAGGAACATGCCTTGCAACTATTTTCAAAACAACATGGTTATTTCTAGGTAATCAGGCTGTGGAATATTATTCACCAATAAAAAGAAGTGAGTCATTAAGCCTGGAAAAGACATGTGAACATTAAATGCATACTGTTAAGTAAAAGGAGGCACTATGAAAAGGCAACATGCTAAATGATTCCAACTATACCACATTCTGGGAAAGGCAAAACTATGGAGACAATAAAAAGGTCAGTGGTTGCCAAGGTCACATTCTCTTCTAGATATAATCTTTCTCTCTTCTAATAGACAGCTGTAGCATTTCACCTAATATATGTAAGGCACTCAGTTGGCTTTGAAGTATCATTTTATGTAATAGAGTTGGCTTCTCTTCTGGGATGTAGGCTGCTCCAGGATTGGGTTTTATGCAATGTACAAGATGTAGCAGGTATTCAATAGGAATTTCTTTAAGATTTTTTCTTTATTAGGTTGAGCATGCCAAATAAACATTTTTTGTTTGGCTGAAGAACAAGTTTTTCAGTGAAGACAGTACCCCTAATTTTTACTGCATCATTTACTCAACTCTCCTAATGACTCAGTTTTACTTTTCAAGGTTTCTCTGACAGCCTTTATCTTATCACATGCAATAGTCACACAACATTCAAATTGAAAAGAGGAAACAACATTAAGACCCTCTATGCTTTCTCTCTGTCTCTCTATCCACTCTGCCTGTCCAAAAAAAAAAAAAAAAAAAAAAAAAAAAAAACCCTCTATGCAACTGTGAAGTAGATTCAGCATTCAGGGCTGGAACAAACTATAACCAGGTTATCTTGTTTGACTTGTTCACTTTTACAGATGAAGAAACAGGACCAGAGAAAGGAAGTAACTTTCAAACAAAATATACAACTATGGGTTTTGAGGGTGGGAGGAGATCAGGAACAGGATTTGAATCAATATCTCCTAGTTTAGCACTCTAACATGCCACAAATCTCTTTAGTTGTAGCATTTTTAAACTAGAAAACATTTAATTAGTCACATGATAAAATATCTAACCTTGGCTAGCAGAAGCTAATCTTAAGTAGCTTCTCTCGGGTATTTTGTTAGAGTGATGAAAGCTAACTAATACAAATGCTGAATTAGAAAGTCTAGAAATCTGGACTCTTTTCCTAGCTCTGTTTGGCAAAGGAGCCTCATATGAGGCATTTCAGATGTTAGAAGTGAAAAACTAGATGGGTTTGGAACTTTGTGGCTAACCAAATGCTGTCAGGCTTAGTTATGGTAGGAATTCACTATAGTGAATTAGCAAGGCATGGCTTGACTTTGCCTCACACTTTCCCACCACATATAGTTTTGGGCTTAAAACAAACTAAAGAAAAAGAATGAAATTAGAAAATGTGTTTAAAACTTGGACTGAAAAGATGATGCAAGAAAAATATTGCTTTTTATACACTGATAGGATTCCACAGATTCAGTGCCAACCGCATACATGACTTTTAGCTATACTTCCTGTAACCAAAAGAGGTTGCAGTTACCCTGAGTCTTCTTGGCTCCCGATGAGCTAACAAACTCAAAGATGGATGCTCAACATCTGTTAGTTCATGTAGTTTAGACACAGGAGAAACAGGCTCCCTCTCTCCCTGTCCATAAACACACACACACACACACACACGTGCGCACGTGCTAAATTTGCTATTAAAGTTTCAAGGTTTCAGTTATTACATAGAAACTGATGATGATTATTTCAACTTCTGGTTGGCAATGATGTCAAACCCAAGAGCAAATAAATGGAACTATTGGCATAGTGGATAAAGTTTCCTCAGGCTCAAGTATTCATTAAAATGACCAATGTCAAATTACCTGTGAAAGTAGGTACTGACTCAGTGGAAACCTAAACTAACGATTATCGTCCTAGCCCCCAGGTGGCCTAATTAGTCAAATAGACTTTGAGAGCCATTTTAAATGCAAAAATGGCCCTTTAACACTCAGTTTATTGAAAAACACCTGAGGTACCACTGAGGAGTCTATCCTGTAGCTGATATGATAAATGTTTCTAAATCTGTTTCTCATACACACACACACACAATCTTTCATATCATTATTGGAAGAACCATAGAACAACCTAGGTTCTCATTGTACTTTCCTCCTAAATGGATGTGAAAACTTGAGAATTTTCACATCTCTAAGCCCAGAAAATAAGACAAGGTTGAAGAAAACACATAATGTGCTATTGTACCAAAACATAGTGACTGGCAGTCTTTTGTCTTCAATAAATGTTAGTTTCTTTACAACCCCTGCCATTCAGACAATATAAATATTTTGTTTCTAAGATGCACACAGCCAGTACACTAAAATATACTCAGAGCCCCATCACAAACAAAAGCTGTTGCTTTGCATAGCTATTATATTGTTGACAAGGATATTTATTTACTTATTTTGCTTGTTTATGTATTTTCTACACCTCACAAATGCATGGAAAACTGCCTTTTATTTCCTGGAGTAGGGGATTACATGTGGCCAAAAGAATTTCTGATATATTCCTATAGCTTATAAATTCTCTATTTGAATTATTTTCCTGTCTTCGTTGGTATTTTCTACACATATTAATTTATTACCCATTAACTTAATTAAAGTATTGTTTACTGGTACTCCTTACAGATCATTAATGAAATCTTAATTAATTACAGGCCTAGTGCTATCAAAATCTTTAACATAATGGAACAACCTTTCCCATCCCATTATATTTTAGTTCTCATACTAGAGCCATTTCACAGAAGTCCTGTCTAATAAGATATCAACTTCCTGAAATGATTTTTTAAAAATTCATATGACATTAAAGTTTTCTATCATAGCTAATTATCAGTAAGGTAAGAGGAATACATGCATGATGTAAAGATTATGTCGTAAGGCAGCAGAAAGGATAATAATTTGTTCACAAGTAGGCACTCAAAGTTTTAAAAATGGACATGTGTCACTTCATTATTTATAGCACCATGTTCCATTCATACAGAATAAAAAATGTACTCACATATTTCCATAGACACTTAAAATATAATGAAACACACACACACACATACATATCCCCGCCTTCTCAAAAAAACATGACCTATGGTAAGGTATTGTGGTTAAAGTCTGATCTGAACTTGGCTGCAGAACACTGTGATCCTGTATACAAAAGCCAATTGATTGGTCAGGGTAGAGATTCTTTTTTTTCCCCTGCATTCTCTACTATGATAACAATATTAACCAGAACAACGGCACTAAATGACCACTCCTGTGATGATTACCTAGAAAATTCCTCTATTGGGCTCACATGGTGGCCAAGAACTTCTCTGATGATAACAGAATCGTCTCCAACAGAGTTGAAGACTGATCAATACTACAAAGCCCTATACTTCTGGCTGCTGAATTACCTTACTGTCTTTCAAATATTTCATTCAGACATTTCTTCTGTGGAAATTTCCATCTCTGTTGCTCTTATTTAACTTGGCAATCAAAAATTTAAAGAAAACACTATGTTACTGTCACTATCACATGTGAACATAAGAGCACTTATCTGAAGAACAAAATTAATAGACATCATATTTCTTTCATTCATTAAAAACATTTATTGTTTATTTTCTCTGCATAAGACCCAGTGTTAGGGGCTGTGTGAAATAGAAGGCTGCACTGGTGGTCTCTGCTCACAGGTTTGTAATCCCATCAAGTAATTAAGGCACAAATACAGGTGCATCTAACAAGTCATTGCTTCTTCAAAACCTGACTTAAGCAAGTTCAGACAATAGTTCTATGCACCAGTTTGTATCTTAACTGATAATCGCAACATCTTGGGTAACAAGGGAACAGCTTAGTGTACAGCACTTAATTTGTATACAGGAGTCAGATGCTATTCATTTTCTCCAAACAGTATCACCTGGTTCAGCATTTTGCAGCGTAGGCACTCCATAAATAAGTGCTCAACGAAATAACAGAATCTACGTATTATTCTTCAATATCATGTGCCTTTTATATCTGGGTGCCCAACAAATGGAAAAAGAATGCAGATTTCAAGCAAGAGGCATGGGATGTTTCCCTATGCTTGTGCAGTTATTACATGAAAGGTTTAGCTTGTGTGGTGTCAGAATGCAGACATAGAATCAATGGGTGAAAGCTACAAGGAAGGCATATTTTGGCTTAAATTCAGAACTCTTTAGTAGTTACAGCTGTCTGAAAATGTAGCTGGCTGTTTCAAGAACTAGTTAACTCCTTGTTGTTTCTATGGGTCCTCAAACACAGATCAAAAGGACCACCTGTGAGGATATCAGAGAAGGGATTCTAGCTAGGTGCAAGCAAAGGTGACATTTCTATGTCAATGAGTGATGGAGAAGTAGCACAGCATCATGGTTAAGGGTGCCATCTTTAGAGCCCAACTTCCTAGGTTCAGTCTCTAGCCCTGTCCCTTAGCTGTATGACCTTGTGCAACCTTAGATCCTATGTACCACAATTTTCTCATCCTGTAAAATAAAATCAATACTCATTGTACTCCCTTGTGGTTGAGAAAATGGTTAAATTATTCACTACTGTAAAATGTTTACAACAGCACCTAGCAGATCATAAATACTAAATGAATGTCCATTAAAATAAAGATTTATGTATATAATATTTACATATGAAGTAAATGGGGCAAAATGTTAAATACTGTTAAATCTAAAATAATATTTAAATAATTAAATAGCAAAAAACACAAATAGGGGCTGGTGTTGTGGCATGGTGGATTAAGCTGCCACCTGGGATGCCAGCATTCCATAGCAGAGTGCCAGCTGGAATACAGGCTACTGTTCTGATATAGCTCCCTGCTAATGTGCCTGGGAAGCAGTGGATGATGGTTCAAGTATCTGAGTTCCTGCCACCCACATGGGAGACTCAAGTGGAGTTCCTGGCTCCTGGATTTAGCCTGACCCAGCACCACTTGTTGTGGCCATTTGGGGAGTAAACCAGCAGATGGAAGATACTCTGTTCTCTCTCCTCTCTCTCTCTTTCTCTCCCTCTATCACTCTGCCTTTCAAATAAATAAATAAAGCTTTAAAATAAATGATGCCAATAATAAGATGTGCCTTGGGGCTGGCGCTGTGGCATAGCGGGTAAAGCCACCACCTGCAGTGTTGGCATCCCATATGGGTACTTTCAAGTCCCCGCAGCTCCACTTCTGCTTCAGCTCTCAGCCTGGGAAAGCAATAGAGGATGGCCCAAGTCCTTGGGCCCCTGAACCTTCGTGGGAGTCCCGGAAGAAGCTCCAGGCTCCTGACTTCGGATCGGTGCAGCTCTGTCTCGCTTGCTTTCTCTCTCTCTCTCTCTCTCTCTCTCTCTCTCTCTGCTTCTCTGTAACTCTCCCTTTCAAATAAATAAGTAAACCTTTTTTTAAAAAAATAAGATGTGCCTTAGTATCTACAAAGTGTTTTTGAAGGAATTTCCCATGCATTATTTTTATACCAATTTTTCACCTATTTCCTAATTCCCTAGCTGGATTTCATTGCTTTCTCTTCCTGTCAGCCTTGACATTTTTGTACGTGTCTCTTGTTCTACTTATTCTCTTGAAATTGTATCATAATCATTAAGGGCTGGGCTTCTTCCCAAACAACACTGTGGACTCCTCACAATAGAGACTCTATCTTGTCATCTCTGTCCTCTATTTGTCTAAACAGAGCTCAAACACATGAGTTTCTTGATAATTTCAATTAAACTGAAAACTGTTACTCTACCTGGTATTACCAGTGGGAGAAACATGGGTTTTAACATTCTATACTCAATGAATATTTACCACATTAATTATAATCTTATCAGAATTTGGGAAGATAAGCATTAACCCTTGAGCAAGAAATGGCAAATGACCTCTCCAAGGTCACAATATTGTGGACCTAGATACTTAACTCTTAAGTTCCATAATCGTTCCCAGTAGATAATATCACCTCAAAATAAGATGCATTGCACAGTAGGCATGACATTTTGTTAGGTGTTAGTAGGCAGTCATTGTTAGGTGTCCAGAGAAATGGCCTAATAATCACCATATCACCATATTAGAGTAAATGTGAAATAAAGTATGATGACATAAGTCTTCTTCCAGACAGGACTTGCAAAAATACTCAGTTGAGGTGAATTAGAATGATCTGAAAATGAGAGAGTACACATTGCTTTGGAAGTAGGTGTAGCGTAAATAATGAATAAATGAAATGAAAATCTTTGTAAATGAAATTAAATTACTCAAGCATGTGTAATAATAACACAATTCAAGGGTCAGTAATTTGTTGCATTTTACAAATTAACAACAAAGGGAGAAGTAGAAGAGTGGGCTACTCAAAACAACATAGGGAGCCGCCATGAGCAACACTGGAAAAACCAAATTGGTATTTCTGCTATAACTCTCCAATTATGGTCAATTGGCAGGTCCAACAATGCTTAACTTTTCCAGGCTACAATAGGTCATTTGGTAAATGGCTCTACATGACACTCAAGGGCCTTTCTCTTTGTGGCCTGAGAGCAGACAGCCAACAGGGAACAGGGTTCATTTTTTCTTTCAGGGAGCAGACCAATTTGAACCTGACCATGCCAGGTGGGTCAACTATTCATGGGTGTCTAAGTTGGGCAGTTTGGCTATACATTAAGTCTTTTGAATCACAATGGAGTCCAAGTGCCCTAAAAGAGTTATATATTTAAAGAGCCTAATTTATACCCCAGGGAATATCTTATTCATTAAGCAGGAATTGACATGCCATGACATGAGTTTTCCATTCCACTTAGTGAAAGCAAGCCCTCAGTTCATTCAATCACTGCTCCTGTGGACAAGAAGCAGTTTTGGAAATAATATTTCATGGCTAAATTTATTTCTTGTCTGAAAAGTTAAGAAGTTAATGGGACTTCCTACTTGTTAGCAGTGCAACTGGGAGCTTGGCAGGTTCTAAGATCGTCATTATTCATCGTAATGAGGGCACAAAGACAAAAAAGAGTTATAGAAAAACTACAGATGCTAGAAAGGTCAACGGTCAGAAACTAGTTTTTAAGAGTTTCTCACAATAACATGAGTTAATTTTTAAAAGAAAAAAGACATATTTAATGAATTAAAATATTATGCAAAAAGAATATATGTGGCAGATGGCAAAGCTGAGCAACATTTACTGCAATATTTAACTCGGATCCAGCTGACACACCCCATTACATTTCATACACAACATTCTTATTAGTGATAACTTGGAAACTGCAGATTCTTAATGTGTACAAAGTCAGATGGAACAATTGATAATTGGTGAGTTAATTTATATTACAAATCAACCCTATGTACAGTCCAAATGGCAGCATCCTGTGTAGGAAAATCAATTCTTTTATATGTGCATGTTTCTGGTGAAACACATCATTTTTCGGTTTGATGGGAGCTATAGGAAAGCTTATTCTTGTAGATTAGCTATACTTTGCAATCTCAAAATAACCAGTCTGTTCTATGCTATGGAACCTTAACCAGAGTCAAGGATGTGTCAGAAAATAAGTTTTGCAATACTTTAGAAAAACCAACAGAAATCACATTTCATGTATACTGTGTTGGCTCAAAGAATTAGCCTGTCATGTTTCACACATGCAGCAAAGTACAATAATGTTTCTTTAAAGGTAAAACCAAAATAGATATGGTAATTAAAATCACATGATGCTCACAAACATTCCTACCAACAGCAAAAATGAATAAATAAATAAATAAACCATATTTGTAGTCATAGCTTTTGTGCTTCACAGAAACTGTCACAAACTGAAGGATGAGATGCTTTACCAGGATAAAGGATTTGTGCTCTATGTTTCGAAATTTTCTCCTTTTCTCCCACTTCACTTTACAAATTAGATTATGGAAGAGAATTACATAGGTGGAAAACTTATAGGATATCTAACCACGAAAGTTTCATTTGTTTGGAAATAGATGGCATAGCTGCTTTATATTAGACATCTTGCCAGATGTCTTGGCAGTGTTCCAATAAGGATGATGACAGTTATTGCATAATTCTCAGGAACTGCACATAAAGATAATACTGTCCAACCTGAGAGTGAATGAAATTCTACTTTCAAAGTTCACCATCAAAATACTGGCAACAGATCCTTATGAGTCATAATAATTTGTGTAAATCAACAGAAAATAGCTAATGCTTGTTCTTTCAAATTTATCAACTAATTTGTTTTTAATCAAAAGAATATATTATTTATGTTGTCAACTTCTTCAAGGCAAGTATTGTAACTTACTAACCATCAGATCTCTGCCAGAGGTAGTCAAACAATATTGCTTGAGAAAATAACAAAGGGTCAATGAGAATGAGGCAAACTACTTTTCAGATATGATGTATACAGATACGCAGCCACACGCATTCTGTAGAATTATACAAAAAAAAAAAAGAAATGCTCTCTCAAGAACCCCAACTGCTTCTATATGTATTAGTTTTGTAACGATGTGTTTCAAGAAACTGAGAAAGTGAGAGCAGTCACAATAGAAGTTGTAGACGCTTAGTGATGCTGTGAGCACAGGTTAGTCCTAAAGCTAATTCAGTTAGAGAACTGTCTAGTTAAAGCTGATCTCTATAGCAATAATAATATTATGTAACATCTAGATTGATGTAGTTATGGTGAAACTCCTAACTCTGGCCAACAAAGACTTAGCTGATCTAATCCTTGCCTACTTCTTAGTTTTTATCTGATACAAGAACACTTCAAAAACTTCATGGAAAATGAAATTAAAAAATAAGTGTAATTTGGTGCAAAATTTTTTGACATCCATGCATAGTTATCACATAATAAATATTTTTCATATTTATTTCCCCATTGTTAACTACACACTAGTCTTAATGGTTGTCTTTCTGTTTTTTTTTTTTCTTTTTTGGATATACTAGGCTTATTTTTATTTCCACATAATTTTGAACCAATTATGTTCCTGCCCAACACGATTTTGCCTTGATCTTTGCCTAGTTGGAATATTTGTATATGACAGGCCTCAGTTCAAATGTCACCTTGACTAAATGCCTTTTCTACCTTCCCAATCTAAAGTATCACCCCAATCACCATAACATAACTGAGTTTCATTTCCTTTAATAGCACTTAGCAATACATAGCATTGAGTCATCAACATTACCCAGGCCCAACAAAAATTTAAGCTCTGGATCTCCTCTGTCTCGATCTCTCTATTGCAAGGGCTCAGAACAGCATGTGGCACATAGGACAATATAGATGCTCCTTTATTTATTATGGAGTTATGACCCAACCAGGGGTGGAGAACCTTTATTCTGTCAAGAGCCATTTGGGTATTTAGAACATCATTCATGGGCCATACAAAATTATCAACTTAAAAATTAGCCTGCTATGGGGCCAGCACTGTGGTGTAGTAGATTAAGCCACCGCCTGCAGTGCCAGCACCCCATATGGGTGCTGGATCAAATGCCAGCTGCTCCACTTCCAATCCAGCTCCCTGCTGATGGCCTGGGAAAGCAGCAGAGGATGGTCCAAGTCTTTGGGCTCCTGTACCTATGTGCGAGACCTGGAAGAAGCTCCTGGCTCCTGGCTTCGGCCTGGCCCAAGCCTGGCTGTTGTAGTAATTTGTCTTTTTCTAAGTCAATTTGTATGCCATTGACAAATGTATTTTATTAAAATGACACTCCCCTCTGGTCATGCAATGCAGCTTGCTACCAAGTAAGATGTGTATGTTTTTAGTACATCTCTCACCTCTACTACTGTCAGTTGTCTGTAGCTTTGAAATTCACATGCTGTACTGATCTTGGTTGAAGAGGAACTGGAACACTTACAGAAATCTACAGCAGAAACAGGATATATCAGAAAGTAAAATCTTTTCTAAAGAGATAAAAGATTGATCATCCCTGAATTCCTGGAGGGCAGGGGGTGGTGAGGACCAATGGTAACATAACCCTTGAAGCCACAGAATTTCTCTAAAATATGCATGTGTGAGGGCTGTTGACTCACTTGACCAAGTGCCCCATGACATCAGAGACATGTTCACATGTGTGTATGCATTCCCTTGTGTACAGGAAATGAAGAACCACCTTTGCTTCCATATAGTGCCCTTTAACACATGACATTTTGTAGGTGTATACATCCATGAATATGTATGTATGTGAGACATACATATATGTAGAATGAAAAAGAGAAAGATGAGCAAGAGAGAGACATGTGTATATATGCACAGAGGGAGGCAAGCAATCATTTTTGCTTCATTAGCAAAAGTGCAAGATTGTTAAATATAACAAAGAAAGTTTCATATTTAAAGGATGGAGAAAAGAGGCATTTGAAACATAATACTACATCATCAGAGACAAATATTTCTAAAGCATTTCACACGAATCAATAATAACCCAACATAATTATGATATGGTTAGATTACTGTTGAAACATTCGAGAGAAGTGTATAGTTACAGTGGCTATAATAATCTACTTTAGAAGGTTTTCCCTTAAAAACAAGATTCTGGGATTCAAATGGTTAATGCACAAACTTGTGGAAATCCTGGCTATCTATAAAGGGTATATGCCACTAGAATTCCAGATAATTGAGATTTCACTGAATTCTTGTTCAAAGGATTTTCACAGCCTTTAATGCACAGGATTCTAAAAACATGAAATGAATGGCTTATGGCAATTATTTGTGATTTAACTGACAACTTAATGGGGACATTTTGACTGATCTGGAAATAGTCAGCTATGATAGAAGAAAAAACTCTAAAGCATGTGCTATTGGAACAAATAGCAAAGTGAAAGAAGAAATGCCTACATTTTGTCAATAAAATACTTAGAAGATTCTGATGTCACTAACTTATCTCTGCTTTCTGTATTCAATGCCTTACACATAATAGCTTTTTAATCAACACAGAATAAATGAGTCTAGTCAAAATGATCATTCTTCAAACACTTTCATCACTTCATTTCCAGGTCAATACAGTTTTTGTGATTTCCTCCTAGCACAGAGGCCCTACCTTTTAAGTTTCTCCATTCATTTGTTGGAAGTCTTCTCATCTTCCCAATTTCTAAATGTTGGAGTATCCCAGACTTAAGTCCTTGGAATTCTCTCTTCGCTGTCTATACACACTCTGTAGGTAATCTTTATTTGGTCTAATGGCTTTTAAAACAATATACATGCTGATAGTCCCTAAATTTATTTCCAGCCTGGACCTTCCCTTTTACTCTAGGCTCAAATATCTCTGTCTCCACTTGGAGGCCTCATAGGTGTCTCAAAGTTAACACATCTGAAACCAAACTCTTGATTTACCACCCCCTTCAGCTTCCCTTCTTCTTCATCCCTGTAATTGTCATTCTCTTTTTTCAGTCTTCTAATGACTTTCCATTGTACGTGGGGACTTCTGTGATTTTGCTTCAAAACAATCATTTCTCCTTCTACTTTGTCTCTCATTGGCTACAATCCAGCCTCTGGTCTTCATGCTATTCATGGCGTACTTTAAGATGCTCATGATCGTACCTGAGATACTTTGTACTACTTTCCCCATCTGCACAGAAAGCTCCTCCCTCAACCACACAAATTGGTTCCTAATTTGTCTCAAGCTTCTGTTTTGTTATTATTTTTTTATCTGAAAGGCAAAGCTTGGGGCACAGTATGTTCAGCCACTGTTTGTGGCATAGGCATCACATATGGGCATAGGTTCAAGTCCCAGCTGCTCCAGTTCTGATCCAGCTTCCTGATAATGTGCTTTGGAAAGCAGCAGAGAATGGTACAAGTGTTTGGGCCCCACACCCACAAGGGAGACTTGGATGAAGCTGCTGGCTCCTGGTGTCAGCCTGGCCCAGCTCTGGTTGTTGTGGCCACCTGGGGAGTGAACCTACAGATGGAAGATCAATCTCTTTCACTCTCTCTGTCTCTCTCTGTAACTCTTTCAAATAAATGAACAAACAAACAAATTTTTTTTTTAAAAAAGGAGAGGGGTGGAGGAGAGAGAGGGATATATATATATATTATATATATATATATATTTATATATATTTTATATATATAAAACAGCCAAGGCTGGGCCAGGCTGAAGCCAGGAGCCTGGAACACCATCTGTGTCTCTCATATGAGTAGCAGGAGCCCAAGCATTTGAGCCATCATCTGCTGCCTCCCAGAATACATTAACAGGGAGCTGGATCCACAGCAGAGGAGCTGGGATTCAGACACTCCAATATGGGATATGGGTAACCCAAGCAGGGGCTTAATCTGCTGCATCATCACAACACATGCCCCAAACCTCTGAATGTTATTCCCTCAGAGGGACCCTGTCCTGGTCAATTTATCTTTTAAAAAAAAAAAGCATAATCATAGCTCTTAATAATTTACTTGCCTTCATTTTTCTTTTTTTTTTTTTTCCTTTTCTTTTTTTCACCCCTGGTGGCTTTACCTGCTACACCACAGCACTGGCCCTGACTTTATTTTTCTTGTAATTTATCATTCTCAGATGTTACACTAAATATTTGTTTTTGGACAGGCAACCACACTACAATGTATGCTCAAAGAGGGAACTTTTGGTTTAGTTTCTTATCACTGAGTCCATAGTGGTAAAAACAAGTTTCAGCACATCATAGGTGCTTGATAAATATTTGATGAATGAAGAAGTGAAATTGCTACCAGTGGAGAAAACCTTACAATCAAGACTGGTGCAACAGATAGAGAGGAAACTAACTCAATGTTATAAGGTATTCAATGTTTGAGCAGAACAAGGATGGACACACCATATAGGATTAGGAACATAAGAATTTTTTAGAGCTGAAAAGGATGTTCAAGATCACCTAATACAATCCTTTTAACTTATACATACTTATTTGTGTAACTGGAATTATAATTTATTTTCTCTGACTTTTTCTTAAAAAGATTTTCTTTATTTTATTTGAGAGTTAGAGTTACAGACAGAGAGAGGCAGAAACAGAGAGAAAGGTCTTCCATCCGCTGGTTCACTCCCCAGATGGCTGCAACAGCCCGAGCTGCGCCGATCTGAAGCCAGGAGCCAGGAGCCTCCTCCTGGTCTCCCACGTGGATGCAGGGTCCCAAGGACTTGGGTCATCCTCTACTGCTTTCCCGGGCCATAGCAGAGAGCTGGACTGGAAGTGGCACAGCTGGGACTAGAACCAGAGCCCATATGAGATGCTGGCACCGCAGGCGGAGGATTAACCTACTGTGCCATGGCACCGGCCCTTCCCTGACTTTTTGTGTTCAGACTAATTTATTGAAATTTGATACTTTATTTCCTCTAGAGAAAAGGAACATCAAAACACTTTTTGATAATATTAACATTTAGATGCAAAACAATGATTTGTACAGAAGGAAAAAATTGGTAACAATGATTCATAGGTCCAAAAAGTTTGGGATAAATATTAGTATTATTAACCTAAGCATATCTTGGCATTTTATCAAAATATCAGCAACATATAAAACATGCAGAAAAACAAATATTAAGGAAAAATGCCTCGTATGCAGTATAATGAAGCTTATAGAACTATAGAAATTATCCCTTAACATACAAATAATACAAATTTCATGACTCTTAGTATTTCACACATATATGCATATGTGCACACTCTCCTCCACACAGGATGCAAATCAAAAGGACTGTCTGTTTCTATAAACTTACTATTCAAAGATATGAGCTTGCAATGAAAAACTAGATCTTTTTTTTTTTTTTTTTTTTTTAAAAAAACCCTATCATTTTAACACTTTAACTGCCTGAAGACAGCAGGGTTTCTTCTGTAAGACTAACCCATGGCAGCAGCATTTCATTTTTATTTGAAAAGACAGATCCTGTGTTTTTATAGCTCTCGATTAAGCTGTTTAAATAAAAAAAGTAAATGTTGAAAGAGGAAACCACTGTAGTTAAGCTCTATGTAAACTAGTAATGGGCAAATCTCTGGTGGTTCGAATGTTCAGTTTGGATAAATACCTCAATCTGTTGGAATCTCTAACTGAAAAGTTCCAGTTCCCACAAGGTTAGTAGCACTTTAGGTTTTCCAGTGAATCTGAGGGAGCTTTTCAAAAATACCTATGCTCAATCACCAGCCTACAGTGAGAGAACCTTTTGGGGGAAAAAGTTAACAGTTTTTAAACATAAAATATCCTCTGTGTCAATATGAGAGATTTCTAACTCTCCAACTTTCAAACTCTGAGTGTAAATCCAGTACAATCACAGACAAAGGACATGCATTTGGAAATACGACTAACAAAATAAGTGTCTAGTTACTAAACGGTCAAGCATTTTTAACACTTAGCAATAGGGTGGACATTTGGCATAGTGGTTAATTTGCTGCTTGGGATGCCTGAATCCAATATTGGAGTGCGTGGTACGATCCAGCTTCTTACTAATACACACTGGGAGGTGGTAGGTGATGGGCTCAAGTACTTGGGTCTCTGGCACTCACACAGGAGTCCAGGATGGAGATTCAGGCTCCTGGCTTCTGCATGGTCCAGCCCTGACTTTTGAGGGCATTTGGAGAGTGAACCAGCAGATGGAAGTGCACGCGCGCTCTCTCTCTCTCTCTGCCTTTCAAAAATGAAAAAAAAAATTGTCAATAAATAAGATGAAGTAAAAATTCACTTTTCCTGCTTCTGAATTGTTACCAGTCCTTCAGATTTCAGCTCAACAATTACCTTCTCAGCAGAGAATTTGCTAACTAGACTGTTGACTGGTGTGGCATTATAAATCTCTATTTCACCTGTCATGGTAGATTATGTAGGTGTTTAATGTCTCCCTTTTCCAACATTAAAATCTCCTAAAGTGTAAGTATTATTGTTCATCTTGTATTCCATGAATCTAGCACAGTGCCTGGAACATGGTGAGTAATCAATAAATATTTGTGGAATGGATGCATTCTTAAAAACATCAACCAGGTGTGAGAGTTAATATGAGCTTTCATGAGATAAAAAGCTTTTCAAATTATAAAACACTACATTAAGGCAATTTATTATAACTATATTACATATCCAAACTATAAGGAATTTAAACATATTATTGAAGGTAAAGAAACATCCATCTGCTTCAACAGAGACACATGTATGCACACACACAAATACCACATATTCTAATTCTGGAAACAGTTGTGACTTTAGTCCTTACTTTGATCACCAGCTGGCAATATTTGGCAGGTAGACATTTGGGTAAACACCATGCAGTGATTGGAAGTGGGGGAAGAAGGAAAACACCAATTCATTAACTTTAAGCTATTTAAAACAATAAAATACTGTTTGAATTGCTTATAATAGCATTCATGATCATTGAGATTTGATTTTTACATGCTTTCTTAGTAATAACTTTCATTACTCCCAGCCATATAGGTCTACTTGTTGTTCTTACAAAACATTTTTGATCTTTACTGACTCTGAGCCTTTGCTTGTGTCTGGATTATAACTGTCCATAAGCACTGCTCTGAATCACTACTAAGATAATGTATGTGAGCACTATTTAGACTAAAAACCTCTATGGATGTATTAGCATTCATTATTTTATAGAATGAATTTTCCATCATGTATATGGCATTGATCATTTCCATTGGCTTATAATTGTTTGGGTATGTTGTTGATTCTGCTTCCTAACTTATATGTCTCTAGAATGAAGGCTTATGTTCATTTTTGCATATGTCACATCACAGTCTAATGCTTTGTATATAAGGTATACTCAGGCACTCAAAGAAAGACTAAATATATGTGCATGAAAAAGGGAGATGTAACACAGATCAGAAGGCAAAATCTTTGTGTGATTTATGTACTAATATCTGAAGGTTTAGGCAGATATGTGAGATGACCAATAACATACATATGCCTCATCATATGGAATTTCAGTGCCTATAATCAATTAATTTTTAATCTGCTCTATGAACTCAAGATGTTAATCTCTGAATATGGAAACCACTAAATAAAGTTTTATAACAAAATATCATGTTTGTAAATTTGAAAAGACCTATAATGTCTATGTTGACTGTTGACTTAAATTCTGAATTCTTCTTCAATTCACTTCTACAATATCTGTATACTCGTTTGGGTTAATACCTGGAAGGTGAAATCATTTTTAAGATTTATCATGGTGGGGCCGGCGCCATGGCTCACTTGGTTAATCCTCCACCTGCGGTGCCAGCATCCCATATGGTTGCGGGTTCTAGTCCCGGCTGCCCCCCTTCCAGTCCAGTTCTCTGCTGTGGCCCAGGAGGGTAGTGGAGGATGGCCCAAGTACTTGGAACCCTGCACCCACATGGGAGACCAGGAGGAAGCACCTGGCTCCTGGCTTCGAATCATCGTGGCGGCCATTTTGGGGGGTGAACCAACGGAAGGAAGACCTTTCTCTCTGTCTCTCTCTCACACTAACTCTGTCAAATAAATTTTTAAAAAAATTCAAAACAAACAACAACAAAAAGATTTATCATGGGGCCGGCGCTGTGGCACAGTGGGTTAAATAAAGCCCTGGCCTGAAGCGTCAGCATCCCATATGGGCGCAGGTTCTAGTCCCAGCTGTACTTCTTCCAATCCAGCTCTCTGCTATGGCCTGGGAAAGCAGTAGAAGATGGCCCAAATCATTGGGCCCCTGCACCCATGTGGGAGACCTAGAGGAAGCTCCTGGCTCCTGGTTTCAGATCAACGCAGCTCCAGCCATTGCAGTGGATGGAAGACCTTTCTCTCTGTCTCCCCCCTCTCACTGTCTGCAACTCTACCTCTCAAATAAATAAAATCTTAAAAAAAAAAAAAAAACACATAGTTGGGGCTGGCACTGTGGTGTAGTGGGTAAAGCTGCCGCCTGCAGTGTCAGCATCCCTTATGGGCGCCAGTTCGAGTCCTGGCTGCTCCACCTCTGATACAGCTCTCTGCTATGACCTGGGAAAGCAGTAGAAGAAGGCCCAAGTCCTTGGGCACCTGCACCCATGTGGGAGACCCAAAATAAGCTCTTGGCTTCAATCATTGCAGCTCCGGCCATTGAGGCCAACTGGAGAGTGTACCAGTGGATGGAAGACCTCTCTCTCTCTCTCTCTCTCTCTCTGCCTCTCCTTCTTTCTCTGTGTAACTCTGACTTTAAAGTAAATAATAATTAAAAAAAAAAACATAGTCTTATGTACACCAAGAGCTTACATTTCTTTTTTTTTAAGATTTATTTATTTTTATTTGAAAGTCAGAATTACATAGATATGGAGAGGCAGAGAGAGAGAGAGAGAGAGAGAGAGAGAGAGAGAGAGGTCTTCCATCCGCTGGTTCACGCCCCAATTGGCTGCAATGGCCAGAGCTGCCCCAATCCGAAGCCAGGAGCCAGGAGCTTCCTCCAGGTATCCCACGTGGGTGCAGGGGCCCAAGGACTTGGGCCATCTTCTACTGCTTTCCCAGGCCATAACAGAGAGGTGGATCGGAAGTGGAGCAGCCTGGACTCAAATCAGCACCCAAATGGGATGCCCGCATTGCAGGCGGCAGCTTTATCTACTATATCACCGCAACAGCCCTAGTAGAGCTTACATTTCAGCAGGCGTTAAATCATCTCTTCCTGAAGCTGGTCCAAAGCACTATGGTCCTTGCCTTGCAAACTCTTAATGCATTTATAATAATGCCAAACAACTAAACTTTACTAAACACCATCCGTTTAGCCAACAGTTCTCATATGTGTGCTCCTAATCAAAGATTAAGCTCCTTTAGAGCCAAGAGAACATTTTGCATTTCATTTTTATACTTCAGTCCCAAGGTGGCTGGTACAGTACTAGGGACTGCAGTAGCTGCTTAAAAAATATGAGGGTGGTTAAAAAAGTTCATGGAAAATGGAATTAAAAGATAAGTGTACTGTGGTGAAAAATTTTGATGTTCTTGCATAAGTGTTTCATAATACATATTATTTATAAACCTTTTGAGGCCCCTTCGTATTTATATATGCTAACTGATAAAAACATGGAAAGAAACTTGTGACCTTAGAGAAATTGTTGGTACATCTGGTTTTTAAGTATCTGTGCTAAGGGAGATAGTTAACTCAAAACAAACACAACATACAAGTCATTTCCATTTGGCTCTGGAAAACAAATATTTTTTTTTCAAAAGCAAAATTAGACAGAACTTAGTTTTTAAAAAACTTAAATGAAGTTGGGCACAAACTTTTCATGATTATCTATACAGGTCACTTTCCTCTGAGGAAATATTTTATTTCCCATTTGGGAGGTTTAGGGAATAACAACAAATCAGTGACACCTTAAATATGTTTTTTTCCACTTTATACAGCATTTTCCATTTTACAAAGCATTTTAGAAGTCATTATTACACTGAGTCCTCCTAACTACATATCTGGGGCTGGTAAGCAGAATATGATTGCATTGCTAAAAAGTGAATAAACAGAACATCTTCCCTAAGTTCACAAAGATCAAGGTTAGAGCTTAGATCTACTGATGTCCAGTCCAAATATCTTTTCATTCAAATGGATTAAGAAAAATAGTTTGCATTTGTAAGAACATTAAAGTTTCAAATTACTCATATAGATGGAGCAAAAAAAGTGGGCCAAATATTTCTCCAAAATGAGATCTCTTTGGATTCTGAGTCAGGCCTATGACAAAGGAATCCAGAGATCAGTAACCAAACAGAATATGCATAAATTTGTTAATGGCTTATCAGATGTGAAAAATATACTAAATATTTGGGTTTGATGAGGTTATCTTTACCTCTTGGAACCATTTTCAAGATGGGTTGCTATCTTCACCTCTTAAAACCGTTTTCACCTCTGTTACTCTTGTCTTTTTTATATTCAGACAACACCAAAGGTGACTAAGTCCTACTCTCTTCCTCACTGATGACCTTTGGAAACTTGTCTATAATTCTTTTTTTATTTTTCATTGATTTTCCATTCTTACTATTAGTGAATCCTTTAGCTTTAAATGAGTAGCTGAGATGTAATCCTCTCTAGTTCATTACAGTTCTAAATACATGTCTATGAGAAATATATACCACCATCATCAAAATGCAGCTGGATAACTTTCAGTAATGTTAGCAATATATTTCTTTATATTTCTAACTTCATTAATGAGTTAAAAAACATAATAGGTTATCATCTTATCTTTGCACCACAAAAGACTGCATCATTATGCGATTACTAAACATATGGACATATGTTCTTGCATGTTTTTCAGTCTTACAAGGCTAATTCACATCTCTATCTTAATGTTTAAAACCAGGTCAAGGAATGCTCAATGGAAACCTAAATTTACTTGTTATAGCTTTCATAAGCTATATCTCAAATAGATCCTAAGTTGAAATAAATTAACAGACTTGTTATATAGGAAAAGATACTGATATATTCTTAGTTTATTTTTAAAAATATTTATTTATTTTTAAGGCAGAGTTACAGAGAGGCAGAGGCAGAGGCAGAGAGAGAGAGAGAGAGAGAGAAACTTCCATCTGCTGGTTCACTCCCTAAATGGCTGCAATGGCCAGAATTGGGCCAGGCTGAAGCCAGGAGCAAAGAGCTTCATCTGGGTCTCCCATGATTGTTTAGAGGCCCAAGTACTTGGGCTGTCATCTGATGCTTTTCCTAGGTGCATTAGCTGGGAGCTGGATTGAAAGTAGAGCAGCCTACTGGCACTGCAGGCAGCAGCTTTACCCTCTATGCCTTGATATATTCTTTTTTAAAAGATGTATTTACCTATTTATTGATTTGAAAGGCAGAGTTACAGAAAAGGGGGAGAGGTAAGGAGGCAGAGTGAGCAAGCAAGCAAGCACAAATAGCTACAATGGATGGGACTGAGCCAGGCCGAAGCCAGGATCCTGGCACTTCATCCAGGTCTCCCATGTGGGTGGCAGGGGTCCAAGTACTTGGACCATTTTCTTCTGCCTTCCCAGGTGCACCAGCAGGGATTGAAATGGTGCAGCCGGGACTCAAACAGGTGCTCATATGGGATGCTGGGGTTGCGTGTGGTGGTTAAACTTGCTGCACCACAATGTCATCCACTGATATATTCTTCTACATTATGAAAATCATACATGATTGAGATTTTGCGGCCAGAGTATACTACTTGGGGCAGGCCTTGTGGTGCAGGGGATTAAGCTGCAGCTTTGAATGCTCACAACCTGCATCAGAGTGCTAGTGTGTGTCCTGGCTACTCTGTGCTTCCTGCACACTGGGGAGGCAGTAGAAAATGGCTCAAGAACATTGGTCTCTGCTGCCCATGTTCAAGACTCAAATAAAGTCTCAATACCCCAGCCCAAACCTGGTATTGCAAACATTTGGTCAGTGAATCAGTGCATGGAAGATTCTCGCTCTCTCTCTGCCTTTCAAATAAATAAATATATGCATATATACACATATGTGAGTGTGTATACTTCAAAAAGAGCATATTACTTGGAGAGTTATACTAATGTTGCTATTATTGCTCATAAATTATGTGAGTTTAACACACCACACGTGTCCTTTATAATTGCAAATAAAGAATTTTAATCAAGATAAATTCATAGATTTCATAGACTCATTACTATGATAGCAAATTTGTGATCCTGAACATTCTAAAATGGCTTTCTATTTATCTGTATCTATGATTAGATAGATGTATGTGTATTATACTATATGTTCTGTAGTGTATGTGCATGCACCCAAAAAATAACCATCTTTGGTAATTCATTGTCAAGTTTCTTTTTGTACTATTTCTTCTCATTTCTACTCCATATGAATAAATCCCACAGAAAGGTTTTTAATCTCTTAAAACTTAGCTTCTGGTGAGAATGATGAGAATTTGTCAGGTTGAGGGTACATTAACTCTTTCAGATAAATTAAGTCCCAATTTATGTTCTGAGAAAGATGATTTCTCAGATGAGTCTCTCGTGGCCTGAAAGGGTTTATGCACCCTTTAACCGAGCAATATATTCTCTTCTCACCATTAGTGTCGTGCACCAAATGTCTATCAATTCCCTGAACAATATTTGAAAAATGTAGCTCACAGTCTGTGTAATTTCAGGCTGAATTTCAAACAAGCAAGACTCTTCAAAAAGAAAATTTTTGTGCTAACAGATCCTAGAAAACATATGCTTCATTCAGACAATTTCTTAGAATGTTATTTCTACTGAAGAGTTTAAGAGATAATTTAAAATCCCTGCATGTTAAATCAAAACATGATGAAGAAATATTTGTAACATGTTAGACCTCCTTCTTTTGTCAAAGTGAGGTTATGCCAGAGTAACAAGTTAATGTTTCCTATTTACTTGCCAGAATGTTAAGTTTAATTTAATTATACAATGAACTCCAACCTATTTAAGTAAACATTTATTAAGCACTTAATTTTCTGCAAAACACTGATCCAGGCTTACTGTATTCAAAGATGAATAAGAATCTGTATCCCCAGAGTTTATAACTCAGTGTGCAAAACAGACATGTACGTAAACAGAGCAGAGGCAAACCAGCAAGTACAATAATCAAAGTATTAAAATGTGATAAGAACATAGGGGACAGGGAAATTAATTTTGATTGCTATGATTAGGGAAGGCTTTTTGGAGGAGATGGTGTAAGTGAGCAGCTAATTTTTAAATTAGTTTACAATCCTTTCAAAAAGAATATTTTTTCCCATTTGAGTGAGATTGGAAAGGAAACAATAAAATAGTTTCACAGGGGCTGACGCCATGGCTCACTTGGTTAATCCTCCACCTGCGGCGCCAGCATCCCATATGGGTGCCGGGTTCTAGTCCCAGTTGCTCCTCTTCCAGTCCAGCTCTCTGCTGTGGCCCAGGAGGGCAGTGGAGGATGGCCCAGGTGCAGCACCTGGCTCCTGGCTTCGGATCGGCCCAGCACCGGCTGTAGCAGCCTTTTGGGGGGTGAACCAACGGAAGGAAGACTTTTCTCTCTGTCTCTCTCTCTCTCTCTCACTGTCAATAACTCTACCTGTCAAATAAAAAAATAAAATAGTTTCACAGGGAAAAAATGTGAAATTCATCTCAGATTTATGAGCCTTTCTGAACTCCAAGGCAGCATAATATCACAGCTGGGAGCATAAGGCTTAAAGTCTGAAAGACCAAAATTTGAATTCTGAACCTCACTAGTCATACTTCTCACTGTGTGATCTCTAGCACATGTTGAACCTCTTATGCACAATTTTCTCACATTTAAAATGAAGCTAATTTGAAATGAGGTTATCAAGAGTACCTATCGCACATGATTGCTCCGGAAATCAATTGAAGGGAAAAAACATGTGCATGTACACACAGGTTGAACATTCCTAATCTGAAAAACAAAATGCTCTGCAATTCAAAACTGAGCACCAACATGATGCCACATCTGACCTCATGTTTTATTATGGGTGACGGTCAAAATGCAGGTATATTGAACATACTATGTAAAATTACCCTCAGGGTGGTGTTTAGAACAGTGGATAAGATGACACTTGGGATATCCACATCACATATTGGAGTGCCTTGTTTTGAGTCCTGTCTTCACTTCTAATTCCAGCTTCTTGCTAACATACACCCTGGGAAGCGGTAGGTGATGGTTAAAGTAGTTGGATTCCTGGGGCCAGCGCTGTGGCGTATCAGATAAAGCCACCGCCTGCAGTGCCAGCATCCCATATGGGCACTGGTTCAAATTCTGACTGTTCCACTTCTGATCCAGCTCTCTGCTATGTCCTGGGACAGCAGTGGAAGATGGCCCAAGGCCCTGGGCCCCTGCACCCACATGAGACATCCAGAAGAAGCTCCTGGCTCCTGGCTTCGTATCAGCGTAAGTCCGGCCGTTGCAGCCAATTGGGGAGTGAACCAGCAGATGAAAGACCTCTCTCTCTCCCTCTCTCTGACTCTCCTCTCTCTGTGTAACTCTGACTTTCAAATAAATAAATATATCTTTAAAAAAAATAATAGTTGGATTCCTGCCACCCATGCGGGAGTCCTGGCTTGAGTTCCATGCTCCTTTCTTCAGCGTGGGCCAGCCCCAGCTATTACAGGCATTTGAGGAGTGAATCAGCAGATGAAAGATCTTTGTCTGTCTTTCTGCCTTTCAAACTAAATAAATAAATTGAAAAATTACCTTCAGGCTACGTATAGGAAACAAATGAATTTCATGTTTAGACTTGGTTTCATCACCAACATATCTCAAAAATACATGCATATATGCAAATATTCCAAAACCTGAAAAACTGAAAGCTAAAACACTTCTGGTCCTAAGCATTTTGGATTAAGCATACACAACCTGTATGTACAATAAGGCTTCAGAAAACTTGTCAGAAAATGGAATTTAAAAAATCTTTATTTTGATACAAAAATTTCTGAAAGCCATTCAATTTTTTTCATAATGTCCATTTTCCATGAACCTTTTGAAGACCTCCATGGATATATGTGCACATGTTTATATGTGTGTGTGTGTGTGTGTACCTTCCTGCTGTAGTTGCTGGCATGTGATATTCATGCAACAGCGACAAAGACTCTCTTTTTAACCAAAATTTGGACAGGTTCCTCTGAGTTCTCTTTCTGAATAGGCCTCACCATTGGGCTCTGTCCTTTGCCCCAAGAATCCTGCTGGGTCAGTTTAGTGAAAAATCTTCCTCATTTGCTATCTGATCAAATTCCTTTTGCTTCACCTTTGGCATCTTATTACATTCCTTATCTTGGCCAAATTCCACATCTTCCACCTTCCATGCCACCTTGGCCTGCTTTCAGCAAGAATCCTATGAATATCAGTTTAGTCAAAATCCTCTTGACCCCTGATGTTTCCTCTTAGTAATTTTTTCTTCACTGAGCCCCAGGTTTCTCCTTAGCTATGAAACTTCTACAATGTCTTGAATAAAGATGCCAGATGCCATCAGGCCCTAGTCTCCCATGGTCTCTCAGCCCTCCTTCCTCAGCTTTAAGTGTCCTTGCTTGCCCTGCCCTTTGATAGCAAATCAACCACTTAATAAAATGAACTGACTGTATTGAAGGACTGGTGCAGGTGCACCTAGAAGGTTCCAATCACTGGACTCATAAGGTCATTTGCTTCTTCCATAGATAACACCTTGTCTCAAAGAGGTTCTTTCAGGAACTCCAGGCCTAGAGCAAAAAGTAATTACCACCTGCGGGTAGCCCTCAAATTGACTGAAGCCCAACTAGCCATCATCAAAATTGCCTAAAGGACAAGATATCACTGAAGCAGGGTCATGAGCACTGCAGACCAACCAGGAACTTGGACATGAGCTGATCATGCATGCACCTCTCAGCCTCAACTTCAATCTATAAGAACCTTTAACCCTAACCCTTGGGGAGCCCTGGACTTAAACAACAGCTGCCCAGTCCCTTGTTCTGCACTTTCCAATAAATACTTCCTTTCCTCCACCACGCAATGTCCATGATTGACTTTCTGTACATCTCACTAGTGAACTCAATTTGGGGATTTCTATAGAAACTCCACCAACCAGCTTTGGGGGTTGTAGCTTATCTTGCTTGCCCTTGTTGTCTTTGGAATGTAGTCCAGTTGTATATTTGTTAGCAGAGATGGTTGGAACAGAGGTTTTCGTGCAAGAAAGACTTCAGGCATGAGACAGAGTAGAAGCAAGCAAGGTAGCAAGCTTTAATGGGATAGGGCATTCATCACAACAGATGGGAACCTCTCAGGACAGTTTCTGAGACATTGAGACTAGGAGAAGCAAGGTTACATAGTTTAAGGGAGAGACTGCACCTGACAGTAAGGCAAGCAAAGGACTGAGAGCTGAGAAGACAGTCTGTATTCAGATGAGGGCTTCTAAGGGAATGACATCCAGTTCTTCCCCCACCCTCTGCTCCTGGACAAAGGATTTCCTGGGTGTGAAATAGGTAAAATTCGTCCCAAGGTTTCACTGTGCAATATTATCAGACTGGATAGCCCACCTGGCACCAAGAAGAGAGGTTTTTCCTAGGGTGCTTTCCTCTGAGGAAGGTAGGGATCACTATAAAGTTATCAGGGCACAGGCAGGACTTTGTAGCATAAAATATGGGCCTGCTTATAACGATACTTCCAAGGCATGCTTCAGAGACTGCCAGAGACTGCTACATTCCTCTTTCACACACACAGGCTGATTTCGAACTTCCTACTTAACATGCTGAGATTTCTTGTCCCCTAATACAATATCTGTCTTCACTGCTTTAACTTTTTTCTGGCTCTGATTTTCTTTGATAGCAACTAATATTATTTCTATTTTATTATGGTTTTATTTTTATTTTTATCATAAATCACAAATTAAATATGATTTTATTTTAATTCAATGTACAACTAATTGACCTCAAACGGTCCAATACCACTATGAAGAGTGTGTATTTCAAGGAATCTTCCCTTTAAAAGAAGCCAAAATAAATGAAATAAATAAAAGCAGCAATATATTCTGACATGTGGTGTAGGAAAGCAATTTTCTTTTCAACATAGACATTGTCTCCATTATGGACTGTGTACTTTTCTTTTTAATCCTATATCCTTCCACATCTGATTATAAACAAAAAAGGTCTTGCTTTGAACTTCCTACAAGGCAACTGAGGACAAGGAAACAGTCAGAAGTAGTGACCTTCCCTCCACTCTAGACTAACGTTCTTAATTTTTCTTCAGTAGCTAGAAAATTGCCTGGATTACTTAATACCTTTATATTAAAACAAAACAAAAAAACTAAGCTAAACTAAATTAGCTAATCTTTGCTTATTTTTTTTTTTTTTTGGTCAATTTTATATGACATTTACTTTTCGAAGTATGGATTATCTTCCCACTAAAACCTGCTACTGGCATGTTCTCAAAGGTGACAAATGTCACCTGTGTTAGAATAAGTTTTTTCATCTATTTAAAAATTATTCTCTTTATGATGAATGGTGGAATAAAAATGAACATAAAAGCAGTGCGGTGAGGACCCCAAATCTGTTTTGAATTGTCAGAAAAAAGACAATGTGCTTCCTCAGTAACTTGATTTGTAATCACTTCAAATGACTCTCACTTATACAATGAGGAAATCCCAGGTGCTGATAGTTAGTTGACAGGGTGTTCATGTCATTAACATTCTGTCAGTTCTTCCTGTCAATGTGTTAATGGTGTCCCTGCTGCTCAGTCACTCCCTGTCCTCCAGTTGGGGAAATGATTTAGCCAGCAGTCAATCAAAAAGCTAAGCTGATTTTGGGCAACAGACAGTCTTGCCATTGACAAAATCTCTGTGAGTAAATGTGGTAAGAAATTTGTCAAGAGGATATAAGCAGTAAGGTCAACAATGTGGCTAATGTACTTTTTCAGACAGTTACAGATGTTAAGGATGGGCCACAACACGTGTTTCTAAGTCTGAGAAGCCCACTTTTAAGCACAAGGAGGGGGAAGAACAAGGAAGAGGGATGGGATGAAGGGGGAAGAGTGGGGCAAGGAAGGGGAGAAGGAGAGGGCCAGAGGGACAAGGGGCCAGGGAGAGTGACAGCTCAGAACATGATATCCCCTGAACTATGGTGCCTTGGTGTGCTGAGTATTTTGAGCTGAAGGAGATTGGGAGGGCTGCAGAAGCAAAAAGGTCTCTCTGACATTTTCTTCTCCTCCTTTCTCCTCCTAAGCGGGTCACAGAAACTAAAATTCTCTTCTCCTGAAGCAAGAAATAAAACCTAGAAAGGTCATTTTGAGTTCTTCTTTTTGCCACTGAAGCCCCTCATATGATAGGTATCTTGCCGCATACCTGTGGCAGGGCAGGAGGGAATATTGCTGAGTTCCCTCCCTACCCAGGTTTATGACCATTAGATCATACCACATTTTGTCCAATAATATTTCTCCAACAACTATTCACTTCTTGCACTAGATTTAGCATAAAAACACAGTTCTCCCTAGGTCTTGGGGTATTTATTTCTCAAGACTACTCAGCACATAAAACATTGATTAAATAAACTTGTTATGCTTTAACCTTGTTAATCTGTCTTTTGATATAGAGTGTCAGCCTTCAATCTTGTAATGGGTAAGAAAAATCTATTACTATATCTCTCCTACAAAAGAAAAACTCTTGGGGCTGATTATGTGCCACAGCAGGTCAAGCTGTTGTTTGAAATGTCTGTATTCCATATCAGAAGGCTGGTTAAAGTCCTGGCTACTCTGCTTCAGATGCAGCTTCCTGTTAATGTGCTTGGGAAGGCAATGGGAAATGGCCCAAGTACGTGAATCCTTGTCATCCATGTGGGAAACCTGGATGCAGTTCTTGGCTCCTGGCTTTGGTCTGGCCCAGATCTGACTGTTGTGGTCACTTGGGGAGTGAATTAGCAGGTGGAAGATCACTCTCTCTCTTTCTATCTGTTTCTGTCTGTCTGTCTGTCTCTCTCGGTTGTTCTGCTTAAGAAAGAAAAGGAAAGAACAAAAGAAAATAAAAAGGGAAGAAAAGAAAAAAAACTCTTACAGTCACACTGCTGGCCAAAAAGCCTACTAAACTAGGGTCTTTTTGCTTTTTAGTTGTTAAACTTCTTATTCTTTGAGGCATTAAGCCTTTTTAGTGTAATGTGAATTTAAAATGTTATTGCGAAAACTAAAAAAAGAAAGGGAAAAGGAAGGACAGTAGGAAGGGAGAAGGGGAGAGCAAGAGGAGGGAGGGAGGAAAGGAATGTCATTATATTTTCAGAACTGTATCTACAAATCACATTGAATCTGTTAAAAACTAATTAAAATTAAAATAAAAATATAAAAATCAAAACAGATTTCTTGTAGGTCAAAGATAAAATTCTAACAATATAATGATACTCCCCTTCCTGCCTCCCCGCATCCCTCTTCCTTTCTGTTTTTTTTTTTCTTTTAATTTTTGTGATAACATTTTTAACTTACTTTATGTACCAGGATATGTTGTTTGATTTTTCAGATGAGAAGTAGCAACTGGGGTCAGTGTGTATGATGTCTTGAACCACAGGTAAAAACAAATTAGGTTGACACTTTAAAAAAAAAGCTGAAATGTTACATATAATGTCAATGTCACATATAATGTCAAGTAAAAGAGAAAAGGACTGACATTGGCAAGGTGTTCATTCATGGTGTACTCTCACCTCTCTCAAGCATGGGTTATTTTTTAAATAACTACCCCACCAATATTTGCAATAAGTACCAAATGCAGATACAGACTAAAGAATTCTTGGTTATCTTAAAGATAAAAAGAGATGACCCTTAGAAAAGAAAAATTAAGGACAATGGTCAATGGGATTATGGCAAACAATTTTATGAGTTGTTGTTATTCGGATATAATGATAGCTCCCTATAATTATACAGAGACAACTGTGGCCAATTTTATCATAATATATAGAAAGAACCTCTTATTTAATAAATAGTAACTTCAAAAATCATATTTATTTATTTTAATTTTATTTGAAAAGCAGAGAGAACAAGCAAATGCAACAGAGACAGACAGATCTTCCATCTGTTTGTTCATTCCCCAAATGCCCACAACAGCCAGGGCTGGGCCTAGCCTAAGTCATGAGACTGGAACCCAGTGAGTCTCCCACATAGATGACAGGGACACAAGTACTGAGCCATCACCTGCTGCCTTCCAAGGTGTACATTAGCAGGAAGATGGATTGGAAACAGAGTAGCAATTACCCAGATCACAAACTGACATATGGGATGTCAGCATCGCAAGAGGCAAATTAACCAATGTGCCAAACACCTGCCTCGACTTTCTTTTGCCTACATGGTAATCAAAATTTTTGAACAATGTATATTTCAACATATATAGTGTTACTATATCCACCATAGGTCATTTTCAATACTGAGTCTTCCTGCTATGATTTATGAGAAAATTCCTCCCTGTTTTATAATTTTGTGAAATTAGTTCTGTTTGTTTTGTTCTTTCTATTGATAAGGTGGAGGATTGCTACCCCAATATGTGGCCCATTTGTGCTTTGGTCTGTTCCTGCTGCAGCTACAAATACCTTAGCCTGGGTAACTTGTAAATAATAGGGATTTCTCACACTTCTGGGGACTGAGAGGCCCAAGATCAAGGCACCAGAAGATTCGGTGTCTGGAGAGGGCTAATGCCTTCTTGCTTCATCCTCACATGGCAGCAGGGGCAAAAGAGTATAAGTGGGGGCTCCCTTTCTAACTGAAGCCCTTTTATAAAGGCACTGATTCCTTCCTTGAGAGTGATGCCTTTGGGGCTGTTAACTTACTAAAGGTCCCAACTCTTTCTGTTGTTACACTGAAGATTAAGTTTCAGCATGAATTCTGGAGGAGACACAAACATTCAAATCATAGCATTTGGCATACTGAGTATTTTAACCTGATGGAAACTGAGGTATATCACAGAAGTAGGAATGTCTCTCTAAACTTCCCCACTTTCCTCTCTCCTTGAGCTGGTCATAAAAACTAGAATTCTTCTCCCAATTCTTCCCGGAAGGAAGCCATAAAAGCTAGAAAGAGCATTCTCTGACCTTCCTTCCTTCTCCCCTTGTCATGTGACAAGTATCTTGCTGTATACCCAGAGAGAGAGAATGTCACAGAGAAGCCAAGAGGAATATGAACATGAACAAACAGATCATGCTAAGTTCCCATAATTTTATTACAATTAGACTACACCCTTTTGTCTTTCCATCATACTTCTACACAACTGTCCATAAAAATACAGTTTTCCCATTTGGTCTTTATATATGAAAGATCTGCATCATATAAGATTTGTATGAAATAAATGTGAATGCTTTTCTTTTAATTTGTCTTTTGTCATAGGAGTGTCAGCTATGAACATTAAAATGGGTGAAGAAATAAAGCTTTTTTCTCCTACATTACTTTTTTTTCAGAGTCAGAACAAATAACCAGTTCTGGGTAGAAAAAGGGCAATAGAAGTGATGAGTTCCCTTCTAAAACCAATGATTGTAAGCAGCTGAAAATGGCCTAGGCCATTCTATGTACCGTAGAGGAATTTTTTCTTCTTGTTTTATTATTTTTTGGTTAATAGTTGTTGACCAACTTTTTCAAAATTTACTCTAAAAGGTGTGGATCATCTCTTCTAAAACTGATTATATCCTTTTATAAGCATGCTCTCAAAAAGGAGATTCAAAATTACTCAAGTTCCTGAGATTTACATAAAAAAAATTGTATAGCTACTGGAGCAGCCTACCTCTATTTGACCATATCTGTTTTGAGGTGGTAAATAAAAGTAGGATCTTGGATTAGATGATTGCCATTGTCTTTGGCTATAATAGTTTGTGACTCAACATTTACTGAGTGATTACACTACACTAGAGCATTGTGATGGGCATACAGTAATCGACAAATCAGACATGATTTCTGTCATGGGGACATCCAGACAGACAGCATATAAATGCCAGAATGTTAGCAGCTTGAGGTCAAGTTTTCTATCATATGCCCAGCTGTATTTTCATGGCTTGTTAATACCTAGCATACTGTAAGCGTTCAATCAATATTGTGAAAGAGTAAGGGTGAACATAGGGCACAACTTAACATAGCCCATTGTGGAAATTAGGCGAAGATCCAGCCTGCACATTCAGTTGCTCTGAGACCATTATGACATTGCTGCTAACTATAGCATTGTTACCTTTTTGGAAATCCAAAGACATGGGAGTGCTATTTAGTTCTCAAACTCATAATCCTTATATACGTAGATTACTGTTTAAGAAAAAACTACTCCCATGCTTGTGCCCATCATTATTCACTTTAAAGGGCCAGTGACCTGAAGCAAAATAATTTATTGGCAGGAGACAGAAACACTGGAAAGATAATCTAGTGTAAGGAATTCAATACTAGAAATGGAATCACAGTTCTAATTTTAAAACAGGATCAGGTATTTCACAACAAAATTTTCACCTCTTTTTGACTGGCTACAAGGGTAGAAAAAATATTAAATAAGCACCAGCACAAACATGACATATATACATATGATAATTATACATTTTGTCTCTTTCTAGAAGATTGAAACTCTCAATGGGCACATAAGGAATCTTCCTAAACCAGTATAATCTGAGCAATAATTTCATCACTGTAATTCACTAATTTATAGTTTTTAACCAATTCAATTCAATATTTTAAATTTTCTCTGAAATAAATTGTTATACATTTCATTGTCTTTTAAAAAAATGATATGCAAAGCTACAGCCCCATACATTTTAATACAGTTTCCAATCCCCTTGTAGACAAATAGTCACACTTTAGTGCCACTTAAATGAAGAATAACCATTCATCTGTAACATACAGATACAGAAGGCTCTGGATTTTCATTTTAAAATGCTTAATTACCTGAATAAAGAGAGAAATAAAATAAGGAGTCCAGGCCAAGTTCATGAGGGTTTGAAATTACTTTTCTTTTTCTAAATTAGCAACAAAGACTCAATGTTGCAAGCTGTTGTGTGGCCACAAGCCAACTGGAGAAGAAAATTTTCGAAAAGAATAAGGGGATCAAGAACTAAATTCAAATATATGAGGCAGGAACCAAAATCAAAAGGCGAAACAAGAAGGTTGTATTTCTAGCCACAAGACAATGTAATATATTTGACAGAAAAAATCTAATCAGCAATAAAGTGCAACTTTCATTTTAAGTATCCCAATGTGGCCAGTTATGCAACCCAAAGTTATCATTGAGGATTTCCTGCTTCCAATCACTGCCAAACTTATGCTTTCAATATTTGTATTTATGAAAGTGCTCAGCATCACTAAAAGACCACACAGAACACAGTGTTACTTCACGAACTAAAACACCAAGAGTGGAATTTTTCTTATATAAATCTAGATCATCATTCTCAAGTGATTCAAGTTCAGTACTATAAGTTCCAAACTGGGCAGGAAAGGAAGCATATCAGAGAAGAAAATGGCAATAGGTTTAACCTTGAAACAAGGTGACTGTCATACAGTTCTTATAGGAATTTACTTATTATCAGATAAAGAATTTACAATATTTATTCCCTCAAGAGATATAAAATGCTGAATCAATCTGCAGTTCAAGATATTTATTTAAACCTAGAGGAGAGGATATGACTTTAACTTTTGAAAACCAAAATAGAAAAAAAATCAGCTCTAATGTACTTTATCTTTAGACACCAGACTTTGAGAAGGCACCTGCACAACCAGCTTTTACTATGCTTTTATTATCCATTGTACTAGTGCTATCATTATTTCAATGTAACCTAAAGTGTAACCACGTTAGCTTGTTAGGCAACCATTAGTAAAAAGAAGCAATGCTAGACTTTATAATATGTATTATGTTAGGTGATGAGTTAAGTAATCCAGTAACTATATTAAGTTGATTATTGTACGACCTGAACCGCTGCCCATTCCTGGCACTCGTTATTGTACACTCCCCCTTCCCTCCATCTGGCCAGATGTGACCCTACCCTGACCCAGGTCCAGGAATATAAAGTAATTATCTATACCTATAGGGTTCAAAGCTTTAGATAACAACCAGCCACTACCCCCAGAGTCAGCAGCTGCTTATCAGAAGTGTCAACTTGATCTACAGCATCCCCTTAACACTTGCTTGTAAGGGATAATAAAAACTCTGTAACAATTAGGCTCAGGGCTTCTCGGGGGGGGGGCTTCCTCTCCTGGAAGCACTGAGAGGCCCGAGTTCGAACTCGAAATAAAAACGACCCTGCTTATTAGCTTCAACTTTGGTCTCTGGTGGTGTGACTTTCGGGGGACCACGGACTTGGGGGCATAACAACTTAACATTAAACAATTCAACTTAAATACTATTTCTGGTTTCCTTTCATACATTTCTGTAATTATATGAATATATTACATGTAAAGTAGTAGTTTTAAAAATGTTTATTTATCAAGAAATGCTTATAAACAGATATATCTACTACAATTCATTTCAATATATCATCTACAGATTAATTATTCATCTATCCATGCATACATCCAGGCATCCATCTATCCTTCAAAATCCCTTCACTCCACTGATATTAGTCATCTTTTGAGTGTCCTTGAAAGTATACCTTTGTCCTTGGGAAAATTCATGCATACACACAAAAAGAACAAGAATCTTGATCTCTACATTAAGCGTTCAGTTACACAGGAAGATTTTTTGTTTTGTTATGTTTCATTTTAGATCTAGTCAAGCTGCCTAAGGCTTACTTTGCTGGCTGGGTATAGTTCAGCATAATCAAATCAATAAATGTGATACATAACATTAATAAATCAAAGAATAAAAACTATATGATTATCTCAATAGATGCCGAGAAAGCATTTGACAAAATACAACATCCTTTCATGATAAAAACCTTAAACAAATTGGGTAAAGAAGGAACATTTTTCAACATAATCAAGGCAATATAAGACAAACCCACAGCTAACATCATATTGAATGGGGAAAAGTTGGAAGTATTTCCATTAAGATCCAGAACCAGACAAGGATGTCCACTTTCACCACTGTTATTCACTACAGTTCTTATAGTTGAAGCCAGGGTCGTTAGGCAAGAAAAAGAAATCAAAGGGACACAAATGGGAAAGGAGGAAGTCAAATTATCCCTGTTTGCAGATGACATGATTCTATATATCGGGGAACCAAAAGGCTTCACTAAGAGACTGTTGGAATTGATAAGAGAGTTTGGTAAAGTTGCAGGATATAAAATCAACACACAAAAATCAGTAGCTATTGTATACACAAACAATGTCATGGCTGAGAAAGAACTTATAAGATCAGCCCCATTTAAAATAGCTATAAAAAATTAAATACCTTGGAAAAAATTTAACCAAGAAGGTGAAAGAATTCTACAATGAAAATTACAAAATACTAAAGAGAGAAATGGAAGACACAAAAAATGGAAAAATCTTCCATGGACTGGAAGAATTAATATCAAAATTTCCATACTACTGAAAGTAATTTACAGATTGAATGCAATCCCAAACAAAATACCAATGGCATCCTTGTGAGATATAGAAAAAATGATGCTAAACTTCATATGGAAATACAAGAGACCCTAATAGCTAAAGCAATCTTAAACACAAAAACAACACCAGCAGCATCCCAATACCAGACCTCAAAATACACTATAGAGTGGTTACAATAGAAACAGCCTGGCACTGGAAAAATATAGGCATGTAGACCAATGGAACAGAATAGACACCACAGAAATCAATCTATGCTTCTACAACCAATATTTAACAAATGAGGTAAAATCAATTCCTGGAGAAAGGACAGTCTCTTCCACAAATGATGTTGGAGAAATTGGATTTCCACATGCAAAAGTATGAAACAAGAGCCCTACCTTACACATTTAATAAAAATAACCTCAAATATAGATGAAGAATTTAAATCTATGACCTGATACCATCAAATTACCAGAGAACATTGGGAGACACTGGCATGGCAAAGACTTCTTGGAAAAGATCCCAGAAGCATAGGCAATCAAAACAAAAAAGACAAATGGGATTACATGAAGCTAAGAAGTTTCTGCATGGCAAAGGAAACACTTAACAAAATGAAGAAGCAACCAGCAAAATGGGAGAAAATATCTTATCTGCACACCATGCAAATGACAAAGCGTTATTATCCAGAATCTGTAAAGAGCTCAAGAAACTCAACAACAAAACAAGAACCCAGTTAAGAAATGAGCAAAGGACTTGAACAGGCATTTTTCAAAAGAGGAAATTCAAATGGTCAATAGACACATGAAAAAATGCTCAGGATCACTAGCCATCAGGGAAATGCAAATCAAAGTCACAATGAAGTTTTACCTCACCCCAGATAGAATAACTCTCATATAGAAATCAAAATACAATAAATGCTGGACAGGGTGTGGGAAAAAAAGGTACCCTAATTCATTGTTGGTGTGAATGTAAACTAGTACAGCCACTATTGAAGACAGTATGGAGATTATTCAGAAATCTGAAAATAGATCTACCATATGATCCCAGCCATCTCACTTGGGAATTTACCCAAGTGAAAAGAAAATCAGCATATGAAAGAGTTATCTGTACCCTCATGTTTACTTAAGCTCAATTCAAAATAGCTAAGATATATAATCAACCCAGATGTCTGTCAACTGAAAATTGGATAAAGAAATTATGGTATAGGTACACCATGAGATACTACACAGTGGTTAAAAAAGAAAAACCTTGTCTTTTGCAAAAAAAAAAAAAAAAGCAACTGGAAACCATTATACTTAGTGAAATAAGCCAGTCACCAAAATACAAATACCATACATTTTCCCTGATCTATGGTAACTAATAGAGTACAAAAAATGCAATGTATATGAGCAAAATTGACATTTTGAGATTTGATTATTTACAGCCCTTGTCTCTACTGTTGAGGAACTTTTTTTTCCCTTACTATTTGTTGAATTCTTTGTTTAGTGGAGGTTTAGGTTATGATTATAAAATAAATTGAAAGCATATCATTGTAAAAATTAAAAGAAAGAATAAGAAAGGAAGAAGGAGGGAGGGTGGAAGCATGGGTGTAGAGAGGGTGGGGTGGGAAGTATCACTATACTTCTAAATCTGTAAATATGAAATACATGAAATTTGTTCACCTTACATAAATTAAAAAATTGAAAAAAAAAAAAGACTTACCTTGCATATCTTGTGGGTTTTTGAATGAAATTCTTCTTGGATAAATGACATGGTTTTCTGATGTAATTCTTCTCTTGCCTACTCTACCTGGTTCAAAACATCATGAAACAAAATTTATGCTGCTAATATAAAAACAGCATATATACAAATTCATCTAGATGGTGTTACAGACAAGTTTAGAACTAACAACAGTAGCTAACAAATAGGTAGATAAGTAGACAGACACACAGATACAAAGATGCACAAATAAATGAAATGCTTAAGTGAGTAAAGGATATTGTCATTTTTTCCACAAACTTATCATGTGGATTTTCTGCTTGGGGGAATTTCTTGATGTCACGTTCCAGATGAACAATTTGTTTTTCCATTGCTGCAAGGTTGCTCTTGAGAATTTGTGCTGAAACTGAAGAACAATGTGCAAAGAATTTAGAATATTTTAGCAGGAGTTTCACAAAATAACTAAACAGTATCAGTTAAAGTATATTTTTAATACCAAGAATAGTTCTCTGAAGTTAATTCACATTTTTCTGAATTACTGTTCATAAAAATTCTACTCTCCATGAAATAAATGAAAATGTGTAATATACTATACCAAATCGTTACGCTTAATATAGAAATGTCACCATTTTAGTCAGCCATTAGTTAAAAATGAATCCATTTTTATTTAAATTTATTGATGGAGTTCCTAATATTTCATTCTTTAAAATCTAATTTGAAGATTAAAGAGAAACTAAGGTTCACAGAGATCTTATCTTAGTAGCGCATATTCTTAGCTCTATAAATGATTTAAGATCACATTATATAAAAGGGTCAAATATTTTTCTTTTGTTGAAATATCCTGATTTTTATAAACCAACATTTATGGGAAAAGTTTCCATCGTTAGTACCTCTCATACCTACAGAGCTGTGAAAATGAACTGTTGATACAGAGAGTTTAGAGCAAACCCCAAGGAACACATATGCACTTACACACCCACAAAGCTTTATCCGGCCCTCAAACACTATCATTAGTTGTGTTAATTACCCCTAACATTCTCTGCACTTTTCTTTTTCTCTCCTTGACAACTGATAATTTTAAGTATTGTATTCAAACTGCTCCTAAATACAAGCATACTTAACAGATCTCTGATGGTGCCTTCTTTTCAGAGGTGTTTTTTTTTTCTAAAAACATAACTATTTTATAGATTCTCCATTATCATACAACTGCCAATTATGTATGAATACACTTCCATCAGTATCAACAGCATTTTGGCAGGATTCCAGTTTAATAGACAAGGCAAGTATTGAAATTTTATAGGTAGCCTGTGACATTGGTTTTTAAATGCAGGCCTCTGAACTACTGTTTTTTTAATTAAAGACCAGGAAATAGAAAAATATTACAACATTTTTTTTAAAAGTAAATTTTGTTTCACTCAGGGACATGTCAGCATTAAAATGAAAAACTTGGGAGACTGACAAAATGAACCCCGTGGCAAATTTCAGCCAAACTATTCTGATACAAATTCGCACACCTTTCTAACTCAAGGAGGAAAAAAATCACCTTAAATATACATGGGAGTTCAAGAGCCTAAAAATCAAACACCAACACTAAAGACTAAATTTTTTCCTTATTAATCTGTCAGTTTAAATAGCTCTACCCAATTTAGTTCCATTTGTTTAAATGTGAAAAGCTGGGGAATTATTTTTTATTGACAAAGTCTAAGAGAATTTTGCCAGGCCAAAAAGTTGCTAATCGTTCAGCATTCATTGCATGCTTTGTTTAAAGGAGGAGTTTGCTGTGAATGAAATAATTCTCTGATTTTAACACTGAATTTTTTTTCACATTGTGTGTGTGTGTGTGAGTGTGTATTCTCTTTAATTATTCAAAAGGTTTTTCTTCTCCACCTGCTTGACTGAAAAATGGAAGCTATGAAATTGATCAACTGCTTGCGTCATTCAGATTACATGAATGTGATGGATTTCAGGACATACTATCCCCAAATAGTGGACCTTGGGATTTAAAGCTGAAGGAATTGGAGGACTGCTACGGATAGGAAGAACTTCGTGATCTTCTCTGGGAGCAGGTCATAAGACCCTTATGTAAAAATTGTCTCCCTATTCCTAGAGGCAAGGAACATGCTTGTATCTGAAGACAAAGGGACAAAGAGAGGACTCTGGACAATCAGGCTTTGCTAAGTGTCCCCTAGTCTATTATACATAGCTGGAAGTTTTTTCCATCCTATCATATTTTGCTACAACTCTACATTATTCATCAAAGCTACCACAGAAAACACCCAGGTTGAAATGTTTCTTTGAGTTTTAATTTCCTTATGAAAGGTCCATTGTCAATTAAAATTTAAACACATTTGCATTTCATTCTCTCACTAATCTGTCTTTTGTTACAGGATCCCTAGTCAATGAACCTAAAATAGGTGGAAGGGATTATTTTTCTCCCAGGCAGGTTATAGAAACTAGAATTCCTCTCCAAACAAGCCATAAAACTCAGAGAGACCCCTCTCCAGCATCTCTCTTCTCTATTGTCTCTTGGAGACTCATTTCAGAGAAGTCCTACTCCAGACCTGGGAGGAAGCAAGGTTAAAAAGAGAGGCCAAAAAGAATGGATAGATAGGCCTTGTTGGGTTTCCTCTCTCAGTCTATCACCATTAGATAAAACCTTTTTGTCCAAACACATTTCTACACACCTGTCCAGACATCGCTGAACCTAAGCATAAAAATAGTCAGTTTTCCATGGGTCTTTGGGTCTTAACTGCTGAAGACTTCTGTGCCACATAAAACTTTGATTAAGTAAATTTGTTTGCTATGATTTCCTCTTGTGAAGCTGCCTTTTGTTACAGCAGTGTTTCCCATGACACTTTAGACGAGTGAGGAATGGTATCATCACTGTCTGCCCCTATGCTATTTAATGTGAAGATATTTATCTAATTGTTTGCTTTTCCTTCAGTATTTGCAACTTGTTTATTACAGGGATATATATATATGTGTGTGTGTGTGTGTGTATATATATATATATATATATACAATTTTAAGTTTTGTTTATATTTAAATTTACATCCACTTATGCCACTCAAAGTACAGGTTGGTTAGAACCAATCATAGTGAAAGAATTTTCACATATCAATTATAACATGAGTGCAGGAGGGAAGCAGGAAGTTGAAATCTGTCTAAAAATATACATAGGAGGAATTGTTTTAAGATGCTTAGAAAAATGGGAAAGTGTGGAAGTAGAATAAGAGAAACAACTTTCTTTATTGAGTTCCTCTATTATATTTTCCTAATGGGTTATTGGTATTTTGCCTGAACAAATGAGAATAAAACATTAGAAATAAAATAATCCAGGAATTTTAGCTTATGTAAATTTATAGCTACAATAAACAAACAGTACTAGTCTATAAAATGTTTTCTCTTACATTGGGGGAATTAATGCTTTGAGTTAGAAGTGACATAAAATTCTATCAGTATTAGCAGACACTTGTCTTGTTTGTGTGATCCCTTTGATTCTTAGACCTATCAGAGCCATCGAATGTGAACTGAAATTGATCACTTGGACTAGTGAGATGGCATTGGTACATGCCACCTTGATGGGATTGTGTTGGAATCCCCTGGCACATTTCTAACTCCACCATTTGGGGCAAGTCTGATTGTGCATGTCCCAAATTGTACATCTCCTCCCTCTCTTTTTCCACTCTTAAATTTAACAGGGATCACTTTTCACTTAAAATTTAAACACCTAAGAATAATTGTGTGTTAATTACAGAGTTCAACCACTAGTACTAGAACAACAACAACAACAACAAATACTAAAAAGGATAAAGTATTACATTGTACATCTAGAGTCAGGACAAGAGCTGATCAGGTCATTGTTTCTTATAGTGTCCATTTCACTTCAACAGGTTTCCCCTTTGGTGCTCAGTTGTCACCGATCAGGGAAAACAAATGATATTTGTCTCTTTGGGACTGGCTTAATTCACTCAGCATGATGAAAGATCCAACATGGGAAGTGGGATACACAGCAGACTCATAGAATGGCAGACATCCTAAACAACACTCTGGCCTCAGAATCAGCCCTTAAGGCATTCGGATCTGGCTGAAGAGCCCATGAGAGTATTGTAGCCATGGAAAGCCAAGATACCATGGAAAAGAAAAAAAAAAAGAAGAAGACCTAAATGAAAGATCTCTGTGAGTGAGATCCCAGTGGAAAGAACAGGGCCATCAAAGAAGGAGGTACCTTTCTCCGAAGGGAGGAGAGAACTTCCACTTTGACTATGACCCTGTCGGAATAAGATCAAAGTCAGCAAACTCTAAAGGCTTCCATAGCCCTGGCAACTCATGACTAGAGCCAAGGAGATTACTGACGCCATGAACAGGAGTGTCAAATTGTTAAGTCAGCAACAGAAGTCACTGTGTACTTACATCCCATGTGGGATCTGTCCTTAATGTGTTGTTTAATGTGCAGTGATGCTATAACTAGTACTGAAACAGTATTTTTACACTTTGTGTTTCTGCGTGGGTACAAACTGATGAGATCTTTACTAATTATATACTGAATCGATCTTCTGTATATAAAGAGAATTGGAAATGAAAAAAAAAAAACCTGGTGTTAAATCGGAAATGGCATAGAAAATTAATTAATTCTTAAAAAAAATTATGTAGGATCTCTGTCATTAATGTGCTGTACACTCTTATTTAATGCTATAACTAGTACTCCAACAGTATTTTTTTTCACTTTGTGTTGCTATATGGGGGCAAACTGTTGAAATCGTTACCTAATATATACTAAACTGATCTTCTGTATATAAAGAGAATTGAAAATGAATCATGATGTAATTGGAAGGGGAGAGGGAGCGGGAAAGGGGAGGGTTGTGGGTGGGAGGGAAGTTTTGGGAGGGGGAAGCCATTGTAACCCATAAGCTGTACTTTGGAAATTTATATTCATTAAATAAAAGTTGAATAAAAAAAAAAAGAAGAAGTGACATAAAATGGGATTTGGACAAGCCTCTCAAATTTCAAAAACTCAATTTATACTGTGTCATAGTCTAAATACTTGGAAAACAGAGCCTAAGAAAGAACTTACTTGTTAAGGCCTTGTGGGAGGATGGGAGTGGGGTATAATCCCAGAGAAACAGGCATCAGGGTAAAGGGAAAAGAACAAATGCAAGGAGGTAAATTCTGGAATTTGCCACAGTTTTACAAAAGATAACAGCTGGTTTCTTAATATCTCAGCATATCTCTTGTAGGCTGATTTCATGGACATGTGAACACGCAGTTGCATGGGGCCTTGTACTTTAATATTTTGCTATTGTTGTTTTGAAATTCTTAAAATTTTTGCAGTGGGGTCCCATATTTTCATTTTGCCATAGGCTCCACAAATCACATAGTTGGTCCTGGTTTGTAGCTGAAACAAATGGAACTTGGAAGAGTTGGTTGGAAAAAATGAGCAGTTCATTCACCTGCTGGCTACTATACATTTCTGTTTCCTTCACTGGTGAAATTCTATTGGCCCGCACCGCGGTTCAGTAGGCTAATCCTCCGCCTTGCGGCGACGGCACACTGGGTTCTAGTCCCGGTCGGGGCACCGGATTCTGTCCTGGTTGCCCCTCTTCCAGTCCAGCTCTCTGCTGTGGCCCAGAAGTGCAGAGGAGGGTGGCCCAAGTGCTTGGGCCCTGCACCCACATGGGAGACCAGGAGAAGCACCTGTCTCCTGGCTTCGGATCAGCGCGGTGCGCCGGCCGCAGCGTGCCGGCTGCAGGCATTGGGGAATCAACCAACAGTAAAAGGAAGACCTTTCTCTCTGTCTCTCTCTTTCTCTCTCTCTCACTGTCCACTCTGCCTGTTAAAAAAATAAAAAAAAAAGAAATTCTATTTCAAGGGGTATGGCTGGAGAGCAAATGGTTTGTCCTTGGGGGTGGGAGGTGACGAAGAAGGGGTACCCAGTAAATCCAGGGTGATTATACACTAGATCTGGAACAGAGTGCTCCCTATATCCTATGTGTCTCATGCCAGTTTTAAAATTTATTTATTCATTTATCTATTTGAAAGGCACAGCATCAGAGAGACAAGAAGAAAGAGATCTTCCGTCCACTGATTCACTCCCCAAATGATTGCAACAACCAGGTATGGGCCAGGCTGAGGCCAGGAGCCAGGAATACATCCAAGTCTCTCATATGGGATGCAGAGGCCCAAGCACTAGGGCCATCATCTGTTGCCTTTCCAGGTGCATTAGCAGGAATTTGGATTGGAAATGGAGCTGCCAAAATTCAAACTGATATTTTGATATGAGATGCCAATGTTGTAAGCTGTAGCTTAACCAGCTGTGCCATAACTGGCCACCTTATTCCATTTTTGAGTTGATTATCATTAGAAATTTTTTATTTGCTTGTAATCCAAATGAACCTACTTGAACTCTTTCCTGTTAGTCATAATTTTGCTTTGTGGCAACCCTGATCAAGTCTATACCCAATTGTACAGACAAGAGATCAGTCACACCCTTTTAATCTACTCAGGCTAGAGATACCAAGTTCCTTTGATCGGTTTCCCTGTAGTATAAGAGTTGGCTATTACTTAAGTTCTTAAGGAAGAACTAACATTTACTAATGCTTACTATGTACTAGAAATTATTTAAAGTAACTTTATGCATTTGCTCATCTAATCCTCAAAAAAATTCCATGAGGCATGTACTATTCTTAAGCAGGAGTATGACATGAGCAACGGGACATCTCAAGAAATTGGAAATGGAAAGCATTGTCTCTAGAACCTGGAAAGTCACAAGAGCATGTCATTTACATAGGAAGGGTCTTCAAAAATTCATGGAAACTGTATACTATAAAAAACTATCCATGGATTTCAATTTTCTTGTCCAAAGTAAGCCTATCTTTCATTTGATTTTCCACAAGCTTTTTGAAGTACCCTTGTATCTGGCTTTAGCAGAGTGGGGTGCAGCCCTAATGGTCTTGTAAGTCTGACTGCCCTAGGTTCCTATTTCAGCCATACCAATCACTAGTTGTTTTATCTTGAACCAGCGAACTAGCTCCTGTGGGCCTCTGTTTCCTGATTTGCAAAATGAAGACAGTGAAAACCTCTATTAAATGGTAGTAATTTAGGTTCAATGATTTGGTAAGTATAAAGTATCACTATCCCTGCCATATAATAAGTAATCTATGAATATTTCTTCCCTATTTAATTATCCTCCCCCTTAAACCCTATCTTCTAACATACAAAGTCTCAGTATATAGACCAATAAGAATTAAACAATTTAGATGTGTTCTAAGCAAGCAAACTAAGAAAAAGCAGATTTTCTCTGCCTGCTATCCTCACTATAGCCTGATTTAATAATGGCCTTCTTTCTAATCAAGAGAAAAAATTTAGATTGTGTTTTCTGTTGGTAGGTTTTACAAAGTACACGGAATTTAAGGTCTAGGAAGCAGTAACAATTATGTCAATGAAAAGCCAATTTGTTGGAGATACTAGTAAATTCTTAAAGGGTATTTCTAGAAATTAAAATTTATGCAATGGTTTGTATATATCTAGAACCATTTAAAATTAGTTATTTTGGCTTTCTAGACCTGTCTAAAACATAGCAAGAAAAGAAAAAATGTTTGAAAAGAATTAACATGTATTGCATTTACCCATCTGATTACTTGCCTTGAATACATTTGCTTCAGTCTTGAGTTGGGAGTTAACTAATGTAATGATTATTTAACTGTTAGGTCCTAGTCTATCTTACTTCTAATATTTCTTAGGGGTAGGATGAAAAGGAGAGGATAAAGGAGAGAGGGAACGAGAGAGGAGAGGGAGAGAGAAGTATCTTTTTACTGGAGGTGGCAGTGGGATAAAAGTACCTGGAACTTCAAGAATATTTAAATACCATAGTGGCTTAGAATTTCTTGTCTTTGGCATAGCATCAGCCTCAGGGTATATTTTTGGGCCTGTTATTATATTAGTTCACTAATATAAATTAGGGAGTCTTTAATGATGGTACAAACATTTTCTATCTGAGTAAATTCCCACTACAGGCATTTTCAATGACTGATTAGTCAGTCTGGTAGCACTTTAATTTTTTTTTCTCTAATTTCATTTTTTACATCTGCTATTGAATTACTGAATCTGAATTATAACACTAAAAATTAAATTATAGCTATTGGGTTCTTTATTATAGCTTTCTTCCTTGCACTCCATAAATAACCTTTTAAGCTCAATATACTCTCTTGAGTTATATGTAGGAGAAATTTTCCTCACCAATCTTATTTATCTGCTTGCTTCAGTTGAGAAATATACATATACTTTTTTCCTGGCTTCAAGCAAATGTATAATGTGGCTTGGTTTTCATTCAAAACATTTTAAATGACAGACACGGGCTACTTCATACTTTCAAGAAAGCAAAGTATGAGATAAATATAAGTGAGACCTTGGAAAGACTCTTCAATTATACTATATATGAGAATTGATATGCATTCAACTAACAGAAAAAAAAAACAGTATTCTGGTGACATTCTCTAGACCATCTCCTGAATGTGTAATTTTATGAAAATATAAAAGCTTTTCCAGAAGCCAGTGGGTTTTTTCTTTGAATTAAATATTTCTATTAAATTTAACAATAGACAAAGCAACAGAACACTCCTTGAATTTTTACTCTTAGAAAGGCCAAGTAAAAATTTACTCTTGCAAGTCTATATGTGAATAGGTCCAAACACAAGTATAAGCACACTGTATTTTTCTTTAACTGAATATATTTAGAAGAATTGTTATCAGCTGAGCTGCATGCCATTAAAGTGACTCATCCAGAAATCATATGTAAAACAGAAAGGGAACATTACAAGTGCCCTGGACAACAGGCACTGTTGTATTCTTTCTCAAGTTCATTTATAAGTTAATAGTGTCATGTATATGAATGCTGTACATGGATTTGAAGCAAATGTGTTTATATAATAGCAACAGCAAAGGTTCATCACTCTGGGCTTCTTTGGCCTTTAAATAAAATGAAGAGTATATGGCATTTATGTAAGAAATTCCTATAATGAAAAAAATATCTAGTAGACTCATTCTTAGGGGGAAAATTATTTAAAAGTCTATCTTAACTAAAACAAAACAATTATTTAAAATAAAATTTAAAAAAAATCAATGATATGTGTTCAAACATATTATTTTTGCTCCTCTAACATGTGCCCTTAAAGATAAGGTACAGTTTTTCTATGAGTACAATGCCCTGCATGGATGCTGAGAGCAGAGGAACTTCAATTGGAAAACATGAAAACTCCATTATATGGTTTAACTCAAAAACTTCACTGAGCACATTTCTGCATCTGGGTTCATACCTTTGTACAAGTTCTCAGCCTGAAAATCTCAGTCTGGATGCATTTTTTTCAAAATAAAGAAATGGAGTCTTCTAGCAAAAATAAAAGAAAATTTACAACTAGATGGTATGGCTAATGGACAGACGGAGTAAAGGAGGGAGAAAAAGTCTGAAACCCTCTAAATAATGGTTTGCTGTAAAAAAAAAATACTGTAGCCTGACCACATAACTAACAGCAGTGGACAGCCGCCCATGAAGAATCACACACTTGTCACCTGCTCTCTCTTCTGCAACTCTCATTCTGCCTACAGCAAATACTACGTGTGAATTTTAAAATCAAAGGCGAAAAAACCAAACCAAAACAAAAACAAAACAAAACTAAAGGCTCCTACTCTTGTTGACAGTCTTAGCTCAAGGCCAGGGTTGGGAAGCACATACACAAGTTAAAGCTTTTATAAAGCTGGATATAGTCTTGTTGTAATAGCTTGTTCTCTTCATGAAAAACCTTTTTAAGACTCATTTGTTTTCTTTGCAACAAAGAAACTCCCACCTTCCCACCCCTCAAATTTTAATGGGTCAAGTCTAATCTTCATTGAGTTCAGGTCGGACTATATTGAATTATCCTCCCCTGGAGATTTCCTTTAAATGGTTGCAATGATATTTTTTTTAATTAAAAAAAAAAAGCTTGTCAAAACCTTCAAATGCTGATAAATCCTTAATGCCAACCCTATAATAATGTCTTCACTTGTCAAATCTATGTAATGCATTCTTCTTTCACCTTGGAATTAGAATGCTAATAATAAAAGTGAACATCATCAGAGGGGCCTAATAACAAATAGACTTCAAACAAATCATTAAAATTATGGAAAAATAAGGGCTATGGAAACTGTAGACTAAGACTAGAAAGAACAAGTACTTGGGTCATCTTAGGCTGCCATCCCAGGTGCACTAGCAGGAAGTTGGACCAGAAGTGGAACAGCAAGGAATCAAACTAGCACTCTGATGTGAGATGTTGGTGTTGCAAGCAATGGCTTAACCTGTTGCTCCACAAGGCCAGTCCCATTTACTTGCTTCTTAAATAAGTTTTCACAACTACTTTTATCTAAGCCATCACTTAATGGTCACTTTATTAATATGCTCTTACTTCTGGTATGTTATATATTAAATAAGATGAGAAAAGAACATATGAATTGATAAAAAATTTGAATAGACACTTTGTTTCACATGCTATTTGGCAAGACTTAAATAAAGCCTGGATTAAATAAAGCTTCATAAAGCTAGAATGCTATGTTAAAAGAATGTTTAGGGTGGGCATTTTGTCACAGCACGTTAAACTGCCACTTGGGATGGCCCCATACCATATTGGGGTACACAGGTTCAAGTCATGCCTCCACTTCCAATCTGGCTTTCTGCTAACACATACCCTAGGAGGCATCAGGAGATGGCTTAAGAACTTGGGATCCTACCACCCACATGGCAGACCCAGATGGAATTTCTAGCTCCTGGGTTTGGTCTGGCCCAGTCTTAGCATTGCAGGAATTTGCGAGAAAATCAGTAGATGGAAGATAGTTCTTTATCTTCTCTCCTTGTCTCTCTTTCTGTCTCTTCTCTGCATCACTCTGCCTTTTAGAAAACTAAGTACACTTAAAAAAGATAGCCAATAAAAAATAAAAGAATGCTAGCCTTCTTGGTGTCAATTTTGTGATCATTGCCAAACTTTTGAGCTACATTCCTGAATTCATCAGTGAAATTAAAAGGACTATGCATACGATTCAGCATATTCCTTTTTTTTAAGACTTATTTATTTGAAAGGCAGAGAGAGAAAGAGAGAGAGATTTTCCATCTGCTGGTTCATTCCCCAAATGGCTGCAACAGCTGGTGCTGGGCTTATTTGAAGCCAGGAGCTTCTTCCAGGTCTCTCACATGGGTACAGGGGTCCAAGGACTTGGGCCATCTTCTACTGCTTTCCCAGGCACATTAGCAGGGAACTGGATATGGAGTGGAGCAGCTGGGACTTGCACTATGGGAGGAATGCTGGCAACCTGCAAATGGTGGCTTTACCTGCTATGCCACAGCACCAGCCCCATAGCATAGGTATTCTTGTACTTAACAGAATTTATCCAGAACAAGTTTAATGCATGAAGTGCATTGGTATGTACAAATACAATCAATACATCAATTTTCATCCAAACTGAATTCAATTTGTCATGACATCAGTGACATTATGCTGAGATCATAATACTAGAGAGCTTAAGATCCATTTCACATTACTGCTGCCTGGATTAACAATTATTCTGCTGGAAAACAGTGTTACAGGTCAAACAAAAGACGACTGAGAGGGTATGTTAAACTGGTGGTTGCACTGTCCTTATTCAATAACTGATTAGGTACTAACAGGATTACTCTATGCCCAGAAATAAGAGCTTGGCAAGCTAAACAAGTAAGAGGAACGTGACTGTACTAATTTTCTACATTGTTCAAGACTGGAATCAGTCCCTAAATAAAGTAGGGCTTATTAGTTATATGGGTATTATCATCTGATAAATCCATGCTAAATATTTTTGCATAACAACAAAACAACAATTTAAAAAATCAGAGATGGGAGCAAGCATTTGGCTAAGCTGGTTAAGAAGCTGCTTAGGATGCCACTTCCTTTATCAGATGGCCTGGGTTTGAGTCCTGGATCTACTTCTGATCCAGCTTCCTGCTAATGCCCTTTGGAAGCAGCATATGATAACCCATATACTGTGTCCTTGCCACCCAAGTGGTTGACCTGCATGGAGCTCCCAGTTCTTGACTTCAGTATGGCCCAGCCTTGGTTACTGTGGACATCTAGGGAGTGAACCAGTGGACGGAAGTTCTTTCTCTCTGTTTCTCCCTCTGTGAATCTATTTCTCAAATAAATAAAATAAAATAAAATAAAATAAAATAAATAGACAATAATTATGACAACAACTAGCATCCAGAGATGAGGCTTGAGAGCTTATGCAGGGTGTTCTAGGTATGATAACGAGTTTTAGATTTGACTCAGTGTAATGGGAAGTCACTGAAACACATTAAATTTATTTATTTATGTTTAATGATTTACTTATTTATGTATTGGAAAGAAAGAGTGACAGAGAGGGAGAGCAGGAGAGAATATCCATTTACTGGTTTACACCACAAATGGCTGCAACATGCAGGTCTGGCCCCAGCCAAACTCAGGAGCTAGGAACTGCATCCTGGTCTCCCACATGAGTGGCAGAGGTCCAAGTACTTGGGTCATCTTCTGCTTCTTTCCTAGACACATGAACCAGAAGCTAGATCTGAAGTAGAGATGTTGGGACTCTAACCAGTGCTCCTATATGGGAGGTGGGTATTATAAGTGGCAGCTCCACCCACTGAGCCACAATGCTGGGCCCAGTTGATTAAACTTACACTTTAATAAAGGTAACTCCGGCAACTATGTGGAAAACGGAGGGAAGGAATCAGTAGGGAGAATAGTTAGGAAACAGTAATTGCAGTCCAGATAGATGATTGTGACTTTGTGTAGGGTGGTCAAAGATGATTGTAGTTGCATTTTAGAGGAAGAGCTGACCAGACTTGAAGTAGAAGAAATGTGAGAGATAAAGAACAGGGGGCTAAAAATAATGATTCCTGGGTTTCTGGCATGAACAACAGAAACGGAGAAGTGAGGAGGTGATTTGGGGGGAACAACTTTAGAACTATTAAGCTTTAAATGCTTGAACCATCCAAATCGAGAGTCCAAACAGGCAACTGAATCTGCAGCTTGGAAAGAGGTCTCAGCTGGACCCTTGAAATCAGAACATATTTGCACACAGTTCCGACTTGAGAAGTTATTTTATTTCATGATATTGTTATGATTCAATTTTTTTTACATTTTTGGCTATATAAACCTAGGTAATAATTCTTGTATCCCTGACTCATTTTAAGAACAAACATTTCTGGCCGGCGCCGTGGCTTAACAGGCTAATCCTCCGCCTTGCGGCGCCGGCACACCGGGTTCTGGTCCCGGTTGGGGCACCAGATTCTGTTCCGGTTGCCCCTCTTCCAGTCCAGCTCTCTGCTATGGCTCGGGAAGGCAGTGGAGGATGGCCCAAGTGCTTGGGCCCTGCACTCCATGGGAGACCAGGAGAAGCACCTGGCTCCTGGCTTTGGATCAGCGAGATGCGCCGGCCGTGGTGGCCATTGGAGGGTGAACCAATGGCAAAAAGGAAGATCTTTCGCTCTGTCTCTCTCTCTCTCACTATCCACTCTGTCTGTCAAAAAAACAAAAAAAAAAACCCACCAAACATTTCTAGATATGATCTTGGTTAAGGTCATTTCCCTCTGGGTTATGCTTCTAATTTTCCCTCTTTATTCTGCTTTTCTGTAAATCAGTAAAAACTTGTGCAGGTACCATGGATATTTCTATTAAGACCACCCTGCCAACACCTGAAAGAAAAAAAGTCTTCTATTACACTTCTATTGAAATAACTGTTGCCAAAAACAATCACAAGTCTAATTGCATTTGCAGGTGGGGGGAGTTCATTAGGAAAAAAAGCTTGTAAATCTTATACACCATGAAAATAACTGTCAGAATTTCACCCAAAAAGGAGAATCTTTATAAAAACAGACTGTTTTTATTCACAAGTTGCAAAACTAGTACATCAACATTGGCACAAAGGGAAGGTTTAGGGGTGGTTTCGCCAATAAAAGTCAATATATGTTCCACTGTTCTTTGGTCCCTCCCTCTCTCTGGCTCTAACTTTGATATTCAATAGTTAAGTTAGCATGTCTTCTTCCTGATTGTAATTCTATACTCTTCCTTTAGGTATATATATATATATATATATATATATATCTTTTAGGTATATATATATGTGTATATATATATATATATCTCAAACATTCAAGGTTGGTTGTTTTTGCTGTGAATAGTTATTTATTTATTTATTTATTTATTTTGACAGGCAGAGTGGACAGTGAGAGAGAGAGAGAGAGAGACAGACAGACAGAGAGAAAGGTCTTCCTTTACCGTTGGTTCACCCCCCAATGGCCGCTGCGGCCAGTGCACTGCGCTAATCCAAAGGCAGGAGCCAGGTGCTTACTTCTGGTCTCCCATGTGGGTGCAGGGCCCAAGCACTTGGGCCATCCTCCACTGCACTCCTGGGCCACAGCAGAGAGCTGGACAGGAAGAGGAGCAACCAGGACAGAATCTGGTGCCCGGACCAGGACTAGAACCCAGTGTGCTGGCGTCGCAGGTGGAAGATTAGCCTATTGAGCTGCGGCGCCGGCCTGTGAATAGTTATTATAATCAATTACCAAGTTCTGTATCACTGAATTGTTCTTTTAGAGCCAGAAACAATGCTTCTCTATATTTTAACAAACTACTGAGTGTACTGAGTAGGTGGGAATGCTGCACACACCAGTTTCTGTTGCTGCTCTTGAGTTAATAAAGTTCTTTGAGAAACTCTCTTCATTTTTTTCAAGAACCTAACTTTCCATCAACTTCAAAATGAATATCATCATCCCTCCAAAGTTAGCAAATTACATATGCCACTGTAATCTCTAGCTTTTAGCATCCTAACATAAAGTATTAAAGAGTTAGAGTTATGGGTTTTTTATCTGATATTTTCCTAATTTGTAATGGATTTCCATATCTTTTGTGGGGCCAGTAAACCAAAACCTATCCAAATGATCATTGCTTTCAACCTGGGACAACTAGAAATTAACATTTATTATGTAGGTCTTTCAGTCTCCTTCTGAATTCAAAAGGATTTACTTTTTCAGTGTCAAATATAGTTGGTGGCTAAAAAGTTGCCAAATAACATTTTTAAAGCTTTTACAACACAAAATCCCATTCATTGACATACAACCAGATGTCTTGTTGGTATTACTTATTGACTATACACACACACACACACACACACAGAGAGACTACTGGAAATCACCTAAATGCTTCCAAACAGTTTTTGTGAAGGTTGAGTATGCCTTATCCTAAATGCCTGGGACTACAAATTTTTTGGACCTCGGTATTTTCTTGTACTCTTAAATATTTGAATATACATAATGAAATATCTTTGGGATACAGACTTTTAAATGTTTGAGCCATTCAAATTGGGATTTCAAATAGACAATTGATTCTGTAGTTTGGAAAATATGTCTGAGCTGGGCCCCTGAAAGAGGAAACCACTTGCATAAGTTTCAACTTGAGAAGAGTTATATTATTTCCTGACATTGTTAAACAATGAATTAATTTGTTTCAAATACACATTATTATACACATATCCTAAAGGTAATTTTATATCATATCTTTAGTGTACCTATATTTTGACTGTAATCTATCACATGAGGTCAAGTGGGAAATTTTACACTTGAGGCATTTTGTAAGTGTTCAAAAAGTTTCAGATTTTGCAGCATTTGATGTTTTGGATTTTTAGATAAGGGAAGCACAATGTATACTCACTGAAACTAACTTAATCAATATAAAACATGTTGCATTTAAAAAAAAATGGGGTGGGCATTTGGCAAAGTGCTTGAAAAACTTGCATTTCATATCCAAGTACCTGAGTACAGTCTCTAGCTCAGCTTCCTTTTCCAGCTTCCTGCTAATGTAATGGTTCAAGTAGTTGGGTTCCTGCCACCCATGCAGGAGACCAGATTGAATTTCTGGCTCCTGGCTTTGGCCTAGCTCACCCCCAGCTGTTGAAGGCATTTGGAGAGTGAATCAGTAGATGGGAGCTTTCTCAGTCTGTCTTTCTCCCTTTGCCTCTTCAATAAATGAATAAAATGAAAAATAAATTACATTCAACCACAATAACATTAATCTAGATAATGCAATAAAACACACCTAGTAGAGTTCCCAGCACATAGAAACTGAACCTGAATTCCAATCTCAATAAACAACATATCCTACCAAATAATCCCACTAGATGAGCTAATAATGGCATCATAAAATATGGTTATGTACTATGCAAGACATACCTTTTAAAAACTAAAACAGGATTTTTTTCCAATTTAAGGCTTAAAATCTATCAGTAATCCAGCAGTTTTATATGTTATAGTAGAAAAACATGGCCTTTGGACTCAGATATACTTATTATCAATTTTTTCTTCATCATTTATTGTGTGATTCTGGGCAAATTATTAATCTTTGTGACTTCAGTTTTGTGATTTGTAAAATGGAGAAAACAATTTAAACTTTTGTAAAAAAGGTTTTTAATACTTAAAATGGTCAATTTGTTTCTTTTAATTAGTATAAAGAACAGAATAGATGCACTCCACAGTTACAGTTCCAAGAAGACTACCACATTTTTCTCACTCTTCCTTCCCACCCTATCCCCCACCATTTGCAAAGGTATAATTCTAATCCCTCTATATTCACAGGTTTTATTAGCCACTATCCATAATCTTCAACAAGTGAAAAGTAGGAGACCACAGTTCTACAAAAGTATAAACCAGGGCTATCATAAAAATGATATTCATATCACAAAATGTCTATTTCATTCCTATACATTTTTTGTATTCTATGTTAACTGTCACATATCTGAGAAAACATACAATATTTATCTTTTTGAGACTTGCTTATTTCACTATGCATAATGGTTTCCAGTTGTACCCATTTTGTTGCAAAAGACAGGATTTCATTCTTTTTATGGCTGAGTAGTATCCCATAGTATATATATACATCATGTTTTCTTTATCCAGTCACTGGCTGATGGACATTTGAGTTGGTTCCTTATCTTACATAGTGTGAACTGAGCTGCAATAAACATGGGGGTACAAACAACACTTTCATATGCTGATTTCATTTCTTTTGGGTAAATTCCCAGGAGTGGGATGGCTGGGTCATATGGTAGATCTATTTTCAGGTCTCTGAGGAATCTCTATACTGTCTTCCATATGTACTAGTTTACATTATCACCAGCAGTGGATTGTGGTACCTTTTCCCCCACATCATTGCCAGTTGTTGCTGTGGATTTGTTCTGAGAGGAGGAGCGTGGTGGGGGCAAGAGGCGTGGAGTCACCACACAGATCCCATGAGCTGGGTGAAATCAGGCCAGAGGTGAGTAGCCTGCAGACTCGTTTATTTCAGTTGCCAATCTAGTCAAGGGGCGGTCTATGCTCTAACCAATCACAGCCTGTTGCCAGGCAGTTTCCAAAGCCATCCAATCACAGCCTGTTGCCAGTCAGGCTCTGTTGCCAGGCAGTTTCTATTGCCAGATGGCCTTCTCATTCCACCACAGCCAGTATTTATTGTTTTTTTTTTTAATTTTTTTGATGATTACCATTTTAACTGGGGTGACATGAAATCTCACTGTGGTTTTGATTTGCATCTCTGTGATGGCTAGTGAATCTGATCATTTCTTATATCTGTTGGGCATTTCTATTTCATTCTTTGAAAAATGCCTGTTCATGACCATTGCCCATTTTATAAATAGATTGCTTTGTTATTGTTCAGTTTCATTAGCTCTTTATATATCCTAGAGAAAGTTCTGTGCTGTGCACTGATGAAAGGATTGTGTATTCTGCAATTGTAGGATGTAATGTTCTGTAGATATCAACCAGTTCTATTTTCTCTTTGAACTAGCCTCTGTCACTGAGTGGACTGTCTGCTCCTTCAATGGATATCTAGAGGCATGTGCTGGGTGGGGCCAGGGAGCTCTCTGTTCAGTATTCAAGGGTGGGGTGAGAGTCCAGGGTGACACTCAAGTTGGGTGTGGTAGATCTCCTCTATTGTCAGCATAGGGCAGGGTATGATCACATTTGTTGGCATAATCATAACCTCACTTACTTTCTTCCAAGGTGATCAATGACTGGGATTAGCCCACTGTGGCCACAATACCCACCATATAGCCTCATGAATCACACAAAGGATTTGTGTGGTTCTCAGTGTTAGCATGGAACTCTCTGCAATGGTGATTAGGGAACTCTGGACCTCTGAAGCCAGATACAGTGATTGCCCAGATACTCAGCTAGTCCCCATGCACTATGGCACAGTCACAGAATTCCCACAGTTACGGTGTGCAAGGCTTCCACAGTAACAGATTGCAGAGGAAGCACTCTCAGCCCTGTGAGTCTGCCCTGTCAACACGGGGAGCAGAGGCATTCCTAGAGCCACTTGCCTGTGGGTGCTTTGCCTTGGCAGTTTGAGCCCGGGGAACCTGTGATAGATTGGGGGATGGGAGCACCACAGTCCTAGGTGGGTGCCCAGCCCCTGCCTATCTTCCAGGCTAGATTCAAAGTCAGTGGGGAATGTGGAATTATCCATCTGATAAAATCCCCTAGTCACACACGTGAGTGAATCCTCATAGCCTCTACTCTACTACTATTCATGCTGATCATTGGTGCCGTTGTGGGTAGATGGGGAGAAACAAATGTGCCCTCCCTTCACAGGATTAGGTGTGCAACCTGACTTTCCCCCAACCCCACGCTCCATCCCGCTAGTGTTCTAGGCCATACTCAAAGTCAGTGTGGTCTACAAGGTTCTCCCTCAGGCAATATCTCCAGCTGACACTGGCTACACAGTCCACTCTCATCTAGCTCCCAGAAGACGGTATCTCCTCCATCCCCCCCACCCAACAATTTAACCTTATAATATCGAGATGATTAAATTAAATAATGCATACATTGCTCTTATGTAAATGAACACGTTGTAGAACTAGATACATGTTAGTACTTTTTGTGCTCCTGATGTCTACAGGATCAATACATACAAGGCCCTGAAACTTATGTTTTCCATCTCACTGTCACATTTTTGCCTTTTAATGTCAATCTCCTCACTTACTCAAGGCTTCTGAATTGCTTTGCTTAACTGCTATGCTGTTTCTAGTCTTCTTCCCTTGGTTAATATTTCCTGTGCTTGGAATGTCTTTCCCTACTCTGCCCAAAGAACTACCACTCATCTTTAGGTCAACTCTTCCAGGAAGTTTTCTACGACCCTCTAGATGTGGTAATCTCATTCTTGAAATGGAGACCCTATATAGTGCCTTTGATGCAGCTGTAAGACACCATCAGTTCCTAGTCTTTCACAGTCTACCAGCCTTCCTTCCATAGCTTAGTTTCCTTGCCTTGCTTTTAGAATTACAAATCAGTCTCTTAGTAAAATTATGTCACTACATTGAGAGAATGCTGTAGTGGGCCCTATAGCTCCCCTGAACACAAATGCGTGAGGTCATTTATCTCCCCTATAGATTATATCTTGATATTTGATCTTGCTTGAGGGTCCCTCCACCAGGAACTCCAGGCCCTAATCAAAAATAACTACCACCTACACATATCATCCAGACTGACTAGAACCTATTTTGCCACTATCAAAATTCCATAAAAGAACATGGTACCACCAAATAATCAAATCAGGGCCACAAGCACTTCAGGCCAACCAGGGACTTGCACATGAGCTGAATACACATCTCTTAGCCCCAACTTCAATCTACAAGAATTTTTACTCCCAACCCTTTGAGGATCTCTCAAAGTAAGTGATAACTACTTGGTTCTTTGCTCTAAGTTTTTCAATAAATACCTCCTTTCTTCCACCAGCCTGGTGTTTTGTTGCACATCAGGCAAGCAGATTCATTTTGAGGATTCTATAGCAATTCCTCTAGATGGTTATGGGGGTATTCTGTAATACTTTCAATGCTCCCATAGTATCTTTGGTTCTTATAAGATTTTTTCACTTGCAATCTAATAATTTATATGGCTAGTTTTCTCAAGAGAATATTACCTTGGAATCAGAGTGAGAATTAAAAAAAAAAAAAAAAACTTCCTATCTCAACTTCTAACACCATTCTGCCATATAAGAAGTGCTTAATACATTTTGTTTGACTTTAATTCTCTCATTTATCCAGTTAGCAAACAGTTTTTCTGAAAAGTACAGCTACCTTGTACTGCTTAGGTATGGTTACAGGAACTCTCATACAATGCTAACAGGAAAACAAATGACATGACTTTTCCAGAAAAGAATTAATAAGAGGCTACAAATACTTCTAACATTTAGCACAGTGGTGTTGGTTGTTGTAAATTGTCTTCAAGAAAGCGCCTAGGAGCTGGTGCCTTGGTGTAGTAGGTTAAGCTTCCATCTGTGGTGCTCGAATCCCACGGGTACCAGTTTGTGTTCTGGCATCTCCTGTTCTGATCCAGCTCTCTGCTAATGGCCTGGGAAAGCAGTAGAAAATGGCCCAAGTGCTTGGGCTCCTGCACCCACATGGGAGACTTGAAGAAGCTCCTGACTCCTGGCTTCAGACTGGCCAAGCTCTGGTCATTGTAGCTATTTGGGGAGTGAATCAGCGGATGGAAGACCTTTCTCTGTGTCTCTCCCTCTCTCCATCTGTAATTCAGCCTTTCAATAAATAAATAAATCTGGGTCCAGTGCTGTGGTGCAGTGGGTTAAAGCCGCCACCTGCAGCGCCAGGATCCCATATGGGCGCCAGTTCGAGTCCTGGCTGCTCTTCTTCCAATCCAGCTCTCTGCTATGGCCTGGGAAAGCAGTGGAAGATGGCCCAAGTCCTCGGGCCCCTGCACTCACATGGGAAGCTCCTGGCTCCTGGCTTCAGATCGGCTCAGCTCTGGCCGTTGCTGTCATTTGGGGAGTGAACCAGCGGAATGGAAGACCTCTTTCTCTCTCTCTCTCTGGCTCTAACTCTCTCTGCAACTCTTTCAAATAAATAAAATAAAAATAATTCTTTAAAAAATAAAATAAATAAATCTTAAAAAAAAGAAAGTGTCTAAAAGAAAAACCAGGACTTCTGGCCAAAGAAATTCAAATGGTCTTATTTATAGTGGAAAAAAAAATGATATCAGTTAGACAACAAGTGATAACAGAATGATCAAATAATAGCATTAGTACAATGTTACCAAAGATAATTGTACAGACATCAACATGAAATTATGAAAACTTTTGAATAATAGAAATACTTTTGATTTCATATTAAGTGAAAGATAATAACATGAAGGGTTTTTTACAAAATGATCTTAATTGTGTAACACATTTTGAAAACAAACTCTCTTAACTTTGAACAGCTACCTCTATATCACTCAGTCAAAAGCTCATTCGACATTTTATAGGGGTAGAATGTTCAGAATTAGGGTGAGCTAACAGCTAACAAAGAAAGGACTGAGACTATCTAAATGCATAGGGATGTTCTTTGAAATCACACCTATCACCCCCCCCCCCCCCCCCCGGCCAAAGTTGCAGGATATGCATTAGGTTCTGAATAAAGAGACTATCTTAGAGGCCCAAAGGTTGTTTTAAACTGTCTTCTTCTGTAAGAAATAAATAACCAGACTGTGTTATTCAGAATTCTCTGTCTATTCAAATATGTTCCTAAAAAGTCCTTCCACTTTTGTGTAATTTAAATAACTAGTTTCAAAAGTGTTACATAAAAAGGCTGTTGAAGATTTTCAATCATTTAAACAGGTGGGAAAATATTAGGCAAAACAAAGATAAATCAAAAGCCCAGAGACTTTCAAGTGTTCTGGCAAAAATATATGCAAGCGCATATACATACACAATCTAGTCGAAGGTTCTAGAATTTTCCAAGTGCCTGGTGATTATTTATGAAACATCAGAAAGCAAAGTGAAAGTGGTCACTCACACAAGTATTGTGAGATAATGCTTTGCATATAGTAGGTCCTCAAACAGATAAATGTACAGAGTGTTTGGCTAATCCAAATCAAGGATTGGCAAGCTATTGCCCCCATGCCAAATTTGGCTTGATGTCTATGAAAGATTTTTTTTATATGTTGTAAGTGGTTGTAAAAAAAAAAAAAAAAAAAAAAAAAAACAAAACCCTGGGCAAGCACCACGGCTCACTACGCTAATCCTCTGCTGTGGCGCCGGCACCCCGGGCTCTAGTCCCAGTTGGGGTGCTGGATTCTATCCTGTTTGCTCCTCTTCCAGTCCAGCTCTCTGCTGTGGCCCGGGAGTGCAGTGGAGGATGGCCCAAGTCCTTGGGTCCTGCACCCACATGGGAGACGAAGAGGAAGCACCTGGCTCCTGGCTTCGGATCGGTGCAGCACGCCGGCCGTAGCGGCCATTTGGGGGGTGAACCAATGGAAGGAAGTCCTTTCTCTCTGTATCTCTCTCTCTGTCTAACTCTGCCTGTCAAAAAAAAAAAAAAACCTGAAAGAAGTATAGTATTTTTGTGATACATGAAAATTTATATGACACTGAAATGTCAGTGCACATAAATATAGTATTATTGGAACACAGCTAAGTTCAATCACTTGTACCACAAGGGCACAGCTGAATCCTCATGACAGGTACTGTATGTGTTCCACAAGGCTTAAAATATTTAACACCTGGCTCTTTGAAAAAAAAAAGTTGGCTGACCCATGCTCTAGGTTCATAAAATGCATTCTTGAGAACATCAACAATTTCTGAGTCCAGATTTCTCATGAAAATATGGGGGCAGAAATCAAAAGTGGATTGCCCAGGAACACACACTCAGGTCTCTGGGTTTCTGGTTCCTCTAAACTCTCAATGCAACTGAGTCTCTTTGCAAAGTCTATTTCTTCCTCTCTGAGGGTAAAATGAATACTGTGGATTTCATAATGTAGAATGAGTATACATGTTTACTCTGCTGAATGTATCAAGAGAATCATAATTTAACAGGATTTCAAAAAGGCATTTTTATAGGTAGCACAATGCTTCAGATAGTATCAAGTTACTCCTGCCAAAATTTATTAAGTACTCAAATTAAGTAAATAAAATATAAAAGCAACAGACACATGTAGAAATTCAATGTCAGCTCTTGTATGGCATCAGAATAAATGGAAAAAACAACCACCACAAAGTAACATGAAGTTACCACTTTTCAAAATAATGAAGAGGGATCCAAATCAAACTCTTATTATCCAACCTATATCTTCCTACTGAATTTTTCTACAGAACTAATAACTGACCAAAATGTATCCTATATAACTGATCTTTCTCTAGTTATCATGGGCTTTAACATGATACTTCAGGAGGTCTGGTGCTGTGGCGCAGTGGGATGAAGTGCTGGCATCCCATATGGGCGCTGGTTCTAGTCCCGGCTGCTCCACTTTCTGTCCAGCTCTCTGCTATGGCCTGGGAATGCAGTAGAGGATGGCCCAAATCCTTGGGTCCCTGCACATGTGTGGGAGACCTGGAAGAAGCTCCTGGCTCCTGGCTTCGGATCGGCACAGTTCCAGCCATTGAGGTCAATTGGGGAGTGAACCATCGGATGAAGACCTCACTCTCTCTCTCTGCCTCTTCTCTCTCTGTGTAACTCTTTCAAATAAATAAATAAATCTTAAAAAAAAAGATGATACTTCAGTACATTTCAGGAAATTACCAAGTTATGGACCCCAGTGTTACATACATAAATATACACACACACACATTCTCATAACAACTCTAAAGGATATATCCTGTTATTATTTCAACTTTATATATGAAAAGCCCAAGACAAAGGTCATGTAACTACTAGTGAATGGCAGCGTCAATATTTGGAGTTATATAGCCTAGTCTATGCTCTTAACCAATATGCTCCACTGCTTCTTAAGAGTAAGGCAAGTTTAAGATAAGCAATATTTCCAAGTATGATAAGTAAAAACTGAACCTGGCACCTGATGCTCTTTTATGCTCTAAAATAAAACAGATATTTAATGGTACAACTAATGGTACAACACTGCAATAGCAAAGGATAAGGAAACAAGGGGGGAGTAAACACAGTCTTCACCCTCATGGAGCTTGTAATTTTGTAGGAAAGTGAAAACAAGTACTTAAAATTATGTATAAATTAATGGGAGTAGCAGTGAGACTATAACACACTGGAGAGAGGGAAGGTGGGGGGGGGGTATCACTATGTTCCTAAATCTGTGTATATGAAATACATGAAACTTGTATAACTTAAATAAAATTAAAACAAATGCACTAAATAGTAAGTAGGAAGAGAATCATTTGTAAAAGGGATGTGGTAGATTACATTATTTGAGCTATGTGACATGAAATGAAAGGGCTATTTTTATGGCTTCTCAGTCCAGAATGAGAAAAGTTGATCATCTGGGAGTACAAAGCATGGATTCTGGGGGTTGAGGAGAACAGACCCAGTTTGCAATTGTGGTTGTGGGGGAAACTCAAAGACTTACAATTTAAAATTACAGTTACCCAATTCCATTAAGAGCCTAAAGTCAGATATTGGAAAATAATATATTCCATCAGGTGGACTATATGATTTCTGTCACTTATGCAGGAGTTGGAATTGAAGCAGAGCAAGAGGAATAGTACAAAATGGCAGAAGGCTAACAGAGTTAGGCTTGAGGGAAAACATGTGGATTCTAGAGTGCTTGACAATATGCTTGCAAAGTGTAGGTGATGTGCAAAATGCAGCTAGAGGGGAAAACATAGGTTGGGGACAGATGGAGAGGATAAGGAAGGGTAAAAGTAAGATCACAATGAGGGCAACAGACAGACAAGCTGAAGAACTGTACAGGCAAGAGCTATATGAGGATGGTTGTGGGTGGAAAGATACGTTTGAAGTTTGGGATCTTGGTGTTAGCTATATTTGCGATGACAAAGTAGTTAAATGTTTACATGAAGTGGAGATTCTGAATACAGAAAAACATTCATAATGATGGAATCAAAGACAAGAAACTTTGAGACCAAGTTGCAGAATAGGGCATCATTTTCAATGGTAAAATTATTAACACTCATTTCCTATTTTCTACTAAATAGACACTTAGTTCTGTGATTTTGTATTGCTTTTGTATTTTTATAATTTTTTTCTTAGTCGATGTTTTTGCATTGTTTCTTTCTTTTTAATTTTTTTTGACAGGCAGAGTTAGACAGAGAGAGAGAGAGAAAGAGAGAGAGAGAGAGAAAGGTCTTCCTTTATCCGTTGGTTCACCCCCCAAGTGGCCGCTACAGCTGGCGTGCTGCGGCTGGTGTGCTGCGCACGATCCCAAGTCAGGAGCCAGGTGCTTCCTCCTGATCTCCCATGCGGGTGGCAGGGACCAAGGACCTGGGCCATCCTCCACTGCACTTCTGGGCCACAGCAGAGAGCTGGACTGGAAGAGGAGCAACCGGGACAGAACCCGGTGCCCCGACCGGGACTAGAACCTGGGGTGCTGGCGCTACAGGCGGAGGATTAGCCTAATGAACCGCAGTGCCGGCGTATTGTTTCGTGATTTGAGGGAGAGTTATGTTTAGAAGAAAGTTACAGTAAGTTTGTGGAAGAGGGCATGATTAGCATAAGGTGAAAATCAGATTCTAGCGGAGCAATATTTTATTATCTCTCTCGGGAATGCAGATTGACAAAAATTAAGTTTTGGTTTTAAGAACAGCATGCACTCAAACATCTTGAACAGTTTTGCTTCCCATATTTTCAAAGTAGATAATATAAAAATAATTGGTAATACCTTCAAGATGAGAATGACACGTTGCTGTAAAAAAATTGCTTTTTTAAAGCTATTTATATTACATTGAATCAATAAGTTACATAGATACACCAGGATAGTTTTAGCATGCCACTGCAGACTTAAAGGTTTTTCTTTTTCTCTTTTTAAAAAATGTACATAAAGTATCATAGAGCTACCGTGAATTATTCAAAATTCAGTAATTCTGAATTACTGACCATATTTATTTTCAAATGGCCACAGTTTTCAGATATGGATATATAATGGTAAAAAAAAAAAAACCAGTACATCCAGATGCTAAGAAATGAGTGAACTACTCCCTGAATGCAAGCACATATGTTTTGTAAGCCAATTAACTCTGGAGGGCCTCTGGAGGGTACCAATAAAAACCTTTCAAGAGTAATTTACCCCCCAAAAGCTCAAAAGAATTAATATACCTCTAAATGTATCTAAAAGAGCCCAGTCAACAATCACTTTAGACCTATAAACGAATGTATAGAATACTGCCTAAATAGATTTTTATGCAGCAAAATCGAGAGCAAATTCATGGCATACCTTTAGGATTTGCTTTAATGAAATTCTGGTTTCTCTCACAAGGGTCTTTGGGGAATGAATAAAAAATGTGAGACAGCACAATAAGAACAAAAAGAAAGCTAGTCTTGGAATCAGAAGACCTGTCTTGGTTCCTTTCCATGTGACTTTGGGCAATGCATCTTAAGGTCTCTGTGTGTCCATTTTGTGACTTGCATACAGAAATAATACCCCCTGCCCCTAAGAATTTGAGGGGTTGTTATAAACATACAGATGAGTTGTAACTCTTTATCAATAGTGTTAGGAAAAATCTTCAGCTGATGGTAGTATAAATGTTGCTATCAGGAAACTGCTTGGCAGCAGGATGGGGCCCAAATAGCTTCCTAACTTTTTGCCAGTGTCCCTGTATAAAGGCAATATTTACAAAGCAAGACATAGTAGATGGAATACATTTTTCAGAGGAAACTTTTCTGGGATGCTTGCATTCTACAGCAAGGAATACTTGAGTCAAAATTTTGTCAAATTATTAAAATAATTATGTTTCATTTTAGACCCATAGCACATAATATGAAGAACTCTGAGGGTAGACATTGTGGTGCAGGGGGTTAAATCACTGCTTTGGATACCCACATAACACAGTGGAGTGCTCGAGATCAAGTTCCACCTCCACATCCAATCCAGCTTCCTGCTGATGCACCTAGGAAGCAGTGGATGACGTACCAAGTATTTGGATCTCCACCACCCACATGGGAAACACAGATGGAGGTTTGGGCTCTAGGTTTCAGCTTGGCACAGGCCTGGCAGTTGTAAGCATCTGGGGAGTGAACCAGCAGATGGAAGATCTCTCCTCTCTCTCTTCCTCCCTACCCCGTTTCCTCTCCTGTTTCTGTTGCTCTGACACTTAAATGGGATGCCAGTATTGCAGGCAGAGGCTTAATCCCCTGTGCCACAATATCTGCCCCTTGGCAAACTTCATCTTAACACACTGCTCTTACATCAATACTAGAGTCTGTATAATTTTGTTATTATAAATATGCTGAGGATTTCCAAATCTCTCGATCCAAGTCTAAACCTCTCATCTGAGGAACACTCTTCTATTTCACACAAAACTAAACACGTTCAACTGGTGGTCTCATGTCTTCATAAGCATTATATTCAGATCTCCGTCCCCCAGAAACCAATCTATTCCTGATTATCCTGTATCCCCCAGTGGTACCACCACTCTGCCAGCTGTCAGTGGTTAAAACCACACAATTAGCTTTTACTCTTTTTCTTTTCATTACTGAAATCCATATAAATCAGATCTAGTTGATCACTAAGTTTCATCAATCTTTTCCAAAATGCCTTTTAGGACTTATTTTTGCCTTCAATTGCAATCACTGTTTTTCAATTTTCTTTTATTAAGTTATTTAGTTGAGAGGTGGGGGTGGGGGGAAGAGAGAGAGAGAGATACAGGGGTGGGTGGGTGGGTGGGGCAACCAGATATCCAATTTACTGGTTCAATTCCTAAAAGCCCACAGTAGCCAGGGCTGGGACAGGCTGAAGCTGGGAACTGGGAACTTAATCTGGGTCTCCCAAGTGGGTGGTAGGGATCCAACTACTTGAGCCATCACCTGTTGCCTACCAGGGTACACATTAGCAGGAAGCTAGCATGGAGAGCAGAGCTAGAACTCAACCCAGGCACTCTGGTATGGCATGCAGGCATCTTATCCATTCACCACACAACCTCACTTGGCAATCACCACTTTTCTGAACTCACAACACCTAAAGGTTCGACTAATGCCACTGGCTCCATGCTTTCAATCCACCTTACATAATACCTCTGGGAGAAAAAAGTCAAAATACTGATGTCACTATATCACTCTTTGATTTGATCAGTTAAAATTAAAACCTTCAATTACATCTGAAGTCCCAAAAGCTACCATAGGTTACAGAATGTAATTACAAACTAATGAATATGACTAATATCCTGAACACAAATCAAAGAGTTTTTAGGATAGAACACATTAAAGTGAGACAAATTAGTGAGAAACTGTAGTGCTATAGCAAATAGAAAAAAACAGTTGTAATCCCCATGCTGAACATAAAATGAAATCACTTTTATAAACTCCATATACCACCCTTTCTGTCCCTGGAGAACTAAAAGTGTATCTTCATCCTTTTGGTAAACACATGAGCCCTTTGGGATATAGGCAGACAAGGGTACATCAGTAACACACTAATTCCTTCTCTCTGTGGCATGAGTTAGAAGCTATGATTTAAATCAATTATTTAAATATGCAAATCACATTTCATGCATAGATCCCTCATTGATCTTGCAAAGACCAGCTCTCAGCTACATTTTTAGCATGACATACAGAGAGAAATCTCAATTTTGCCAAGATAATCTTGTTTTATTGCATTTCTACAGTTTTCTCTTTGCAAATTGTTACTAGTGTCACCCTTTAATGAGAAGCGAGGTACAGGGATTCTAATTTTATTTGAGATTTTATTCATTTAGGGGAAAAAGTTCTCTCTATTACTTTTCAGAAATAGAAAAACTATGTCTTATTTACATAATGGTAAACTGCTCATTTTCTTTTCTCCATTAACAGAATATTGCTGCCTAATAAAGGGTATGGTCTTAGGAAGAAAAAAGGGAGCATACACTAATGAGCAGTACTAGAGGAACTTGCAACATTGGGAAACAATTTTTTTTCACTTATCTTACTTGCCATCTATCAACAGACTTCATTTTCTACATGAATTCTCTTTTCACAAAAACAGCATTTTCAAATTTTCCACCATGCACACAGAATCCAGTATATGACCTCAATCATTTTAGGACACATGGTCTCATATTATTTGCAGTTAAAGTTTAAGTATTTGGCATGAAAACTAATTTTCCCTCTAAGATTTGCTATATTCATCTGCTAAATTTTCTAATACAAAGTTAGGGACAGGATTTAATAATATAAATAGTTTAAGAATTTAAACATTTGCTTAGGAATCCCTTGGAATTTTAAAACCTGGATCTCAGTTTTGCAGCTTTATATAATTATGCCTTTCAGTAAATGACGTACATGCTGTTTCTTAAATGATCTAAATTCTTGTTTTGCTTTAGCATCCACTATCACACACAACTCTGACTTTGCAAGACTTGGAATAAACTAAGGCCCTATTTGAGATAAGTCTTTTTTTTTTTTTTTTTTTTTTTTTGACAGGCAGAGTAGACAGTGAGAGAGAGAGACAGAGAGAAAGGTCTTCCTTAAGAATTTTTTCTTAGATTCCACCTGGTTAAACTTTTGGCTATCATTTTTTAAGAAGATTAAATTTCTATCACATCCTTGAAGGTAAGGAACACGTTTTGTACTCCTCAATGGACTTTGTATACTGTGTTGCCATTAGTAGGACTACAGAAATATTGGGTGACATGAATAAATGTGTTACCATTCAATGGTCTATTTATTGGTCAGCTAACAACAAACAATATAAATTCCTAGGTAATAAATGGGCAGAATGTGGAAATAGTCACATATCATGTTGATCTATGTTGCTTTAATGACTTATAAATCTGGTACTGTGCTCAGAATACTTCAGGATCATGAATAGCCAAAGTATTTTGTTAATACTAATTATATTAGGTGAAAGAATAAATGGCATAAATTTTAATATTAACATATTTTTATGTTGTTATACTCAAGTACATTAAGTTTGATTATTGCAATATACACACTTCTTATGATTAAAGTTCTTGACAGAATTTTTAATCTGAAAAGAATGACTGAACTATACAAAATGGCTATTTTTGTAGGTCAATATACCAAGGTAGAGATAATGGAACAAATTCCAATTCCACTCTATTTTTTAAAAAGATTAATTGGTTTAAAAGGCAAAATGACAGAGACAGGAGAGGCAGAGAGAGAGAGAGAGAGAGAGAGAGAGAGAGAGAGATCTTCCATGTGCTGCTTCATTCCCCCAAATGAATGCAACAGCCAGGGCTGGGCCAGGCAGAAGCCAAGATCCTGGAATACCATTTGAGTCTCCCACATGTGTGTCAGGAATCCAAGTACTTTGGCTATCATCTGTTGCCTCCCAGGCACATTAGCAGGAGGCTGGATTGGTAGCATGGAGTATTGGGGCATGAGACAGGCACTTGAGTATGGATTGAGAGCATCCAAAGCAACAGCTTAAACCACTGTACCAACCAACTCCACCCCATAAGTGGAATTCTTTTGACTTCATTGACTACTTGAGTATTTGAATTAGATGCTTTTTAAATATATACTCACTTCTCATCCTTCATAAATAAGCCAAGGCATGTTTTTAATTATATTACATAATTCCTAGTATAATATTTATTTTTATAGTCATAATATTTTATCAGCTATTCTCCAATTTAAAGTGGAGAAGACATTCCATTAACAACACCTACAAACTTCAAAGTCTTCCTCATCCATTCTTTCATTGAATGGGCAAATATTAGGGGATTGTTACCATAATGATTGTTTTTAATTCTTCTTTTTCTTAGTTCCTAGAAAATGTACAATTTATCTTGCTCCATAAGCACGTGAATCTCTTATACTGCTTTCTAAGTATTTGTTATCTGTGAATCTTATGTGTTCAATAAGAATGTTAATTCCTCTAGAGTAGTTGTATTTTTCTCATAGGATCTACCTATGCTTAGGTATCACTATAAGTGCTCACAATGTATCTGTGATATTACAATTAAGATTGCTGACAAAATTATGCTTAGGTTATCATTAGTTTCCCCTTTGCAGAATGTATGCTTCTGGTAACATAATATTCACAATAGAAACTAGACAGATTCATTTTTTTTCCTTTTAAAAAATATTAACTAGATAAATATATGGGAATTGAGCTCATCTTCAGCAAATAAAAGAGTCTTGAAGATATAAATACTCAATGGTCCATTTTTACACTGTAAAGTGGAGAGAAAATGATGGACTTGGATTATGAAGTTAGCACTTCTAGTGAATATGAGACAGCAGTAATAAACTTTTTAATACACTAGGTAGACATGACTAGGAAAGATAATTAGAAAATCAGGCAAGGACAATTAATCAAAGAGGTCAGTAAAGTAGGTGTTCATAAAACATGATATACATGTTAAATATTTTAACAAAAATGTATAAATAACCTTCATTTGCTAATCTTTTTGATGTAGAGCTAAAGATTTCTAGGTGAGTTATGATTCTCTGATTGGTTGTCTGCAGAGCCTTGCTTGCATATAACCTAGGCATAAAATGTACTCCCTAACCTGTTTCTAGATTTAAGTTTCTAGAACTTAAATATTCATGAAAGATTCTGATTACAGAGAGCTTTTGGAGTTGGTTCCTATCTTTAAGTTTGATTATCCTCACATTCAACCTAGTTTTTGTAAAAATGGTCTATTAAAAAAAAAAACCACGGCTTCTTGGTTCACATATTTCACTAAAGTCAATAAGTGCACTCACAAGTACAACTGCCATATACAGCAGCATTGTAGAAAATAAGCATAGTTGATTCACAGTAAGCCAAGATGTACTTGAGGACAGCCTAATAGCTCTAAGCAGCTGGAGTTTCCTGGGCCTCAGTCAACACCTTATATTCCATGAAGTGATTCCTCAAGGAGCCTGTTTACAAGAAGGTGGGTTAAGTGAACTCCTAACATAAAGGCAAATAATGGCAGACTGTCCAACAAGAGGTGCATTCTTAACAAACGCCTTGCTGAGATCATTTTCAAATCACATTCAGAGATTTTGAGTTTGGAATATTGTAAGATAGGTATCTTTCTAAAATGAATGACTTGTCTAAGGATTAAGACACCACTGATATTGGAACTCATCTAATCTTAGAAAATCTATTTCTCTGTCAAAAATATGTTGACAAACTGGGAGAAAACACAGCCTATTTCCCTTATAAGACATATAAGTTCACCTAGAAATAAGTTACTGCATTGATGGACTCATATCAAAATTCAAGGAAGTAACACACATACACTAAGCATTTCAGTTTAACAATCTTCCCTTCAAGAATGAAAGACAAAAATGAGCTTGTTGTTATATCTGCTCACAATTAGAGAGAAGTAGTATCATTAGAGACAGAAAGTGGTTTATTGATGGGCCTCATTTTTCTCAGTCCATAAATGAAACCATTTTGCTCCTAATGACCATAATCCCCTACTTAATCTTGACAGTGCTAAATTACACTTGGATATCTAACGATCTCAATCTTTCCCTTAGTTTATTAAACTGTAAAAAGATCAAACAGATACTAAGTGACTTGAAAATAGTTAAAGAAAGACCATATCATACTTTTACTAACTCTGTGGTAATTAGCGACAATGGCATTTGCCATCATAGTCTAATTTAAAACCTTGAAATACTGAAAACTGGTGTTTTCAAAATCCAACAACTAACAACTGGGATAATAGAAGTGAGCAGTGAACTTAAAAATAATCAAGCCATGGTGGGTACGATGGTATTAACTGATCGATTCATTACCCAGAAAGGTAATAGGGACTATTTTTTTTTAAATCAAGCTGATATACATCAATTTGAAGCACACCAATTTGAGAAAATAATAATTAAAGAAACATTATTAATTGGCTGTGTTTGGGCGTTGGCAGTTGGAAGTGAATCTGAAACTAGTGAGAGAACATTTTAAAAAAACATTCTAGAATTGAGAGTAAAAAGTTGAACCATATGTATAAGAATAAAATTTCATCATTTAAAATATAAATATTGTAAAACATGAAAAATTTACTTTGGTCTCAGCACTAAGGAAAACAAAAGGACAAGGGAAAAACTAAGATCTTTTCATACTTTAAGAGAAAACAGAAACAAACCATAAAAGAAACTATAATCTCCAGACAATTCTCCCTCAGAATTCAAGAGTCACATTACAATAGCACTATACTTTATTTTAAGCACGTAAATGAATGAAAATCAATTATATTAACTTCAAATCTTCATTTAAAATTATACCATATTATTGTATATGTTAAAGTGAATTTTGGGATAAATCCAATAAATGATTCATGTTTCATATATGTCCTTATCATTAAAAATTGACTCTAATTTCAGTAAACAGATTAATCTACTTTTATCAGAAACATTTTGTCATTTAGGGGTGCATGTCTTTCTATTCAATAATGTAGGTTTTCTTTTTATTCTTCAAACACTGGAATCAACAACAAAATGAAGAAACAAGTCAGGATATGGTTGAGATGCATTTCAAATCATGTTTGCTTCAGTGTAATATAGTGAAGTTTGCTACAGAAATGTAATTAACACTTCAGATACTGTTGGAATAACTTCATCTAAATATAAATCTTTGGTACAAAGCCCAATTCAATTTTCATTTCTGTTAAAAAAAAACTAAGCATTTTTAGATGAAAGATATAGACATTTAATATCAATCATTTGTGTACTTTGTGGAATCAGCTCATTCCAATCTAAAAACAGTCTCATAAAGAAAAAAGGAGCAAAATCATTTTGTTAAGTTGTGAGAAAATTTTAATACTATTACTTTAGATAAAATTTTTAGCAAGAAATTCCAGTGACCAGCTTACAAATTAATCCCTTTATTTTTAAACAAAATTAGAATACCTTCTGTTTAATCAAAAAAATTCGTGTACAGCAAAATTACTTTTAAGTAGATATATTAGCAAAAGAGGCTTTCTTTAATAAATTACACGTCAACCAAGGGTCTCAGAGCATTTCTATGGATACAAAAACCTCAGCATCTATGCAGATAGTATTTTTAATTGAGCTGGATTCTTAGGGTAAATTATAGATGATCTTTATCTAACTGCAAGATCAAACATACATGTACGAGGTTTTTTTTTTTTTTTTTTTTTTTTTTTTTTTTTTTTGACAGGCAGAGTGGACAGTGAGAGAGACAGAGAGAAAGGTCTTCCTTTGCCGTTGGTTCACCCCCAATGGCCACCGCAGCTGGTGCGCTGTGGCCGGTGCACTGCGCTGATCCGAAGCCAGGAGATAGGTGCCTCCCCTGGTCTCCCATGGGGTGCAGGGCCCAAGCACTTGGGCCATCCTCCACTGCACTCCCTGGCCACAGCAGAGAGCTGGCCTGGAAGAGGGGCAACCCGGACAGAATCCGGCGCTCCGACCGGGACTAGAACCCGGTGTGCCGGCACCGCAAGGCGGAGGATTAGCCTAGTGAGCCGCGGCGCTGGCTTTGTACAAGGTTTATAAGTGCTTGTGGTATCAGCGCTGTGGTATGGTGGCTTAAGCTGCTGCTTGCATTGCCGGCATTCCACATAGGCACAATTAAAGTATATATGCAAAAATTCTTATCAGTCATCTCACCAAAGAAGATTTAAAGTTGGCAAATAGAGGCTGGCGCTGTGGCACAGAGGCCTCTGTCTGGCCATTGAGGCCATCTGGGGAGTGAACCAGCAGATGGAAGACTTCTCTCTCTCTGCCTCTCTCTCCCTCTCAGTAACTCCACCTTTCAAATAATCTTTTAAAAAGAGTTTTCATTTATTTATTTTTTCAAAGATTTTTTATTTGACAGGCAGAATTATAGACAGAGAAAGGTAGAGACAGAGAGAGAGGTCTTCCATCTGTTGGTTCATTCCCCAAATGGCTGCAACAGCTGGGCTGATCCAAAGCCAGGAGCCAGGAGCTTTTCCTGGGTCTTCCACATGGGTACAGGGGCCCAAGCACTTGGGCCATCTTCCCCTGCTTTTCCAAGCCATAGCAGAGAGCTGGATCAGAAGTGGAGCAGCCAGGACCTGAACCACTGCCCATATGGAATGCTGGCACTGAAGGTGGCAGCTTTACCCACTATGCCACAGTGCCAACCCCTAAGTTCTTGTTTATTTTTATCTAAACTCCAAATACAAGGGATCTTCAAAAAGTTCATGGAAAATATGTATCTTAAAAACACTATGCATAAGTTTTTTCCAAAATATTTTGCACCAAAATAAACTTATCTTTTCATTCTGTATTTCCATAAACTTTCTAAAGGAATGAAAATGTGTATATGAAGTTCAAGCATACTAATTTTTATTTTAGAATTTGAAAACAGTAGAGTATTGGCAATTACACAGTTTGATCTAATACAATATGTTTTTCCTTCAACGGTGCCATATGGTCAAAAACTTCAAATCATTTCTCTAAGTATATATATCCTTGAAGGGCACTTTAGGCACTAGCAGTGGCAGTAATATTTGCAATGGATACATTTTTAGGAAAAAATAAGACTTCAGTCAAGGCCCTATTTAAACTTAAATTAGGATATTTCCATTTTTTCTTTAACAGAAACCAGAAATTAAACTACAGTTGAGCCAAGCAAATACTCACATGAGTTCTACAAAGCTAATGTCAAAAAGGAAAAAATAATCTGCTGAGGTACTTTTAACAATATTTTGTCTTGCTACATAAATAGATTGTATGGCAAAGCTTTTATAGTGATAGCTGTATATACATACATATATATATATATATATATGGGTTATTAAATGTACTAATTATTATTTACCTGGAAACCAAGGATAGTGAGCACTTTTTCCCTTAATATCAGTAATTATATGACACATATAAAAATATATTTTAAGCAGTCTTCACACAGTATAAGGAAAGGAATGTTTTATAGAAGCTGTAATAGGAGAAGCAATATGGTGACAGCAAACGAGTAAAGTTTGAGGCCATAAGACACAAAGTGGAGTTTTGAAACATTCAGAAATTGACAGAGCTTGTTAGTATATCCACCTCTGTAACCATGCCAACAGTGTCATGGAGTGGCTCTCTTCCCAGCTACCATCTGCTCCCACACTACCTTCCCTGCTCGTACCCCATCTCTGTAGTACAACAGCCCCTCTGGCCCCACCCTACTTTCTTACTCTACTGTAACTCGGCTATGGGATGGCGGGGAACAGATGGCAGAACAGAAGTGTTTACTGTAAACCTGCAACTTCAAGTCGTTCTCTTTGCTCTCCTCAAGACCCAAGTTAAATAATGACATTAAAGGTCATCTTACATTTCTCTCTCTCTTTTTGTATTTCTTCTAAAATTTGTAAGTACTGATAAGGACATAGCAGAAGGGAGAAAGACCTGTCCAAATGAAACTTCCATGCATTCAGGATTTCTAAAAACATAACTTTCATTTCTCTAGGTAGGAAGTACAGAAGTTGCAGAATCCTAGGAATCAGAACTGAACTAAACTACATGCAACAAACAAAAGATAGCCAAAAAAAATACATTTTGACAGAAGGTGTGGTGCATCTGGGAAAGAGGAAAATGCATTATATAGCAAATGTGGCTTGGCAATAAATACAGGTATAATTTTCTGCTCCCAGTGTTTATTCTGCAAACAATCTCAAAATATAAACTGTTCCCTCCTTGCCATCTTATCATGAAAGGAAAATATCCTTGAGAATTGACTGCATCACTGCTATGATTTTGCATGCCTGTTGAGAGATCTATTTTCAGTTTTAACTTGTCCTTGCCAATCTTCTAAGTGGTCCATAATTCTCAATGATGAGTATTTTGCAGATGGTAAATCTAATCGTTTTGACATCTATAAAAGATATTCAGTTGGTAAGTAAGATGAAAAACGATGGTGCAGAAATATGAAGTCTATCTTGGGATAACAATAAAGCTACAACTATGGGTAAGTGTACCTTCACCAGGGTAGTTTCTCTCTAGAGCTCTATTTTCTTTTATGTATTATCAATATTCTTGAAGAAAAGAGCATATAAAGTTGTATATGTATATTTATGCAATGGATTTCATTGTAATTTTTAGCTGTGAATTCCTATGAATAAAAATGTGGCTTGAAGATTTGATTTTAAAACATGATGACAACATTAGCGCTTATAATATCTATCAGATTACGGGCATTATTTTTCCTTTTATTATCCGTACTTTTCAAACTTTCTAAAGTATCAAAAAGGAAAACTTCTATAGCCTTCTTTTATTTATGCTTTTCCCCCCGACAGAAAGAAAAATATAACAAAAACAAACCTTACATTAACTTTAGTCAATAAATATTTATTTAATTTTCCCATAGAAGACTCTATCAAGTAGTGTATGTATATATATATATCACATATAAATAACCATACATATATAAGCTAATTATCCATCACAGAAATCACTAAAATATTAAAATATAGCACACAGTTTTTATATTTTACTATTCAAATATCCTTTATAGAATATAATTATCCTGAATGACTTGCCTTCCAAAGAATCTGCCAAGCACAGGACACATTTTCACATACAACTTAGCCCATGTCAGGCTACTAATTCCATGTACACAAAACATATTCATTGTATGTTCAGCAAATTTTATGAATGCTTAATAATTTTTTATTTTCTTTTTAAAGTTTTCAAAATTAGAGATCAAGACTATTTTCAAATATTTTAAAAACCTTGCTATTTTAACACAAGACCAGATTTTAATTTTATGTCATTGTACCTTTGGTATTAATGTTAAATTTTCAGAAAAACACTAAGCAATATTTTAAGAATTATAGTCAATTTTTTCACACAAAAAAAGAATAACTTTTCAAAAGACTTTCTACCAGATGTCTGTTTTTGGAAGGGGCCTACTATATTCTATTCTGAGTTTAATAAATAACTTATTGCTTTAAGTATGAGTTACACTATCCAATAGATAAGAAAGTTTGTTGATGGGATATATATTTAGTGTGATTTTGTTTTCTTGTTTTGACAGGCAGTATTTGATTTTTACCACTTGGTCAAGATGCTAACGTTAATAAAACCAGTAGAATAAAAAAACATATATCTGTGTGATAATTTCAATAAAAATTGAACTCATAACTTATTATATATATTTTATAGTGTTACATTCAAGAGTCAGCTCAAGTGTGCTTGCACAGGAAAAGCTTGTCCTTACGCCTCAAAACAGAAATTAGGAGTTCTGTCTTTTGTAGTCCTAAAGCATGCCTCTTCTCTAGGTTTTTTTTTTTTTTTTGAAAATTTTAAGTTTCTTTTTTGCAAAAAATTAAGTTTGCATTGTTGCTGAATTGAAAAAAACGTATGAATGAACATCCATGTAAAACTGTTTGTAAATATTTGATTAGGTAGAAAATAAAATGATGGGGAAATATCCTTCATTCAGAGTGAGGGCAGAAGAGTGTCTTTCTGGAAAATGGGGTGAGTCTGGTAGCTCAGCAGAGTAAGTAACATATAAGAGAATGGCAATTGCCAGCAGAATAGCTTTGGGGTGTGATCATGAGGGTATCAGGGTAAGTAGCCACAATAAATCAGGGAACAGAAACATAGTTTCTTCTTTCTTACTGCTGCAAGTGAGCTTCCAAAGTAAGGAGCCAAAGGAATTAAGAGTTGTAGTTTGTACTGACAGTGACTTAGAATATGTATCTCTTCAGTGTAGCCTGAGTGAACAGGACAGATTTGAAATAAAATGTAACAATCCCAGAGTTTTTTAATGTAGTCTTGACATTCTGTGCTGATAAGCATAAGAGTGGCATAGGAGAGGTGAGGGTCAATGGTACATCCCTGATTCATTTAAAAAAATTTAAAATTTATTTGAAAGGCAAAGAGATAGACACACATATCTCCCACCTGCTGGTTTACTCCACATATGCTTGCAACAGCCAGGGCTGGGCCAGACCAAAACTGGGAGCAGGTAACTTCAACCAGATATACCATAAAAATGGCAGAGTTCCAACTACTTGGCCATGACCTGCTGCCTCCCAGGATGAGGAGTTAGAAGCTGGAGTTAGGAGCAGAACCAGCACTTGAACCCATGCACTTCTATATGGGATGTGGGCATCCCAAGTGGCATCCTAACCACTGTACAAATACCCACCAAAGCTCTGATTTTTTTTTTTTTTTATTGCAGCTTGGAAGATCTGCAGCCAATACATTCCCCTTTTCATTTCGTTTCCATTCTTCTTAGTTTCTTAGACTTTAACCTACACTATAGAATAGTTAACATCAATATTATAAAACTCAGTTAATATTATTAAACTCAATTAGGTGTTAACTATGTGAGATGCGTACTGTGTTAGGTATAACAAGAAATTCTGCCCCACATTTCTCCACTCTCCCTTCCTGTATATAGATGCTAATAGTTAAGTCAAGGCAAGCAAACAGAAACTTAGAGCTCATTAAGAGAATTACAAGAGAAGGCTTGACTATTCAAAGGAAGACACCATTGTCCCCAGTGGGGTTTTGTTACTGAAGAGACAGAATTTGAGATGGGGCTCAAAGGAATGGTAAATTTTATCTGTAGCAAGCAATTACTGTCTGTCAGGATCACACTAATGCTATAGCCTGGTTCTTTCCTATCTACCCCTTCTTCTCTTAACAAACATTTCTTTCTTAAGACATGTACAGCATGAGCTAACAATTTTATGTATAACCTATGTGACACTCCTCTATATAATTAAGAGACATCTTCAATGTAGTCAACAGCATTTTGAAATATGTTTCCCATAGAAGATTCATTAATTCAGTCCTCACAATATCTTTATTTGTATCATAGTACTCCTTACTAAGAAATACAACACATAACATGTCTCAAGTAACTCTATCAGTCCTTTAAGTGATCCTGCTGCTAGTTTAAAATTCTTTCAACGAATGAGTCCAGTGAATAGGTCTCTGACACTACCAGAAAAGGGTTAATTGCTACATGAATAAGGGGAAAATAGTATAATTTTGTTCTCAAGATTTGATTGTTGAACCTACTGAAACAATTTCATACTTCTACCGTCAGAAACAAATATTTTAAAATATGTAAACTATAAACTACAACTTGTCCTCACTGCTGATGGTATATATGTGTTACATGAGTGTATGAACCATATTTATATTTGCATGTATATCTACACAGATGCTCCTCACCTTACCATGAGGTTATTCACGGTGAAAACACTTTAAGTCAAAAATGCACTGAATCCACCTAACCTACCACACATCCCAGCTTGGCAACACAGCACACCGTATAGTATTGAATGCTCACCCTCATGGTCATGTGGCTGGCTGACAGCAGCATGGCAAGAGAGGATCATACTGCATACTACTAGCCCAGGAAGTAGATTGCTTCCCACTTTGACAATGTTAATTAACTCAGGCAGTGGATGGTAGCAGTCATTTAATAGGACAAACAAGCAGCAAAACACTCATTATTTACCTATCAGACTTTAATAATATGAAATACAGGTGTTCACACATCACCTTCAATCCCTTACTATACGATCTCACGGCTAAAAGGACATAAGAAGGACAACTGGTTAAATGACAAAAGACTCACTGGAGAATTCATCTCCTTAGCCTTCAACTTCAATGATGACACAGTTAATGGGGACCAAATTCAGTCTCATTTCTCTTTTTCATATTGATCCAATTCACTTCATAGACATACTCATAGTTAGAACAAGAAATTAACAGTTTTTGAAACAGTTGAAATTCATTTCTCTCGTAGTGTACATGAAAGATTCATATCACTGTTAAAAACAGTTGAATTCTTGCATGACTATTGAAGAAAAATATCCCCTGTATGGAATGTTGACCTTAGTCAGTAAAAGGCCTCTAAAGCAATAAACTGCTGAGATTCAATGAAACCAAACCACCTAATATTCAAGAAAACTATATTAGAAGGATTGCGAGAGGAAGATCAGTAAGCCACTGTCTCCCAGAAGAAGACAGATTTGATGAGATCACTTTATTTCCTTTATGCATGTTGTTATTAAAAACCAAACAAAACACAAATCTATTCATCTAGATTACAAGCTATATATAAATTAAATACCAGGGGATTTTTTTCTTAAGTAAGATTATAGGAGCCTAAACCAACTCCATCATTTTCATTACTAGAATATCTAAAATTTGAGCAGTTAAGCATTTCTTATCTAAACTGTGCTTATTATTATAAGAAAAAATATGAATAATTCAAGGAACACAACGCATAAGACCACAATAAGCATTTTAAACTATAAGACCAATTTTTAAGAAAGAAGTTCCTAGAAAAGCCCTAAATACGAAGGCATTACAATATTCAACACTCTACACATATCTACACACACATAAAATAAATACTTTTTATGCTCACTTTTCAGTGAAAATATGTTATATTTAAATCCTACAATTATTTAGTTTAGTCAGTGGAATGTCAAAATAGAAGACTGGATTTTAAGTTACCAAATGGTAGAGATCCGATTCTATGCTCCTATAATTAGCTACCTGTGGTCTATGTTAGATCCATTTAGGACTCCATTTTTCTGCACAAGGAATTTCTTTCTCTTATACTCCTTTTTACCGGGCAATCTTTCACTCATCCTCTGATCAAGCTGCTTAGTAAAGCTTTCCTGGACTTCAACAGGAGAGTTGGTTACTATGCCCATTGCACCCCACAGCATTAGGTTAATATTGGTATAACATGAGCTGTTATGCTACATGGTAATTTACTTGCTTAGATATCTCTTTACTACATTGTGGGATTTTGGATGGTAGGTACTACACAGTATTTATATTTGTATCCTCAAAGTATCTGATATATACATGTTTAATAACAGTTTATTGAAATGAATTAGTGAAAATGTAAATACAACCATTAACAAAATGATTCTCTACAGTAAATCAAGAATATATTTGCATACTGTCCAAGTGTATTCAGTCCTTTAGTAATATTAAAATAGCTATGTTGGAAACATTTTTAGATGATGCAAATCAATATTTGCTGCATCTTATCTAATAAAACAAGGAAAATTGTAAAACATGACTTATAATAGTATTTAGATGGCTTTAGTAACTAACAGCAATTTTTTTTTGAAAGATTGATTGATTGATTTGAAAGGCAGAGTTACAGAGAGGCAGAGGCAGAGAGAGAGAGGTCCTCCATCCACTGGTTCACTTCCAGATGGCCAGGATCCAGGAGCTTCCTTCTGGGTCTCCCATGCGGGACTAACAGCAATTTGACAGGAAATGAAAGAACTGACTTAGCTGTTAGTCTTGATGATATTAACACCATAATGCCACATAGTGTGCATATTTTAACATTTCAATGAAAATGTATCTCTCAATCTTGGAAACAACTGAAAATACACACATTCCTAAGAAATCATTTCTTTCCATGATGTATAGAATGAAGCAAAAAACAAGAAGGAAATAATCTTTCCTCCTTTAATTGGGTGAAATAAAAATATGATCCATGTTTTCAACTGAAGTTAGAGGTTGAAATATGTCTATTATTTTAAGCTATTTTCATCTCATATCGTAGTAATTAGTCTCAGGTTTACATGCGCTAAGATAAAAAACATATGCACTTCTTTTCTCTACAGTGAAGGCATTTTTTACAGAAAAGAGAAAAGAACAATGCTGTTATCAAACCTGCATTTGAATTCCACATTGTAAAAAAATTATAAGTATCACCAATATAAACTGCATTTGCTACACAGTTCAACCATTCCTTTACAGCATATACACAAAATTAAATCATAATAATGGTTGTATAAGGGTGAAAATACTCAAATCTTCTTTCAAATATTTAACCAATAACTTCTTACTCACAAATTAAAAATAAGTGCTCCATACACTGCATTGAATGCAGGAAGTACTATGATGTCTGTGCAGATTATTTCATTTAATTTCAGTAACACTTTCAATAAAAACTACAGTTATTTTATAGGAGGAGACTAACGTACTGAAAGTTACAAACATGCCTAATATCACAGGAGCAGTTACTTGCAAATAAAGGACTCAAAGTCAGGTCCTCCTACACCCAAAGGTATTTCAAAGCTTCCAAGAAAAACAGAATTTAAAGACAAGTTTATTTTGGTGCAATTTTTTTTTTGAAATCCAGACATGTGTTTTTTTATAATATGTATTTTATATGAACTTTTTGAAGACTCCTAGCATGCATGGATTTCAACATTTTTTGTACTATAGTAAACCATTTTTAATTCTGCTTTCCATAAATTTTGAAGTACCTTTCTATGACTTTAAATACTATGACTATTACCTTAGCCACGCAACACTACTTCATCTTCAATAACTACAATTTAAAGAATAACAGGATCTATACTATTTTATACCACACAGTCTATATTTTAACTGAGGGCAGGAAAATAAGAACTTGATATAAAGCCGCTTTAAGATTAGTTAAAGTAACCTAAGGGGCAGGGGTTTAGACTAGCAGTTAAGATGCTGACATCCCACATCAGAGTACCTGGGTTCAGCACCCTTCTCTGGCTCCTAACTCCAGCTTCCTGTTATAGACCCTGGGAGGTAGAGGTGATGGTCCAAGTGATTGGGTTCTTGCCAGAAATGTGGTATACCTGGATTGAGTTCCCAACTCCCAGCTTAGGCTACAGACCAGCTCTGACTATTGCAGACATTTGGGGGTATGAACCAGTGAATGGGAGCATTCTATCTGTCATTATCTCTGTTTCTCTGCCTCTCAAAATCAATAAATCAAAAGTTTAAAAAAAAGCAAAACAAAACACTAAACACACATAAGATAAGCTATTTGAATGAAGCAAAACAAAAATCAGGCATCCCTATCCTTGAAGCTGAATATTTAGACCAAAATACCAACCAAAATCTTTTTCTCTAATAACCTACAAAATGGAGACTCAGAATCATTATTTAATTTTATACACCTTGAAATACAAACTGCTAACATACAGTGAACATGTTCATTAATAACTGTCTCACTGCCCACTCATTTTCTCAGTTTTACCTATTCCTAATGATATTTCACAGTATTAATTTAAGTGCCATTTTAGATGCTGAACAGATTTTTTTGTTCAGTATAAGGCAAAATAATGAGAGATATAGCATATTGTTTTACTCTTCATGAATAATGCTTAAGGATTTTAAAACCAAAATTTTTCGTTCCATGCAAAGGGAGAACCCCAAGATACTAATAAAAATACATATCGAAATGGTCCTAGATTTTCTTTTCTTCTGCTGTTATCAAATATGGAGGTTGACTAATAATCCTTTAAGCCAACTGTTCTATTTATTTCCAGGTCTGTATTTTGTTACTTTTTAGAGTTAAGTTTATTTTTCCTATCAAAATACTGCTGCTAACTCAGTACACAAGGGCAAGTTTCCAAAGTTGATTAGGTAGCAAACCAACACAGTTTACATAGTGACAAGCTACAAACTGAAGCTATTTTAGGCAATAGTGCACAATATGCTGGATGATAGTTATTTACCAAGTATTAGACTACAGAACAGTTCTCTAATATGCTGTGCAAAAACTCAAGGGGAAAGAAAAGAGAGCAGAGTTCTGTAAGTTCTTTGGTGTGGAGTCAGAGGAAGCCTACATAGGAGCGGAACTCATGTTCCGAGTATACAGCATGGCAAGGACAGAGTAGAGGGATACAGGAGTGAACAAAGTTATATAATTTGGTAGATTGTGATCCAAACTCTAAAGAAGCAGTTTTGGTGTCCCACAAATATCCATACTTTAAAGACTTAATCTCCAGGGTGGTGCTATTGGTAAATAAATGGTAGAATATTTTTGAGGTGGAGCCTAGTTGAAGGCTCTTGGGACCTCCATTGGGATTCGTGCCCTCCAAAAACAACTCTCATGAGAGGGTTATAAAACCCTGGGTTTGGGCTCAGTCTCTCTCTTTCCCTCACCCTCTCCCTCTCTCTCCCTGTCAATGGCTAAAGATGACAACACTAGTGCAACATGTGCTCCTACCATTGGCTTTGATCTTTACTACAGGCCAAATCAATAGAAACACCCAGTCTTGGACCTGAACCTTCAAAATGTGAGCTAAGTGAATTTTTTTTGTCTTTCGCTACCTCAAGTATTTCATTATAGTAACACAAATCTAATACAACCAGCAAGATCCTGGGTTGGCCAGCTTCTTAATTCTTTATTCACAAAGTGGTTTCAGTTTGGTTTCTTGATTCACCTCCTTTTATCTACCTCCCATCCACACCAATCTATGATTATGGTCATGTTTACATAATGGAAAACAAAGGGGAAATACAATTTTTTTTTGTTTTGCAGTACAAATCTGTTATATAAATGTGAAAAAAACAACTATTGCAATATCTCTTTTAATACAAATGGACAGAATACTACCTATATCCTCGCCTCATCTTGTACAGCTTAAAACAATGAACTCACTGCATTTCAAAGAGGGCTTATTAGATATATTCTGTTTAACCATATAAGGCAAAATGGAATTAAAACAAAATAAATTTACCAACTACTGCATAAGTTTGTAGATTTACTCTTTATGCTGATCTATTTTATGTGTGATTTTACTCTCCTACCCCATGGGCCTATTTTAGCGAAACAATATTTCAGTTTGTCAAAGATAAAGTGCACTGTGCATTGATTTCGCTGTCGTGTCCATTCCCTTTGCCAATAGGGACAGAACAAAGTTTTAAGATAAGAGTGCTTCATAACAAGTCCAGCTCAAAGTAGCTCCTGGCCTCATCAGAGTTTAATGAGACATTCAATCTAAGAAATAAATTAAATGACATTTTGGGATCATGCTTAATGAAGCGGGTATCTACAGAAGCTCTAGATTGCAATAGTGTTCTTATAATCTGTAGAGAATAGGGCAGGAGAATGTCATCAATCATTTGGGACAAAATGGCACTCTGTGGAATAGAAACTGTTGATCCTCAGTAGCTCCTGGTCTCAATCATGGCCCAGAACTGGTTTCTTGTTATGTCAGTATCATAAAATAGTTTTTACGTGCCCATTTTAATTCCATAAGTCAGTGTCTCATCATTGTCATAACAATATAAAAACATACAGTGTTTGTGAAACTCCAGAATGAACAATGTTGAGAAAATGCAATGTTAGAAAAACAAAGTAGAAAATAAATTTTTTTTAAATTGAAGTTTTCTTTTAACAGAAACAAAAGTGTAGTATGTCTAAAACAATGATAAGATTAATACTAGTAAAAAGAGACTTATGGTAAGTCATTAAAGGGAGAATAACAGATGATCCAAGCAGAATACAGTTCGCATACTACAGCTCTGACAGATCAATAAACTCACGTAGCATCTATGATTCCAAATCAACAAATATTTCACTTAAAATGAAAGTAAATTCCAGGTACATTGAAATATGCAAGTACAAATATATTAAGTCACACTTAAAATTATCAATAATTTTTTAAAAAAATTATAATCATATAAGTATAATTAAACAGAATGGGAAAACATTTGCGCCAAGTGTGTTATATGAAGAACTCACACAAAATAAAGAGCAAAATATTTTATCACAATAAATGGACAAAGGACATATAGTGTCAATTTACAAAATGAGTAATAAAGTTAGTTAAAAAATGAAAAATTTTCCTTTATTCAGAGTAGTAGAAAATTAAGCTACAAAAAAGAAGTTACCATTGAATATTTATTGGCACAATTTTAAAAAATGTCTCATTTCTATTTTTACATTTTTATTGAATTTGTATGTTCCTTGCTTGTATGACCAGCTGTCTCAATCTCTCTGTGGGAGTCAGAGTTACATAAATAAAATAGATAAAACCACTGTTTTTGTTGTGATGAAACTCAGATACTTATTTATTCCTGATGATTGTGTATACTGATACAATCTTCCTGGAAAGCAATTTTTCTAGAAATTTCAAAAGCAGAAAAATTTTTACCGATCTTGGCACACATAAAGAAATAAACCAAGGATAGACATATATAGTTAAAATAGAAATAAAGTTATTTTTAATAGTGAAATTTAAGAGGTCTTTGTGCTCCAGAGTTGGAGACTAATTTGATGAAGTCTGAATATCAATTTGGATCATAATTATATAATAATTTAAAATAACTATGAAGAAAATATAGCAACATATAAAGAATCACATGATTTAAAAATGATAAATGCAGTAAGTTCAATACAGACCACATAATTCAATAAACATTGTTTATGGGCAAAGGCTGGGAAATAAATCTATTAAGATGGAGGCACAAAGAACTGATCATTGTCTTAGATTACTAGGAGAAGGATATTAAAAACTTCCTTTCATTGACTTAACATTTAAAAAATAAATATGTTAAAAATTAAAATAATGCAAAGGCTTACATAATAGTCCACTTAATTCTGGCCCAACAGAATGAGCATCCTACTCAAAAGATATTTTTTGTAAGAACATTTGTTAGAATATTTTATTATCTTGAAACACGCAGAAATTCTACACATTCCTCTCTAAATATATACTGCCACAGACTATTTATACATTAAATTTATATAGGATTTTGTCAATCATTCCTTTGGCAAAAGTAGCTAACAGAGAGAAGCAACCATTATCTAATAGCAGGCTAATGCTAGATTCAAATTAATCTGAAAACAGACAGAAACAAATCAAGCAATTTAAATTATATTTTGAAGCAAAATTTTTTCTTTCTTTCTTTTCTTTTCTTTTTTTTTTTTTTTGACAGGCAGAGTGGATAGTGAGAGAGACAGAGAGAAAGGTCTTCCTTTCCCGTTGGTTCACCCTCCAATGGCCGCTGCGGCCGGCGCATCTCGCTGATCCGAAGCCAGGAGCCAGGTGCTTCTCCTGGTCTCCCATGCGGGTGCAGGGCCCAAGCACTTGGGCCATCCTCCACTGCCTTCCCGGGCCATAGCAGAGAGCTGGCCTGGAAGAGGGGCAACCGGGATAGAATCCGGCGCCCCAACTGGGACTAGAACCTGGTGTGCGGGCGCCGCAAGGCGGAGGATTAGCCTGTTAAGCCAAGGCGCCGGCCGTAAAATTTTTTCTTACAATCTGAATTGAAGAACCAGTTGACTCCTTGAGAGTTAATCAGCCTTTAGGCAGATGAATATATAATCAACAAAGATAAATGGTACTCTGTTCTTTCCATGAGTTCAAATAAGTGGGTTCTTTTTGAAAACAGGGGCCATGTCTTGTTTACTATTACATTCTTATCATCTATTACAGTACTGGTCACACAGTAAATGATATATCGAACAACAGGATGGATGGATGGATGGATATACATGAGCAATAGGCACAGGTTAACACACAGAACTTTTCTATTTCCATGATGATGCACCTGGTGGTGAAATTCTTTGTTTTACAAAATAAAAAGGGATTTTAGTAGGAAAACCATCAGTGTATAACTGTTTAGTTCTCTGTCTATATGGATCATGACTGATCAGCAACACTTCATAAAAGCATTTTTGCATAGCTCCCAGAAGTTATTAATCAAATATTAGACAGAAGGTATGAAAATAACCACAGGGGTCAAATTTTGGCTTCGACACTTTCTAGCTTTGTAACTGTGGGCATGTCATATAACTGCTTGGTGCATCAATGTGTCAGTATGTTCACCTGTAAAATGGGATAATTATTTTTTTTTAAGACTTATCTATTTACTTGAGAGGCAGAATTACAGAAGAGATCGATCTTCCACCTGATGGTTCACTCCCCAAATGGTTACAATGGCTGGAGCTGAGCTGATCAGAAACCAGGAGCCAGGAGCATCTTCCAGGTCTCCCATGCAGGCACAGGGCCCAAGCACTTGGGCCATCTTCCACTGCCTTCCCAAGCCATCAACAGGGCGTGGGATCAGAAGTGAAGCAGCCGGGACTCAAACGGGTGCCCATATGGGATGTGGGCTCCACAGGAAAATGCTTAACCTACTAGGCTACAGCGTCGGCCCTTAATTATGGTTCTTACCTCAAGGTTGTTTAAAGGATCAAATAAAATAATTCATGTTAAGGGCTTTAAACAGGGTCTGACATATAATGTGAGCTCCATAAATATGAGCTGTTACCATCATGATCATCATTCTTGCTATTACTGTTACAACCTTCCCATAGACAAAAAATCTTAAAAGGTACCCATAAATGCTTACTGAACAAGTAGTGTTAAATCTAACGTTAATTTATATTATGCTTAAAATGTTAAGGCATTTTAATTAAACTCTGTAGATATTATTATATGGTATCTATAATGCTGATAACATTTTTACTATGTTGCCAGAATCTTTCTTTTTCAAGATTTATACATTTATTTGAAAGTCACAGTTATGGGGGGGAGGGGGTGAGCAGAGAGAGAGGTCTTTCACTTGATGATTCACTCCCCAAATGACCTCAACAGCTAGGGTGGTGCCAAGGCTGAAGCCAAGAGGTTCATCTGTATATCCCACATAGGTGCAGGGGCCCAAGTTCTTGGGCCATCTTCCACTGCTTTTCCAGGCACATTAGCAGGGAGCTGGATCAGAAGTAGAGCAGTCAGGACATCAACTGACATCTATATAGGATGCTGGCATTGGAGGTGGAAGCTTAAGCTTTTGACAGAATCATTTATAAGTTATTGAACATACAAGCAAATACTCAGTTCAGCTATTGAGTTAGTAAAAAACACCAATAAAGATAATGCAAGCAGGATAAATGTTTGGTTAGGAGCAATGGCAAAATTCAACAAGATGATAGTAGGTTTAATTCATGGTCCAAGATGGAAGTTGCAAAAACCAGGAGGCACCGAGGATATAACAAGAGATTACTTTGAAATGCTGAGATTAAAATGAAGGAGATTCCAAAAGCAAAAATCCAGAGCATGTGTTGAAAAATAGTCAAGGTAATTGGTAATAGAGATAAAAGAATCATTATATGCCATTAAAATAATTCTGTAAAATGATATCATTCCTGGCAGGGAAGCTTTTTAATGTATCATGTATAGATTAAGGTATAAGTATATATGACTGTTTCTGACCCATAGTATCTTGAAAGCACTGCCCAATCCTTGGCAGATACAGATGGAGTATCCCTCATATGAAATGCCAGGGATCAGAAGTTCCAGATTTTAGATTATTTCAGATTTTTGAACATTTGTATGTACAAAATGAGATATCTTGAGGAAGGGAACAAAGTCTAAAAAATTATTTATGTTTCATATACAAGCTGTGTAACTTAAAGTGTATTTTATAGATGGTGTGCTATGTGCCTGCATTCTGACTGCAGTCTGTCACATGCTGTTAGGTATAAAATTTTCCCCTTGTGGTATCATCTTGGCACTCAAAAAATTTTGGATTTTTGAGCATTTTGGATTTAAGAATTTCAGATTAATGATGTTCAATGTGTGTCCAAATATCTTGTTTTTTTGTTGTTGTTGTTGTTAAGCATACTTGAAATTACTATTTTTTGAAGTTACTAATTTTTTAAAAGTTTCCTTTAGCATAATCTCAACAGAGCTTAAAATGGATCAAATGCTAAGTGGATATGTTAATTATTACTCAGTGTCACAATAGATATAAGTAAGACATATGGGTATTATAAAGTTGCCATTTGATTATATGTATTATATATGCCTGTATACATTTTTTGTCTATACGTCTTTCAATGTGCCTGTTTTGAAAAGATTCTATCACATAAGTATCCATTTTCCCTATTAAACTTGACAATGAGTACCAAAAAGCATTTTAGGTCCCCATAATAAGTATATTCACATTCATGCTAATATTCAAATAGGTTATTCTTTTTATAATATGTCATTTCCAAAAGCAGCCAGGAAGAAGTTGAATTGAAGAATGCTGATATAAAGGTATATACTTTTATTGTACTCAGGGCAGTTCTTTTAAAAGTAGGTAACCTATAAAAAGTACCTAAGCAAAGAAAGGAAATATAGGAGAACATATATTCAGATTTCTTCATGGCTGAAAAGACTTCAGATAATTTAAGGACAAGATGACAAACGTATAGTTCATAGAAATCAGAGTAAAAGCCAAAGCATTAAGTCGTATTATTATCAACATGGCTTCAGGAAGTTTTCCTTCGCCACTCCTTTACCCAGCTCTGGTTCCAATCAGAACAGAAAACAGTGGTTGGTATATGCAAAGGTCCTAGTTCAGCGCTGAGAAGACAAATATTTCACAAGAACTAGAACCTTTTGATATCATGTATCTAGTTTGGATAAAGGAAGAAGGAAAAATAGATATTGCTTCAATAAGGGGGCAGGAAATGTCCCTGGAGCAAGCTTTCTATAAATGCCTGTTTGGGAGAATAGAATGGAGAATTATTCCATTGGGAAGCATTAAAATAGATAGATAGATATAGATAATCCATACAGTCACATGCATAGATATATGTGTGTATCTAATGTTAGTGGAAAAATGTTAATGGAAAAATAAAATTAAAATGCTTATTTTGGTGCAAAATTATTGAAATCTATGCATAGTTTTTCATAATATGCATTTCCATGAACTTTTTCAAGACCCAACATATGAGTGATTTTAACATTTTGAAGTACCTTCATGTGTATATGCAATAGCTATTTAAGTAATATATCCTGATAAAGCAATAATTATTTTATAAGCTCTGTATTATCAATTCTTCTAAGTGATACATGTATATACATACATACATATAATTATAATCTTCAAAAACTACCTCACAGGATTACTTAGTGCCTAGACTTCCTCTCACCTGCCATGTACTCTGACTCTACCCTCCCAAGACATCTAAATCTCTAATTACTAATTCTTCTTTCCACATTCACTTTCTCTCATCTTTAATCAAGGTTGGTCATGGCTAACATGCCACAATATAATACCATTAAAGTATGAGGGGATTTGTGAGCAATCAGAGATAGAAATGCCAAATGAATGTGTTTTGAAATCACTCTAACTTCACGATAACAGAGGGCTGCATTGCTGTATAGGTGAAGTTCAATGTATTTGATTAAATCCATCAAGTACTCACTCATCTTACTCAGCACTGCCCTAATAGGTAGAAACACAATAGCTGGCATGGACTGCTAGCTTGAAGCACTTATAATTTTCACAGAATAAAAGATCATAAGAGACAATATACTTAAACCATTGATGATTCTGTAAACTCATATTGATATTTTGTATAAAGACAACTTCTGTTACTTATACATGTAAAAACATTAAGTACAAATTAAAATGCATTTGTGAATATGTATGCATGATATATGTATTCAAATTAAGTTCTAGTTTCATTCTTTTCATACATTTTTATGGGAAAGACTTTAGTGACATAACTTTAGCATTAAGGATACACTAAAATATGATATTACACACACACAAGGGGGCTTCAAAATGCTCATGAAAGGGGCAGGCGCTGTAGTCTTAGTGGGTAAAGCTGCCACCTGTGACACCAGCGTCCCATATGAGAGCGAGTTCTTGTTCCAGCTGCTCCATTTCCAATCCAGCTTCCTGCTAATGGCCTGGGAAAAGTAGTGGAAGATAACCCAAGTGTTCAGGCCCTTGCCACTCATGTGAGAAACCAGGATGAAGCTCCTGGCTCCTGGCTTTGGCCTGGCTCAGCCCTGGCTGTTGATTCTCATATTCTCATTCTCTCATTCTCTCTCTCTCTCTCTCTCTCTCTCTCTCTCTTTCTTTCTCCCCTTTCCCTCTAACTCTGACTTTCAAATAGGTTAAATCTTAAAAAAAAAAAAAACAGCTCTGGAGAACATGTATTATAAAACAGGGTGTTTCAAAAATTTTTTGCAGCAAGATACTATCTTTTAATTTCATTTTCCATGAAGTTTTTGAAGTACTCTTGATGTGTGTGTGTGTGTACATATATTTATATATGTGTTTAACTTGTGGTATATATGTGTATAGATTTTTAAAAAAATTCTCAGTGATTCTACTTGGCATATTTTTGGCAAAACATAGCATCCTTAGGTTTCTTATATCTCTCTAGAGTCATTCAATGAGTTCTTTTTTAACTATAAAAAGAGATTCTCAACATTCATGACACATGCCCCAGAATCACTCATTTCCATTGTCTTTTGAAAGAAACAAATGGTTTTCAGCTGACTCTCATGAATCTGACAGTCTCTCTTTCTGAATCCTATAAAGCTGTCTAAGTGATGCAAACATAACTGGCTTGCTTCAGAATATTGAGTAGCCTTTTCTTGTCTATTTATTTTTATTCAACTGAAAATACACAAGACTTGGGCAACAGAGAAATAACTGTTTTTTAAACAAAAACCTAATCACATGGCATTAGCAAATACCTTAGGTCCTGATAGACAACTTTGTTTGGGCAAGGAAATCATAAAATGAACAGAACACTTTAAACTTAACCTTGGGAAAAGGCTGAAGGCTTGTAATCAATGTTAAATCCACTAATTCTGTATATTATATATATAAATATTACCCTCACAAGCCCCAGTAAACAAAGGAACCAAATAGTAAGTGAGGTTCTTTAAGTGTATTTTGCAATGCAGATATAGCTCATATTCTACCACAGAATTCTCTTCTAACAAAGTGGGATAATTTCTAATATATGAAATCAACTTTTAGGAACCTGAAGAAAGTATCTAAAAATTATGTACACTCAATCCATAGTTGAGATGAATATTTACCTGGTGCTTCTTGTTTTTATGGTAATCATATATGGTAATAAAAAGCTATAGGACAGTTCTCTCTCTGAAAATCTTATATAGTACTATTCTTATCCTTATTCTAGAGATGATGTGAGATGACACAGTGTCTATGTGATGTGATGTAGTGATGTGTATAACATTGGCATTATGACATACCAATTAGGATTACTTTAACACAAGCACAGTGATACCATGACCATTGATCAGATAACCAAGAGGGTATTACCTAATGGGTGAATAGCACATACAGTGCAGATATACTGGACAAAGGGATGATTCATAACCTCAGTGGCATGGAGCAGGATGGCATGAGATTTCATCACACTACTCAGAATAGCATACAACTTAAAAAACAACGAATTTTATTATTTCTAGAAGTTTCCATTTAATAATTTTGGACTACAGTTAACTACAGGTAACTCAGATCACAGAAAGTAAAACTGCAGATAAGAGGGGACTACTGTATATAGTGATATTTGGCCATTATCTATATATGAAAATCTTGAAAGAAGTCATTGGTAAAGGTCATAGTAAACACGTCCCTCTTTTTCTGTGACAGACTTCCAGTACTAGCTCATAATTGAAGCATTTCATGTTATTTCTTTCTTGGTATCTCTACCACTTCTCTGTTTATTAACATTTGATGACAAATCCCATGTTATTAGTTTCATGAATTTCACACCACTACAACCATATTTTCTTTCAACAAATTTCTCTTAGCATCTGATGATATCCTAATGCCTCCAATCTTTTGTTATATCCTGCTTGGCTTCAGAACAGATAAGAAATCAGTAATGTGGAACTGAATGAAGGAAGGCAAAATAAATACTGGGAAAAAACCTCCCTTTTTACTGTTCTTTCCTCATGCACTGTGATATAACAAAAGTATGGACACACATGCATGTTTTCTGTGGGTGTTTTTTTGACATGCATGAATACAACTACAATTTGAGTTCTGGATCCAGTGATAACCTACCGAGGTTGCTATCCTGTGCAACTGTCACCATGGATTTCAGGTGACTAACTCAATTTCTTAAGACATCATTGATATATTCTTTCATATTTTGTCTCATATTTTAAAATTAAATTAAGGTTTGACTTCAATTATTCATTGTAGTCAAATACTGCCAAGATTATTTTATTTTGAAAAGCAATGGAAACATATCACATATTGAACTTGTGTTTTATTTACACATGCAGTTTTTTTTTATTTGCTCATTAGTTAACTATGTAGCTACTGATCAAAGCTCTTTTTCTATAAGAATAAACATGCTTTCTACTGTCCCATGAATGTCTGGTCCTGTTTTACAACATAGTATATTTGTTTCCCTTCTATTTCATTAATATGTAGAATATACTCTCAACACCAAGAATTTGCAACATGGTAGGCTAGTACAGAGTCTCTTAAGGGTTTGAACTACTTTCCATTCACCAGCAATCTATCTACTTTAATCATTTCTGATTTTAGCAATGAGACTAGTCAGTTGCTACTTCTAAACACAACTCAAGAGAAAATTCTCAACTTAAGTCATTTTAATATAAATTTATAAATGCATTATGATAGCTACAATTTCTGAACTGTTATACAACATGTTTGGATATTACATAGGTTTAAACTGTCTCTCAAAGTGTATCTTTTGTTGTTGTTTATACTTTTTTATACTTTATATATTTTTTCTAAATTGACAAGTTTATTAACTGACACATATCTAGCAAAATTTAACTATGTTTTTTCCTAAATTCATAAGCTGTGTGAGCCCAGCCCAAGATCAGACAAAAGTCACCTGTTTTGTTTTATTTCATTTTATTAGCTTTTGCTCTTTTAATCTATATGGAATTTATTTTAGGATATGGTGTGAGGTTGGGACCTATCCCATGACCCCAAATTGTTTAACCAATTATTATATAACTACTAGTTAAGTAAATCCATGTTTGAACAAAATGGCTATGGAGTTTGGATGTGATTTTGATGGATATAAAAATCAAAATAGCTTTTTCTAACTTGTATGTGGGCTCGTTTTCTTGCTGATATAATTAATATGCTATTGTATAGTGTTAAGCTATAAAATGGTTCATTTAATCACTTTTGAGTTTATGATTTTACACTTAATTCAGGTTTAAACTCTATAATGATACTATTTAATCTCTCCCCTCCCCTCTCATCATGGTGATTGAGGTAGATAAGTTAAGCAGGTGGAACCAGTAAAACAAATTCAAGAATCTGAAAACACTTCCAGGATATTAAAATGGGAATGGACTATTTTACTAAAAATGGATCACTGTTAGGAAGGGAAGGAAGAAGACATTTTTAAAAAAGAATAATGCAGGCCGGCGCTGCGGCTCACTAGGCTAATCCTCCGCCTTGCGGTGCCGGCACACCAGGTTCTAGTCCCGGTCGGGGCACTGATCCTGTCCCGGTTGCCCCTCTTCCAGGCCAGCTCTCTGCTGTGGCCAGGGAGTGCAGTGGAGGATGGCCCAAGTGCTTGGGCCCTGCACCCCATGGGAGACCAGGAGAAGCACCTGGCTCCTGCCATCGGATCAGCGCGGTGCGCCGGCCGCAGCACGCCTACCGCGGTGGCCATTGGAGGGTGAACCAACGGCAAAAGGAAGACCTTTCTCTCTGTCTCTCTCTCACTGTCCACTCTGCCTGTCAAAAATAAAAATATGTCTATTGAGGTCCTTGGCCCATCTCTTAAGTGGGTTGTTTGTTCTGTTGTTGTGGATTTTCTTGATTTCTTTGTAGATTCTGGTTATCAACCCTTTATCTGTAGTATAGTTTGCAAATATTTTTTCCCATTCTGTTGGTTGCCTCTTCACTTTCCTGACTGTTTCTTTTGAAGTACAGAAACTTCTCAATTTGATGCAATCCCAAATGTTAATTTTGGTTTTGACTGCCTGTGCTGCTATAGTCTTTTCCAAGAAGTCTTTGCCTGTGCCTATATCTTGCAGGGTTTCTCCAATGCTCTCTAATAATTTGATGGTTTCAGGTCGTAGATTTAAGTCTTTAATCCATGTTGAGTGAATTTTTGTGTAAGGTGATAGGTATGGGTCTTGCTTCAAGCTTCTGCATGTGGAAATCCAATTTTCCCAGCACCATTTATTGAATAGACTGTCCTTATTCCAGGGATTAGATTTGGATCTTTGGTCAAATATAAGTTGGCTGCAGATGTTTGGATTGATTTCTGGTGTTTCTATTCTGTTCCATTGGTCTATCCATCTGTTTCTGTACCAGTACCATGCTGTTTTGATAACAACTGCCCTGTAGTATGCCCTGAAATCTGGTATTGTGATGACTCCGGCTTTGTTTTTGTTGTACAAGATTGCTTTGGCTATTCGAGGTCTTCTGTGTCTCCATATGAATTTCAGCATCATTTTTTCCAGATCTGAGAAGAATGTCTTTGGTATCTTGATTGGTATTGCATTGAATGTATAAATTGCTTTTGGGAGAATAGACATTTTGATGATATTGATTCTTCCAATCCATGAACATGGAAGATTTCTCCATTTTTTGGTATCCTCTTCTATTTCTTTCTTTAAGGTTTTGTAGTTTTCATCGTAGAGATCTTTAACGTCTTTGGTTAAGTTTATTCCAAGGTATTTGATTGTTTTTGTAGCTATTGTGAATGGGATTGATCTTAGAAGTTCTTCCTCAGCCGTGGCATTGCCTGTGTATACAAAGGCTGTTGATTTTTGTGCATTGATTTTATATCCTGCTACTTTGCCATACTCTTCGATGAGTTCCAGCAGTCTCTTAGTAGAGTTCTTTGGGTCCCCTAAATAAAGAATCATATCATCTGCAAAGAGGGATAGTTTGAGTTCTTCCTTCCCAATTTGTATCCCTTTAATTTCTTTTTCTTGCCTAATGGCTCTGGCCAAAACTTCCAGAACTATATTGAATAGCAGTGGTGAGAGTGGGCATCCCTGTCTGGTACCAGATCTCAGCGGAAATGCTTCCAACTTTTCCCCATTCAATAGGATGTTGGCTGTAGGTTTTTCATATATTGCTTTGACTGTATTGAGGAATGTTCCTTCCATACCCAGTTTGCTTAGAGTTTTCATCATGAAAGGGTGTTGTATTTTATCAAATGCTTTCTCTGCGTCTATTGAGAGAATCATATGGTTTTTCTTCTGCAGTCTGTTAATGTAGTGTATTACATTGATTGTTTTGCGAATATTGAACCATCCCTGCATACCAGGGATAAATCCCACTTGATCTGGGTGGATGATCTTTCTGATGTGTTGTTGCACTCTATTGGCCAGAATTGTATTGAGTATTTTTGCATCTATGTTCATCAGGTATATTGGTCTGTAATTCTCTTTCAATGCTGCATCTTTTTCTGGCTTAGGAATTAAGGTGATGGTGGCTTCATAGAAAGAATTTGGGAGGATTCCCTCTTTTTCGATTGTTTTGAATAGTTTGAGAAGAATTGGAGTTAGTTCTTCTCTAAATGTCTGGTAGAACTCAGCAGTGAATCCATCTGGCCCTGGGCTTTTCTTTGTTGGGAGGGCCTTTATTACTGTTTCAATTTCTGTGTCAGTTATTGGTCTGTTTAGGTTTTCTATGTCTTCCTGGCTCATTTTAGGTAGGCTGAATGTGTCCAAGAATCTGTCCATTTTTCGAAAGAGGAAATCCAAATGGCCAACAGACACATGAAAAAATGTTCAAGATCACTAGCAATCAGAGAAATGCAAATCAAAACCACAATGAGGTTCCATCTCACCCCGGTGAGAATGGCTCACATTCAGAAATCTACCAACAGCAGATGCTGGAGAGGATGTGGGGAAAAAGGGACACTAACCCACTGTTGGTGGGAATGCAAACTGGTTAAGCCACTATGGAAGTCTGTCGGGAGATTCCTCAGAAACCTGAACATAACCCTACCATACAACCCAGCCATCCCACTCCTTGGAATTTACCCAAAGGAAATTAATTTGGCAAATAATAAAGCCATCTGCACATTAATGTTTATTGCAGCTCAATTCACAATAGCTAAGACCTGGAACCAACCCAAATGCCCATCAACAGTAAACTGGATAAAGAAATTATGGGATATGTACTCTATAGAATACTATACAGCAGTAAGAAACAACGAAACCCGGTCATTTGCAACAAGATGGAGGAATCTGGAGAACATCATGCTGAGTGAATTAAGCCAGTCCCAAAGAGACAAATATCATTTGTTTTCCCTGATCGGCGACAACTGAGCACCAAATGGGAAACCTGTTAAGTGAAATGGACACTATAAGAAACAATGACCTGATCTGCTCTTGTCCTGACTCTAGGTGCACAATGTAATACTTTATCCCTTTTAGTATTTGTTGTTGTTGTTGTTGTTCTAGTACTAGTAGTTGAACTCTGTAATTAACACACAATTATTCTTAGGTGTTTAAATTTTAACTGAAAAGTGATCCCTGTTAAATTTAAGAGTGGAAAAAGAGAGGGAGGAGATGTATAATTTGGGACATGCTCAATCGGACTTGCCCCAAATGATGGAGTTAGAAATGTGCCAGGGGATTTCAACACAATCCCATCAAGGTGGCATGTACCAATGCCATCTCACTAGGCCAAGTGATCAATTTCAGCTCACAATTGATGGCTCTGATAGGTCTAAGAATCAAAGGGATCACACAAACAAGACTAGTGTCTGCTAATACTAACTGATAGAATCAAAAAGGGAGAGAAAGATCCAACATGGGAAATGGGATACACAGCAGACTCATAGAATGGCAGGCGTCCTAAACAACACTCTGGCCTCAGAATCAGCCCTTAAGGCATTCGGATCTGGCTGAAGAGCCCATGAGAGTATTTTAGGCATGGAAAGCCAAGATACCATGGAAAAAAAAAAAGACCTAAATGAATGATCTCTGTGAGTGAGATCCCAGTGGAAAGAAGGGGCCATCAAAGAAGGAGGTACCTTTCTCTGAAGAGAGGAGAGAACTTCCACTTTGACTATGACCCTGTCGGAATAAGAGCAAAGTCAGCGAACTCTAAAGGCTTCCATAGCCCTGGCAACTCATGACTAGAGCCTAGGGAGATTACTGACGCCATGAACAGGAGTGTCAAATTGTTAAGTCAGCAACAGGAGTCACTGTGTACTTACACCCCATGTGGGATCTGTCCTTAATGTGTTGTCTAATGTGAAGTGATGCTATAACTAGTACTGAAACAGTATTTTTATACTTTGTGTTTCTGTGTGGGTACAAACTGATGAAGTCTTTACTAATTATACACTGAATTGATCTTCTGTATATAAAGATATTTGGAAATGAAAAAAAAAAACAACCTGGTGTTAAATTGGAAATGGCATAGAAAATTAATTAATTTTTTAAAAAAATATTATGTAGGATCTCTGTCTTCAATGTACTGTACACTGTTATTTAATGCTATAACTAGTACTCCAACAATAGTTTTTTCACTTTGTGTTGCTATATGGGGCAAACTGTTGAAGTCTTTACCTAATATATACTAAACTGATCTTCTGTATATAAAGAGAATTGAAAATGAATCTTGATGTGAATGGAAGGGGAGAGGGAGCGGGAAAGGGGAGGGTTGCGGGTGGGAGGGAAGTTATGGGAGGGGGGAAGCCATTGTAACCCATAAGCTGTACTTTGGAAATTTATATTCATTAAATAAAAGTTTAATAAATGGAAAAAAAATAAAATAAAATAAAATAAAAGAATAATGCAAAGAGAGGTGCTGATATGGTGTGATATGGAACAAATGCACGATTTTGAGTCATAGGGAGTTTTATTCCTCACCCTGCCACTTAATACTTAGTTGTATGGCTTTGGGCACGTAACAATATATCTGTGGCTATGACATCCATAAAATGAGAACAAGTAAATATGCCATCACAATGTTATTGGGAAAAAAAGTCTGACAAAGTATGTAAAAGATGCACTGAACACCAAAAATTAATACTTCTTTACTCTATAAAGAACTATAAGAATATAAAATATTATGAAGAGATCAATTTTTTTATTGACAGGGAATCCATCATCCATGGGCTTATATTTTCCACTTGGCTTGATAACCTAACTCTGGCATAGAAAGTAAACTGACTAGGCAGTTCTTTGGGTCAAATAATTTGTGAGGATGCTTGATAAGCAGCAAAATAAAATAAATGAAGGTAATGTGTAATTAAATACATTATACCAGCACCCACCCTTCAACTCAACAGCATAAACTTCACCAGCAATGAAATAGCTTTTTAAGAACAAGGAGGCAGTCAAGTAGAATGCAATCAATGACTTTATTAAACAATACCAGTGGGGAGATGACTTAGGCTTAGCACAAGGACAATAAAAGGCCTTAAATTTTTGACAAGTATCCTTTAAGTCTCTTTAGTAAAATAAGGGATAAATCAATAATTAAAAAGTTCTTGACAGAATAATTTAACTTCATAATTGAGGTAACCAAATAGAGAATCAGTATATCAAAATGTAGGAGGTTTCAATCTGGTAAAAAAAAAAAAAGAATATGAAAATTGAAAAACTTAAGGTTTGTTTAAAAATAGAAATTTGTTATTTAAAAGGAAAAACAGGCATTTCCCTGCTTTATTCAGATTTCTTCGCTACAAATATAGATTTGGGTTATAGTTTTAATTCCATGATTTCCTGGTAGTAAATCTTGGGTAACTCTCTTGACTTCTCTAGGCCTTACATTTTTCAACCATGATAAATAGAGATTAAACTAACCACTTGCCCTCAGGTGTTGGAATTTCAGAAGCCAGGAAAAAAAAAAAAAAGGCTGGGGCATGAACTTTCTATACTGCCAGATTAGGCCATTATTTTTAGAGGAAAACACCCAAACTATCTATCATCTCATAAAAGTAGGGCATTCTATTATGAAAAAAACTGATACAAAGGAAATTAATTTCAGAACAAAGGAACAGTTCTTTATACTGAAGAGATTTATCTTAACTTCCTATTTGTTTTGTGTATCTTAGATTATCATGTAATTACAGACTGATGAAAACCTCCTAGATTGACACTGGTCTATAGATTAGTGTTTTAGAACCAATGGAGCCTCCAGCTCTGATATTCTGTGGCACAACTATCTTTTTGGACTCTGTATTTTTTCACATCATGGATATATACATGTATAAAAAACAGCTGTTAGCATTGGGTATTGGAGTAGAGATGAAGAGGACACCTATATTTTTTAAAAGGCAGTAATTGAACCCACTTTCATCAAAAGACACAGCAACTATACAGAAAATCAACAAAGAAACAATAGCAAATCTACAGTATGCACTAAATGGACCTAAAAGCTACTGAACCTTTCTTTTTATTTTTAATTTTAACATTTTTAATTTAAGCTATACAAGTTTCATACATTTCATATATACAGATTTAGGACCTTACTGGCACTTCTCTGCTACCCACTGTCCCTCCCATGCTCCAACCCTTCTTCCCTCTCCCTCTCAGATTCCCACTCTTAATTTTTACAATAATCTATTTTCAGTATACTTAATCATTGTATTAACCCTACTGTAAGTAAAAGAGTTCAACAAATAGTATGAAGAGAAAGAAAACAAAGCACTATTCCTCAATGGAAGAGATAAGGGCTATAAACAATCAACAGATCTCAAAATATCTATTTCATTCCAATATACTACATTTCAGGAACTCTATTAGTTACCTCGGATCAGGGTAAACATATGCTATCTGTCTTCTTGGAGTTGGCTTATTTAATGGTTTCCAGTTGTGATCATCTTGTTGCAAAAGAAGAACAGCTGAGTAGTACTCCATAGTCTATATATACCATAATTTCTTATTCCAGTCAACAGATAGACATCTGGTTAATTCCATATCTTAGCTACTGTGAATTGTGCTGCAGTGAGCATGGGGGTACAGATAACTCTTTCATATACTGATTTATTTTGGTTTGGGTAAATTCCCAGGAATGGGATGGCTAGATCATATGATAGGTCAATATTCAGATTTATGAGGTATCTCCATACTGTCTTTCATAGTGGTTGCACCAGTTTACATTCCCAACAACAGTGGACAAGGATACCTTTTTCCCCACATCTTCACCAGCATTTGTCAACTGTTGATTTTTGCATAAGAGTAATTCTAACTGGAGTGAGGAGAAACCTCACTATGGTTTTGATTTGAATTTCCCTGATGGCTAGTGATCCTGAGCACTTTCTCAAAAGTCTGTTGGCCATCTGAATTTCTTCTTTTGAGCCACACAGCAGAATCATAGAATGACAAGTACTCTAAAGAGCACTCTGGCCTCAGAATCATCCATTAAGCATTCAGATCTGGCTAAAAAGCCCATGAGAGCATTTCAGGCATGGAAAGCCAAGACACTGTGGCAAAAAATGACCTACTTGAAAGATCTCTGTGAAATCCCAATGGAAAGAAGGGGCCATCAAAAAAGGAGGTATCTGCCGGCACCGCGGCTCACTAGGCTAATCCTCCACCTGCAGCGCCGGCACTCCAGGTTCTAGTCCCGGTCGGGGTGCCAGTTCTGTCCCAATTGCTCTTCTTCCAGGCCAGCTCTCTGCTGTGGCCCCGGGAAGGCAGTGGAGGATGGCCCAAGTGCTTGGGCCCTGCACCTGCATGGGAGACCAGGAGGCGGCACCTGGCTCCTGGCTTCGGATCCACCCAGCATGCTGGCCGTAGTGGCCATTTGGGGGGTGAACCAATGGAGGGAAGACATTTCACTCTGTCTCTCTACTGTCTAATTCTGCCTGTCAAAAAAAAAAAAAAAAAAAAAAAAGGAGGTACCTTTCTCTGAAGGGAGGTTCCCTATTTGCAAATGACATGAGTCTGTATAAAGGGGATCCAAAGAACTCCACTAGGAGACTACTGGAACTCATTAAACAGTTTGTTAAAGTGGCAGGATTTAAAATTAACACACAAAATCAACAGTTTTGTATACACAATGTCATGGCAGAAAAAAAACTTCTAAATCAGTCCCATTCAAAATAGCTACAGAAATGTAAATACCTTGGAATAAATTTAACCAAGGAAGTCAAAGATCTCTACAATGAAAATTATAAAACTTTAAAGAAATAAATAGAAGACACAAAAAATGGAAAAATATTCCATGTTTGGGATGAAGAATCAATATCATTTAAATGTCCATAATACCAAAAAAATTTGCAGACTTGATGTGATCACAATTAAAATACCAAGAACATTCTTCTCAGATCCAGAAAAAAATTAATATGGAAACACAAGAGACCCTGAATTGCTACAGCAATCTTGTATAACAAAAACACGGCCAGAGGCTTCATAATGACAGACTTCAAGACATACTACAGGATAGTTATAATAAAAACAGCCTAGTACTGGAATGAAAATAAAATAGACATGTAGACCAATGGAACAGAGTAGAAACTCCAGAAACCAATCCATGAATCTAGAACCAACTTATCTTTGAAAAAGGAGCTAAAATCAATCCCTGGAACCAGGACAGTCTCTTCAACAAAAGGTACTGAGAAAACTGGATCTCAGCATACAGAAGTATGAAACTAGACCCCTATCGTACACCTTATACAAAAATCCACTCAAAAGTGATCAAGGACCTAAATCTACAACCTGTAACCATCAAAATACTAGACAGTATTGGCGAAATACTGTAAAACATTGGCATAGGCAAGGATTTCTTGAAAAGACCCAAGAAACAGGCAATCAAAGCCAAAATTGACAAATAGGAATACATCAAGCTGGGAAGCTTCTGCATTGCAAAAGGAACACATGGCAAAGTGAAGAAGCAACTGACAGAATGGGAAAATATTTGCAAACTACACAATTGATAAAGGATTAATGTCCAGAATCTATAAAGAGCTCAAGATAGTCAACAACAACAAAAACAATCCAGTTAAGAAATGAGGAAAAGACACATGAAAAAATGCTCCAGGTCACTAGTCATGAGGGAAACACGAATGAAAATCACAATGAAGTTTCACCTCACTCCAGTTAGAATGGCTCTCATACAGAAATCAACAAACAACAAATGTTGGCAAGGATGTGAGAGAAAAGGTACCATAATCCACTGTTGGTGGAAATGTAAATTAATGCAGCCATTGTGGAAACAGTATCGAGATATCTCAGAAATCTGAAAACAGATCTACCATATGACCCAGAAATCCTACTTCTTGGAATTTGCCCAAATAAAATGAAATAAGCAGATTAAAGAGTTATCTGTACCTCATATTCAACTGCAGCTCAATTCACAATAGCTAAGATATGGAATAAATCCAGATGTCCATTAACCAATGCCTTGATCAAGAAATTATAGTGTATATATACTATGGAATACTACTCAGAGGTTAAAAAAAAAGAAATCCTGTCTTTTGCAACAAAATGGATGCAATTGGAAACAATTATACTTAGTGAAATAGCTAGTCTCAAAAAGACAGATACCATATGTTTTTACTGATCTGTGGTAACTAATAGAGTACAAGTAATCTATAAGAGTGAAATTGACACTTTGAGATGTAATGATATTTAACAGCCCTTGTGTCTACTGTTGAGGAACAGGGTTTTCTTCTTCATTCTGTTTGTTGAACTCTGTACTTAGTGTAGGGTTGATCTTATAAACTAAGCTGAAAATAGATCTTTGGAAAAATTGAGTGGAGATAGGAGAGGGAGGAGGAAGAAGTGTGGGAGTGTGGTTGGGAGGAATGGTAGGCTGGGAAGAATCATTATGTTTCTAAATCTTACATATGAAATACATGAAATTTGTATATCTTAAATATATATATATGTATATATATATATATATATTGACAGGCAGAGTGGACAGTGAGAGAGAGAGAGACAGAGAGAAAGGTCTTCCTTTTCTATAGGTTCATCCCTCAATGGCCAGTGTGGCCAGCGCGCTGTGGCCAGCCCATCGCGCTGATCCGAAGCCAGGAGCCAGGTGCTTCTCCTGGTCTCCCATGGGGTGCAGGGCCCAAGCACTTGGGCCATCCTCCACTGCACTCCCAGGCCACAGCAGAGATCTGGCCTGGAGGAGGAGCAATCGGGACAGAATCCGGCGCCCGGACCAGGACTAGGACCCGGTGTGCTGGCGCCGCAGGTGGAGGATTAGCCTAGTGAGCCACGGCGCTGGCCAAAAATACTTTTTTAAAAAGGCAGTTATTTTCCATTATGCCAAGGCAAAAAGTCTTTACAGAGATAAAGTCTTTTTTGTGTGTGACTATTTTAATATCAGGTTCTTAGGATATAATAATCTAGTTTTTCATTTATTCCTTTTGAGATAATTACAGTAGAGTCACATTCCTCTTTCAGCAGTGACTTAGAGGGCAACAAAATTTACATTGCTACCACAATGAGGTTTCACCTCACCCCAGTTAGAATGGTTCACATTCAGAAATCTACCAACAGCAGATGCTGGAGAGGATGTGGGGAAAAAGGGACACTAACCCACTGTTGGTGGGAATGCAAACTGGTTAAGCCACTATGGAAGTCAGTCTGGAGATTCCTCAGAAACATGAATATAACCCTACCATACAACCCAGCCATCCCACTCCTTGGGATTTACCCAAAGGAAATTAATTTGGCAAACAAAGAAGCCGTCTGCACATTAATGTTTATTGCAGCTCAATTCACAATAGCTAAGACCTGGAACCATCCTAAATGCCCATCAACAGTAGACTGGATAAAGAAATTATGGTATATGTACTCTAAAGAATACTATACAGCAGTCAAAAACAATGAAATCCGGTCATTTGCAACAAGATGGAGGAATCCTGAAAACATCACACTGAGTGAATTAAGCCAGTCATAAAGGGACAAATATCATATGTTTTCCCTCATCGGTGACAACTAACTGAGCACCAAAGGGGAAACCTGTTGAAGTGAAATGGACACTATGAGAAACAGTGACTTGATCAGCTCTTGTCCTGACTGTTGATGTACAATGTAATACTTTATCCTTTTTAGTATTTTGTTGTTCTAGTACTGGTGGTTGAACTCTGTGATTCACACACAATTATTCTTAGGTGTTTAAATTTTAACTGAAAAGTGATCCCTGTTAAATATAAGAGTGGGAAAAAGAGAGGGAGGAGATGTACAATTCGGGACATGCTCAATCGGACTTGCCGCAAATGGTGGAGTTAGAAATGTGCCAGGGGATTCCAACACAATCCCATCAAGGTGGCATGTACCAATGCCATCTCACTAGTCCAAGTGATCAATTTCAGTTCACAACTGATCATACTGATAGGTCTAAGAGTCAAAGGGATCACACAAACAACACTAGTGTCTGCTAATACTAACTGATAGAATCAAAAAGGGATAGAACGATCCAATGTGGGAAGCGGGATACACAGCAGACCCATAGAATAGCAGATGTCCTAAATAGCACTCTGGTCTCAGAATCAGCCCTGAAGGCATTTGGATCTGGCTCAAGAGCCCTCAAGAGCCCATGAGAGTATTTTAGGCATGGAAAGCCAAGATACCATGGAAAAAAAAAAGACCTAAATGAAAGATCTCTGTGAGTGAGATCCCAGTGGAAAGAACGGGGCCATCAAAGAAGGAGGTACTTTTCTCTGAAGGGAGGAGAGAACTTCCACTTTGACTATGACCCTATCGGAATAAGAGCAAAGTCGGCGAACCCTAAAGGTTTCCATAGCCTTGGCAACTCATGACTAGAGCCTAGGGAGATTACTGACGCCATAAACAAGAGTGTCAAATTGTTAAATCAACAAGAGTCACTGTGTACTTTCGTCTCATGTGGGATCTGTCCTTAATGTGTTGTCCAATGTGAAGCAATGCTATAACTAGTACTGGAACAGTATTTTTACACTTTGTTTTTCTGTGTGGGTGCAAACTGATGAGATCTTTACTTAGTATATACTGAATCAATCTTCTGTATATAAAGATAATTGAAAATGAAAAAAAAACTTGGTATTAAATTGGAAATTGCATAGAAAATTAATCAATTTTTAAAAAATATCATGTACGATCTCTGTCCTTAATGTGCTGTACATTGTGATTTAATGCTATAACTAGTACTCAAACAGTATTTTTCATTTTGTGTTACTATGTGCGGGCAAACTGTTGAAATCTTTACTTAATATATACTAAACTGATCTTCTGTACATAAAGAGAATTGCAAATGAATCTTGATGTGAATGGAAGGGGAGAGGGAGCGGGAAAGGGGAGGGTTGCGGGTGGGAGGGAAGTTATGGGGGGGAAGCCATTGTAATCCATAAGCTGTACTTTGGAAATTTATATGCATTAAATAAAAGTTTTTTAAAAAATTTACATTGCTATGCAGTCACCTTTTCTCCTTTCCCTTCATCTCTATAATATTCAATTGTATACTTAGGGCATAATGAAAATGGAAAGTTCAGAGACCTATAGAGGCCTATAAGTATGTAGTTTGTATTAGCCCTGCAATCATATGCTTGAAGGAACAAATCCAACAAGTGTGAAACTTAATTTCTATGGATGGGATCCAAGACAATTTAGCAGTGGAGTACCACATAAAGAATTAGGCAGTGGAGAAGAGAAATTTATAGGCTTAGAACCAAGAACTCTGCCTTTTTGCTTCAGATAATTGAGTGGAGGTAAGGACTGGCAGTGTATTCATCTTCTTGAATCCAGTTCACCTATAGGCCTGTACCTTTTACTTTTACTTTCTTGCTAATAAGGACCCACATGGGACAGGGTCCCCTATGAGATTTACCCTTAATGCCTTCCTTCTGAAACTGCTTACATGTGTACTTTGAAAAGTTTGCAAAAGGTGCACAATATGAAGTTCACACTCTACTGGCAGTATTAACGGTGTGTGTTTTAAAATTGCTGCTACTCTACTAAAAAACAAACAAAAAAAAAACCAATCATTCAATCTTTCAAACTTTTTCCCAATCAGGGCTAGTGCAACATTCCGGAATCACAATTCTTTCCATCTGCCCTGGTGATGATTCACAGCACTGTAAACAAAAACCTACTGTTGATGTTATGGGTGCTCTGGAGACCAGCACAATACACAGCCATGTGGAATGGGATAAATTCTGTGAATGCACATGGATTGGGTTGAAATACACAGCATATCATCTGTGGCTAAGCTAGTGACTAGAATACATTAGGAAATAAATTCTAAATGTGTTTCTGCTACTTCTTTGTTACTTAAGACTGATAAAGCCATGTTAACACTGTCTATGTGAAACAGGCATTTGCTAACAGCACTGGAGTTTTTCTCCTGAGCCAAAACATCCATACACATAGCACATGATAAACCGAGTATAAAAGTGACCAGAGTTTGAATAGGCAGCAGCCTTCAGTGCCCACGTGTTGACAGTCTCTGCTTCTGCTCTTGCCCTAATAACTCTGCAATCATCAGACCAGCCTAGTTAAGTGTTTCTCTAGAGCCTTGCCCTACAGAGGCAGATAACTCACACTGCATGCTAGCTTTAAAGGTTACATTTTCTCACAATAAATCACACTTGCTTTCTGTTTTCTTTCTCTTTTTGGCTAGGCGAAGGGAAGAATGTTTTTAGTTAGTTTTTCTTATTGTTGTGCTCATTTGGTTGAGGTTTTAATTGTATAATATCAGCGATTTGGAGTTGCAAAATGTTTTTATTTTCACAGTAATGGCAACAGGTTGTTTTATCTTTTTAATTTATTTTTTAAGTGTATATTTACTTTCATCTACTTGAAAGGCAGAGCAACACATGCACATAGGGGAGGGGAGGGGAGGGGCGGGAAAGGGAGGGGAGGGGAGGGGGGAGGGGAGGGGAGGGGAGAGCAGAGAGGGGAGAGGAGGGGAGAGGGAAAGAGATCTTCCACCTGCAGGGTGACTCCACAAATGTCAACAACAGCCAGGGTTGAGCCAGGCTAATGCCTGGAATCTGATATTCCATCCTGGTCTCTCATGTGGGTGGCAGGGACCCAAGCACCTTGGCCATCATCCACTGCCTCTCAGGATGCATTAGCAGGAAGCCTGATCAGAAGCAGTGTAGCCAGGACTTGAACTGGCACTCTGACACAGGATGCAGCCATCCCAACTGGTGGCTTGATCCACTGCACCACAATATCTACCCCCAACAGATAGTTTTAATATCATTTATAATTTACTATCTATATTCCTGAGATCAACGTGGGGATATACAGAACTTCTATAGTGCCTAGCCATCATGTAGCATGGAAGAAAGAAGGGAGGGAAGGAGGGAAGGAAACTGTTTGACAAAAGTTTCCTAGACCGATCTCTTTTGTGACCTGTTTCTCGAAGTCTTCTTTTGGGCTAATTCTACTTAAGGGGCTACATCTTTCTTCTATTCTTCTAAATGTTACTGCTATAAGACCTCTAGCTAACCCCAGTTATTAATTACCTGGGCTTCACATATCGTAACCTTTCCCTTAACTTCCCCCTCATAGGATATCTTCATTCATCTCCCAAACCTGTTTATATGACTGAATTACATCTTTTCTCTTGATATATCTACATAATTTTTAATTTCTGGGCACTTCTTCCTCCATACTTTCAGGAAAACAGCTGCCTTGGCACAGCAAAGTAAAAGTAATCTTGGCAACTCCTCTGGCTGCTGTTTATCTTTCATCATTGCTTAGCTTCCCACCAGCTTGCTGTCTTCACATGGTCACATATATCCACAAAATTCAAAACTGGATTAGTAGGGGATGTAAATGATGGTGGAAGTCTCAAAGCAAGAAATGTGAAATGCAAAAATTACAAGCATTTTATACCACTCAGTAGAGAGAATATTTCCATGTTGCATGATGTGGCATAAATGTTTTTCTATTACCATAATAAAACATTTTGAAATTATTTTTTAAATTATGCACATATGAATGTAATTAAAATGCTCTGTAGCATTGTAAATCCAAAGTAATTTAGAGAACAACCTTAGTTGGTTTTACTAGAAAACTAACATCTGTCTGTTATTAAAGTTATGCAGAGCAAAGAACTCAATTAATTTCATTCCTATGGTTGTTAAACTATGTACTCATTGAGCAGTCTGAAGTTAAAATCAATTAAAACAATATAACAAACTTTTAGTAATTTTTCAGCATAATTTTATCTAACTCCTTTTTCCTTTTCATCCACAGAACTACTGGTAAAACAGGAAGCAACAAGAAATCCATTTTCTTACTTCATTGCCACTCATATTGGATATGCTAATACTCCTGATTCTTCCACTGTTGATCATGTTCCTCTATGTATGTTGATTATATTATGGATGCTATCCTCCTGAATCTCTTCTGTGGAAAGTTTCCAATAACTATGTCATAACCAAACTTGAAGGTCTGATAGCAGTTTAAACTTTTCAACTCCTTTGTGGAAGTTGATGATATTCTTTTATTCTGTTTTTTTTTTTTTTTAATGCTTTTTTGGCTAGGCACCTATGTTATAGCACCAGTTGTTCATCTTCTCTCTCTTTTGTAATGCTGTCCTTTCAACTCCCATCCTTAATGTAGGCATAATTCTCTAAGATTTTATCTGCAACCTCCCTCTTCTGCTCCAAAAGGTCATCTTTGCATTCACCTATTATCTTTTTGGAAACTTCCAAATATCTTTCTAGGTAAGAATATTAACTGCATGCTTAACATCTCCACCCTGGGTATACCAGTACTACTCTAAATCCATTATTCATATTCACTCTGCTCTCCTACCCCAGTGGGTTTCATTCCTAATTTTGTTGTTCCCCACAAGAAGACCAGCTTTTAACCATCTTGGATCAAAATCCTTATTTATGCTTTTTTTTTTTTAACTACACATTGTTTCATGTTTTGTCAACTGCCTGCTCTACCACCAGATTTTCTATACTTTATTTACATTGTTACACAATAGTATTCATTATGACATACATGGAAGATAATAAGTACTTAATAGGTCTTAATAGGTCTTCACTTCCTACTCATTTCTTTGATACACTCGCAACACTACCTCAGGGAAAACTAGCGATTAATGACTATATTCTCTGTTTTTGAAAACTGGTAATTTCATATTATATGAGTTCCATGCCACTATGTTATATTATTGAATCTGTATGGGAAAAGATTACAGGCTTATGGATAGAGTGGGATCTCACAGACAGGATAAGGTCATTCCTGGTAATAATCTCAAGAAAAGGCACAGTCTTTCATTCTAGAAATAGAATTGAAAGAATGGAACTTAAGTAACAGCGAAAGAACGTAGCTTCTCTTGGTCTATATTCACTGGGTCATAAAATCCAGAATGATTATCCTGGATGATGCTCATCAAATGGCACAGAAAATACGGAAGCAGAGCAAAATAGCAGAACTGAGCAGGTCCAGGCAAAGCCTTTGAATATCCATAGGTCTCCATGTGGAATGGGCCAGGCCCTGTAGGTCACATTAGCTAAAGGGAGATTAGGATCCTGTAATTTACAAGCCAGTTTTCATACATTTCTAATACCTTCCCGCTTTTCTTCTTTAGTAGAAGTATTGATTAAAAAATATCAACCTTTCTCAACCTTTCAATTGTGTTAAAGAAAATGGATTGCCCCCAAAGGTGTTCCATGCTTGAGTATATCAAATCTCTTCAGGAACTTACTTTTTAAAAATTATACTAAAAATCAAGAAGTATGGATTATGCAAAATAACTGATGCCAAATTAGTGCCCACACTTCCTTAGACAAAATCAATTGGAAGGCAAATACATAAAATATTTTTATTTTATGATGAGTTTGGGCAAATTCTGTCATGATACCATTGTGGGAAATGAAAAGACATATGGACCTGGTAACAATACAGTTGGGTTGATTTTAACATAGTTTAATTTCAAAGGCAATTAACTATTAGATCAGTGTCAACCTAGGAGGTTCTGGTAGTTAGTTACCAGCATTTATTCTTATTTTTGTCTTTCTCAGCATATTAATGACTTAGAAGACACTGTGGGTACACTTGTTAAATCTGTAAATGAAAAAAACACCCAAAGGGATTGCTAATGTGCTAAATGACAGAATCAGGATTGCAAATTTCGTGAAAGGCAACAATGAACTTGCACCAACACAATTAAGTTTAACAGGGAGAAGCACAAATTCTTACAGTTAGTTTTAAAAAATAATTACATAGGTCCAGGATTTGGAATAGTCCAACTTGAATGCAATTTATGTTTCAAAACAAAAACAAGTAAGCAAAAAAAAAATAAATGAGGCTTTCAGTTGACCAGAACCAACATGTGCCCACAACAAAATATAATTACTATAAAAGCTAAAAATATTGGGTCTACCATTAATCTTCTAGCATGGGATTTGAGCTTTAAACCTATGGTGTATGTATAATGTTTTGCTCAATTGTATTCTGCAAAGGTAAATTTTTATTTGAAGTACTAGGTTTACTGATGTCTGATACTTCAGGAGAGGCATTAATAAATTTTAAGAATCATGAAGAGGAATAACCAATATTCTGGAGACTTCAATAATCAAGGAAGGGTTGGCCAAATATACACATGTACCATTGGAAAGGAACTTAGAAAAATAAACAAAATGGAAAGGCTCAAAACAACTGAATAACTATGATGAATAGGAGGAAAGTCTCAAATTCTGTAGTGTCCCTCAGATTAGAACAGAGTGAGAATTTAGAGAGAGATCTCAAGTCAGAATGAAAAATACAGTTTGAATGGAATAGGAGCCCATACAGAGAAAGGAATTCCATATCAGGGTTGATATTGTGGCTCAGTGAGTTAAGCAGCTGCCTAGGACAGCAGCATCCCATGTGAGTACTGGTTTGAGTCCCGGCTGCTCCAATTCCCATCCACCTCAGCTCCCTAATAATGCACCTGGGAGAACAATGGTGGCCTGAGTACTTGGGATCCTGCAACCCATGTGAGACATCTGGATGGAGTTCAGATTCCTGGCTTTGACCTGATCCAGACCTGGCTGCTGTCATTTGGGGAGGGAACCAGTGGAAGGAAGATCTCTCTGTCTCTGCCTGTAATTCTTTCAAATAAATGAATGAATCTTAAAAAAAAAAAAAAAAATGGATGTTATAGAAAGTACTGTTCCAGGGGCTAGCATTGTGGTGTAGTGAGTAAAGTTGCCTGCGGAACCAGCATAAGGGTCCCAAACAGCTATACTTGTGCTTTACAACTGTCCCCGCACTATTCTGTTTTTTTTTTTTTTTTTTTAATTTTTGACAGGCAGAGTGGACAGTGAGAGAGAGAGAAATAGAGAGAAAGGTCTTCCTTTGCCGTTGGTTCACCCTCCAATGGCCGCCGCGGTAGGCGCGCTGCGGCCGGCGCACCACGCCGGTCCGATGGCAGGAGCCAGGTGCTTCTCCTGGTCTCCCATGGGGTGCAGGGCCCAAGAACTTGGGCCATCCTTCACTGCACTCCCTGGCCACAGCAGAGAGCTGGCCTGGAAGAGGGGCAACCGGGATAGGATCGGTGCCCCGACCGGGACTAGAACCCGGTGTGCCGGCGCCGCAAGGCGGAGGATTAGCCTATTGAGCTGCGGCGCCGGACTATTCTGTTTTATGTATATATGATTATATATGTATGTATATATATAAAATACATGTGTTTATGTATACCAGGGTAACTCAAAATTCATGAGAAAATTAAGTTAAAAGATAGATATATATTGGTGTAAAACATTTTGAAACCCATACATAGGTTTTTCATAATATATAATTTCCATGAATTTTTTGAAGTTTCCTCATAGATGTCTATATAAATGACAGGATACAGAAGTAGAATGAATGTGAAAGAAAATAGCTGATAACATAGCCATGAGCTATAACACACTCTCTGCAACAAAGAGAAATGGGTAGCAGTTTTCCACACTGAAAAGTTACAGGAAAGCTCTTGTTTGCCCATGGTAGGAAAAGGCAGAAAAAGAAGGGGAAAGCGGAAATTAAAAGCTCATGGCCCTGGCTGCAGACAATTCAACAGAGAAACTATAATCAGAGCTCCATGGAAGTATGATTTACTCCAACATAACATTTTTTCATGATAATCATCTCATTATTTGGCCACAATTAGAAATATTGGTCAAATAAACTCTATAAAAATGGGACATTTCACCTGGTGTGGGGTTATAGCACTACAAATCAACAGAAGCAAGTCAGAAGTTAATTGTGCATTGGCAAATTACATTTTGCTGCTCATTAGTATTTGAAGATTAGCGCATTCAGTTCCATATCAGAGAGCTTACAATATACGAATAATATCCATTTTTTTCTCATTTTTTGTTGTTCATGCAGCACATATTTATCTTAATGAGTACACGGCTTTTTAAATGATAGCTGTAAAACAAAATAGCACTATTTGCATTGCAGAGTAATCTGTAATATCTGGCTTGAATTTTGTCCAGAACAAAATGGTGCTAAAGAGAATATGTCTCATGCTGATCAGTTCTAAATCTGAAATGATAGCTTTAAAAATCTGCTACAAAATTATAAAAAATACTTCTTCCATGTGATATTAAAATTTATGATAGACCTAATTTATTTAGTATTATGAAGGCAAAAATAAGCAATGCTCATCTTTTGAAAAGACTGCAAACTAAGCAAATATGACTTCCCTTCATTATCACCTAACACCTACTTAACACCTTAAAATCTGATCTCGGCCCTTTGCTTTCTACTGAAAGCAAATATGACTTAGGCCAGAAAATCCAACAATCTACTTTTTAATTCTCAATCCACCTGTTTTCTCTTTAAATTTTTACATTGATAATAAACTCTTTATTCCTGAAATTTCCATAAGTTTTCTTTTTTAAAGCAAAAGATTCATTTTGCGATTGTGAAAGGTAGATTGACAGAGAGAGAGGGAGAGAGAAGAGAGAAAAAGATATTCTATCTACTGGTTCACCCTCCAAATGGCCTGGCGGGGACGAGGCCAGACTGAAGACAGGAGCCAGGAACCAGGAACTCCATCTGGATCTCCCATGTGGGTGGCAAGGTCCCAAGCATTTGGGCTATATTTACTGCCATTCCAGGCATATTAGCAGTGACCTGGATCAGAAGCAGAGTAGCTGGAACTGGAATCCAAACCAGTACTCTGATATGGGATGCTGGCATTGCAAGCAACAGTAACCCACTAAGCCATAATGCCAGTACCATCTATAAGTTTTCCAATGATTGCCTTAGAATTATTCCTCCACCCAGTTACACTGACTTTTCCTTCTCTGTTAACTCTTATATTTCTGTATTCAAGTAAGGTTTTTCACTACAGTTCTTTCCTTGTCCTTCTTCCTTATACTCTGTGCCCTAGATCTCTTAATATCATTTTAATCATTACCTTTGTGGGGAGAACTGCAAAAATAGATAACCACTGATACCCATCACTCTTCAATTTTCAAATACCATATGCTTATCTCTTTACTAGGCAACTCTCTCTATATACGCAATCTGTAGATAAATCCAGAGAAATTAAAAATTAATTTTTCCCCAAACCAGGATCCTTCTTCCAAACTTAATGCTGTCCACAATTTTAAAAAAAAGGAAAAATGCACCCTTATTCAGCAAGTTACTTAAGCTTAGAGTTGTCTTTGATCTTTTTCTGCAGCCATAAAAAAAATCAAGGGCTGTTGAGTGCATCTTCCTAAAGATAGCTGCATCTACTCTGGTTTAAGTCCTTCTTGCTTGAACTATTGCAATAAGCCACTGATTAGTTTTTCTTTCATTAGTTTCCAGTCCATTCATTGTATCAAATCTATCATTTCAATCTTCTCCAAATCACATTAAATAATATTCTTTTGCTACTTAAAATTTATCAGTGGTTCCCCCTTTGTCATATAAATAAAATCTAAAATCATTGATGTGACATTCAAAGCTGTTCTCAATATGGCCTGAAACTTCCTCTTCAGAAGAATTTCTTTAAACAATATAAATATATGCAATGCCGTATTTTCTTCACCTAGTGTGTTGATTTAATTTATTCGTTCTACTGTAGAATCCCAACGTATCCCTTCCCTCTATCATCCATAGCCAACATAGACCATTCTAAGAGCTCAACCTACCTCAATTCCACCAAGGGATTCCTCTATTTCTAGGAAGTATTCCCTGGGTTCCCAGCTAGAAATTGTCCCTACCTTCGCTGAGCTCTCAAGATGTTTATTTAGAAGACTTAGTTACAGAGAGTGAGGGAAAGACAGAGAGAGAGAATCTTCAGTCCTCTGGTTTCACTCCCCAAATGGCTACACCAGACAGGCTGGGCCAGGCCGAAGCCAGGAGCCAGGAGCAAAGAGCAAAGAGTCTCCCATGTGGCAGGCAGGGGCCCAAACATTTGGACTGTCTTTTCCCAGGCACATTAGTAGGAAGCTGCATCAGAAGTGGAATAGCTGAGACATAAACCAGCGCCCATATGGGATGTCAGCATTGCAGATTGTGGTTCAAATTGTCACAATATATCACAGCACCAGCGCCATCCCCAAGATGTTTTACATACTGTATTTTTGGATCCATTTTAGTTATTCAGAATACTGACAAACAGTAGCACATCATCAGAAGGAAAACAAATTGTTGATTGATGATTCATGGAATTAAGGAGTACCTATGAAGTTTTCATAACTGTCTTACAGAGTATAACATATTAACATACCATGATCTTGCTATAAAAACTAAATCTATAGCACGTTTTTGGTCTCAATCTGGAAAGTATATAAATGCTAAAATGGTCACTGACTTGTATGCTTTACCTTGTAAAAGACTAGTATTGGGGCCAGCACTGTGGCATAGTGGGTAAAGCCGCTGCCTGCAGTGCCAGCATCCCATATGGGTGCAGGTTTGAATCCTAGCTGCTCCACTTTCGATCCAGCTCTTTGCTATGGCATGGGAAAGCAGTAGAAGATGACCCCAGTGCTTGGACCCCTGCACCCATGTGGGAGACCCAGAAGAAGCTCTTGGCTTTGGATCGGTGCAGCTCCGGCCATTGCCGCCAACTGGGGAGTGAACCAGCAGATGGAAGACCTTTCTGTCTCTGCCTCTCCTTCTCTCTCTGTGGAACTCTGAGTTTCAAAGAAATAAATAAACCTTTAAACAAATACTAGTACTGTCACATTAACTAAAACTAGGATTAGGATGAGGATGCAGCAAGGAAGTTCTTCGTTTAAAGCACATTGTCTACTTTTCTCTGAAGGTAGGGGAGAACTTCCATTTTGCTTATGTCCTTGCCGAGTTGTGGATCCAACTAGGCAGCTCATGTCAAGAGTCACAGGTGATCACTGATGTTGCATGTAAGTGTTAATTATTAAATAAACAACGAGAGTCACAGTACACCAACTTCCTATGCAGGACCTTTGTCCACAAAGAGTTGTATTATGAGACTTCATAGTAAAACTTGTACCCAAATAATCATTTTCTTTTAGTATATTAAGTGGAGGATATTCTTATGTCTCATAAGTTACAGTTATGTCTAAGAGCCCGCAGAAGATGTATCATTCTTGAGTTCTTCTTTTAAGATAATTAAATTTCTAAAAGGAAAGAAGGGAGAAAGGAGGGAAGAAAAGAGAGGGAAAGGGGAAAAAGGAAAAAAAAATGAAATTACCTTCGAGATGTAATAACTTTGTAATTTTTTTCTATTTATTTGACAGATAGAGTTAGACAGTGAGAGAGAGAGACAGAGAGAAAGGTCTTCCTTCTGTTGGTTCACACCCCCAAATTGCTGCCACGGCCGGAGCTATGCCAGTCTGAAGCCAGGAGCCAGGTGCTTCCTCCTGGTCTCCCATGCGGGTGCAGGGCCCAAGTACTTGGGCCATCCTCCACTGCCTTCTCAGGCCATAGCAGAGAGCTGGCCTGGAAGAGGAGCAAGCGGGACTAGAACCCGGTGCCCATATGGGATGCCGGCGCCATAGGCAGAGGATTAACCACGTGAGCCACGGTGCCGGCCGAGATGTAATAACTTTGAACAGCCCTTGTCTGGAATATTGAGGAACTTTTTTCCCCTCTCTTTCTCGCTCATACAAAGCGCTAAACTTGTCACCTAGAATAGAGTTAATCCGCTGTATATAAAGTTAAATGAAAATGGATCTTGGTAAGAAACAGGATGGGGAATGGTAGAGGGAGGAAGAGGAAAGGTAGGAGAGTAGGTGGGAGGGCAAGTAGGCTGGGAAAAAGTACTATGTTCTTAATGTTGTATTTATGAAATACATGCAAATAAATAAATAAAAAGCACATTGTCAGAGTACAGGATCACCACAAAATCCAAGCCTCCAATTCAACCAAGGAAAATTTATTAGACACACATTAGTAACCCCATCATCATCACCTACACATCACTTTTCTAAGTGTATGACAGAAGCAGGATTAATCTAAAGCATAAAACAGTTGTATGTGTTGCAATAATGGAACACTACAAACTAGGCGATTTATAAGCAATTGAAATGTGTTTCTCATGGTTCTGGAGGCTGAGAAATACAGGATCAAAGCACATGACAGTCTGCATGTTTGGAGAAGGTTACTCTCTGCTCCCAACATGGCACCTTTTAGCTGCACCCTGCAGAGTAGAAGAGCACTTTGTTCTCTTGTGGCAGAAGAAAAGAGAAAGAAGGCATTCCGTGAAGTCATTTTCTAGGGTCCCCAATGCCATCCATGAGCCCTCATGATTTAATCATGCCCTGAATGTCCCGCCTCTTAATACCATCACACTGGTAATTAAGTTCCAAAACAGACACTTTAGGCGATATTCAGATTGTAGTAGTGATAAATAAAGGCAAACAGAAATCTAATCCCTTCACAGGTACAGGGCTGCTTAATCATTTTTTCCAAAAAGCTGTGCATATATTAGACTTAAAAAATGAATCACAACCTATCAAGGCCAAAACAATCACCTTCCTTTTCCAAATCTTATAAATACTATTGCCATCTTATATTTCTGTTCACCATTCTCTGAGAAAGGCCTAGATCTATCTAGACTTTTAAATTAAATTAGGTTGGTAACTGTGCAGTACACAGAAATACTACTTTATTGGCAGAAAATTGGAGCACAGAGGGTTTATGTCATTGGTCAAGGTAAGAAAAAGCATCAAGGTTTTCTTATTCCCAATCTATTGCTTTATTCAACAGACCAGGAAGAAAAGCCAGTTAGCAGGTTGATAGTTTTTTTTCCCCTTTCTTTTAGTAGTCTTTTCCATGCTATAACAAAAAAGGGATGTAGGAAAATCCCAAGGGAAAATTACAGAGTCTGTATGGTTGTTGAAATGCATTAATGAAGGAGAAAGAAGACCCTTATGGGAGAGAAAGACAGAGGAAAGGAAGGAAAACAGAAAAATGAAATGGGGCACAATTGAAGACTTCTTAACTATAAATCCAGAAGTCAGGTAAATTTGATGAGAAATTTGAAGCCAGAGAGTAGAAAGAAATTCAACCATACAAAGTTAAGCAGTGTGGAAGGAAGCACAGTCAAGAGGACAGAACATGGTAATGTGAAGGGAACTAGGTTCTAATCTTATCTAAGTCATTTTCCTGCAAAGAAAGACCTTTCACTTTTATGGCTACTCTCTAATCCAGAGGTTTCCATTTCTGCCCCTGCAACTCCCTAATTCCTAAACAAGTTATTAAAATCATGGTAAAATGAAGCTGAACAGCACTAATTGTATATGATACAGAGCTCTAACAAGGTCACATACAGCCAGGTAAAAGAGGACCAAAGCTATAGAGATAGCTGTATTTGACAGTCCTGTGAGAAAACAAGGGGTAGATAAAACTTAGAATCCAAATTTACTTTTATTCAACTAATGAAATTTAACACAGTAACCACTAATAGAAAACATTACTTTTTAAAATTTTTATTCATTTATTTTTATTTATTTGAAAGGCAGAGCAAAAGAGAAAGTGAATCAGAGGTAGAGCCAGAGAGAGAGAGATCGATTGATCGATCTTTCATTTGCTGGATGCCTTTAACAACCAGGGCTGGGCTAGGCCAAAGCCAGGAGCCAGAAACTCCATCCAGGTCTCCCATGTAGATGGCAGGGACTCAAGTACTTAAGCCATCATGTGCTGCCTACCAGGGTATGCATTAGCAGGAAGCTGGATTGGAAGGAGAGATGGAACTTGAACTGACACTCCATATGGGATGCAAGCATCCGGAGTGGTGGTTCAACCAGTTAAACCACAAGACCTGCCCTAGTAGAAAACATTTCTATTGTATAATAGGTTCTTACAAAAATTAAGAGGAGAAAGATTAAAGATAAGGGGGGGGGGGACGAGGAAAGGTAAAATAAAACAAGAAGCCAACGTAGGTCAACGCTACTTAGAACTAAGGCACATGACAATCATTCCTATGAACAACATGTTCTGAGTAAGAAAAGAACTTCTCTCTTAATGCTGATTGACAGATGTACCTAGAGAAAGGACCTCTCACTTTTATGGTTACTCTCTAATCCACAGGTTTCCAATTCTGCCCCCACAACTCCCTAAGTCCTGGAGCACAAATACTTCATAGAACAACACAAAAACATACAGAAATTTCTAAGACTCCATTTGGTGACATCTTCTGAACATACTTGTGAAGGATAACTCTACCAATTGTTGTACGAAGTTGAAAATGATTCACAAATAAACACCAAAGAACACGTGCTGTCAGTTAATTTACTTTGCCATCAGATACCTGGAAAACAACTAACTTTTCACCTATCTTTTGCCTGTAAAAGTATTTTTAGTACAACTGGAATTAATCTTTATAGTCTTATGCAATGCTTAAAATGAATTTATCAGAGCAAGCAGCATTTGCCTAAACTAATCAAAGGCAGTTGTCAGTGATTTTACTGCAAATTGTCAGTAGTAATGATCAAAGGGTTTAATTCCAACTAATTCTGCAATTAAATTAATTAATAATAAATTAATTCTAATTAAATTTGCAATTCCAAAGCAAGCGGTACTCTAATACCAAAATAGTTATTAATCTACATACAGGCTGATGTCAATATTGTAAATAATATGATATTGTTGTTCTGGCTTCCAACAGAATCAAGAAGGCATTCAAGGTATTTGATTAACAGAGAATAGAAGAATGGAGTCTTGAATAAAATGTTTAGTTATTCATACAGCAGCGTTCAGAAGACTTCTTAAACTTCTTTTTCTCATTTTTCTTCACCTGGTCAAATAATACTTTATAATTTCCCATAATGACAAGCAGTATAGAGCTATGGCACCACCTATTGTGACATTCCTTAAATGCTGATATCAATGACAGCCTATTAGATATTAGAGGAACAGCACAGGGAATTTAGTGTGCAAGAAAAGCTAAGTGATTTATTTCTTCAATAGCTCTTTCTCAGGAGTATAATTCTATAACAGCTATTTGCAAAACAGAAGCTTCAAACTTGTTACAACTTTTTTCAAATCTATTAGAAACAGGTTCACTATGCAGCATGTGCACATGACTGTCTTAGGCAATAGTAGGTCTACTGGTATTAATAACATTCTTTCATGTAAGTGGTCCCAAATTGGGATAACGGTTATCATAATCCCTTGGCTAGACATCTTCAAAGCATTTTATTTATTTTAAAGATTTATTTATTTATTTGAAATTAAGAGTCACACAGAGAGAGAGAGAGAGAGAGAGAGAGAGAGATCCCCTCAATCTGATGGTTCACTTACTAAATGGCCACAACAGCCAGGGCTGGGCCAAGCTCAAGGTAGGAGTTAGGAACTTTCTTCTGGAGCTCCTACATGGATGCAGGAAGGGGTCAAGCACTTGTGCCATCCTCTGCTACATTCCCAGGTGCACTAGTGGGGAGCTGGATCAGAAATGGAACAGCCAGGTCTCAAACTGGCCCCCACATGCAATACCAGTGTTGCAGGCAGTGGTTTTACTTGTAATTCCACAATGCCATCCACACACAACGCCAGCCCCACTCTTCAAAATATTTTAAAAAGTTCTTTCCCTGGGGCCAGCACTGTGCCTCACTTGGTTAATCTTCCGCCTGTGGTGCCGGCATCCCATATGGGTGCCGATTCTAGTCCCGGTTGCTCCTCTTCCAGGCCAGCTCTCTGCTGTGGCCCGGGAAGGCAGTGGAGGATGGCCCAGGTGCTTGGGCCCTGTACCCGCATGGGAGACCAGGAGGAAGCACCTGGCTCCTGGCTTCGGATCGGCGCAGTTCTTGCCATAGTGACCATCTGGGGGGGGGGGGGGTGAACCAATGGAAAAAGGAAGACCTTTCTCTCTGTCTCTCTCTCTCATTGTCTAACTCTGTCAAATAAAAAATTACAACAAAAATAATAAAAAAAAAGTTCCTTCCCCTGCTCCATTCCAGAAATACATAGTAGTACAACAGGCAGATCAGACAAACCTGGACTCATTTAGTCCTTGCTATGTCACTATCCTCTAAGGATAGAATAGCTCTAAGTTGCCATATGCAAATATCAAGTCAAGCTGGTCCAGGTACATCTCCTTGGTAAATATTTTAAAGAGGTTGTTCTAATTTGGGACTTAGAAAGCAGAATCCGTCAAAAATAATCAAAATATCACAACAGGATACATCATATGCAGTTTTACTAACAGTTCTTTCAAATAGACACAAACTCTCAGAAATGTAATTCCAAGGAACAGATTTCTGAAGAACCCCACAGTAGACAATTTATTATGTAAACTTTTAATGTTTCATGGAAAACAACTTTAGAGATCTAAAGAATCAAATTATCTTATGAAAGCCCTTATAAACTTGCTTTTCCATTAATATGGAGGACAATGAATGATACACTCCTCTGACCCTCTCCAATGGTTAAGAGCTTTTCTCACAGCAAAGTCATAAAGCATATGACTCAACGTTCTTTACTCACAAAGTAGTACCCTCGTTTTTAACTTTCATAGGGCTATAATCCTAAAACCCAGGTACAATTTCCCCCATTCTCCTTTTCTATGTCCTAAGGGTTAATTTCAAAATGTTATATTCTTGTTCTACCTTTTATTTGACTTCTCTTTTTCAGTACAGTAAACTGTTTAAAAGGCTTAGGGCCAGGGCTGGCGCTGTGGTATAGCAGGTAAAGTTGCCACCTGCAGTGACAGTATCCCATATGGGTGCCAGTTTGAGACCTAGCTGCTCCACTTCCAATCCACAGCTCTTTGCTATGGCCTGAAAAAGCAGTAGAAGATGGCCCAAGTCTTTGGGCCCCTTCACTTTGCATGGGAGACCCGGAAGAAGCTCCTGGCTCCTCACTTCGGATTGGTGCAGCTCTGGCCATTGTGGGCATCTGGTGAGTGAACCAGGAGATGGAAGACTCTCTCTCTCTCTCTCTCTCTCTTTGCCTCTCTTTCTCTGTGTAACTCTGACTTTCAAAATAAATAAATTTCTAAAAAAAAAAAAATGCTTAGGGCCTTTGACTAACAGTGGGAATTTAGGTAAGTTACATAATCGCCCCAAATTCCAGATTTTTCTTCTATAAAATAAAAAGAATATTAGGTTAGTACCTGACCTTACAGCATTTGTGTGAAGTATACAAGAGATGATGCTTATAAAAAACTATGTGCCAAGTATTATATTAAATCCTTAATAAATGCTCCTATGATAATGACACTGCTATTTTAGCTACCATTTAACTCTTTTTCTGACTTTTAAAAATATTCCCAGGAACACTTAAAATTTATGTAAACTCAATAAATATTCCCAATGGCCAGGGCTAGGCCAGGCTAAAGCCAGGAGCTAGGAGCTTCATCTAGGTCTCTCACGTGGGTGCCAGAGTCCAAGCACTTGGGCCATCTTCTGCTGATTTCTCAGGCTATAGCACAGAGCTGGATCAGAAGTGGAGCAGCCGGGATTCGAACCAGCACCCTTATGGGATGCTGGTGCCGTAGGCGGTGGCGTTACCCTCAATGCCGACACCACTTTAATAGTTTAGTCAATACAATGTTTGTAAACGGTGAGAGGTACAGATGTTTTGGCAAGTAGTAAGATATACAAGTTGCTTGGCTTTTTGTAAATCTAAACTGAGAGACTATTCCTGAATGTCAATTAAGATCCTAAACAATATCAATATCTAGTAAAACTGCTTATCTACATTGATGCTTTGGCTGGAAATCACAACAGAAACTTCAAGAAAAAAAATGGCTTCTTTGTTGGCTTATCACATTCCTCAAGCTAATAAACAAACAGGAAAAATATGGAGTTCAAGTAGTTTAAGGTCAAGAAAGAGAAAATGCTTAAATTGTATTTGTCTTTTTAGAAACTGGAACACTCAACCAGATGATTTAAATTTTTTAAATATAGGAATATGCTTCAAACTTGTATTCAGGAAACTATTAATATAACATAGAAATTAAAATTCTTCAACTGCAATACAGACATACTGGAATCTTCAAAATGTTTACTGGAAATATATACTATGAAAAACTTACATATGGATTTTAATTTTTTTGTACCAAAATACACCTATCTATTAATTTCCACTTCCCAAAAGGTTTTTGAAGTCCCTTTACATAAATGTATAAACAGGGATGTGTTTGGCTCTAGAATGCATACAGTGTTTACAACTGTATTTGCATCTGTCAGATTTATGGTGACCTATTATTTAATTAAATATGGCAAATTTCTGATTTTAAAATTGCTATACATACAAACAACTGCAATCCTATCCAGATATTTTCTATGAATGAGAACTCTTCCTGTCAGAAAACTCCTCTTCCTTTCTTGACTACCTTCTGCTGGTGGACATTTTTCCTCTTTCACTGAAAGCCCTCCAACTGTTGCCATGGTAACAACAATTCCTATACCTTCTCTTTGTATGACATGGTGTGCGGTCCCACCACCATCAGAGTATTGCTTTTCTGGACATTTGCCAGTGGGCTAATTGTGCAAATAAATATGTAGGACTATGTAAATAAAAAGACCATAGTTGCATATACAAATGTTCATTTCAATGTTTCAAAAAATGTTGAAACCTGGAAAGAATACTATATTGGCTACATATAAGGTGTACTATACTATATAATACAACACTACCACTAAAAATCATGAAGAATATTTAGTGAAAAGAAAAGATAAACACGGCACAATGTTTTGTAAGAAAATCACAGTAAACAGGTCTAGGCTGTATTTTTGTTTTTGTTTAGAATATCAGTTTACAGAAATGCCCAGAAAAAAAAATAAACAGAAATGCTATAAATCATAACATTATCTGTTGTTATTTCTTTCTAAGCTTTTCCTAAATTTTCTTTACTATTTGGTAATAAGTAAAAAGCAATGTATTTAAGGAATATGGTGGAAAAATTAAATAACTTGGTGAAACTTTAAGTGTTTTGGAAGAAAATACTTGTTACTACCAATTTTCCCTTTCTTCTCTTTAGTCTCCTACAATAAAATTGTTATCCTGTGTCCACCCCATTGAAACAGCACTTGTCAAGCTCATGTTGACAGAACTTATATTTATTTATTTACTTACATTTATTTATTCCTTTATTTGAAGGGCAGAATGACATAGAAAGTCTAACACATGTAAAATCCATTTACCATGACAATCTGTTATAGTCTATGACCTCATTAAAGTTTAGCATTCTAAAGTTATCTGTCAGATTTAGTTGAGTCTAGAGTGCAAGGACCCAATCTAATTCTTTGTATGTGTACTGTGACCTCACAGTATCTAGCACAGAATATTATATATGGTAGATAAGACTCATTTAATAAATTATACTTTATGTACATACTTTAATGCTACCAATTTTAAGAAAATAGTTCATTTGGAAATCATTTCTGATTGTAGTCTTTAAATTTCATATCATCATATAAATATGAGATTTTGTTAAAATAAAGCAATGATGGAATTTGTGTGTACTTAATGAATGAATACTCTTTCTTGCCTCCCTTATATTGTGCTAGCATATATATGACAGATACATTCAATAAGAAGAATTTAATTGGAAGAATTTGAAATAACACATGCCATTAATTAACTTTTAAAAGAATTCTTATACCAGAAAAAATAAATTCACCAAAATAGCATTTAAAGAAAACAGTAGACATTTACTAGAAAAACTCATACATTCCTTTTTATTTTTTAGATGGAACATAATGATTGCATATTAAACATGATTTATTGATAATAACACTTAGCAATTATATTTGATACTTGAGGGTAAACATTTGAGACAAGTGAAGTCAATAAAAATTGGTACTTTAGAATTAATTACTTCTAGTATTAAAAACATTCATTTCTGGGGCCGGGGCTGTTGCACAGCAGGTTAACGCCCTGGCCTGTAAGCGGTGGCATCCCATATGGGCTGCTTCACTTCCTGTCCAGCTCTCTGCTGTAGCCTGGGAAAGCAGTAAAGATGGCTCAAATCCTTGGGCCCCTGCACTTGCATGGGAGACCTGGAGGAAACTCTTGGCTCCTGGCTTCAGATCGGCACAGCTCTGGCCATTGCAGCCAATTGGGGAGTGAACCTCTCTCTCTCTCTCCTCGCTCTCTCTCTGTGTAACTCTGACTTTCAAGTAAAAATAAATAAATAAATCTTAAAAAAATAAAAAATATTCATTTCTATATGTGAAACATGGGGCTAAATTATGTACTTTATGCTATAGGCATATGAACTTCCTGTCTATGCTGTGTATCACTCCTCTTCATTAAGTATTTTGTTATCCTATCCCAAAACACACAGAGTAAGTTGGTAGATAGAGACTTGACGTTTCACTAAGGATGGTGCTATGCTTTTAATAAACTTATTAAATGTTTGCCTCTTTCTTTCTCACTCTCTTTATCTAAGGCATGAATTCTGTTTGTTACTGTAATCGACCTATTTTTGTTGGCATAAGTCAGTATAAGGTTTATTTATTAGTTCCATAGAGGGTAGGTAACCTTTCTGGTAGAAAGCTTTAGTTTGAAAGATTCACAGTATTGAGAAATTTTTACTTGTGAGTCTTGCTGTTTTATTGACCTCTCACTAATTTGCAGTATTTGTATTACAAACCTTAATCATGAGGTATAAAAGAAACAGAAAAAGAAGAGAAGAGAAATCCAGGTAGAGGAAGATAATGGGTTGGTGAGGTGGAAATAACAGCAGAACAGAAAAGCCAAAACAGTAGGGCAGCACAGACAGGCAGATAGTCTGTGTGGACAAATGAGGTGTCATGGAGGAAGTGGGAGGAGAGAGAGGGCTAGAGAAAAGAAAAAGAGACGCCCACATAGAAAGTAGAAAGTGAGGCTACTTCATTTCAAATCATAACGAAATCAAAGAGGAAACAGTTCCATGACCTAAAAAAATCATAACACTTAAGCACAGAATGGCTCTTGACTAAAGGATGCTTCATATCTGAAGTCTAGAAGTAAGGAAATGGTATATACTGAGGGTTTCCTCTATGCTACGTATTTTGCTAGGAAATCCATTCAATCATTTCCTAGTACTTGTGTGTCTTCTCAATCCTATCTTTATGCCACTGTCCCCTTTCTACATCTAGCCCACTTGCTTCTCAGGTTCTAAAGCATATTAAACTCTTTCTGCCTAGAGGCACTTCCCTTGTTAATTTGCGTACCTGGCAATCCTAAATGTTCTTTCCTCAGGAAATATTTATTAACCCGTTCATCCTAAAATAGGAGAGTCCATCATACCCTTCCATGGCACTTACTACAATTCATAAATATATATTTATATATCTACTTGTTTGTTCTCTGTGCCAACCATTAAACTATAAGCTCCATGAGGGCATGAATTGTTATCTGTCTGGTCTGCTTTCAAATCCCTGAGTATATTATCTGAAGTATAATAAGTGCTCAATAAATACTAGTTGATAAATAAATTTTTGTATAATGAGCCATTTAATATTTAACACAACATTGTGAAGCAAATATTATCTACAGCTTATGGAAGAGAAAAGTAAGGTTTACATGGCTTACCTACCTTACCCAAGATTATATAGGTACCTTGAAAGCACAGAGCTGAGATTAATCTGGGTCTTTCTCATACAGAACTCTTTATTATAACAAATAATGTCTATTCTTACAGAGAAACTCTTCCCACTTTATTCTCCCCACAACACAAATTTACACAATTTAATGTAAAAAGTATCTCCCTTGACTACACTTCAAGTTAAAATAACAGAAATTAGAAGGAAACGATCATTCAATTGATTTCAAATTTTTAAATTTTGAAATTGTGTTCCATTTTTGCTTTCAGTATCAATATGTTACCATACCAATAAGGTGTAAAGATATGGTGTATGGTGTCTCTAGATGCTCAAAAAAGCATAATCATCCCAATCAATGATTATCAGTTGTTAACATTTCAGGGATACAGCAACTACAATACAAGAAAATGGCTAAAAGTAGACATAAAACCAAGATCTTAAAAACAAAAAAGCCAAAATTCTGAACAAAGTCTAGCTGCTGAAAGTTTCTGTCAGATTTTTATTCTAAAATAAGTAAAGCAATTAAGCTTAAATTATTAAACAAATTTCAAAATCTATGACAGTATATAATAAGTTAAACTTCAGTACAACCAACCATAGAGTATGATATTGTGAAGACAGGGATATAGTATATCAGAAAAATGTTTAGTGATAAGATCTTTCTCTTGTACACAGAAAAAAAACCGGATTGTGATTCTGCTTATGATCCTAATTTTGCAATGTATGTATTTCTATATATTCATAATTGAAAGATTAGACATTTTACCATTGGTTATCACTGGTTTGTTAAGAGTATAGATACCTTACTTTATTTTTCACCCTTTTCATATTTGCTTACATTTGCTACATTTGATTAAGTAATCCAGAATATTAGTTTTCATAACCAGGTAAAATAATTGTTAATTTTGTAAGCTGAAAGCATCATTAACTCAAAAGATTATATTTCCATTTTTTAAAAACCTGCTGGCTACTTGTTAATGTGGCTATGACAACTCAAACTATCAATTTAACCTTTTAATCCCCATGACATTCACTAATTGTTGAATAGAATAAACCAGTTGTTTAGGTATAATGTTGATAAATTAACTACATATCTTTTAGAAGCCATTACTCTACTGGCAGCAGAAGTGTTTTTGCTCATGACAGCAAGACACATTCTTAGCTATAAGAACTAATTAGGTACATCAAAAGTTTTCTTTTACTCTGTTAATCAGTTATACAGACTTAACTTATGTCGGACAGTTAATATAATTAAGGAACAATAATATACTATTTCATTAAAATGATTCATAGCACAAAAAGTAGTATATGTTAATTTGAATGTTTACTACATATTTAATCATACTCAAACTCATCACTACTACCATAGGTTGAAAATGTTTAATGCCAACCTTGCCCAAAATGACTTCTAAAGCAGAGTTATGAACCCCAACTGAAATAGTGGGTTTGTAATGGAAATGCTGACAATGTTAACTATAGCAGCACAAACAACACTGACTATAATACAATCCTTGTTCAGATATAACTCACATAAAAAGTAAAAGCCAAGGGCTATGCACACCTCAGTACATTTAAGCCATTTTTCAACAGATTTGAAATCCATGTAATTCTGTATTCCTTTCAAAGCAACACCTGATGGTTTTTCAGACTTCTGTGTTTTGTTTTTAAAAATCTGTATATATCAATATCTCATACAACTCCCTGTGAAACATTTTTCTTCCTCTATCTTCAGCTAGTGAAATTGCTAATGAAACTTTCATAAAATAAATGGTATTTTTACCAGGGCTGGCTTTGCATTCTCAATATCCTTAGGAATGGACTTGCTTAGTGAATTAACAGATATAACAAAGGCCTAGTCAACTCTGGTTTGCAAAGCCTGTTAGTAGTGACTTTGCCTTAGAATTGTCAGTATAAAACTAAAAGAAGATAATATTGTTCCAAAACAGTTTAATTAGCAATTCCTGTTTTCCTCCTGAATGTCAAAGAAGTGATTTCCTTTCTTTCATGCAAATATTTTAAAAGTCAGAGGAAACCAAGCTCTTCAGTCAAAAAGCTCTAACAAAAGCAAGAGTGACAGTTGCTATTTATTTTTTAATTAAGGTGTTATAGTACTCAAGGACTCACAGCCACACACACACTGCACATTTGGATGGCTGGCAATAAACACTGGAGAGGAGAACCTGCCCGCCAGGGACAGCATTGCTGCTCTTGTCTATAGATAATTCCCTCACATCCAATTTGCACAAACAGAATTCAGGAATCTGGAGAATGAAAAAGAATAGATCTGAGTTCTGTTAACTCTTTCTAGCAGAAATTGGAAATTACTTACGGGAGATAGAACATTTATGTTTCTTCTGATCTCAGATGTTTGCCTCTACTTTAAAAAACATAACATTTAGATGTGAATAAGGCCTTAAATATCAACTTACAAATAACTTCATTAATCACAATCACTTCCCATTTTTTAATATCAGGGAAGACCAGAATAAGGAAATAGAATGGAGATGATTAACTGATTATGTTTCTTAGAGATGCAAGTAAAAATGTTGTTTATAGATATATATTTTACTTCATATAGGATCATGTTTAGAGGGATGCTATTCTACCTCAATATCCATAGAAAATTAAATTATATTTTACAAAATATTTGAATTACACAAGCACTTAATATCACAGTAAGGCTTAGCATATACTTTCATATGCTAAGTACTCCAAATGAAAGCAAATCATAGACAAATAATTAGTTTGGAGAAGAGAATTATACATATAACACAAAATAAAAATGTTAATTGTTTGACCCTGCTATATACTTTGTTTAGTGATTTGATCAAGCAGAATAAACTCTTTATACTTCCTTCCAAATTTAATTGATGCTATTGAATCAAAATTACAGCTAATTCTGTAACTAGTATTTTCCATGTGAGTGTCAGTGGTATAATACTGCTGATGGTGGAAATGAAACCAATTCAGGGAATCATGTCTGGTAAGAATAATAGATATAAATAGTTTCAAATTATCATATATATTAGGCTTAATATCTGCATACAAATACAAATCGTCTTGTTTTTGCAATTTTTCTCCCAACTAGTGGCTTCCTCATTTACCAGTCATGTCATACTCCTAATCCAGTATACACTTAAGATTCATATAATTCCAGAATATTTTCCTTTCTGGTCTCACATCATGATTCCTCGACATCTTATAAAAGGAGATCCTGTACAAGGAAAGATTCAAATTGTGTCCACAAACCATTTAAAAAGAAAAACCCTTTCGAGGCTAACCAATATACTTCTTTCTGGTGGATATTTCCAGATTTTTCATTTTTCTTGAATTTTTCAATTAGCTATTTTCATTTTATTTGACACAGAGAGAGAGAGATTGATTTTCTGTTGGTTCAGTCTCCAAATGCCTGCAACAATCAGGATTGTGCCAGGTCATAGCTCCAAGGAACTCAATCCGGGCCTCCTACATGGGTGGCAGCGACCCATGTATTTGAGCCTTCATCTGTTAAATTCCCAGGAGGTGAATTAGCAGGAAGCTGGATTGGAAGCAGAGCCAGAACTGGAATCAGGCACTCCAATACAAAAGGCAGGCATCCCAACCAGCAGTTTAACCACTGTGCCAAATGCTTGCCCCTATTATTGTTGTATTATTAAAGGTCTGACAACATGGGTAATTATGTAATCTACATTTCTGCTTTTATAGAACAGGAAATCATAAAAAGAGAAAAATTTAAAAATTAAAAACCAACAATGACTTTTGCCATTCCTCTTCAGGAGAGGATTATATAATCCATATAAAACTTCCGATGCTGTACCAACTATAATTGAAGATTGGTTAGTTATCTGAATGCAGATAGAATTTATTGGGTACACAATGGAATCTCACTTTACTAGATTTTTATCTTGGTAAATAGCATTTCTCAAGTCAAGCAATTAGCTGGGCTGGCATTTGGCTCACAACTTTCAGACAGAACAGCTGTCTAACTCCATTGTTAGCAATGCAAAAGCATTAGAGACGGGGTGCTCACTGCCACATGGCAATTCTGTCAAGCCTTAGAAGATGTTACACCAATTATTACCACACAACCCTTGTTTATATCCACTTGACCCACACACATGTTTAAACTGCATCCATTTCCTGAAATTACCTGCCTGTTTCAATTGCCTTCAGCATAATTATATTTCAGTGCATGCACATATAATCAGAACACAGACACATACATTAGTCTCTCTTTTAAAAAAGGAACACAAAAAGGCTGCTGATAACAAATATGTATTTTGAACATGCATTGAAGAGACCTTAAACATTAAAAAGTAGCATGAGGAACACGTGGTAGTATAAAGCTGGAAAAATGGTATCAGTTTTCCTCAATGAATTTTTGTAAGGATATCAATTAGATCCTACTTTTGAAAAGAAGATATTGGTACCAGGGACTTAAAAAAATAAAATATATATAATAGAAAACACAAGAATTTCAAGGTGATGAATGTTTGCACACTTTGACAGCCTCTAAATTCGAGAACACTGCATAGTATTTTGCATATGTTACTCTCCCAATAACTATGTATGGAGTTTTACAATGATCAACAGTTTATACAGGGGTCAGCGCTGTGGCATAGCTGGTAAAGCCATCGCCTGCAGTACCCGCATCCCATATGAGTGCCGGTTCGAGTCCTGCCTGCTCCACTTCTGATACAACTCTCTGCTATGGCCTGAGAAAGCAGTAGAAGATGGCCCAAGACTTTGGGCCCCTGCACCCACATGGTAGACCCGGAGGAAGCTCCTGGCTCCTCGCTTCGGATTGGCACAGCTCTGGTCGTTGTGGTCATCTGGGGAGTGAACCAGCAAATGGAAGACCTCTCTCTCTCTCTGCCTCTGCCTCTCTATAACTTTGCCTTTCAAATAAATAAATAAAATCTTTAAAAAAAAGTTTATAGAGAGGGAGGGCATTGTGGTGCAGCAGTTTAAGTGGCCCCTTGTGATGCCCACATTGCATATGGGGTGTCATTTCAAATCTGGGCTACTCTGCTTCTAATCCATTTTCCTGTTAATGCATTGGGAAGGCAGTGGATGATGGCCCAGGCATTTGGGTCCCGGGAACGTAGAAGACACATATGGAGCTCCTGGCTCATGGCTTCAACCTAGCCTAGCCCTCGCTAGTGCAGTCATTGGGGAATGAACCAGCAGATGAAAGATGTTTCCTCTCTATCTCCACCCCTCCTGCATCCCTTTTCTGTCACTCTGCTTTTCAAACAAATAAGTAAATAAAATATTTTAAAAAAAGGGTTTATTGAGAAAGATGGGTAATTTTCAGGTCTATTTCATTTATTTTTACCTTTTATTTTTATTTCTTTGAAAGGCGAAGCAATGGAGAGAGAGAGAAAAGAGGGAGAGAGAGCGTGAGAGAGAGCGTGAGCAAGCAAGAGAGCAAGCTTTCACTGTTGGTTTACTCTGAAAATGCCTGTGACAGCCAGGGCTGGGTCAAGCAAAAGCCAGGGGCCAGAAACTCCACTGGGGGTCTCCCATGTGGGTTTCAGTGGCCCATTGGGCCATCTTCCACTGCTTCCCAAGGTGTGTAATAGCAGGAAGGTAGATTGGGAGAAGAGGTGGGACCTGAACCCAGGTGCTCCAATATGAGAAGCAAGTGTCCAAAGCAATGGCTTAACCAATATGTCACATGCCTGCCTCTTCAGGGCTATTTCATTATATGTATGTATATACATGCGTACAGATGTGTATATATACACACAGATACATGTGTGAATGCATACATTAGGATTTTTTTTCTTTTAAAACAGAAGCCCCTTCACAGATTATATGAACAGTATACTCTATGCATACAGAACAATATTTGATATTGATATTTGATTTATCTTGATAAAGCATATCTGAAAGATGTACCTATCCACTATTTCCATTTGCAATCAAATTAAATTACTCTACATGCTGCAAGTAACCAAGGCAAGACCTTTTTATGCTCTCTCAGATGGGTGTCCTTCATTTAATTCACTTAATCCATCCTTTCTGAGTTGTTCTGGCCATAACCTTTGAAGTCATAATCAAAGAAATTTTACTCTAATGTTCCACATTTTGTTTATCAGCAAATGCACTTAGCTTTATCTTTTAATAGGTTACTTCCCATAGCCTTCACCACTGTCACTTCACTCCATGCAACATCTTTTCTCAGTTGGTATACTCCTGATGTCCCTCTGTTCCAGCCTTACTGCAATCTATTTCTCTAAACAGAACCCTGAATGACTTTTTGAAATTTAAATCAGATGTTATGGTTCCCATACTATCAACTTGTTTATTACTTTTTATCAAACTCTGAACAAAATTCAAAGTTCATTTCAGGGCCTACAAAGTCATACATGACTTTGTGCCTAACTATACCTCTGACTTCTTTTCCTATCATTCTCCCCCTCATTTACATTGCTGTAGCCACTCTTATTCTTCCTCACATACATTAAACAGTACAAAACTCAGGGCCTTTAGCATTTGCGGCTTGGGTTGCTTGTCCTTCATCAAGATATGAACACGGTTGGTTATTTCATTTTAATCATTTCTGGTTAATCATAACATCCCCTAAGAGGTCTCCCTGACTGCTACATGCAATATAGCGCCCTCTATCATGCTCTATTCCCTTGCCTTAATGCATTTTTCTTCATAGCAATTATGACTCAAGGGAATTATACAAACTTGTCTTTTTCTCTCATGAAAATAAGAGCTTTTTGTTCATTCCTATAGTCCAAGTGTCTAAAATAATGCTAGGCATATGACAGGAACTCAAAATTATTTGTTCAGAAAATGAATGAATGAATGAACTGTAGGATGAATAATATGCTACAATCAATTCATGATTATAAGACATTCAATCCTCATTATCCTTGGATTACAGATTTTAAAATCTGCCTACTTGCTAAACATCTATCTGTAACTTCAATCAATATTTGTAGTGATTCTATGGACATGCAAATGTGCAGAGTGGTGAAAAATTTCAATTATCCCAGGATGCTCAGGTGATGCTTTGACATCTTGTTTCATATTTCGTACTGTAAGCAACTGTACTTTGTATGGTCTATTAAGTGCCATGCTTTTCTCATGTTTTGTGTTGTTCTGGGTAAGCCTGTTTATAATGGCTCCCATATAGGGTACTGAAATCTTATCTGGTGTTACTAAGAATGAGCAGGCTGAGATGTGCCTTTTAGGAGAAATATGTATGCTAGATGGCCTTCATTAAAACCTAAGTTACAGTGCTGGTCTAGGTTCAATTTAATGAACAAAAATATACATTAGATATGGTATTTTTCAACAGAAATACACATGAAACAAGGTTATGTATTCATCAGCTGATGAAAATGTCACGAGAAGCTCACAAGAACACTGCCTTTTATACTTCCTAGGAGCAATGGTTTAGTATTCAATAATTCAGGGTTTGTGGTAATTTTATGGAACATAACTACCGCAAATAATGAGAATCAACTGCTTATACCACATAAAAATATATCAAATTGCTAAGTATGACTAAATTTTTAATTTATATATGATCTAAAATTTATTATATTATTTGTATTTGTCATGTTATTAGAGTTTTAAAAAATCTTATTTATAAAATTTGCTGTGAATTTCTGAATATTAAAACAAATTGAAAATTTTCAATTAATTTGAGGCTCTTGATATATTTTGCTTTTGAAAAAAATTGTAGTCATTTTAAACTTGGACCATGAATACCTATTTCCACTGTATCCCCTGTACCAGCACTGAGTATATGATATAGTTTCATTTTTTAAACCATTGCTAATTTGATTATTGAAACTTTAAAAAATATTTATTTATTTGAAAGAGTTACAGTGAGAGACGACGCCGCGGCTCACTAGGCTAATCCTCCACCTGCGGCGCCAGCACCCCAGGTTCTAGTCCCGATTAGGGAGCCGGATTCTGTCCCGGTTGCTCCTCTTCCAGTCCAGCTCTCTGCTGTGGCCCAGGAGGGCAGTGGAGGATGGCCCAAGTACTTCAGCCCCTGCACCCGCATGGGAGACGAGGAGGAAGCACCTGGCTCCTGGCTTCGGATAGGCGCAGTGCGCTGGCCGCAACGCGCCAGACATAGCGGCCACTTGGGGGGTGAACCAACGGAAAAAGGAAGACCTTTCTCTCTGCGTCTCTCTCTCTCTCTCACTGTCTAACTTTGCCTGTCCAAAAAAAAAAAAAAAAAAAAAAAAGAGTTACAGTGAGAGAGGAGAAAGGGAGAGACAGAGAGAGAGAGAGGAAAGAGATTTTCCATCCACTGGTTCACTCCCCAAGTTGTCTCAATGACTAGGGCTGGGCCAGGCCAAAGCCAGGAGCCAGAAGCTTCATCCGGGTCTCCCATGTGGGTGCAGGGGCCTAAGGATTTGGGCCATCTTCTGTTGCTTTCTCAGGCCATAGCAGAGAGCTGGATCGGAAGTGGAGCAGCCAGGACTGAACTGGTGCCCATATGGGATGCTGGCACTGCAGAAAGTGGCTTAACCTGCTGTGCCAGGGCATTGCCCACTGATGAATGAAACTTGCATTCTATTGTTTTATGTTCACTTCTTCCATTTTTGGTGAGGATGAACATTTTTTCATATGTTTGCCTTCTGAGAATGTTCTATCCATGTGCAAATTGTCCATTTAAGAGTTAAGAATTACCTCTATTGAATTTCTAAGCTGTGATATCAATTGAGGTAATTAATAGAAACATCTGAAATAATTCATTTTCTTCTGAAGACCATCTGTTAAATGTGGTTTCTAATGGTAAATGAACTCATGATTAAATGTATAAATTATTTCAAAGCATATACAGAGTTCCAGAGAATAGGTAAATGAACAAAACTGACATTTAAAACAAGATATACAAATGTGCAACTTAGGGACTGTGGGTCCCTATATTTGCATAGCTAAATAAACATGTGTTTGGTTGACAACCATAACCCGCAAAGAGGGTAGGTAATGGAAATATTTATTCTGTGCTCATCATCAGAATGTGTTATTATTCTCGATGGACACATACAGAGGAAAATCAATTGAATTTCTAAATCCGACTGGTATTACTTTTATATATTTAACAGTTTACTGTAGTTTTAGAGTAAAGTATTGCTTGTATTTGTATGATTTCATTAGATATTTATAATTATAATAATATTTCCATTAAAATATAAAATTCACTAAAGTTTATATTTCTTTATTAGCTTATCTTAACCTTTGACAAAAATTGCAGATATTTCTCAGTTGTTTTTTACATCACTGTCAGTAACATTATAGTAGAAAGAACAATATATATACAAAGAATCTTTAAAAAGTTCATGGAAAAGCATAGTATAAAAAATGCATGGCCGGCGCCGCGGCTCACTAGGCTAATCCTCCGCCTTGCAGCGCTGGCACACCGGGTTCTAGTCCCGGTCAGGGCACCGATCCTGTCCCGGTTGCCCCTCTTCCAGGCCAGCTCTCTGCTGTGGCCAGGGAGTGCAGTGGAGGATGGCCCAAGTGCTTGGGCCCTGCACCCCATGGGAGACCAGGAGAAGCACCTGGCTCCTGCCAATGGATCAGCGTGGTGCGCCAGCTGCAGCACGCCTACCGCGGCGGCCATTGGAGGGTGAACCAATGGCAAAAGGAAGACCTTTCTGTCTCTCTCTCACTGTCCACTCTGCCTGTCAAAAATAAAAAATAAAATAAAAATAAAAAATAAAAAAATGTAAATTCAAAATGTGCCAGGGGACTCCAATTCAATCCCATCAAGGTGGCAGGTACCAATGCCATCTCACTAGTCAAAAGTGATCAATTTCAGTTCACAATTGATCATGCTGATAGGTCCAAGAGTCAAAGGGATCACACAAACAACACTAGTGTCTGCTAATACTAACTGGTAGAATAAAATAGGGAGAGAACAATCCAACATGGGAAGTGGGATACACAGCAGACTCATAGAATGGCAGATGTCCTAAACAGCACTCTGGCCTCAGAATCAGCCCTTAAGGCATTCGGATCTGGCTGAAGAGCCCATGAGAGTATTTTAGGCATGGAAAGCCAAGACACTCTGGAAAAAAAAAAAAAAAGACCTAAATGAAAGATCTCTGCGAGTGAGATCCCAGTGCAAAGAACAGGCCATCAAAGAAGGAGGTACCTTTCTCTGAAGGGAGGAGAGAACTTCCACTTTGACTATGACATTGTATAAATAAGATCGGAGTCGGCAAACTCAAAAGGCTTCCATAGCCTTGGAAACTCATGACTAGAGCCTAGGGGGATTACTGTTGCCATAAACAAGAGTGTCAAATTGTTAAGCCAACAACAGGAGTCACTGTGCACTTACTCCTCATGTAGGATTTCTGTCCTTAATGTGTTGTTCAATGTGAATTAATGCTATAACTAGTACTCAAACAGTATTTTACACTTTGTGTTTCAGTGTGGGTGCGAACTGCTGAAATCTTTACTTAATATATGCTAAATCGATCTTCTGTATATAAAGAGAATTGAAAATGAATCTTGATGTGAATGGAATGGGAAAGGGAGCAGGAGAGGGGAGGGTTGTAGGTGGGAGGGATGTTATAGGGGGGGAAAAAGCCACTGTAATCCATAAGCTGTACTTTGGAAATTTATATTTATTAAATAAAAGTTAAAAAATGTAAATTCCAATTTTTTGCACCAAAATTAACTTTTCTTTTAATTTATAAATTTAGGAAAGAGAGAGAGAGAGAGAGAAAGAAAGAGAAAGAGAGAGAGAGAAAGATCTACCAGTCTAAACCCCAGATGCCTACAATGGCTGGTGGGACCAAAGCCCAGAGCCAGGAACTGAATTCAGGTCTTCTACATATAAGGCAGGAACCCAATTAATTGCATCATCACAGCTGCCTCCCAGTTTTTGCATGAGTGGGAAGCTAGAATCAGTAGCCAGACCTAGGAATGGAACCCAGAGACTCTGATGGGGGATATAGGTGTGTTAATCACTAGGCCAAACACCTGCTCCTAAATTTATCTTTTAATTCCATTTTCCACAAACTTTTTGAAATACCCTTTTAGAAGTAGACAAAAATCTTAGTTTTTATTTAATTGTGTGATCATGAGTACTTTACTTGACTTTTCTGTGACTAAAATTTCCTTCTCTCAAAAAACCATGCTTAATACAGTGACTTGGCATTTACTAAGCTCTTTGTAAACTGTAGTTATTATTGTCACTATTAGGTATCAGAAATTATGTAGCCAAATAAAGAAATAGTAAATAGTATTAGCTTTGGATTTTCTGCTACAACTGAAAGCAAAATCCACTCTTTTAAATTGCACATAAAATATTTTTATTAGTTATAATAATCTTTTAAATCTAGACCTTTATTTTTTCTAACCTTTTATTATTAATTACTCAACTACTCAATTAAATACTATATGCCTTTTTCTTTTCTTCCTTGTTTATATATACTAAAAAGAAAGATATCCTAACAAAATAGAATATTGAAAATTTTATGAACCACTCTTGAGTGTAACACAATTATTCTTCCATAAAAGCATGGAGATTACTCAAAATAACGTGAGCTTTGTGACTATATTTTCAGTCTCATTTGTTAAAAGTTTCCAAAATGGAAAAGAGTAAAAGAACATGTAAAGAAAATAAAATTAATGATATCATAATTACTTCTGAAAGCTTTATAATTTAACAAGTGAATCTTGGCCTACATTTTTAAAATTAGGCTGAAAAAATAACAAAAACACGATCAAAATTAACTGGAATTAATATCCTCATGCTAGCTTGAATAATAAACCATTATTCATATATAACACCTTTTTCCTAAGGCATTTCCACTTTGAATATAAATTTTTTACCATAATCACCTTGAGGAAAAGTCTAAATATTACCATCTTCAGTTTTTTAAAATAAGAAATATACAAATGAGTAAATAGACACTAAGAAATTGCCAAATTATAATAAAACAAGCCGCTAGTAACAAGGATAAAACTACAATGTATATGTAATAATTCTTATCCCTAGACATATTATTTTTAGCCTATGTTTCTTGCAGCTTTGACTAGATTAGAATCCTCTGCCACCTAGCTTTTACTTTCCAATAAGATTGAGGGATGTCTCCTTACTAATTTAATGAATCTTCATATAAAAATATCCATTTCTTTCCAAATGTTTTATATGCAAATTGTTAAAGATTTTGAGTTATATAAATCAGCACAAGAAAGTACTATATTTTCTTTTTACTGAGTTTACTACATCAACTTACAGATTTCAAATTCCAGCAAAGGACCTCAATCAATTTTCAAGAAACTATATCAGTTGTAGCCACTAAGACTTGGTCTTTGTGTTCAAGTCAGTTTTGGAGTGTGTAACAGGAGAATGTAGGCAACTGATTAGGTAACTCTGATATTATTCTGGTACTCTCTTGAAATTTCTAACAACTACATCCCTAAACTAGGTTCTGCCTTATTGAAAGCTACATCAGACAGACTGGCAGTGGTGCAAACTGCAGTAATAATGGTAAGCAAGTTGATGGTCAGATTCTGTGTATTTTCCTAGTGGTACAAAGAAAGCTCCATTCAGGGCCTGGTCTACCTTTTCCTTTCCTTTTTAACTTTTATTTATCTATTTTTGTTTTATTTGAAAAGCAGAGACCAAAAGAGAGAGAGAGAGAGAGAGAGAGAGAGAGAGAGAGAGAGAGAGAGAGAGATAAGTCTTGTATCCAGTGGTTCACTCCCCAAATGCCTGCAACAGCTGGGGCAAAGCCAGGAGCCTCCAACTCAGTTTAGGTCTTCCACATGGGTGGCAGTCATCACCTGCTGCTTCTCAGGAAGTGCATCAGCAGGGAGCTGGATGGGAAGCAGAGGAGCTGGGACTCACACTGGCATTCCAACATGGGATGTGGGTGTCCCAACGGGCATATTAACTGCTGTGCCAAAGGTGTGCTCCATGATCCACCTTTTCTTATAAATCAGCTCTGGGAGCAGAAAGTTGGTTCTTCATTTCTGTCATTGTCCCTTTTCCTTTACTCTTTCTTTTTCACCTTGATAATACTATTCAACACCAGTCATTAACTTCTTGCATCAAATATGTCAGGAGTTGATCATACATATGTATGGTATATAATGTGTTTGGTGGGCCTTTTTCTGACTTCGTTTTCCTTTTTAACTAAGGAACGTGCAATGACCCAGTCATAGTCTAAAAGATGCTTTAATAAAATTCTTATGTGACATGCAACTTATTGAAAATCAATTACTTATAATATCATCAGATCAACTCTGACAGCAGCTGTCTATTCATATTACTATAATGCATGTGATTCTTATGACTAAGCAGGGGTAAAAAAGACTTTATGAGTTAAAATGTAGGACTTTCCTCACTTTGTGTTGTCATTGCATATTTTAAAAATTTGAATGAATGGTATTTAAAAGTTGCTTTGTTGAAGTATAACATCCATTCAGGAAAGTTCAAATAAGTGACCAGCTGAATGAATGGTCACATGTTACCTATAGTCCAATCAAGAAACAGATCATGACTAGCCCATGAGAAGCCTTTGCTTATTCCCATTTTCAGCCACTAGCCATCACCAAAAGAAAGTAACCAGTTTGAATTTTAGCAACCTAAATGACTTCTGGCTTAATCATTTTTAAAGAATACTTTTTGAAAATGGTTTTTTAAATTGTTGCTTAATGGATAAATTAACATGAAACATCTACAGATATAATATAGTTCATCCATGCATCCAAAAAGTTTTACCTAGGGTGAAAAAAAGGCTGATATTTAATAAGCATTCACCAAACTGAATTTACTATGTCAATAATTTGTTAGATCCTGCCCTGTAAAAGCAGACTAATATATTCACACATTACTGAGAAAGCATCAAGTCAAGATGCAGTCAAAAACACAGAAACTCTCATACTGTGGTTCCACCATTGCAGTGCAGTGGGTTAAGCTACCACTTGCAATGCTAGCATCCTATAGCAGAGTGATGGTTAGAGTCTTGGATGCCTCATTTCTGATCCAGCTCATCAATTAATGCACCTAAGAAGGCAGCAGTAGATGGTCCAAATGCTTGTGTCCCTGCTGCCCACATGGGAGACCTGGATGGAGTTCCTGGCTCCTGGCTTTTGCCTAACACAGCCGTGGCAGTTGTGGCTATTTGGGGGAGTGCACCAGCGGATAGAAGATCTCTCTGTGTCTCCCTCTCCCTCTGTTCTCTGTCTTTCAAATAAGTAAATATTGAAGAAAAAAAACCTCTCACACTGCAATGCAAGAGACTGTAAGGTCAGATACCAAATTAAGAGGTTCAGATAAGTACTATGGTAAAGGAGTGAAGACAGCATGCCCTGAAAGCTAGAAAGGTTAGCGATGCCTTTTTATACAGTGGTGAGATTTAAGCAGGGCCATTGGAAGGATATGTAGAGCTGAAAAGTACTAAGAGAAGGGGGTAGCATTTCACTTTGGGAAAAGCACAGAAAGTAGGCTGTGAACCAAGCAGGGTGAAGGTGTGAGATAGATAAGCTATGTATATAATTCTCTAGCACAAAAGATTCTGGGTTGCAAAAGGAAGGGACTCTGACAAATACCTAGAGGAGCATATAAGAAATCATTGAAAAATGTTGAAACAATGTATGCAAATCCAAATAGCCTTGATTTCTATTTCCTTCCACTGCTACCTGAAGATATTAATGTTCTCATCCAATAGTTCCATCTAGGAATGAAAATGAACTAGTGTTTGGGGCCAACACTGTGGGTAAAGCCTCCACCTTCAATGCTGGCATCCCATTTGGGCACCAGTTTAAGAAACGGATGCTCCACTTCAGATCCAGCTCTCTGCTATGGCCTAGGAAAGCAGTAGAAGATGGCACAAGCCCTTGGGCCCCTGCACCCACGTGGGAGACCCGGAAGAAGCTCCTGGCTTCAGATTGACACAGCTCTGGCCATTGTGGCCAATTGGGGAGTGAACCAGAGAATGGAAGACCTCTCTCTCTCTCTCTCCCTCTCTCTCTCTCTCTCTGCCTCTCTGTAACTCTTTCAAACAAATAAATAAATCTTTAAAAAAAAAGAAAATGAACTAGTGTTTATATATTATAAATTGAGAACACTGCTTGATAATGGCTAGATTATTTACCAGCAAGGAAAAAACATGGCTTTCTTTCCAAAGTCCTTTTGAAGAAGCATTGAATTAAAAATAGAATTTCTAGAGCTTATTTATCTTGCTTAACTGATGACAAAGCTCTAAAGATCATCTTACAACATTTAACTATAGTCAACAATGTTTTGTACATTTAGAAATTTAAGTGGGTAGGCCGGCGCCGCAGCTCACTAGGCTAATCCTCCGCCTTGCGGAGCTGGCACACCGGGTTCTAGTCCTGGTCGGGGCACCGATCCTGTCCCGGTTGCCCCTCTTCCAGGCCAGCTCTCTGCTGTGGCCAGGGAGTGCAGTGGAGGATGGCCCAAGTGCTTGGGCCCTGCACCCCATGGGAGACCAGGATAAGCACCTGGCTCCTGCCATCGGATCAGCGCAGTGCGCCGGCCGCAGTGCGCTACCGCGGCGGCCACTGGAGGGTGAACCAACGGCAAAAGGAAGACCTTTCTCTCTGTCTCTCTCTCACTGTCCACTCTGTCTGTCAAAAAAAAAAAAAAAAAAAAGAAATTTAAGTGGGTAGAACTCATGTTAAATGTTCATTCCACAGTTAACAAAAAAATCTATGTATATTTCGGATCTCTTATTATTTATCTCATTTTTAAAGACACTTTTTTTTAAAAAAAATGACAAGTGACTTTGTGGGAACAAAGAAAAAAATTATAACAAATCGGAAAATTTTACATAGGTAAATAAATATTCGATTCTCTAAAACCCAATGCTATTCTCCTATATTTTTAACATATTTATGATATTGATTTGGCAGATCGCAATTCATTCAGCAAAAAAAAGTATAAATTGTTTTAAACAGTATGTACAAAAATGTCCAGAGGAAGCTGAACAAATAGTTTGACTTTTTAATTAAAATTATGTAGTGGTAGGTGAACTCAGTTTTATTCAGACTGTCAACATTTAAGTAAGGTCAAGAAATTCTACTGACATTTTGTCACACTGGTATATTATCATTCTGTACTTCTAAAAAGTAAGATTATAACTCAAAGTTTAAATCTCTTTAGAAATCCTTTAGTTTAACATTTTCACATTTTAGGCCTCATAAGTCACTGTAAGTTAAATGCTCTAAAAACAATAGGATTTTGTTCCATAACACAAAGATTTTTCAATAAAACTAACAGTAGACAATATGAAAGTAATTTTTTCAGGCTTTAGAGTAAAAGATGGCAGTTATTTCAGCAGTTAGTTAGATATTACATTGCGACAGCCAACTCCCATTAGGGTCTATGAGACTAAGTCCCTACTGCTCATCATAAACCTTTTTTGTTTAGGTTCTCTCCCTTATTAACTTGATTGCTTCCAATTTTAACTTTCTCCTTGAAAGAAGCAAAACAAGGACCAGCAAACACTGTTAAATCCCAGTGTCCTCCTTATTCAAGTTTACTTTGTTTATTTTATATTTATGATGAACAGTAATTTTAGGTTGATATTTTCTGTTTATCAACTCCTCACAATGTTTTATTTTCAAATATGCCTGCTATACTAAAATATATTTATGCTATTACTTGGTTTAATAAGCATTTATTGAGTACTTACATCTGTCTCAGATGCTGTGCTAGTACTGAGACTCTAAGGGCAAATAAGACATAGTTCTTACAACTAAGGAACCTAAACTACGAGGTTCATACAGAAGCAAACAATGAAATAAAAATGCAATTGTGGTACGTGTTATATTATTGAAAAGGATGAAATGTTGCTGGAACACAGAGGTTGGAGATGTTAATTCTGTCATAACAGAGCTAGAGAGACTGTGCACTACTACATAGAGGAAGTGGTATTTACAGTTTCAGTAGCCTTTTTATTTGGTCAGCATTTACTTTCTATATGTTTTCATATATGTGAACATGGACCTCTGTTGTATATTTCAGTTCACAAAGAGAGTAGATATGAAACTGATATATATGTAACAAAGTAACTCTGGACAAGGTCACCACAAATATAGTGACTACGATCCAGCTGTAGGATCATGGATAATTCCTTCATTATTTGGGGTCTCAGTTTCCTCAACTGTAAAATGAAGAATTTGGACTAAAAGCCAAATTGGGTCTATTTTAGCATAGATTATATGATCTCTAAAGCTTCTGGAAGCTCTGGAGTTCCTAAAATGGTTTATCTCCCCCGACTTAAATATGCTATCACTTTTTTTTTACTTTACTTCATCAATGTTTCCCTACATTTTCTTTAATCTGAAATTTCATCATTATTAATCCTGTGAAGAAGTCAGAATGGATAACAGTTTATCAGCTACTAATATAACATGAAAATACGGCAGATAATACAAGGTATAGCTGATTATTAAAATTTAAAATTTATTCAATTCATAACAATTAACAGTGTTCATAGGAAACACAACTAGCTTATAGGATGGAACTAATTCAACTAAAGTGAAATCCATTTTGGATTTATGCAAAACCTTAGGATTAATAGTGCCTTCAAATATATTAATTAATTTGTCCCCTTTAAATGAAATAATTTTAATTAAACTTTAGTAACCCTTTTGGTTTAATCCCTGGAGCCGACCTATAATACAGCAGAGGTTTTAAATCAAACATTTAAAAGACTTAAAGCTGAAAGTTAAAGTGATAGCCAAAGGGGGAAAATAATAAAGGCTTTATCAACCATATCTAGTATACCAGCAACGCTTTATACAATATATACCCATGACAGATAAGCTTATATATGTACACACACACACACACACACGTATATATAAAGTTAATCACTGGAAAAAAGGTAATGTGGTTTATCAGAAGAATTTTCAATGCTTTACTAAGCAATGGAGTCTCTGTCGTAACCATTTTTTTCTTCCTAAATACTTGTTGGTATGTGACATACGAATTAAAGGACCTAAATATTTATAATTTAACCTAGAGTAAAATGACCAGAGCAATGTTATTTTATTAATTCCACTGGCAGTGAAGTTGCATTGCTAGATTTTTTCTTCTGAGCTTCTTAAGTATTATAAAAGTATCTGTTAGGAAGCAAGGGATTCCCTCACCCTCCCTGTTTGCCTCTCCTATCACTGCAATAATAACTAGCTAAATAGCTAAATAAACCCAGACCCAAACAAAATCATTCTCTAATTCTTCAGGCAATGTTTCATGAACTTTACCTACCAATGTATCCTAATGGAAGAGAAGATGGAACATGCACCCCTAAGGATCTGCTGCAAGTGTGAAATTTCTTTGAAGTTATCTCTTATATTTTAAAAATTCATATTTATTTTGCATTCTACTCCATAAAGTATATGTTTTAATGTAAAAATGGTGTGTTTTTCCTCAGTATCATTGAGTTACAGGGCTCTAGGAAAATATGCTAAGTTTATACCACAGCTGTGAATCTTCCAGGAACACCATTTCAGGTGCTGAGGTTTACAAAGAATAACGGTGATTATAAAATAAACTTTTCTCTGGCTACCACATGGTATTCTCCTTTCATTTTGATTTATTTCAAACTGATTTTTCTTCCTTTGTCAGTAATTTTGAGACCTACAATTTTAGTACTGAACTAAAATAAATGTTATTTTCTATATAAGACAGGAAATATCTTTATCAAAACAGGTAACTAGATTCTAATAATCCAAAAACATAGACACAGGTGTTAGTAGTCATACAACTGTCCTATAAATATAAGTAATATGATTCAATCATTAACTGCATTTGTTTTATTTTATGTATATCTATCCAGTTTTTTTAAAAAATAGGCACTTATCTGTTTTTGTTTTGAAGTGAAGGGAAGCATTTAAAAAGGGGACAGTCCAGGGCTGGTGCTGTAAAGCCACCACCCACAATGCTAGCATCACTTATAGGCATTGGTTTGTCTGGGCTGTGTCACTTATGATCCAGCTCCCTGCTAATGGCCTGGGAAAAGCAGCAAAAGATGGCCCAAGTGCTGGGCTCCTGCCACCCATGTGGGAGACCTGGATGAAGCTCCTGGTTTGGGCCTGGCCCAGCCCTGGCCATTGCGGCTATTTGGGGAGTGAAGCAGTAGATGGAAGATCTGTCTCTCCTTCTCTCTCTGTAACTGACTTTCAAATAAATAAAATAAACCTTTAAAGAAAATAAAAAGGGGACAGTCCATCATCAAATAAAATTAATTATGTAATATTTACTTATTTTTCTTTTTCTTGCTGACTGTGAATATACATGTTACAAACTACTAAAGGTGACCAAACGTGATTCAAACAAGATTCATATATTAAACCAATAAGGCAAGTTAGACTCAAATACCAAGGAAATGGTTTAACTATAAATAAGAGGTAAGTGGTTTGACCTTTCATGTTTTGTTTCTTCTTGCAGACTAAATTCAAAATTATTTTCTCCTAAGACTTTAGTAACAAAATATTTAAAAAGGAAGAAAAAAAATGGAACCGTATTCTTAACAGCGATTTTACAAATGACAGTCAGTTGTCTTAGAGGACAGGCCAGGTAAGATTTCCAGGCAGGGGATGCAGCATGAAATTGTACACAGAGTCAGGATTATTATAAAAGAATAAACATGGCTCAAGAGAATATATGTCAGAGTACAGTGAAAAGAGAACTAGGAGGAAATGAAAGAAGAACGCAAGCAGGTAGAATGTGCCTAAGAACTTTTTGGGTTGAGAACTGTGCGCCTGAATTTCACAGGGAAGGAAAAAGAACTAGTCAAACTTAACTTGAGAATGGGGATTGCTACAGCCGTAGCAGTGAAATAGGAAGAGGATTTTTGGCAACAGCATTTTGAATACACTAGCAGGAAAAATACATAAGAGCAGAAATAATCAAAATACGACACAGAGATTTTGCTCTTCAAATGGATAGGCAGAAAGAAGCTGGCGATACTGTAAAAGAAAAATATGAAAGGATTTAGCAAAAGCCCAGGCATAAGGAACAAACAGAATTGAATATAATATATACTTATCAGAGAGTAGAGATCTGTAAGATAGCATTATGATTTTTTCACTCTAATAAGACAACAGAAATAGCTATAATATAATGGTATATCAACTACTATTGCCACTACTACCTTTACTAGCAGACAGTGATATAGCAATAGTTGGATACTTAGTATGTGTTAAGCAATTTATGGTACTTTTTATATATGAATACAATCTTATTATTATCACTCTCATTTTTCAAACACAGAAATAAAACCTGGGAAGTTTAAATTATTAGCTCAAGGTCACAGAAGTAGCTAAATACTAGATTCCCAATTAGAAATTTATAGTATCTAACTCAAAAGTTTATGCTCTATAGTCTACCTTCATCAGTGGCAGTAGTGACTAAAAGTATATGATATGATTTAAAGTCTCTCTTAACTATATAATGCACATATAAAATCCTACACATACAAGTATAGTTATGTATTTTGTTAAATGCCTATAGTTATATATACCATATACATAGACACAGACACACATACACACACACATACAAACTGTGAAGCATGTATTAGAAACTTAATGTTTAAGGTAATTGTGTTGGGAAGAGGAGCCTAATGGGAGGTGTTTATGTCATGAGGGCTTTACCCTCATGAATGGATCAATGCCAGTTATAAAAAAGTCGGGGCTATGAATTCAATCTCTTATCCTGTCTCACCATGTGACACATTTTGTCATGTTATGATGTGGAAAGAAGGCCCTCATCAGATGTGGCTCCTTGATCTTGAACTTCTTAGCCTCCTGAACCTAAGAAATAAATCTCTGTTCTTTATATATTATTCTACAATCTTAGCGTTCTATTATACTAACATAACATAAAAAGGACTGTCTCACACACACACATATATATAAACAGATACTTAGACTTAAAAATCAAAGATGGGAGGGTGTTTGGCCCAGCAGTTCAGATGTCCATGCTCTGTATCAAAGAGCTTGGGTTTGATATTATGCCTATAATTCCTGACTCCAGCTCCTGCTCATTCAGATCCTGGAAGGTGATGGCTCAAGTAATTGTGCTTATACCACTCAAGTGGGAGACCTGGATTGAGTTCCTATCTCTCAGCTTTGGCCATGGCCAAGCCACAGTTGTTTCAGGCATTTAGAGAATGAACCAGTGGATGGGAGTTTTCTGTCTCTGTCTCTGTCTCTCTCTACATTTTTCTGCCTCTCAAATAATAAAATAAACATTAAAGGTAAAATACTACTTCTCCACATGTGGAGGCTCACCTTCAGAATAATTCCTTTGATTTCTTCTCTTAACACTTTCAACCTCTTGTAAGAGCAGACAGTATTAACTGATGGCCAGAGCTAATTACCTAGAATTAAAATCTTGAAGACCCATTTTATCTGCTCTCCTGTTTCTCACTGGTAACCAGTCTTGCCTATTCTATCTCTTCAGTGTTGCCATACTGCCTATCACATGAATACCAGACCCATTAGCCTAACACTGAAGTCTCTCTGATGCCTACTTTCCTGCTCCAGTCTTGCAGTCGACTATTCCTCTCACCTGTCTTAAATATGCGGCCACTGTGCCTTGCTCGTGCTTTCTCCCTAGAAAGAGAATGTCTCATATTTTACCCTTTAGCCTCGTCCACAAAGCCTTCTCTTGTCAGCTCATTCAAAAGTACTGCTCCCTCATTTAAACTACACGAGATTATCTTTTCATGTAGCAATATCTCACCTTTATCTCTGTTAAAGTTTCTATTTATGTCTTTTCTCACCTTCCAGATTTTAAAAACACTCCAGCAAGAACTTCTCATAAAATAATTTTGTATCAACAGAAGCCCCACAGTATGGTCCTTTTGCAAACAATATACCCTTCAGTGTTTATCAAATGAAAGAATGAACATATCTGATCAGAGATATGAAAGCTTCAATACCAAGCAGGGTTAAAAATGAAGATAAAAACAGATATTGAAATGCAATAAACTGTCAAATATAAGCTAGTGGAAACTGTTTTCTTTTTTTATATTTTTAAACAAACATACCTCTATAATTAATAATGTCTATAGGTTCTTTAATCTTCCTATTTAAAATAAAACACATAGGAAAAGAATCGTGTTAAGGCAATTACAAATCAATTACCTTTGCTTGCACTTTCCACATGTTCCAGTTCTTCTGGAAATTTCAGGATATCCCGGTATTTTTCCTCACACATTTCAGCAATAAAATGTAAAAGAGTTGTTTTTTGATCTGCTGACTTAGTGTCTCTGATCTGCAAGGAAAACAACAATAGTAAACTGTTTAGTATTTTATCCTTTTTTTTTTTAGAATTTTTTTTTTTTTTTGACAGGCAGAGTGGATGGTGAGAGAGACAGAGAGAAAGGTCTTCCTTTTTGCCGTTGGTTCACCCTCCAATGGCCGCTGCGGCCGGCGCATCTCGCTGATCCGAAGCCAGGAGCCAGGTACTTCTCCTGGTCTCCCTTGCGGGTGCAGGGCCCAAGGACTTGGGCCATCCTCCACTGCCTTCCTGGGCCATAGCAGAGAGCTGGCCTGGAAGAGGGGCAACCGGGATAGAATCCGGCGCCCCAACCGGGACTAGAACCCAGTGTGCCGGCGCCACAAGGCGGAGGATTAGCCTGTTAAGCCACGGCGCCGGCCTGTTTAGTATTTTAAATATAGACTTTTCCATGCCTAAAATACTCTCATGGGCTCTTAAGCCAGATTCGAGTGCCAGAGTGAGATCTGAGGCCTGAGTGCTGTTTAGGACATCTGCCATTCTATGAGTCTGTTAATGGAAAGCTAAGACACTCTGGCAAAAAAAAAAAAAGAAGACCTAAATGAAAGATCTCTGCGAGTGAGATCCCAGCAGAAAGAACGGGCCATCAAAGAAGGAGGTACTTTTCTCTGAAGGGAGGAGAGAACTTCCACTTTGACTAGGACCTTGTCTAAATAAGATCAAAGTCAGCGAACTCAAGAGGCTTCCATAGCCTTGGAAACTCATGACTAGAGCCTAGGGAGATTTCTGATGCCATAAACAAGAGTGTCAAATTGTTAAGTCAACAACAGGAGTCACTGTGTACTTACTTCTCATGTGGGATCTGTGTACTTACTTCTCATGTGGGATCTGTCATTAATGTGTTGTCCAATGTGAAGTAATGCTATAACTAGTATTGAAACAGTATTTTACACTTTGTGTTTCTGTGTGGGTGCAAACTGATGAAATCTTTACTTAATATATACTAAATTGATCTCCTGTATATAAAGATAATTGAAAATGAATCTTGATGTGAATGGAATGGGAGAGGGAGTGGGAGAGGGGAGGGGTGCAGGTGGGAGGGAAGTTATAGGGGGGAAAAGCCATTGTAATCCATAAACTGTACTTTGGAAAATTATATGTACTAAATAAAAGTTTAAAAAAATTAAATATAGATTTCTATCCTTAAGAGTGAAACAAATGCAGAATTCAATTCATTATAACTCATTTAAATAAACAAAATTTGGAGTACATCCTTACTAGCAATGCTCTCAATTTTAAAAGTGAGAAAGATAATCAAGAAAACTGCCAAATTAAAATATAATCTGTATTTTAAAAAATGTTTGAAATCCCCACAGGAAAATGAACTATTCTTTTCATGAGAAAGAGCATTAATTTAAATATTGATAGCAATAGTACAGGTTAACGTGTGCTTATGTGATTAGCAGTCTATTCTTTATTACAAACATATATTCTTACATTTGTGAGTTTATATTTATTTCTAGCCATCATGGATATAAACTAAGATTAAAAAATACATTTTACACTCCTTTATTTACATAGGCCATGAAGAAAGAATTCTCAGTGTTGTTCTTACCCAGAATTATAAAGGGAATCTAATCACACAATCATGATAATATGAGAAATTTTACTTGTCTGACCATATATTATATTTCCTTTTTGGAGACATAAGAAAAGAGATGTCACAATTATAAGGATAAAAATCTTTGCAGGATGAAAAATATGATGAGAATCTAGTGTTTCCTTTAATATAACTCTCATAGTAGACTAAGCAGCAAATGAAAACAAGGATTTACTTAGAAACAAAGCCAAATACAGCATAAAGTATCAAGTTTTCTCATTCTATTGAATGTTTTAATTCTATAATCCTTAGATGATGGGTTTGTCCACTGATGTTCATACTGATTCAGAGTTTTTAGCTTTCAGGATTACTCTGTTTAGAATAAATGAGTATTCTTCACAAACAGGTTTATGAAAAGGCTGCAAAGGATATTTAGGTAATTACAGAGTAAATTAATCCTTATTGTTCCAGTGGCTAAGAGAAAGAAACACATAAACTTTAATAAATCAGATCCATACTGAATTTTTTTTTTGTACTGCAGCTTTTAACAATTGTTTACATCGTGATGATGTGAACAACTTAAAAAAATATTAGTCTCAAGGCTCCAAATAAACAAACAGCCACAGCAGGTAAGGTGTTAGTAGTTCAAGTGGTCACAGTTGTTTCTTTTAGAATTTCCAGGATTACCTTGTACCTTATAGGTACAATCTTTAAAATTTTGCATGACCATGCTGATTCACTAAATGCTTCTAAATACCACAAGGCAGAATGCTACAATTCAAGGACAAACTCTAGGAATAAAGCGCAACACAAATCTCAAGGGCAAGTTTGTTTTTTTTTTTGTTTGTTTGTTTGTTTTTTTAAGTAAGGCTAGCAGCTACAGAGGACTCAATGGGAAGCTCTCATTCTTAGAGAGAAGTCTTTACCCAGGATTACTGTGTTATAGGTTCACAAGAGCATTGTTTTCAAAGCACGTTGAACATTCCAAATTATAAGGAAATTAAGATTCTCTTTTTTTTCTTGCAAAGTAATCAACCTTCAAAATCCTCAAAAACATTAGTGTTTAAGGAATTACAGGTACATGTTTTTAAAGGAAAGGAATCTGATGTGTAGATTATGAACTCTATGGAAAAAAAAATCCCACACAACACCCAAAATAACAAAAACCTACCTAGTTTTTCAGGTCACCAAATTGCACAAAAATATATTATAGATTTTTAAAAAGTGCATGACTAACATTAGAATGAAAATACAGAAATAGAAAAGTGGCATGGTGTCCAAATGTCAATTTTGTGTCTTTTTTTTCTTTCTCATTGATATTATATTGTTTTGCATTAAAAAAAAAAAACTTAGGCTTTTGGGAAATTACAAGAGCCTAATTACCAGAAATTGTTTTTCTTAATAAATATTTATTAAAATCAGGCCCATCAACAATTCCATTTATGTTATCAAATTTAGTAGAGTCAATGGTTATCATAACCATTCAGTAGAATAAACATTGCAGCATCTTAATAAAATCAGAAATGCCTACAGAACTAGTATGCATGTGCTATTTTAGAATCATAATATTTTCTTCAAAGCAGGGACAAAAATGGCCAAATGCCTGTCTTGTCAAGCTGAGAAAAAACTTAGTTGGCCTGGGAGACAAACTGCTTAATCTGTATTGCAACACTTATTTTTTAGAAAATCTCAAACATACAGTCCATTTTAATATTTCAAACTGGAAAAGAAACAACAAATAGATGGGCTTTTTAGCCTTTTTCTATAGGTATGATCCTTAGACCAGTGCTTTTAAAATATACTGTAGAATAATTTTGACTTATTGAAGTCTGCTTACTTTGCATTATCAAGTTATTAGTCTTCCTTAACAAATCTACACCACTCACACATCAGCCATTCTTTATCTCTCAGGCCTTATTGCCTTGTTCAGTGTCTGGACAGGAGGCAACTAAGAACATTCACTTTCAGCAGTTCTACTAGTTAAAAACTTTTACCCAAGAATTTTCCCTTCCAAATGTACTACCTGAATGTATCCATCCTTTGGGGGGTGAATATAAGGAGGTCAAATATAATCTGAGTAGGCATACAAAATCCTTTACAAAATGAGTTGGCTGATTAATAAAATTGCTTTCCACTGGATATCTGGTAAACTCTGAAATCATATTAAAATTTTACATGAACATCAAATATCCTAATAATACTTTCCAGGTCGCTTAAGTATCAGTGGTGTCTATATTGTAAGCATTTCAACACTTTCTCTACTCAGAAGCAAAGCATCTTTTTGTATGTCTGTCCCACGCTTTCCCTCTCGTCCTCTCCCCAGCCCCAGGTAGGCAGGGCCCTGGGACATGGGAGAGACACAAGACCCCTTTTTATAAGATGCGGAGGATGAACAAAGTGGCCACTCCACAAACCTCTGTCTCGTGTATATCTTCAGATGATAAAAACACAAGCAGTAGTTCCAGAAACTAGAACTACTTGAAACTGCTAAAATAGTTTTCTATCAGTTTAATAAGCTGACTTATCAACAATTGATAAGCATGAATAGAAGTGTGAATCACTGTATTAACTGATAAAGTAGCATCAGTTAATAAACCATACAGCAGTTTTAATTATAATCATCTGACCAATAAATGTTATACATAAAGATTAATAACAATTTAATTATTTTTACCTAATGTTTAACAACTTACTGAAATGTCATTATGAATACAAAATACCTTTAACAGAACACTGATTTCTATAGCCAATTCTGACCACTTCTCTTTCTCTAACAAATATAGATGCTATATTACAAAAGATAATATCTGTATTTTACATGTTCAAATACACTTGTAAAACTTCACTTAGGAAGATAGCAAAAATGTCTGAATAACTAATTGATGCCTAAGAGACTTCTTTATTTCAAATACTCTCAATTGAGCCTGAAACTCTTCAGTCTTGCTATGTCTTTGAAATTTCACTGAGTACACAGAAACCAGCAGACAACCAAAGAGCATGAGACAACATTTTAATGATCTATGCCAGTTACACTCAATCTCTGTGAAGGACCCCTTCTGTAGGTCATTTTCTCTTCTGCTGAGATTTAAGCCTATTTCTTCTTACTTTGTCCTCAGTAGGAACTGAAAATAACTGGTCACTATCTGCTATGTAACAACCTCTCACAGAGTGAAAGTTTCTTTCTCTTGGGTCCTGTTCTCTAAACTAAACAACTGTAGTTAATTTAACTTCTCCACATAGATGTTGTTTGTCAAATGTCTATTTGTTTTTCATGGTAATTACAATCCATTCCAAATTTCCATGGCAAAGGTACCTGACATTTAGTGGAAAAGCAAACAAATTCCTTGGTTTCGCACATAAGGCACTGGATGAGCTGGCCCATGTCTACCTTTCTAACTTGCCTCCTGTTGCTCTTGGTCAGATTACTATTGCTTGAATACACTGTGCCATTTCATACCACTGTGCTTTTTGCACAAGTGCTTCTCTCTGCTTAGAACCACTACTGCACTGCATCGTCTTTTTATTTCTATTTGCCAGGTAAATACCTATTCATATTTCAAGACTACACAACTAATATCTCATTTCTGAAGTCTTGTCTATCTTAGGAGCAATTAATGATTTTTTTTGGCTATTGTAAATATTTCAACACAGTAGTTTGTTTCTTGCACTCAGTATGAGTTCTTTCCAGGATAGCAACTCTGTTTTAGTAATTTTATTTTTTTAACCACAGTACCAAAGACAATGCCAGAATATTGAATATAATCAATGACTATTTCTGAATGGATATTTTTTTCCTTCATATGTAATCTCACTTGTGGGGATATAAAGCACTATCTTTAAATGTAACTCTACTCTTGTTTGTGTGAGTGTGTGTGTGCATGCCTATGTGTGTGTGTTTATCTTGGGGTAGAAAACACACATGCACACACACACACTCATTCATATGTTAACTCCAAAGGCCAGACCTTTCCAGGACTCCATATTTTCTGAGACTTAGGTGGGTGTGCATACTTGAATATGAAGTTATAATTTGTCTCTCAGGAACCAGAAACACACTTTTAAGGGAGCATAGGTTAGGAGCAAAGCAACTATAAATGCACAAGTGCATTCAGTGAGCCACTGTGAGCTGGGGACTGTGCCAAGCACTAGGGATTATTAATAGATAAATACACGAGGCAGGGTACCTTTGCAGCCTGAATCTCACAATTAAGTAGAAAATGCAAGATTATATTAAAAAAGAGGATATAGCAAAATAATTAAGTGGCAAACATCAAGGATTTATATAACTAAAATGATGATTGAGGTATGTGTAGAGAAGGATAAAAAGGACAAATTTAGTATATATTGAGAATAAAAATAGGATTTAGTCACTGAATATTGCGATGAGGGAAAGAGACAAATCAAAGACTCCAAAAGTTTTAAATTCTGATTACTAAAAGAATTGTATACCATGCCCAGAACAAGGCAAAGGACAACTCTAGATGAGTTGGCTTTAGAAAGAGATGGATGTTCATATTTTAAACAGAAGTGTTAGTGATATAGAGATATTCTCAGAGAAGGTTGTTATGACCATTCTGTTCCTTCTGCTTCATTTTATCCTGTATTATTTAAGCTAATTATGGTTCTTAACTATACATATGACTGAGTCACTCTCTTTCTTAAAAATCACTGGTTCTCCATAACTCATACAACAAAGTTCAAATTTCTAATGAGCACAGTATTTGGATGAAGAAAGAATCAGGTCTGCTTCTTGACTTTGCCATTTACTAGTTGTATGATCTTGGGCAGACTCCATGTCTCAATACTCTTATCTATAAAACAGGCATTAGATAAGTACCTAAGTTCACAGACATGTTCGCAGAATTAAGTAGGATAATGTATTATTATGGCCTCAAAAATCATAAGATTATAAGAGTCTAGCTTAGCTCCCCATCTTGATGTAGAGTAAGTCATTACCATAAACTTAAAGTCCCTCTGTGATCTTAACTCCAGTTATTGTCCTCTCCACACTCCACGCCCACATCAGATATGCTGGACACAAGTACAGAGCTTATTATTATTATTATTATTGTCTGCAGGTCCACGGTTACATACTCAGGATCTCAAACCATGGGTTGCACACAATGAGCACTGGATATTTGTTGACTACACAAATATATTCTCCCCATTTGCTTTTATTCCTACTGCTCTTAGAATGCCTGAAGGCACTATGTAGTATCCTGTTTCACCTTAAAGACGGAGGGGAATCAACACTGCAAAAAAATATATATTTATTTTTATTTACTTAAGAGAGAGAGAGTACTCCCCAATCTCCTGGTTCACTCCCCAGTGCTTGAAACAGCTAGAGTTGGGCCAGGTGAATACTAGGAGGCAGAAACTCAACCTGGTGGGTGGCAGGGACCCAGCTACTTGAGTCATCACCTGATGACTCCCATGGTTGCACTAACAGGAAGCTAGATCAGAAGCAGAGCTGAGACTTGAACCCAGGCACTCCAATATGGGATGCAGGCATTCAAACTGCATCTTATTTACTATGTTCGCCCCATGAATCAACATTTGCTACCTATTTATCGCATACCTATGTGCTAGGCACTTTGGTTAGGGCTTCATATGCATCACTATTTAAAAGAAATCCTAAAAATAATTCAGTGAATTAGTTATCAATATACATGTGCTATAAATAAGACCACACACATAAGTACTTTGAGGTAGCTTACATAGGTAATATGTGTTGGTATCAGAACAAAGCATGTTAACTTATTACTGAGTATTTAATAAATACTTAGTAGATTGAATTAAGTGTCAGGGTGATGAAGAGGGTATGAGGGAGGAAAAGTATCATTCAAGGACAGTGGTGGTTACTAGTAATGCCCCTTTTCCAACTTCCTTAAATAGAATTAATAAATTATGTTTTTGTTTTCATATACATATATTTGTAAATACATACATTCATTCTAGCTGAAGCATTTATTCTACAATACATAATTTTGTTTGCACAATAAGTCTCACCAGATTGTGAACTCCTTAATTATGAGCATTATATCAATTTTGTTCAGTAAATGTTGAATTAATAAATGCAACAATCAGGCCAAATATAATTAGGGCTAATTTGTTAATTAAAGAAATCTTTGGTGACTTTCAAGCATTGTTTCAGTACAGTGCCAAGGATGCAAAAATAAAAGTAACGGATAGCCAGAAGAGGAGGTAATGTGCAGGCACAATTTATTCAAAATATTGATTGTGGATAATAACCAGTTAATAGAGGGGGCAGTAGAGCCAGTAGCTGGAAAATGGTGAGGCTAGTGACAAAAGTTATTAAAATTATTGTCCTGAATAAGTTCAGCATAATTAAGCCTGAGGAGATCAAGCAATGAAAGAAATAAGAATTTAAACAATCAAGAATTCATGTGCAATGACAACTACATTGGTTCTGAAACTGTGGTCCCAGCATTATCACCATAACCTGGGAACTTGTTAGAAATACAAATTTAGGGGCCCTTATCCTAATTTACTGAATCAGAAACTCAAAGGGTATGGTCCAGCAATTTGCATTATAACATATTAGGAAAAAAAAATCTAGTATCACCTAAATGTGATTTTGATGCAGGCCAAAGTTTGAGAGCCACTAAACAATTGTGAATGAAATTTTCAAGGAAGAAGGTGCTTGGAAATTGACTACAGTTTGGTTAGGTCCTCTCTTAATTATTTTTCCATAAAACAAGCTAAAGTGTCATTGTGTTTTTAAACTTTGGTGCCAATTTGAAATTAGAGAGGGACTGTCTAGCAATTTGTGGCATTTGAAGGATAGAATTACTATGAATATTCTTGATTAATTCACTTATAAATGAGACTGAATTATACCATAATTTACTATCTCCTCACCTGAGAGCAAATGAGCCAAAAGTATGTCCTGTGTGGTGAAGATTCCAGATACATTGTTCATAAGTCTTTTAAACTGTCTCTCATCCTTCACCTAAAACTATACAGAAAATACACTTAAATGATGCTATAGTGTATCTTGTCTACTATGTATTATTAGAGTGATGGAGTAGATAATCTAGCAGATCATTCATGCCTTCCAAGTATAACTCAGGCTACAAATTCACTTATTATTGGTAAATCTGAATTGTTGCTCAGGTATTTACCCAGGAAGTTTGAATCAAAATATCAAATTCTAAGTTGTAGACATTAGGTTTCGATGCTTGCCATAAAAGATTTTTTTGCACTGTTAATGTACTTCATCAGTCCAAATTTCAGGGCTAATGTATCTTGGCTCTAAGGAGCCTAATGCATTAATCCCTACGCCAAACAGAGCTTACTCATATGACATGACATCACAGTGAACATATGACAAGAAAAGATAGCAAGGGAAGAAGGAAGCATCAGCCCTGTGCACAACACCGGCATATGCTGGTATAGCTTTTCCTGCATCAGCATCCCCATTTGGGGTTGAAGGCCCAGAGCAAGAAGGTGCTTAGCTTCGTGTGTTATCATTCATTAGACAGTAATAAAGTAGTGGACCTTCTGCCCTGCACCAAAGCAATCACACAAATGCAGAGGGGCACAGATAAGTACTAGGTGGGTAAAAGAGCAAACATCCAGCCAGCTGCATGAGAATGGTTCTCTTCCAGAAAGAAGAAAAGTATGGGAGGAGGAAAACCAGGTTTTCTTCAAGAGGTTGGTATAGAGAATATATTGATCAGAGATAAAAAATGGAGTTCACAAAAAGAATATAGGAAATGAAGTTATAATGTAGCATGTATATTACTTAAGGCAACTTTTCTGGACACATTTAAACAGGTCTATTTTTCAAGGGTGTTAAAACTTTAAAACAAGATAAAAGCCCATGTGTCTAGACTGTATCTGGATTGGAAGTGGAGCAGCCAGGACCCAAACTGGTGCCCATATGGGATGTTGGCAGTGCAGGCCAGGGCTTTAAGCTGTTGTGCCACAGCGCTGGCCTCCTCTAGACTGTATGTGAAAGAAAGCCTTTGAGATCGCCTGCCTCTGAGTATTTATACAAATTGCCACAGGGAATGCAGCAAACTTATCAACAGGTCCAGTACTCAGAAACAAGATACAGACTTGCATAATCCCTCTGCGTCAAGGAAACAGTCCTAACATAAAGCAACATCACACAATACACATTTATATTGGATTATCCTTGAAAAGCAATGAGATACTGAGATTCAGTGAAGGGATCTTGTTGAGTCATTGGAATAAAATCATCTAAACAACCAATATGATTAGATACTTCAACTTCATTTCTTTTAGTAAAAATTTTCCCTAATCATGGCTTCCTTATTCCCTATTATATTTGTATATTCATGGAACAGTTAATATTTAAGCAATCATGAATGCTCCAGTGCATACATCAAAACAACTGCTACTGCTTGCCAGTCTTGATACAGCATATGAATTCTAATGTTAGTCTCCTTTATTTAAACAAAATTAAGTTCTGTGCTCTCTGCCAAGGGTTGTTTACAAATTACTGCTTTCTTCAATACCACCACACATTGCAATAACACTGAGAAAGATAATGTATTTTTAAGGATTGCAATTACCATGAAGACATTAGCTCTGTAGCTACAACCAGACAGGTTTAATACATGCTTTCCTGACTTTATTTCTAAATCTGTCACCAAAAATCCTTTTCTGGGTGCCATATGACCAGGGCTGACACTAATTCAGCCAAATGTAATTTACAGTAGAAAGATGTCTTAATTCTTTACGTAGACCTGATCATTCCTTTTTTACACTCTTGGTTTTTGGATATTATAATAGCACTTTCAACAAAGAGGGAACAGATGATATCAACTGTATAAAAAGTGAAGCAATTTAAGAGTTCTACACTTGTTAACTTAATTTATGGTAGCAATCTGTGAAAGGAGGGCTCAAACTTGAAACCATGACAACATTAAATGGAATTAGGACTCATCTCAATTGCTACCTTCAGGCCCAACACAGTATTTGTGATGTCAGTTTCTCAGAAAAAATCCTTTCCTATTCTCTTCTACCCTTCCTGCCCCATCTCTCACCATTTTCCATCATAGCCCCACTTATTCTAGCAGAATTCCCTGTATGTGTATTAGCAAACAGTAACCAGGATCAGTTACAAAACAACAACCATTTGTACCCAGTTTAGGAAAGACCAGAATGAATTAATGAAATGTGCCTATGCAAAAAAATCCCTGCTAGTCTGGTAAGGGTAATGGCTTTCAGTTAATCAACCTGTCTTTGTAGGCTTACCAAACAGAAATTTTCCTGAGAATAGTTTCAGCAAAAGTCAAATTATTTAAATCGGTATAGAATTCATTAGAACCATAAATATCTCTTAATATTAAATGGTCTCTTCTCAGACATGGTTTAAACATTAAACATTTACTGTCATAAACATTTTACTTAACAAAACCATTTTATACCCCATGTATGAGGTTTGAGAGTGGGTGGAATAAGTATATTTTTTCCTGTATATGGCTTCAAAGATTATCATCAACATCAAAAGGGTGTATAGGACTGATTAGCAATGCATGAACACTATAAATAAATGGCATTTAAAGGCTTAACATTAGTGAAAGAATAATTTTGAAGGTTCAAGACATGGTAATATTATTAAAGCATAATTGGAATCCAGCATTGAGAGGCAGGGGTTTAGGACTGAATTATTTTACTATGCTTTATTTGTACTTAGAGCCATATTCATTCATTCATTCATTCAAGTATTTTCATTTCTGTATACTATTGCACCAAATTAAGAACTTTAGTTATATTCTATTGAACATTTCATCATCTGCTTTTTATTTTTTGTGTGGGGATTATTATTTCTTTTTTTCAAAATTTATTTGAGAGGCTGACACTGTGGCATATTGGGTAAAGCCACTGCCTGTGGTGCTAGCATCACATATAGGCACCAGTTCAAGTCCCAGCTACTCCATTTCCAATCCAGCTCCCTGCTAACGTGCCTGGGAAAGCAGCAGAGGATGGCCCAAATGTTTGGCCCTCTGCACCCAAATAGGAGACTTGGAAGAAGCTCCCAGCCCCAGCTGTTGTACCATTTGGGGAGTGAACCAGCGGAGAGAAAATTCTCTGTGTGTCTCTTTTTGACTCTCTGTAACTCTGCCTTTCAAATGAATAAATAAATCTTAAAAAATTTTATCTGAAAGGCAGAGTTACAGAGAGAGGGGGAATAAGAAGGAGAGAAGGCAGGGGAGATAGAGGGAGGGGGAGGGGGGGAATGGGGGAGAGGGGAGAGAGACAGAGAGACAAGAGAGAGAGAGAGAGAATCTTCTATCCACTGACTTACTCCTCAAATGTCCACAACGGCCAGGGCTGTGTCACACCAAAGCCAGGAGCTACTTCTGGGTTTCCCACATGGGTGCAGAGGAACAAGCATTTGGGTTATCTTCCCTTGCTTTCCCAGGTGCATTAGCAGGGGGCTGAATTGGAATGGAGCAGCTGGGACTCAAACGAGCACCCATATGGGATGTCAGCATCACAGGCAGTGGCTTAACCTGCTACACCACAGCACTGTCCTAGGGAAGCACTATCTGATATTATTACAGGTAATGTTACTGTGAACACTTTTTATTGCAATAAAATATACATAAACATTTAGTGTTTTAATCATTTTTAAATACATAGTTCAGTGGCAATAAGTACATGTACATTGTTGTACAGCCATCATCACTATCCATCTCCAGAACTTTTCACCATCCCATACAGAAACTGTACCCAATGAACACTAACTCCCCATTCCCTTCTTCCTCCTACTGCTGGTAACCACTACCTTACCACCTGTCTCTGTGAATCTGACTATTCTACAGAAGCCATGTGAGTGGAACCACATAGTATGTGTCCTTCTATATCTGGTTTATTTCATTAATAATAATATCTTCCAGGCTCATAAAAGTTGTGGCTTACATAGAATTTCATTCTTCTTAAGGCTGACTAATACATGTATACAAATACATATAAATTAATACATGTATACAAATACATATAAATTATATATTTATCACCCAACAATGAACATTTGAGTTGTTGCCACTTTCTGTATCTCAAGAATAATACTGCTATGAATATGGAATACAAATATCTGAGGCCACTACTTTCAGTTCCTTTCAGTTCTTTTATGTATATACCTACCAGTAGAACTGCGGTATTATATGACAATTCTGTGTTTAATATTTGTAGCATCACCATACTATTTCCCATAGCAGCTGTACTGTTTTACATTTACACAAGCAATGCACAAGGATGCCAACTTTTTCACATCCTTTCCCACACTTTTTTTTTTTAATTTGAAAGGCAGCATTACAGAGGGAGGAGAGACAGAGATTTTCCATCCGCTGGTTCACTCTCCAAATGGCTGCAACAGCTGGGGCTAGGCCAGGCCAAAGCCAGGAGCCAGGAGCTTCTTCCAGGTCTCCTACGTGCGTACAGGTGCCCAAAGCCTTGGGCCATCCTCCACTGCTTTCCCAGGCACAATAGCAGGGAGTGGATCAGAAATGGAGCAGCCAGGACATGAATAGGTGCCCATATGGGATGTTGGTGTCGCAGACAGCAGCTTAACCTATTATGGTTTTGACAGGCTCTATCCCAATGGGTGTGAGTTGGTATTTCCTTGCGGTTTTCATTTGCATTTCCCTGATGATGAGTGATTTTAAGCACCTTTTTAGGTGCTTATTGGCCACCTGCATATTTTCTTTGGAGAAATGTCTTTTTAAAGTCTGTTGCCCATTTTGAATTGGATTGCTTGTTTTTGTTGTTGAGTTGCTGGAATTCATTAAATACTCTGGATATTCCTTACCAAATATATAATTTCCACATATTTTATTCCATTCTATATGTTCCCTATTTACTTCAATGACAGTGTCATTTGAAGATATGGTCATTCTTGTACATGTCTCCAGAATTCTTTTGTCAGAGTATATACAGTGTATGCTAGGAGTGGCATATCTGGGTATTTTAATATTTAACATTCTATTCTAAACTGTGTATAGGAACTTATATTCCCATTAGCAGTTCCCTTTGATACTTCTTAACATCATTTAACATTATTAGCATTTAAAATTTTTGCTATTATTGTGGATATGACATGGTATACATTTTGGTGTAATTTAATCCTAAGTATGAATGAAAAGGGTATATTTTGGGAAATAATATATTTTATAATTAAACTGATACTTTGTATATGACCTAGGACTCTCATTCCTAAATATTTACTCATGATAAATGAATTAACAACATGCAGATGAATATTGACAGCAACATTTATAAAAGTCAAAAGGTGAAAATTACCCAAATGTCTCCAAGCTTATGAATGGATAATCAAAATATGGTGTATCTATACAGTGGAATACCACTTGCCAGTACAAATGAATTATTAATACATGACACATTACATGAAGTGAAAGAAGATATGCATAACACAAACACAGAAACTCTATAACTGTACGATACCATTCATATGAAATTCTAGAAGGCAGAAAAATATGGTGATTTGAAGAAAATCAATAGCTGCCTGGAGCTGGAAGTAATGATCAACACTACAGAGGCATAAAGAAATGATACTGGTTGGTTAGGCTGGAGGTTCCAATGCTGAATACAAATATTATCACTCATCAAATTATATATCTAAAATGAGTCAATCTTGTTGTATATCAATTAGTAATGCCTTAGTAAAGTTACTTTAAGATATTATAAGTTAGGTTTACATCTCTCTCAAACATGAACACATCTTACCTCTGATAACAATAATAAAGACAAAAGTCATAGGGATACCTTCAGAAGTAACAAGCACCCTGGCCTCTCCAGCTACTTGCTTGAATTTGAAGAGTACTTTTGTCTAAACTGTCAGCCATGGAATGGCTTGTATTTCCTCATCCCAGGTTTCTTGATTCCTAAGTAGTAAATAGCAACTTTCTTTGTTTTACTTTAATTTTTATGGCATCGCTTGCTAAAAGAAAAATGACTATTTTTTGCATAATTAGTGAATCAGGAGGATTTCAAATGTAGCAGTCATACAGCAGTACCATTATAGTATCGTTTTTGAACAAGTATTAATTTTATCCCAAACTTTAAAAACCAATATTTAATTATACTAATTTCAAAATAGAAACCTGAAAAGTAGTTTTAAAGATATGCTTACTGCAGCATACAAAGGAAGTGAGTAATTTGAGAATCCAGAAAGAAAAGAACAAGCTTTGTGCTTATCCCAATGACCAAAGTCAGGAAAAACAGAACTGAAGAGATTGGGAAGAGAAGCAAGGTCCATGTTGTAAACTGGGTTGGTATTGTTCTTTTTCTTTCCAAAGTGGATCACCTTTACAGCATGGGGCATCATCTACCAGAGTATGTTATTGTCTTGTGGTTAGTTAGCCAACATTTATGAACAACATAATTTATTTTTCATGTGTGTTGTTACATAAAATCCATTCCTGTCTCCCCATATCTTCTTTTCCCTGTCTCTCTTCCTGTCTTAGGTATTACAATGTTCTATATCTGGCAACCAGCTCAGAAGCTCCTAAAGGACTGGAGATGTATTTTTTATTTTTCTTTATCCCTGTAAAGCATCTAGCACAGGCTTCCACAGAGAGTACAGGCTCAAGAAAAGTGGCCTACTTGCTGGCAGAGCACTAAGGAAAAAGTATTCAAAATGTGTAGAAATAATTCTTTGGTTCCCTAAAATTATCATAGAGCTTTATTTCAGTACTAACTGCCACTTTGGAAACCTTCTTTCGTGGTCATTAGCTTGCCTTGTACAGGTTGTGTGCACTTTCATTAGAATGGCTTCTCTTGACAGGACAATCAGTTTGTAAGATGAGCAGTCACACGGAGTCCCAGTAGCCATGTTTTGCAACAACAGTCTCACACAGGGTCAAAATCCCCCTTTGAACTGAGCTTTTAGAGAATAAAAAAGCATTTGTTTTCAAACTTACTAATTATATTCACTAAATGCTGTTCATGTTGTCAACTTTTCCCCACTGTGAGAATTACAAAATCAGTCATAGGATTAAACTGAAAAAATGACTACAGCAATTCACAGAATACTAAGCCAGCTGGGTTCATTTAAATCCTCTGTAGAAATAATCTTCATGGTGAACCAAGTAAGAACTACAGTTAGTCCCATAAATCACCATTTTTTTTTGTCTACTCCAGTGTTGAACACATTTATTGCCACATCAGGAACCCCCCCAAAAAGTATTTTTGTATAAGAAAATTATTCATCTTTGCCAGCTATACTACTCAACAGAATAGTTCTCTATATCCAGTATTTTTTAGTCACAATGACTTCAAGTATAGTTATAGCATAGTATTAACTTGACTGACTTTTTTGTATTAGTGAATGAGGATACTTATTTTTAAATGAAAACATAAAATATAACTTTATTTCCTTGAAACGCATCTGGATGTAATGAGTCACAAACTAAGCACACACACGAGTCCTCTACAGAAAACAAATTGCACCGTTCACTTTAATTTTAATATATATATAGCTGACTTTTTAGTAACTATTATTGATAGAAGATAATTGTTATTTGATAACTTTTATTTTATATTTTCAATGCTCTTTACAAGTCTGTCGATTTATGTATATGAATCATTGAACTCAATGTTTGATTATACAATTCTGAAAATTACCCTTGATTCTTCTCATTTTTTCATATTTTTTTTCTCTCTCTTTCTTTGTCTTTGTCTTTCACACACACCCTTTGTGGCTTTGTCTGGCACTTAATTCATTTCCCTGGCCCTTTCTCTAACACAAAACTCATATATATTTTCATGTACAATGGTACTTCAAAAAGTTCATGAAAAAGAGAATTAAGAGATAGTTTATTTTGGTGCAAAAATGTGAAATATGGAATTTTATCATAAAATGACTTTTCCATAAACTTTTGATGACCTCTCAGATACCTCTCACAGCAAGTTACCTAGATGTCTAGGAGGCAGGTATAACTGCAACTTGTAAGTTAAAATCAGATACAGCAACAGAGGCTTCACAATATTAACATATTAACCATCACAGAAGGCAAGGGCCTTGGAGGTGTGTATATGTGTGTGTGACTGTGTGCCTGTGTGCAAGTGGGTTTGCTTAGGGGACAGAACATTTTAACACATATAAACATAACAGAAAGAAATAAGACAAGTCTCCAAATCAGTCAAATATTGACAAGGAATACTAATCAACTCTACATCAGACAAACTACATTTGCAAAATACTGCTCTCAAGAGAATTTAATACACTGAAAAGTCAGTGTATAATGAAGTTTTCACACTACTCAAACTACAGAGTTGTAAATGTGATAATATCTACACAGATGTAATCAAAGTCTGAGAAAACAAACAAGTGCAACATTTAAAGCATTAGCTGAATAATCTGCACCACTGAATGTAAATTAATGAGTATTTCAACTTAGAGAAAAATCTTTAAATACACTCATGGGACCTCAATATTTTTAGAGGCAATGAGGAGAAGAAAGGTGTGAGTTACTATGTTTTAATCAAAGTTCAAGTTTTCAAAAAAGATATCTGAGAGATATATTCTTTCTTACCACAGTTTAAAGAAGTATATCTACAAATTTTGTTATTGTCAGTTCCTGATAACAATAAGATAGTTTAATCCTACTGTGACTGGCTTACCATAAGTTAGAATTTGCTTCCATGTCAACCTTTTAATGTGGTTTACATAGAATAAGAAAGATATAAAGCATCTCCACATTGAACAGAAATCTAGAAAATGTTTGGCTATTTGGTAAAAAAGCTGAGATTACCATTTTAGATGAAGGCACAGATAAAGACAGAGACATGGGGGAGGGCATTGGTATAGTTCTTAAGCCACCATTTGGGCTGTCCATATCCCATATTGCAGTGCCTGGATTTGAGTCCCAGCTCCACTCCTTATTCTAGCTTCCTGCTGATGCACACTCTGGGAGTAAATAAGTCATGACTTAAGTATTTGGGTCACTGTCACCTACATGGGAGATTCCTGCGGAGTTCTCAGTTCCTAGCTTCAGTCTGGTCTAGCCTGGGATGTGGTGGCATTTGTGGAGTGAACCAGTGGATGGGAAGCTTCTCTCTCTCTCTCTCTCTCTCTCTCTCTCTCTCATGCTCTCTCGCTCTCTCATAAATCAATAAACAATTTTACAATTTATAAAGACAAATACTCCTTTCATCAACATTTCTTTTACTTAAGCACTCAGTAAATGCATCACACCAGTACACCTATACATACATAAGGAGACCAGAAATCCCACATCTAAGAAGTGGGAAAAGAGTTGATTTTTTAACTGGAGGACAATCTTTAAAGTGCATGATAGTATACTCACATGATTATAAAATCAAGGAGCACTGACCATCTGTTTCCAACTTTTACAGGGCCATATTTTTATTTATTTTTAGTTTTTAAAGAGTACAAAGATGCAGAGGCAGAGAGAGAGAGAGAGAGAGAGAGAGAGAGAGAGGTCTTCCATCTGCTAATTCACTACCCAAATGGCTGCAACGGCCAGAGCTGGGTTGATCAGAAGCCAGGAGCCAGGAGCTTCCTCTGGGTCTCCCACACAGGTTCAGGTGTCCAAAGACAAGGGCCATCTTCTACTGCTTTCCAGGCCATTAGCAGAGAGCTGGAATGGAAGTGGAGCAGCCAGGACTCAAACTGGTGCCCATAAAGGATGCCCAAACTGCAGGTGGTGGCTTTACCCGCTATACCACAGCGCCAGCCCCAGGGCCATATTTTTAAATAAGATAAACTCTAAAAAATAGCTTATGTTTTATTCATGTTTTAAATGGCACAAAGGTCATACAGATAAAGACTTTAGATTGGATTTTTTTTTTTTTTTTGACAGGCAGAGTGGATAGTGAGAGAGAGAGAGACAGAGAGAAAGGTCTTCCTTTTTGCCGTTGGTTCACCCTCCAATGGCCGCTGCGGACAGCGCATCTCGCTGAGCCGAAGCCAGGAGCCAGGTGCTTCTCCTGGTCTCCCTTGCGGGTGCAGGGCCCAAGTACTTGGGCCATCCTGCACTGCCTTCCCGGGCCATAGTAGAGAGCTGGCCTGCAAGAGGAGCAACCGGGATAGAGTCCGGTGCCCCAACCGGGACTAGAACCTGGTGTTTCGGCACCGCAAGGCGGAGGATTAGCCTGTTGAGCCACGGCGCCGGCCAAGACTTTAGATTCGATTTCTTTTTTTTTTCTTTTTTTTTTAACTTTTATTTAATGAATATAAATTTCCAGTGTACAGCTTATGGATTACAATGGCTTCCCCCTCCCATAACGTCCCTCCCACCCGCAACCCTCCCCTCTCCCGCTCCCTCTCCCCTTCCATTTGCATCAAGAATCATTTTCAATTCTCTTTATATACAGAAGATCAATTTAGTATAAAGATTTCAACAGTTTGCACCCACATAGAAACACAAAGTGAAACACACTGTTTGAGTATTAGTTATAGCATTAAATCACAATGTACAGCACATTAAGGACAGAGATCCCACATGAGGAGCAAGTGCACAGTGGCTCCTGTTGTTGACCGAACAAATTGACACTCTAGTTTATGGCGCCAGTAACCATCCTAGGCTGTCGTCATGAGTTGCCAAGGCTATGGAAGCCTTCCAAGTTTGCCAACTCTGATCATATTTAGACAAGGTCATAAAAGACAGAGTGAGGATAGTAACCAATGATCCTAAGAGTGGCATTTACCAGGTTTGAACAATTATACAGCATTAAGTGGGGAAGAGGACCATCAGTACACACAGGTTGGGAGTAGAGCCATTGGTGGTAGAGTAGAGGTTATGATTACAAAGGAATGAGGCCCAAGTGCACTAGACAGGGCCTAGAACAAAGGACAGAGTCATTATTAGAGGAGCTAAGAAAGGTGCTGTCTAAGCTACAATTAAGTTTTCTGATTTAGAGGCAAATAGAACCTGATAGAAGGGGCTTGATAATAGTCTGTTGGGCTTTAGGCCTTGTAAGTTAAGAGGCCCAGACCTATCTATCTCTTCACATGGGGTATATCCTAAGGGAGGTGTGAACCTCCTAGGGGAAGGCACTCTGTTGACTTTCATTACTTGGCTGGCCTGGGAGGAGAGCTGGCCAGGTAAAGGCAGGTGGCATCTCTAACAAGAGATGTACAGTTCTGCCTGCAATGTTGCTGACCCTACTTGACCATCCCCTCAGCTGCAGTGGTCACTTTGGAAGTTGGGCTGAGTGAAGGGCTTTTCAGCTTAGAGCCAATAAGATCTGTGGCTCTGACCTGGGCATCCTTCGACTCCAGGGCAGGTCCATTTCCAGTGATCCAACTCTTGGCAGAGCTGCCAGGGCTCTTCCCAAGCTGACTTCTGCTGAAGCCCAGGCTTACCACATTGAAAGCCACTGCAGTGGACTGGCCTGTTGGGTCTCCTTGAGGGCAGATCACTGTACAGATCAGCCATTAATAGGCCTGCCACCCCTTGCTTCTGATGCCTAGCTTTCTTTTCCTCCTGGTTTGTGTTAAAGCAGACCAGAGGATGCAAGTCAAGGGAGTGCCCAAGTCCCATCTCTAACCTTCGGTGGCCTGAACTACAAGTCTATAGTCACAGGCATGTCTGTAGTAGTTTTTCTAAGGTAGACAGTGCCCATGAGGAAAATTATATTCTCACTTTAAAACTTTCTTTCCCTTTGGTCTGAAAGGGAGGTTTTTTCTACTAACTGTATACTTCGCTGATGGCGAAGTGAATCTAGCTATGAGACTATTATTTAAGTTCTTATTTTGGCTATGCTGTTACAGAAAAATGTTAGCCATCTCTTTTATAAGGTCTAAAGATTAAATTGTACGTCCTACAGATTCCTTCATAATAGAATTAGTTTCCTACCTTGAAGAGAATAGAGAAATGAAAGAACAAGTTGGGCTTAGAATAGAGAAATGAGGGAGCAAGTTCTAGATCGCTTGCTCACAATAGCAATATCACATGAATACTTAGCAAATAGTTTCAACCATTAGATAACAACTTAAGAAAACATTTACCAGAAGGTCCAATGCCTTCTATAAATTTTAAGAATCATGTATTTGAAAACATCTCTTAAATATCTAACATGGTGTAGTTTGTTTAACCAGTAAACTTAAGCACAACCATATAAAATGTTTTTAGTTTCTTTCTACCAACAAGTTTAAAACATATGATACACAGATTCAGGTCACACAAATTAAAATGTATCTTTGATTGATTTTAGCAGCTTAAATTTATGGACAATCTTATCTATAAGCCATTTAAAATAAAACTCTTAATAAAATTTCCCCATGTGGACATACTATATGTACACACATATAACATAGCATAGTAGACCAATATGGCAATTTTAATAATAGCTTTTAAAATCTTTAACTCTTTTTGTAGATTACCAATTGATTTGAATTGCTTTTTGTTTTTAGTAACCTCAGTTAACCATACTTTCTCTCAGTTGGTACTGTTAATGCATTATTGGCTTCATCTGTTTACAGAGCCATCCCAAAGTACTGAATACAACAGAAGTGGCTGGAAAAAGTCCATAGGAACCTATAGGAGGACAGCTAAACACAGAACCAACAATGCTTTAGTTTTATGAGCAGCAAATCATATATAACTGTGGATGACAAAAGACTTTAAGTCGCCATGTTTAAAATTATAAACTCATCAACCAACAAGAGGCACTTGCTTACTTCACAGTATTTTTGAAAGCACCTGTAGGATTTTACAAGTATTTAACCCTTTAGGCCTCTGGGGCTTTCTCATTAAGATAACTATCATGTCTAGTAACACAAGATCATTAGACTTTTTAATTCTCAAACATTTGTATTAATAGCATTTTCCATTATAGAAGAAACTTAAAGTTTGGTACCACATCACATCTTGACAGTCCTTCTAATATACTCCAAATAGACTGATTAGTTGGTGTCTCTATAAGATGAGAGACATAGGTCCTTCGATTTTTTCAGTTGGGCCCAAACTGGAAAAACCAAAGTCCAGGATTTACTGGAAATTTTAGAGACCAGATTGTTTGAAACTTTGATTTTTTGAATGCCTGTCAAGAATGCCAAGAAGGCTCAAAATCCAAAATATCTGGTTGAAATAAGATTCCTTAAAATCATGACATAATTCTGCCATCCAAGTATCTTGATTATTGGAGAAATCTGATCACTGAAACAATCTTTTACTATTATCATTTACTTACATAAACAAGTCTATTAGCACAGATCAATCTCATGTGCTTTATAATGAGTAACATCAAAATTAAAAGTTCTGACTAAGAATTATTATCTTAAAATATAAATTTAGAGTTTTATAAATTTAAATACATCTTGACTTACTGACAAGTAATATTTAATACTTGCTGTTTAAAAATTACAAATTTTGATGTGGTTTAAAAAAAAGAACTGTAAGAAAAAAAAAAAAACAGTGACACAGTTACAAAAACTGAATGTAGAATTCACTGCAGGTTTAATACCGCAACAGTGTAACATGCATCTTTAAGCTCAAGAAACTATTTAGTGGTTCTCAATGCTGAGAACCCAGTAAACACAACACAATAAAACACAATGGGCTTAAATAAAGGTCAACTGTCATATAAACTGAACAAAGGAAACTATTTAAAATAAGGAATTATATTCCACCCTTATGTCTTTCTATGGTACTCAGTTATTTCAGAGGTCAAAAGTATGGTGCATGTTCTTTCTTGAAGGTAATATAATGAGGCATAGACAGACTCTTAAACTGAAATGCTTATATCCATTATTCATGAATTATGAACAAATGATACAGCATCCCAGTATATTATACTATGACATTTTCAAATGTAAAGTAGTATGAATGAACTCCTTTGCATTTTGTTATAGTATTGGATTATACATCATCGATTACCAACCAGTGACTTGGAGAGATCAACAGATGGAAACCTCCAGCTACAATTAGTCCTACAGGAAGTAAAGTTTAAAGGACCAACAGAGAGAAAAAGCATAGCTTGGATAGAGGATCTAAGACTTCATTCCACTCCATACTTGACAAAGAGTTTAATATACCCTTTCAGAGAACTTTTTCCAGAAAAATCATAACCCTCAGAGTCATTTGTTTCTCCTTAAATTATCAATCTCAAATTTAAAATAATACTAAGCATTGTCTGATAGGAAATTTTATTTTTTCACAGTTTTAAAAATGGACATCTAAGATCAAGGTAACAGTTTGTTTCTGGTGATAAAATTATCTGTGAAGCAAAATAGTCAATATAGAGTCTAAAAAACATCATGATAAACTGAAATAACTTGATTGCGACTGGAATAGGAAAAGTTGGATCCTAATTCTGCCTTTGTCACGGAGTGATCATGGGTACACTATCTCTTTGGATAGCAGATTCTCATTTGTAAAATATCAAGGACAATAGTCAACTTTGCCTACACAAAACTGATGTGCTCTGAGAGCCTACACAATGCCAAATTATTACCAATATATAGGCTCTGCTGTCTGAATACATTAAAATGTATTATGCAAGAAGAAAGTTTCTATAAATAATCCTAAAAATACTTCCAATTTCATTTAGATAACAAAGATAAGATTCCAAGTGTCATAAGCTGCTGAAGAAAATCCACATGAAGTCTGGTTCTGTAATGGTTTCTTGAAATGAGTCATGTATAACCAAACAATGTTACAGTTCAATGAGAGGCAGGATCCCCTACTCTTGTGAACACAGGTCCTAACTAGCTTTGTAATCTTGAAAAAAATTGTATGATTACACTGGGGTATAGTTTTCTAATTTGCAAAATGGGGTTAGTAATATTTAACTACCCTGAATCACAAGGAAAGTACTTTATAAAAACACTGGCAGTCAAATTGGTGAACTGTTGGCCAGGATTTATTGATGTTTGCTAGGTTTCTTTCATTACACCCTATGGTGACTCTTTTGTAATATATCTTTAGTTTTAAATTGTAGCCCCATTTTAGTTTTATTAACCCATATTCCAAGGTGAGTTGTTCATTTAGATTTAGAGCAAACAATACATTTTTATGTCTTTACAAATAAACAGTAACAAAGTCTTATAATTACATATTCAATAGTTTTGTTGATAAAATATATATCCCTTATACCAGTGAAGAACAAAATTCTCCCTCTTATAAAGCTAACATTTATGTTGATTAACAACAAATCCTTTATTTAATCAAGTTGCCTGGCTTTCACTCAATAGTAAGTTATTAAGGGTTTCATAGAAAATAGACACTGGAGATATAATGTAACATAAAGAATACATCCAAATTTGATGACTTCTGAGTCTTGTGAAGGAGAAAGGAAATAAAATAGTAAAGTAAAGATAGGGCCATGTGAGGACACAGTAAGAACGTAGCCATCTCCAACTCAAGGAGATAGGCCTCACCAGAAACCAACTGGATGTCCATTTTTAAAACTGTGAAAAAATAAATTTCTGAATCAGCAGATGGAAGAGGCCTGCCTCTCTTTCTCTCTCTCTCTCTCTCTCTCTCTCTCTCTCTCTCTCTCTCCCCACCCCCGCCATCTGCTTTTCAAATAAATGAATAAATCTTTTTTTTAAAAAAAAATAGCCACCCACCCTATGGGTATCCTGTTATAGCAACTCAGTCTGACTAAAAGATCAACAAAAGTATTTTGCTTCTCTTAGCATTAGTTTTCTCAATGTAGACTAAAAAGTCTGGACTAGATGACTTCGTTTGCCTAAATTCTGAGCTTATATGGGCACAATTCACATCATTCTTATCAAACATGATTAGACTCTGTAAAATTTTATAAGACATTAATATGACTTTTTTTTCTGATGTTCTCTGTAGATTTCCTCCTGGATCATGCAGTTCTAAATTTTGCTGGTTCTTCCTTTCTTTCAACTTCTATGGGGGAGAAGGATGTTTTCCTTTGTATATTTGGAGTAATGCCTTTAATACTCTGTCACTAATATCATGTGACAGCTTCTCGCATACAAGTCCTTTACATGATACAGATATGCTACATAAATATGAATAACATTATAAATCTAACTCTAATGACTTAAAGTAAGATATCTATGATTTTCTCCATAGTGAACCTACAAGATTTCTTTATTTTTTATAGTATTTTTCACATCTCTACATAAGCATTCCATCATACTGTATCATAATTTTTGTGTGCTTCTGTTTCTAGCTAGCAAGAATAGAAAGACACAGTTCAAGGCCGGCTCTGCGGCTCACTTGGCTAATCCTCCGCTTGCAGCGCCGGCACCCCGGGTTCTAGTCCCGGTCCAGGCGCCAGATTCTGTCCCAGTTGCTCCTCTTCCAGTCAAGCTCTCTGCTGTGGCCTGGGAAGGAAGTGGATGATGGCCCAGGTGCTTGGGCCCTGCACCCACAGGGAGACTAGGAGGAAGCACCTGGCTCCTGGCTTCGGATCGGCGCAGAGCGCTGGCCGCAGCGGCCATTTGGTGGGTGAACCAATGGAAAAGGAAGACCTTTCTCTCTGTCTCTCTCTCACTGTCTGTCACTCTGCCTGTCAAAAAAAAAAAAAAAAAAAAAAAAGGAAAGAAAGAAAGACAGACAGACAGACATAGTACAGATAAAGGAAATATTAACTCAAGGCAAGAAAAAAAGCCTTTGGTGTTTCTATGTTATTAAATAGGCTATGAATGAAAAAAAAGTTATGGAGGTAAGATATTCAGAGTAGTGTAAAAGCTCAAAATCTTCTCAAGACTTGCCTGGTGATGTTATTGCGTGTTTCCAACATGAACCCAAATATTCCAGGCAGCATGGGTTTTTTAATTAATCCTCAAATATATCCTGACTACTATGAGTTAATACCATTTAACATTACAACTTTTCAGTGTACTCTAATACAGAATAGTTTGACTGAAAACATCTCTGTGACAATAAACACGGTCAGTGTATTTCCTCATTTAGAGAAGAAAGAATTGAGATTCAGAGATGATAAGCAACATAGTCATGAAAATTTGGCTAGTAAACGGCCAAGTGGAATCCAAAATGCAGGTCCTAACTGACAGGGTTCTCCACTCATTTAAGATTGTGGTTTCTTCTCTTCATATACATTAATTCTATGTAACCTTCCAGATACTTCTGTTTTAATTCATCAGCACCACCCAATTACCAAAGATTCCTCCCTGCTCTGAACACTGGCTCATCTCAATGGTCATTAACTTTTGCATTCACAGTGTACCTTGTGGCACTATACAACATCCTATATATTGATATTTCCTGCCTACTCAACTATACCTCAATCTTTGATAGGTTACTTTTTAAGTGTTTTAAATTTTCATTTTATTTGAAAGAGAGAGACTGACAGAGATCTGCCATCTACTGCTTACTCTCCAAATACCCGTATTAGCAGGGACTGGGTCAGGCCAAAGCCAGTATCCTGGAACTCAACCAGGGGTTCCCACATGGGTGAAAAAAACCCATGGATTTGAGCTATCAAATCACCTATTGCCCCCAAGCATGTGCATTAACAGGAAGCTGGACTTGGAAGGGGAGACAGACTCAAACCCAGGCGCTTCAATAAGGGATTGGGGTATCCCAAGCAGAGTCCTAACTGCTGAGCCAAATGCCCACCCCTTCTTTAGTTTCCTGTATCCTTCTGTATTTCTTGTATATCGCTGATGCAAAGACAATCTCTTTTGGTATGTCTTTTTCTGTTTGTGCCTGCCTGATATTCCTTCTCCTGCCCCTAAACTTTGGAATCCCTACCTTTGGTAACAATATCCTTTAGAGCACAACCAACCTTCCACTGCAGAAAAAACTGGTTATGCTATCCATTAAGATCCTTTACCCAGGGCCGGCACTGTGGTACAGCGGGTTAAAGCCCTGGTCTGAAGTGCCAGCATCCCACATGAGCGCCAGTTCTAGTCCCAGCTGCTCCTCTTCTGATCTAGCTCTCTGCTATGGCCTGGGAAAGCAGAAGATGGCCCAAGTCCTTGGGCCCCTGCATCTGCATGGGAGACCCAGAAGAAGCTCCTGGCTTCTGACTCCTGGCTTTGGATCAGCAGAGCTCTGGCCGCTGCGGCCATCTGGGGAGTGAACCAGCGGATAGAGGACCTCTCTCTCTGTCTCTACCTCTCTCTGTAACTCTGTCTTTCTAATAAATAAAATAAATCTTTTTAAAAAAAGATCGTTTACCCTCTGTCAGGGTGGCATTCTTGTAATCCACAGAAGGCTAATCAGTCTCTTTTTCTCATTAGAATTTGAATCAAACACAGGGAAAGGAGGAGAAAAATGTTTGGAGCTAATACATCACAAAGGTACCCATCTTGAAAAGACTTTCCATTCATTCCTGCTACCTGAATTCTGTTCTTTTGAAGGCCAAGTTCTGCTTCTTCTCACTTTCTGCAGAGCTTACTCATATCCTTCCAATAAATTCCATTTTTTGTTTGAATCAGAAATAGTCACTTTCTGTTGCATGCAAATGAGATCCTTATCTGATACACCCATAAACTTTAGTTCAGAGGGAGGACTCAGTATATTTAAATGTTTTTTTTTTCCTCATGTACATTACATGCACTAAAACAAATAACAAATATCCCTGAAGTGTAGCACTGCTATCAGTCAAAATTTTAAAATCCAACAGGCAAGTAGATATCAAGTTAACATTGGGAATTCTTCATTCAGACAATTTTTATTGCAGCTCAGCACTCTGGTTTGGTGAGTCACCAAGTGATAATTCATGTCTTCAAATTAACAAAGCCTTTTGTGGTGAAGGTAGTCCTTACAGTAATGGTACCCTTTAGTGTCGTTTGATATTTTGGTTGACCCATCTGTTTTCCTTTCCTTCCCAAATATATAGCAGCCAATTATGGCCATCTGATTTTTTTATATTACCTTTACTATAAGATACATCTGATAAGCTTAACCGCCTATATCACGGCTCCTTTTTAACTAGGAGATTACTTTAACATACTCTATAGTATCTTGTGAAAAGCAGTGGATTACATTTTTAAAATCACTGAGAAAGAAAATTATCATTAGAAAAATTTAGGTGAGTAAATGGTATCATTTTTAAAGTACAATCAGTGTTCTGTGAGGACAATTTCCCTTCTACTTTTTTGGAAAAAAATCACTATGAAAAATCAACCATATAATCTTTTATAATATAACTGAAATGTAACAGCAATTCTAGCTAATCACATATCAGTAGTTAGTTAATTCCATTCGGAACAGATTACAGACCTAAGCTATTTCTATGTACTTCAGGAAATGTCTATCATTTGAGACATTTGCATCTACTCAGAGTCCTTTGTATTATAGGAACATCCTTTTAATCCTAAACATTACAAGAATATCATATGTGTATGTGATACTTCTCTTTCTTAATGACAGTATTTTCCTAGAAATATATCCCAGAGTCTAAATATCCTACTGAAAACTGGGGCAGTGGGGCGGATGAGGAGGGGGTACAGATTTTAAGACCTTCACTCTTTCTCTTTTCAAACACCTATTACTACATGATAGTAATTCCCACGAGATTATTTTTTATTTTATTTGAAGTTGGCGAAAATCTGTGCAGAATCCTTTGAGCATACCTCTTAGTGATAGATGTCAGATCAGTGTTATGTGGAAGGACTTTTATTTGACAGGTATGTGACAGGAAGAAGCCTCTCTCTAAAATATAAGATTTAACTGTAAAATCCTTCTGTGAGATTAAAACAATCTTTTGTCCCTATATATAAATAACCTATTCATTCTTGCCTCAAACAAATCAGTTGGTGTAATTAATTTGAAACAGTATGAAATTAAGAGACTTAAAGGTAAATGTTTGTTCAAATTAGGATAAATATTTTTATATGACTTAAATGTGAAACAGGTAGCTAATACATATTTAATGATATTTTCTTTAAATTTAATATTTTTATAATCATCAACCAAGAACACGTTCAGATTTGCTCACTGTGCCGAAAGCAAATATTCTACTCAAGTAGCATCTTGGGAAGAGTGGACTTTCTTACAATTGGGTATACAGTATGTACTACAATGAAAATGGTCCTAAATAATCAGCTATATCTCATAAACCTGGCTTTGATTTGTTCAAATATATTACAAGCATTGCCTTATTTTAATAGTATAAAATTATTTCATCTATTTCCCAATGTCACAAGAAGAGGGATCAAAAAACTGTTTTCTTAACAAAATCTAGTATTTCCAGATGATCTTCCTATAATTCCTTATTCTCTTTCCTTACACCCATCTAAGACATATCAGTAAGAAACAGATACAACTCCACTAAATGCCCTACTATCTATAAATGATATTCTTCATCTGAGAACTACTAGGATCATATCATCTTTGATACATTTTAAAATACTAGTCCACATACAAGGTAATGTCAAAAAATCATGGAAAATGTATATTATAAAAGAACTATGCATGGATTTCTAAAATTTTTACACCAAAATAAACTTCTCTTTTCATTTTCTGAAAACTTTCTGAAACCTCCTTATAGATGCAATGCACATCTATTTAATGCATGAATAGAGAAGAAACTCATATGCATTTCTAGATTTGTGATTCTTATGATTATATTATCCTTCAAGAACTAAGCAAAGTTCTACAGTATTTTCAGATGCAGGAGGAATAAAAAGTGAGAGAATGGTGAGAAGTCAAAGACAGACTGCTTGTTTTCAGATTTGTTTTCATCTCTAGCTTTGTTACAGGCCTTCACCTCAGAATCTGTTCAGTTTTCTCTCTGTAACAGACAGTTCTTTTCCTTGAATAAGGTAGTTTACTCTAGCTAGATATGAACATACACAATCCCTTTTGGGCTTTTCTGTTTCTTTATCTTTCATAAAAATTATGTCTTAAAAATAACACAGTAAGTGGCCCAATCAAAAAAGTATGGTGATTATGACTTGATTTCTTTATTCTTTTCTTTTCTTTTCTATTACTTTTTAGGTAATGCACATAGTAACATAGTAACCAGTATAAGGTTAGTGGAATCACATTATTCAACAATGAAGTACAAGGGACCACCAAAAAATTCATGGAAAGTGCATACTATGAAAAAACCACATGGATTTCAACATTGTTTTGCACCAAAATAAACTTGTCATTTAATTTAACTTTTTCATGATCTTTTTGATATATATCCTATTACTATTTTATTATAGAAGGATAAACAAAGCGCATTCGAAATAAAATTTCTGGCTATTTACCATTTAGTTCTTCAAATACTTACTGAAGAGACATAAAACAAATATAAAGACATTGAAATACAATACGGTGTCTATTTTATAAAAGTATTTTTTTGCCCATACACTCCAGTGAGATTTCATTAGCAAGAGTGAAGTACTACATTAAAAAATGTATAGGCCTTTAGATTTTATTGCAGAAAGATTTTTAAAAATTTGTTTTAATTGAGATAAAATTTGCACACTATAAAATTAAAAGAATGAAAGTTCATGGTTAATGTATTATGGCTATATGGAGTAATCTTTATCTTAGACCAGATATTATAAAATATCATCTTACCTTACAAAGGAAGTTTATTTTAAAACCCAATGATTGGGCATTTCTTGAGCCTGAGTTCATGTAGTTTCCAACCAAAAGAACTAACTCTAAAAGTCTGTTAAAGCTTTCACTTTTCTTCAGTTCTTCACAGGCAAGTGTTACTGCTATGATGCTTGGTTTGATGTTGTTTACTTGTTCTTCAAACATGAGCTTGAAAAGAATGCTATTGAGCCGAGGCTGCAACATTTTCACTGAGCTCATCTGTAAGATAAGGAGTGCTCTATGAGAACATACATTTAAAGCCTGTTATTTTATCTCTTTAGTGGGGATAATTTCATAGACATACTGTAAAATCTCTGCATAAAGCGAATTCTCTGTGAGGCTTAAAAAACAGATTTTCATTTGTTTTAAACATTCAAAAGGAAGTTTTACTGAAGTCTTAAAAACAGTTTCCTATTAGGTTTCTTTAAAAATAAATAAAGTCAGCCTTTACACTCTTATCATTAATAAAATATTATTAACCCTGAACAGCTGGTATATGTTAATTGCATCATCATTAACCATCAGTAGCATTCAACTGACACAATCTATCCCTTAGCTGAACTAAGAAAATTTATAAATATGAAATTGAGTTGAGTGAATAGTTGGGCCACAGATAAAACATGTACATAATGACAGAAAATATAGGAGGAAAATTTTCTAAAAATTACCTATTATGCTGCTTGAAATCAGAGGAAATGGTCTGATTAAGCATTTAATAATTTCTTTTTAGGGTGCTAAGCTTCTAATCCCTATTGCTTTATTTTTTTAACTTTTATTTAATAAATATAAATTTCCAAAGTACAAATTTGGATTATAGCGGCTTTTTCCCCCATAACATCCCTCCCACCCGCAACCACCCCATCTCCCACTCCCTCTCCCATCCCATTCACATCAAGATTCATTTTCAATTATCTTTATATACGGAGGATCAACTTAGTATATACTAAGTAAAGATTTCAACAGTTTGCACCCACACAGGTACACAAAGTATAAAGTACTATTTGAGTACTAGTTATACTGTTAATTCACATTGTACAACACATTAAGAACAGAGATCTTACATGGGGAATAAGTGCACAGTGACTCCTGTTGTTGTTTTAACAATTTGACACTCTTGTTTATGATGTCAGTAATCACCTGAGGCTCTTGTCATGGGTTGCCAAGGCTATGGAAGCCTTTTGAGTTCGCCGACTCTGATCTTATTTAGACAAGGTCCTAGTCAAAGTGGAAGTTCTCTCTTCCCTTCAGAGAAAGGTACCTCCTTCTTTGATGGCCCGTTCTTTCCACTGGGATCTCACTCACAGTGATCTTTCATTTAGGTCATTTTTTTTTTTTTTTGCCAGAGTGTCTTGGCTTTCCATACCTGAAATACTCTCATGGGCTTTTTAGCCGGATCTGAATGCCTTAAGGGCTGATTCTGAGGACAGAATGCTGTTTAGGACATCTGCCATTCTATGGGTCAAGCATTTAATAATTTTTAAACTCTGAATTCTATTCATAAAATATGTTAAATTGTTATACATGCTCTAAATAATTTCACCTACTTGACATTTGTTGATGTTAAATAATTCAGTTATGGTAAAATCACCTGAACTTACCTTCAAGTACATTATTCAAGAATTTTATACTGTTTTTCATAAAAATAGTTGAATTTTGGTTTTAATTACTGTTTCATAATATTGGTGCAGATTAATATTCCCTTTCATATACTTCTATTATTATTTTCAGCTTCTTACTTCCTATAGCTATAAATTATTTAAATATTTTTCATTCACCACGTGAATTCTGGCAAAGAGATGGAAGGAGGGTAGCATGCACAAATGTGCATATGCACACACACAATGAATTTACTCATGATCCCAGTTATATTTCCTTTTGCATGTATAGCTTACTTTCTTAAATACAATTGTCAAGCACAGACTAGGTACTAGGATTTCTGTAGATAACAGGAAAAGCATTTGACACTATAAACAAAAGCCTTTGATCCAAAAAGTTCCCTTCAAATGCAGCAAATGAGCTGGTGAGTAGACCATGTCTTCTAATACAGAAGCAAGTCTATTATTATTATTCTTTGAAATTAACTTTCCCATAAACCATGAACATCTGCCTCTACAAATACGAACTTTTGCCTTCTACTAATTCTTCTATATGACATTGTACTTTTTACAGGCAGATACATCAAAGCATGCTGGAAGTACCCACCTTTCAAGACTATTGCCTAGCTGTTATCAAAATCTTCTCTGATGATGAATAACGTATCTTACTACTAACTATGACACTATCATCTTCCAATAATAAATACTCAAAAGTTTAGTGATATTTAAGCCATGGTAATCACAATATTGTCAATTCAGGTTTAAATATTGTCAATTCTTGCCAATACTTAAACCTAAAGAATTTATTAAAACTGTCCCTTTCAACAGTACTTCAAAAACTTTGTGGAAAAATAGGATTAAAAGATAAATGATATCTCCATGTTAGGGAAATAACATTTTCCTCTAGACATGTAGTTTTTGGTATTATGCTATTTGGCAGCATTTTGAAACACAATCTTGGAGTTTAGGAGAAAATAAATACTGGAGTTGGAAGACTAGTGTGTTATTTCAATAGATATTATGGAAGGCAAGGTCATGAATGAGAAGAGTGGCTGCATAGGGAGAAGAGAGTTGAAGACTACACACTGTGGAGCACCTAGTGCATGATCTTACATATACTAGACATTCAAATATTTGCTGATTGATTGTAAAGGCATTCCTTAGCTGACTAACCATTTTCCAGACCTGTACCCAGGAAGAACAGATTGTCTACTGACACAGATAAAGAGCTGATGGCAATATCTTACTCTTCCCAAAATAATGTCTTCAAGTTGTATTGTCAAGCCAGAAGTTCTATGGAATTATTTTATTGAACTGTTATTACTGGGTATTAATCTGTTTTCAGTCAACCTGATTTCAGGTAGAAGTTGAATATTATAAGGTCAGTGCTACTCTTTTTTTCTGGTGAAATTTTCTTCATTCCTTCTTCCCCCTTAACGTAGTTTGATACAAGGTAGGTAATATATGTGATAGGTGATAAAAATAATTATAAAATGAATAAACAATGAATGTATGTAATCATTCACATCAAGTAGGAATCTCAATGTCAGAAAAATGCTGGGTTGAGAAGAATATGCGTAGCTTGGAAGGACAGAAAAGCAAGCTGATGTTGGGGAGGAGGAGGTAACATAGGCAAGGTCATTTGGAACCTAATAGGTCATCTCAACAATATTGCCTACGACCAATCTTAGCCCAAATTCAGAGCCCCATATAACTATTTTTAAGGGTTGACTTTGAGACAGATTTTTCCCTAGCCACAGGAGAAGGAGAGAATCAATGCTTTGCATTCTCCAGATTCATAATGTCAGTTGTTATGAAAAAACTGACTTTTGAGTTACACAGATATGGGCTTGAATTATAGTACTGCCACTTTGCAGTTCCATGAATTACTGCAGGTTACCTAATATTTCTGAGTCTTTATTTCCTCATCAGAAAAACATATTCATTAAACCATCCATGTTAGTTGCAGTAGGATTGAAATGAGAAGCAAAGTGTAACATTCCTGTCACAGTAACTGACACAATGTAAGCCTTCTAAAACAATCTCTATAGTTATTATCTTCTTTATTCATCCTCAGAAATTCTCAATGAGAAAAACCATGACCCAAAGGTGTACTCCCTAACCCTAACCACCACTAATGAAATGTGTGTTACCAGGGTTCAGTGACAAAGATAGAGCTTTCACTAGAGCTAACTTCTGCTAAAGATATGGGAGATATCCAATGCTCAATTTCACTATTTTCTATTCCTACGGGTTCTAGTCCTGGTCGGGGCACCGATCCTGTCCCGGTGGCCCCTCTTCCAGGCCAGCTCTCTGCTGTGGCCAGGGAGTGCAGTGGAGGATGGCCCAAGTGCTTGGGCCCTGCACCCCATGGGAGACCAGGAGAAGCACCTGGCTCCTGGCTTCAGATCAGCACGATGCGCCGGCCGCAGCGGCCATTGGAGGGTGAACCAACGGCAAAAAGGAAGACCTTTCTCTCTGTCTCTCTCTCTCACTGTCCACTCTGCCTGTCAAAAATTAAAAAAAAAAGAAATTTAATCATTGAAAATGTGTTATTATTGGCCGGCGCAGCAGCTCATTTGGCTAATCCTCCATCTGCGGCAATGGCGACGGCCCCCAGGGTTCTAGTCCCGGTTGGGGCGCCGGATTCTGTCCCGGTTGCTCCTCTTCCAGTCCAGCTCTCCGCTGTGGCCTGGGAAGGCACTGGAGGATGGCCCAAGTGCTTGGGCCCTGCACCCGCATGGGAGACCAGAAGGAAGCACCTGGCTCCTGGCTTCGGATCGGCGCAGCACCGGCCCTAGCAGCCATATAGGGGGGTGAACCAATGAAAAGTAAGACCTTTCTTGCTCTCTCTCTCTCTCTCTCTCACTGTCTAACTGCCTGTCAAAAAAATGTGTTATTACAAAATCAAGAGATTATGAAGGGGGTGAAGCTATACAGGCACAAATGTAGCAACAGTCACTAATTATATTAACAGAATTTTCACAATCATATGTGTGAATTTTTATGATCAGACTAGGGTACACTGAGAGACAACAGTTTAACCCTTATCAGAGGATTTGGGTATAAAAGAGAATGTCTTGATAACAAAGCTTAGAAATAATAGGGAGCACTGAGCATCATCCTCAGCCACAGATACAATTATTAAAAGACTTATGTATCTGAAAGCTACTTAAACGCACCTCAGTGATATGAGTAAATAAAAGAAAAACCCTGTTGAAATGTGTGCTTGTTTTCAGTTGTGGTGCCTCATAGCATTTTAGCTGACTAGTATCCGTCATTTTATTATTCATTCCTTGAAACATTTTGGGATGCTGACCAGGGTGTTGTATTATGTAGGGGATTTATTTGTGTTATGAAGTCCTTGTCTATCATATTACATCAAGTAGCTCTCGTTTCTTTAGCTGATCTGTACTATATTTAAAAAAAAAAAAGTACATTGACAGCTTTAGTGAAAGCAGCTACAAGCGGGTTATTTCCCCAAAGAATTGAGCACAGGTTTGTTTACATAATTTGAATTTTTATACACTTCACTACTTATGTGGCTGGTAAATATTGATCTGCTAGCGAACTACTGTAAGAATCCATAGAGACAAAGAAAGAAGGCAAAAGTGTAAAAACCACATGTGAAGGAAGAGGAGACAGCCACATGGCATTCTTGAAGCCACATGTGTCCTTCAGGGTGATTTCTATCATCTTCCTGTTGCACTGCTAAGAAACACACTTTTGGGGCTGGCAAGTGGCATAGCAGGTAAAGCCACTGCCTGCAGCACTGGCATCCCACATGGGCACTGGTTTGAGTCCTGGCTGCTCCACTTCTGATCCAGCTCTCTGCTATAGCCTGGGAAAGTAGTAGAAGATGGCCCAAGCCCTTGGGCTCCTGCACCTGCATGGGAGACCTGAAAGAAGCTCCTGGCTCTTGGCTTTGGGAATGAACCAGCGGATGGAAGACCTCTCTGTCTCTGTATCTGTTTCTGCCTCTGCCTCTCTATAACTCTACCTTTCAAATAAATAAATAAATCTTAAAAAAAAAAGAAACACACTTTTAAAGGCCATGATATGTGAGTATAATTCAATCTCCAGTCTCTGAAGCATAATTTAAGTATTCATTAGATTTTGTTTTGTTCTTGCTTCTCTAAATCTTAGAGATACACAATAGATTATTTAGTTGAGACATGTCTCTTTTTAGGTGTAAGCATTTAATGCTATAAACTTCCTTCTTAATACTGCTTTAGCTGAATCCCACAGGCTTTGATATGCTGTGATTTCATTTTCATTGATTTCAAGAAAATTTTATATCTCCTTTTTAATTTCTTCAGTGACCCAAGGATCATTCAGCAGAATTTTGTTTAATTTCCATGTATTTGTAAATGTTCCATTGTTCTTCTTGTTGTTGTTTCCTAGTCTTACTCCTTTGGGGTATAAGAGGAAACATGGTACGATATCAATCTTTTTAAATGTACTGAGACTTGATTTGTGGCCTAATAAATGGTCTATCCTAGAAAATGTTAGATGTGCTGATAAGAACAATGTGTATTCTGTAGCTGTTGGGTGAAATGTCCTGTAAAGGTCTGGTAGGTCCACTTGTTCAATAGTATGGTTCAGCTCCCATGTATCATTATTGATTTTTTGTCTGATGATCTTTCCATTGATTAGAATGGGGTGTTGAAGTCCCCCACCATTATTGTATTAGAGTCCATCTCTCCCTTTAGGTCTAATATCATTTGCTGTATATATCTGGGTTGTCCTCTATTAATATTTACAAGTTATTTATCCAACAAAGTATTAATATACAGAATATGTCAGGAACTGAAAAAATGCAAAAACAAAAAATCCATCAATCTAGTTAAGAAATGGGCAAAAGATCTCTATAGACAGTTCTCAAAAGAAGAAATATAAATGGCCAACAAATATATGAAAAAATTTTCAATATCACTAGCCATCAGGAAATGCAAATCAAAACCACAAGGAGATATCACCTCACCCCATCAGAATGGCTAAAATCCAAAACACAGAGAGCAACAAATGCTGGGGAAGATGCAGAGAAAGAGAAACTCATATATTGTTGGTAGGAATGTAAATTAGAACAGCCACTGTGGAAAACAATATGGAAATGTCTTTTAAAACTAGAAATAGACTTCCCACATGATCCAGCAATCACAAGACTGGGTATATACCCAGTACCCATGAAACATTGTATCAAAGAAATACCTATACTATTGTGTTTATGCAGCAGTGTTCACAACAGCCAAAATATAGAATCAACCAAGGTGCCCAACATCAGATGAATGGTTAAAGAAAATGTGGGGTGTTTGTGTGTGTGTGTGTGTGTGTATAATGGAATACTATTCAGCAACATAAAAAATGAAATTCTGTCACTTGCATCAAAATGGTTACAACTGGAGGACATGTTGACTGAAATAAGCTGGAGACAGAAAGACAAACACCACATATTCTCCCATACATGTGGGAGCTAAAATTTAAAAAAATAGTTAAAAAATAAAAAAGAATGCTTGTGCATATGAATTTTGCTGCAAATATAGTATTTTGTCAAACTTTGTCTTAAACCTTTGTTAAACTGTTAAGAATGGTATACTACTATAGTTTTAGTGATCTGTGACCATTTTAAAATTTACTACAAATGAGGGAAATTGACATTCTTTCATTTGATTATTATTTACAGTCCTTGCCCATATTGCTGCTGAAATATGTTCTTTTTACTTTTTATTTGTTGAACTTTTTATTTAGTTTGAGCATTAAGCCTTTCAGTATAATATAAATAAAAATAGTATCTCAAAAACAAAAAAGGGAAAAATATAGAAAAAATTAATTAGAATTAACAGATAAATTTGCAATAAACACACATTTATTATAAGTGATTTTTGCAATTATATATACTAGTATGACCCAATGCCCATGGAAAATATAAAATATAAAATAATTTTGTTTTTGTAAATATAATAAAAAGAATGATAACAGTCTCATGAAAGAAGGAGGAATTGGAGTTAGGCAGCAAGTAGAACTTCCCCCAAAATTGAGAGTCAACTACTGATCAAAATTCTGCCTGTAGATAAGAAATAAAGGAAGGATATCTGTGACTCTTCATTAAATACATAATATGTTCTTTTAGACAATAAAATCCTCAAGAGCAAGACTTCTCATAGTCCTTAAAATACTCTCTGAAGCAAATTTAGTACCTGGTTTGAACAAAATAATCAAGTTCACATGCTATATGGAACAAACAGCAATGTTCGCATATTAGATATCATGAGAGATAACAGCAACACTTAATTTGTGAATTGGGCTTTGAAAAAATGAACGTTTAAAACTGATTGTACAGCAGAGTGATCATGTGCTGTTAGGGAATATTTCCCCAAAGATCATACTATGTGGAAATTATGCCTCAACAAATATCTTCTTATCTTTCTTTAGTCAAGAACAGAACATAATAACTGTCTGCCACAAAAGATGGTAAACTCAAAACAATCATACTACAAAGTTCAACAAGAATTTCAAGGCATGCTTCTGAAAAGACCTCCTTGAGGACAGGAATGGCCATCCGACTTCTACTGTGGTACTATGCTATTTTATTACAGACGAGTGACAAATTATGGGAGTTGGGACAGAGCTAATTTTTTTAATTTGGGGAATTTAATGAAAAGCAATCAACAGCAAAACTGACTGAGATACATAGACCTAAACGGGATATTCGATTTTCTGTTGATTTTGTTTTACCTTGTTCTATTTCAACAGCTGATGGAAATAAGCAATCCTGTCACAAAAAAAGGATTATTAGGGGAAGTTAACGAAATGAACAAGAATATAAATACATGGATTTGGGAATTAAGTTTCTTTCACATGATCTGAAAATTATTAAGCCAGCTTTTTCTCAGTTAAAATAAATACACAACTAGAAAAGCTATCATTCATATTTATAAACAGAAGGAAATTAGAAACAATTAGGGTATTACATATCAAAACACTGAACACTCTGAATTCAAGCAGATAAAATAAAGTTCACCTAACCCAATGAATATGCAAACCTATAATGTGATTTAATATTAATAGAACAGAGGATATAAAATTTTCTATTGAAACTAATTGCCTTTGATGATATAAGGGAGAAAAAAAATCTATAAATTTCCTTTTCACTTGGTTAAGCTATCATGAATAGAGCTCATAAGCTCTTATGAGGCTCTAAAAAAATTAAAGCACAGCAATTTTATAGTTCTACTTCCAACTACAGACACAAATCTTCTCCTCCCACCTTGATATACTTGTATAAAGAAACAAAAAAAAATTAAATGTGCTGTCAGCAATATCACATAATCTGTGATTTTCATTATAAAGATTTTTACACACAAGGATATCTCAACATCTTTTTGTTATATTATAGCCTTAGAATGTTTTTAATTGAAAAATATGGGTAATTTTGAAGTCAGGAAAACAAAGTACCGATTACTAAGAGAACTAATTATTACTTTCTTTTTCTCAGAAGATGTGTTAGTTTAATAGATACACACAGTATGGGTCTCCATCCCCAGCGCAGGACAAGTGGGAATTTCCATAGCTCTGAGGTTTGAGAACAGCTGAGCTGCAAACACACTCCAAAGAGTCTAAAAGCTCCTGCTGAGGGTTCTAACTGCCAGAGCTTTAAAGATCTGTGCTTTTTTCTCAGTGAAGGTATAGCACATAATTACAACAGTGTACCGAATTCAGTTCTGTGGGAGGCAGGTTTGAGGACAAGTCAGTGGGAAGCTATGCAGTCAATCTACCCCTCTAAAGAAGAAGATTATTGATCATAGAAGGTGCGGGAACTAGCATATCCTTCTTACCAGGAGGTCTGCCTCTGGACAGAAGAAAGGTCTCTGGGGTTTTTTGTTTGTTTCTTTGTTTCTTTTTTCTTTTCTCACTTTTTTTTTCCCCAACTGATTATGTGTGATTATAACTAAATCTGTGGCTGCTAAAAAACCAAAAAGGTTATAGAAACCTTAGCGGCCCAGTCACTGTCTCAGATAAGCTTATTTCTTTCACAATTTCCCTCCGTTTTGACAATTTTATTGTTTTTCGTTTACTATTATTATTACCTCTACTATTTTAATGAATCTTGTACTAGTAATCGAACTTCCAGCATATGTCTATCCTTAGATGATGAGATTTTGGTTTTATTACTTATATAATAATAGACTCTCTGGAGGAGACTGGCTAGGGTGAGGGGAATATAATCAAGTATTTATTGCTTAAGAAGGAAAGTAAAGGAAAGGTTTTTTTTTTTAAAGATTTATTTTATTTATTAGAAAGACAGAGTTACAGAGAGAGGTAGAGACAGAGAGAGAGGTCCTCCACCTGCTGGTTCAATCCCCAGATGGCCACAAAGGCCGGAGCTGCACTGATCCAAAGCCAGGAGTCAAGAGCTTCTTCTGGGTCTCCCACGTGGGTGCAAGGGCCCAAGGACTTGAGCCATCTTCCACTGCTATTCCAGGCCATAGCAGAGAGCTGGATCGGAAGAGGGGAAGCTGGGACTAGAACCAGTGCCCATATGGGATGCTGGCACTTCAGGCCAGGGCTTTAACCCACTGTGCCACAGTGCTGGCCCCAAGCAAAGGTTTAAAAAAGGAGTTTACGGGTTGCCATTTGTAGCGCAGTGGATTAAGCCACTTTTCATAATGTCAGCATTCCATAATGGAATTCCAGCTCAAGTCCTGTCTGCTTTGATTCCAATCCAACTCCCTGCTAATGGCCTAGGAAAGCACTGGAAAACGGCACAAATACCTGGATCCCTGCCACCCATGTCGGGGACCCAGATGGAATTCCATGCTTCTGATTGCTTTTCAAATATATAAATAAATCTTTTTTTGTAAAGGGAGCACAAATTCTTTTTTTTAAAAGATTTATTTATGTATTTGAAAGGAAGAGCTACAGAGAGGCAGAGGCAGAGGCAGAGAGAGAGAGAGATATCTTTCATTCCCTAGTTTACTCCCAAGATGGCCGAAATGGCTGGAGCTGAGCTGATCCAAAGACAGCAGCCAAGAGATTTTTCTGGGTCTCCCATGACGGTGCAGGGCCCAAGGACTTGGGCCATCTTCCTCTGCCTTCCCAGGTGCATTAGCAGGGAGCTGGATTTGAAGTGGAACAGCCAGTACTCAAACCAGGTAACATAAATTCTTTAATGTTATCAAGAATCATGAGTATACAAGAAAAGACAGAACTGAATTGAATCTACTTGGTGTTGCATTCACCATAACAGATTGAAAAATATTTGTTAAGTACATGTCAACATGATTTTGTTCCTTATAAAACTTATAATCTGGGGCCAGTGCTGTGGCGCAGCCAGTTAATGCCCTGGCCCGAACCACTGGCATCCCATATGGGTGCTGGTTCTAGTCCCAACTGCTCCACTTCCAATCCAGCTCTCTGCTATGGCCTGGGAAAGCAGTAGAAGATGGCCCAACTCCTTGGGCCCCTGCACCCACGTGGCAGACCCGGAAGAAGCTCCTGGCTTTGGATCGGCACAGCTCCAGCCGTTGCAGCCATCTGGGGTCTGGGGAGTGAACCATCAGATGGAAGACCTCTCTCTCACAGCCTCTCCTCTCTCTGTGTAACTCTGACTTTCAAATAAATAAATAAATCTTCAAAAAAAAACACTTATAATCTATACTAGTCATAGGCATTTGACAAATAAGCTCGCAAATAAACCCGTAATTAAAGACAATAATAATTTGGAAAAGAAAAGAAAAAAAGGTGTTCAGAGAATTTAAAGGGGAGTTCTTGTTTTGACTGACAGGTAAATAAAATGATGGCATCAATGGGAAGGCAAAATTGAAGCTAACACTTGAAAAATGAGCAGGAGAGGCTGGCGCCGTGGCTCAACAGGCTAATCCTCTGCCTTGCGATGCCGGCACACCGGGTTCTAGTCCCGGTGGGGGTGCCGGTTCTGTCCCGGTGGCCCCTCTTCCAGGCCAGCTCTCTGCTGTGGCCCGGGAGTGCGGTGGAGGATGGCCCAAGTGCTTGGGCCCTGCACCCGCATGGGAGACCAGGAGAAGCACCTGGCTCCTGCCTTCGGATCAGTGCGGTGCGCCGGCCGCGGCGGCCATTGGAGGGTGAACCAACGGCAAAAGGAAGACCTTTCTCTCTGTCTCTCTCTCTCACTGTCCACTCTGCCTGTCAAAAAATAAATAAATTAAAAAATAAACAAATAAAAAATTTAAAAGAAAAGAATCATGTGTATGGAAATATTTAAAAAAAAAAGAAAGAAAAATGAGGAGAGAGGCAGGCAGTAAGTACAGATAAGAAGGTGAAGCATGTGCATGGTCCTGAGGCAGAGAAGAGAACAATAAATTCTAATACCTGAAAAATGAAATGAGGCTGAGGCATAATGAAGAAGAGGCCAAGCCGCAGAAGATAAAAGTAGGATACACGGGGGAGTGCCACACCAGACAGTGCCTTGTAGACCATGCTAAGGAGTGGACAGCTGTAGCTTCCATGGTGTAGAAGAGCACTGAGGATGCGGATGTGAACTAGGTGGTGATGGTACAGATGGACTGAAGTGAGCAGGTCAATTTTATATTTTAGATGCAATCAGGAAGTAATTAACGACCATTCCCAGGAAACTTTCAATGCATTATTGAAGGTAGAATCTTGATGGCTATTGGTTGAACTTGAATGAGAGATAAGGAAATTGAGAGTAAAAGCAGACTGATCTCATAAAAACTGATGTTAGGAAATGGAGAGAGGGCAGTAGTGAGCAGGGAGCTCAGAGTCCGTGAAGGATTTTTATTTACCTATCCATCCATCTGCCTATTTATTTAGGCAGCAAGTGAGTTAAGTTTTTGTTTTTTTGTGGGTTTTTTTGTGTGTTATTTTCTTCTTTGTCTGAAGAGGTGCAGAAAGCAGAGACTGGCAACTTGAAATAGCAGTAGAATAACTAACAGAAGTAAAGTAGGCAAGAGATACTACTGTTGTCAAGTAGGAAGGGAATATCATTTCCCAAAACAGAGGTGAGAAATTAGCATGTACCAGAGTACCTCTATCTTCTGTTCAGTTTTGCCACCCAATGATGCACATTGATTAAAAACACTGGCTATGAATTCTGACTGCTTGGATTGGAATTCTCAATCTACTACTTATTACTATGATTTACCTAGTCCTCACTGGCCTCAGTTTCCTCATCTATAATATGGAGCTAATAATAGTGCCAACCTCATAGGGTTTGGGGGGCAAATATATAAGGTGGTATAAGAATCTGCACAGTAAATCTTAAAAATATTTCTGTTTCTACCAATAACAGCACCAATAATTTATTAGTAGTAATAACTGGGCTTCTATTTTTCTGAGGTTTGACAAAGAGATGAAAGATATCTGGAGATAATTGTATAGGTAGAAGAGATACTGTAGATTTTCAAGTCAGTGTATTTCCTTTCCTCTAGCAAGTAAGAGGTTAGGTAGTTGGCAGTAAGTGAAAAGAACAGGAAGGCAGCAGGCTTGAGAGAGTGGGTAAGATGTGGAAGAGCCACTAGGAAAAAGTGGATGGCCACTGAATGGGAGCTGAAATGGCAATGAGAGGCCAATTCAGGTAGAAGCGAAATGTCAAAAAATACCAGTTCACTAAGTTCACCAAAGGGAACAGTAGGAAAGAAAGCAAGAAAGTTAGAGGCGGAATGAGAATGTTAAGGGAGTTGGGCTTTATTCTATAAATTCATGGGGGTGGTAAAATTTTTGATGAAGAAATCAAAAGATAAAGACTCAAATTGTTACGAAGAAAACAATAGGAGTGCTGATGGAGGAAGTGAACAGAGGCAAGGAGCCTATCTAGTTTGGAGTCTCTCAGTTATGCAGGAGATTATACACGTTTCCCAAATTGTCATCATTATAGTCTGTTGACAAATGATGAAGAGCAAAAAAGAACTTGGGCATATTTACACAGAGTGAATTTAATTTTGGCACATATCTGAAAAATATAAATTTGCAAAATTTTTACTTTTTAAAGATTTATTTATTTATTTGAAAGGCAAAGTTACTGATTTGAGGCAGTGGGGAGGAGACACACATACAGAGATCTTCCCTTTGCTGGTTCACTCCCTGAATGGTTGCAATGGAAGGTTCTGGACCAAGCTAAAGCCAGGAGCCAGGAGATTCATCTGGATCTCCCACGTGAGTGATACGGGCCCAAGGACTTGAGTCATCTTCCACTGCTTTCCCAGGCACATTAGCAGGGAGTTGGATCAGAAGAAGAGCAGCCAGGACTGGAATTGGCACTCATATGAGACGCCAGCATTGCAGGCCGTGGCTTAACCCATGGCATCACAGTGCCAGCCACACAAATTTATACTTTTATAGATCTGAAGTATGCTATTTTTGAGTTTCTAGTTCACACTTTTAATAACTGTCCATAAGTCCATTCTATACACATCAATTTTTGTCCACTTTATACAAGATATGTTCTAGGCACTGCAAAGTACACATTATATCATTCAGTCAAAAATACTTTTCTTGATATGAATTTATCTAAACTTTATTTGGCAAATCCTGATTGATACTGTATTTGGTAATTTCCATGGTATAAACTACTTTCCATTGTCCTTCACCATTCTAAGTATTCTGAGAAAAAATAAGAAGACCAGGTTATACACACACATCCACAAAATTATTTATGGATATGTGCATAAACAAGAAATCTCTTCCATTTTCTATTTTGCTTTTGATTCAGAAAGTATATTACTTTTTATGTCCCCAACCTTCATTTCCTCAGTGTGGTACCAAGGATATTCCTTTTGAAGGACTTGCTTGGCAAACTAATACATCTTCTAAGATAAACTGCATGCAGGAAAAAAAAATTGGCTTCAGAGAAATTGTGTAGTGTACCTACTGTAAAACTTATAACCATCATGACACAGCTGAATTCTTGGCTGGAATATACCCTTGCTTCAATTGTAATACGAATCCACACAACCTGAGAATCAAGTGTGGACTTTGGTCTAAGAAATGGTATTGTTTAATATTGTGCTAAAATGATGTTAGTTAATTAATAATATCTAGGCAATCCAGTTGATTAATTTGCCAGCTTCAAAAATAAAAGAAGTACATGTTTCCAGTACCTTTATATGCTCAATCTCATCCAAAATACATGTTCCTGATTTTCTTTTCAAGGATTTGATAGAATCCATGTATATCAGTGTATGTAATGCCATATCTTAATGACCTCAAAATATGGGCAAAGAGTTATTGAATATGTTCAAAAAGAGCACAGTGTGCCTAGTCTCTCAGTTTGATTTTAAACAGCAAAGTACCAAATCCAATCAGTTCTAATATATTACTAATGAAAAAGTTATAAAATAGTTCAGATGAAGAAACAACCTTTATTGACTAAGGGATCCATTGGCAACTTAAAAATTCTTTTTTTTTTCTTTTTTTTTTAATTTTATTTAATGAATATAAATTTCCAGTGTACAGCTTATGGATTACAATGGCTTCCCCCTCCATAACTTCCCTCCCACCCACAACCCTCCCCTCTCCCGCTCCCTCTCCCCTTCCATTTGCATCAAGATTCATTTTCAATTCTCTTTATATACAGAAGATCAATTTAGTATAAAGATTTCAACAGTTTGCACCCACATAGAAACACAAAGTGAAACATACTGTTTGAGTACTAGTTATAGCATTAAATCACAATGTACAGCACATTAAGGACAGAGATCCCACATGAGGAGCAAGTGCACAGTGGCTCCTGTTGTTGACCCAACAAATTGACACTCTAGTTTATGGCGCCAGTAACCACCCTAGGCTGTCGTCATGAGTTGCCAAGGCTATGGAAGCCTTCCAAGTTTGCCGACTCTGATCATATTTAGACAAGGTCATAAAAGACAGAGTGAGGATAGTAACCAATGATCCTAAGAGTGGCATTTACCAGGTTTGAACAATTATACAGCATTAAGTGGGGAAGAGAACCATCAGTACACACAGGTTGGGAGTAGAGCCATTGGTGGTAGAGTAGAGGTTATGATTACAAAGGAATAAGGCCCAAGTGCGCTAGACAGGGTCTAGAACAAAGGACAGAGTCATTATTAGAGGAGCTAAGAAAGGTGCTGTCTAAGCTACAATTAAGTTTTCTGATTGAGAGGCAAATAGAACCTGATAGAAGGGGCTTGATAATAATCTGGTGGGCTTTAGGCCTTGTAAGTTAAGAGGCCCAGACCTATCTATCTCTTCACATGGGGTATATCCTAAGGGAGGTGTGAACCTCCTAGGGGAAGGCACTCTGTTGACTTTCATTACTTAGCTGGCCTGGGAGGAGAGCTGGCCAGGTAAAGGCAGGGGGCATCTCTAACAAGAAATTTACAGTTCTGCCTGCAATGTTGCTGGCCCTACTTGACCATCCCCTCAGCTGCAGTGGTCACTTAACATGCAGATGGAAAACATTCAGAGATTCAGGATAAAGGTAGCAACCATAATGGAACTCTTCATTCACACAGCAAATAAACTTGTACTAAATACTCAAGTAAAGAAATTTTTTTTAATCTAAGAAATTAAATAAATCTTCATGCCCTCTTTTGTGTTCTTTTTTTGCCAATTATTTAAATAACATGTTTTGGGAATATTAAACATATATGTCTACATTCTTTAATACAAATTCATGAGTCATCATCAAAAGTATCCCTTAAATACTTTAAGTATCCCTTAAAATGAATGGGCGTAAAAAAAAAAGAATTCATTCCAGTAGTGATTTAGTCACATTATGATAAACTGTATGATGTATTTAGAGAATGAGCCAGCTTTAAAAAAAATTCTTATTTGCAAGGCAAACCAAAATATAGAAAGCGAGATCCCATTCTCTGCCTTACCCTCTAAAACTCTCCATGGGGGCAGGTGCTACGGTAGTGCAGGTTAAGCTGCTGCTTGGGATGCTCACATCCCATATTAGAGTGCCAGTTTGAGTTCCTGGTTACTCCACTTCCAATCCAGCTGCCTTATACATCTAGGAAGCAGCAGATGATGGCTCAAATACTTGAGTCCCTGCTACCCCTGTGGGAGACCTGGATAAAGTTTCAGGCTCCTAGCTTCGGCCTGGCTCAGTTCTGGATGTTATAGCCATTTGGGGAACAAACCAGCAGATGGAAGATTCATTCTCTCTCTCTCTCTCTCTCTCTCCCTCTCCCTCTCCCTCTCCCTCTCCCTCCCACTCTCTCTCCTATCCCTCACCTCATCATTTTAGCTTTCAAATAAGCAAACAAATACATAAATCCTTTAAAAAAATTCTAATGTCTTGGGCTGGGTTGGGAACTGGAACCAGGAACCAGGAACTAAATCAAGGTCTCCCGCATGGGTGGTAGGATCTCAATTACTTGAGTTACCTGAGCCATCATTGCTGCTTCCCAGGGTCTATTATTACCCTTTAATTTCAGCCAAAGATTTTTGGGGCTAAATTCTAACATCAATATCTAAATAGAAAAAAAAATAGTTGATACAATCCTGTATGTATCTTTATATATATATTAATAAAATTAAATATCAGTACTATTATAGAGATTATCCCATAACGTATCTAAATTTTTTGTGTGTATATCAAAATTAATGAAATTACATTGAATAGCATGACAAATAATAACAGATGAATAAGGATTTTACTCTGAGCCAAAATTATATTAAATTATGTAGCTATACAGTAAAAAAAAAAAATCAACAACTGACAGGTCTTTCTTTTCACTGTTTCTGACATGTATTACCTCCTAGCTGATTTTGTGGGACTTTAGGCTCTTGATACATACCACAACTCCAAATTGTTCAGGCTCACAGAGGTCATCATATTCATTCTTCAGCTGTGCTAATTCACTGAGTACCTTCTGTTCAGGAAGGTGTTTTATCAGATTCTAAAAATAAATAAAAATATAAAGACTTAGTTTTTTTTATTATTTTAAAGATTTATTAAGAATTCTCTTTTTTAAAGATTTATTTATCTATTTGAAAGGGTTACACAGAGAGAGGAAAGGCAGAGAGAGAGAGAGAGAGAGAGAGAGAGAGAGAGGTGTCTTCCATCAGCTGGTTCACTCCCCAGATGGCCGTAACAGCCAGAGCTGTACTGATCCAAAGGCATGAGCTGTGCCAATTTGAAGGCAGGAGCCAGGAGCTTCTTCCCAGTTTCCCACATGCGTGCAGGGGCCCACGGACTTGGGCCATCTTCTACTGCTTTCCTAGGTCATAGCAGAGAGCTAGATCAGAAGTGGAGCAGCCAGGACTCGAACTGTCATTCATATTGGATGCTAGCACTGCAGGTGGCAGTTCCACCAGCTACGCCACAGTGCCAGCCCCAATAACAACTGTAAAAGTGCTTAACTAGGATATTAAATTTCTAAAAAGAGTTGTATTATAGTACCAGAATATTCTAACTTTTCTCTCCAAAAATTAACCTAAAAATAGCTACAAAGAAATATGAATAAAACATAGAAACTTGTTTGGCTTCTATGTACTACATTCCATAAATATCAATTAAAATAAAGACTATATAGGAATAAATGGCTGGCCACATGGAAGACCAAATAACATAGCCAAAATGAGAGCTTAAATTATGATTTCACAGCTAGATTTACTTTGTCAATGGTCACGGCAAACAGACAAAACCTCCTTTTTCAAACCAAACAAAGGGAGAGATAAAAAGTCTTACTAATAGCTTCAAAATTTATAGACAGGTTGCATAAGGTGGTCTGCACATTTGTGATGTTAAAGTGAGCACATAGCTTTCCTCATAGGCCATGTCTACCTCACAGAAAATCCACTATCAGAATACCCCTGTGATGAGAGAGTTACAGCACAGGCCACCAAAGTTTAGGGATGGGACTCAGCACCCCCTTAATTTGCATCCTCTTAGAAGTTTCCTCTGGTCTGCTTTAACAGAAACCAGGAAGAAGAGGAGTAAGCTAGGCAGGATTAGCAATGTAAAGACTGGTGGCAGGCCAATTAATGGTTGCTTTACTCAGTGATCTGCCATCAAGGAAACCCAATAGGCCAGTCCACTGCAAATGGCATTGTTTTTTGATATGGAAAACCAGGGCTTCAGCAGAAGTCAGCTTATGAGGAGCCCTGGAAGCTCTGCCAGCCCAAGGCTGGGTCACTGGCGATGGGACTGCCCTAGGGATTGAAGGACTCCTGGGTCAGAGTCGCAGATTCCATTGGCTCTAAGCTGAAAAAAGCTCTTCACTTGGCCCAGCTTCCAAAGTAACCACCACTGTTGAGGGGATGGCCAAGTAGGGTTAGAAACATTGCAGGCAGAACTGCAAATTTCCTTTTAGACATGCCACCTGCCTTTTACTCAGGCTGCTCTCCTCCCAGGCCAGCTAAGTAATGGGAGTCAACAAGGTGCCTTCCCTAAGGCGGTTCACACCTCCTTTATGATGTCACTTTCAGCACCCCATGTGAAGAGATAGATAGGTCTGGGCCTCATACCTGGCCAGGTCTCAAAGCCTACCTGATTATTATCAAGCCCCTTCTGTCAGTTTCTATTTGCTTCTCAATGGGAAAATTTCCTCATGGTTTAGACAGTTCCTTTCTTCTGATAATGACTCTGTCCTTTGTTTTAGACCCTGTGTATTTAATCTTTCTCCAGACTTGAAAGTGAAATTATAGATGGCCATGCATATGAAACCCCAGATGGAAGCAGTTTGTAAGCTGGCACTGTTTATCCCTCTAGAGGCCACCTCCTGCTGGAACTCTGTCTTGTCTCCCTGTCCCAATGACACCCCTTTTCAGCGTGAAGCAGCCAGAGTAGTCATCGCCCAGTCCCCTTAACAGAAGTTAGGGTTCATTCTTCTGGAGGATGGAATGTGAGGAGTCATACAGGTTAATAGACAATCAGGCTGGTCCCAGTGGAAATTTAGGGTACAAAATGCTTGCTTTTCACAAAAGTTACCTTTAGCAAGGTCAACAGTGCTTGCTTGTCCACTTCTTTTTTTTTTCCTTTTTTTTGACAGGCAGAGTGGATGGTGAGAGAGAGAGACAGAGAGAAAGGTCTTCCTTTGCCATTGGTTCACCCTCCAATAGCTGCTGCACTGCGGCCAGCGCACCGCGCTGATCCAAAGGCAGGAGCCAGGTGCTTCTCCTGGTCTCCCATGGGGTGCAGGGCCCAAGCACTTGGGCCATCCTCCACTGCCTTCCCGGGCCATAGCAGTGAGCTAGCCTGGAAGAAGGGCAACCGGGACAGAATCCGGCACCCCGACCAGGACTAGAACCTGGCGTGCCGTCGCCACAGGCGGAGGATTAGTCTAGTGAGCCCCGGCGCTGGCCTGCGTGTCCACTTCTTGAAAGCTTCCAGTTTTACCATAAGAATAGCAAGGTTGTGTGGATTCCATCTTTCTGAGCTCACAGTTTACTATAAACAAATTACCTATCCCACCCCTCTGCAAATAAGATTACAGATCAAGTCTTCTGATGGGTTTTGTCTTTGCCTTGTAACTGAATGTCAAGCTGATAAGTATTTCCCTTCCTCAAAATTGTGTTTAAAAACCTCACTACCACCAGCCTCTTTGGGTTTTGCCTCCCTTGGAGCCCCCCTCCATACCATTCTGACTGTAGGTCTTTGACTCTAATAAATCTTGCTTTTAAATCTTTTTTTTAAAAAAAGAAGAATAAATGACATTCCAAAACTGAGCAACCTTCTGAGATCTAAAAACATAGCGTAATATTTTAAGTTTACTTCCATCATAATTGGTCCATCTAAATTGAAAATGGAAAAAATATTTTGTAGAATTAGCTCATACATAATAATACGAAAAAGAAAATATTTGCTATTCAAAATTTTTCAAAACTTAGAATCTTCCTCAATCTTATAAATCTGTATAAACATCTCCCATGATTTAAAGTGGCTATATTTATGTACACAATGCATTCCTACCTTTAATGGGCAGCCAAGCTTAAGTGATTAAGTCTCATGCCTACTTAAGTTTGTGGCCTGTTATGGATGAAATGTTTGTGGCCCTCCAAAATTCACATCCTGAAATCCAATCCTCAATGACATGGAATTTGGAAATAAGACCTTTGGTGGGTAATTAGGTCATAAAGGTTGAGCCTCCTGAATGGGTTGAATGGCATCTAAAGAAGAGGCAAAGAGCTAACACTTTTTCTGCAATGTTGGAATACAATGAGAAGCCAGCAGTTTGCAATCTAATAGAGGGTCTTCAAAAAACCTAACCATGCTGGCACCCTCAATGCAGCCTCCAAAATAGTGAGAAATAGAGTTCTGTTGTATAAATAGAATATTGTGTCTATAATACTTTGTTACAGCAGCCCAAATTAAGGCAATGACTAAGAGAATATCAAAACTGATAAATTTATCTCCATCTAGTTTGCCTTAGAGATGGGTAGTTTTAATTATTACATTATCCTGCAATTAACATTTGGGACCTTGTATGAGATTTCAAAAGATGTGAAATGTAGGAAAAGGAGAAATCAAAACTAAAGAAAGTAAAGCTGACATAAAATGCCTAAGGAGGGAACTTCAGGGATTGATCCCTCTCTCAAAAATACCAATGAGGTAAAAAGAGTAATTGAAATATAAATTTTCAGGGCTCTAGAACCTGAGTGGACACTTACAACAGCGAGGGAGTGCTTGATGAAGGGAGACGGTACCATTTTTAGTAAGAGTACAACATGCATGAAACAGTTTGGAAGGGCATGATCATGGTGGTCAGTGAGGATCTTGTTCTACAAAAATTGAAGTTGTGTATTTTGGTGCATTTGGCTGATCCACAAGGGAGCAGTGTACATGTGTGCTTTGGTACCAACACTCCTGAACTGCAGCAGTTGATGGTATCTTTCAAAAGATTTGAATAGACAATGATATCTTATCCCCACATTTTTGAGTTATATATTTAAGAAAATCTTTGTTAGATCATTGGCTGAAAGTAGAGATAAGATGATGAGGGGCCAGTGCTGTGGCATAGTGGATAAAGCCGTCACCTGTGACATCAGCATCCCATTAGAGTGCTGGTCGTGTCCTGGCTGCTCCAGTTCTGATCTAGCTCCCTATTAATAGCCTGGGAAAAATAGTGGAAGATGGCACCCACTGGGATACCCAGAGCTGGCTACTGGCTTCTGGCTTTGGCCTGGCCCAACCCCAGCCATTGCAGCCATTTGGGGAATGAACCAGCAGATGGAAAATCTCTCTCTCTCTCTCTCTCTCTTTCTCTCTCTCTCTCTCTCTCTCCTCTCTCTGTAGCTCTGAGTTTCAAATAAACATTAAATAAATAAGCCTTTTTATAAAAGTCTCCAATCAACAACTATCTCCTTCAACAAATAAAAGTTGGTAGTTTGTGAGGAGTGCCGGAATCATATGTCCAGAATTACCACATTATATTACTAAGAATGTTCAGTTGTCAACAAACCACACAAAGAAACAGGAAAGTAAGACTGATCAAAAGGGGGAAAAACAGAAGATAGCAACCCTGAAGAAACCCAGATATAGCAGTTACTAGCAAAAAACATTAAATCAACAGACATATTTGTATACATAAGCTAAAGTATACTATGGAAAGCAATGAGAGGGAATTAGGAAAATGACATAAGCAAAATGAAAATATCAATAAAGAAGACAGAAATTGCAAAAAGGAAATAAAACAGAAATCATAGAAGTGAAACATAACTGAAATGAGAAACTCATTAGATTGGTTCAACACCAGGTTTGAAGAAGCAGAAGAAATAATTAATGAACTTTAAGTGAAACAAATCAAAATGATTCAGCCTGAGGGGGGAAAAAAAGAGTGAAGAAAGGTGAACAGAGATTGAGGGACCTGTGGGACACTATAATGTACACTAACATAAACCTCAAAGGATTTACAGAAGGAAAAGTGGAAGAAAAAGGAACAGAACAAAATATCTGAAGACTGAAACCCCCAAATACAATGAAGTACCTGAATATTCATACATATCCAAGAAAATCATCAACACCAAGTAGTATAAACACAAAGAAATCCACACTGAGAAACATTAAAATTAAATTATCAAACCCAAAGAAGAGAGTTGTTAAGGAAACACAGAGGGGTGGACTTTGTGATTGAGTAGGTTAAGCCACTACTTGGGAAGCCAACATCCCAAGTCAAGAGTCCCATCTCTGCTCCTTTTTTTTTTTTTTTTTTTTGACAGGCAGAGTGGACAGTGAGAGAGAGAGACAGAGAGAAAGGTCTTCCTTTGCCAGTGGTTCACCCTCCAATGGCCGCCACGGCCGGCACACCGCGCTGATCCGAAGGCAGGAGCCAGGTGCTTCTCCTGGTCTCCCATGGGGTGCAGGGCCCAAGCACTTGGGCCATCCTCCACTGCACTCCCGGGCCACAGCAGAGAGCTAGACTGGAAGAGGGGCAACCGGGACAAAATCCGGTGCCCCGACAGGGACTAGAACCCGGTGTGCCAGCGCCGCAGGTGGAGGATTAGCCTATTGAGCCGTGGCACTGGCCCTCTGCTCCTTTCAATCCAGCTTCCTGGTAATGTGCCTGGGATGCAGCAGATGATGGCTCAAGCACTTGGGCTCCTGCTACCATTATGAGAAAACCACATGGCCTAGCTCTCGGCTTTTGCCTGGCCCAGTCCCAACTGTTGTAGTCATTTGGGGAGGAAACCAGCAGATGGAAGCTGGCTCGCTTGCTCTCTCTCTTTCTCTCTCTCTACCTGTATGTGTGTGTGTGTGCATGCGTGTGTTTCCCTCTCTCTTTGTTACTCTGCATTTCAAACAAGTAATCTTTTAAAAAAAAAAAAAGCCAAAGAGAGAAGTAACTTACACTTACAAGGGATCTTCAATAAGACTAAAATGCCTAATTTCTCAGCAGAAACCATAGAAAACATTGTTTTGAATGAAAAAACTGGCACCAAGAATTCTATATCCAACAAAACTATCTTCTATCAACTATGAAGGAGAAATTCAGCCACTCCTAGGTTAAATTTAAAACAAAAATCTTGAGATAATTCATTGCTAGCAAAACTGACCTATGAGAAATACTACAGGCTAAAATAAAACGAATGGGCTCCAAACAGTGACTCAAAGATATATGAAACAATAAAATCAAGTATAAAGGTAGCAACACAGGTAAATATAAAAAGCCAATGTTCTTACACTACTATTTTGTGGTGCCTCTTATTTTCCTATATGATTTAAAATGCAATGCAAAAATAATAAATATAAATCTTTGTTAATGGGCATAAAATGTAAAATGATGTAATTTTTGACAATTAAAATATTAAAGGGCAGGGACAGAGATGTACAAGAAGAGAGCAGATGCATATGATTAAAATTATGCTCATGGAATTCAAACTAGGTTGTTCAAGTTTAAGAAGTTAATTGTAATCTCTAAGGTAACTACCAAGAAACAACCAAAAATCAACAGGAAAATAAGAAGGAATCCAAATGACACATATAAGAAAACTCAATACAAAATATATAATAATATATATATTGTTGAATGAAATAAATAAGTCAGACTAAAATTTAAAAAATTAAATGGGCATGTATATAAGTTTTGCTGCAAATAAAATTATTTGATAAACTTTGTTTTAAATCTTTTATGAACAAATTGATGGGAAATATATACCACCATAGTTTTAATGATTTTATGACTATTTTAAAATTTACTTTATACAAGTGAAGTTTATTTATTTAGGAGAGCCATTAAGACTTTGACTGTAATGTAAATTAAAAATATATTAGCCATAAGGGAAACACAAATCAAAACCACAACGAGGTTTCACCTCACTCCAGTTAGAATGGCTTGCATACAGAAATCATCAAATCACAAATGCTGTTGAGGATGTGGGGGAAAAGGTACCCTGATCCACTGCTGGTGGGAATGTAAACTGGTACAATCACAAAATACATACTGAAAACAAATAGCTAAATGGCAGGACCAAGCCATTCCTTAACTGTAAATTCTTTAAAGCTAAATTGATTACAATTTCCAATTAAAGGGAAGAATTTGCCAGAATGAATTAAAAAATAATTCTCTTCCATGCAGTCTGTAAGAAACTCACTTTAGATACCAAGACATAGAGGTTGAAGATAAAAGGATAGAATATCATATTTCACATAAAAAGTAAGCAAAAGAGAGGTGGGGTTGCTATTTTTTGACAGACAAAATAGACTTTAAGTTAAAAAAAAGTAAATGTTTCAATCTATCAACAAGGCTTAATGATTATAAACACATGCACATCTAAGAATAGAGTTCCAAAATTGAAATAAAAATTGACAGAATTGAATGGAAAAATATAGCATTCTGTAATAATGGGTGACAAATTCAATATTGTAGTTTCAATACTGCTTAGAACAACTAGACAGAAGATTAATAAGGAAAGAAAAATGGAAAAACACTACAAACCAATGAGCCCTCACAATCATATATAAAAACACTCTACCCAAGAAAAGCATAATGTATACAGTTCTCAAGTGTTTTGCAGGACAAATCTTATATCAGGCCACAACAAAATATTTTTAATTAATTTTAAAGGGCTAAAATAATATAAAGTATCTTTTATAATCATAAAGAAATAATATAAAGTATCTTTTGTTATCATAAGCTATGAGGAGATAACTGAAGGAAAAGTAGAAGGTTTTTAGCTATATAGTTGTTAACAAACAGACTCTTGGCTGGCGCTGTGGCTCAACAGGATAATCCTCCGCCTAGCGGCGCCGGCACACCAGGTTCTAGTCCCGGTCGGGGCGCTGGATTCTGTCCCGGTTGCCCCTCTTCCAGGCCAGCTCTCTGCTATGGCCTGGGAGTGCAGTGGAGGATGGCCCAAGTGCTTGGGCCCTGCACCCCATGGGAGACCAGGGGAAGCACCTGGCTCCTGCCTTCGGATCAGTGCGGTGCGCCGGCCGCAGTGCGCTGGCTGCGGCGGCCATTGGAGGGTGAACCAACGGCAAAAGGAAGACCTTTCTCTCTGTCTCTCTCTCTCACTGTCCACTCTGCCTGTCAAAAAAAAAAAAAAAAAAAACCCAGACTCTTGAACAACCAATGGGTCATTAGAAGGAATAGCAAGTAAAACTGAGAAATGTCTTAATATATATGAAAACAAAACCACAAAATACCAAAGCATGAGAAATACAGTGAAAATAGTGCTAACAAAAGAATATTGTAACAGTAAATGCTTACATTAAGGATGAAGAATGATCTCAAAATAATAACTTATTTATACATCTTAAAGAACTAGAAAATGTAGAGTAAATTAAACCTAAAACTTATAGCAGGAGGGAAATATAGATAAAATAAAATAGAGAACTTAAAACCAATAGAGAAAATCAGTGAAAGCTAAAAGTCGGTTCTTTGAAAACAAACAAAAAAAAATTGACAAACCATATCAGATTAAGAGAGAAGACACTAAAAACTGAAATCATAAATAAAAGTGAAGACATTACTATTCATTTTACAGAAATAAAAAAGATGGTAAGAGAATACTATGAATAACTGTACATCAGCAAATTAGATAACTTACAAGAAATGTTCTGATTTCTTGAAACTTGCAAGTTATTAACATTTTCAAGAAGAAATAGAAAATCTTAATAGAGCGACAATAAATAAGGAGATTGAATCAGTAATCAAAATCCTTAAAACAAAGTAAAGTCTAGGACCTGATGGCTTCACTGGTGCTTCCCATCAAATATTTTAAAAAGAATTAACCAAGAGGAAGAAACATTTCTAACTCATTTTATAAACTGAGCATTATCCTGATGCCAAAGGTGGCCAAAGACATCATAAGAAGGGAAAATTACAGATAAATAACACACACTGAAGTACTTGTAAATTTCCTCAAATAATACTGGTAACCTGAATTCCATAGCATAATAAAAGGATTACAGCATGCCCAAATGAAGCTAACTCTCAGAAATCAAGAGTGGTTCAGTATATGAAAATCAATTATACTAACATAGCACATTAACAGAAAAAATTATACGACCTTTTTTTTTTAAGATTTATTACAACCATTTTAATTGATATAAAAAACATCTTTTGGGACCAGCACTGTGGCTTAATGGGTAAAGCTGCTGCTTGCAGTGCCGGCAGCCCATATAGGCAGCGGTTTGAGACCTGGCTGCTCTATTTCTGATCCAGCTCTCTGCTATGGTCTGGAAATGCAGTAGAAGATGGCTCAAGTCCTTGGGCCCCTGCACCCGCATGGGAGACCTGGAAGAAGCTCCTGGCTCCTGGCTTTGATCTGGCACAGCTCTGGCTGTTGCAGCCATCTGGGGAGTGAACCAGTAGATGGATGGAAGATTCCACCCTCCCTCCCTCCCTCCCTCTCTCTCTCTGTCTCTACTTCTGCGTCTCTGTAACTCTGCCTTCAAATGAATAAATCTTAAAAAAAAAAAAAAAAAACCTTTTCATGGAAAAAAACATTCTATGAACTAGGCATGCATAAAAGAAAATCTAGATAAAGATAATATATAAAAACTGATAAATGACATCATATTCAATGGAGAAAGACTGAAGGCTTATCTGCTAAAATCAAAAACAATAAAAATATGGTTGCTTTTTACAACTTATATCCTCAAGTTCTAACAAGAGCAATCAGGAAAATGGAAGGGGAGGGGAGGGAGGGAGGGAGAGAAGGAGGGAGGGAGGGTGAGAGGGAGGGAGGAAGGAAGGAAGGCCATTCAAATTGGAAAGCAACTGGAAAAGAAGACTTAAAATAAAAAATTACTTCTGTTTACACATTATATTATCTCATATATGGAAAACACTAAATGCCCAAAAATAAAAACTGTTAGAGCTAATAAATGAATTAAGCAAAGTTTCAGCATACACAGCTAACACACAAAAATCAGCTGCATTTTATGCATTTGCATTGAACAATATAAAAAAGGAAATTGAGAAAAAAATCCATTCATAATAGCATCAAAACAGCACCCACAGTAAATACTACTTCATTTTCACTAGAATGGCTATTATCCAATAAATGAAAAATAACAAGTTGGTAAGAACATGGAAACATAGAAACTTTATAGTATTGCTTTGGGAGAGATTAAATGGTACAACATTCATAAAAAACAGTGGTTGGGTTCCTCAAAAATTAAACATAGAATTATTATTTTTTTTTTATTATTATTTTTTTTTGACAGGCAGAGTGGACAGTGAGAGAGAGAGACAGAGAGAAAGGTCTTCCTTTGCCGTTGGTTCACCCTCCAATGGCCGCCGCGGTAGCGCGCTGCGGCCGGCGCACCGCGCTGTTCCGATGGCAGGAGCCAGGTGCTTCTCCTGGTCTCCCATGGGGTGCAGGACCCAAGGACTTGGGCCATCCTCCACTGCACTCCCTAGCCACAGCAGAGAGCTGGCCTGGAAGAGGGGCAACCGGGACAGGATCGGTGCCCCAACCGGGACTAGAACCCGGTGTGCCGGCGCCGCAAGGCGGAGGATTAGCCTGTTGAGCCACGGCGCCGGCCTAAACATAGAATTATTACGTACTCTCCAATTCTATCATAATGTGACTAAAATATGTCAACTTGACTAAGTCAGAGGATGCCCAGATTAAATATTATTTCTGGGTATGTCTATGAGGGTGTTTCTGGATGAGATTAGATTCTGAATTAGCATACATAGTAAAGTATTTAGATTGTCCTCCCAGCGTGAGTGGACTTCAACCAATCCATTGAGGGTTTGAGTAGAACAAAAAGGTGGAAGAAAGAGCAATTTGCCCCCTTTTTGCTTCTTGACCACCTGCTTGAGCTGGGACTTTGGCCATCTTGTGTTGCTCACTTGGGATTTGCACCATTGGCTCAGCTCTCCTGATTCTCGGGCCCTTAGACTCAGGAGTTGGACCAGAATTGCATCATTGGCTGTCCTGGAGATCCAGCTTGCAAATGGCAGGAGAGGGGAATTCTCATCCTCTGTAACAGAATGAGCCACATTCTCATAATAATATATATGCTATTATAGTTGTTTCTCTGCAGAACCACAACTAATACACCTAGGTATGTACACACACACATACAGCTGTAAAGAAGGGCTCAAACAGAGATGGCACACAAATGTATACAACATCATTACTCAATATCCAGAAGGTGGAAAGTATCACCTGTCTGTTCAGAGGTGCACTGACAAAATGTGCAATATATGCACCTTTTATATTTGAGATAAAGGGAGAGGAGAGGGAAGAGGGACCTGTCATCTGCTGTTTCACTCCCCAAATGCCCACAACAGCTGGGGGCCCAGAATTCCATTCAGGTTTCCAACGTGGCTGGCAGGGACCCAAGTATTTCAGCCATCACCTGCTGCCTCCCAGGGTACATCAGCAGAAAGCTGGATGAGATGCAGAGGAGCCCAGACTTGAATTGGTGCTCCAATACGGGACACACATGTCCTAAGCAGCAGCTTAACTTGCTGCACCACAACACCCAGCCTGGAATGAAGTTTTGGAACATGCTATAACGAGGTAAACTTTGACATTTTGCTTAGTGAAATAAGACAGACACAAAAGGATAAATATTGTATGATTCCATTTACATTAAGTATATAGAATAGACAAATTTTTAGAGACAGAAAATGAAACAGAGTTATTCTAATCCAGGGTGTTCAGGACTGGGATATTTTGCTCATTGAGTACAGAATTTCCGTTTAGGAAGATGAAAAAATTCTAGAGTAGTAGTGATGGTTGCACATCAATGTAAATGTACTTAATGATATTAAAAGTAGGTAAAACAGTAAATTTTATATATTACATATCTTTTCATAATAAAAAGTAAGTGTGATAGGCCACATAACAGTTTAAGTCTAAACTCAATATAGTCTAAGTACTATATTTACTCTGTCATAAGCGCCACTTTTTTTCCTCATTTATCTTTTCTGTCCTCCCACTCAACTTTGACTTTCCATTAAGGTCCAGGCCTGTAATACTACCCACCATTTAACTAGTTGAGACTCAACTTTTTAAATATTATGCCCTTTGACATAAAACAAAGAGATGGATACAATCACATACATGTATGAAATCAAGGACATTGTTCACTTGTTTTTATTAATGTCATTCTCTGTCTTTAAAGATTTGTTTATTTAGTTGAAAGGTAGAGTTAGCAAAAGAGAGAAGAGAGAGATTTTCCATTTGTTGATTCACTCCCCAAATGGCTGCAACGGTCGAGGCTGGCCAGGCTAAAGCCAGGAGCCCAGAACTCTTTTTAGGTCTCCTACTTGGGTAGCAGGGGCCCAAGTACTTGAGCCATCTTTTGCCGGTTTCCCATGCACGTTAACAGGGAACTAGATGGAAGTGGAACAACCAGGACATTAACCAGCGCTCATACAGCATGCTGGGATTGCAGGCAGCAGCTTAAAGCACTATGCCCCAATGCTGCTCCTGTTCTCTTAATGCCAAAGTATTATTTCCATTTCTCCAGAGTATTTTGAAGCATGGAAATTAGTCAACTGATGTTAATTTTTTCCTGTTAATGAGATTTTTTTGTGAAGTATATTAGTATGTTATTAAAGAAAAGAAAGACTCACTTTGGTCTTTTTTGAAATTAAATTAGAAAGATTAAAACATTATTAAAATTATTTTAAAAAATCAGTTCTGCATATTTAAAACTCTCCATCTCAATTTTAAATTTTAACTATGAAATATAAGTGTTATGGAATGAATCAAACCAAAAATGGAATTTTGGATCAGAATGTGCAACTTTTGGGTATTATTTTATCTCATGCCTAGCTATAGATTACCTGATAACTCACTTCAGAATGCAGGCTCCACAGTGGGAGGTGACGTATCTTTTCTTCCCTGTTCAGTTGTATGAAATATTTAACATATTTAGTGTGCCAGGATGGATTCTGACTTTGGATACTGTTTTATGAGTAAATTACGAGCTTATATAACTGCTAGGGCTTAGTAGGCCCTATTTTCAAATAATAACTATAATAAAATTTATACTCTTCAATGTATGGCAAATTACTACTATCGTAATAGTAATCATAATATCACAATCCTCTCTGCAGGATTTCAAGTTTAATGTTGTTCATCATAGCTTATGTGTAAAGAAACCTGAGTTTTTCACATGGATACCAAACTTTGTGGGCAAGGATACAATGTAAAATAGGACAATACTATGTTTTCAGGCTCATGAATTCCTGACTGGAAGAGGAAGGAGATAAGAAGCCAAAAAGGAGAGATATTGGGTAATCATTTGTCTCCTCTCACCTTCAGCCACTCATGAAAAGCATAACAAGAAATCTGCCATTCTATGAGTCTGCTGAGTATCCTGCTTCCCATGTTGGATTGTTCTCTCCCTTTTTGATTATATCAGTTAGTATTTGCAGACACTAGTCTTGTTTGTGTGATCGCTTTGACTCTTAGACCTATCAGAGTCATCAATTGTGAACTGAGATTGATCATTTGGACTAGTGAGATGGCATTGGTACATGCCACCTTGATGGGATTGTATTGGAATCCCCTGGCACATTTCTAACTCCATCATTTGGGGCAAGTCCAATTGAGCATGTCCCAAATTGTACATCTCCTCCTTCTCTTATTCCCACTCATATTTAACAGGGATCACTTTTCAGTTAAAATTCAAACACCTAAGAATAATTGTGTGTTAATTACAGAGTTCAACCACTAGTACTAGAACAACAACAACAACAACAAAAATACTAAAAAGGATAAAGTATTACATTGTCCATCAAGAGTCAGGACAAGAGCTGATCAGGTCATTGTTTCTTATAGTGTCCATTTCACTTCAACAAGTTTCCCCTTTGGTGCTGTTAGTTGTCACCGATCAGACAAACAATATTTGTCTCTTTGGGACTGGATTAATTCACTCAGTGTGATGTTCTCCAGATTCCTCCATCTTGTTGCAAATGACCGGGTTTCATTGTTTTTGACTGCTGTATAGTATTCTATGGAGTACATGTCCCATAATTTCTTTATCCAGTCTACTGTTGATGGGCATTTGGGTTGGTTCCAGGTCTTAGCTATTGTGAATTGAGCTGCAATAAACATTAATGTGCAGATGGCTTTTTTGTTTGCCAAATTAATTTCCTTTGGGTAAATTCCAAGGAGTGGGATGGCTGGGTTGAATGGTAGGGTTATATTCAGGTTTCTGAGGACTCTCCAGACTGACTTCCACAGTGGCTTAACCAGTTTACATTCCCACCAACAGTGGGTTAGTGTCCCTTTCTCCCCACATCCTCTCCAGCATCTATTGTTGGTAGATTTCTGAATGTGAGCCATTCTCACTGGGGTGAGGTGAAACCTCATTGTGGTTTTGATTTGCATTTCCCTGATTGCTAGTGATCTTGAACATTTTTTCATGTGTCTGTTGGCCATTTGGATGGCAGATGTCCTAAATAGCACTCTGGCCTCAGAATCAGCCCTTAAGGCATTCGGATCTGGCTGAAGAGCCCATGAGAGTATTGTAGGCATGGAAAGCCAAGACGCTCTGGCAAAAAAAAAAAAAAAAAAAAAAAAAAACCTAAATGAAAGATCTCTGCAAGTGAGATCCCAGTGGAAAGAACAGGGCCATCAAAGAAGGAGGTACCTTTCTCTGAAGGGAGGAGAGAACTTCCACTTTGACTATGACCCTATCGGAATAAGACCAAAGTCAGTGAACCCTAAAGGCTTCCATAGCCTTGGCAACTCATGACTAGAGCCTAGGGAGATTACTGACGCCATAAACGAGAGTGTCAAATTGTTAAGTCAACAACAGGAGTCACTGTGTACTTACATCTCATGTGGGATCTGTCCTTAATGTGTTGTCTAATGTGAAGTGATGCTATAACTAGTACTAAAACAGTATTTTTCATTTTGTGTTTCTGTGTGGGTGCAAACTGATGAAATCTTTACTTAGTATATACTGAATTGATCTTCTGTATATAAAGATAATTGAAAATGAAAAAAAAAAAAACCTGGTGTTAAATTGGAAATTGCATAGAAATTAATTAATTTTTAAAAAATATCATGTAGGATCTCTGTCTTTAATGTGCTGTACACTGTTATTTAATGCTATAACTAGTACTCCAATAGTATTTTTCACTTTGTGTTGCTTTGTGAGGGCAAACTGTTGAAATCTTTCCTTAATATATACTGAACTGGTCTTCTGTATATAAAGAGAATTGAAAATGAATCTTGATGGGAATGGAAGGGGAGAGGGAGCGGGAAAGGGGAGGGTTGTGGGTGGGAGGGAAGTTATGAGCGGGGAAGCCATTGTAATCCATAAGCTGTAATTTGGAAATTTATATTCATTAAATAAAAGTTAAAAAAAAGAAAAAAAAAGAAAAAGCATGACAAGATATAAAAATGAAAAACTGTAAGGGTTCAGGATACAGCTTGAGACAGATGTGGACAGTTCTGGAAATCAGCCTCTAGTCAGTGTGTGTGATTGACCAAGGGGCTTCCTGGGAGAGAAATCTCCCTGAGGAAGGGAAGCCAGTAGCAAGTAAATAGGCTGAGTCCAGTAGGACAACCTATGATTGGGATTCTCAACATAGCTTATTTGCTTCTCGGATGTGTCTGCAGGCCCACTTACTCATCGCCAGCATGGTCAAATGTCTGATGGCAGTGACAAAGAGAGTTAAGTGAAGAACATAGCTTTAATACCACTCGAATCAAGTGTATTTCGAAAGGTGAGAGGGGGAGAAGATTTGTGTCCCTCCTTCCCACAGAATACCCCATTATCCTTGGCACCTAGAAGACTTCAGCACACCACCAGCTTTGCCCCATGGGAAACTTCCCATTCCCCTCACACAGTTGTCCCCAGGGATGGGGTTCAAAATAGAAAATGAGAAAAATCATCCATTGTTGATACATGCAAGCTGACAAAATTCATTTGGGGAAGTGTAAGCCACTCCTTGAGACTCCTAGATGCATCTAAGGCACGGACTTTTGAAAAGCGTTAGGGTCCTATAACAGCAGCTAGGAGCAGAAGCAAGAAAAATTGAGGCAAATGGATGTGAATCCAACCAGTGTTGTAAAATTGATATTGCCCAAAAACTTTATACTTAAGAAAATTAAAATAATGCCCTTAACACCACGACTACATCTGTTCTCTAAATAAATTGTAAAGGTCGGTTAAGAGTTCAGACTCTCTCCATATTCACTGTAACTAAACTAGCAGAGACTAGAAACCATTTTTAAATACAACAGGTTCTGAAAACTGTAAGTGGATGAGCAGATATTCTGTAAAGTTTCAGGGCACAAACTTTTCCATTTCTCCCTCTGCATGCTGCTGCTTAGCACGGAGCAGCTTCCTCCCTTCCCCCCAATATTTCAAGTTTGTGTTTCAAAGATCAATTCTGGGTCAGTATGAAAGTTTCATTCTACAAAATGTCATTAAGCTGAGGTTCACAAAGAAAACAACCAAGTAGAAAGCAGAAGCTTTGTCACCATATGAGTAGATATTATCTTCATCTTTTACACATCACAAATTCCCTTTCTGATGACTGTCAATATTATCTGAAGGAATTTCTCCCAACAGACCACAGGTTTTCAATACATTTTACATTTCTGCAATTACTCTATAACACTTCCAAAGCTTTATTTCCTTTAAATGTTAATTGCACACTTAAAGGTTAGTTAAGTAAAGGTATTGAACCATAATGCCCTTTCCTTCTTGCCAAAACATAACCTTTCTTTTTTGTCTTATATGCAACTAAGTCATGTTAGTACCAGAAGAACTATGTTAGGTTCATTCTGAGTCAGTCTGTCATCTGGGGTATAAATGGATTTGAGCCAATTTTTTTAAAAAATATATTATTATACTATTGTATACAAATAAAACATCTAATAGTATGATTTTAATGACATTATAAATATTTTAGTATTTTTTAAAATACAGGTAAGGAATATTTTCCCCAAAGTCTCAGCTAAATCTCCATCATCTTTTTCTTTTTAAATGACTTTATTTACTTACTTGAAAGAGTTACAGAGAGAGAGAAGAACAGAGAGATCTTTTTTGTTTTGTTTTTTTTTTTTCTCTTGCCAGGCAGAGTTAGACAGTGAGAGAGACAGAGAGTTATAGACAGTGAGAGAGAGAGAGAGAGAGAAAGGCCTTCCTTCTGTTGGTTCACTCCCCTAATGGCTGCTACGGTCAGTGCTGTGCCGATCCGAAGCCAGAAGCCAGGTGCTTCCTCCAGGTCTCCCATGTGGGTGCAGGGACCCAAGTACTTGGGCCATCCTCCACTGCCCTCCCAGGCCACAGCAGAGAGCTGGACTGGAAGAGGAGCAACCGGGACTAGAACCCGGGGTGCTGGTGCCGCAGGTGGAGGATTAGCCTAGTGAGCCACGGTGCCGGCCCAGAGAGATCTTTTTTTATTACTCTTTTTTAGAAGGAGGGAGATTATACAGATAGAGATGAGAGCAAGAGAGAGAGAGATCATCCATGTACTGGGTCACTCCCCAAATGGCTGCAACGTCCAGGGCTTAGCCAATCCAGAGCCAGTAGCCTCTTCCTTGTCTCCCACATAGGTGCAGGGTCCCAAGCACTTGGGTCATCTTCTACTGCTCTGCCAGGCACATTAGCAGGGAGCTAGATTGGAAGTGGAGCAACTGGGACTTGAGCTGGCACCCATAAGGGATGCTGGAGCCACAGGCAGAGGCTTAACATTGTAGGCCACAGCACCAGTCCCAAATATCCATAATCTTGACACACCTCTCCCCCGTTGTGAATGACCAGAAAACTCAATCCCTTAACTATCAAAATTTATTATGCAATGTTTTTTCATTACTTTCTTATGGTTTATGGTTTTAATTGGTGTTTGTGTGTGTAATTAATATACTTAAATCATATTTATGTGTTTCTTTCTTTTTCTTTTTAGTTATACGGCAAATACTTTGATGACAGGGACTGGTTCCTGCACAAATTTTGTTTTTTATCCATCCTTTCAGCAAACATGTTCTGACTACCTACTATATGATTTCCAGTACATTAACCACTAGAGATTCTGACCTCATAAAGATTATAGGTTCAAAAGGGCTAGATATGGAGGCTGGTTAATCCTCCGCCTGCGGCTCCAGTACACCATGTGGATGCTGTTTCTACTCCCAGGTGCTCCTCTTCCAATCCAGCTCTCTGCTGTGGCCCGGGAGGGCAGTGGAGGATGGCCCAAGTGCTTGGGCCCCTGCACCCACTCGGGAGACCAGGAAGAAGCTCCTGGCTTTGGCTCGCACAGCTCTGGTTGTTGCGGCCATTTGGGGAGTGAACCAACAAAAGGAAGACCTTTCTCTGTCTGTAACTCTACCTCTCAAATAAATAAAATCTTTAAAACAACAACAACAAAAAGGGCCAGGTATGCTCTTGTATACACAGTGGAACTATAATCAACATACAAGAGATAGAACTTTGTGTTCCAATTGATGCGAAGTACATTTCTTGTCAAGCGGGGAAGGTACAATTCTCTCATTTTGATCTTAAGTTCCTAACATTTCTATAAGTTATAAATTAGACCCAGAAGAGACAACACACCTAAGGGTGTTAAAATGCTTACTAACTGGCTTCCAGCATTCAGGGGGTGCCTTTAGAATCCTTTCCATGGAGCCACTAATTAAAGAAAAAAACCTTAGCTGATAAAAGCATACATAAGCATTGAAAACCTGATGAGAAAAATTACTGATCATGGATTAACAATAACTGCATCTTATAAACAGCCAGGTTTTTTACAGGTTTTGTACATAATTAAATCTTTAACTCAGTTCAGGTGGAGAAATTTATCCTAAATTATTTGAAATCCTGATACTTTATGTTCAGATTATGCTTGGTCCCCTAAAATCCTCAATGACTCTCCCAGGACCGATTTCACCTCAGCGCTAATAACCCCAATCAATCTCCAGTCCTGACCACACTTACTCATCCTAATTCCACATTTCTAATTGACATTCCCTCTCAGATGCCCCATCATTAACTCAAATAGAACAAATCTAAAGGAGAACTCAATCTCACTCTGACCCCTCTTTGTAACCCTTATCAGCTTCTCCTAATGGTTCCATTCTGCCAACAGGACTGGCCTCCTCCCCATTTTCTAAGCTTTCAAGCTCGCAATTACTGTTCAGTCACAAGTTCTTTTTTTCTTTTCTTTTCTTTTCTTTTTTTTTTTTTTGACGGGCAGATTTAGACAGTGAGAGAGAGAGAGACAGAGAGAGAGAGAGAGAGACAGAGAGAGAGAGAGAGAGAAAGGTCTTCCTTCTGTTGGTTCACCCCCCAAATGGCTGCTAAGGCAGGCACGCCGCAGCCGGCGTGCAGGGCCAATCTGAGCCAGGTGCTTCCTCCTGGTCTCCCATGCCGGTGCAGGGCCCAAGCATTTGGGCCATCCTCCACTGCACTCCCGAGCCACAGCAGAGAGCTGCACTGGAAGAGGAGCAACCAGGACATAACCCGTGCCCCAACCGGGACTAGAATCTGGGGTGCCGGCTCCGCAGGCAGAGGACTAACCTAGTGAGCCGCGGCGCCAGCCAAGTCACAAGTTCTGACAATTCTTCCTGGCAAAATCTCTTTCAGATTCAACCTTTCCTTTACATTCTTCAGCCAAAAACTGGGGCTAGGGAAATCACATGATAGCTAAACATTTCCTAATTTAAGTTCAATTAAGTTCAAAGTGTCCTATCAATGTACTAACTAGGTGGATTAATGGAGATCACAGATATACTTATAATTTCTATAATTATATAATTAAAAATTGTGACTCTGTATATTTAAACTCAATTCCTGCTAATGTCATGATCCTATTTACAGAAGAAACACAATGTGTTTAAAATAATTTATATGATTTCCAATTAATCTAAAAATATTTATGAAAAATATTCCTTGGATGCTAATTTTGTTTTATTTTGTTTATTACCTACTTTGTGCTTAAAAAACTGTAAACCCTATTAAATATAAAAGTGATTTCAAGCACTAAAAAAGAATATATAGAATGAATGACTCATTGTGAGTATTGAATAATATGAGGTATATATGTCCATGTCTAAATGTAACCTATGCTTCCTATATATAAAACAGATGGTTATCCATGTTAATATTCTTTTATGAATTACATATTTTAGGCATTATAAGTAACAAACTTCACATAAAGTATGTTTTCATTTAATTATCAGGAGGCCATCAATTTAAGAGTAGTTAAAATAGTAGCAAAATTTTAAATATATATCTTTAGATTAAAACCAAGCTGGCAAGAAATTAAGGGAAAAAAAACATATTATTCACCCACCTCCACTTCTCTAAAGTGAAAAAAATAAAAAATCTCTCATTTATAGACATAACCAAAAGCTGAAAGACAAATTTTCCCTATGAATATTAGCCAATTACAAATCAGATACAAAAACACCAAAAGAAAAGGCTGATGAATCAGACTGCATTTAAAATAGCAATAATTGTTCATGAAAAGACACCATGAAGAAAATGAAAGATAAGAAATGTAGGAAAATATTCAGAATACATAAGTAAAAGCAAATTACTGTCCCAGAAACATCAAAAACTCACACAAAGCAACATGAAAATGAGTAACACAACAAAAGAAAAAAATGGACAAAATACTCATACAAGTATTTTACGGAAGAGGAAACAAACAGCTCCTAAATGGTCCAGAGATTGTCTTAAAAGTGCTAAATTTCATTAGCAATCAAGAAAATGCCAATTAAACACATAAAGGAGATTCTATTTTCCCACATCTGTCAATCTGGCAAGAATATATAATTCCTACAACATCAAGTGTCACTCAGGGTATATACCAACAGTTTTTAATACTGTCTTCACATAAAGGTAAGCTTGGAAGTTTTGTTTTTGTTTTTAATATTCCTGGACTCCATCCCTGGAAAATCTAATTTAATTAAGGGACAGGTCAAGACAACTGTATTATTTTAACTTTCCTTAAATGATAATAAATGGGTAGCTGTGTTTGAGAATTCCTTATTTAGAGCCATGGGAATTCTTATACAGTATTGGTAGGAAGATAAATTGGTTCAATCATTTCTGAAAATAATTTAGCATTATTGGAATTGCTGAAGATGTATATAAATCCATAGTTCAGCAATTCTGAGACCTTAAAACCATTCTTAATCTCTAGTATGCTACAGAATCACATGGATGGCTAAGCACAGATTGCTGGGCCCTATCCTCAAAGCTTGCTTTTTTAAAAAAAAAAATCATTGATTTATGTATGTTTCTCTGTATGTTTGTCTGTCTGAAGAGGACAGAGAGAGAGTGCTACTATCGACTGCTTCAGTCTCCAAATGCCTACAACACCTGGGACTGGGCCTAGCCAAATCCAGGAGCTGTAGGTGGCAGGGACTCAAGTGCCTGAGCCATCACTTTGGCCTCCCAGAATCTGCATTAGCAGGAAACTGGAATCAGGAGCAGAACCAGAGAGTTGGAGGCATCTTAACTGCTAGGCTAAATGCTCACCCCAAGATTTTGTATTTCTAACATATTCTCAAGTGATGCTGAGCCTGCTGGTCCAGTGATCTCACATTGAAAACCCCTGATCTAGAGGAGTACTTCAAAACTTGTAACAAGAACATGCATATGCGATAGTTTTTTTATTCATAGTATTTATGATACCAACAAAAATAGTAAAAACAAAAGCCTAAGGAAGAACTTAAATTTCACTGACAGAATAGTATTAATCATGTAATATTTATACTGTGGAAAAAATAGCTATATAGATCATTTTAAAAAGAATGAATCCCAAAAAATGAAAAATTTAGTTTTTGAACTGATACATAGTATGATTCTATTTCTAAAAATTAAAAGAAAGCTGAAACTAAACAACATATGTTTTAGCCACACAAAAATATGTAAAGAAATGCATAAGGATGATAAACTTGATTCTCTCCAAGTTGTTTTTTTTTTTAAAGAAAGGACTTCATGGGTATTGCTAATGTGAGAATATATTAGAGAAGTACACCAAATGACCTTTTTGTAAAATTCAATTCAACCATGTGTCCTCAGATATTCTTGATCATCCCTGTTTCATTAAAACCGTATAGTTTGGGACATAGCCTTCTATTCATCTGGTGCAATTTCAATATGGACTTCTTTTGATGAGCCTACTGAGAAGATTATTCAGTGAATCACTATCATCTAAATAATGGACCCTGATATTTGCAATCTATAAATGCACTCCCCAGTTTCCTTCACAAGGCTTAAACTCATCTGTTTCAAATTTGTGCTTTTTAAGGAAAAATAATCATCAGTTTTTTGTGGACCCTTTCCACATATCCTATTCATTTTCACAAAGAGAACCTTCAACTGAGTTTAAAAGGATGGAGATAAGAGACAAACAGATGATCCAGAAAGACTTTTATTCTTAGGCATTCTTTTGTGCCGGTACTAAGGAGAGCCAGTCAAACAGAAACTGAAGAACTCTTATGATAAATTACAAATTTAGTTTTGTTTCAAATATTTTCCCTTTGAAGCAACATTCAAATTATGAAGATATCCCACTGAGGTATATTTGGCCTGGGGAATTGAGTTTCTAACAGATAAAGTCAATGACATCCTTCACTACAATCCTCAAAAATGGACTGCTTTCTCAACTATAAAGAGATGCATTTATGTTTGCTGACAAACATTCATCAAGCAAACACTACCAACACTCTACCTTCAAATAGAAAGCAATGGGATAGATACAGAGCATCAGGAATACATGCCAATGCCAAATTACACAAAAAGAAAACAGTTATAAATTCACATATATAAGAAAATATATCAATATAGGGTGATCAAATACATTTGTTATCCCATGACTGCTTTTATGTTGGTTAAGTCAAGTTTACCACTTTGTGAAATCTTGGCTTTACTTCACATGTAGTTCCACACCAAGTGTCCACTACTATGTGATTACTCTTTCATTAATTATCCATTTTTTAAATACCTTACTGTTTATTTGAGGAAAGAAAGGAAGGGGAGGGAGAGAGAAAAGAAGCACAAGCCCACACATCGGTTCATTCTCCAAATGCTTACAATGGTTGAGAACAGGATTGACCCAAGGCAAGAAAGGGTATTGCAATTTAGGTCTCCCAAATGGGCCGCAAGAACCTGACTGCTCGAGCCACCACCACCACCAGGAAGCTGGAGTCAGGAGCCAGAGCTGGGCATCAAACCCAGGCATGCAGATATGGCTTAGGGTGTCCTGATAGTTGAAAAACCCACCCCTAGGACCTACCCTCTTGATGATACTTAATGTGTTGGCCCTTCTGTGGAGACCTGGGCATAAGATCAGATAAGCAAGTCCACTGGTTCAGGACCTAAGTAGGAGGCCTGGTAAATATTCCCAAGTTTCCTTAATAAGTAAGCTCAACCCTTCTTTAAACCTCTGACATCTCCCATCCAGTGGAGAAGTACACCTTCACATTATCTGTATCCTGTTTAGCGTCTGTTGTCTTATAATACTTCAAATGGCCATCATGTATTTAGAGTATCCAATAACAAAAGCTTCCCTATCTGTGATGTGCTCATCAACAACAGAAAATCTCTTATCTGTAAGAAAACAATTTATTGTTTTTATAATGAAATATAATATGTAACTTCCATAAACAGAACCTAGCAGCTGTTCCCTTTGGATTTAGTGTGTTAAACATACTGTATGGATGCCCCTAGGCTAATATTCCCTTGAGTGAACCATGCTCTTCAAAATACACAGCTGAGGCCCAGGAAATCTGTGTAGATGGGGATGGGTTTTAACTCTGGAAGGTCAAGAACTTTCAGAGAATTCATGTATGACAGAAATATTTAGGACTGGCAGAAAAACCCAGAACTAATCATGATTCTATACTTGTATAAATATTTCTTTGATATTATATGGAATTCTTCTGTTTACTTTCAGATAGCACAGTTTGTTCAATAAAGGAGGTTGGGATGGTTCTTGTAATTTTCAGAAAAACTTAAGATAAAAGATCTCAATAGTTGAGAAGATGAAATTCATACTGACACTAAGCCTAGAATGGACTGCTCACTCCTTCGCTGTGACCCTGAAGAGACAACCAGTCTTACATGTTAAAAAAAAAAACAATAAATTTAAAATACCACCTGGAGCTCGTAGGCTTAAAGCATAAATAAAAGATAAGGAAAAGCTAATTTCATGATTCAATCGGTTTGCATTATATACACAGTTGAAATAATTACACTACAGTATAATACATATAGTATACTATACTATAATTATACTATACATAAAATGCATAAGCATTACATGTTAATCAAAAGAAAAAGATAATTTAAGTACCATCAAGTCACATAAATGAGGCACTATTATCATTTACCTGACTGATCCTAAATTAAAAAGAATGATCAAAACAAAGAATGTTCATGATATAGTTCAGAATGTCAGCATCATATGCAAAAATCATTTATAAAAGCACTCAAAAAAGTTATGAATAATGAAGTATAAATGAGCTGATGAATAATGGAGACTATTCAGTCTCATATCCAAAGTAGGGAGTATTTCTAGTAGAGTATGACTTTAAGTCATATTTACAAAGATATAAAAGGACACTTAAAGGATAGTAGAAGGCCATGTACAGTGAGATGGGGAAGAGCAAAGGCAAGTAGTGTACAGTGTACTTTGAATACAAAGTAAAGACATTGAAAAATTCACCAAATCTTTGATATAACTAGATATCTATTATAGTATTTAAAAACAAAACAGGTGGAAATCATTGCTACTGCTTTAATTTATTTTTATTAAATTTATATCTATTTTTTTCTAAAGACAGAGTTCCAGAGAGGGGTAGGGGAGAGACAGAAAGAGAAGTCTTCTCTAATAACAAGGAATTTTGTTGTTAAAACAGGAAATGCTAGAGCATCTTTGAATGCTGATGGGAATAATGCAGCTGGGAAGGAAAGATTGAAGATGTAAAAAAGACACAGAAGAGTAAAAAGTGAAAACAACGAAGTGTGGGGTTCATATCCATATATGGAAGAATCTGCCCTTTTTAAAGAAAGATTTATTATCTTTAGTGGAGCATTAAGCCTTTGGCTATAATGAAAATTAAAAATATGCTATCTCAGGGATGGTGCTGTGGCACAGTAGGCTAAGCCTCCGCCTGCGTTGCCAGCATCTCATATGGGTGCCGGCTGGAGTCCTGGTTGCTCCACTTCCAATCCAGCTCTCTGCTATGGCCTGAGAAAGCAGTGGAATATGGCTCAAGTGCTTGGGCCCCTGTACCCACATGGGAGACCTGGAAAAAGCTCCTGGCTCCGGGCTTTGGATTGGCCCAACTCTGGCCATTGTGGCCATTTGGGGAGCGAACCAGTGAATGGAAGACCTTTCTCTGTCTCTTTCTCTCTCTGTCTGTAACTCTTCCTCTCAAATAAATTAAATAAAATCTTTAAAAAAAGTTATCTCAAAAATCAAAAAATTTTTAAAGATTTATTTGAAAGAGTTACAGAGAATGAGACACACAGACACATACACACACACACACACTGAGAGAGAGAAAGAGAGAGAGAGAGAGAGAGAGAGATCTTACATCTGTTGGTTCACTCTCCAGATGGGCACAAGAGCCTGAACTGGTCCAGGCCAAAGCCAGAAGCCAGGAGATTCTTCCAGGTCTCCCACGTGGGTACAGGGGCCCAAGCACTTGCGCCATCCTCCATTGTTTTCTTGGGCACATTAGCAAGGAACTGGATTGGAAGTGGAACAGCTGGGACTCAAACCAGCACCCATATGGGATGTTGGTGTTGCAGGGTGTGGCTTTACATGCTATTCCACAATGCCAGCCCCTGCTACTGTTTCTTAAGGAAGGCAATGAAATGGTGAAGAAAAAAGAAAACCTAACTGACTCAAATAAGATGTATTAGATTGGAGGCAAACTAGAGACAATGGACCAGTTAGGAAACAATGGTAGTAAAAGATGGGGTGGTCCAGTCTTTCAATAAAGAATCAGTAAGAATGCTTAAGTTTGGATGAGTATCAGGCAGGGTCAAAGAAGTGAGAAGGCTGGCAACAATTCCAGGAAATAAAGACAGACCTTTATTTGAGAGAAGAAACAAGAATATGAGTTTATCTAAGTTTTTCATTCAAGTGATAGTTGAATGTTCAAGTGGAGATTTAATTATCCTTAAATAAGTGGTTGGAAAGGTGAAGGATTAGGACTAAATAGATATCCAAAAGAAACTTTTACATTTACGTCCTATTTGTTTAATATTTTACAATTTCCAAGGATTTCAACATATGCTCATATTTAATTTTTATAATAACCCAGCTTACTAAGTATGTATTTCTTCCTTTGGTTGGCCAAAAATTCAGGGCTAAAAGAAGCAAAGTGATTTACTCAAAATTACACAGGGAATAAGTTATTAAAACCAAAAACACAATTTCCCCCCCCACTACACCGAGAGTGGTATTTTAAGTAAAATCACTTAAGGGTAGAAACTACAAGGAGACAATATAGCGATTAGTCATGGCATTCAAGGAAGAAAAGCAGACACCTTATTTGCTTTACCTGAGAAGGAACTAATTTTTCACTCTATTCAGCTATATACTTTCAAGAAAAATTATGAAATGAAGGCCAAAACATTTACTCCTATTTTTCCAACAAAGCTGAAAGAAATCATTTCATTAAATGGTTCCATCACTCTGAATCTTTCATATGGGATAAAGTAAATGATGGTCTTCCTAGTAGTTGAAATATACTTTCATTTTACTAAAATGGTGCTTATTAAGGCAGAAACAGAATCCAATGACCCTTAATCCAGTAAGTAAAATTAAATCTTTATTTCTCACCACCTAATTGTATACATATTTCACAATGAAAAGAAAAATGGATTCCAATGAAGACATTTATAATGGCTTAACCTGAAAAAAGATATTCTAAGTATAATTTAATTTCTACTTTGACTTCCAACATGAGACATAGCACAAACTGTTTAATTAGTAAACTTTTTCTGGCTATATTTTACTCCTATCTAACAGTAAATTCCCCCAACCTACCCACTCACCTGCACATTACAGCAGGGAAAAACCATGTGGGTTAAAAAATAATCAACAAACTAGTATCAAACTGAGTTGTGATTCCAAATTAGCTATATGATAATGTTTAATTTACCTAAATGACACATTAAAATATTTTTAAAATGCTGTAAATTGTTCAAGACTTACTCTGTAAATGTAAAACAAGAAAGCACATACACTGTGATCAAGAAAAAAAAGCCAATTCACACTGATTGCATTCACAGCTGAAACATAATTATGGTCCGTACTTATAATTAATACTTGAGTGATGGTATCTGCAGTTTAACAGGAATTCATTCTATCAGAATAAGTGCTTGACATGAGTAGTTTACTGTCCTGAAAAATTTTTTAAACACACATGGTTTTCTGTTTTGTTTTAGCTTACACTAATCAATTGTCGGAAATCTCTATCATGAAGTTTGAAATGAACATAAAAAATGAAAGCAAATGACTGGATGTTTATTTATTTATTTTTTTAAAAAAATTATTTATTTGAAAGGCAGAGTTACAGAGAGGCAGAGGCAGAGGCAAAGACATACACACACACACACACAGAGAGAGAGAGAGAGAGAGAGAGAGAGAGAGAGAGAATCACATCCACTGTTTCACTCACAAAATTGCCACAACAGCTGGAGCTGGGCCAATCAGAAGCCAGGAGCTTCGTCCGGGTCTCCCATCCAGGTGTAGGGGCTCAACCACTTAGGCCATCGTCTACTGCTTTTCCAGACCATAGTAGAGAGCTGGATTGAAGTAGAGCAGCTGGGACTCGAACTGGAGCCCATATGGGATGCTAGAACTACAGGCGGTGGCTTTACCTGCTATGCCACAGTGCCCAGTCTCTGGATGTTTATTAAATATGAAACTCTACTGTGAGGGTAATTTAAAAAGTTTGTGGAAAAATGGAACTAAAAGATTGTTTTGGTGCAATATTTTTTTAAAAAAATCTATGTATAGATTTTTTGTAATACATGTTTTGCATGAACTTTTTGAAGATCCTCCCCATATATTTCAGAAGTAATGGTCATTCTAAGACAATTATTCTTACCCAGGGACAGTTTTGCACCCCAGGACACATTTGTCCAACTTTGGAGATATTTCTGATTGTCACAACTAGTAATAGTACCAGCAACTGGTAGGCTGAGGCTAGGGATACTACTAAACATCCTAGGAAATATAAGACAGCACTCCAAAAAAAGAATTTCCTAAAATGTCAATAGTGTCAAAGTTGAGGGGCCCTTTCAGCACTTGCCAAATACTTATTATTTTGATTTATTATATAATAATATACAAAAATGTATATATGATAATGAATCTGTGTGTCTACCATCGAACTTAAGAAAGATTCAAATCTCCACTTGCATTCCATTTGGACTGCCTTTCTAAAATATTTTAAGGAGATAAGTTAAAATACCATTATGTTACATTTATATTATACTAAAGTATGTCATAGCATGTGAATTATACTATTTTATGTTAAATCATAACATAATAGGTTAAACTGTAACTATTGTAGGTTTTAACTGATTTGATGATGTGATACATGTCTACTTTACATCAAAAATGTAGAATTATAATAAAATTCTATAAAAAGCATATGGTACATAAAATATTATTCTTGTGTGTAGAAAAAAAGGTTTTGATTACCCCTTTAATACACAGCAGACAGGAAGTAGTTTTATAGATGTAATCAAATACAAAAGGGTTTGAATTTGTTAAATATATAACTAGACAATAATCTTTTAATTCAAATCAAATTTATCAACTACAAAATCAGCAGAAAGTTGGTAGAGAAAAAGCATTGCTTTCCATCTCTCTCCACTAATTCCATAGAGGACACTGAAGTCTGGATTCTCTGCCCCTGTATCTTTTAGGCTGAGGGTTTACTGCTGTTTTGACTAGAAGGAATCTCACAGCTACAAGTTAGAATAAGGATTATGGTATAACCTTGGTTCTCATTTCTCAGTTTAGAGTCTTGGAAATTTATATATGGGAAAAAAAAAAAAACCTCTTTCCAAGATCTATAATTATAAGGGATTTCCTGGTGTATCCTAACCATCAGTTCATTACTATGGACCCAATGGATCTACATAATGAAAAAACCAGACTTTTAATAAAGTTTTTTCATGGCTTAAAGTGTACAAGCAGAAAAACTATAGAATATTTGAGACCCCGTCCTGATCAACTACTAATACTATCATGTTTTGTTCAAAATGTAAATGGGTTCAATTTTTTTGCATTTTAAAATACTATTTATAATCCAATTAGCACAAGAAAAAGATTTAGAGCTCTTTCTCTCTCCTTGTAAACAATAAAACAACCAGAGATGGTGGCAAATGAAATACTGGTATTAATTAACAAAAGACATAAAGAGAATGAAAACAATCAGCCATAAAATTTGCTTGGAATAGGTGGGATATTAACAACAGACTGAAAGCAGCAAACAAGTCAAAGAAAACTTTACTCAAGAAAGGCAAGAAAAAATATTTTTTTAAAACCACTCAACTAATCACTTGGAAAAAAAAGATGGAAAACAGAGCCAGGATTGTGGCATGGCAGGCAAGGCTAGTACTTAGGACAATCATATCCCATATCAGAACACAGGTTCAAGTCCTGTAACCTCTGCTTCTGGTCCAGCTTCCTGCTAATGCCTCATGGGAGGAAAAAGACGATGGGTCAAGTGCTTGGCCTCTGCTTTCCAAATGGAAGACCCAGATGGAGTCATAGGCTCCTAGCTTCAGTCTGGTCCAACCCTGGCTATTGTAGGCATTTGGGAAAAGAACCAGGCCGGCACCGTGGCTCAGTAGGCTAATCCTCCGCCTGTGGCACCAGCACACCAGGTTCTAGTCCCGGTTGGGGCACCGGTTCTGTCCTGGTTGCCCCTCTTTCAGGCCAGCTCTCTGCTGTGGCCCGGGAATGCAGTGGAGGATGGCCCGAGGCCTTGGGCCCTGCACCCGCATGGGAGAACAGGAGAAGCACCAGGCTCCTGGCTTTGGATCAGCGTGGTGTGCCAGCTGCGGTGCGCTGGCTGCAGCGCACTGGCCTCTGTCTCTCTCTCTCACTGTCTAAATCTGCCTGTCAAAAAAAATAAAAAAAGAACCAGCCAAATGGAATCTCTTTCTATCTCTCTCTCTCTCTCTCTCTCTCTCTCTGTATGTGTGTATGTGTGTGTGTGTACATTTGTGTCCACCTTTCAAATAAACCAGAAAATCAATTTTTAAAAAGATGGAATGGAATAGTAGCTCATGGATAAAAGCTTTTTTAGATTGCAATAGTGTACCATAAAATTATTCTACCATCATGAGAAATGGGAAAGAAATGCTTTATGATTACTACTGTCATTGCTAATGTTTTATATACCCTAAAGAATTATGAAAATGAACATGGTGAATACTGGCTTTTATTTAAGAGAAAAATGTTTTTAGATTCTACAAAATTAATGTCATTATAGTTTTAATTGATGTACTTGTAGTTTTCTAAAGTCATCAACCCTTGTGAAGTGCACAAACACATGCAGACTCACAACCTTGCATAAAATACAGATGGTCAATAGCCACATAAATAGATCAATGATTACAAAGATGGATTGAGGAGACAAAAATGAGCTCTGCTATTACACATGCATGAACTTCCTGACTATAAGAATAATTATACTCTAGAACTGGTTAATTGAAGGAAGTTGAAGAAATCTTTTCTCCCTACAGAATCAATAGATTCCCATCTATCTTTGATGACTTAGGTATAGCATTGCCTGGAATTGGGGATTGGACTGGATGACCTCTACTTCATTCTAGTTATTTTGTAACTACCAAATAATAAGATATATAGATCTGTTTTTAGACCTAAAATCACATTTGGGAAAACATAATCCTGTTATAACTTATAGATCTTACACATTGTGTACAGTGCCTGACATTAAAATGGATTTCAGAAAAACAACACAACTAGCATATATGGAAATTATCTGGGGGAGAGGAGAGGAGTACCCCCATGCACATAATGCAGAGAGATATCTATGGAGGCATTTTTGTAGTTTTCAGGTATGAAAGAGAGCTATATTTTACCTGAGGCATTATTAAGAACCATTTAGGCCTTTTATTAAAGGAGGAATTCACTTAAAATGAATGCAAGAGAGGGATGGAAGAAGAAGGAAGGGGAGGGGAGGCGGAAATAACTACTTAATCATTGCAATTGGGATGTCAAAGAGATATTTATAGCCCTTGCCTGTGATCTGTTTGCTTTGTGTTTGTTGAACTCTTTATTTAATAGAGCCATTAAGCCTTTGACTATAATGTAAATTAAAAATGTCATCTCAAAAATACTACTAAAGTGGAAAAATAAATGATGATCAAGAAATAGCATAGGAAAAAGCAGATATTTCTTCCCCGATCTCTTTCTCCCATTCATCACACCTTAAAACTCTCCTGTGTTGGCTTTTTTGACACACCACAGTATCCTAGCCTTCTTCCTAATATGTTGACTCCTTTTGCTCTGATTTATTTACTATCATCCATGCCTTCAACTTGTGTGGTCTCCAGAAACACAGTCCTTAAGTCTTCCATTTGCCACTTTTTTTTTCATTAGACCCCTTGAGAATTTCAGTGGTCCTTATACTCCAATAATCAGTTCTTGCAAATGACTCCAAAAATTCTTATTTTCAGTCTTGACCCCTATTCTGAAGTTTAATATATATTCTACTGTAACGTTATCTGTAGAAGTTTTCTTTTTTGTGGGCCAGCATTGTAGCAGAGTGGGTCAAGCTGCCATCTATGCCACCAGCAACCTTTTTGTCCTGGCTGCTCTACTTCCAATCCATCTCCCTGCTAATGGCTTGGGAAAGCAGTGGAAGATGGTACAAGTACTTAGACCCCTGCACCCACATGAGAGACCTCGATGAAGCTCTTGGCCCAACCCTGGCCTCTCTCTCTTTCTCTCTCCCTCTCTCCCTCTCTCCCGCTCTTCCTCTCTCCCTCTCTCCCCCACCTAAAACTCTGCCTTTCAAACAAACAAATAAATCTTTAAAACAAAGTTTTCTCTTCCGCCCTGAAAGCAACTTTGCCTCTTTTTGTCAGTGGTAAAACCAGTGTCTGTATCACCAAGACTTTTCTTATGAGTCATATTTTTTAACTTCTTATTTACCTACCTTCTCTTTTTCCTACCCCTGACATATTTTATGTCTTTATTATACCTTATACTTGAAATTGTGACCATCTCTCTATGCTTAGTCTCTTTATGTCAAGCAATTTGGCATACTGCAGCTAAGATAACTTTCCTAAACACACAACTGGACCACATACAAACTCAACAGTTTAGTATTTAAGTTGTTTATCAGTGATCAAAAATCTGGTACATATAGGGCTAGGAATGAGTCAGAATGGGTAAAATGCAATAGAGAGGAGATAGGGTCTGTAGCAAAGTAGAGGGTGTGTTATGTTAAAATTCTACCATTTAAGCATCATCGAGGCTAAGAAAATATATTTGAGAGCAAGAGAGAGAAAACAACAGGAATGGGAGGGAGAATGCTTATGAATTAGTAGTTTGTGATATCTATGCCTAATACAACCCCAATCTATATAGTAATCTTATATATACTCTTTCTTCTTGCCACCCAAATGACTTCTGGGCTATATCAGAATAATAAAAAACATCATCCTTTATCCACAATTCCTTTTTCCTAATCCCAATCATAACTCAAGTCCACTAGTGTGTTAATGACTAGATGAAATAGTACTTCCAGAAAGACCACCTTAACCATAGCCCACTCTATCCTACAGCTCCCCTCTTTGAGTCTCTGTACCATTTTTAAGTCTTCTTCTTTTGTCCATGGAAACCTTCCACATAAGCTTTTATATTCTTTCTCAGAATAAAATAAAATACATAGGGTTACAAAAGAAAACAAATATACTAAAATAATTATGTACATACTTACAAAAATAAATTGGGACATAATAGATGTGTTTCTCGATTAAAGCATTAAAATAAGATATAGTGGCAGCTCTTGTAAGCACTATAATTTTGAAGTAATAATGAGGGTAAACAATATTTCAAGCTATCTGTCATACTGCAATGTGATAGGAAAACATTTATTATTTCTATTAGTGTCAAAGTTAGAGGTACTATTATACTACTTTGGTCTGGTGTCTGCATTCTTAATTAAATGAAATACTGAATATTGATTAGAAGTTAATGAAACTGAAGATGCAATATTTTTCACATCTAACTTCAGGATTTGCTAACTTCTCTCCATGGGTTTGAAAAGGGGACACTGAGCCCCTGATTTTCAATCCCTGCCTCACCACATCTTTGTAAATTAATACGCAGTAACAGTATACTATATTAGACATGGATCATCTTTTTTTCACATATACCTTCTGACTTAGAACATAAACTCCGTACCAAAATGATATTTTCTCAGCATTACAGAATCATTTATACACTCTAATGAGCTTAACTAGAACATACATTTATTTTTTCACCTAATACTTGGATCATTTTTTTCAAACTATGTGTTTCATTTATTTGTTAACACTCTCTAAGTCTGTCTAGAAATATTTCCTTTTTACCATTGAAATCTTAAAAACTCTGGTCTTAGATTTGTCTCCCAATAGATCAAAGTAAATTATACTGAACCTGATTTTCAAAGCTGGGGTAATGATTATAAGAATCAAGTAAATTTAGTGAACATTATTTGGAAATAACATAATTGCATGTATTAAAAGCTCCTCAGGATATGGATACTTTTAAATGTTTTTATGTGTTTCTGTGTCTTAGGACATTTCAATTGCTCCGATATAGTAGATTCAGTTTTGATCATAAATTTAGACATTTTAAATCAAACAAATCATTAATATTTTATTAATAACCTTAAAAATTGAGCTTGATCTTGCTGATTGAATAAAAATTTTCTTTTTCTTTATTAAGGTACTTATCCCGGCACATAACTAAAATCTATTAGTTGGCATAGATAAGCCTATTAACCTACACTAGGAGAGAATACTGGTGTAATTCCAGTTGCTGGGAAGTGATGCTGCCTTCATTGTTTGTTGTTGTTCTTGCTGTTGTTTGTTATGAGGAAACAACCATGCTACATGAGCAACAATGATTATGCATGGAAGGAGTTTATCACCATAAGTAAAACGAACTTACAACAAAGTTATTCTGATGTTTCATATTTAATGCTACGCATTATCAATGTGCTACATGACAATTAGATATAAATGGTAAACAACTCATATGAATGCCAAATTGATGTTACTTTTGCATCACTAAAGCAAACATGTCTGGGATGGGAAGGGGAAATAGGTATGGTGATTCCAGTCTTCTCTCCTGCATGAGGGAACTGGTCTTTGGAGTCATACCTGTTTAACACAGGAGAATCCTCCTTATATAAGATACTTCTATATGTGATTGGTCGGGATAAAAGCAATATTAACTTTCACAATTCAGGTGAGTTACTTAACTTTTGTGCCACATACTCAAGTACAATTTCAATTATGCATATTATTATACATGAAAGTGTTTTCTTCCTACAAGCACAACTAAGAAAGTGAGTTTTGATAGAGCAAGATAAAGAATGAGAAAAATATATTATATTGAGTATTGGGCACTGTGAAGGACAGCAACTCAGCTTAAAAAAAAAAAAGTCCTTAGCAAAAAAAAAAAAAAAGGTATGAAATTGATGGGGCAAAGGAGGAAAGGGGTGAAACAGAGAGGTATGTGAAAAGAGAGAGAGAAAAAGGCTTATAAAAGGGAAGGGAGGCCCGAAAAATAGGAAGAGATAGACAGGTCCAGGGAAACCCATACACACAGCACTGAGGAAATGTATGGAAGCAAAAGGTAGTCAAGCAGGACCTACACTTCTCCTTCACTCACCTTCCCAGAGCACAATCCAAGATTTAGCATCATAATGTGATTTTATAAGCATTGGTTTTGACCACAGAGTAGATAAGATTGAACCAGCAAATTCAAGAATTTAGACATAATTTACTGCCAACTCAAAATTGTAAGCAATTCTTGGCTCCCAACTGGACTACATTTATCCAATTTAAAGAAGGAAACAAAGATATATTGTTTATATTATAAAATAAAATAATACAAAAAAATCTCAGGCAAAACATTCCTATATATACATTTTAAAAGCTTGCTGCATGTAAGGAACATTCCTAAGGTGAGAATCTGTCTCCATCTCTTCTATATTCCCTGAAGAGTTGAAAACTTGACTTTAATAAAGATTTTTAATATTACTATTAAATAAGTACCACAGTACAAGAACCATTCCACATATTCATATTCTTTTTTATTTACCAGTGCACACAAAGGGAAAGCTCTACTGTCTTAATGGGTAAAATAATGACTACATTGATTAACTCTTCAGACTATGGTATTATTTTATTATAATTTGATTATACAGAAAAGATTAGAAAGCTTCACTTTGATTAGTAGTCACAAGTTTATTTATCTCATAATATTTTAAAACTAAACTCTCAACTGGAAGAAAGAGGGAAAAGCAAATCATATTCAGGCTTCATATCATGCTCATTCTGATTATTATGCCAACAATGCTGGGACTAAGAGGGACAGGATAAATATGCAGTGTCTTCTAAAAGATTATGGAAAATCTGTATTATGAAAAAATTATACATGAATTTCAAAATATTTTGCACCAAAATAAATGTATCTTTTAATTTCCTTTTTTCATGAACTTTTTTGGAAGTCCCCTCATTTGATCAGATCCCCATTTCAACTCAGTGAATTACAGGACAATATGATAAAATTGTTATAGTATAAATTGTTCAATATCTTCTTAAAATCAAAACAGATTATATGGTTCAAAAATAACTGACAATGGGGCTGGTACTGTGACACAGAGAGTTAAGCAGCCACCTGCAACATTTACATTCCACATAGCAGCACTGGTGAGTCTTGGCTGCTCTGGTTCCAATCCAGCTCCCTGTTAATGAGTCTGGGAAAGCAGCAGTAGATGACCCAAGTTCTTGGGCACCTACCATCCATGTGAGAGAACAGAATGAGTTCCAGGGTGCTGGCTTCAGCCTTGGCCCAGCTTGACTGTCCCTCTCTCCCTCCTTCTGCCCCTCTCTCACTCTCCTTCTATCTGTCACTCTGCCTTTCAAATAAATAAAATAATTTTTCTAAAAATAAGAAAGTGACAAGGGCAGGTATTTGGCCTAGCAATATCTGTTAAGATGCCAATGGCCTGGGGCCGGCACCCTGGCTCACTTGGTTAATCCTCCGCCTGCAGCGCCAGTATCCCATGTGGTCGCCGGGTTCTAGTCCCAGTTGCTACTCTTCCAGTCCAGCTCTCTGCTGTGGCCCGGGAGGGCAGTGGAGGATGGCCCAAGTGCTTGGGCCCTGCACCTGCATGGGAGACCAGGAAGAAGCACCTGGCTCCTGGCTTCAGATTGGCATAGCGCTGGCCATAGTGGCCATTTAGGGAGTGAACCAATGGAAGGAAGACCTTTGTCTCTGTCTCTGTCTGTGTCTCTCACTGTCTATAACTCTATCTGTCAAATAAATTAAAAAAAAAAAAAGGTTGCCAATGGCCCATATCATGCTAGCTCCTGACTTTAGCTTCAGACTAATGAAGCACCCTGGGAGGCAGCAATGATGTCACAAGTACTTTGATTCTATTACCCAGGTGAGAGACCTAGATTGAGTTGCTGACTACCAGCTTTAGTACAGCCCAGTTGCCAGGTACTGTTAGCATTTAATGACTGAACCAGAGGATGAGGGACTGCACAAATGAGCTCACTCACTTGCTCTCTCTCTCTCTCTGTCTCTCTCTCCCTCCTGTAAGCCTCTCAAATAAATAAATGACATCAAAGAAGCCAAAACAAACAAAAAATCATACAATAACTATGCCTTTAATAAAATCTTTACTTGAAAGAGAGAGTTACAGAGAAAGAAAGAGAGAGATCTTCTATCCACTGAATCACTCCCCAAATGGTCACAATGCCCAGGACTGGGCCAGGCCGAAGCCAGGAGCTTCATCAGGTCTCCCACATGGATGCAAGGTCCCAAGCACTTAAGTGATCTTTTACTGCTTTCTCAGGAGCATTAGCAGGGAGCTGCATTGGAAGTGGAGCAGCCAAGACTTGAACGGGTACCCTATGGGATGCTGGTGTCACAGGCGGTGGCTTAACCTGATATGTCACAATGCCAGCCCCATTTTTTTTTAAGATTTATTTATTTATTTATTTATTTATTTGAAAGGCAGAGTTATAGAGAGAGAAGGAAAGAGGGAGAGGCGGGAGTGGTGGGGAATGGGGGGAGAGAGATTATGCCTTTTTACAAAAAGTCTTTGCAGTTCTTCCTTCCAAAAAATTAAACCAGTCAGGGCCAGACATACCAAAAATTCTAATAATATGCTATACCTATATACTGCTTTACTCTACAAAGCACACTTTATTTGGCTTATTCTTTACAATGGTCCTGCAACTTCCAATGAGTAAACAGATATTTAAGAAGATAGACTAGTTTACCCATAAGTGGCAGAATAACATAATTGTTTTAGAGTCAAGATAGACCTCACTGTGAATTCCAAGTCAGTTTATCTGCCACCTACAAGTTATGTGACATCATGTGACATTAGGCAATCTCTCTAAGCTTTAGTTTCATGATCTGTAAAATGCATATAATAAGTATATTTCATAGGATTACTGTAAGGTCAATGGGATAATAAATACATACAGCACTTGACAAAATCCCCAGCACATATTCAGTACCCTACAAAGGACGACTCTACCACTTAACCATTGAACCAGAGCAAGCTATTTAACCTTTTGGTTTGTCAGTTTTTTCATCCATAAAACAGTAATAACAATAATTACTTAATGCAGCCAATGTGATGATGAAATTCATGTCACTTCATGTACAGCAAATGGCAGGTAATGATGTCTGTACATATGTAAATGCTTATATTTAAAATAGAAAATAATAAACAGTAAAACAGAATCAGGGCCTAAATCTTCTATGGTGAGTTCTCTCTTTTTAAAGATTTAATTTACTTATTTGAAAGGCAGAGTGACAGACAGAAAGGGAGAGACAGGGAGAGAAAGAGATCTTCCATATGCTTATTCACTCCTCAAATGTTCTCAACAGCAGGGTCTAGGTTAGGCTGAAACCAGGAGCCAGGAACTCCATCAGGATGTCCCATGTGGGTGGCAGGGGCCCAGGTACTTGGGCCATCTTCCACTGCCTTCCCAGGTGCATTAGTATGGAGATGATTGGGAAGTAGAGCAGGTGGGACTTGAACAGGTGCTCTGATATAGGATGCTGGTATCAATGGCGGCAGATTAACTCTCTGCACCACAATGCTGGTCACTGTTAAGATCTCTTAAGATCAAAACAGCTAGATATTCCTGATTGTATTATCCAAAAAATGAAAGACCGTTTTCTCACAACTCTATTGAGAAGAAATAAATATAGAAATATTTCTGAAAATGATTTCAAAAAGGAAAATATCCAAGTTACCTGAATTAAGGCCTCACTCAGCATGTCCTCATTAACCTCCAGGATAATGTTTTTTATGTCTTCATATGGCATGCGATATGATCCCAGGAAGATAGCTAAAAGAAAATTTGATTTTATTTGAAAATAGAAAAGCAACAAAATTTTAAAAGTCTTCATAAATGCCTGTCTCTCATTTCATAAACTCAAAATATAATTTTTTTGTCACTAGCCCTAATTCACAGAATTATGAACAAACAAAAGTTGTCTCCATGTGATAGAATACTCTATCTAAGCAAAGTGGCCTGTTATCTAAGGCTCTAACATTTTTAGCTCAAATATGTTTATATACAATATAAAACCTCTAGTAACATAACACTCATGACTATATGCTTATGCATTTTAGGAGAGGTGATATAAAATAGCCCATAAAAACTTATAATTTTATTTCAAGTTGGACTTTTAATTCCATGAGGAATTTAGTGTAGAAATTGCCAGACAAATCCCAAATAGCACTACTTAGCAATGACACTAAAGTATCCAAATAAAAAAGCATATCAATCTATAATGGTCTCCCCTATTCAGTTTCACTTTCTGCAGTCTCCTACAAAAACAAAAGAAAAAAACCAAGGTCTGAAAATATTCAATGGCAAATTCCAGAAATAAGCAATTCATAAGTTTCACATTGCATGTCATTTTCTTTTTTCAATTTTTATTAATTTTATTTACTTATTTCCAAGTTATAGACAGAGCTCAGATCCTCTAGGTCACTCCCCAAATGCCCACAGTAGCTGTGGGGGAGTAGTAGTAGGAGGAGAGGGAGTGAGCAGCAAAGTGGAGGTCAGCAAATCTATGTATCAGATACTGAATCCTGGTCTCCCAGGTGGGTTTTCAGAAACCCCCAACCATTTGAGGGACCATGGCTGCCTTCTAGCAGGTGGCTAGAATCAGAAGACATAAATAAGAGATGAACCCAGGCACTCTGACATGGGAGGTGGGCATCCTAATTGGTGCCTAACCACTAGGTCAAGTAAATGCTTCTGGGGCTAATTTTTAATTGTGTGATAAAATCTTGGTGCTTTCCCATCTTGTCCCACCCAGAATATGAAGCACCCTCCTGTCTAGCATATCCATGTTGTATACACTCCCCACACATTAGTGATTTAGTGCTTGTCTATGTTATCAGACTATCACTGTGTGGCACTGCTTGTGCTCATGAAACACTTACTTTTACTTATGGATCCAAAAGGCCAGAATAATTATGCTGACAATTCTGATATGACAAAGAGAAGCCATGAAGTGCTTCCTTTAAGTATTATATCATCACAGCTGGCGCCGTGGCTCACTAGGCTAATGCTCCACCTGCAGCACCGGCACCCCAGGTTCTAGTCCCAGTTGGGGCACCGGTTCTGTCCCGGTTGCTCCTCTTCCAGTCCAGCTCTCTGCTGTGGCCAGGGAGTGCAGTGGAGGTTGGCCCAAGTGCTTGGGCCCTGCACCAGCATGGGAGACCAGGAGGAAGCACCTGGCTCCTGGCTTCGGATTGGCACACCACGCCTGCCATAGCGGCCATTTGGGGGGTGAACAAATGGAAGGAAGACCTTTCTCTCTGTCTCTGTCTCTCACTGTCTAACTCTGCCTGTCAAGAAAAAATGTATTATATCATCACAAGAAAGGTGAGCATAGTACGGAAATATTTTGAGAGAGAAGAGGCTACATTCACATTATCACATTACCTTTGTCACAGTGTATTTTTATAATCGGTCTATTTTATCATTAATTATTATTGTTAACCTCACACTATGCATGACTGATAAATTAAACTTTATCACAGATACATATGCATAGGAAAAAATATAGTATATATATAGGGTTCAGTACTATCTGTGGTTGAAGGCATCCACTGGAAGTCTTGGGACACACCCCTCAGAGATAAGGATGGACTACTTTACTTTGCAATTCTTCTACATAAGAAAAAATGTTAAGTGCCTGAATCATCAATGCACTCTGTCTCCCTGCTGACATTCATGTAGTATACCATTAGTCTTAATTGGATATATATCATGTCATACTGAAATAGTTCAACAAATTATACCTAGAATTGCTCATAATTACTCAAAAAGTATTTTTAACGATATGTTCCACTTTAATTTCCACTAAACATAGTTTTTAAAGAATACAGATATGTTCTTATCACCAAAATCTGAACATATTTCTAAGATTTTTTTTCATGAAAAAGATTATGACTTCGCTGGTACCTGAAGAAAAAAAAAATCTTGTATCTGCAAATGTTTACCTAGACATTAAGACCAAATGAGGTCTTCACAATCAAAATAAAAAATGTTGACAGATATCAACCAGCAATTAAGATCATGTTATGTTATGGAATGATGTATTGAATGTGAACTTTATAAAGAGAATGTACTATCAGATAAGTAATGTACAAATTTACAATGATTAGAAGACTGCTTTTCTGACAGCAACATTCCTACTGACACAAGATTGAGGAGTTGTTTATTTAAATGGGATTCTCTATAGTATACTCTTTAACAAAACAAACTCCCATGACATTCTTTTGTACAATTAGAAATACTTGATGTGTTGAAATTTCTCATGCAAGGTGTTTTAGTATCCTTAGAATCTAATCATAGTCTACTGTAGTAAATAAGAAAAAAACAGCTCTGAATTCAACAGAGGGAAGAGTTTGTCAGAATAAAACTTAAAGATTTTCTTAAATGAAGATGGGTTTAACTGTCTAGATACTTTAGCAAAAGCATATTTAATGGCTGACTGGTTTGTTAAGGTGTCAGGATTCACTAACCAGTTTTAAAGTGCAGTAGTTAACAATTTTAACTAGGTCACATCACAATTACTGGCAATATAAAGGAATAGCTATAAAATGTTTTGTTCAGTATGTCCAATAAATACTCTAAAACTCTCAATCTCAGCCCTGGATAGAAGGAAAAAAGAGAACTTCCTTTCAATTCTGTCTGATATTTCACTGTGTCCTTTAATAATGATTATTAAGAAGACGTTACAAAGATTTATTATTCATAAGTTTCATCTGGCCCAACCAAGGCTAAATTATGGTTTTATCCATATAGGCTCTATATTGCCTAAGTATTTACATGGAATTTTGTTTCTAGTAAATAAGAAATACACCTGTTCAAAGAAGTTGCAACAATGGTTAAGTGCATTCAACAACCCATTACCACTACCTCCTCCACCATCCCCTATGCAGAAAATATTACATACACAGATTCTGAGCTGTTTTGGCATCCAAAACTCTCAATTCTTTCACTTTCTTCTTTGCAGGCATAGACTTCTTTTCTTCTGATGCTTCAACATTTTTTTGAACTGAAAAACAAAGTAACAAAGTTGATTCATAAACAACAATGATACTAATCCAAGTACATGGAATAACATTAGTAAGGCATATTAACTACATTAATTAAAGCTTATTCTGAAATCAATAAATGTGTTTATTTCATTAGCTCAAGGAAGGGGATAAACATAAAAATATAGACCTGTTCAGAGGTTTCCCTACAAATTAAATATCAGCATTTAAACAGAAAAGATAAGCCAAATAGCCAAAAATCAATAGCTGCTTCTTACCTAATGTGCAACATTAATTACTTCTTTACCAGGCAGCACTGGAATTAAGTATATTGTAAAATCTCACTAATTTGGACTAATTGAGGCAAAAGTAAGACTTGCCTTTCTGCTAAAATATGCTAAATTTTAGACATTTCTTTAATTCAATGAAATTGCTTTAAACCACCTAAGGTAACTTGTAACTGCTAACAGGTTGCCACAGAAAAAGCACTGCTGAGTCTGCTCTCAAGAATGGATATAAATCATTTGCATGTTGTATAACAATAGCATCCATTTGCATACACATAATTAGAGAACCACAAGTTATCTTTGTCTCCCTCACTACTTAAACAAATACACTATTTGCTTTCTGAGAATAGATTTACCTGTGCTTTGTCAAAAGGAAACTGTCTAATTCAAACTGGTTAAAAGGACTGAAATTGTCAGGAGTGTCAGCACCAAGCAGGGCTTTAAACCCCACCCTCATCCCATAATCAGTCAGTTCATTTGAAACCCTCCTCCAAGTAAGTCAGCTCTAAAAATCACACAGCTAACTCTGAAAATGAAGCATGAAGTTGAAACCCAGCCCTCTGACAGTGCTTTGGATGCAGATGCTAGATTCTATCAGCTTCTCAGTCTCCCAATATCTCCTTCCTTTGGTTTAAAGTGTTCTTGCCTTTCTTTTAGGATTGCAAATCAAACTCTTATTAAATTAGCTGACTGAGGGGTGGGAGTGGTGCAGCTGACTACCTACAAGGCCCCAAAAGACAAAAAGGCCATTTATCTCCCTTGAAGATAACATTTTCAGTGTTCCTTCATGCCTTGAGGATCTTGAGGAGTATCCTTTCCAAAAACCTCAGGCCCAAGCAAAAAGTGACCAACAGTTAGCCCATAGACTGACTGAAGCCCATTGTACTGCTATCAAAATTCCCCAAAGAACATGACATGGGCAATCCATCAAAGGAGAGTCACGAACAGTGCAGACCAACCAAGAACTTTGAAAGGAACTGAACACTCAATCCTCAGACTCAATTTCAGTCTATAAGAACCTGTACCCCTAATCTCTTAGGGAGAATTAAGTGATAGCTGTCAGGTTTAAGGCTCTTTGCTTTGCAATGAATACCTACTGTTTTCTACCATCCTGATGTCAGTATTGGTTTGCTGCACATTGGGCAAGTGGATCCAGTTTTGGAGATTTTATATTAATACCTCCAACCAGTTTTGGGGGGTATTCTGTAACAAAATCAAATCCCTAAATTCCCATTGTATAGAAAAATCTATAGCTTGCATTGTAGACTAGCTGGCACTTCACTTCTTCCAATGTAAAAATAAGGGTTGTAAGTAATGGGACTATAAATTATATGTGAAAATAAGCTCAACTTTTTTTTCAATCAAGTAGAGTGATAGGCTTATGCTCCCAAATCCATGATACTAAATTTAATCATTGATTCACATGGCCATAATCATGCTGTTTCTCTCATCCTAGTACTAACTAGGCCCGACCCTGCTTAGCTTCCGAGATCAGATGAGATTGGGCATGTTCAGGGTGGTATGGCCGTAGACAATCATGCTATTTCTTTATTACTATTAAAAATATAACCTCACTTTGAGGTAATAATGATATTAATCAGTTTAATTCATCTATTCTTTATTATGGAGATCACAAACAAATTACTGATTTTCTCTTTTAGAGGAAAAACAACACAAAACAACCACAATACAGTTTTGTTCAGGTAATGTGTTTAAAGCTATTAGTACTGGGAAATTTTCACAATACGTTATAGAATGCATCAAGATACTGCAAATCCACTAAGACTCCTTTTGTTTTAATGGTGCAAAATACAGAAACATGAAATGAACTTACTACAAGAAATAATGGGTAAAATATATTACCTTAATAACTAAAGTCCTTATAGTTCTATGCTTTATCAGACTGATCAATATAAAGTAATGCACCATTTAAGAAGATGAGATAATAATTACACTTAAAAATTATGATCATGGGGCCAGCACTGTGGCATAGCAGGTAAAGTGCCACCTGCAGTGCCAGCATCCCATATGGGTGCTGGTTCAAGTACCAGTTGGTCCACTTCCAGTCCAGATCTGTGCTATGGTCTGGGAAAGCAGTAGAAGATGGCCCAGGTCCTAGGGTCCTTGCACCCATGTGGGAGACCTGGAAGAAGCTCCTGGCTCCTGGCTTCGGATAGGCCCAGCTCCAACTGTTGCAGCCAAATGGGGAGTGAAACAGCAGATGAAGACACCTCTCTCTCTCTCTCTCTCTCTCTCTCTCTCTCTGCCTCTCCTTCTATGTGTAACTCTGACTTTCAAATAAAGAAATAAATCTTTTAAAAAATTATGATCTTATGAGAGATGACAAGTAGTCTGTCATATTAACTCAACACAACTGAGTCACCATTACTACTCAGAGAGAAATGGCTTTTAATATATTCTTCTTAAAATCCTCACAAATGTTCCTCAAAGGATGTTTCAGGGGCTGGCATTGTCGTGCACTGAGTTAAGCTGCCACTTATAACACCAGCATCCCATATCAAAGTGCCAGTTCAAGATCTGCTTCTGATCCGGCTTCCTGACAATGTGCATGAGAAGGTAGCAGATGATGGCCCAAGTACTTGGGTCCCTGCCAGCATGTGGGAGACCAAGCTGGGGTTCTTAGGCCCCGATTTTGGCCTGGCCCAGCCCTGGATGTTGCAGCCATTTGGAGAGTAAGCCAGCAGATAGAAATCTTTCTCTGTTTCTCCCTTCCTTCTTTCTCTCTGATGCTCTGCCTTTCAGATAAATAAATCTTAATCTTCCTATAAGTACACTAACTTTCCTATGTAATAATCAACATTTTAATTCATTCTATTCGAAATTTCAGCTTAAGAAAACTCTGTGTACTAAAATAACATTTTAATAGTGATTTCCTCTAGGCCGGCGCCGCGGCTCACTAGGCTAATCCTCCGCCTTGCGGCGCCGGCACACCGGGTTCTAGTCCCGGTCGGGGCACCGATCCTGTCCCGGTTGCCCCTCTTCCAGGCCAGCTCTCTGCTGTGGCCAGGGAGTGCAGTGGAGGATGGCCCAAGTGCTTGGGCCCTGCACCCCATGGGAGACCAGGATAAGCACCTGGCTGCTGCCATCGGATCAGCGCGGTGCGCCGGCTGCAGCGCACTACCGCGGCGGCCATTGGAGGGTGAACCAACGGCAAAAGGAAGACCTTTCTCTCTGTCTCTCTCTCACTATCCACTCTGCCTGTCAAAAATAAAAAAAAAAATAAATAAAAAAGTGATTTCCTCTGCTTATTTTTAAACAAAAAGTTTGGATGAGTATTTTGCCTAGCAGTGAAGAACCCTCATCACATATTGGAGTACCTGGGTTGATATCGAACTCCAGCTCCTGATTCCAGGTACCTGCTAATGTAGACCCAAGGTGGCAACGATGATGGTTCCAGTAAACTGCACTCCTGCCATTCACATGGGAGACCTGGATGTGTTTATGGCTCCCAGCTTCAGCCCCAGACCAGCTTCAGCAGTTACAGACATTTGGGAAGTGAACCAGCAAATGAGAGCTTGCTTTCCCTTTCTCTCTCTACCTTTCAAATGCATAAAGTATTTGAATAATATTGAAATTGCTTCTTGAATAATTCAGAAATTTTAAGAAAATTGTTCTAATTTCTTTTTTAAAATCTTTTTTTAAAGATTTATTTTATTCATTGGAATGACAGAGTTATAGAGAGAGGTAGAGAAAGAGAAGAGGTCTTCCATCCGCTGGTTCACTCCCCAGATGGCTGCAATGGCCGGAGCTGCGCTGATCCAAAGCCAGGAGCCAGGAGCCAGGAGCCAGGAGCCTCCTCCAGGTCTCCCACGTGGTGCAGGTGTCCAAGAACCTGGGCTATCTTCCACTGCTATTCCAGGCCACAGCAGAGAGCTGGATCGGAAGAGGAGTAGTCAGGACTAGAACCGGCACCCATATGGGATGCTGGCATTATAGGCCAGGGCTTTAACCCACTGTACCACAGCACTGGCCCCTCTAATCTCTTGATATACTTTAAAATTCAGTAGGGGAAACTAGGTAACAAAGCCTATATAGGAAAATGTGGTATCATGAGGATATATGAGTATTACGATTATCCTGCAAATTAACCGGCTCTTGATTAACCAAAACACAGATCTTGGGTTATTTTAGATGACTTCATACTTGTTTGCGTTTTTCCATTAAAATATAGACAAATTTCATCTTTTCAAATTAATAAAATGTTTAAAATTAAGATCAGACCTGGGGCCGGCACTGTGTTGTAGCAGTTAAAGCAGCCGCCTGCAGTGCCGTCATCCCATATGGGCCCCAGTTCAAGTCACGGCTGTTCCACTTCCGTTCCAGCTCTCTGCTGTGGCCTGGGAAAGCAGTAGAAGATGGCCCAAGTCCTTGGGCCCCGGCACCCACATGGGAGACCTGGAAGAACCTCCTGACTCCTGTCTTCGGATTGGCTCAGCTCTAGCCATTGTGGCCAATTGGGGAGTGAACCAGCGGATGGAAGACTCTCTCTCTCTCTCTCTCTTTCCCCTCTTGCTGTATAACTGTGACTTTCAAATAAATAAATAAATAAATCCTTAAAAAAAGATTAGACCTCCTAAATATCTATAGTTCCCAGTATTGCCTTTTGAACCCTAATATGTTTTCCTTGTTACACAACATGGGTTAAATTCTGGGTTCAAAAAGTGGTAAGAATTCATGGGGGCCAGCACTGTGGCCAGAGGGTTAAGCTGAAGCTTGTGATGCCAGCATCCTATATTAGAGCAATTGTTCACGTCCCTACTGCTCCACTTCCAGTCCAACTCCCTGCTAATGTGCCTATGAAAGCAGCAAAAGATGGCCCAAAGTACATAGGCCCATGCCACCCACATGGGAGACACCAGAATGGAGTTCCAGGCTCTTGGCTTCAGTCTGGCACAGACCTGGATGTTGCACCCACTTGGGGGTGAACCAGCAGATAGAAGATGGATCTCTCTCTCTCTTTGCTTTTCAAATAAAATGAATCTTTAAAAAATAATTCCATGAATGGGCACTGCTCTTTTGAGAATAATTAAAGTAAAGCAAATTTAAAATAGTTCATTAACTAGACAGCCTTCAAAAACAATCATGTTTTCGCCATGATAAGTAGCTATTGACCAGCGACTATTATTGTCTTTGACCCTCTTGTTTTTAAAAGCATTCCTTAGGGATCATAACCATAGGCTTAGATAGACAATTCAAAGAACAGCAATGAGACTTCAAACATCCCTACGGTATTGATGATTTCATACGTTAAAAATCACTGGCTTTCATAGTGACCTCAAAATGTCAACTTTTCCTAGGATGCTTTTCTTCTGTATCAGTTGCTAATGCTTACAAAACTTAAATAACTTATGGAAGTTCTATAATGATTTGAAATTACTTGGATAAGACAGAAGAGGCTTTTTTTTTTTTAGTTTCAAACCTTCAAACACTGATTTTGTCATCAATTGCCCTATGGTCTTCAGGTTTATAATGAGTCCTCCAGTCAAATGTAATCTTCCCTACTCCAATGAAAAACCAGATTGCAACTGGGTTTGAAACCAATGGATTAAATTGAATGAAACATTATGAAATACTGTCTGTAGGAGGATAATGATGTTACTAATAAAGGCATTTACATTATTATTAAAGGTATGTTATATCACAATACTCATTACCCTCCGAGCATTCTTATATTTCTTTTAATACATAGATTTTTATAAGCAAATGTACTATAAATTGATTGCTTTACTAAGGGAAGCTCATAAGCATAAATAAAATAAACATTGTTATATTCTTTCCCCAATCTAATTTAGGCACTGTTCAGGAATTCCCTATTAATTTCTGCTATCCCAATGGTTATATAAAGCAAGGGGTGAGATAGTTACAATTTGTATCAAAGAAAGATTAATATAGTTTAAACAGGTAACAATGGATCATTTACATAGTGAGAACTAACCAAAAACTATAATGAAATTGTATTGCTAATTTATCTCAATATTTCAATGAGAAAGATTGATTCCTAAAGTTAGAATTTATAATATTCCTGCACTCAATGGCTCATTCATTCATGCAGCAAGTATCTGTTGAACACCTATTAGCCTTGCATAAGCACATAGTGGTAAAGAAGACTTAAAAATATCTACTCAGGGCTGGCGCCATGGCACAGTAGGTTAAGCCTTTGCCTAAGGTACAGCATCCCATATGGGCGCTGGTTCTAGTCACAGCTGCTCCACTTCGCATCTAGTTCTCTGCTTTGGCCTGGGAAAGCAGTAGAAGATGGCCCAAGCCCTTGGGTTCTTGCACCCATGTGGGAGTCTGGGAAGAAGCGCCTATCTCCTGGCTTCGGATCGGCACAGCTCTGGCCGTTGCAGTCATTTGGGGAGTGAACCAGCGGAAGGAAGACTTTTCCCTGTCTCTTCCTCTCACTGTCTGTAACTCTACCTCTCAAAAAAAAAAAATAAATAATCTTTTAAAAAATCTATTCATATTTTGTGGTCATATGTGAATCACAAATTATCCTTAAAAGCCACATAATGCACCAGCATTGTAGTGTAGCAGGACAAGCCATTGCCTGCAATGTCAGCATGCTATATGGGTGCCAATTAGATTCCAGGCTGCTCTACTTCTAACCCAATTTCCTAATAATAGGGAAAAGCAGTGAATGATTGCCCAAGTTCTTGGACTCCTGCCACCCACATGGGAGACCTGGATGGAGTTCCTGGCTTTGGCCTGGCCCAGTGCTGGTCATTGTGGCCATCTGGGGAGTGAACCAGCAGGTAGAAGAAGATCTCTCTCTCTCTCTCTCTCTCTCTCTCTCTCTCTCTCTCTCTCTCCCTTTCTCTGTAACTCTGCATTTCAGAGCTGGGCAGATCCAAAGCTAGGAGCTAGGAGCTAGGAGCTTCTTCTGGGTCTCCCATGTGGGTGCAGGGGCCCAAGCACTTGAGTCATCTTCTTTTTCTTCATCAGGCACATTAGCAGGGAGCTGGATCAGAAGTGGAGCATCCTGAGCTTGAACTGGTGCCCATACAGGATGCCAGTGCCACAGGTAGGCAGCTTTACCCACTGAGCCACCGTGCTGGCCCCCAAACAAATCTTTTAAAAGCTATATAGCATGCATAATTTTTATTATCCATAATAATATGACTTCCGTGAATGTATGTATATCACTATTTTTGTCCTTATAAGACATAGTTCCATATTAGCAAATAAGGTATCTTTGAATTATCACCAATTGATGTGTTGCAACATATTATAAGCAATATGGGGGGAAGTAAAAGTATGATACTATATACATTATATACAGTATAAACATATGTACACTATATAAAGACAGGGTAAATAAAGCTAATAATAGTGTTAACAACACACTGAGGGGCCAGCACTATGGCACAGTAGGCTAAGCCTCCACCTGCAGTGCCTGCATCCCATATGGGCGCTGGTTCACGTCCCGGCTGCTCCTTTTTGATCCAACTCTCTGCTGTGGCCTGGGAAAGCAGTAAAAGATAGCCCAAGTGCTTGAGCCCCTGCACCAGCATGGGAAACCCAGAAGAAGCTCTTGGTTCCTGCCTTTGGATTGGCCCAGTTCCGACCATTGCGGCCATTTGGGGAGTGAGCCAGCAGATAAAAGACCTCTTTCTCTCTCCCTGTCTCTGTAACTCTATATCTCAAATAAATAAATAAATCTTTTTAAAAAACACATTGAAATTTATGTAACTTTGCACACATCATAGACACACACACACACACATGCATCTAACAAGTAAAAGCCTAACAGTTATTTTAGACATATTATTTAAATATAAGAACTATGATCTCTTTATACCAAAATACACATTTTATCCATGTGGATACAATTATAAAGGTAATTCTAATCACAAGAAAATATATTTTAATGCTATCAGTTTAACTAGAAATTATTTTAATTTCCAGTAATAGCTTGATAGTGTTAAAATGAGTACAAAAATAACAGCAAAAGGCAGGGAAAATTTACTATGGTTTCTGTATGTGATAGCTGCAATGATTTTTTTTACTTGTTGTTTTCCATGCTCCTGTTTGAACCATCTTTATTTTTACATTTCTAAAAATATCGAGAGGGGACCAGGATTGTGGATTAGCAGGTTAAGCTGCCACATGTGAATCCGGAATTCTACAGTGGATACAAAAAGTCCTGGCTTCTTGGTTTTCAATCCAGTTTCCTGATAATGTGCCTGGAAGGCAGCATAAGATGGCCCAAGTACTTAGGCCCCTGCTACTCATGTGGGAGACCAGGATGGAGTTCTTGTCTCCTAGCTTTGGCCTGTCCCATAGCTGAATGTTGGAGCTATTTGGGGAGTGAACCAGCAAATGAAAGATCTCTCTCTCTCTCTCTCTCTCTCTCACTATTGCTCTTTCAAATAAACAAATAAATGTTAAAAATAAAAGGCCGGTGCCGCGGCTCAATAGGTTAATCCTCCGCCTTGCGGCGCCAGCACACCGGGTTCTAGTCCCAGTCAGGGCGCTGCATTCTGTCCCAGTTGCCCCTCTTCCAGGCCAGCTCTCTGCTGTGTCCAGGGAGTGCAGTGGAGGATGGCCCAAGTGCTTGGGCCCTGAACCCCATGGGAGACCAGGAGAAGCACCTGGCTCCTGCCTTCGGATCAGCGCAGTGCGCCGGCCACAGCGCACTGGCCACGGTGGCCATTGGAGGGTGAACCAACAGCAAAGGAAGACCTTTCTCTCTGTCTCTCTCTCTCACTGTCCACTCTGCCTGTCAAAAATAAAAAAAAAATTAAAAAATAAAAATAAAATAAAAAATATTATACATATTTGATTGAAAAATGGGCAAAGGTGAAATAGATGGATGAATATACATAAATACAGATATATGCAGCACACAACAGAAGTATTAAAATATTAAAATAGCAATAGTAGCAGTAGTGGTACTACTAACAACTACCACCAAATCATGAAAATCAACTTTTAGTAAATATTTTTCTGAGGGCTGGCCTTGGCATAGTGATTAAGATATGCCTTGAGATGCCAATATCTCATATCCCAGGGCCTGGTTTTAAGTCCTAGCTCTGCTTCCAATTAGTTTCTGGCTAATACACACCCCAGGAGGAAGTAGGTGATGGCTCAAAAAACTGGGGCCCTGACACCCACGTGAGAGACCCAGACAGAGTCCACGGATCCTGATTCTGGCCTGGCTATTTTAAGGATTTGAGGAGTGAATCACAGGATGGAAGTATTGTACTTGCTGGCTCTCTGTCTTTCCCTTTCTCCCTCTATCCCTCACTATCCCCCTTCATCCCTATCTCCTTTTCTTTCCCTCTTTCAAATAAAACAAACCTGCTCTACATCTGGCATCTTAATTTAATTTAATTTAATTTAATTTTTATTTAATTTTTATATCATATTATATGATGGGTATTACTATGATTCTGCAAATGAGGAAACATGAAACAGAAAAATTTAATCATCTAACCAAGATCATAAGGTTTGTAAGGAAAATGTAGGTAAACCTCACCAGTAACCACAGAAATGTAAAGGAAAATAACCCAAGAAATATCATTTTACAGACATCAAATTGAAATAGCAAAAAAGTCCTGTAATACTAAGCATTGATGAGTATGTAAAGAAATGAAATTTTGATTATGTCAACAGTGGCAGTAAAACTTAGGAAATAATCTCAGAATATAGATTTATCAAGGAGACAAGGATGTTTATTGTATCCAAATACTATTTAACAGTACAAAAATTAGAAACAACCCATATGCCCAGGGGTTTAATAAATTGTGGTAGATTAATGTAATGAGGTACCATACAGTATTTATGGTGAGTATACTACAGGTGAATATTTAAACAAGGATAGATCTCCAATACAGTGATGAGTGGAAAAATAAAAGTTATAGAAACTTTGGTATATCATAGTATATTGGTCATCTAACTCAAAATAAAATACAGACTAATCTCTTGTACTTTTATACATGAGTGTATATATATATATATACACCAAAATTACATATATATATAATTTTATATATTATATATAATATATAAAATCATATATAGCAAATATATATATTATATATAATATATAAAAATTATATATATACCAAGATTATATAAACATGAACCTGATAGTAGATTAAGGACAGTGGTGACAAATGTGATGTTGAATAAGTAGAACACTGGAAACTTCAATTTTACCTCTAGGTTTATTTTATTTCCTTAAAAACAAAAATCTGTAGTAAACATTACTAAATGTAAATATCTATTCATTCTGGGTTTGGTACATGGGTGCTAGGTGTTTGCTATATTAGTCCTTGTGAACTGCCATTTTATTCAACATAAAAATAAAAACCCATGACTAACTTCTATAAACATTTCACTCCAATTCTATAGTTTATAAATTGTTAGTCACAGAAATCCCAAGGACCAAGTGTAGACAGGAATCATAAAAATATGAAATAGAATAACAAAAATTAGAAGTAAAGATCAGTTTGGTAAGCAACCTCAATATTGTGATCTATTCTTCCTGACTCTATTTTGTGAGAAATAACACATTTGTTTACCAAACCTGGAGAAGGAAAGCTGATGTACCCAAGGACTTGGGCCATCTTCTACTGCTTTTCCAGGCCATAGCAGAGAGCTGGATCGCAAGTGGAGCAGCCGGGACTTGAACAGGCACCCATATGGGATGCTGGCACTGCAGGTAGAGACTTTGCACTCTAGGCCACAGCGCCGGCCCAGGAAGCTTCCCTTTTCCATGTTGCCTACAGCTGCACACTCACTAAGGCAAGCCACAGAAGGGTCGGTTTCATTCTGACACCTGCATAGTACCTGAAGCTACAGAAATGGCATTATCAGGAGTGTTCCCGAAGTTCAGAGCACATTAAACAAGACTAATGGTTCTAATGGTAGGAATCACACACACATACTTTGTAATGATTTCCTAATTAAGGAACAGATCTTACTGGCTGTAGTTTATACAAGAACCCCCAAATCAGGAAGCACATGTTACTGCAAATTAACATCTGCATAACTAATATACTTGTACACCTGTTCATTAAGCCAATTACTGAACACTGCTAAATGTCACCAGAACACTGTGTTTAACAACGTGCATACCTAATGTTGTGTATTTTCAAATGGGTTTCAATAGCCCAGCAGGTGACATATATTTTAGTAAGGACAAATAAAGTTGTCATAGATGTTTTAAGGAAGAATTTTCCTTGGTTGATGTGGTAATTTAAATACCAAAAGTGAAGTATGGTTTATATCTTAAACTAGTATTTGAGAACTAAAGTTGCTGAAATTCTTCCTTAATTCCTGTACTCAAGCTAGAATCAGTCCCTCTAACCACATGCTGTCTCTGGTTTTGTAAATACCAACATTTTTCTGGCTATCACATATATTTAGAGAATTCCTTCTTCTGTAAAATCTCATAATTCATGTCACAAATCAATGAGTCTACTAATAAGGCTCCAAATCTAAGTGTTTCAAAAACAAAGGATTACTAACAAAAGCCTAACAGCAGGAAGTATGATGTTAAACACTAGTACCACTAGGCCAATAAAGCATTTCTTGTTGTGAATACAATTTGGACAATCATTACAGCCAGGCTTTTCTGATTTAATGTGGTTCATTTCAGACTAGTTCAAATCCTGAACACAATTTAAGATTAATGCACAATGCAGTTAACTTGGCTGAGCAAGATGCAACAAAATAATACCTTGAAACAGTTGTAAGCAGTGTTTCAACTTGGCAATAAAGGATTTTTTAGTCTCCGTTTCAGGTACTTTTGAGTATGTCTAGAGAGTCAGTATTGTTGACTCCACTAGAGGTTTCTTCAAATGAGACTGCAGGGAAACTCTCTTATCCTAAAATAAGATATTTTGACAGTTCCTTCTCATCTCCTGTATATGTCCACTTGATCATCTATTAAACTTCTCAAATGTATCACATCCCAAACCAAACTCCTAATCTTACTCCCAAATTAGCTCCTTCCACAGTCTTCTCCATATAAACAAATGGTAAGTCAATTTTTATAACTGTTCAAGCAAAAGAAAAAAATAATGCGGGGTTATCAGGGACTCTTCTTTTCTTACAGTCCATAGCCCCTCTTTAGCAAATGCAGTAGTTAATGCCTTCTAATCACCTCCATTTCTTGCTAAGTGTTTCAAGCCACCATCATGTGTATTCTAGGTTATTACAAGAGACTCATAACCAGTCTCCATTCTTCTTTTGCCTTCTTCTCCCTTCATTCTCACCTGTCAATTGATTAACTGTTACTCATCTTTATTTCACACTCCCTCCTTAGCTACTTGTCCATACTACTTTACTCTCATTTACTCTACTCCACCTTTCACAGCTGCTTCTTTGAATTTCAAGTACAACAGACTAACTTCCCACATCACAGCCTTTGCACTGGATGTTCTACGTTCCCAGATAAACACTTGCTTTGTTCAGATCCTTGTTCAGTGGCATTCTAATACAGACCTTTCCTGAAGTGGTTCAAAATTGAAACTCTTCCCCCCTTGCCTCCAGTTTTACATTTGCCCACTTCATCTTTCACCACAGCAATTATCATCTGACATAATACATGTCTTATTTATTTTCTTACACCTTCCACTATCATACCAGCTTTCTTAAAAAGAGGGATTTGTGACTGTATCCACTATTCTATACCACCATTGAGAATTGTTCCTAGAAACGAATAGACACTCCAATTATTTGAGTTTGTCCTACATATATATTTTCACTGGTGCAAAAAGATTTATGTAAAGGTTATATATTCCAGTATTGTTAATAGCAAAAAAATATGAATATTCATCAATTGGAGACAGTTTTAATAAATTATGGTACACTGGCCATTGTTTATAACAGTAAAGGATTTAAACACCACAAAAGCTTGTTAACAGAGACTATTTAATTAAGCTATTGTAATCCATTCAATGGACTACTCTGTTGCATCATCAATGAACAAGCAAGCTCTGTATGAAATGACATAGAATGATTTATAATAATGTTAAATTAAACAACCTATACAGGCAGCAATATATGCTTCTACTTCTGGAAAACAAAAAGGAAGAATATTTATATATTGGCTGGTATATACATAAAATGTTTCTGGGAAGATATTGTTGTTTGAATTTGTTTCTCCAAAGCTTATGTGCTTGAAATTTAACCCCCAAAGCAATAGTGTTGGAAGGTGAGACCTTTAACAGGTGATTAGTTCAGGAAGGCTCTGAACTCGTGAATAAATTAATGTCATTAACATTGGAATGTGCTCATTATTCTAAGAGTAGGATTCTTACAAAACAAAGTTTGGTGCTCTCTGGAGTATGTTCTTCTCTCTCTCTTTCTCTGTCTGTCACTTTCTCTGTCTCTCTCAATGGGCTCTCTTGTCTCTCATGTTCCACCATAGGATGACACAGCAAGAAAGCTCTAATCAGATGTCAGCCCTTCAACTTCAGACTTCCCACCATCCAGAAATAAGTCTTATATATTCTATTATAGTAGCATAAAACTGACTAGGATAGATATACAAGAAATTAATTATATTATTTCTTTGCAAAGAGGGATACAGAAGGGGAGAGCTACTTATAAGCAACATTGGGACAGAGTGGAGAGGAAGGCATTTCACTCCATGATATAGTCTACCTTTTAAATTTTTATGTTAGTAATTCAAAAGTGAAAAAAATAAAATAAAATGACTGTACCACTCTAATATATGAGTACATAGGGCAGATGTGCTCTGTGGCACAAGCTGGGGGAAATGTGCTTTGTCCCCTTGAGGCTGATTCATGGAAATATAGTCTAATGGAGCAGAAAAGGGCAAAATGACAAACACCAAAAGGTGACATAGCACTAGAAGCCTAGGGGCTTACTGAAATGTATAAGTTAAATTCCAATGAGTGAAGTTTTAATAAATACTGACATGTTATGAGTGGTGGAGGGTTTAAATATGCATAGCAATGTTAAAAAACATGGCTAATGAATATCATCTTATTCACAACCATATTATGCTTGATAGCTATATTTCTTTTTTATATTTTATTTTTAATTGATAAATAATTTTATATATTTATAGAATCAAATGTGATATATTCTGATTCATGTAGAAATTGTGTTATGATTAAATCAAGCTAACATAAACCTCACCTCACCTACATATCATTTTATTCTGTAGAAAGAACATTGAAAATCCACTGTGTTACCAATGTAGAAATGCATAATATATTATGCTTAACTATAGCCACTAAACTTTGCAATAGTTAACTAAATTTAACTCTCCTGTCTAAAACTTACCCCTTTGCCAGCATCTCCCATTTCCCTCCCCTCCCACCACCTCTGCCATCAACCATTCTATTCCCTGCTTCTATGAGTTCAACTTTTCTAGATTCTATGTATAACTGAGATCATACAGCATTTGTCTTTCTGTGCCTAGCATGCTCACATTCACTGTAGCATTTTTCACACTGGACAAGATATGGGAACAACCTAAGGGACCATCAGTGTATGAACAGATTTTTTTTTTTTTTGTAATTCAGTATATATACCCAAGGGACTACTACACAGCCTTAAGAAGGAAGAAATTCTGTTGTTTGCAACAATGTCCCTGTTTCTTAAAAAATTGTGTCAACACACTTGTTTTTTATTCACTATTTATGATTTATAAAAAAACAAATTATAATAAAAATAACTACAAAAGCATTTCCTGTTTACACAAAAATATCAGTGGTATATTAAAATTATTTGGTTGTTCTACAGCACTATCATGCCCATCAAAATACATGGATTCATTATATAAAAGGCAATTTAAGAGCTTCAATGAGTTATAACTGCAGAAGATACTTTGAAAGTTAAATATATAAAAGTCAGGAACTACCTAATATCACACAGGCAAGCAAGCCTCCCCTGGAGAATTCCTAAACCAGCTAGGGAAAATTGGACAGGATTATAGATGCTGCAACTGCATACAGAGGCCAACTCATGTATATTTCTTGTGTAATAGTTACCTTTAATTTATTTCTATCCCTAGACTAATATAACCTAGGCAAATATTGGTTATGTATATTGACTAAGAATATTCATGCAACTATCACAAAGTTCACTGTATGGACTTTTCTAGTAGCTGTGCAAGGTAGATATTTATCTTAATCTTTTAAGTCTGCCATAAATTACGACAGGTGGTTTAAAAAACAGGAAGGTATTTCTCAAAGTTCCAGAGGTGAGAATTCCACAATGAAGGTGAGGCCAAGGCAGGTTTCATTCTGAGGCCCCTTGTCTTGGCTTATAAGTATCAACTTCCACTTTGACTATGACCCTATCAGAATAAGATCAAAGTCAGCGAACCCTAAAGGCTTCCATAGCCTTTGTAACTCATGACTAGAGCCTAGGGAGATTACTGACGCCATAAACAAGAGTGTCAAATTGTTAAGTCAGCAACAGGAGTCACTGTGTACTTTCATCTCATGTGGGATCTGTCCTTAATGTGTTGTCCAATGTGAAGTAATGCTATAACTAGTACTGAAACAGTATTTTTACACTTTGTGTTTCTGTGTGGGTGCAAACTGATAAAATCTCTCAGTATATACTGAATCGATCTTCGGTATATACAGATAATTGAAAATGAAAAACCAAAAAAAAACCTTGGTTTTAAATTGGAAACTGCATATAAAATTAATCAAATTTTTTAAAAAAATATCATGTAGGATCTCTGTCCTTAATGTGCTGTACATTGTGATTTAATGCTATAACTAGTACTCCAACAGTATTTTTTCACTTTGTATTGCTATGTGGGTGCAAACTGTTGAAATCTTTACTTAATATATACTAAACTGATCTTCTGTATATAAAGAGAATTGAAAATGAATCTTGATGTGAACAGAAGGGGAGAGGGAGCGGGAAAGGGGAAGGTTGCGGGTGGGAGGGAAGTTATGGGGGGGGAGCCATTGTAATCCATAAGCTGTACTTTGGAAATTTATATTCATTAAATAAAAGTTTAAAAAAAATAAGTATTAACTTTCTTATTAAGCGCTCATGATTTTTTCCTCGAATGTGTAGTAGAGAGTGATCTCTCTGCTGCCTCTTCTTGGAAGAATACAAATCCTACCAGATCACAGTCCCACCCTTTTCATTCAATCTTTATTAGTTTCCTTAGTGGTCTCATCTCCAAAGACAGCCACACTGGAGGTTAAGGATTCAACATATGAATTTTGGAGGGACACATTCAGTCCATACAACAGTATTATTATTGCTATTTTATGACAAGGAAAAGTCAACTCCAATAATGATGGGATGGTAGAAACTAACTTTATAATTTTATTAAGGTTGATTTGCCTTTATAGTCATCTTACATGTAGAACTGATGAAATCATATGACCATATATAGTGTGTAAAACAAAGGACAAATGTGGTTTGAGATTAAATAGTTGATCCCTGTAGGGCTGACACATTTTTAAAATGAAGGGTATAAATATGTTTGTTTATGTGAATGCTATTTGAAAACCAGAATTACCAATCATCTAGGAGATATATCTTACAATAATGATTGGTAATTCTGGTTTGGAGTTGAATGAGAGCTCATACGATGTTATAGTGTTTGGTAATGCTTCATTTGGGATATGCTAGTTTACAATAAAATGAAAAAAATTAGTTCTATAAAAACATACATACATAAATCAGACCTTTGAATTTCATGTAATACAATGCTTTTATTTTATGCACATAAAAGTATTACTGAAAGTCTCAATTTGGTTTGTTGCTGGATGAGCTCGATGGGAAACAACAAGAGTTACATTGTCTGTTTTCCCCATTCGGATTCCAACTGGTTTCAATTTTATCTTTCAGCAGTAATTTTCCTTAGTTCAGAAACCACATCAGTGTATTCTGTTGAAGGTGAGCAAGGCATTAGAAAAATTTTGAGAAGGATAAGCAGGAATATCTGAACTTCTCATTTCTTTCTTTCTTTTAAAGTCAAGTTTAGTCTCTTGGTGACTTCTACTTGAAAGCAGAAAAGTCATATTTGAGAGTATTTTGGAAATATGAAAAACATACTGACAAAATTAAAATGAACTTTATGTTCTCCTTTTCTTGGTATAAACAGACTCACGGCCCTCTTCTTTTTCAATCTAACATCTCTGTTATTCCACCAAGCTTCTTGGAAGAATGCCTGACACCATCTCCTTCTTTCCTGTCCTTTCATCTACTTGTAATCTGAATTCTAACACATCCACAACTGATTCAGAATGTTAAAATCTTTAAGATTTTCAGAGAGAGAGGGAGAGACAGAGAGGAAATGAGATCTCTGTCTGCTGATTCATTCCCTAAATGGCCAAAACTACTTGGGCTAGGCCATGCTGAAACTAGGGAACTGCGACTCCATTTGGGTGGCCCATATGGGTGGCAGGAGCCCAACCACTTGAGCCATCTGCTGCTGCTTTCCCAGGGAGCTGGATGGGAAGTGGAGCAGCCAGGGCTCAAATCAGCACCCATATGGGATGCTGGTGTCACAGGCACCAGTTTAACTGGCTGGGCCACAACTCCAGCCCCTTTATAGTTAGGATCTCAAGACCTGTATCTGCTCTAGGTAATGGTGAATATTATTAAGTGTTGGAATAACTGCTCTATAGTGCATAATATAACACCCTGTAACAGCTCAATAAATACTCGCCAAATGAAAGGTACAAATATCATCAATAGCAACCTGTGGAAGTCCTCTTTGTAATTTCATCAAAATCTCAGAATCTAACAATGAAGACAACAGTTGGACAATAATTGAGCTCAAATCATCAGATTTTAAGAGAAAGCAAAGAATCAAAATACACTCTACTTATAAACCAATTATGAACTAGATATTACCTTGAAAGCTAGGATCTCCCATATACTTATATAATTTATTCAGCTAGGTATATGGAAGTTTTTTGGAATCAAAAGAGTGCATTTTATTTTTTAATTAAATGCATATATTTATAATATATATACCCATATAATGAACATTCAATGCCACTGCTCCTCTCTCCTAAGGTATAATCGTCACAGAAGTAGAAGGGATGAAAATAAAATAACTGCTATTTAAAAGGAAGCAAAAGGTAGTTGAAAAACAAACTTATTCTTGCTTGTATGCCCATGCTCCTATTTTGCCAGGTCATTGAAAACAACCAGGAAGGGATAAAATATTTTATTCGATAGAAACGAGAGCATTTATAAAATGGAGAATTCAGTCTAGCCAAAATCCAAATTGAGCTAGAAAAAATGCAAAACAAGCACACCATACCTTAATTCCATTGCTTTGCACACTGTAATAGTCATTTTAAAGCTTTGTGCCTTAGACCAATAGATCTCAAGAACCAAATTCTAATGAAAGTATATATATAAAAATATTCTGTTTTATGTCAAAGTAAATATCAGTTACGCTCTTGGTGGCATGTTGATATCCCTTATAAACAATGAGAATTATGATGACCTGAGTTCAACACTTAAACTATTCATCAAAGTAAATGGAGCCAACTTGTATGAAATCTATGCAATAGGTAAACTCAGCTTAATGCTGACTCATTGATAATCACAACTGGAGTTTGTATGTGTATGTGGGTATGTGTGTGTTATTAAATATAGCATCGTTAGATGGCTTCAGTTTAACAATGAACTTCTAAGACTTTCTTCATTCTACTAAATGCCAGAAACAGTCTGCACTGTAAGCTTTTAAGTACTTAAAAAAAAAAAAAAGTTCTTGGATGAGGGCCCAGCTATGAGAAACTCTGTCTCTTGTGAGAACTATCTTTTAATAATACTGTATTCAGTACTCTAGAGCATTTTTAACATTTCTTCAAAAGATATAATATAGATTATAAGAACATAAGCTTAGTGATTTATTGTAGAATAATTGATAACTTACTATGTAACTTTATTAAATTTTTAGGTCAATGTTTAAATAATAGAGGATCCAATAGTATTTATAAAGTTGTATATAATATGAAACAATGTTTAAGATTAAACAAAACAGATTAGTTTTAAGACTAGTGCGAAACAGAACTCAAGTGTAAACTGTATCCTCAATAGATAGCCTCTTAGATTCTGATTCATTTTCTAAAATCTGTAGAATACAGATAAAGCTGTTACCAAATAAAGCAAAACATACCTCATAAAGCTTAGAATTAAGCCTGCATTATGTTAGGAAAAAAATCAGAAATCCCTCTAATTGAAGGTTTTACTGTAAACTTACTTAAAAGAGAAAGTAACAGACCAGGTAAGAAGCAGCTGCTAATAGTCACAGACAGCAAATAAATTTGACTGGATCAGGACATCAACCTGCTGACTCTTTTTCGTACAAAACTATTTCAGTCCTGCTGTGCTCCCCATTAGGCTGGCCTTTACTTCTCCCTAGCCACTTCAGACCTATCATTGTGGGGGATCATTGTTGCTTCCCACATGGCTGCCACCAAAGTAGGCCTCTGCTTTTAGCCTAGAATGCTTTGAATGTGAACTTGAGCACTAGTTATAACTATATTGAAGGACCAGGAAGTCAACACATAAAATTTGGTACAGAAGTGTTATAAAGAAATACAATCAAATTAAAAGTTTCAAATTGGCTAATAAGAAGTGACAGATTGCTATTTCTTACTGGAAAACTGTATTTAAATATCAGTTCAAAAGCATGAACTCCAAAGTTGCATGTGAGAATACATGATGAAGAAAGAAGCATTAATATATGTAGGTTTCCACATAGATTTCACAGAACCAAATCTGTTAAGTAATTCAAATGGGCATAGATTACATCTGATAGCTGGTGCACTATTTAAGGAATTGGGGGCATATAAAATGCAAATAGGAATAAGTGAATATAGAAATAAAATGATTATAGATATTTAACATCTTTGTTTAAGTCCTGCTTCTAAAACATACATACTTTAATATATTATTAATATGAACTAAATTATTATATACAATTTTTCTTTGTGCCTAATATAGATGAAAAGATTACATGTTCTAATTTTAAGTGATTTCTGCTTATTGTCTACCTAGGACAAGTAGAATTAAAGATAGAAAAGGTATGATAGGACTCTGAATGTCTGCAAAATACTTTGAACTCACTTCCCTTCATATATTTTCTGTCAAACATTTATCTACCCATTAAGACCCAAATAACGTATCACTTTGTCTATGAAACCTCCTCTAATCACCAACACATTTTTCACCTACCTACAGCACTGATATCATTATTTTACACATGATATCTGCCTTCACTAATGTTCAGATATGCATCATATTGTCTTACTGAAATTACACACTCACAGGGAAGGAAACATGCCTGTCAGAACTTTAACTCCCATATCAATTCCATCTCTTAAAGCATCTGGAAAATGATACTCAGGAAATATTATGTAAATAAAATATGTGAAATATTAGAGTGGGAAAATGATGAGGGTACAGGAAAATAAATGTGAATTTGATGATCTCTGGTCTTCAAGATTTAACTAAAGCCTAAGCAGTGAAGATGGCCAAAGCCATGGGCTCAGAGACAACAGATAAGTCAACTAAGAGGCCAAAAAGAATAATCAAACAGGTATGAGAAACACAGAGGAAAAATTATCCTCAAAGTGAGAAAATAAAATGTTTCAGTAAGAGATAGTAATCAACAGTGTCAAAAGTAGCAGAAAGGGAAAGTATAGTCTAAACCAGTAGAAAATAGGCCATTTCAGATCATATACAATAATTTCAAAAGAACAATGAAGATAGAAACTATGTTATAAGAAGCAAGAAAGAATGGAAAGGAAACAGTGAGCAGAGATCACTCAGTTGAGATATTTAGTAGGAAAAATGACTATATTTATAGTGTCTAGATAAAAACAAAGTGACTGAATCCTAGCTTTGTATGAGTTTGCCTATTACAAGATAGCACCTGATTGTCAAATTCAAGAACAGCTTTTATGCCCAGAATGATCTCAGAACAAACCCAGCATACAATGATTTACTGGACAAGATCAATAGAAACTGTGCAAAAGAGATTATACTGTTCAGTGATCCATGATGCATCAATATCTATAATGGAATGAGACAAGGTGATACAATGGCCCAAAGCTTCCCAGAATTGCTCTTTAACAAAATCAACCAGGAAAATAAAGTCCACATAGAAAGGAAATAAATATCATGCCCTCTTTTTCCTGATGACAAAACAGCATTTTCTAATGGCATAGGAAGACAAAAGTAACATGTAGCAGTACCAATAGAACTAGGCTAGAAATTATTATTTGAAAACCAAACAATTATATAACAAGCATAATCCATAAGATCCTGTTAACATTTCTAGCAAAGAAACATGTCAACTCCATCTATCTGAATCAACAAATCACCAAAACTAGTATGTTCAATGGTAAATACCACAGAAGCAGTGTCCTCAATCATTTTTATTGTCATACAAAAGTTACTGAGGAGCCAGTGTTGTGGTACAGTGGATTAAGCACCTCTTAAAATGCCAGCATAGTATATCAGAGTGCCAGATGGAATCCTGGCCACTCTGGTTCCCATCCAGATTCCTGCTAATGTGCCTGGGAAGGCAACAGAAAATAGCCTAAATACCTGGGCCCCTGTACCCATGTAGAAGACAAGGATAGGGTTCCTGGCTCCTAGCTTCCACCTGGCCCAATCCTGGATGTTGCAGCCATTTTGGGAATGAACTAGAGGATGAAAAATATCTCTGTCTCTTCCTCCCTCTATGTCACTCTGACTTTCTTAAAGATAGTTACTGAATAACAAGCTGCAAATGCAGATCAGACTGCTAATTCTGTGAAATCAGGACTAACTAAAGTATGAATTATTTATCTACAGCATTAGCTGAAGGAAATAAACTGGCTGCCACCCAATTACCTATGGTGTCCCAAATGTGTGAAATTTGACAATATGCAGACCTAATAGCAGTTATTAAAGCTTCCTTCCACATCAGGTACAGATGGACAAGCTAGGTGGTCTGCCAATAAGATAACAGGTTGCTTTCTCAAGTCATTGGCTGAATTTGTTGTCTTGTTAAGAGAAAATATTCTAATGAAGGAATAAAATGGGCTGAGTATATTTAATGACAAAAGCATACTGCCTCACATAATTTCAATGGCATATAACTAAAGAAACAGCTAAGTTCCTAGTTGGGGTGAGGGGCAATGTGTCTTCCTAAGAGGTGAAAGATTTCTAGAAAATATTCTCTGGCCTTAAGAAACCCATAACATCCCACATGATTGCCATATTAGCATTTCAATTAAGTTTTTAAGTTTTATTTAAAAGATGATTGCTTATACTCTCCCATGTCTCTGTATGCCACATATGACTTATTATGTAGTAATAACACCCAAAGCAAAGCAAACATTTAATTTCCTTTTTCATATTAGTTATTAATGATGTTGGTTATTATATTATCCCTTATTTAATGAGTGTCTTAGATTATATATTTCCATCCTTTAATTATCATAATAACTCTTCAAGGTATGAATCTCATTTTTACTACATAAAGACTTGGCATCAGACCAGTGAAGTAACTGTGCACCAAATAACTAACTTACGATTCAAAACCAGATAAGTACAGCTTCCAATTCATACTCATTCCTCTAGAGCAAACTGCCTCCCTTAGCATGCCTGCATATCATTTCAATAATTGAAATAAAATGTAGAAAACACAAAGCAGAGTTATTGGTGCTTAATAACAACCTCCAAAAATACCAATTCTCACTCAGTGGTCCCTAAAAATCATTCCTCAAATACAAGTACTGTGCTAAATGCAATCGAACAGAGTGAGATATACAAAGAGATAGGACTCTGTAAAGTTACAGGTAAGCATACCAGACATAGCAAATTCTATTATTAAAATGATAACAAAAAATGTTGATTTAACAGAGGGAAGAGAAATGAATCAATTAAGTCTACCCAATGATATGCTTGATGTTAATTCAAGCATGGTACAATGACTTAACTGTTCCCCAAAGGCAAAGATGACTTCGCTAGCAGTTTTCTTGGCTAGTCTTATATAACGTGTATGATCATTACCACTTTTAAAATAAAGACTCTTGTTATGAATTTTGCTTAAGTAATTCTAGCGATTCATAATCTACAGTAAAAATGCACACTCAAGTGATAATATAAAATCTGTTCTTCTAAACAATATGAAATGAAATTTCCCTGGCATAAAATACATTTAGGAATGAGTTACCTCTTGGCAAAATAAAGAGTATCAAAATAATAACAAAAAAATCTGTCAAATTTCAACAGTTATTAAATGCTATAGTTTACCACCACATAAAGCCTCTTACAGTTATACCTGCAATATGTGTCCACATTAAAGCCCTTTAGAGCATGTAATCAATGAAACTGAAATGCACAGATATACATATTGAAAAAAAGCTATGTCAAGTTGATACTAGAAAAATGAGAGTACCATTGTCTTAGATGAGAATGAACCCAGAAGTATTTGCTCTTTGTTCTCTTCACTCCTTCCTAGAAATTGTCCTATTAGTTTAAGATCTGAAATTGTATAAGAGACAGAAGTGCTCTTATTCTCTTTTAACTCTATGTTAATGTAAATTAATATATATACATATGTACACATATATACAAGTATACTTCAAAAGTTATAGAATTAAAATGTGTTTAATTTGATTTAAACATTTTGAAATTCATAGTTTTTAAATAATACTCATTTTCCATTGACTTTTTGAGATGCTGCACCTGTAGTGATTTCAAAATTTGTTGCATCAAAAGAAATTTATCTTTATTAAGAAATATTAATTAATTTATTTGAAATGCCGAGCAAAAGAGAGAGGAGGAAAGACAGAAATCTTCTATGTGCTGTTGACTCCCTAAATGGCCACAACAACCAGGTCTGGACCAGGTTGAAACCAGGAGCCAAGAACCCCATCCTAGTCTACCAAATGGGTGCAAGGGACCAAGTCCTTGGGCCATCATTTGTTGCTTTCCCAGGTAGATTAGTAGGGAGGTGGATAAGAAGCAGAACAGCAACCAGTCCTTGAACCAGTACTCTAATATGGCATGCTGGCATTGTAAGTGGTGGCTTAAACTGCTGTACCACAAGGTAGGTCCCTAATATATTTAAATTCCATTTCCAGAAAATTTCTGAAGTACATTTGTGTGTACACCTTCATATAGGAAACTACTGACTGTATTAAATTATCAGCAATTTGTTCTTGAAACTTTCTCCTTGGCATGGTGGGTTAACATCCTGGCCTGTAGTGCCAGCATCTCATATGGGCACCAGTTCTAGTCCTGGCTGCTCCTCTTCTGATCAAGCTCTCTTTTATGGCCTGGGAAAACAGTACAAGATGGCCCAAGTCCTTGGGCCCCTGCACCCGTTTGGGAGACCCAGAAGAAGCTCCTGGCTCCTGGCTTCTGATCAGCACAGCTCCAGCAATTATAACCAATTGGGGAGTGAACCATCGGATGGAAGACCTCTCTCTCCCTGACTCTCCTCTCTCTCTCTCTCTCTCTCTCTCTGTGTTACTCTGACTTTCAAATAAATAAATAAAACCTTTAAAAAAAAGAAACGTTCTCCTCAATGACTTAAAAAATCAGTCTTCCTTGATAAAGAATGCTATATTTCTGACTAATCTTTTAGTTGTCTATATTCTATTACCTCCTCCTATCTACTCTGTAAATAGTGACCCAAATGCCCCCATGCTGAAGCATTTTTACTGTATATTCTTTTTTTTTACTTATTTATTTGACAGGCAGAGTTAGACAGTGAGAGAGAGAGAGAGAGAGAGAGAGAGGTCTTCCTTCCATTGGTTCACTCCCCAAATGGCTGCAATGGCCCGAGTTGGGCCAATCGGAAGCCAGGAGCCAGGTGCTTCCTCCTGGTCTCCCATGAGGTTGCAGGGGCCCAAGGACTTGGGCCATCTTGTACTGCTTTCCCAGGCCACAGCAGAGAGTTGGATTGGAAGAGGAAAAGCTGAGACTCAAACTGGTGCCCATATGGGATGTCAGCGCCACAGGCAGAGGATTAACCTACTGCGCCACAGTGCCAGCCCCTCTGCCATTCATTCTAATTACTACAATTTCTTCTTTTTTTTTTTTTTTTTTTTGACAGGCAGAGTTAGAGAGAGAGAGAGAGAGAGAGAGAGAGAGAGAAAGAGAAAGGTCTTCCTTCCGTTGGTTCACTCCCCTAATGGCCGCCACAGCTAGTGGTGCGCCGATCCGAAGCCAGGGGCTGGGTGCTTCCTCCTGGTCTCCCATGCAGGTGCAGGGCCCAAGCACTTGGGCCATCCTCCGCTGCCCTCCCAGGCCACAGCAGAGAGCTGGACTGGAAAAGGAGCAACCAGGACTAGTACCCGGCACCCCAACAGGGACTAGAACCCGGGGTGCCGGCGTCACAGGCAGAGGATTAGCCAAGTGAGCCACGGCGCTGGCCATTACTACAATTTCTTGTACACATTCATACTGTTTTTTTTTTTTTAAATATTAAAATGTTACTACTTATACTCAACTTTTTTTTTTCCAGTGTCTATTAGAGAAAGAGCTTATGTAATAAGCACGGCGTTCAGGGCCTTTCAAAACCAAGCTCCAAATTAATAGCCCCTAGGTACACCAATGTTCCAGTGACATCAGAGAACCCACCATTCCTGGAGAAAGTTAGGAAATTCCAAGATTGAACATCTCTGCTGAATGCTCTTTATATCCAGTCTTTCTCAGTCTGAACAGATTTGGCTAGGCTGAAATACCATCTCCTTTGGGATGCCTTTCTGAACTCTTCCAAGCAGAATTAATTATTCCCTCCTCTGGGCCTTTACAGCATTTTATTCCTATCCTGGATAGAGCGCTTAATATACTGCAGTAGCATTAGTTTGAATATCCAGCTCCCCAATTCAGTGTAAGCTCCTTAAAGCCATCAGCCATATCTTGACTATCGTTGCATCACTAGAAACTAGTATCAATTTGACACATAATAGGTATTGAAAATGATGCTTGCTGAATTGAAAGTACTATACTGCCAAATTGAAAACAGTCCTAAAGTCTACATGTTAATCATTAAAATGTTTCCTAATTTAACAAATTAAAAGACAACCTTTGCATAGTTATTGGCCTTCAACCTTTATATCTATAATTAAATTGCATTTAAAATGCCACAGTCATTCACTGGTGTATTTTACATTTAATACTGGCTATTCTGTGATTGATTTATGTTTTACATTTACATCACAAGTATGAAATTTAACAGCTGGCATATGTGTCTCCCTGGTCAAAACCATTATTGGTGGCAGTTAACAACTAAGACAGATTTTCCTATGGCAAAATCCCACAATGCCAAATCATTCTACATAATAAGCAGAACCTCTGTGAGCATTCCCAGAACCTGAAGCAACTGCATGGAGGCAGTTTTCACTCAGTGTCTTCCAGCCTGAGATGAAAAATCACAAAACCACACATATATACACAGGGGCACACCCACATGCATTATTAAGGGCACATTAATAAGATAATGCCCCTGTGTAAACCATACTGAGTTGTTCCTTGGATGTTTTCTTTTTTATTTCTTTTCTTTTTTATTTAATAAAGGGAACAAATTTGATCTATTCATATGTACAGTTTTAAGAGCATAATGATACTTCCCACCTACCCTCCCTCACTTCTATCCTCCCTCCTCCTTCCTTTCTTAACTTTCTTGTAATTTTTACAATGATATGATTTTAATTTACGTTTATGATCACAAGCATAAGCCTCCATTAGATAAAGAATTGAAGAAGTAGTAAGTAGAAAAACTACTGTCCCTCAAGAGTATAGATAAGGGCTATAAGCAATGATTAGATCTCAAAGGCAGAGTGACAAGGAGGGAGAGCAGAGGAGACAGAGAGTGAGAAGGAAGGGGAGAGAGAGAAAGAGAAAGGCATTTTGGTTCACCCCACCAAATGCCTGCAACATCTGGGACTGGGCCAGGTTGAAGCTTTTGTAAATGGGGAAAGGGAGAGTTGTGAGAGGGGAGAGTTGAGGACAGTAAGTTACAACTATTGACAAAATATAATTCTTGCCCATGAAGTCACCTACTGCATCAATCTGATTTCCCAATAGTGATTATAATAATGTCTGCCTGTTCTAAAATGAATAATAGTAAACACCTAAGTTGAGTCAGAAAAGTTCAGGTACTATAATTTTTGTATTCAAATATCAGTATCTCACATTTAGGAAACTGTCACATGGCCACATAAAAATTAATCATCCTGTCCCGGTTGCCCCTCTTCCAGGCCAGCTCTCTGCTGTGGCCAGGGAGTGCAGTGGAGGATGGCCCAAGTGTTTGGGCTCTGCACCCCATGGGAGACCAGGATAAGCACCTGGCTCCTGCCATCGGAACAGCGCGGTGCGCCGGCCGCAGCGCGCTACCGCGGCGGCCATTGGAGGGTGAACCAACGGCAAAAGGAAGACCTTTCTCTCTGTCTCTCTCTCTCTCACTGTCCACTCTGCCTGTCCAAAAAAAAAAAATTAATCACCTGAACTTCTGTTTCTGACAGTATGGAAAAATATATACCCTGACAGAAACTCCCAGTGAAAAGAAATAAACATGATGAATATTTTTAAAATATTTAAAAATGCATAGACAATCTGCTTGAAAATGAGGAGTACCTAAGAGTCAGAAACAAAGTAAAAGGTGAATCCAGGTAGATAAACAATAGCAGGGCCAACTTTGACCCTAAGTGAATCTGCTAAACCCAGATGAACTTGAAATTCAGTTTCTGAGGCCTCAAGCATGGGGGAGTAGAAACCAAGCCCAGGGCCTGATGACAGTAGAAAGAGTAATAGGAAATGGCTTCATAAACCCCAGAGGACTACACCTCAGTTTAAGAGTAAATTAGAAATAAACTTGCTCATCTCCCAAGGGGCCTGAAAAGAAAATCGCCCATATAAAATCGTTAGTGCTGACTAGAGGAGGTAAAATCTTCTCTAAGGATTCCTAGTCAAAAGCTAGCCTTCAATAGCCTGAATTTTCAGCTCTTCAAAAGTTTGAGAAAAAGAAAACAGGATGTCAAGTTGGTAGCAAGCTAGCAAAAGTAAACATAAGTCTCCTCTGAAGGATATTAAGCCACACACTAGGCCTTCAAATAGTTTCACAGACAAATGTACAAGAAACAATAAGCATGTTTAATATTTTAAAGAAATAAGAAATTGAAAATATTAATAAAGAACAAGATACTATCAAAATGATTAGGCAGGTCTGAAAAAGAATCAAATGAAATGTCTTAAAATGTAAACAGGTAATAATGAAAATTTAACAATACAGAGGGTAGCTTTAGCAGTAGATGAGACAGAGCTCAAGAGATATTCATGAAATAGAAGACACTGCTAAAAGAATTACCCAGAATCTATCACTGAGCGATTGATGGAAAATATGAAAGAGAGGTTAAGAGAAATGGAACACAGGACGACAAAGTGTTATTTCCATACAATACAAGTTCCAGTAGGTCAGAAAAAGGAGAATGGGTCAGGAAGAGGCAACAACAAGGAGACAATGGCTTATAATTTTCTAGCATTGACAAAGACATATACAGATTCAGAAAGCCCAAAGAATTCTGAATACAGTAAGTAAAAATAATACCTGAACATAGTACAACACAACCTTTTAATTCCAAAGACAACGAAATGATATTAAATTAAAATACATACAAAAGATATTACTTAAAAGGAACAAATACAGAGTGAGAGTTAACAACAATGGAAGCCTCAAACTGGGGAATAAATGTGCTGAGCAAAAAATTACTTGTCTATCCAGGGAATATATTTCTCAAAGAGATAAAAATAAAGATATTTTCAGAAAAGCCAAGCATGCCACCAAAACCCTCTTACTAAAAGAAATTTTAAAAATTAATGTAGAGGCCGGTGCTATGGCGTAGTAGGCTAAGTCTTTACCTGCGGCACTGGCCGACCATATGGGCCCCAGTTCATGTCCAGGCTGACCCTCTTCTGATCCAGCTCTCTGCTAATGGCCAGAAAAAGCAGTGGAAGATGGCCCAAGTACTTGGGCCCCTGCACCTGCATAGGAGACCCAGAAGAAGCTCTTGACTCTGGCTTCAGATCAGCCCAGCTCTGGACGTTGTGGCCATTTGGGGACTAAATCAGCAGAGGGAATATTTATCTCTCTTTCACTCCATCTGTAACTCTACCTCTCAAATAAATAAAAATCTTTTTAAAAAAAGTCAATGTACTTCAATGAAAGAAAATGATCCCAGAAGGAAAGTCTAAAATATATAAAGGCATGTTAAGCAAAGAAAATAGTAAATACACAGGGAAATCTAAACAAATATCGACTTAATAAAATAACTACAACATCAATATTAGTTTTGCTAAGGATGGACATATTTGATGATCCAGCAATTTCAATTTATATGAGTTTGTGGGTCAAGCATTCAGCCTGAATATCTAAACAGCAATTAAGACACTGTTCAGAATTTTCACGTCTCACATCAGGGTGCCTGGATTCAAATCCAGGTTCGGTTCGGGCTCCTGACATCAGCTTCCTGCTTGAAAACTAGCAAAAGCATAGGTGGCAGTGATGGCTCAAGTATCGTGGTTTTTTTCATACACATGGAAGACCTGGACTGGAAGACCTTGGCTCCCAGTTTTGTCTAGGTCCAGCCTCAGCCACTGTGGGCTTTGAGGGAATGAAACAGCAGATGGGAAGATAGCTTTCTCTCCCTGATTATCTGCTCCTCTGCTTCTCTAATCCTCTGCTTCTCTGTTCTATGTCCCATCCCCATGAACCCCCTTATTCCCACCCCATCAAATAAAACACACACACACACACACACTTTAAAAAGTGGGAGGGTTGCTGGCGCTGTAACTGGTAACAGCCGCCGCCTACAGTGCTGGCATCCAATATGGGTGCTGGTTTGAGTCCTGGTTGATCTACTTCCTGCTCTCTGCTAATGTGCCTGGGAAAGCAGCCAAATTTAGCCTAAGTGCCTGAGTTCCTGCACCAACATACAAAACCCAGATGTAGCTCCTGGCATCTGGCTTTGAACAAGCCCAGCTCCAACTATTGCAGCCATTTGGGGAATGAACCAGAGGATGAAAGATCTCTCTTTCTCCTTCTCTGTAATTCTGCCTTTCAAATAAAGAACTAAATCCTTAAATAATTTTGCACAAGACAAGATTGGCCCTTCCCAATCTTACAGATTATGAAAAACATTTATCATATTTCTCTGAGTCTATTCTCTTTTTTCTCCTGCCTAGTTATGTTAAAGGTACCACCATTTTTTCATTCACATAGTCTTAAAACTCCAAGGTAATTTTTTTTAAAGATTTATTTGGGGCCGGCACCGTGGTGCAGTGGGTTAATGCCTTGGCATGAAGCGCTGGCATCCCATATGGGTGCCAGTTCGAGACCCAGCTGCTCCACTTCCGTTCCAGCTCTTGCTATGGCCTGGGAAAGCAGTAGAAGATGACCCAAGTCCTTGGCCTCTGCATCACATGGGAGGCCAGGAAGAAGCTCCTGGCTCCTGGCTTTGGATCAGAGCAACTCCAGCCATTGGGGCCAATTGAGGAGTGAACCAATGGAAGAAAGACCTCTCTCTCTCTCTGCCTCTCCTCTCTCTGTATAATTCTGACTTTCAAATAAATGAACAAATCTTAAAAAAAAAGATTTATTTATTTGGAAGGCAGAGAGGCAGAGAAAGAGAGGTCTTCCAACTGCTGGTTCATTCCCCAAATGGCAGCAACGGCAGGAGCTGAGCTGACCGAAAGTCAGGAGCCTGGATCTTCCTCTGGGTCTCCCAGGTGAGTGCAGGGGCCCAAAAATTTGGGCCATCTTCTACTGTCTTCCCAGGCCATAGCAGAGAGCTGGATTGGAAGTGGAGCAGGCAGGACTCAAACCGGCACCCATATGGAATGCCAGCACTGCAGGCGGTGGCCTTACCTGCTGTGTCACAGCATGGGCTCCCCAAGGTAATTTTTAACTCCCTATTCCCTACTGTACAAACAATAAGTTTCCTACTCCTAGAGATTCAAATTCAATATTTGTACTCTTATTTTTCTCATCTTCATTACCAGAAGCATCATTCTTATGCACTCCCCAATGCTCTTTCCTTATGCCGTGCACTAAGCTTTCTTAAGTAAAGCTCTGCTCATATCCATATTGTAAGATCCCTCAATGTTTCAAAATTTCTTACAAAAGTCAGCATTTCTTACACAAGCATTAAAGTCTCTTATAATCTAGCTCAAGCACACTTTTCTAAAACCATTTTTTGCCATTTCCCCTAATGTCACCCACTCCATCTCCAATGTGAACAATGCAATGTTAGCACATATTATGTACTTGCTATTGTCTGCAGAAATGACATTAAGACCCAAGGTTTTCAATATACAATTTACTTTACCAAAAACCTTTTATTTCACTGTCTCTCTTTCAGCAACATTATTAAATGGCTAAATACCACCCAGGTAACTTATCTCCACTTCTTGATCACTTGCATGATCTCTGCTTGTCTTTCTTTCTCATATCCCTTTTAAACTAGTACTGTTTGACATCTATCTCACTTATAGAACTTCCCATATGTTTGGCATATTTTATTAGTTGTGTATATGTCTTATTCTTATTAAGGTCCTAGTTGTAAAAGCCTAAGTCTAACTTAGTCATATTTATAGATGTCACAATATTCAATAAAGTGACTTTTATATAATAGTTGTCAATAAATATTGTTTGAATTAACAGATACATTAACTTTAACAAGCACTTATATTCAGAAATCACTATACTGAAGATCTATAAAATGAAACATAATCATCCAAGCTCCCTGTTGTCAGTTTTCATTTTTAACCAAGGCAGCTAATGAGAAAAAATTATTTTTTAAAAATCAGGTTGGCCCAAGTCCTTCACAGGTTGTCTCATCTCAGATTAAGTGGAGAAAGTGTTACTTTCTTTAGTTATGTGACTCCAAGATAAGAATGCACCATGGAAATGAGTCTGAATACAGTTTTCATTTTATTTCTTATAGGTAACCTATCCAATTAATTATAGAAATCTCACATTATCCTTAAAAGTACATTCAGCAGGGACAGTGTTGTGGTACAAGTGGGTTAAGCCACTACTTGCAACACTGGCATCCCATAATGGAATGCCAATTTAAGTCCTAGCTATTCCATAGTTCAGATCCAGCTTCCAGCTAATGTGCCTGGGAGGTAGTAGATGACGGCCCAAGTACTTGGGCCACTGCCACCTATGAGGGTGACCAGGATGGAGTTCCCAGCTCCTGGCATCAACATTTATCAGCACTGGCTGTTGATGCGACTTGGGGAGTGAACCAGTAGATGGAAGATCTCTGTCTCTTTAGGTTTCTTCTCTCTTTGTCTTGGTCTGTTCCTACTCCTCTTCTGTCATTCTACCATTCAAATACACAAATAAATCTTTTTTTAAAAAGGCAGGCATCAAGGTCAGCACTGTGGCTTAATATGTAAAGCCATCTCCTGTAGTGCCGGCATCTCATATGGATGCCAGTTTGAGCCAGCTGCTCCACTTCTAACCCAGCTCTCTGCTATGGCCTGGAAAGCAGCAGAAGATGGCCCAACTCCTTGGGCCCCTGCACATGTGGGAGACCCAAAAGAAGCTCCTGGCTCCTGGCTTCAGATCGGCCTAGGCCCTGTCACTGCAATCATTTAGGGAGTGAACCAGAAGACGGAAGACCTCTCTCTCTCTCTCTCTCTCTCTCTCTCTTTCTCTCTGCTTCCACCTCTGCCTCTGCCTCTGCCTCTGCCTCTCTGTAACTCTGCCTTTCAAATAAATAAATCTTAAAAAAGGCAGGCATTTCTTTCTAGAAGCAAACTTACTTCTAAAAAAGAAAAAAAAAAGTATATGCAGCTATTTAATAGGAATGGCCATCTAATTCTAAGTTTATGGTAGCTAAATCCTCTGAGCCCTTAAAATGGCTTAGGATGAGGGGAATAAACAATAACAAAACAGGAAACGTAGCAAGACAGTTATATACCACCAATACTCTAAAAGAAATAGATACTTTCTGAGATATTGAACTAGAGAATAGATAATTGTGCCTCTAGATATATTTGAGCACAATTTAAATTCCAGATTCTAGAAGCATCTGCTGAACTATACACCCCAAACCAGCAGCTGTGTGATCTATTCATTTTCCCAGTACCACCTGGAAAAAATGCAAATTGTACAGACTTATTCGTAAAAGAAAATAAATAAATGTCTCTTCTGAATTCTTACCCTCCCTGTATCATAAAAGTTAACAGCCCTAGCAAGGGAGATTGTACAATTAAGAATTAAAGTCTTAATCACTTAAATATTCTCATCAGTCTTTGATATCACCTTAATGATATGATAGATGGCCAAAAAGGGAGAAATGTGATTTGCTGTAGAAATTTACAATCTTTTTAAAAATCAATTATAAAAATGAGAAGGTATATTGATATTCATATGTTCTAGGTATATAAAAACACGATTTGAAAATTCATGTAGTATCATTGGAATTTATAGAAATTGATATTTTTTAATAAAATCATTCTATAAATCTACACACAATGTGTTACCTCCTTCATTCTATATGACTGTAAACTCAAAATACAATATTCCAAATAACTTACTTTAAATTCAGCAAGTAATATTACTGGAAGTATTCAATGTGCAGATATTCATTGAGACAATGTGAAAGTAAAATAATAATCAATACCAAGTTTTCCAAAGATGAGGCAAATAAAAGGAAAAAGACTGATAAGAAATCATAAATCAGATGGACATATTAAATAAGATCCTCAGGCAATGATCTAGTTTAATGTAATACTCAAAGAGCATAACAAAGTTCTTCTGTTCCCTGAAGCTAAGTGAATATCTTTGTATGGTTTCACAAAACTGACACATTTGAATAAAGTCACTAGCTTCAGCATTAGTAGAAAGAGTATTTCCTTCACAGAGAGGAGAAGAAAACAAAAAATATGGTTCAATTATTTGAAAGTTGTTGGTGTCTCATACAGATTGAGTCAATCTAAAAGAAATTCTTTTAATATACTCTCATAATTATGCTACTACTACTTAATGAAACAAGTGAGAATACATGATTATTCATAAAGCAAGAGGCAATAAAAGGAAAAGATGAATAAAAAAGAAGCACTGGTTAAAAGTAATACTCAGCTGAGATATGCCCAAAAAATATTTCCAAAAGCAAGCATTTCAGCATCACTGTCATAATAAAAGGGGGAAAGGTACAACCATCAATTCTAATAAATGTTTTAGAGAAAACAATGATTATAATAAAAAAAATTTAGGAATAATACATTTTGAAAGAAAAAGATAAAAACTATAGTAGTTTACTCTACCAGATATGGCACAGATAATAAACAAAAGAAAACATCACACTCTATGATCTTACAAACCTTAAGTTCTGATCTTAGTAACCTAATGAAAGACACATCTGAAAAGTTAGAGGTGGAATGGACTCTACCATTCACTTCATTAGAAACACCAGTAATCCATACAACTTTTAAAGAAACAGAGTTCTCAGGCTGGTGCTGTGGCATAGCAGTAAGCAACCGCCTGTAATGCCGGCATCCCAGATGGGCCTTAGTTCATGTTCCAGTTGCTCCACTTCTGATTCAGTTCCCTATTAATGGCCTTGGAAAGTAACAGAAGATGGTCCAAGTCCCTGGGCCCCTGCCACCTATGTGGAAGACCCAGATGAAGCTTCTGGCTCCTAGCCTCTGCCTAGCACAACCCTGGTCATTATGGTCATCTGGGGAGTGAATCAGCAGATGGAAGATTTCTGTCTCTCCCTCTCTCTCTCTCTGTAACTCTGCCTTTCAAATTAAATAAAGGAATATTTAAAAAAAAGAAAAGAAAAAAAGAGGAGAGGAGAGGAGAGGAGAGGAGAGGAGAGGAGAGGAGAGGAGAGGAAAAGAAAAGAAATAGGGACTGGTACCATGATGTAGTAGGTTGAGCTGGCACTACAGGCCATTTGGGCACCAGTTCATATCCCAAGTGCTCCTCTTCCAATCCAGCTCTCTGTTTATGGCTTGGGAAAGCAAGAAGATGGCCCAAGTGTTTGGACCCCTGCACCCACGTGGAAGACCAGGAAGAAGCTCCTGGCTCCTGGCTTTGGATTGGCCTAGCTCCAGCCATTGTAGCTTTTTGGGGAGTGAACAGCAGATGGAAGACCTCTCTCTCTCTCTGTCTCTCCCTCTCTCTGTCTGTAACTATGCCTCTCAAATAAATAAAAATAACTCTTTAAAAAAATAGAGCTCTTTCTATAGCGTTTTGAATATAGTAAGTGCTTAATTAATATCTTGCATCTAAAAGAAAGTAAGTATGAAAACTACATTTTGTTACTATGGTTCAGTATGCACTTATTTTTAAATAAGTTCAGTTACCAAGCAAAGCAAGAGTGAAGGGGGAAATTGAGATGCTCAGAAAGAGTAAAGGAGTTAAAATAAACATTGCTGATTTCAGAAAATAAAGCAGAATATTGAATGTAGAGCTCTGAATTGAATTCTTCAATTCATTGAACATGTGGGAATTTGTTTCATCAAACATTATTTCCAAACTACCATAAAGATATATTTTGACAGCATCAAAGGACTACCACACATAGAGTAAGCTTCATGAAACTCCATACTCAAAGAGAATTTTATAGTTGAAATATAAACAAATTCATGAATACAGTATTCCAGAGTGAATTATTAAAACTATTGTTTAACTGTAACTTTTTGATGTGGAAAACATTATTTCTAACTAAAATCCATTGTCCAATTTCATTTGATAATTTTAATTTCTTTTTTGTATTAACTGAGTCACTAAAACAACTCAACTGTATATTAATAGATGGTCATCAAATAGGTCCCAAGATGGTGGTATAGCAACAGGACGATCTGAGTCACACTGGGGCAAAATAGATAGTTAGAAAGGAGAGAAGATGCACACCAGGGATAGACTGTGGGAATTTCTCAACAGGAAGCCCAGGAGAACAACAGACTGGGCATGTCCACACCAAAAGAGCAAATAAGAAAGGGAAGTGGCAGAGCCTCAGACCAGGGAGGTTGGTGCCAGCTCCCAGCAGATCAGGTGAGAGGGGAAATTGCAGGTCCACAGAGCTGCAAATAGCAGCAGGAGGGAGAGCTAGGTGAAGTGCTTTGAAGTTCCATGGCGGGGGGAGGGGGAAGGTACAGAGGAACAGAGAGTTCAGGCACCCCCCCTGTCCACCTACCTCCTCTCCCTCTCCCCACCTGGACCTGCAGCCAGCTGGGAGAAGCCATCTTGTTTATTTACATTTTTTGACATTAGCAAGGGACTGCTGCAAAGGCCTCCTACACACACGCTCATCAATTGGGGGGTGGGGGGGTACTTACCACACTCCCCACCCAGGAACAAGGACCACAACATTTCAGAAGAATTTCTTCCTCACCACACAAGCTGTACAACAAGGAGAAGTCCCGAATATCAAAAACTTGAGCCCACTCCATCCACCATTGAGAAGCGAGACAGGCTACAGGCTCTATTAGGAGTTCTGTGTACTTGCTATACTTGGATGTCTCTTTCTCTAGCCTGGGGAAGCTTTATGTTATTGTTTCATTAAGAAAGCCTTCAAACTCTTTCTCTCTTTCCACATCTTCCAGAACTCCTACGATCCACACGTTGGGTCGTTTGATAGAATCTTGTATATTTCCAACTGTGTCAATTGAAAATAGATCTCAGTAAAAACCAACAGTGGGATTAAGAGAGGGAGGAGGAAGTTTGCAACTATAAGGCTTTGCAGTTCTGCATACATTCCTACCAACTTACATCTAAGGGTACAGTTTAAAAACTTGCCTTGGGATCCCAAATCCCATTTAGCTGGGTGGTAATAATGCCATCTTAAATGTTGAAGTGATCACATTAACTGTTAAACTGATCATACAGATAGGATTAAGTGTTAAAGGGATCATATAAATAAGATCAAGGATCTGGTCATAATAACAGATAGAATTAAAAAGGAGAGAATTTTCCAACATGGGAAGCAATCCACACAGCAGACTCATAGAATGGCAATTGCTTTAAGTAACACTCTGACCTCAGAATCAACCCTTAAGGCATTCTAGTCTCACTGAAAAGCCCATGAGAGCATTTCAGGCATGGAAAGTAAAGACACTATGGCAAAAAAAAAATGTCCTACATGGAGGATCTCTGTGAGTGAGACTCCAGTGGAAAGAAATGGCCATCAAAGAAGGATGTACTTTTCTCTAAAGGAAGGAGAGAACTTCCAATTTGTTTATGACCTTGCCTAAATACTGCTGGAGACTGTGGACTCAAAAGGCTTCCATAGTCTTGGCAGCTCATGTCAAGAGCCTCAGGTGATCACTGACGTCATACATATAGTGTTAATTGTTAAATTCACAATAGGAGTCACTGTGCACTTAATTCCATGCAGGACTTCTGTTCTCAATGAGTTGCATTATAAGAATTAACTGTAAAATTTGTTCTCAGTTTGTGGTGCGTATGTGTGTGCATGCACAAATTATGAAATATTTACTTAGTAGAGTTGGTCTTCTTTTTATAAAGTTAATTGAAAATGAATCTTAATGGAGAATGGGAGAGGGAATGGGAGAAAGAAGAGGAGGTGGGTGGCAGTGGGGGCGGGAGGGGGATATGGTGGGAAGAATCACTATATTCCTAATGTTGCATTTATGAAATGTGTACTCATTGAATAAAAGGTTTCTTTGGGAGAAAAAAATGCATGGTCATTAGATAAGTAGCAACTATTTTCCTCCTGTAACAGCAGCTAAACATTTGTAACTTCTATCCAGATCTCCCACAGGGATGGCAGGGACTCAATTACTTGGGCCATCATTTGCTAATTCCCAGGCACATTATCAGGGAGCTAGACTGAAAGTGCAGAGTAGTTGGGGATGACATTGTGGTGTAGTGGTTAAAGCCGCAACCTGCGATGCCAGGCACCAGTTCATGTCTGGCTGTTAAACTTCTGATCAAGCTCCCCGCTAATGGCCTAGGAAAGGCAGCAGAAGAATCATAAAGAGGCTTTGAAATTATGAGACAGTTGGATGACAATATGTAAAAAAAAGTCATATTTACACCCTAATTACAATTTTAATGTTTGATACTTTGTTAATTTAAAGTATCTGTCATTTCTTTCATTTCAATAGCAACAAATACATTTCTAATTTCCAGGTAGTGGTTTCTCATACAGTTCTCCACAAAAAGGAGCCAGATGCCTCAAAGAAAATGTTGATTCCAAGGCTATGGAAGGGTAGCTAAATGATGAAACAAAAATGTACTTTTTGTCATAAAATACAGTACTGCTTAAAATAAATGAGGGTGCTTTGGCATAGTGGACTAAAGTCTCCACCTGTAGCACCAGCATCCCGTGTGGGTGCCAGTTCTAGTCCAGGTTGCTTCTCTTCTGATCCAACTCTCTGCTGTGGCCTGGGAAAGCAGTGGAGGATAACCCAAGAGCTTGGGCCCCTGTACCCACATGGGAGACCCAGAGGAAGATCCCGGCTCCTGGCTATGGATCAGCCTGGTGTCAGCCATTGTAGCCATTTGGGGAGTTAACCAGCAGATGGAAGATCTTTTTCTCTATCTCTCCCTCTGTCTGTAACTCTACCTACCAAATAAATAAACAAAATAGTAAAACAAAAACAACAACAAATGGGGGCATGTGGGTTATATTGAGGAGGCTCTCACTGGCCAAATCGGCTGAATATGGAGCAAAAAAATAATGTATTACAATCGTGAATTATGAAACCACTGAAAAATTGGTGTTTATAAGTTCATATGAATAAGAAATCAGTAAGTAGAGGGATGGACACATGGATAGATGGACAGACAGATGAGAAATGAGAGGTTCTAATTACAGTAGAACGCTGAAAGTTAAGTGCTATATGGGAAGGGAGTACTGTAACTGGCAATTTATCATTTTGCAACAATTATGGTAAATATTAGATAACCTAGGGGAATATTTCAATGAGAAGTAAGATATTTGCATGGCCTCAAAGTATCTCCCCACAGATTACTTACTAATTACAAGAAAAAACACTACTTGTACACTGCAAAAATTATATAATAATTTGACTAAGTGATTTAAACTGACACCAATGGCAGACAGATGTTTTGTACCTCCAGATGTAATAATTCATGCAGCTTCACCTGTTCAGAATTCTGGCTAACAATGTGTATCTTAAATCTAATCATGATGAAATATTTGACATAACCAAAATGAGGAACATTCTATTAAAGCGAAGATTTACATTCTCCAGAAAATGTTATAAAAACAAAGAATCTAGAAATGTTCCAGATTAAATGAGATTGAAGTGAAATTTAGATAGAGTCGGAGATGGGGGAGAATGGGAAGTAGGAAAAGAAAGTGGGAGAAGGTGAGATTACCAGGAAGTGAATCAGGGTGAAGGATATATACAAGTGTTCACTGTAGTATTCTTAGTTCCACAATTTCTATATGTATATTTGAGATAATTTCCAAATGAAAAGGTAACATAACTAGTCTTTTCTTAATATTTGCTAGTGTACTACATTATGTTATTTTCCTGGTCTTACTTTAAAAGAAAATATTTGAATACCTATTTAAATGACTTATAGAATAAAAGGAAAACCAGAAGCATTATATCATACCATCACTAATAGCTTGATCAAGGTACAATTATGCATGGTGTATAATATTTTGATTATTCTACATTAAATGCTAAAATTCAACTTCCATTGATTATTTCAGATTTCTGTCCTGAAAAATCACAGAACACAGTCAAAAAAGAACCTTAAAAATATTTAACACAACCCCTACATTTTGCAGTTTATGGAACTGAGGTCAGTCACAGAGAACCAAGACTAAAACAACAGTGCTCCTCTGGAGCCTTATTACCTATACCAAAGTATATATTTGGCAACTTGAACAATCTGAAATGTTTCAAATACATCCTTGCATACTGGTGCAATACAAAAGTATATTTTATTTCTTAAACTGTTATAACTTATATAATCAAAGTGTTTACTTTAAAGTACTTTACAATTATATATTTTTTCTTTCTAACACAATTCTTCAGATAAGGGGTACTAGGTAAATCTAACTTATTAAGCTTGAAAAATTCATTATAATCATGGCTGGCCACCATTAATGTCATTCTACTTAAACTCTCCTTATTAAATGAACCATCTGAACTAGATGAACACAATGGAATCCATTTTCATTGGATTCCTCCTAACAATGCATGAAGTGATTTTCATTCAGTTATCAGTTTATAAGCTAATTGGTTTGCCAATATTTAATTTTCAGACTACCCTTATGAGAGGAGCAGGAATTAGCTAGCAGAATCCAGATAGATACACCAGCTTTTCCAACTTATCTTCAAATCTCTTCATTACTGTTCCTCATTTCCTAAAGACTGGCAGCTTAGTCTTTTTGTTCACTCTAACTTCTGTTGTGGTTTTAAGTGACTCCATCATCCACATCTAAGAACCATGTTCCTTCTTGGTTTCTTCACTTCTTCATCTCTATCTTTTCCCGAATTCAGCCTCAGCCATTCAATCCCTTGGTCATAGCCTAATAACCAGATATAACACGACCTCCAAAATCTCCATTCAATCACAGTATCTGATGATTGATGATTTCAGCTTAATTGATCAAGTAACCCTGATGAATCAATTACAAAGAGTCACTCCTCTACTCTTCTCATCCCCCATTGAGTTTAAATTGCATGGTCTTATAAATATTATATGATATTAGTAATTAGTATATAACTCCCACACTTGAGTACTCCTTCCACATAATGTTTCTATACTCTTTCCCAGGCCTGAACTTGAATAGTATTCTGAGACAGTAGTGTAACTAGGAGAAATGAGATCACTTTAAAATAATAATCCTCAATTTCAAATGAACATTCAATATTGTCCATCAATGATACAGCACTGCACTGATAAAAATTTCATATTTTAGGTGATCCATTCATCAACCAATGCCACACTATTTCTAAGCTACTAAGTGACTATATTCCTGCCTAACTCATGAGAAAATAGAATCCATAAAATGGAAACACCCTAATAATACCACCAGCAAACAATATCACATTTACATCACGTTGTTCTTCTCTATTACAAAAACAAAAAGGATCTTGCTATCAAAGGTAACATCTTGGGGGCAGTGTTGTGGCACAGAGGGTTAAGCTGCCCCTTACAACACTGGCATCACATATAAGAGTACCCACCGAGGTGCTGGATACTCTGCTTCTCATCCAAATTTCTGACAATGCACCTGAGAAGGCAGCGAGAGATGGCCCAAGTGCTTGATTCACCTCCTGGTAACCTCCGCCTTCTCCCTCCCTCTTTTCCTGCTTCCCATTCTCCCCATCTCCGACTCTACCTACATTTCTGCAATCTATACTTTATAGACTGTACAAGGGCATCAATCCTATATTTTCTTATCTTTTTATGCACATTATTTCATAAAGTAATTTCACCAGATATATTATTTGAATAACATTTATATGTTAATGATTTCAATTTTTTAAAGATTTATTTATTTATTTGCACGGAGTTAGAGAGAGGCAGAGAGAGAGAGAAGAGAGGTGTTCCATCCGATGGTTCACTCCCCAAATGGCCACAACGGCCGGAGCTGCGCCAGTCCGAAGCCAGGAGCCAGGAGCTTCTTCCAGGACTCCCACATGGGTGCAGGGGCCCAAGGATTTGAACCGTCTTCTACCACTTTCCCAGGCCATAGCAGAGAGCTGGATCGGAAGTGGAGCAGCCAGGTCTCAAACCAGAGCCCATATGGGATGCCGGCGCTTCAGGCCAGGGCATAAACCCACAACGCCGGCCCCAATGATCTCAAATTGATATAGCTTGCTATGAATGACCCTTGGAACTCCAAACTGAAAATCTGACTCCTTACCTAGCATCTGCATTATGATTTCTGTCTCAAAGATATATCAAATGTAACACTATCAAGGCCAAACTCTTCATTCCTGATTCTGACACTATTCAAATCTTCTTCTTCTCAATAAATGGCACCAGTTTTCTCTCTGTTGCTTCCTCTCTTTCTGCCTTTTAAATAGATAGACAGATAGATCTTTATCAAAAAAGGGGTCTAGCATTGTTGTGCTTTGGGTTAAGCCACCAACTGGGACACCTGCATCCCCTTATCAGAGTACCAGTTCAAAACTTGGGTGCTCTGCTTCCAATCTACCTTCCTGCTAATGCACCTGTGAAGGCAATAGAAGATGCCCCATGTAATTGGAGACCCAGATGGAGGTCCTGGCTCCTGTCTTCAGTCTGAACCAGCCCTAGCTGTTGCAGCCATTTTAAGACATAAACCAAAAGATGGAAGATCTTCAAACACCCCCCCCCCCAAATGTCATGCCCTTCAAATAAATAAATCTTTTAAAATAAGTAAATGAGTTTAAATCTTTTAAATGAGTTTCAATCTTTTAAAATAAGTAAATGCCACCTTCTAGTTGCTGAGGTTAACTCAATCAAGATTTTTTTTTCTTGATTTTGTTTTGTATGCCAAAAATCCAATCTGTCAGCAAGACTCATTGGATCTATCCCCCAAATATATCCTCAAAACAAGCAATGTATAAAGCAAAAAAATTGAGAAAGAATGGACTGGTAAAGAAGGCAAAAATCCAGGAGGGTGTGGAGTCATGACAATGAACTTAACAATTTTCCCTAAGAAAGGGAGTGGTCAACTGTACCAAATGTTGCTAAGAGGCAAAAATAACAACTGAGAAACAGTGAAGGGAGTTTTGAGAAGGGTGCAGTGATGAGAATGGAAGTTTAGTTGGATTAGACTGAAGAGAGTGAGATGAAAATGTATAGAAAGGGACTAATAGACTAGATAGATTTTTTTCAAGAGGTTTTACTCTGAAAAATAGAGATGAGGGACTATTTGGAAAGAACTATAGGGTGAAGTGTGGTTCCTTTTATAGAGAAGAGATATTAGAACATAGCAAGGTACTGCTAAAAGAATCCACAAAAGAAAAAAAAAATGTGGTATGAAGGAAGGAGATGCAAACCAGTGCACAAGTGGACAGGTTGTTCTTCCATAAGTACAAATATTCTTTTTGCCTACAATGGATATAGACACTAGGCAATTGGTAGAGTTAGCAGAAGAGGATAAAGGGGCTCTTGATTAAATGTTTCTACATTTGTGAAGAATTATGAGGTTAGGTTATTAGGGTTATTTGTGTATCTTTATGGATTTGTATGGTATATGCTTTGGCAATTGAGAGAAGAGCACAAAAAAGCTAAAGAGAAAACATGCAAAATAATGTTAAAGAACAAGAAAGGGAAAACACCAGGAAATTTACCATATAGCATTGAATGTCTATTTGGTCATGTGTAAGATTAGAGCAAATAATGCACATACAAGCCAGTGTAGTGCACAATTATAATTTCTTATTTTACAGCCAAATATTATGGAGGATAAAAACAACATTGCATACTTCTTTGTTGTGTGCTCAAGTAGAAAACATTATTATAATGGTTTACACATCAAATGATACTCTTGTAGATAAATAAGCTTTTCATTTTTCTTTAAACAAGTCTATTTCTCTATAAAGATATCAAATATTAATTTGAAGATATAGACTTATGCAATTAATCTTGAACTGTGGTAAAAAACTGTACCCATTTCAAGCAAGTTTCTATTATTCTGTGGTTCGCCATTATATGACCAGAAAGAACAATGTCTTAATGTCAAGAGTATTTATTTAAAATTATATTAGGTGAGCAGTTGTATTTACAACACCAGCAGCACTGGCTGAAATTGTTTGCCTTCCATTTAGCATTTTAATTTAGAGCTTTCTAAATGCAGATTAGGGAAAGAAAGTGTCTCATCACCAGATAGTATACAGATTCTTTTAAACTGATAAGAACAGATACTACACTTGATCTTAGCCAAAAGGCTGAGAAGCAATAGTATATAGATTCTTTTAAAAATATCTCAATTGTGTTAGTAGTGCTATTTAATGGTAGTATATTTACATGCAACTTTCATGCATGGTTCTCAAAGTACTTAACAAGTATTAAAAGCATGCCCATAATTCCCTCATACAAAATCTCTACAATGTTGCCATTAAAATAATCCTCCAGAAAAGGCAATATATTACTATTTTTATATAAAGTAAACTGATTCTGGCCAAGAAACATTCCCAATAAATGAAAATAAACAATATCAGAATCTATGCCCCTAACCAACCCCCACCCCCATCATTACCACCAGGATATAAATATGAAATAAATGCATGAAAGTTAAAGGAACATAATCTATAAAACTTGCTCTACTTTGGTCTTTCAATTCTTGACTCCATTTTATTTCAGGGCAATTAAAATACAACTTGGGCTAAGTAGCACAAAGAAGTTTTCAGAGTCCTTCTGTCAAGCAAAGATAGAAATAGTTGGAAAGGTAAAGCTTTTTTTGGAAAAATAATTAATCATAGGGTATTTAAGAGTTAAATGCTAAAATGGATGAAGCTTTCTCATATTCACAAAGAGGCATATACTCTTTTGAAAAATTACCAATAGTGAAAACATTTCTAGTAGACGTACTCTTCATAAACAAAAAGTTCTGACCTTTTATTTTAATTAAAAAATGTCCATATGGTCAATTTTTACTCTGGATAAAACAAAATAAAACAAAATAAAGTAAATTTGAACTATCAGAATTGATGTCCATATTTTAATATACAGATATTCCTAAATAAATGTTCCTTATAAATCCACACTCCAATATGTTTTTTTAAAAGTTTCATTTATTTATTTATTTATTTTTGAGAGGCAGAGATACCAAATTTTATATATATATATATATATATAGAGAGAGAGAGAGAGAGAGAGAGAGAGAGCACTCATCTGCTGTTTTGACTCCTTTATATATATATATACATATATATATATATATTATTTGACAGGTAGAGTTATAGACAGAGAGAGAGACAGAAAGAAAGGTCTTCCTTCCATTAGTTCACCAACCAAATGGCCACCACGGCCAGCACTGCGCCAATCCGAAGCCAGGAACCAGGTGCTTCTCCTGGTCTCCCATGCAGGTGCAGGGGCCCAAGCACTTGGGCCATCCTTCACTGCCTTCCCAGGCCACAGCAGAGCTGGACTGGAAGAGGAGCAACTAGGACTAGAACCCGATGGCCATATGGGATGCCGGTGCCACAGGCGGAGGATTAACCAAGTGAGCCACAGCACCTGCCCCTCCAACATGGTTTTAAAAATAAAAGCATCTTCAACAGATTTTATATCTACTTAAAGCAGCTGGTTAAGAAATGGATCTGTTTTGATATATTTTAACCAAATTTTAGCACTCTTTTTCAATTCTTTTTCAACATAGACTTACTTAAATTTTGTTACAATGTCAATTTATGTAGCAAATACAACAAACAAGATGATAAAAAGCAATAGTTTCTCCAAGTTAGTGACAATAATGGTTTCATTTCTTTGACTCTTAAGGGACTATCAAATTTGAACTGACCTCCCAAAACAGAAATACACAAAACTAGTAGTATCAGGCTATCCAACACACACACATATACAGACACACACATGAGAAAAGCTGGTGTTACAATAGTAAAACTCAATTCCTGATTTTGAAATGTAACACAAAGACATTTTGATCAGGTGCTGGAATTGTGGCCTAATGGGTTAAGCTGCTGCCTGCAGTGCTGGCATTCCATAGGGACTGCTCCACTTCTAATTCAGCTCTCTGCAAATGGCCTGCTAAAGCAGCAGATGGCCCAACTGTTTGGGCCTCTGCACCCATGTGGAAAACCAGGAGAAGTTCCTGGCTCCTGGCTTCAGCCTGGCTCAGTCCAGGCTGTTGCAGCCATTCAGGGAGTGAAACAAGAGGATGGAAGATTTCTCCCTCTTTGTCTCTCCCTCTCTAAGTCTGCCTTTCAAATAAATAACAATTTTTTTTTAAAAAAAAGGTATTTTGATCAGACTTCATTGTCAATAAGTGATATGTCTATTTTCTGTATTTTTATCTGGTAACATTAGCACTAGGCTGATATTCACTCAATGAAAACACATAATTCAGAAGCCTAAGAGAGAGAAAACAAAATATTAGCTTCTCAATTCATAGAGAATGAGGATTGTAGTTCCACATTTACTATGAAATTTTTCCAAAGCAATCCAAAAGCCATGAAATCTGTTATGATCAATAAATTCATGTAAGAAACATTAGAGAGGTACTTATAGCTCAAGAAGATCTTTGGTTTGGTCTATTACAATATGATTGTCATTGTCACAAAAGATTCTAAATAGTGAGTAATAGCAGAGTGTATTATTCTATTTAATCATACTAATATCCATATAAGAACAGTATTATTATCATGATTCAGAAGAAACAGATTCAGCGTGTTTTAAGAAAAACTACCCCTGGTTGCATAGCAGCTAATATTTAGCCATTATTTATTTTTAAGAGTTATTTTACTTACTTGAAGGCAGAGTGACAGAGGGGGAGAGGAAGAAAGATCTTCCATTACCTGATTCACCCCTCAAAGTGCCACAGTGTCTGAGGTTGGGCCAGGATGAAGCCAAGAGCCAAGAACTGCATCCTGGGCACCCACATGGGTAGCAGGAGCCCAAGCACTTGGGCCATCTTTGGCTGTCTTCCTAGGCACATTGGCAGAAAGTTTGCTGGAAAGCAGAACAGTCAGGACTCACACTGGCCTCAGATATGGGCTGCTGGCATCACAAACAGTAACTTAATTTGCCATGCCACAATGCCAGCCTCAGCAGCTATTGTTTAAACTCAGCTCTTCTGATATCAAATCATATGTTCTCAATTAAAAGCTTAGAAAAATGGTAATAACTAACCTGTACCATAGTGCTAGTTGGCAGATTAGATAAGAAATAGGAAATTGTGCTAATGTCTAGCTTAGGGGCATTACTGCCAGCTGGTCAGTGCATGTAATCTTTTAAGGAGAAAAAGAATGAAAGACTTAGAAAGTAACATGAATTACTCAATTAAGTCTACATTTATCATCTTTATTTCTGCTGTTATTTATTGACTTATTTATTTGGAATGCCTTGTGACAACAAAAAAACTCATGTTTGACTCACCAAAGAAAATGTACTAAAAATCTTTCTCACTAATCAGTAGCTTTATGGCAGAAAGTTTATAAGTGAAAATTCTTGAAGTCAAAATTTCCCATTAACTTACACTTTCTCAGAATCAACAAACAATTAGTTCTAAGAAAAATACTGCTTTGCTAAATACCTCTGTCTACTTCTAATAAGGAAGACATAAAAGAAATATCCATCACAAACAGGGAAACGCCCAAAACAGCCACCAGTTAAAATAGCTCCCCATCCCATCTCTGCAAATAATGTCTGAAACATAACTGACACATCTGTTTGAACCGAGATAAACAACATGATTATCTTCTTAGAATTATATCTATGTGGTACATGAAGTCTATTCTCTTTATATTAATAATTTTTTTTAAAGAAGAAATTCTAAACCAGTAATCAGTTGGTTATCATACTGTTTTGTCAGGAAAGGATTTTCGTCCTTGTAAAACCTTTCCTCACACATTATCTTATTTCATCACTGAAGGTTTATAGGCTTGCAACTTTCTGTAGCATATGTAGAATGCCTAATCAGAAGAAGCACTTAAGAAGGATTACTGCAAACATGTATGAACAAAATGAGTTAATGGATGAGTGAGCCAAAGAGATAACAATACTGTCATCAAAGGATAAATCAAGCATCAGCACATGGCAGGCAGAACGTTATGCATTTGTCAAAAACTGTACCACATAAAAGGGTGAATCTTCACATAAATTATGGACTTGAAGGTTAATAATAATTTATCAATATTGGTTCATCAACTGTAACAAATGTGTCACACTAATGCAAAATGTTAATGAAATTCTGTGAAGGGAAGTAGGCTATAATGAGAACTCTGAATTTTACTTTAATTTTATAAAGCTTAAAACTGTTCTAAAAACTAAAGTCTTATAAAAAATAAACTTTATACCTGGCTAAGAAGCTAACCTCTTTATTATTATTATTTTATATAACCTTTTCATTATTATTTTACAAACAGTGAAAAGAAAAAGAAGGAAAGAAATGTTACATTTCCAATGAAAGGTTATAGTCATCAAAAGAAAGATTAAGGAGAGAAAAACTATGAACATCATATGTATTATTTATTATTTTGATTTCTAAAATCTACCAGCGCAAAAGTGCCTCCAGCAACATGTATAAAAACTTGCCAATCTACATATTAAAATGAAAGCCCTTCAAAACAACCCAAATACAAATGAAGAAAGCTAGGGTATACATGAAAGTACATGCAATAAAAGCACAAGTTTAAAATCATGGGAAAAGATAAACCACCTAGAGGCATGTTTTCTCAAAGCCCCAACATCTGATGATGTGAGCTACAGTCCTGTCAGGTCAGGAGAGAATAATATATTTCATCTGAGGGTTCAACACATTCCTAGTCTACAATCAGTCCAACATTTCAAGCTGGGAAATGATATTTAAACAAAACCGTTGTGAGTCCAATAAGTTCAGTAGCACTCAAATTGACTGAGCTATGTTTTGTTAAGTGATATAAACTGTGAAAAGCACTTTTATCTCACTATGTTAACAAACATGTACATGTGTTTCTCATAATAATGCTGTAGAACACAACCACAGACACTACAATCTGAGAAAAATTCTCAAATGGCTAGATTATTTGCCAAATCTCATCCTACAAAGTTTGTGACAGAAAAGAATCATAAATAAATTATGCAATAAAAACACATGCTGGGTTTATTAGATCAAGAACCTATTATGCTATCACAAAGTAGAAATTAAATGTGTAAGTGAGATCAATAACCACAAAGTCTCTATAACATAATGTAGCTGCCAGGGAATCAACTGCGTTGCTTCAGTAAAGACTGTGTCTGAAAAAGCAAGCAAAGCAGAGTCCCTGGATCTGACTCACTTACACAGTGACACTTTCAGACCAGATCTTTAAGGCCACTTTCCAATTCCATGTGCTTTGGTTTTATGACATAGATGTAACCTGCTTAAGTTTTAGAAAACTTGCAAGTTCTCCATGTTTGCATAGAGTTCTAAGCCAATAGATGTCTAATGATAAGGAGCTCCTCCCATAAAGCAGAAGTTGGCTCAACTCCAACCACAAATATAAAAGTTAGAAGTAGACTGAAGTCCTGCCAAAAGACTGTCACAGATGGAGACTCAGGAAGGGGAATATGAAAGTAACAAATCTAGCTCCATTTGAACAGAAGCCAGGGATAATGAATAGCATTACTTTTATAATTTCTCTTGAGTCTATATTGCAATTATTAAACTCTTCTCCATTTCTCTGAAGTAACTAAAGTGAAACTACTCTATCTAAAAGGGACATTACAATTTAACTATTTCTACCAACTTTACACAAAACAAGAACACTAACAACAACTCTGGTTAATTTAAAACTATGTTAAAACACAATTAAAAGGGAAAAAACTTTTTTTCTCTTTCTAAATCACTCCTCATGATTGATTCCTTTGGTAAAGACATTTAGTACCCTCAAAGTGTTGAATCCGATCCTTTCTAGCTCCTGGCTGGAAATACATATTCTGGAATATAATATCCCATATTACCATATTTAAAATATCAAGATGATAATACCTAGAACATGTCTAATCCAAGAGACTGAAATCAAATGACTTATTAATTCAGCTGATTGGTTGTAAGAAAGATAACTACTGTTCCCTACCTTGTATATTTGAGAATTTGTAGAAAATAGGTAAATAGTCATTTGATACCATTTATAATATGCAATTTCTTTTCTGCTCCAGAAATCAAGACTTTGCAAAATAAAAAAGTTGAAATACTATTTTAAAATTCTATATACAGTGTAACTCCTGAATTTCTCTTCATTAACTTCATGCAAAAATCATTCCCAATAATGAAGGAGTCTCATAGATCAAGACTACTTATATGAATGTATTCATATTTCATGCTGATTAGTCCCCATACACGTAATCTCTTTCCCTAGTGTGTCCAGTACATGTGTCTCTGTCCTAGATTGCTCATTAAATCTGCTATAGTTCATTTGAGCACTGCATTACTGAGACTGAATTAGACATTTTAGAATCCAAAGCCTATGATTCCTTCCTCTTGTGCATTTCTTATAAAATCCTACAAGCAAAGCTCTGGTACTATTGTAAAAATAATGTATCCAGTAGTCAATATGTTCTGTAAGTGCATAAACAAGGTTATCACAAAGGTAGACCAGTATCCTCAATGCCTCCATTGTGCATGCAGGTAATATACCTGCTATCTGACAAGTTTTGAAAAGTAGCAATCCTTACTCTTTTTAATGGAGACCTCTGAGACCAACAATATCTAGAAAAATACCATGCTCACTGTTACACAGAGATTTTTCCTAGATTAGTGTCTCCAGTCCACAGATGTGTGCATGCACACACACATACACATACACACACATATGCACACATTTTTTAAGTAACAGAAAGTGTTCAGTAGTTACAATGGTAATATATTCCTGCTTGAACTATAATGTTCTGAATCCAGTTCTTCATAAGTGACAGAAGGAGGTTATGCTAAAATAACACAGTGGTGCAGGGGTCTCAAGTACAGATTAATTTTTAAATCGTTACACGGCAGTAGTTTGATTTCTATCTTCTTTTTTTTAACTCCTATGTTATGAAAGAACGTTGCTGGAGGATGAAGTTTTTGACTTTTCTTTCAAAACCAGTTCTGTACAATCCCAAGGTAAGATATTTTGCAGACTTGACAATTCCACATTGATTTTCACTTTCCTATTTTTTTGAAACCCTAGGCTAACAACATTAAAAAATTGTGCCCTTTATGAATCATAATAGATCATTTTAAAGACCAATCTTTTATACATGTGTCTTTACTCATATGTTTGATACTGTTAACCATGTATACATATAAAAAAAGTTAACAGAAAACTTATTGGAGTAATTATAATTTTCACTGATTTGTACACCTAATTTCTGTATACTAACATTGCTGACCAAATGTTACCCAGCAAAACCCAAACCCTCTCATTTTTCATTTTTAGCAGTAATAAAAATATTTACCACTATTAAGTTGAATTCATAAAATAGTATTAACAGTAAAAAATGCATACACTTACAATGCTTACCCTACAAAAATAACAAAATCATGATTTCAGAATTTGTGTAAATTATTTAAATTTGAAATCTTTACTAAATTATCAATATCACAGAAGGTAGTAAGAAGCTGACTTTATGACATTTACAGCTGGTAGGATTGTTCCCTTCATACTCATTACTAGAACAAGTTAATTATAAAATATAAGGAGTTGTTATCAAAAGAACAAACTTAAATTACCTTGGTCCTCTAAATCTCTATTTTCTTTTGGAAGTCCTTTTGATTAATACCTTATTCATAACAATGATCATCAAGATGTGGATTTATGCAACATTTATAGTTTTAGAGCTTGGAACGTTGCCTTGATGCATCAATTTGTAAAGAAAAATTACTCATATGTACCACAAACTAACTGACCCTGAGGGAATCTACTAATCCTTGTGACTGATTTTTGATTTTCCAGCTCTTTTCTTTTAAACATCTTTATAAACAAGTATTTACTTTCGTGTTAAAATATTCAGATAACTCTTTACTGCTTTGTTTTGCTCGTGTATGAAAACTCTATGATTCATAAAGTTTTCTGTCTAGTTAAAAGAATAGAATACCAGTACTCATTTTAAGGAATGTGAGAGAGAGATACACACACACACATACAGAGAGAGAGAGAGAGACAGAGAGAGAGACAGAGAGAGAGAGAGAAACCTACAAGGACAGCAATACAGAAGTTAATGGTGATGACCTTTCTAAAAGGCATTTACCAGAACTCTAATGCAACTTAGTTTATTAAATATGATATTTTTCTGATCTCTAAAGCTTTTTATCTTACTTTGAAAAATAATGCATATTTTAAATATGAGGGTTCCAAATATTTAAAGTTGTTTAACTTGTTTTGTTTTCTAATTTTGCTCATAAAAATCTCACATTTTCATTTCTTGACAAAGAATGGATATTTAATCTAGATCTATCTATGGAAATGTAACTATATCAGAAGATCAAATATTCACATCAAAATTTTAATAGCATACTAGAAATTGTCTAGAAGAAAAACAAAAAAACCACTGTCCATGGCTAGCAGTGGATCTGAGACTTTCTAAATACAGAACCCAGTATCTTTGGGAAGGATACTATATAATGGTTTAAGCATATTCCTTAAGGGCATCATAGTGTTTTACTTCTGATTATAGCCTTTTGAATAGAGAAGGCCTTCAGTAAATGGTTCTGTGAAGCAGACAACTAATGACTCCAACAGAGACACTGAATTATTTGAGAAAAACATAAAACAACCAAAGCAGTCAGTTGTGTAAGTCAAACTTTCTTAAAGGAGTTTGATCCTTTAGGCAAAAACTAACAAGGTGCAAATAAAATAACTTTTAAAATATAAGAGAGAGGGAGGGTCGGAGAGTTGGGAGGGAAGAAGGGATTATCATTATGTTCTTAGAATTATATCTATGAACTACATTGAATCTGGTCTCTTTGTGTTAATATTATATTAATTTGGAAAAAATATCATAAAAAAGGAAAAAAAATCTAGTCAAAAATGTTCTACTGAACTTACATGAGTCCTTTTGCAATTGGAATAATCTCTTTCAAATTCCTTTTTTTACACCAAGACTTGTAGACTGTAGTGTTTAAGTGGAACATGGATGTAATAGAAAATATAAAAAAGGAACAAAGGTGAATATCACACCATCCTCCAAGAACTTAAAAATTAGGAAAACAAGACTAGAAAATAACCTACATATAATGGCTGTTGTTATATCCAATGGCATAAGAGTGACAGGGTCAAAGATTGGGTCAAAGTGACCCAGCCAACATGGAAAATTCCAATCAAGATGACAAAGAGAACCTTAGGAAATAGAAATATAATTTACTAAATTGAATAATATAATAGCCCTCATCAAGTTTTAAAAGTAAATTTTATACTTTCTACAACTATAGAGTATGTATCAACCTCTTATTCTTGCTACTTTAGTTTGGGTACTTGCAATGTCTTGCTTGTATTTCTACTGTAGTAAGTTCCAGTCTTATTGCTCTTCCTCAAAGCTAAATGTTCTTCCCCAACACCAATCTGGTTCCAAACATCTCTCATACCACAATCAGGGTGCTCTTTCTTTCTTTCTTTCTTTTTTAAGATTTATTTATTTGAAAGTTAGAGTTTCACAGAGAGGAGAGGCAGAGAGAGAGAGAGAGAGAGAGAGAGAGAGAGAGAGAGAGACAGGTCTTCCATCCGATGGTTTACTCCCCAATTGGTCACAACGGCCGGAGCCAGGATCCAGGAGCCTACTCCGGGTACCCCATGAGGGTGCAGGGGCCCAAGGACTTGAGCCGTCTTCTACTGCTTTCCCAAGCCATAGCAGAGAGCTGGATGGGAAGTGGAGCAGCCAGGACTGGAACCAGAGCCCATATGGGATGCTGGCGCTGTTAACCTGCTGCACCATAGCACCAGTCCCTCAGGGTGATCTTTCTAAAGTTTTAATCTGACAACATTATTTCTCAGCTCAACTTATTAATATTCTATGTTGCTTTTGGGAAACAAATCCAAACTCCTACATACTGCGAGTCAGGTCATTAGTGAGTTGATCCCTTCTTACATCTACAAAGCACACCTAGTTTTTACTGCTTTCTCTAGAAGTACACTACCAACCACCTATACCAAACAAGTTAGTTTCCTAAAAATACCATGATTTCTCAAACATTAACACATACCTCAGTGTGCATTTGTATTCACTTAGAATTTCTTTCTATTGCAATACTTTTTCAATTGGCTAGTTCCCATTAAGACTTTAAAATTGAAACCTGGCATCAACACTTGCTGGGAATTCTTGCTTGCTTATTCTGCTTTGAGTTCAGTGCCCCTTCTCACCTTTGTAGTCCTGTAGTATCACATTGGACTCTAATCTGGCATTTACATGTTATGGTGATAATCTATTTACCTACCTATTTTCCCCACTATCCTTGAATTCCCAAAGGACATTTTATTTCTTTACCCACAACACTCAGCACAATCCTAGAAGAAAAGTACACACTTAAGAAATGTATATTGACTAAAGAAAATAAAAAAGCAACCAGCACTTAAAATTAGCATCTTATTTAACAAACAGGATATAGGTGTAGACAGCTAACAAGTGGAATGAACAAAAAGATGAGAATATATTATGCTATAAACAACCCCCCCCCCTTGGAGAAGGTGGCAATGTGCTTTAAGGCTTATAGGGTTATGAATTTTTTCATTATTTCACCAACTTTCTACCTTGTATTATCAGAGTTTTGGTTTATTTTTTTCTCTACCATAGGTACTACTGAAAACAGAAGGTTATTCCTCAAAATTTTATCATTTTACATTCTAGTGAAACTACTTAAGGAGATTTCTTGTGAGGTTCCAGAAGTCAATAGCCTGCAGATAAAGAATGCTTCCCCAGAAGCACCTATGAACAATGGTTACAATGAATACCTAATATCCATCTAAGTGGTATAATTTGACCATGCTAATTAGGGCTGAAAAATGCTGCAAAGGATACTTAATCAGTGGGTCTGGGAAAGCCAGAAAAGTATAAAAAAGGTAAAAGAAGTAACAAATACTGAACTGGACAGATATTTTCAAGTCCTGAATAAAGTACTTTGGTCAACAAAATAGGAAGTAAAAATAATGCTCGACACTATGGCAAATAAAGGCAAGGAATCTCTAAACTACTGGCTTACTATATTAACATTACTTGAAGCATATGTTTCTATTCTCTAAAATTTAAGCCAAGACATAGTTTTGAGTCATTAGCCATTATCACCATGGTAGAACTGACACTACTGCATTTTTTCAGGGCCATAAAAAACAGTTCACTAAAAATCTACAAGCAAAAATGTATGTAGTTTTCTACTTAAAAATGAAACTAATGACAAATTATATGTATATCTAGTACATTATATTTGATTAGGGAGAGCAAATTGAGTAAGGCAATTTCAATCACATTTGGAAAACATGAGGGGAAACACTAAAGTCATTCTAAAAATATAAAGGTAAAAATAAGAGCTCTTTTTTCTGTGATTTGTGTATCTCACCTGATTCCCAAATACAGCTTATGGGTAGGCATGGCATAACACAACATATCACTGCTTGCATACCTTCAACTAAAATAATATTTTGTCATATTATTCTTAAATATAACCATGTGATTGGTGGGAGAAAAGGGAAAATAGTGGTCAAAATATAGCAAAATGTGACTTGTTTTTGCTGTGCTATTTCAAATATTCAACTATTTATTATTGATAGTCTTGTTAATTATACCTTTTAAGGACTTCTCAAAAACCTTTATTCTCCATTCCTAATACTTTATCTCCTCTTCTATGATGTTTCTTCAGATCTGAGTCATATTAATTGGGCAATACAGAGGTGGTCAGAAACTACATTAAGATATTTGCGTTTGCCTTCTACTTCCCACTGTATAGCCTTTAAGATAATTAATTAGATAGGATTTGTGTTTTTGTCAATGCTTTTTCTCAATGAAGGAAATGGGATGTATAAAACTATCAGAGAAGGTGATGATAATGTTTGGTGTGATGTTAAAAAGGAACCTGAAAAAAAAAGTAGCCAAAAACTGGTGAGGAGAAGATAAGTTGATCATCATAGAAATTGGAAGGCTAAGTAAGACAGTTTGTACCAAAAGGAGAAAAAGAAGGAGGACGTCCACATGCCAATATCAAAACTTACCATAAAGCTATAGTAACCAAGACATTTGTGTGCTGGTATAAAGACAGACATACAGATCAATGGAGTAAAATTGAGAGTCCAGTCCCTTACATTTGCGGTCAACGAATTTTGGATAAGGGTTCCAAGAAAATTATGAGAAAGAAAAATCTCAACAAATTATTCTGAAACACTAATACCCACATGCAAAAGGATGAAACTAGTTAAAACAATAAAACACTTCTAGGGAAATATAGGTGTAAATCATTGTGACCATGGATTAGGCAATATGTTCTTAATATGACATCAAAAGCACAGTAACTGTGAGAGAAAATAAATTGGGCTTTTCAAGATTAAAAACTTTTGTGTTTCAAAAGACACTATCAATAAAGTGAAAAGATAACCCAGAAAATGGAATGAGATATTTGAAACAACTCAACAGTAAAAAGAAAATTCAATTAAAAATGGGCAAAGGATCTGAATAGCTATTTCTGTAAAGAATATATTCAAATAGCCAACAAACAAATGAAGAGCTGTTCAACATCATTAGCCATTAGGAAAATGGAAATCCAAACTATATTACACTGCCTTATACCCATGAAGATAGCTACAATCAAAGACAGTAATAAATGTTACAGAGGGTGTGGAGACATTAGAACCTTTGAACATTGTTGGTGGGAATGTGAAATGGCACAGTCACTTTGGAAAACAGTTTGGTACTTTCTCAAAGTGTTAAAAACAGAATCACCATATGGCCTACAATTCCAATACTAGGTATATATTCAAAAGAATTAAAAGGAGACAATCAAACAAATACAGGGACATTAAAAAATAGCAACACCATCCACAATAGCCAAAAGGTAGAGGAGACCCAAATGTCCATCAAAAGATGAATGGATAAATAAAATATGGTGTATCACACATTGAAATATTGCTCAGCTATGAAAAAGGAATGAAGTAATGATACATGGTACAACATAGATGTACACCCAAAACATGCTTAGTACAAGAAGCTAGGCACAAAAGTCACAAATTGAGTAATTCAATTTATATTAAATGCCTAGAATTGTCTAAATTCAGAGAAATGAAGTACATTAATGATTTCTAGGGACAGGAGATTATGGATAGAGATGAAAGCAAGTGCTAATGCATTTCTTTAAAAATAGAAACAGAACAAATCAAGAAGGCTTTTTCAAGCAAAAGATGAAAAATCATAAAAAACAGCTCAAAAAAGGCTGGGAAGTAGTAACTGAGGCCACAGAGAGGGCAGTTTCATCTGACTTGCAAACATGGACTTCATGCTGCCAGGAAGCAGGGAAAGAGCCAAGTAGTAGAGAGACTGGATGTAGACCTAATATTGAAGATGATTGGCCATGAAAGGAACAAAGAAAAATCATCTAGATACTAGGACAATTAGGCACATTGAAAACAACTCCATGATCATTTTCAAAAATATTCTAAGGAATATTTTGGCATCATTACTTCTATAATAAAATTAATTTTCTAATACCTTAAGAAGATTAAAGTAATATTTATGCAAATGACCGAGCTTATATATGACATCGCCACCATTTTTTCAATAATACAGCTTTTTAAATTAAAAATCAAGTTTAGAACTTTTCCTATTATTGTTCTGAATCAATTACAATCCTCAAAATAAAGACCTAGATGTAATCGCAAGCAAAGTAAAAAAGAAACACAGGCAGACTCAATGTTTACAAGTGCCCTTGCTTGTCACAGGCTCTGGTTTCTTTTGGCGTCATTGGAATGCTACTCTTTATGTAGGTCCATTGTGCAGTGATGAATGAAATGGCTACTGATGCTTTCTAAATAAAAGACTCACTCTCCCTCCACAGAAGCAGGTGCTATCGAACAGCTACTGTTTGCACAGCGACTTTCCAGACAAAAACTTTACACAAAAGGAACATACAAATAATTCCTGGGAAGCCTCCTCTGTGCATCTCCTAGACAATAGCCCAGCTGCAGTAATGCCACATGTGTCATTTTTAAGGTCAGCTTGGTTTCTGTGCCTTTTTTAAAAAGCACTACTACAAGCATATTTATAAGACACACATCATATAGAATTGGACATTTGGGGTTATATTTCATTATTTGATGAATGCCTTAGTATCAGACCTTTATTACACACAATCTTTTGGCTGTTGGTGTTTACAGCTTTAACACAATTATGTATTGACAAGAAATATCTTTATAGCACTTTCTCTAGCACCCACCATATTTTAGACTAATCTATTATTTTAAAAGGTAGCAGTTGCATATACTTTACTTACTTTGCAAAAGGAAGGATTAGATTTGCAGCTTCTAAAAATACCAAGTGATATTATTATTGATCATAATTCAAGAATGCACACTAAGGACTATGTTATTTCTAATTTACTTCTGCATGTAATTTGCATAAATGTTTGCAGTTCTATACCTTAATGGTCTCAGGAAACCTCTTTAAAATAACAATCAGAATGAATAAAGGTACAGATGACACTTAGGTTTCTATCTGAAGTTGTATCAGTGGGTTTTCTTATTCACTTATTTCAATACTAACCTAATTTCTGTAGAAGCAGGTGTATGTAAAAGAAATTATAGTATAAAATAGCAGTGCTATCCTGAAAGTCAGAGGAAGGAAAATGAATGGGAACTTATGGGTTTTTGTTGTTGCTTTTTAATAATGCTAGAACACTGGTATGCTTTTTAAGAAGCATTATCAACATTAATTCATACGGGGCAAGTCCTCATATAAAATAGATAAGGGAAAATCAGAAGAACTCTAAAAGGAGGCTAAAAAAGAAACTATCTTCTACACGTGAGACAACACAGCTATGTTGCATACAATCCAGTAGTCAATTATCAGAAGTCTGAAGAGGAAGTTTGATATCAGAAGTTTGATAATTTGAAGAAAAATATTTTTCCAAGCAGTTAGTAGAGAGTAAGAATGTAGAGTAGCAGTTCTTAACCTAAACGTAGAACTGAAAGATCAAGAGAGCCACCTGCAGTTTGAAATCCAGAAATATGAAAATTCCTCTCACCCTTTATTTAAAAGCAGGGTTTCTGGGGATAAGGCTTCGAGATGTCTGGATAGAGTTGGATAGAATTGGTTAGGAAAACAGTGCAGTATAACGCAGATACACTGTAAAAACATTGCATTTTGAGTTCTCAAATCCTCTCAAGCTTAGTGTTTTGTTCTTTTACGATTATATTTTAATACACTCAACAAACGATTGAAACATTTATTGAGCACATAATATGTGGATTATATTTCATTTCTTATCCAAATGGCAGCTGGACTTGTATTATAAACGATATTTCCCTATCAGCTATGCAATCTTATTTGTTCTCATAAGAGCAACCTTTGAAATTTTGGGGTACTATCAAAAGATAAAGTTATGTTTTTTTAAACATTTTCAACCTTTGATTACACGGTTCTCAAAATACTTTTAGTCTCTTGATCTCCTTTTGGGTATCATAATGTACTCATGGTCTGTATCAAATATACCACCAAATTTGAGGGTACTTCAAAATGTTTGGGGAAAAATTTAATAGCTAAGTTTATTTTGGGGCAAAAATCTTCTGAAAGCCATGAAAAGATTTTTCATAATACACATTATCCATGAAATTTTGAATCCTCCTTGTATGAATGGATTTCAAACTTTTTACACCAAAACGAACTTATCAAATTCGACTTTCCATGAACTTTTTGAAGTACTCTCATAAATGGACACCAGTTAATAAAGTTTTTGGGAGAGAGAACAATCAGAGCCAGTATTGTGGCATAGTATGTTAAGCTGCCACCTGGGACACCAGCATCCCATATGGGTTCCAGTTGGAGTCCTGGCTGCTCCAGTTCCGATCCAGTTCCCACTGGCAGTTGTGGCCATCTGGGGAGTGAACCAGCAGGTGGAAGATCGCTCTCTTTCTCCCTCTCTCTGTGTAACTCTGACTTTCAAATAAATAAATCTTTTAAAGAAGAGAGAGAACAGTCTATATTGTATCATACTTGCTGCACATACCTAAGTCTTTGTGAGATTCTAGATTCTAAGGATACCAACATATCATCGGGGGAAGAGGTTATTTCCTAATTGTGGCTTTCACAATGGAGGAGAATTTCTTTCCCTTCAGACTGAGGAAAAGGCTGGCAGAAATCATTTGGAAGTCTGTTCTACCATTTATCAAAATTATTATATTATTTCCAAACTGTTAGAAAAGAAGAAAATTTAGAGATTATTATTGCATTTTCACTTGAGCTTTGGGTAGGTAACTCTGGAGTCTGGAGCTGAATCTATTAACTGTTCATAAAACCTAACATGAAACAATACTAACACTGTTGTCACCACAAGTAAATGTTCTCCCTAAAGCTATATTTCAGCTTTCTCCAGAATAACAACATCTCCCCAAATTCCAGGTATTAGAAAAATAAAACACAGGGAGTATTGCCTAAACAACAGGAGCCTGCTGGTATGTTAAAGAAGTGGTCAGAGTTGATAAACTGATCAGTCTTTAACAGATAAGGTCATTTCCCACGTGAGAAATGAATGTGTTATTTTTCGAAGGAAATCAAGAATAATTAGATTTTATTCAGATAGTGGTCATCCAGCTTTCATATTAGCTAGCTGAATTGTTCCTTTAACTTTTCCCATCACATCATACTCAGGAGAAATAAAAGGAAATATAAACAAACTATTCAAGTCTGCTACTACAGTATATCCTTGCTAATTTTACGTTAGAACACAACCCTCCCACCTTTGCCCATGCCCAGCACTAATAGGGTTGTTGGAGAGAGGGCAAAACTGCATTTGAATGAAGGAGTGATAAATGACTGACCCACAAAGAGACTACTGTCTTCTGGACCACACAGACTGAAGCGGGAAGGACCCGTATCTGCATCTCTTTCAGAGATACTGGATCTGGAATATATGAGGTTCCCTTGAAGGTATTGTTAGTTAACCAGACACCAAGAAGTCTCAAACTATCTTTTTTTTTTTTTTTTTTAAGAAATTTATTAACTTATTTGAGAGGCAGAAAATGAGACAGAGACATAGACAGTGAGAGAAGGAGAAGTCTGCCATCTGCTGGTTCACTCCACAAATGTCAGCAACTGCCTGGACAAGACTGGGTTGCAGCCAGGGGTGGGAAACTAAATCTAAGTCTCATCTAGGTGGTAGGAATCCAACTACTACCACTGCCTCCCAGGTCTTCATTGGCAGGAAGCTGGAGCCAGGATCTTAAGCTGGGCATCAAACCCAGGTACTCTGATATGGGACGGGGGCATATTAACTGGTATCTTTACCATTAGGCTAAACGCCCACCTGCCCCTTGCCACTTTGACGAGTTTGAAACTATTAATAACATTAAAAGTGATATAATATTTATATAAAAATCCATGTACAAAGTAGAAATATTTTCTAAGTAAAATTCCTAAATATAAATGAGCAGTATAAAGATTCCTAATCCACTTTGGTTACTCCATACAATCCCCTGTGTGTTGATATGTAAGGAAAGTTCTATGACATTGACTTTTTAAAAAATTTCACATATAAGTGAGACCATACAGAATTTGTCCTTCTGTGCCTGGCTTATTTCATTAAGCATGATCCAGTCCCATACATGTTGATAAAAATGACAGCATTTCATTCTTTTTAAAGGTTGTATAGTATTCCACCATGTATATATTCTACCATTCCTTTATCCATTCATCCACTGGTTATTTAGGTTGTTTCTATATCTTTGTTATTGTGAATAATGCTGAAATAACCATAGGAATGTAGGTACCTTTTGACATACCAATTTTAATTCCCATGAACATATATCCAGAAGTAGAATTGGTGGATCATACAGTAATTCTATTTTTACTTTTTTGAAGAACTTCCATACTATTTCCCAAAAATGACTGTACTAATTTACATTCTCATCAACAGTCTAGTAAGGTTTCCTTTTTCTCTACATCTTCATCTATACATGTTATCATTAATCTTTTTGCTAATAGCCATTCTAACTTACACATAACTCAAAATGTCACACTGTTCTCCCTACTTACATATAATTATTGTCAATTAAACAATTAAAAAATTTCAGTCTCATTGTTCTGCAGATGGCTTGCATTTCTTCATAAACTAATGCTAACCTATACATTTTCAGATAGTCTATAACTTGTAAGACTTAATGATATATATACATTTTAAATGGCTGCTTATCAATTGGTATTTATGCCAACTGAAATCTGATTCAGTTTAAATAATTATTCAGTTTAAAAGCAGATTCCTCATTTTTAGCTATGCTTTAATGAAAAACATTTTATGTATAATACCACTGCCAAGATAAGGCATTTAAGTTGTTCATCTATACAGGTAAAAAGTAGATTACAAATAAAACATAGACTCTAAAAAATCATTTATCACCATAGTATAACCTTTCCTCTTAATGGTTACACTCATTAATTCTACAGGAAACAATTGAGATTTGCTTCTAATATGTTTTCAAAAATATTTAATAATAGGAGCCAGTGCTGTGGTATAGCAGTTTTTGTTTTAAGATTAATTTATTTTAAAGGCAGAGTTTAGGGAGAGAGGGAGAAAGAGAAATTCCTCTGAGTCTCCCATGTGGGTGGCAAGGGCCCAGACTTGAACCATCTTCCACTGACTTCCCAGGTGCATTAGCAGTGAGCTGGATCAGAAGTAAAGCAGCAGGGAGAGGAACTGACACCCATTTGGGAAGTTGGTATCGCAGGCAGCAGCTTAACCTTCTGAGCCATAACACCAGCTCCAGCATAGTAGTTTGACACTGGTTGTAACATCAGCAGCTCATATCAGAGTACCAGTTTGACTCTTGACTACTACAAGTCTGATCTACCTCCTCCTGATATGCCTGGAAAGGCAGCAGAGCATGTCCCAAACTTGGGCCCCTGCAACCCATATGGGAGACCAGGATGGAGCTCCTGGGTCCTGGCTTTAGCCTGCTCTAGCTCTGCCTATTGGGAGTGTGATGGTTCTCATTTTCTTTCTCTCTGCCTTCCAAATAAATACATCTTTTAAAAATGTTAATATTGCAATGATTAAAATGTATGGAAAAGTTAATCATATAATAAAAGAAAATAGAAAATGAAATACACACTTCGGTAATTTTTTTCACTTAATTGAATGTCCTACAAGTCAAGAAGAATTAATATTAAGATAAAGGGGTTAAGAAAATGTGCTATAGAGCCAGACTACTTGGATAAAAACTCTAGCTCTTCCACTCACAACCTGTATGACCTTAGTCCAGTTACTTAAGAATTACATTTTACTTTTCTTATGAGGATAATATTCATTTTCCCTATGTTGCTACAAAAAATTAAATGAGTTCATAAACAGAAACATTTAGATGAACCTCTAGCATGTTGTAGGCACCAGATATGTGTTTGCTTTTATCACAGTTACAGACTTTAAAATGATTTAAATCAATTAACAGTCACACAGAAAGACACTAAAACCATGAAATCTTCAGTAACATTGAAAAGAAAAAAATATTAGAAACAATGAAATACTCATGAAAAATAGCAAGTCTAATATTCAACAAAAGGCAATTAAAATCTGAAAATAAAATGGGTGTTACGCCAAGTGGCAACACACTATTATGAGTGATTTCAAGCTACTAATAAGTAGAAATCAGAAATGCAAATTATCATATAATTAAAAAATATCAGGTAGTACACTAGAAGTGAAATTTATGAATGCTGAATACCTCACACATCCTTTATTTCACATATATATATGAACTTTTAAAAAACACATATTTGTTGGGCAGGGGTCTGTTGAGCTGCGGGGGGCGTAGCAATCCAGAAGGTGTCTTCCCCGGTCCTGGGGTGGGAGGATCAGCAATCTCAGCCCTAAGCCCCACACAGGTGCTTCCGTTTAGAATCCAAAAGCTTGGGCCAGGCGGTGGGAATGGAACCCAGCACCTATGCGAGTGGAGCTTCCTCAATGCAGAGCTACAAGCTTAGGATGGAAGCGGAGAGTGGCTCCTATAGGTTCCCAGCTACTTCTCCCTTCCACCCTCTGCTGACTCAGCTTGCTCACCCCTCCCCCTCTCCATGCCACACACCTGGATCAAACATTTCCTTCCCCTTTGCTTCAGCCCTGCCTGCCTATTTGGGCCTTTGGGGGTGGGGCCGGCAGATGGGAGGGGTCTCAATAAAGTTTTAAAAGGAAAAAAAAAAACCACATATTTGTCTGACAAGATGGATTTTGAGATTATTTAAACATTGAATATTATCATCTCAAAATGCCAAAATTCAAATGATATTAATCTTTATTGATACAATTATTTTCAGAATTTGTCAATGTTTCTTTAGATTTTTCATAACAAGGAAGTATTATCTTAAAATAACTTTACTAAAAATCATCAATGTTTTTGAAACACTGTTTTTAAAGGAAAAGCTCAGTGTAAACAACTTTGCATTTAAAAAAAATAAAAACTCACATTTGTTATGTAGCCATCTAACCTACAGAGTAAATATAAGTCTCCTCCTCAAAAAAAAAAGGCTTCTCCCTTCCAAAGCTCATGTTAACCAGCAACTTGCTGAACCTTTCCTTTTCCCTCACAGAAAGAAAATGGCATCACCCCATTCTCCAAAGGTCACCTTGAGGGACAACTTCAGACACTTACTGTATACTTCGCTGATGGCGAAGTGAATCTAGCTATGAGATTATTATTTGAGTTCTTATTTTGGCTATGCTATTGCAGAAAAATGTTAGCCATCTCTTTTATAAGGTCTAAAGATTAAATTGTGCATTCTACAGATTCCTTCATAATAGAATTAGTTTCCTACCTTGAAGAGAATAGAGAAATGAAAGAACAAGTTGGGCTTAGAATAGAGAAATGTTTTCCCACTATTTTTACACTTAGGACATGCTTCCATTATAACAACTACAGTCACTTACTTATGTAGATACATTCAAAGAAATGAATTGTTAGGTGATTTTTGTCATTGCTGGAACATCAAAGAGTGTACATGAGCTAAGATGGCTACATCATTAAGCAATATAATTTAATGGCACTCTTGTCATATACGTGGATATTCATTGACTGAAATGTCACAAAGATACATATAACTGTATTTTACTTTACTATAATTATGTCTTTACAAGACTGTTTCCCGCATACAATATAAGTATGCATGAGTTTCAAAATATTTTGCACCAAAATAAACTTATGTTTTACTTGCATTTTCCATGAGCCTTTTAAAGTACCCTATATAAGTTCTCCAATGATAGTAATCACACAAGTTAATCTCTGTAGCCTCAGAACAAGGGAAAATGTTCTACACAAAGAAATTTATGGTTAATATTTTCTGAATGAATAAACTGTATAAATGCATATAGTATATTCTATTCACCTAGCCTAAGAATATGTTTATCAACTATACTGACATATTAACAACTAATTACTTATTAACTATTCTCTCTAGTCATTTCAGTTACTATTTAGTACTTATTTCTTGTATTTCAATTTTACTATTATTCATTTCACTTCTAGACCATATCAATGTTTACATGATATGTTCTTTCATAACATTTACTCTAAATACATTAATCAAAGCTTTCAATATCCATTCATAGTAGTAAGCTTTAAGATTTTCTCTGGGGATTGGCACTGTGGTCTAGAAGGCTAAGCCTCCACTTGTGGTGTCGGCATACCATATGGGTGCCAGTTTGTGTCCCAGCTGCTCCTCTTACGATCTAGTTCTCAGTTAATGGCCTGGGAAAGCAGTGAAAGATGGCCCAAGTGCTTGGGAGCCTGCTCCCACATGGGAGACCCAGAAGAATATCCTGGCTCCTGCCATTGTGGCCATTTGGGGAGTGAACCAGCAGATGGAAGATCTTTGTCTCTCCTTCTCCCTGTCTATAAATCTGCCTCTCAAATAAACAAAATCTCTAAAACAAATTTTTTCAAAAAAATATTTTCTCTGTGTAAGTCTCCAATGATATGCAGAAGAATAGAAACTGGTCCCATCCATGAATATCTCTCCTTCAGGAGGAAAGACTGACTTTTTGCTTCTTGAGTTAAAGACATCTTAAGAAAGCAAAAGTTGTGCTCATGTTGCTTGCAACTTATTTCATAGCTCAATTAATCCTTCTTATATTTAGTAACATTTGTTAGTGATTATAATAAGTACAATTGCAAAATCACCATTCAACCACAAACACAAATTCAAAAGTTAATTATTGTTAATTAGAAGGAATTTCCATGATCTAGCTACATGAACATGTGTGCACATGCATGCACACACGCATACATACATTCATTCAGAGACCACTAACTAAATTAGGAATTGTGTTCCTTAATTCAATTAAGTGTTTATAGTATACTTCAGGGTCATTCTCACTAGAATGTGTTTTATACAATGACATTAACCATCCTTTGTTAAAACACATTGATACAGAAGTTGGTGTTAATTGGATTACTTGCACAGAGGAGTGAATGGGTCAACTGCAGCACCACAAAGCCAAGAGCTTGAATTTTCCTTGTCCTTTAGGATTTCTTTTAACTCAGTTGATGTTTCAGTCGAAATGACATTATTCCCATTAGCTTTAGGGCACAGGTAGATTTAAAATACAGGAGTCTTGGCATTAACAATTTGACGTATTCCCCTAAGGATCTGTTTCACATAATTATGTGACAAACCTAGCCCTCCCTGATTTGTATAACTTCACTAACAGTCTTTGTTTTTTAACAGAAGACTTTCTTTTTATGTTGCCAATAGAAAAGGTATCACCATTTGGAACAGTATCAAAATGGATAAAACTATCATTACACACAGTTCAAATAAAAACCTATAATGTCTATTACATATTCAAAGGGAGAAAACTGTTTAAAAATATTTAGATGATTATTCCTGAAAAGTATGTCAAAAATAATCAGGTAACTTTTAAACTATAAATACACATAGGGAATTATTATTAAATTGAAATTGAAAGAGCACTGGCCTCCGGCTATGGGAAGCAAGGTATAAATTGATAAACGGATACACATTCTTAAGTAATAAGTCATTGTCTAAGCTCTAGATTTTGTTTTGCACAGTGAGTTCAATGATATTTGCAAACTAATGAAATAAAAAGTGAAGCACCCACAGATTAGTAAGAGTGGGTGGGTTAAGAATGGGTTAAGAACCAAGGGGCTATATAATTAATCAAACTCTGTGAACCTGAAGTACAAAAAATAATAATTCAAGGGATAAAATAGCATAAGTCATATAAAACTAAAATACTTTTTCCGTATGATCTAGAAATCACACTACTTGGTATTTACCCAGATGAACTGAAAACATGTGTTAATAAAAACCCTACATAAGATTACTTATGGTTTCTTTATTTGTAATTGCCAAAATATGAAAGCAACCAAGATTTCCTTTAATAGGTGAAAGGAAATAGAAGCTGGCACACATATACATTGCAATATTATTCAGCAATAAAAAAAATTGAGCTTTCAAGCTATGAAAAGACATTTCATAACCTTAAATGCATAGTTGTCAGTGAAAGAGGCCAATTTGAAAGTAGGCAAAACCAAAGAAACAGTACAAGGATCACCAGTTGCCACAGGTTTGATAGGAAGGAAGGAGGGATGAACATGTAAAGCACAGAGGAGTTTTAAGGCAGCAAAACTTTTCTGTATGATCCTATAATGGGGGATACATGCCATTAATACATTTGTCCAAACCCACAGAATATAGAACAGAATAAGCCATAAATGCTAAGAATAGGGGAAACTGGGAGTGGGAGGGGGAGCAGAGGTGAGCGTATACAGGGAAACTCTACACTCAATTTTCCAGTAAATCTAAATTTACTCTAAAAAAGCCTGTAAATTAAAAAAATAACTAAAATATTGAATAAGCCACTTATGAATGACTAAGCATATATGACTGATTTCTATTAAAGTCAATGTATAGTAGGTTAAGCATGATATGAAACAAAAAGTATAATATGTGGAATATCTTGATACACTGGTAATGTCACAAGAATAGCAAGAGCAATATTTCTCATAAAAACAAAAACAAAGCACCAACAATAAATGAATGCTGTTTTAATTACTTTATTTTGCAATAACTGCAGGGTTTTTTTAAAAGTTCATAAATAAACATATATATATATATATATAAACTTTTATACTGAGTTTTTAAGATGGGAGCTTCTCCTATTTGACATGTGAATAGGCAAACAAAATTAGAGGCTTGTTAACAGGACAAGGCAGCTGTGCTTTATTTAACATGATTAATCAATCAACTGAAAATATATGAGCATATGATGCTGGCATTGAGGGAAATTTCAAGAAGCATTTAGCCTCCTCTGAAATCTGGTCTTATGTTTAAAATACAGAAACATTTTAAATGCATAATCAGATTAATAAATGCAAATGCTAAAGCATCTTATGCTGACTAATAACTTCCAAAAGGTTTTGCAAGCAGCAATTTCCTTGCTCGTCTAGGCAACTAAGATTCTGCTCTATTTATGTGTCTCTAAAGTCCCAGCTCTCTCTACCATGCCACATTGGCACAAAGTACTAGGTACAATTAATTTGCAGACTCTCAATGGCTTTTTCTCCTCTTATTATTTGGGTTTTGTGAAGATTGTGCCAGTAATAGGGAGAAGAGGCAGTTAGGTAATGTTCTTTTAAGGCTGTAACACTGTACTTTTCTATTTTATCTCATCATTATTGAAATATTTGAAAAATGCTAAGGGAACTCATTACTAGAAATTGCTTGCACCTCCAACTACCATCAGACTGCATCAGAAGCTTGCAGGTGGGGTAAAAAATTAAATTATGGGAACAGGCATGGGTCTAGTGGTTAAGACACTCTCATTCCACACTGGGGAGCCTGGTTTTGATTCCCAGCTCTCAGTTTTAGCTTCCTGCCAATGCAGATCCTGGGAGGCAGCAGGTGATGGCTCAAATCATTGGATTCCTGCCAACTTTGTGGGAGATCTGGATTGAGCTCTAGGCTCCTGGCTTGTTGTGGGCATTTGGGGAGTGCACCAGCTGATGAGAGTTCTCATTCTGTCTGTCTCTGACTCTCAAATTAAAAAAATTAAATTACACAAATTGAAGGATCATGTTGTCATGAGTTTAATTAAAATCATATATTTCAGTTTACCTATACTGTCTCAAAAAAAAAAGCACTGAAATAGTGGAATTACATTGAATATATATGATTGTAAAATGAACCAAGAAGGTCTCAACTTATCCTGAGTCACTTCCTAACTCTCCCTCACTTTTAAAATTATTTCTGAATTCATGTAACTGCACAGTGCTTTATCAAAGTTTTACTGTATTTTACCTTTGACTTATTATATGATTTATTATCTTTGATAATGAGTGTTCTTCCCTTATCCTTAAAAACCGAAAAGGGAAAACTACTCTAAACTACTAAAGTACAGTAAATAACATTCAGAAGGAAATGAAAAGACTAATGGTAACTACAATCCTTTCCTCGAAGGTCCATATTAAAAAAATTTTTGATTATCAAATAGTTTGTATTGATTGAGAGACACATCTCAAGGTTACGGTATTCTGATAACTATGTTTGACAAATATTAAAATAAGCATGTTCCAGTAGAGGTACCTACAAAGAGTCTGCAATTTACTTCAGGCAGCTCCAAGCAAGGTGCTAAAACCAGAAGTAGTGCAAACTCCATATTCAGCTTCATGATGGGAACCTGTGGCTGACCTCACAAATGTCCAGTTGCACCCAGGATAAAAAAAATTGAACGAGCAAGACTGGATTAATTGTGCTATAAACTCATATATTTTCTCCTGCTTACCACACAACAGCTGCAAAGCTTCAGTGTGAGCTGAAGCTACTAGAAAGATACACATAATGACTGAAGCAATGATACACATCAAGAGACAAAAGCGAGTTACATTGTGGGGGCCAGCTTGAAAACAATAGAAGCAGTGAGAACAGATAAATGCACAAGAACTTGTAATTGGGTGACTCCTGTTGAAACTTTTTTCTTTGAGAAGAGCCTGAAGCAACTTGTTAAAGGTATCAATAACATCCCATTTTGTAAACAGGGGATACAGTCTCAAACTATTAAGAAAAAAAAAGTACATCCATATCCTGGTATGTAAAAATAAACATGCACAGAGAGTATAAACTGCATCAACATGAACAATTCTTTACATAGTAAAGCTGAGTAACCCACAACATATTATATTTCTCTTAATTTTTTAAAAAAGATTTATTTTTAAAAGATTTATTTATTTATTTGAAAGTCAGAGTTACACAGAGAGAGAAGGAGAGGCAGAGAGAGCGAGCGAGCGAGCGAGCTTCCATGCGCTGGTTCACTCCCCAATTGGCCCCAACGACCAGAGCTGCGCTGATTTGAAGCCAGGAGCCAGGAGCCAGGAGCTTCTTTGGGGTCTCTCACATGGGTGCAGGGGCCCTAGGACCTGGGCCAGCTTCCACTGCTTTCCTAGGCCATAACACAGAGCTGGACTGGAAGTGGAGCAGCCGGGACTTGAATTGGCACCTATACAGGATGCCGGCACTGCAGGCAGCAGCTGTACCCGCTATGCCACAGTGCCAGCCCCAGATTTATTTATTTTAGTGGCAGAGTGACAGGGAGAGGGAGAGGGAAGGAGAAAGGAAAGTGACCAACAGGGAGATGGAGAGACCTTCCATCTGATGGTTCACTCCCCAAATGACTGCAACAGCCAGATACAGGCTAGGAGCCAGGAACTCCATCCTGGTCTCCCACATGGGTACCGGGGGCACAAGTACTTGGGCCATAATCTACTGCCTTCCCAGGCCCATCAGCAGGAAGCTGGATCAGAAGTAAGGCAGCCAGGACTCAAACTAGTGCTCTGATATGGGATGCTGGCATCTCAAGTGGTGGCTTAACCCACTGTGCCACAAAGCCAGCTCTTGATGTATTTTTATAATGATATTCTGATGACACAGAAACTTAGCATTCTAATATAAAAGGTGAAGAATGAGTTAATTTTCAACTTCCAAATATGTTTTCACTTTCTGCCAAATTGTATAAACTGATAGGCTAAGTGAGATGCTCTCCAAGATAAATGAGAGCAACTTAACCTTAAGAACAGCGCAGCATCAATTTTTTTGTGTGAATTAGCCACTGGTGGGTTTGCATTTCATAAATGTCGATTTCACACTTGGTGAACTGCCCCACCTACTGATCCAAATGAAAACAGAAGAAATTCATCACTAACATTTTGACAGCTTGTGATTTGTTTCAAGACATACCTTTTTACCAGTATTCTAGTCAGAGGATAATATATTTCTACCATACAAAGTTAACAGTAGGTCCTGATATAATTGTTTTACTTCTAACAAACAGGCTGTATAGCTTGTAGAGACATGCCTAGCTGCAAAATTATTTAAATATAATGTGCTCAGAAATAAACAAAGCATATAAGAATTGATCAATACATAGTTTTAGTGTATAAATTCCAAAATAGAGCTCTCCCAATATAGTTATTAATTTACTTTTACAAAGACCATCTGCTGGAAACTTCTAGATGAAGAGGGTATTTAAAAAAGATATTTTGAGACCGTGAGGAAAATGTGTTATGAAGCCACCCCATAGAAAAAATGCTGTGTTAACATGTACATAGATGTGCATTTGCATGATTCATTAGGCATAGATGATATAATTTTAAAAACAGTGAAAAAAATTGACATAAGGTCAGCATACTAGATGATATCTATTACTAAAGAAGTTAAGGGGTGGGCAGTTAAAACACTGAAGCCCCACACTGGAATATCTGGGTTTGAAACCCAGTTCTGGCTTCTGCTTCAGATTCCTGTTAATGCAGACTCTGATAGGCAGTGGTGGTGCTCAAGTAGTTAGTTTACTAGCACTCACATGGGAGACCTGGGTTATGTCCTAGATCCCAGCTTCTGTCCCCAGCCAGGGCCCAGTAAATACAAGCATTTAGGAAGTGAACCAACAGATGGGAGCTCTATCTGTTCCCCTCTCTCTGTGCCACTCTGCCTCAGAGAGAGTGTGGGGGGTGGGTGGGTGGGGAGACTGGAAGGATCATCAGAAGCCAGGTCACTTAAAAAGCAATTGAAGAATGAATACAAATAGATAAGACCATGGAGACTGCTAAAATCAGGCAACTTTCATTCTGTAGAGAAAATTAAAAAGATCTTTTTCAAGATGAAACACTAGTGGATCTATGGAGGGTAGAGCATTTACATGATAAGAAATGGTATATCATCAAAGAATGATTTTTCAAAAATAGTGTTCATTAAAAATGCTTATTGGCTGGGCTGGTGCTATGGCATAGTGGACTGATGCCTACAATGCCAGCATCCCATATGGGTGCCAGTTCATGTCTTAGCTGCTCTTCTGATCTAGCTCTCTGCTATGACCTGGGAAAGCAGTGGAAGATGTCCCAGGTTCTTGGGTCCCTGCCCCAGTGCAGGAGACACAGAGGAGGTTCCTGACTCCTGGCTTCGGGATTGCATTACTCTGGCCATTGCGGCCATTTGGGGAGTGAACCAGTGTTTGGAAGACCAATCTCTCTCTCTCTGTCTCTCTGTCTCTCTCTCTGTCTCTCTCTCACCCTACTTCTCAAATAAATAAATAAAATCTTAAAAAATGCTTATTGGCTCACATGCAGGTATTAGAGTATATTCTAAGGCATCTGCAGTCCACTTAATGTCTCAAAACTATATATAGCCTAATTTATTTTCAGTATAATTTTCTTATTTTTAAAGATTTATTTTTATTTCTTTGAAAGGCAGAGAGAGAGAGAGAGAGAGAAAGAGAACAAGAACACAATGTCTTCCATCTGCTGGCTCACTCCCCAAATGGTTGCAATGGCCAGGGCTAGGCCAGGCCAAAGCCAGGAGCCCAGAGCTCCATCCTGGTCACCCACATGGGTGACATGGGCCCAAGGACTTGAGTCATCTTCTGCTGCTTTCCCAAGAGCACTAGCAGGGAGCTGGAACAGAAGTGGAGCAGCTGGTACTCATATGGGTTACCAGCTGCATGACAATGCTGGACTCGTCAGTGTAACTTTCATGTTATTTATGTAATGTTTAAATAAATCAACGCGCTACTTATCTTCATTCTTTCTGAAATATGTTTTTAATTTGATCAACATCCCATCTTATAGGAACTGAATTAAACATGCTACTTTTAAAATGAAATCAATTACTTTGAAGATAGTGTTTTCTAATATATAAAAAATAACAGAAAATGAGGCTGAAAATTGTATATTTCCAGCTCATCATCAGGCTTTATGTCTGTATATCAATACATTGGAGCAATAACAAGACAATGGCACCCAATTCATATAACACTATAGGCCAGAACATAATTCTAAATATTTCAACTATTTAACATTCATGAAAACTCTAACTGATTAGGTTAAACTAGGTAATATTATTGGCCCTCCAGATTTTTAAAATATACTTTTGATTTGTAATTAGCATATTATATGTATGTATGGGATACTGTGTGATACTGTAATACATGTATGCAGTATGTAATGACCAGACCAGGGTAACTGGCATATCCATCATCCCAAACATTTATCATTTCTTTGTGTTGGGAACATTAAGATGATGAAATAGAGATGTAACAGGTTAGGTAAATTGTCCAAAGTCACAGAGTACATAAGTGGTAGTGCCAGGTTCCAAACCAAGCACTTGTTCCAAACTAGAATTCATTTCCTTTACATACTACATTGGAGCTACAAAATGCCCTAGCCACTGTGCAGAAAGCTGATTGTCTCTCACAAGTAGTTTTTAACTGACAGATGTCTCTTTCTAGTTCTCAGAGGAGTTGAAGCTGTGGAATTGATATGGTTAAAGGTGCTGTAAAGGTAGATGCTCAGGATTTATGATAGGATTAGAAAAAAATAAAAATATGAGGTTTTGTGAGGGAGAGTAGAAAATCAGTGTGGGGAGAAATTGAAGCAAAGAAAAGTACACAGCAAAAGTAATAACTCCAGAAATATGAGACAAAAATAGAAGTGAATTTTATAAAAAGAAAATAAAATCACTCTAAGAAACAAAGCCAAGAAACAAATTGCACTCCATCTATAAGCCCCAACAACCTGGTTTTCAGATATACTTGACTGAAACTGCTCGTTTTGTCCACAAATTTTCCCTGAATCCTTTTCTATTCTCTTTCTTCCTGAACTATTATTTAACCTTAAACACTGATCACCATCCCCACTTCAATGCTTCTATTTCTTTCTTTTACCATTAACCACGGCTGTTTCCCATGGTTCAACACTGTATTTTTGGTTCCACTCTTCTCACTTTTGGTCAGCTTAGAAAGCTCATTTTTCTATATCCACATTTTTAGTTGCCTAAAAGTCATTTGTAATTATACATCCCACTGTGCAATAATAGCACACATCACCAAAAGGCCCTTTGCTACTTCATCATCATCTGAGCCATTCTCCACCTTGTTAGGCTTCCTTCCTTTCAACATCCACTGCTATTAACAGTTTCTTAGCCCGCTCTCATTACCTTACCCCTTGGTTGCTAAAACAGTCACATAGCTCAGAACCTGCCTCACATTTCTCCCATTATTGCCTATGCCCAGGTGCCTGATTTGTTCAACTCAAGCATCACTTTGCAAGCTCCACCAAGGTTCCCTAATGTCAGATTTATCCTCATCCACAGAAGCTGTTTTTGAAGAAATGTTTGAACAGTTCATACAACCCCTTGCTGCCCCTTTTTTTTTTTTTTTGACAGACAGAGTGGACAGTGAGAGAGAGAGAGAGAGAGAGAGAGAGAGAAAGGTCTTCCTTTTCCATTGGTTCACCCCCACAATGGCCACTGTGGCCGGCGCACCGCGCTGATCCGAAGCCAGAAGTCAGGTGCTTCTCCTGGTGTCCCATGGGGTGCAGGGCCCAAGGACTTGGGCCATCCTCCACTGCACTCCCGGGCCACAGCAGAGAGCTGGCCTGGAAGAGGAGCAACCAGGACAGAATCCGGCGCCCCGACCAGGGCTAGAACCCGGTGTGCCGGCGCGGCAGGCGGAGGATTAGCCTAGTGAGCCGCGGCGCCGGCCTTGCTGCCCTCTTAAATACATCTCTCACTATTTCTCAATGTGCTTTTCTTAATCCAAATTGATTAATTAGTATATGCCCATCCAATATAGTTTTTGTAAACTCCTCATCTCTGTGCCTTTAAAAGTAAACAACTTAAAATATCAACACTTTAGATATTCTGAATAGTTAATTGCACATGTTTCTTTATTGGGGTATAAGACTATAGAAAATTTAACATTTATTAAAAGGCTACACTAACAAAGAAACTCTGATAGATGAGTGTACATCACAGCATTGGAAACTAGGTCTCATTAAGCAGCTTGTAAGGTAAGAACAAACAGTAAGGCTACACACTTGATCTTAGCCAAAAGGCCGAGAAGCGATAACAGTAAGGCTAAACCACTATGTTCCTAAATCTGAATATATGACATACATGAAATTAATTTACTTTAAAAACTAATTAGTTAAAAAAAAAAAACTATGTGTCCAAGTACACAGAGCACAACCTAAGTCTTACATTTACATTTTCCCTATTATTTTTCTTTGTATATTCTATCTCTTAACCCAATTGGAAGCCACTGGTAACCTTACTGTCCCTTCTAGACTCAACTAAGTCTCTTACTTGCTGTTGCCTCCTGTTTGTCTGCTGATGCTGGAAGCTGCAGGCATCGGAGATTATTTGGTAATTTAGAAATAAAGGTTGTATAGCCACTAATTTCTTTCATGCTAGCACTTGGGCCCCACCTACTGAGGTATGGCAGGCACAGTGACAACCACATGAAGTGACAGCTGACAGCAAGGGAGAAGACAAAATACCTATAAAAAGCAGACACAAAACTATTAAATAACAGCAGACGGGGCCCATGAACCTCTCCTGGTATTTTCTCTGTACATTTCTCTCCAACTGAAAACTGACAAGCAAGAACAGAGCAGCTGTCCACCCCTTTTTCTCCATAACTATTTTCTGCTCAATGAACACATGAAGGAAAAGGGGGCGGGAGGAGAGCTATTTCTCCAGTTCCTTCAGTTGTCTTTATGCTTAGTCCATGACTGCCTCTTTTTCCTCATAAAGATGCCCATACAACAGATCAAGGCGATATTCAGCTCTCAGCAACTTGGTTAAATTCCAGGTGGTTTCCTAAGGCAGCTTCTTAAGCCATCACCCTGTTCTTTCAACCCATTTTTCTGCAGTGAACTTCTACTAGATTGCACAGGCCCAAGGCTACTTCTTCTCTTATGCCTCTCATGAACACCCCAGGAATGTATAGAAGGAAATACACAACCACCCTAAGCTTGTGGTGTTATCTCTATTTTACAGGTGAGAAAACTCTGACTCCAGATTTCTAAGGTCCTGCATTGAATAAGTTTTGTTTAACTTCAAAGGCCATGTTCCTCCCCATAATATCAGGTTTTCTCAAAGAACATCTACTTGTTATTATTTGAAGACACTGGATTTAATAGTCGCTCAGTGCTTTCTATAGACCACGTGGTTTACTTCATCTACTATTCATAACAGCCTTGTAAAGTGCTTAGTATTAAATTCAGCTTCAAATCCTGAGCCTCAAAGCACCTAGATAATATGTTTCAAGTTACACAGGTAGTAACAAAAATAGGGCTTAAATATTTATGTTTTGAACTAAATCTGGTACTTTCCTCACAGTACAGAGCTGCTCCCAGAACCTTAAAAACATCTCCAGTATAGCATATATCATTTTACTCTGTAATTATTTATATGTGTTGCCATACACAAGTCCTAGATTTTGAAATTCTCAAGGAGAGAGGTAGCTGTTGTGCTTGGTATTTATATTCTTCATTTCCACTATAATGTATAAGAAATTTACGTGTGGACAAAGGATCTAGAGTTGGACTCACCAGGCTCAATGCCAAGTTCTATCACTTCCATGAGAGTTTAGGAGAGTTTCTTTAATTACCTTGAGCTTCAACCTTTTCTCCTCTTCATTGGGCTTCAATAATACTATCTACTTCTGAGGGTTAAAAAATTAAGTGAGAGAATGCATGCAATGTGCTTAGCACAGTGACTAGTACACACCAACCATTCAGTGAATCTTATTGGCTGTTATTCTTGTTATTGTACAGGTCATTCACCTCAGGAACTACTTCTCTCAGCACTACAGTGGTCTGCCCTATGAAGGTTTCCCAGATGAGGCATAGCTAGAAATATCTCCCTGTGCTCCTGTTGAATCTTACTCAACACTAGTTGTATGTTTAATGTCCATCTCCTGGGGCTGGCGCCATGGCTCACTAGGCTAATCCTCCGCCTGCCACGCCGGCACACCAGGTTCTAGTCCTGGTCGGGGCGACGGATTCTGTCCTGGTTGCTCCTCTTCCAATCCAGCTCTCTGCTGTGGCCCGGGAGTGCAGTGGAGGATGGCCCAAGTCCTTGGATCCTGCTTCGGATTGGCACAGTGCGCCGGCCACAGCAGCCATTGTGGGGGTGAACCAACGGAAAAGGAAGACCTTTCTCTCAGTCTCTCTCTCTCTCTTACTGTCTAACTCTGCCTGTCAAAAAAAAAAATCCATTTCCTGGGGCCAGTGCAGTGGCTCACTTGGTTAATCCTCCACTTGTGGCACCGGCATCCCATACGGGTGCCAGGTTCTAGTCTCGGCTGCTCCTCTTCCAATCCAGCTGTCTGCTGTAGCCCAGGAGGGCAGTGGAGGATGGCCCAAGTCCTTAGGCCCCTGCACCCACATGGGAGACCAGGAGGAAGCACCTGGCCCCTGGCTTGGGATTGGTGCAGTGGCGGCCGTAGCAGCAATTAGGGGAGTGAACCAATGGAAGGAAGACCTTTCTCTCTGTCTGTCTCTCTCACTGTCCATAACTCTACCTGTCAAATAAACTTTAAAAAATTTTAAAATAAAATATCCATCTCCTTTGCAATAAGAAATATTTCTTCAGAGCAGGAACTATCTTATTCAGTTTGTAACATCATCCTCATTAGCCCTTACATGCATGTTTAAACCTCTCTACCTGGAATAGCCTTTTCTATCTTTGCTACCAGGAAAATCCTTTTGGCACTTCTTCAGAACCAAAATTACTTCCAATGTGAGAACTTCTCAACAAAGCCAAGACTGCCAGGGCAGTTTTTCACACCTCAGCTAAATGAGGGGACTTCAAAAAATTCATGGAAAGGAGATTAAAGATAATGTAGTGGTGAGTATTTGGTCTGGTATCTAAACCACCTTAGGACACCCATGTCCCACATCAGAGTACCTGGGATCATTTCCTGGCGCCAGCTTCTGATTCCAGTTTCCTGCTAATGTAGACCCTGGAAGGCAATGATGATGGCTCAAATGGTTAAGTAACTGCCATAATGCAGGAGACATAGATTGAGTTTCTGGCTCCTGGCTTTGAACACCCAACCATTGCCAACATTTAGAGAGTGAATCAGCAGATGGAAGCTATCTCTATCTTGCTTCTCAGTCTCTCAAAATAAATAATTAAAAGTTTAAAAGAATGTGTATTTTCCACCAACCTTTTGCAAATCCCTCTTAGTACTTATTATACTATATGTACAATTTATTTAACTTACTGGTTCATCTGATCTCCCATCTCTCTCACTAGACTGTGAATTCTTTCATGTCAGGAATCCCATTTTATTTACTGGTTTAGCCCCAGTACAAAGAGAATATAATATATATCAGATACTAAAGGTCTATTTATTTGGATGACTAGTGAATACATGAGCAAGCAAGGACTAACCAATAAATGATACACTTAAGTAGAATTTGAAGGATTATGAAGTAACTTAAGCTTGTTTATCTTTTATGGATTGTTGTGACTACTATAATTATTATAGAAAAGGATATTTTAAAGGATTTATTTATTTATTTGAAAGGCAAAATTACAGAGGGGAGGAGAGAGAGAGAGAACTGAGAGAGAGAGAGAGAGAGAGAGAGGTTTCTTATCTGCTGGTTCACTCCCCAAATGGCTGCATGGCCTGAGTTGGGCCAATCTGAAGCCAGGAGCCTGAAACTTCCTTTGGGTCTCCCACAGGGGTGCGGTGGCCCAGGGACTTGGGCCATCTTCTACTGCTTTTCCAGGCCTTAGCAGAGAGCTGGATTGGAAGTGAAGCAGCCAGGACTTGAACTGGAGTCCATATGGGATGCTGGCACTGTAAGTGGAAGCTTTACCCATTATGCCACAGTGCCGACTCCAGAAAAGGATATTTTTACCAGAAATTAACATACTCATGTATTATTTTACTTTGAAGAGAGAAAAGTGTACATGTAAGTGGATACTGAAGTCAGGAGAAATAAGATTTGTTTATAAAAAAGAATCATTTTTCAGCATGATCAAAATCAATAATATATTAGGACAATTTTTTAAAAAGATAAAAATTTAAATTGTTTCCTCTTTGAATACAGGCATACATTTGTGTAGAACACAGCAAACAAGAGAAGATAGGAAGAAGGCCAGAAATGACAAACAAAGTAAAAAGGAAAATGCTAAACAAAGGTAAAGAGAAAAAGAGTTTGGCTTGCATTTGAACACTAGAATGGAAAAGATATATATGTCTTCTTTAACAGAATTACAATGTTTCCTGTCTTTGGTCTAATTTTGTTCAGTATGAAAAGTTTTACAAATTCTAAATTTAATTCATAACAATGAAAATAATACCCTAAAATTTAATATAATATTTTCCTTTAAGAAAATCATTCTCTACTTCTCCCTATTCTACTTTTTGATGACTTTGGAACAAATAAAATAAGAACTGTAAATGTGAAGAAATGTTAGAGCGCAATTCATTTTTGTCTCATCTCATAATTAATATATTGAAAAGTGATCAGTGATAGAGTGAGTTAAAACAATATGGAAAGGAGGAGCATATTTAATGTAGATCAATTACTTAAAGTCTATTGAATCAATATGCTACAGGAAAATGTCAATTTCACCTGTTGCTTTATTAACATTGCTTGTTTCAACAAGTGTAAATTATATTGAAGCTTTGCACTCAGATACTTTGAGGGTGCTTTTTAAAGTCTGTACAAGCGTGAGCCACATGTAACCGATGCACATGTATATGTATTCATTACAAATTATTGCTTTTTTCACTGGAAAGTAAAGATAATGGATAAAACTTTTACTAATGTACTCAAGATTGGCAATATAAAAACTTGTAATGCTTAAATACACAGAGTTAAGCCAATGTGTAAATGAGTAGTTAAGACTATAGATACATGGATTAGATTTGACCTACTGAGTGACAACAGAGTCTCAGCCAGTGAGACTAAAACACATTCATGGATTAACGACTTGAATTATCAAGACAGCATTTGTTCATCAACATTTAAAAAATATAGAAAAGATAATTACATCTATGCATTATTTCTCTCTCTGATTTTGGACTGTTCATTCTGAAGTCAAGAAAAAATTAAACTTTCATGAAATATTGAACTAGGTTTGGAAAATCAACATTCTCCCAAATGCAGAGCCACACAAATACACTGCTAAATAGCACCATATTGGCCAAGCAAGGTGGAAAAATTCAAGTCTATAGGTACAACTTTCAATATCTAATGTTTTCAGCATCTTCTTCCATTATTCAGAGCCCCCAAAAAAGGTAGGAGGAAACAAAAGGAAAGTTCAACCTTGATGGAATCCATACTACTAATAAATATATTTGGCTTGGAGTTTTAAACAGATCATAAATCTCCCCAACTCCTGTATTTACTCAGTTTTGTATTATGTTAGCTAATTCAAATAAATATGCATACCCTGAGCATTTTGCCACTGAAGAAGTCAGTCAAGAAATAGCTGAACTAAACAGCCACTGATGCTGTGCAGGGAACAAAATAAATAGATGACCTGTTTCCTATCCTCAAGAAGCCAGACACAGGTTAAGGACACCAAAGAGAACATTTAAAAGTAACTCAAGGGCATTTAGAAAACAAAATGCACACATTAATAGAAAGCATATTAAGAAAATGAAAGGTTCCACTCAGGCATAGTTAATTCTCCTCAGTATTCTCAAAGCTGGTATCAGGAATAATTAGAAGAGGTAAACAAGATTGTAAAGGAGGTAAGAGCCACTGTGATTAGATAAGTCGGAGGCATCACATATTTCATTTATGGAAGTTATACATGACAGGCATGTGAGTAGACTACATAACTCATGAGTGAAGATAACCAAATCAGCTTGGCTGAAGGAAGAATATAGTTCAAACTGTGAACACTGAGATTTAAAGCAATGAGGGTTAAATGGTAAACTGGTAGAGAATAATGGCAGATGACAAGTAGAACACGCAAGGAATTATTTTTATTTTCATAATAGTGCTATAGGCATTTTTCATTTAAAGCAAATACAATTTTACAAAACTCATAAAATAGGCATCTGTGTTAAGTGTTTTATAGAATCTCATGTTTTTGGACACCTAAATCACTATAAGTAATCAAGAGAGAAGAATCAATAACATTTATCTAAAAGATGCAGGATTAAATGAATCTTGAAATTTTAGCCACCTCTTTACTGAAAAAAGAGGAAATTTCAATTCCAAAGTTGTCAGACCTTTACTTTGAAAATGGACAATTTGGAAATATCACATTCCTACTACTGATGTCCTTTTTAGCCAATGTCTTCTAAACAATGGCTAAAGCCAATCCCTGAGTCTTTTTCTTCATTTGTCATTAGCATTATCCTCCTTCATTCACAAGTATGACTTTTACCGCACCATAAGTGACATATACACAGTTTCATAATGGACATCAACAGAAAGATAATACCAAACATTGCATTTCAGACCTTTTTCACAAGAAAGACAAAGCAACTGATATACATACTAACGTTTTACAGATTTACTATATGGTCCTTATTCTGATGGAACTCATTATTCAAATATGGAAGAAAAGCAGACAGAAGTCATGAGAACAAATTGCCAGCAGTGTGATACTCAAAATTAGACACTGTTTTGTTTTTTTTTTTAAATATTTATTTGAAAGACGGGGCGGGGGGAGTACAGGTGGGGAGAGATAGAGAGAGAGAGAGAGTTATTCCATCCACTGGTTTACTCCCCAAATGGCCACAACAGCCAGGGCTGCACCAGACTGAATCCAGGAGCCAGGAGCTTCTTCTGGGTCTCCCACATGGGTGCAAGGGCCCCAAACTCTTGAGACATTTTCCATTTCTTTCCCAGGCACATGAGCAGGGATCTGGAAGTGGTGTCCATATGGGATGCCGGTGCTGCAGGTGGAGGCTTAACCTATGCCACAACGCCGACCCCCCCAAATTAGACTTTTAATTACTAGCTTTGTAACCATAAGTAGATACATTTCTGGTCAACAGTTTCTTCATCTACAACATAAGATTGCTGCACTGAATGCTAGCCCACTTATAGACTCTATAAGAAAGTTGCCCAAAGGTATCAAGCATAGTCCATGAAAACAGATGAGAAAAAGACTACATCTCTAGACTTAAAAATGCCTGCTGCTATACCATTACTTACAGTGATAGAAATGATCACTATTACCACAGCTACCATGTGGTGGGTACTGTTTCAAACATTTCACGTAAATTAACTAAATTGTCACAATAAGCCCAATCGATACATGCTGTTATTATCCCCATCTTTCAGATGAAGTGACTTCATCTATCTTACCCAAGATCACACCAGTTAAAAAGTGCTAAAACTGCATTTTGAACCCAAAAGTCCAGCTCCTGAATCTGACTTCCTAATCCTGCTTCTCTAACTAATCCAGCCCTGTATGCTAATAGGAATTTCACCTTACTTTTTCCCATGATGAGCATAAAGTATAAATAAAGCAAGTGAAACTGCCTAATGTTTCTTCTGTCATGAAAGACTATTCTCAGCAGAGAAATGCATATACATCAATGTTTCATTTTCACCATCAAAAATAATTAGAAAATTAATTTCTTTGGCTTCACTCAAGAATGAAGACAATTACTAATATTAAAGAAATCCAGTATTATGAACTTAAACTGATTAATATGTCCTCCACAAACAGAATGATCATTTTTGTTCCCTATAGAAATAAGACAAAATTATAGATAATTATTAAAAATGAATTTATTCTAAGACAACTGTTATTTTCCCCCAAATAAAAAAATCTACTCAGTACACTATAATACAAAACATATGAGTGAAATGTTTTAATTTTTCCTCCTCTTGTGATAAATAACATGAAGTCTATTCACATATTCTAAACTGGAATATCACAGAGGTTAAAGGCTTACATATATATTACTATTACTATTTTTATTGAGGTAAGTATAAACATTTCTTCAGACTATAGCTATCTTTATTAACTGACAAAATATACAACTTCAATCACAGGAACCAGAATTTAAGGATGTCCTTTAAGGAATAAGCATTTTCTTCTTCCTCTGTAAAATGCTGTCATTTAACTATGAAGACAGCCTCCTACAATTTAATCTGATAAAAACTAAGTCAGCATTAGTGGACAAGGACATTTGTAATAGCATGAACTATACAAATGATAGCTGGGTGTGTACCTTACACATTTTAGCACTAAAATCACCATCCCACCTTTAATGTTTATACTATCCTTTGAAATATCTTTTCAAAGGAAGAACATTAAAAGCTTGACATTTAATATAATCAAAATGATCACAATCATCAGATGAAATGAGAAAATCCAAAAAAGTACATAAGACACCAAAGATTGTTAACAAAATGGAGATGACGATCAAGGTAGGGGTATGAATATAGGCCTGCCTGGAGAACCAGCAATGACAGTTCAAGGTCTTCTCAAGACTGGTGAAATTCACTAACTCTCAGAAAATGAAGAAGACTTTGAGACCCATCTGCAATCAGTAGTAACAAAGAATCTAATTTAGACTCCTATATGCCATACAAAGTTGAAAAGGATTAAATACTTCAATGAAGAGCTTGCAGAAAAAAATAAAAGACAATGTGTTGGAGAGGCTTAGGGTATGCATTGATTCACTAATGTGATTCAGAAATCTACCTTCAATGTTCATACATTCCATAGGACAACATGAATGTTATACATACCATCCAAACCTCTCTCACACACTGAGGCAAAATATTTCAGAAGGGGTGATTTCACAGTGCTCACACAACTTTCAGATAGCACAACCACAGCATCTCTAAGGATGCATATATTTAAAACATTGCTCCATGTTACATCAACATATATATGTGTGTTCCCAAGTATGTAGTCACAAAATCTACAGGGGAAGAGAATGTGATCTTTGTATGCAAAAACTTGGTAAGTTTATGTTCAAGTAATTACTGACATAAATAAAAGAGGTGCTCTCCAGACTTTCTGAAACTGTACTTGCATATCTACATATCAATATATTTTAATACCTGGCCTTTAGAACTATTGTGTTACTTATAATCACCATCATAAAGACGGCTGGGGTAAAAAAAAAAAAAAGAAAAAAAAAAAAAAAACCATGAAACAGCAGCAACTCTTAGGTGGTAACATCTGATTTTTCACAACATATACTGCACTAACTAGATGACAAGGAAGAACTGAAAGTAAGAAAATATCACAGTTGTTTGTCATTACCATTGTTTTGTGGCTTTACTGGTTCGGAAAGTGTGCAGATCAAATTCTGGATATCTAAACCCAATGCTTAATATCAAAAATACATTGGGATAATACAATCTTCAATAGTTTTTAGAATATGCACATGATTTTATCTCATTCATCTCATCCAAATACATGATTTATATACATATTCTTTGAAGATAGCATAAGTATAGCAATTTAAACTAAATATCTATTAAATAAAATTGTGACTATGATGACCACTAAGTCTTGAGACAATACGCATTCTAATTAAGACAATATTTAATGAATTAGTGGTTGTTGCTAAGAAAAGTAATGAGCAAAATCTGGCCTTATCATAAGACAGTTTCTCAACAAATGTGACAGTATTGTCAGTGAGAATTCAACTACCTCGTTCATTTCTGTCAACATTTACTGACAAAAATGCCCTAATAGAATCCCTGACCTTCAATAAAGAGTTTAAACGCATCAAGCACTAATCATTAAGTATTTTTCAAAAGCATACAATAGCATTTTTGACATCTTACAAGGTCATTTTTAGAAGCACAAATGGATAAAGTTTTCATTCTATAAAATCACTAACATAACTTTTATTAAATTGAATAAAATTAAAATTAATAAGACCAATCATATTCAATGTCTTCTTTACTAGTATCAAAAATTATGTAACAAAAATAATTTAAATCAAAAATGATCATTCTGGGGCCAGTATTGTGCTACAGTGGGTTAGGCCATTGCCTACGACACCAGCATCCCATATACCAGTGCTAGTTTGAATCCCAGCTTATCTGCTTACAATTTAGCTCCCTGATAATGTGCCTGGGAAAGCAGCAGAGGATGGCCCAAGTGTGGCTCCTAGTCAACCACATGGGATACCTGGATGGAGTGCTAGGCTCCTGGCTTCAGTCTGGCCCAGTCCCAGACATTACAGCCATTTGGGGAATGAACCAGATGATGGAAGATTCCTTCTTTGTCTCCCCCCTCCTCACCTCCCGTTACTCTGCCTTCCAAACAAGTACAATAAAAATTATCTTTAGAAGTTATTATTCCCACAATTCCAACCACCATACTCTATTGTGAATGAAGCAGTCTGAGGACAGAACTTCTATTAGATTATTAACCTTCAAAAAAACTATTTTGAATTTCAGAGATTCTCAGATATTTGTCTGACTTTATCTCTAGATGAATAGTAGTGATAAATAAGCATACAATGTAATATGGTACTTCGTAGAAACCTGGAGTGTGCGTACCATGGAAACAATGATATTAATGATTCTTTTAAGTCTTCCCTTTTTTCAAGCCATTTACTTGAATAGGACTGTCTATTGATTAGGTTTGGATTTTATATGGATGCGTGATTTCACAACATTTTTAATAACTAGGATCTAAGACACAGAATATATATTCTTCAGGTGTTAATTGCCTTAACCAATGTTACAGTGTATTCAAATAATTAGTCTATGGAGAAGGCTAAGTTAACAAATTTTATTCATTTGTCAACTGTCTCATTTGCAAATTGTGATGTATGTGTGCATTGCTGTAATGTATTATACATTAATAAAATGTGCCATTTTTCTATAATGAATTGCATTCAATCTTATTTCAAAATGGGGTTAAGAATATCCTGTGAGTTTTCAATTACCAAAGAACCTCCCAAATTCTTACCTTCAGCCCAGATTGCTCTTATGAGTTCTGGACCATATGCTTCCCTACAGCTGAACGTCTCCAGCTGAGTATTACATGTCACAGGACTCATAGTCCATTCTCTTTCTCTACCAAACTTTCTACTCTTTCTGTATCATCTCCATAACTGACATTGCCAGATACCGCCAATGGTCCTAACCTTCAAAGAATTCTTATCTGGCTTCCATTGATACTGTTAGAAATGTATATGCTAAACATCACTAACGTCCTCCATACTGCCAAATTTAAAGATCCACTCGCCTTCTAAATATCTTCATTCAGGTATTAATCCTGGAACCACTTTTTTCCTACCCTTATAATTTTTTTTTTCAGGTAAAATCATCTATTCTCACAAATTTTAATTTCATACAGGAGTGGATAAGCTACCAATCTCTCTCTTAAACTCAGATATTCTTCTGAGCTCCAGTTTTCAACATACAGCTAGATGCCTATAGGACATAGCCATGGCTGTCTTATTTTCAAATTTGTGTTAGGATCTTGCTTTTTTCTTTCCAGTTCTTCCCTGTCTCAGTAACTAACATTATTATCCACCTAGCTGCATGTGAGAGATATACAACAATAAAACTGGACTTATTTGTTTATCTTGCCTTTCATCCCCAAGTTTAAAATTCCATTAATAGCTGTTAATTTCATTTTCTGAATATTTAGTTTCCACCTTTCTATCCGCACTGCCATTACCTTAGTTCAGGTCATTAAAATCTCTCAATTAGACTATTATTTCAAAGTGTCCTATGTGTACTTCCCACAATTCTAAACTGTCCTATGGAAAGTGACCATGCTAAATCATACCACAACAAACCCATAATTAAAAATCTATTAGTGTTTACCCATAGGTCACAGTAAAAAGGTCCTTTACTACTTGACTGCAACTTGACTTTCCAAGTCATCTCTCTCCAGTCCTTCATCTGACATTCTCAAACCAAATATCTTACACTTTACTACCCAGTGTGTGATGATTTATCATACCTCCCCTTGTTCATGTAATGTCTTTTGTCCTGAATATCTACCATTTTTTTTTGGAAGAAAATAGAGTCTCAATTCAAATGTTACTTTTCTTTGAAAATTTCAATTCATTTTATTACTGTACAATAATATTATTTTCATGTCTCCTTTAGGAATTGCTTTATATCTGCCTCTCTTTTGAAGAAATAAGCTCTTAAGACAAACCACATATATTTCATATTGATATCCATAACTACAAAGAACATGGTGGCTTGAGATACAATACACGTACCCAAAGAGCAAAGATACTGGCTTATTGCCCTTTTTTCTCACCAGAAACCTTTTATTTAAGGTATACAAACTTCACACATTTCATAAATGCAATTAAGAACACAGTGTTAGTGATTCTTCCCATCATACCCGCCCTCCTGCTTCTACTCCTACTCTTCTTCCTCTTCCCTCTCCTATTCCATTCTTATTTTTACTAAGGTCTATTTTTAATTAATTTTATACACAGAAGATTAACTCTATAGTAGGTAAAGATTTCAACAAATAGTAAGAAAATAAAACCCTGTTCCTCAACAATTTTTTTATTTCTCTTTTGATTTCTTCTATGACCCACTGTTCATTCAGGAGCATGCTATTGAGTCTCTACATGTTTGCATATGTCATAGAGATTCTCGAGTTGTTAATCTTCAGCTTCATTCCATTGTGGTCATAGAAGATACATGGTATGATTTCAATTCCATCGCATTTGTTGAGACTTGCTTTATGGCCTGGTATATGGTCTATCCTAGAGAAAGTTCCATGCACTGGTGAGAAGAATGTGTATTCTGGAACTGTACGCTGAAAAGCTCTGTAGATACCTGTTAGGTCCATTTGGTCTATAGTGTCAATTAACTGTTGTTTCCTTGCTGATTTTCTGTCTGGTTCAGCTGTCCATTGCTGAAAGTGAGGTATTGAAGTCTCCCATTACTATTGTATGGGAGTCTATATCTCCCTTTAGATCCATCAACATTTCTTTTAAATAGCCAGGTGCCCTGTAATTAGGTGTGTATACATTTATTATAGTCACATCTTCCTGTTGAATTGATGCCTTAATCATTGCACAGTGCCCTCCTTTGTCTCCTTTAACAGTTTTGTGTTGAAGTCTATTTTTTCTGATATTAGAATGGTTACACCAGATCTTTTTTTGGTTTCTGTTAGATGGAATATCTTTTTCTATCCTTTCACTTTCAGTCTGCATGTACCATTTTTGGTGAGCTGTGTTTCTTGTAGGCATCAAATAGATGGGTTTTGTTTTGTTTTGTTTTGTTTTTCCAATCAGCCAGCCTGTATCCTTTAACTGGAGAATTGAGGCCATTTACATTCAAGGTGACTATTGAGAAGTAACGACTTGGCCTTGCCATTTTCCCATAAATATTCCTATAGCTTACTTTGGATTTCCTTTGTACTTTTACTGGGAGATATTCTGCCTTCACTTTTTTTCATAGTGATAACCATGTTTTTGTGTTTCTGTGTGTAGTACATCCTTAAGGATCTTCTGTAAAGCTGGAAAAGTGGTGCCAAATTATTTCAATTTCTGTTTGTTACGGAAGGTTTTATTTCACCTTCATTCATAAATGAGAGCATTGCAGGGTACAGTATTCTGGGTTGACAGGTTTTTTTTTTTTCCTTTAAGACTTGAAATATATCTTGCCATTCTCTCCTAGCCTGTAGGGTTTCTGATGAAAAGTCAGCTGTGAGTCTCATTGGAGATCCTCTGAAAGTAATCTGGCATTTTTCTCATGTACATTTTATAACCTTTTCTTTTTGTTTAACTGTGGAGAGTTTGACTACACTGTGTCATGGTGAAGATCTTTTCTGGTCATGTCTATTAGGAGTTATATGTGCTTCCTTATTTGGATATCCTTTTCTTTCTCCAAATTAGGGAGGTTTTCTGTAATTACTGCACCAAAAAGGCCTTCTAATCCATTCTCTCCACACATTCAGGGAATCCTAAGACTCATAGGTTGGGTCGTTTGATAGTATTCCATAGATTTCCCACACTGTTTTTTTAGTTCTCTAATTTCTTCTTCTTCTTTTTTTTTTTTTTTTTGGTCTAACTGTAAAATTTCCAGAGCTTTGTCTTCTAATTCTTGTGCCTTACAGATTCTTGTTGTTAAGGCTTTCTACCACATTTTTAGTTGTTCTATCGAATTCTTCATTTCCAATATTTCACTTTGATTTCTCTTTAAAATCTCAATTTCAAGAGAAAAATTTTCTTTTATGTCATGTATGGATTTGTTTAGTTCATAGGTTTGCTTCTGATTATGTCTAAGTAATCCTGTTTCTGGCATTTCTTCAATCTCTTTATTTTCATATTCTAGTATTGAAGTGTTGTTGTGTTCTTTTGGGGGCATCATGTTGTCTTCCTTATTCTTGTTTCTTCAACTGTTGCATTTACTTTTAGGCGTTTGTGGAGATACTTGTTGCTTTATTTTTTTTTCCCGATGATGGCTTTTATCTTTGGACTATGCATCCATGGATTAGTGGAGTGTCTGCTCTTTCAGTGAACACCCTGAGGCGTGTGTGCTCCGTGTGGCTAGGGAGCTCTGTTCAGTGCTCCAGGGAGAGGGAAGTGTCCAAAGTGACTCCCAAATTGGGTGTGGCAAATCTCTCTTTTTTTCAATCAGAGGAGAGGTTTGTTCAGCTCTGCTGGCATAGTCTCTCGCTCACCCCCCTCTCCTCCAAGGAGACCAATGCCTGGGTGCTAGCCCCAGTGGGTAAATACCAATCTGCGCTGCCACAAGACCATATAAAGGATCTGGGCAGTCTTCAGTGTGAGCACAGATCCTGCAGCAATGACCCTCAACCGGGAATCAAAGATCACTGAGCGTGTGGAACTTCCCACAGTGACTGCCCAAAGTTCCAGCTGCACCCTGCACCCTCACATGCAGACACAGTGTTTTCACAGTCCCAGTACACAAGGCTCCCATAGTCACAAGCACCCAGCCCCCTGTCAATTCTCCCAGCCAGACTCAAGCACATCCTCTTGGCTGGTTGCTAGGTACACAGACATGAGCTGGCACAGCATTTATGTATGTCCAAAATGGTGCCTGCCTGTTCTCAGCTAGTTACAGGACACTGGTGACGGATGGTTGGGGAGAGAGATTTATGCTCCCTTTTTTTTTTTCCCTCTAGGTTGGCAGGTATGCTGTCTCCCACAAGACTTCAAGCCAGACTCACATCAGGCTCTTCCTGCAGCTTTACCACCAGTGGCTTGGGCTGCTGCAGTCTGGTCTCACCTTACTCTCCAAAGCTGGTGTTGAGGCACTTGGCTGTTGGGGTTCTGAATTGTGTATGTCCACACCCTCCACATACATCCACCGTGTCCCTCTAATTTGTGTGGCATTTCCTCTGCCATTTTCTCCCTAACTCTTACCTGAGCCTGCACTCACTCCACATTTTTTTATCTATCTTCCCCTAGACTAGAGCAGTAAGCTCCCTCCCTATTCTGCCATCTCTATTGCCCTTCTTCATCAATACATCTATGACAGGAAATAATCTCTCTCTGGATTAGCATGGGCCACTCTCTAGTGGATCACAGTCAGTGTCCTGTCACATTGGTGTCACGGTGTCAGTTCTGAAGTAAGACACAAAGAGTTTCATTTTTGTAAATATTTTCTTACAGTTTGTGAATCAATTACTTTCATAAAAGACAAAGCATATTCCTCATTTTCTCTATAATATGGTCATTTTAACTTGCTTGTGAATTCCACCATGCCTTCTGACAGAATGAGGACCTAACAGAGTTATTGCGAATGACAGGAGTAACTGTACAATACCTTGTAGAAGACCAACGGAGCAGTCATGATATGAGCATCATTCATTATCTGAATTGTAGCAGGAAAAGTTCCATTCTAGATCTCTTTCTCCAAATCCTTTCAAACACAAACAAATTTCTACACTTCTTTTCTGACTTCCCACTTAGAAGCAATCTCAGTGTTCTGTCCTTGTATTATCTTCTAGGTAAGTCTCCTTTTTTAATTCTGCCATGTCCACTGATCATATCACTGCTCTATCCTATTCCCTGAGCTATATTCAGCTAATACCATCACAAATGCATTACTATGGATATACAAAATGCATAGCGAAATCATATTGCCTAATAGCACAAAAACTTTCACAAAACTTTAAATAAAAGGAACAAGAAAACTATTATTTAGGGTAGTTACAGGGAGAGGGTGGGTAGGTCATTCTGTACTGTGTCTGTAGTCTAAAGAAGAAAGTAACATGATAGTCTGAGTTATATTATGCTCATTATTAGAAAATACATTTCTGATTTTTGTTAGAAAAGTCCTTATCTAGATCTCTTTCCTAAATACTTTCAATTAGGAGTAAGCATCAAAGTATCAAAAGAAATGTGGCAGATAACGTGGCTTTTGTTAAAATGAGAAAGGGTAAATCCTTTTCTGCTATGTGCCTTTTATTATCTTGGTTTCATCACTGCCCTTTATTCAATCATCCCTTGACAATTCTATTGAGGTTTAATGCCAACCAACCAGTAGAAATACTACTGTTAATAATCTTCCTAGTTTAATGGGTTCGAATGGATCCAACATTCCTATACTCCTCACATTAACATTTTTGGCTACAGAGTAGTCTAGCAACATGCATATCAAGGTTATTCCCTATACTTACGAAGCATATATCTAATAACTTTAAATTACTGTTGTAAACTTCATGAATTTTTAAAATTTAGTTAATGAGTGGGTCTACATTACCTGAACACCTGAAGGGGAGTGTGTGTACCTCCATACCAGAGGAAAGAGAAAGCAAGTGAAATTCTTTAAAAAAGACATTATACAGGATTTTCATTCTTTCATTTATGAATTGTTACTTTGGAGTATGTCATCTTTCTAAAGAAATGCTTATGAGTTAAAACATGGCAAATTATCTTAAGGTACAATGAAGTTAATAGCACCTCATACCCTGAGAGGCACAGCAAGTTTGGCCTATTCGTTAAGATACCAGCTAAGTAACCCACATTCCAAACTGGAGGACCTGAGTTTGATACCTGGCTCTAGCTCCTGCCTCTAGAATCCAGCTAATACAGACTCTGGGAGAAAGCAGTAATGGCTCAATAATTGGGTTTTTGCCACTCATGTAGGAGACCTACATTGAGTTATCCACTCCTGGATTCAGCCTGACCCAGCCCTGGTCACTACAAGAATTTGGGTAGTGATTCAACAGAGATCTTTCTGTTTAGGCCTTTCTTTCCGTTACTGTGTTTCTAAAATTACTACTTGTTGAATAATTTACATAGTGGAAGGGTAAGCTTGTGATTACAAAGTAAACTGAAAGTATGTCATCATAAAAATTATAAAGAAAAACAAGAAAGGAAGGGGAGGGAGGGTTTGAGTGAGGATAGAGTTGGAAGTATCATTATGCTCTGAAAACTGTACATATGAAATTTGTTTCCTTTTATAAATTTTTAAAAATTAAAAATTGTTAAAAGTATATTTTTAAAAAGATGCTGAAATTTGAAGGGGCACTGAGAAAAGAGAAAGTGCTGAGATACATTCCAGATTCCAGAAATTAGGACAGAATAATGATAGCAATAACAACTCTTCAGGCTAACAGTCTTATTCCAAGGAAAGAGAAATAATTTAGCATCCTTAGTGAAATTAGCTTTCTGCCAGTAAGGAAATGCAGAGAAGAGAAAGAGGCAAGAGTAAAGTAGCACAAAGTAAAAAGCGCTGCAGGAAACACTTTGATGGGAACATAAGGAGTAGAGGCCAGCACAGCCAGGTGCAGTGGCTAACCATGGTACAGTGTGTCAGGGCTATTTCCTGACTGGGTGACATTCATGTGTCAATTAGAAAAGGGCAAATACACTACCTGGTAGAATCAGTGCCAAATTTCAGTTCCTAACCAAATACTCAGCAGGGCACCCTGGTACAATAATGGTCAAAATGACAGCTCCTTACTATGGCCCCAGAGTTTCTTTAGGAGAATGAAATGGAGAGATAAGGGTCTTCCAAGCCTGGCACAAACCACTTTTTCAATAGCATAGTGCCCTGCTTTCTTTAGGGTGAGCTTGCCTTTTTATCTCTGATAAAGTCCCAGCTTGAGGGAAGAAGTACTGAGCACTACAAACAACTAAGATTTATGTAGAAATGTAAGCAAGTGATGCACATTTAAAGATGTGAGTGTGGGCATTTGGCCTAGCAGTTAAGATGCAGGTTAAGCCAATCATGTCTCACACTGAAGTGTGTGGGTTCTACTTCTGTCTAGCTTCCAGCTAATGCAGACTCTTGGAGGCAGTTGTCATGGCACAAGTATTTGGGTTCCTACCACCCACTGGAAGACTCAGATCGAATTCTCAGCCCTAGGCTTCAGTTGGCTAGTCCAAGCCATTGCTGCCATTTGGGAAGTATTTATTGTTTCTCTGTCTCCCTGTGTGTGTCTGTCTGTCTCCTTCTCTCCATTTTCCCCTCTCAAATAAAAATGAAAAAATAAATTTAAAGATGTATTTGTACAACTTACTATGTATAAGATGCTAAAACGATGTTGGTTACCTGTACACATATACATGCATGATTATACATATATTTTAAAATACCTATTATGATACCACTTCAAGCAATAAAAAAAAAAACTGAACACTAAAATTGTGTGATTCCTTTTACTTTTCTAATTCCAAATGTGGAGTGATAAACTTCACAAACAGAAGGGAGAACAGTTGCCTAAGGGTTAGTTTTAAATTTTCTTAGGTACTTCCCACAGGCCCTCCAAAATCATTTCTTTGGTATTTACTAATCAAATAAATTAAGCTATCGTAGATGCAAGTGAGCATATCTCAATTGCAATATACTTTCCACATGTGCTAGAATGCTGTTTCTAAAGAGTATCATACAGAGAAGTTATGTTATCTTCTTGGATGCAATTCTTGAACACTTTCACAAATGAAGTTATTATAATGGTGCCAAAATACATCTCTGCCAAACTGAAGTGAAGTAAAATACTATAGTTGAAGATACTTCAGCTGTCCTGGATGAAGTTGGAAAGCTCAGCCTATCCACTGAGAATCTGGATTTGATGCTGGGTTTTCTGGGTTATAAAAGATGATTAAATAATCAACAATCACAATTGCTTTATTGATTCCATTCACTCCGTAGGACTAAGTTATTAGAGATAAGGCTGCTTAACCATAGAATTCTACAAAATTAGTACAAGGTCCCTAGTGATGTATCAGATGTATCACAAGTAATAATTCAGCCATAAGAAGAATACTTCACAATTTATACAAAAGAATCTTTGGCACGTATGTATAATGAATTTTGGCAATTTCCCAAGAGCTCAATTCTGGATTTACTCTCAATGACTAGAACAAAACAATGCATAACCTTATTAAAATTTCCTGGATCAAGGTTATTATTTCTATCTGGAAAGTGGACTTTGGTATATGGTGATTTAAGTCATTAAATAAAAGAACCACAAAGAATAATCTACATTTCTTCCTGAATGAATATTTTTTAAATCAGATCAGATTTTTATCAGTATATTTTCGGTGCCCCTCAGGCACACAAAGAATGTAAAGATCTTTCTCAGACCACAGATCCAGTTGGAATGTGAATAAAATCCTCTCCTCACCAGAACAAAATTGTTCAATTTGTAATTAATTCATGACTAGTACACAGTATGACCTCAACCTAAAGTAAATCAAAAGAAACACTTAGAGATGTAATATTCATTTAACCAGATAGTTAAACACAGACAAAAAATAGTAAAGGTTGTCTTTACAGTCAAATCAACAGTCCAAAACCCCTAGAGTTGAAGCAAAGGTTAATACTAAAGCAATGTGATTCATATCTGTGTATCAACACGGAACTAATTCAAGCTGCACTGTAATTCTTACTTTTGAAAATATGAGTATTAGTATAGTACATCCTGAGGTAGTCTTTGTGTTTAAAATTTTGTTTTTTTTTTTAATTTTTAAATTTTTTTAACAAATAACAGAGATAGGAGAAGAGAGAGAGAGAGAGAGAGAGAGAGAGAGAGAGAGAGACATATTCCACTTGCTGGTGCATTCCCCAAATGTCTGCAACAGCCAGGGTTGGCCTAGGCCAAACCAAGGTGCCCAGATCTCCATCCAGGTCTCCCATGTGGGTGGCAGGGACCCAAACACTTGGGTCATCACCTGATGCCCCCCTGAATGTACATCAGTAGGAAGTTGGAATGCAGAGTGGAGTCAGGACTCTCTAACTGGCACTCAGACAGGGGATGGTAGCATTGCAAGCTGTGCCACAACACCAGCCCAAGATGGCTTGTCAAGATTATTACATTGTTTTGACCCTCTGACCACTTTTTCTGTCATGAATATCCTCCTCAGTCTTTTCTGATTTGGTAGTTAGAATAGGATATTTACTGAACAGTACTGTATTTGGCTCAAGCCTCAATCCTATAAGATCTTGATGTCTTGTGTTTTTCTTATGTCTTGTACGCAACCCGTCAATAAGCATTGTTGGCTTCTGATTCTGAAGATCGGTTTTTTAAATTCCTAAATTCATAAGCTTTCAAAAATTACTTTCCTTAACCATCACACTTAATCCCCCACCTAAGTAATTCTCTATCATATTACTATATTTTATCTACTTTAGAATACTTAACATTATCTAAAATTTGCAGCAGTTTAGTTACATTTTTTATTATGATATCTTTTTCGGTAGACTTAAAATTCTTTTATTTTGACAGGCAGCGTTAGACAGTGAGAGAGACAGAGAGAAAGGTCTTCCTTCTGTTGGTTCACCCCCCAAATAGCCGCTACGGCTGGCATGTTGCGCCAATCCGAAGCCAGAAGCCAGGAGCCAGGTGCTTCCTCCTCGTCTCCCATGCAGGTGCAGGGCCCAAGGACCTGGGCCATCCTCCACTGCATTCCTGGGCCACAGCAGAGAGCGGGACTGGAAAAAGAGCAACCAGGACAGAATCTGGTGCCCAGACCGGGACTAGAACCTGGGGTGCCGGCGCCACAGGCAGAGGATTAGCCTAGTGAGCCACGGCGCCGGCCAAGACTTAAAATCCTTTTTTTTTTTTTAAATTTATTTTTATTTTTATTTTTATTTTTTGACAGGCAGAGTGAACAGTGAGAGAGAGAGACAGAGAGAAAGGTCTTCCTTTGCCGTTGGTTCACCCTCCAATGGCCGCCGCGGCCAGCGCACTGCAGCCAGCACATCGCGCTGATCCGAAGGCAGAAGCCAGGTGCTTCTCCTGGTCTCCCATGGGGTGCAGGGCCCAAGCACTTGGGCCATCCTCCACTGCACTCCCCAGGCCATAGCAGAGAGCTGGCCTGGGAGAGGGGCAACCGGGACAGAATCCGGCTCCACGACCGGGTCTAGAACCTGGTGTGCTGGCGCCGCTAGGCGGAGGATTAACCTGTTGAGCCACGGCGCCGGCCAAGACTTAAAATTCTAAAAAAGCTGGATCACATCTGCATTAATCACAGCTATATCCCCCAAGGTTTGGACTAGCATCTGGTAGTGAGTAAATTCTTTATGTATCTGTGAATATAAGGATACACAAAAGAATGAATTCACTAATTACTATTTTTTTATAAAGAATGCATTTTTTAAAAGAATTATTTATTTATTTGAAAGTAGGAGTTACACAGAGAGAGAAGAGGCAAAGAGAGGTCTTGCATACGATGTTCACTCCCCAGTTGGCCGCAACAGCTGGAGCTGCGCCGATATGGAGCCAGAAGCCAGGAGCTTCTACCAGGTCTCCCACATGGGTGCAGGGACCTAAGGACTTGGGCCATCCTCCACTGCTTTCCCAGGCCATAGCAGAGAGCTAGATAGGAAGTGGAGCAGCCGGGTCTCAAACTGGCGCCCATATGTGATGCCAGCGCTTCAGGTCAGGACGTTAACCCACTGCGCCACAATGCTGGCCTCTCACTAATTACTATTAAGAGATCCATACTTTCTAGAGATACTGCTTACCACATATTTCTTAAAGTTAAATACATCTCTGAGAAAATGTAATGTTTCTTTAAACAAAATTCAATTACTAATTCAATAAACCAAATATCTAGTGAGGTTACAAGTATAATATATTACTCTTAACAGTCTTTATCACTATCTTAATTTTCCTTTTACTAGAAACTCTATTTTATTCCCCACTCCCATTGTTAAACTTCAAAATACAGGTGAACTCCGAAGTTCACTGGACCTTTTTGATGATACTGAGTTTTTGGAAGGAGTAAGAGGACTCAGATAAAAATAAGGCCCAAAACAAAACGAAACAAAAAGAATAACTAAGCAGAAGGTCTCTGGAAAATACTTCCTCTCATAGTACACAGTTAATGCACAACAGTTTAAGCATGTCTAAACAGCAATAGATCATTTGGATCCTACAAGGGAGCAGGAAGAAACAGTTGCTTTGATTCTATAGAAGGAAGCAGGGCTAAAAAAAGGGAAACACAAGGATCCTGGCATTGCAAAATGAGATAAACAAATTGTTTCCACCACTGAGAATTTAGATACTCATTGTGTGGGTCACATGCATAATTTAATAATACACATTCTGCGGAAACTAGTAGTGTATGGGCATATGATAGAAATTCAATATATATTTGTTGAATGAGCAAATAAGACAAGGAGGACAGCCTCAATGGCAGCATAGAAGAACTGATAGAATAATGCTGTTATCTCATTTCTACAGTAAATTAGGCTGTATGTAGGCCATCATTACTTATTAACATCTATACAGAAAAATATAGCTCCCAATACAAGGCATCAATTGATCTGAGTTTTGTGATGCAAAGTAAATTTATCACTATATTGACTGTGTAGATGTCTGTGTCCAGTGAAAGAAGAGAGATACACATTTCTGAGGGAAACAAGCAGAAGGTTTATTTTTCAAAGGTTAGTTACACTAAATTTAGACTTACTATATTGTCCACAAGGTTTGTAAAAAAACTTATTTCATCTTGGGTCTAGTGCTTGGCCTAGCAGTAGAGATGCTACTTGGGACGGCTACTCCCCAGGCATCTCAGAATGCCTGGTTCAAGTCTTTGTTTTACTTCTGATTCCAACTTCCTGCTAATGCACACCCTGGAAGGCAGCAAGTGATGGCTCAAGTATTTGGATCCCCGCCATCCATGTGGGAGACCTGGACCTGGATTGAATTCCTTGTGCAATCAAATAAAGACATTTGGAGAGTGAATAAACAGATGGGAACTTTCCTTCTTTATTTTTCTCTTTCTCTCTCTGTCCCTCCTCTCAAATAAACAAAATTTTAAAAACTATAAATAGGAGCCAGCACTGTGGCCTAGTTTGCTGAGCTTCCAGCTGCAGCACCGGCATCCCATATGGGTGCCGGTTCAAGTCCTGGCTGTTCTGCTTCTGATCCAGCTCTCTGCTATGGCCTGGAAAAGCAGCAGAGGATGACCCAAGTGCTTGAGCCCCTGTACCCACTAGGGGACCTGGTGGAGGCTCTCGGCTCTTGGCTTTGGATCAGCCCATCTCCGGCAGTTGTGGCCATTTGGAGAGTGAACCAGCAGATGGAAGATCTTTCTCTCTGTCTCTCTCTCTCTCTCTCTCTCTCTGAAACTCTACCGCTCAGATGAATAAATAAAATCTTTTTTTAAAAAACTACAGATAACGATTTCATCTTTTATTCAAATTTAATCTCAAAAATATTTCAATCATTGCCTAGTAACAAAGATTAGCACTGAATATCTTTTGGGACAAGCAGTGTCCACAACCAGGATTTTTGGTACATTGGTTAGCATACTGTATTAAGTCTATTGAATGGTTATGTAACTCATAGGTGGGGCCTTCATTAATATTTTTAGTGCATAAAAATATCATCTATTTTGACTGAAAAAGAGCTATCGAATTTTACATATATACAAGCTGTCAAAATCTAATTGTAAGGGAAATGACTTGTTTTAATTCATAAATTTCAGGGTGCATGTCCTTAAGATGAAAGACATTAATAACATTATCTATTCCTTATGTTTTATATTTCTGTTATACAAATGTAAACAACAAAGAAGGGAATATTTTCAATTCATCTAAGATACCAATAATGAATTTCAATAGGATGAGTAAATTATGTTCTTCAGTCATTTCACAAACTCTTGTATTCTAGTAACTTTGTTATTTCTCACATGGAAGTTGCTTTGTTCTAATGTAAACTTACTCAGTGGCAGTAGTCAGGATAAAATTTGTTTAGAATTAATCAAAACAACCTGATTCCAGTTAATTACTTATAGGTTTAATTATCCATGATGTGCAACTCTTTATATGCAAATGCATGGCTCTTATTAATCCAAGTCCAATATATAAAACATATATAAAACTTCCCAAGAGAACTCACATTTAAAACATTTCATGTAAACCATCTAATCTGATCCTAATTCAATATTTGAAAATGCATAAAATTTGAAGAGAAACCTATGAACACATTTTAGTGAACCAGTACTGACCGGAATTAAGCAAAATGACTGTTATAAATGATCAGGTGTTCTTCATATTAAAAGGCAAATAACATGGCCGGCGCCGCGGCTCACTAGGCTAATCCTCAGCCTGCAGCGTCGGCACACCGGGTTCTAGTCCCGGTCAGGGCACCAGATTCTGTCCCGGTTGCCCCTCTTCCAGGCCAGCTCTCTGCTGTGGCTCGGGAGTGCAGTGGAGGATGGCCCAAGTGCTTGGACCCTGCACCCCATGGGAGACCAGGAGAAGCACCTGGCTCCTGCCTTTGGATCAGCGAGGTGCGCCGGCCGCATCGTGCCAACTGTGGCGGCCATTGGAGGGTGAACCAACGGCAAAGGAAGACCTTTCTCTCTGTCTGTCTCTCTCACTGTCCACTCTGCCTGTCAAAAAAAAAAAAAAAAAAAAAAAAGACAAACAAACAACAGCAAGACAGCAAGATTTCAATTTAATAGCTAATTTCTCAAAGATCGTTATGAAATTAAGCTTTCCACGGTCTTTCAATGGTTTAAACTTTTTCAATATTTTTTTAAATCAATCTATTTGAAACAGTATAAAAAAATGTACCTTGATGAGTTGCCATTGGATTCCTTTGAGTCAAGTAAAGTATGCTGTCATGCTTGCAACTGCTAACCTCCTAACTGACATCTGGAAATGACTTTGGAACTCAAAATTCTACACTTCAAAAGACTATTAGGAGGCCGGCACCACAGCTCACTAAGCTAATCCTCCACCTGCGGCGATGGCACCCCAGGTTCTAGTCCCGGTCGGGGTGCCAGATTCTGTCCCGGTTGCTCCTCTTCCAGTCCAGCTCTCTGCTCTGGCCCGGGAAGGCAATGGAGGATGGCCCAAGTGTTTGGGCCCTGCACCTGCATGGGAGACCAGGAGGAAGCATCTGGCTCCTGGCTTCGGATTGGCACCAATCCAAATGAGGCCATAGCAGCCATTTGGGGGGGTGAATCAATGAAAAAGGAAGACCTTTCTCTCTGTCTCTCTCTCTCACTGTCTAATTCTGCCTGTCAAAAAATAAAAATAGGAAAAAGAGTATTAGGAAAGCATTAATATTTACATTATGGGTGTGACAATGTAATTTAAGTACTTCAGCTACATCATTCTTTTTTTTTTTTTTTAATTTTTTGACAGGCAGAGTGAACAGTGAGAGAGAGAGACAGAGAGAAAGGTCTTCCTTTGCCGTTGGTTCACCCTCCAATGGCCGCCGCGGCTGGCGTGCTGCGGCCGGCGCACTGCGCTGATCCAATGGCAGGAGCCAGGTGCTTTATCCTGGTCTCCCATGGGGTGCAGGGCCCAAGCACTTGGGCCATCCTCCACTGCACTCCCTGGCCACAGCAGAGAGCTGGCCTGGAGGAGGGGCAACCGGGACAGAATCCAGTGCCCTGACCGGGACTAGAACCCGGTGTGCCAGCGCCGCAAGGCAGAGGATTAGCCTAGTGAGCCGCGGTGCCGGCCCAGCTACATCATTCTTAAGAGTCACATGAACTGGATGCTTCCAGGATGATTTTAGAATATTAGTAACAGAATCTTTCCTCATCCAGTTCTTCCATTTAGTAAGGCTGGATAGTAGAAAATAATTATCAATATACATATCAAAAAGCAAGAAATAGTAATATTAGTTTAGAATACTCAGCCTTTAATATCATCCTTTATAAAAGAATTCTGAAACACTTCCTACAGAGCAGTTGCAAACACTTTTCACTCACCTAGCAGTTAAGACATAATTTGGGACACTGTATTCTGTATCAGAGTACCTGAGTTCAAGTGCCACTCTGCTTCTCCCAATTCCAGTTTCGAGCTAATGGACACTGTGGGAGGCAGTAGGTGAGGGCTTAAGTAGTCGAGTCCCTGTCATCCCTGTAGGAGTCCTTGACTGAGAACCGGGCTCCTGGCTTTGGCCTGTCCAAGACCCAACTGTTGAAGGCATTTGGAGAGTGAACCAGCAGATGGGAAGATCATTTTCTATCTACCTCTTTTCTTTCCTTTCTGTCTTTCAGATAAATAAATAAAATTTGCTTTAAGAAATAAAACACTTTTCACTAAGAATACACAATGTGAGGGGTTAAAAAAAACAATGGAGACTTCTGTTAAGAGTTTTTCATGTCCTTCTCAAATTGCAAATATTACCTTCAGGATTTGACTCTAAGATAAGTACACTTTTAAGCCAAGAATGGATGCTCAAACTCAGAAGCAACTCAGAGAGACAGAAATATAGACCATTTTGAAAATTTTCCAACAGCCAGATTTCATCACCATTCCAGACCCTTATCTCTTGGCACACCCATAATGGCTTCCAAATAAGCCCTAGATCTGCTGGGGCATGGATCAGTCCAGTGAAACAGAAAAGTGATTTCTATGATATAACAGGGTACTTCCAAAAGTTCATGAGAATGGGATTAACAGTAAGTTTATCTTCATGCAAAAATAATTGAAATTCATTCATATGAGAGGTCTCCAAAGAGTTAGCAGAAAATACACATTATAAAAGCTTATGTGTGGATTTCAAAATTTTTGCCCTCTTTTAACTCCATTTTCCATGAGCTTCTTATTTATTTGAAAGGCAAAGTGACAGAGAGAGACAGACAGACAGACAGAAAGACATATTTTTCATCTGTTTTCTTACTCTCCAAATGACTGCAACAGCCAGGGCTGGGGCCAGGCTAAATATGGGAGCAAGAAATTCAATTTGGATCTCCCAATGTGGGTGGGACACAAGTGCTTGAACCATCATCTGCTGTGTCCTAGGGTGTACATTACCAGAAGGCTAAATTAGAAGTGGAGGCAGGTTTCAATCTCAGGCACTTTGATATGGGATGCATGCATCTAACTGGCTTTACTACAATGCTCATTCATTACAGGTTTTCTTTCATGAACATTAATTAAATAAGTTAATATATATGTAAAATGTTGAGATCAATGTATAGTATGTAAGAAATAGTTTATTAATCAACAATTTCTGTCCATGATAACCATTCTGCTATTAGATAACAGCTAACTCTCCAGTTCATTTGCATATTCCTAATTGGCAGTTGCTGAATTCCTAGGGACTAGAGACTAGTCAGCCAAGAGTCAGACTAATCAGCCAAGAGAGTGGTCATACACCAAAGTTAACCTAGTACAGTTCGAAAATTAATTCATTTTACATATAATTACTGCAATTCTAACTACCTCAATCCTGTGTTATATGATCCAGACCAGCAATATCTCTGGTGCTGCAAAGACACAAGTAATGGAGATAGGGAATTAAGACAATCTACACAAAGAGAGTCATGGTGCAAGTTAATGCTTGAAATGGTGCATTTCTCTAAGTTATTCTTATCACCAAGGCAGAATTCAAGGATAGATAGATAATTTTCTATAATGTATGGCCCAGAAAAAAGTTAAAGCCTGAGAATGGGCCTATATAAAAAATTCCCCAGAGACCTACAGCCCCCGTTTTGTCTGTTAATAAAAAGTTTAGGTTATTTAAACAATCCCTGAAGATCAGGCCACAGGATGATTGTTCTCATCATTTGATTTGCTTCCTACTCCTAGACTAGAAGGACACAAATAGGGCTGAGCTAAATAAAGATAGCAAAATACAAGTGAAAGACATTATAAAAATATTTAATTGCCTTTTCCTTCTACATGTACCTCCAAAGTTCAATTTATTTGTTCCTCTCAATTAAAACAAATAACTGAGAGCAGCTACATCTCACATAAATACTAAATTATTAAAAATACATTACTCGGCCGGCGCCGTGGCTTAACAGGCTAATCCTCCACCTTGCGGCGCCGGCACACCGGGTTCTAGTCCCGGTTGGGGCGCCGGATTCTATCCCCGTTGCCCCTCTTCCAGGCCAGCTCTCTGCTATGGCCCGGGAAGGCAGTGGAAGATGGCCCAAGTGCTTGGGCCCTGCACCCGCATGGGAGACCAGGATAAAGCACCTGGCTCCTGGCTTCGGATCAGCGAGATGCGCCGGCTGCAGCGGCCATTGGAGGGTGAAACAACGGCAAAAAGGAAGACCTTTCTCTCTGTCTCTCTCTCTCACTATCCACTCTGCCTGTCAAAATAAAATTAAAAAAAAAATTTAAAAATACATTACTCATTTATAACCGTTAACAAAATTCATGAAAATCAGAGCAAATTCTTCAGACTTCAATTTTATTAGGTTCTAATTTATTTATTTTTTTTTTTTGACAGGCAGAGTGGACAGTGAGAGAGAGAGAGAGACAGAGAGAAAGGTCTTCCTTTGCCGTTGGTTCACCCTCCAATGGCCGCCGCGGTAGCGCGCTGCGGCCGGCGCACCGCGCTGTTCCGATGGCAGGAGCCAGGTGCTTATCCTGGTCTCCCATGGGGTGCAGGACCCAAACACTTGGGCCATCCTCCACTGCACTCCCTGGCCACAGCAGAGAGCTGGCCTGGAAGAGGGGCAACCGGGACAGGATCGGTGCCCCGACCGGGACTAGAACCCGGTGTGCCGGCGCCGCAAGGCGGAGGATTAGCCTGTTGAGCCACGGCGCCGGCTAGGTTCTAATTTATTTTATAGGTTCTAACTAGGTCCTATTCTAATTAAGCTAATTTATTGGTAATATTTCTCAAGCAATTATTAAGTAATATATAAACACTGAGATACAAATATAATCTGCCCAAGGAAACTGGTTAATAGAATTTTCAAAAATATTATTAAATCTGAAATTGTTGATAATAATAACTAATTGCATCAATGTCTCTGAGGGTATGAGATTATGGACACTGCCACTGAAACAGTGAAAATTCACCATAATATTATGATAATGCTAGACAGACTTCGTCGAAGTGACCGCAGTTTAAAAATACTTAGTTATATCCCAGAAAATAACAAAAGAACTGTTGGGTAGCCTTTGTTTAAAAAATAAGATCAATTATATATTGACATACTTTGGTCTGGGAAGGTACTAAACTTAAAGTGCACTTTCAGGGGTCTTCAATATTAAACAATTTCAGAGCGCTACAGTATAAAGCTGTTTTCAAGTACTACAATTGCAGAAAACAAACACTACTAAGTTCACAAGGGTGCCTGAAACAGTTGACAACTTTGGTTAGCTTCATTATTATGGTGAATGGTTTCAACTGATTTGAGCACCATACCAAAAAATACTAAGACAGTGAATTCAATGCTTACTAGGTCAGTTAGTTTTGTTCTGTATCATAAGCACAAACTCTGCCCTTAGCCCCTTGTCATCATAAGTGACTGTCACTGGTCATAGGAACCATTAGGGAAAAATGGAAGAAATGATCAGTTTAAAACTACTACTAGAAATCAAAATAGCAACTGTGCCCTATTAATTATAGTACATGACATTGTCATTATATAAAGATTTGAAGTATTAGTAGGTCAAATAATTTACAATTAGAAAATACTTCAAAAACATTCCACTGCATTCACAGGCTAAATATAACTGAACTGGAAAAGAATATGGCTGATGGGGCCGGCATTGTAGCATAGAAGGTAAAGTGGCTGCCTGTGACACCGGTCTCCTATATGGCTGCTGGTTCCAGTCCCAGCTGCTCTGCTTCTGATCCAGCTCCCTGCTAACGTGCCTGGGAAAGCAGAGGAGGATAGCCCAAGTGCTTTGACACCTACCACTCATGTGGAGATCTGATTGAAGCCCCTGACTCCTGTCTTCAGCCTGGTCCAGCCCTAGCACTTGTGGCCATTTAAGGAGTGGACCAACAGATGGAAACTATCTCTGTCTCTCTAACTCTGCCTTTCAAATACTTAAAAAAAAAAGAATATGGCTAATTGGAAGTCTTTTTAGGAAAAGATAAAACTGCTTAAGGAATCCCTTAGCTAAATTATGCCTCAGTATGAAATATTAAAAACTGGATAGGTTCGTATTCCAAACTCCTGTCTTAAATATAAGAAATTTCTTATAATTCTTTGCATGATTTAAATTTATATCAAGAAATTGTGTACTGCCAAGTCATATTATTGTTACTAATAAAATGAATGTCTATAAACTATAATATAAATACTTTAGGACCACAGTCTGATACATTATACACACATTTTAACATATAAAAAAGCGATTAATTATTAAAATACTTATATTGCCAGAATTGAAGAAACAAAAGTATGTGAAATATAATCAAAATACCAATAATTAACGGGGATGTGATATAATACTACAAGAGCAAATAGTAAGTCAAACCTAGGAAAGAGGTGATAGCATCTTTATTGTTACTGTTAATGGAACAAAAGGTACCTAATCATATCAGCTTCTCTCTTCAAAGAAAATTAGAAATATTCCAATAACATCACATGTCACTGAGTAGTTACTTTTGTTGCCTTTTAGTAAAAGCAATTACATGCTAGGAAACAACACATTATCCTCACACATTGCCAGGGGCATGTTATCAGTCTATTCTTATCACATGAAGCCAGACACAGTCAACTCTCAATAAACCTTTCTAATGGAGGAAATATTGATAATTCACAATAGTTATATTTGCCATTTGAATGCATCACATATTTCACTTGGGCCCCTACAAAATTAATTTAAATTAAAAATTATGATCATTAAAGCAGTACCAACAGATGACAATGAACATGAGGAAACTGGGAGGCAGGGAGACATTGGACTGGTATTAACACTTGGGCATAATTAACCAAAGGCAGACAGTATATGCATAAGAAACTTAACCAAGGGTGGCTAGTAGCTTCAACATATTTTCATCCTTCCTATATTAGTTTTATACTGAGAGGTATGTTTCAATACACTACAAACCATTTTGTGGGCAAATTGATTGATTCACATGTTTCTTTATGAGTACATTTTTACTGGATCCAACTAATAGAAATGCATTAGTACCATACATAAGGTATGTACGACTGAGTAGGCAATAATACTCTACTTTAAAGGGCAAGAATTCACACATAAATAGCCAATTCTTGTCCTGTGGGAAAACATAAGAGGGTCTTGAACTGAGGTTTTTGATAACAGAGCTTTAATTGGGCACCGGTATACTATAAAGAGAGTCAGTAAAATAGTTCTTAAAAGCAAGGGCTGTGGATCCAGGCTTGTGTTAATGCATCCTATTTCCATGTTATTGTTCATACGTACTAAGCATAGCAAAGTAGTGAAGGATGTAGGCTATGGAAATCAGCTGCTTTGGTGTACTTTCTAGCTCACTTTGCTCATATGCAAATGGATACAATAATAGCACACACAGCATGAGGTATAAGACAAATTAAAAGAAATATCCATGGGGGGCTGGCAATATGGCGCAGTGGGTTGATGGCCTGGCCTGAAGCACCGGCATCCCATAGGGGTGCTGGTTCAAGACGCGGCTGCTCCTCTTCCGATTCAGCTCTCTATTTTGGCCTGGGAAAGAAGTGGAGGATGGCCCACGTCCTTGGGCCCCTGCACCCACATAGGAGACCTGGAAGAAGATCTTGGCTCCTGGCCATTGCGGCCATCTGGAGAGTGAACTATCGGATAGAAGACCTCTCTCTCCTCTCTCTCTCTCTCTCTCTTTCTCTCCCTCTCCCCCTCCCTCTCCTCTCTCTGTGTAAATCTATTTCAAATAAATAAAGAAATCTTTTAAAAAAATCCATGAAACCACTTCACAAAGCAACTTGTGCATGTGTGTGTGTGTGTGTGTTTGTGCAACAAAATGAATTACTAAATATAGATTTTGAGTTTGTACTACATGGCTACAATCCATATTTAATTTAATTTTATTTTATTTACCTTGGTACTATGAGACTAAATATACACAGCTATAATTCATTTGTGTTTTCATTAAACATGACTATATTTGCCAGAAACTGTGGTACATGTAGGGAAAACAATGGTAAACAAAATGGAAATACTTCTTGATAGCAAAATGTTCAGTAGTTATCAAAACAGCATGGTACTGGTACACAAACAGATGGATAGACCAATGGAACAGAACAAAAACACCAGAAATCAACCCAAACATCTACAGCCAACTTATATTTGATCAAGGATCCAAAACCAATCACTGGAGTAAGAACAGTCTATTTAATAAATGGTGCTGGGAAAACTGAATTTCCACGTGCAGAATCATGAAGCAAGATCCCTACCTTTCACCTTACACAAAAATTAATTCAACATGGATTAAATACTTAAATCTACGACCCGACACCATCAAATTATTAGAGAGCATTGGAGAAATCCTGCAAGATATAGGTATAGGCAAAGACTTCTTGGAAAATACCCCAGAAGCACAGGCAGTCAAAGCCAAAATTAACATTTGGGATTGCATCAAATTGAGAAGTTTCTGTACTTCAAAAGAAACAGTCAGGAAAGTGAAGAGGCAAATGACAGAATGGGAAAAAATACTTGCAAACTACACTACAGATAAAGGGTTGATAACCAGAATCTACAAAGAAATCAAGAAACTCCACAACATCAAAACAAACAACCCATTTAAGAGATGGGCCAAGGACCTCAATAGACATTTTTCGAAAGAGGAAATCCAAATGGCCAACAGACACATGAAAAAATGTTCAAGATCACTAGCAATCAGGGAAATGCAAACCAAAACCACAATGAGGTTTCACCTCAACCCGGTGAGAATGGCTCACATCCAGAAATCTACCAACAATAGATGCTGGAGAGGATGTGGGGAAAAAGGGACACTAACCCACTGTTGGTGGGAATGCAAACTGGTTAAGCCACTATGGAAGTCAGTCTGGAGAGTCCTCAGAAACCTGAATATAACCCTACCATAAAACTGAGCCATCCCACTCCTTGGAATTTACCCAAAGGAAAGTAAATTGGCAAACAAAAAAGCCATCTGCACATTAATGTTTATTGCAGCTCAATTCACAATAGCTAAGACCTGGAACCAACCCAAATGCCCATCAACAGTAGACTAGATAAAGAAATTATGGGACATGTACTCTATAGAATACTATACAGCAGTCAAAAACAATGAAATCCGGTCTTTTGCAACAAGATGGAGGAATCTGGAAAACATCATGCTGAGTGAATTAAGCCAGTCCCAAAGAGACAAATATCATTTGTTTTCCCTGATTGGCGACAACTAACTGAGCACCAAAGGAGAAACCTGTTGAAGTGAAATGGACACTATGAGAAACAGTGACTTGCTCACCCCTTGTACTGACTGCTGATGTACAATGTAAATCTTTACCCATTTTAGTATTTTTTTTTGTTCTAATACTAGTGGTTGAACTCTGTAATTAACACACAATTATTCTTAGGTGTTTAAATTTTAACTGAAAAGTGATCCCTGTTAAATATAAGAGTGGGAAAAAGAGAGGGAGGAGATGTACAATTTGGGGCATGTTCAATCGGACTTGCCCCAAATGGGGAAGTTAGAAACGTGCCAGGGGATTCCAATACAATCCCATCAAGGTGGCATGTACCAATGCCATCTCACTAGTCCAAGTGATCATCTTCAGTTCACAATTGATCACACTGATAGGTCTAAGAGTCAAAGGGATCACACAAACAACACTAGTGTCTGCTAATACTAACTGATAGAACCAAAAAGGGAGAGAACGATCCAACATGGGAAGTGGAAGACACAGCAGACTCATAGAATGGCAGATGTCCTAAATAGCACTGTGGACTCAGAATCAGCCCTTAAGGCATTCGGATCTGGCTGAAGAGCCTATGAGAGTATTTTAGGCATGGAAAGCCAAGACACTCTGGCAAAAAAAAAAAAAAAACCCTAACTGAAAGATCTCTGTGAGTGAGATCCCAGTGGAAAGAAGGGGCCATCAAAGAAGGAGGTACCTTTCTCTGAAGGGAGGAGAGAACTTCCACATTGACTATGACCCTGTCAGAATCAGATCGAAGTCGGCGAACCCTAAAGGCTTCCATAGCCTTGGCAACTCATGACTAGAGCCTAGGGAGATTACTGACGCCATGAACAGGAGTGTCAAATTGTTAAATCAACATCAAGAGTCACTGTGTACTTACATCTCATGTGGGATCTGTCCTTAATGTGTTGTCCAATGTGAAGTAATGCTATAACTAGTACTGAAACAGTGTTTTTACACCTTGTATTTCTGTATGGGTGCAAACTGATGAAATCTTTACTAAGTATATACTGAATCAATCTTCTGTATATAAAGATAATTGAAAATGAAAAAAAAACTTGGTGTTAAATTGGAAATTGCATATAAAATTAATCAATTTTTAAAAAAATATCATGTAGGATCTCTGTCCTTAATGTGCTGTACATTGTGATTTAATGCTATAACTAGTACTCCAACAGTATTTTTCACTTTGTGTTGCTTTGTGAGGGCAAACTGTTGAAATCTTTACTTAATATATACTAAACTGATCTTCTGTATATAAAGAGAATTGAAAATGAATCTTGATGTGAATGGAAGGGGAGAGGGAGCGGGAAAGGGGAGGGTTGCAGGTGGGAGGGAAGTTATGGGAGGGGGGAAGCCATTGTAATGCATAAGCTGTACTTTGGAAATTTATATTCATTAAATATAAGTTTTTTTTAAAAAAAGAACACTTAAAATGATTTCAACATGATAGTCATACACAGAATGTTAATCTGTTTTCAAGTATAATTATATTCTTAAAAGTATACATTAAAATAGAATAGAGATTTTTAAGTTATAATTTTGGCTTTCTTGAGTCTTCTCTCTCATAGTATCCAGAAGGCACCTAAAAACTACATTTAGTTCACTCAGTTGACATACTCACATTACAAGACATTAAACATCGTTTTAAAATAATGATTTTATCATTATTATTATGATGATAATAATAGTCATAAGCATAGATTAGACTTAAGGAAAACTGATGACCATATATTTCTTAATAAACTATTAAAAAGTTAAATTTACATTCACCAACAAGGACTAAATGATGGAAGAAATTACTTATATACAATGCCTCAGAAAAACCACTGGATACGAACTTCTTTAAATTGAATATACTTCTTAAATTAGAGAAATTTCTTGTTACTTCTTATATTATGCATGGTATAGTCTAGAACCAGTTTAGCTGCCATTAACGTATAGTTGCAACAAAGGATATTCCTTTGTAGTTTTGTACACAGTATTAAGAGTTTCCACTAGATTTCAATGCAAATAATTTCTTGTCACTTCACATTTCAAATAAATAACTGGAAATATATCATTATTCAATGTCTAATGACATGAAGACCACATTCTTTCATTAACGATTAAAAGAGACAGTGCCAAGTCTCAGGAATGTTTTACCAATGACAGCTTCTATGCAGAAAATGTCTATAAATACCTTAGTCACAGAAAACATAACTATTCCCTTCAATAGATAATGTGCAACTTTGTAGGTTTGGTTTGTGCTCTGAAAATCTGACTTCAGGGCCAGGGTAAACTGATTTATACTTCCTAAAAGGTAACACAAGATATGTGGAACTATATCATTAACTGTATGAAAAAGGGATCAATTAACTATGTAGCCAAATATACAACTAGGGGCATAAAAGCCATTAAAAGTCATTGATACAACCTAGGGCAATTAAGCACAAATCTGGGATCAAATTTCAGTTTTCCCATTTCTTAGTTATATAGCTTTGCTTAATCTCCCATAGTCACAGTGTATTTAATAAAAACAATAACAAAAGTGTGAGGATTAAATGAAATATAGATTTAAATTTTTTCACAGCTCTTGCAATATAGTGAATGCTTAAAAGTTAGGCTGTCATTTTTATTATAATTGCCATTATTATTGCTATAGCAATCACTGTAGTAAGGGTGTTAATAGAAGTAACACAATCATCATACCACACCAGTAAAAGCAGAGCCATTGTGAAGCTTATTTGCTTAGAAAGCAAAAAATTCTCAATTTCTCTCTATAGCTGTGATCTATAGTTAAACAATGGCACACATTTCATGATAAAAAAATTTCTTGCTCCCCCTTTTACATAAGAGGTGATTTTCCAATGCTAGAAAATGCCAGTTGGAAATGAATGTACTTTTACATGTTATTATAAGTTGAAAAACTTAAAATGTTCATCTTGAAAAATATCTTCGGTGGCCGGCACCACGGCTCACTTGGCTAATCCTCTGACTGTGGCGCCAGCACCCCAAGTTCTAGTCCCAGTTGGGGCACCGGTTCTGTCCCGGTTGCTCCTCTTCCAGGCCAGCTCTCTGCTATGGCCCGGGAGTGCAGTGGAGGATGGCCCAAGTGCTTGGGCCCTGCACCCGCATGGGAGACCAGGAGGAGGCACCTGGCTCCTGGCTTTGGATCAGCGCAGTGCACCAGCTGCAGTGCGCCGGCCACAGCGGCCATTTGGGGGGTGAACCAACGGAAAAAGGAAGACCTTTCTCTCTGTCTATCTCTCTCACTGTCTAACTCTGCCTGTCAAAAAAAAAAAAATATCTTTGGTAAGGTGAAAGGAAAAGATAGTCAGTTTATGGAAATCCAAAGAACTTCAGATATAATAAAAATGATGAAATTATGTACAAGGATTGCAATGGATTGAATATTTAAATTTCTTTAAAATCCATTTGCTGAAATCTAACCCTCAAAGTGATGGTCTTGGGAGGTGGGGCCTTTGGGAGGTGATCAGTTCATGAAGGTGGAGTCCTCCTGAATGACATCTGTGCCCTTAGAAAAGAGACCCCAGAAAGTGAGCTAGCTCCTTTCACCATGTGAACACACAATGAGCAGACATCCTCTATAAATCAGAAGCAAGCCCTTACAAAAAGCCAAATCTGCCAGTGCCTTGATCTTTGACTTCCTAGGTTCCAGAACTGGGCAAAATCTCTGTTGTTTATAAACCACCCAGTTTATGGTATCTACAGCTCAAAAGGTTTAAGATAGGGTGGCAGGCCTATTAATGGCTGATCTGTACAGTGATCTGCCCTCAAGGAGACCCAACAGGCCAGTCCACTGCAGTGGCTTTCAATGTGGTAAGCCTGGGCTTCAGCAGAAGTCAGCTTGGGAAGAGCCCTGGCAGCTCTGCCAAGAGTTGGATCACTGGAAATGGACCTGCCCTGGAGTCGAAGGATGCCCAGGTCAGAGCCACAGATCTTATTGGCTCTAAGCTGAAAAGCCCTTCACTCAGCCCAGCTTCCAAAGTGACCACCGCAGCTGAGGGGATGGTCAAGTAGGGTCAGCAACATTGCAGGCAGAACTGTAAATTTCTTGTTAGAGATGCCCCCTGCCTTTACCTGGCCAGCTCTCCTCCCAGGCCAGCCAAGTAATGAAAGTCAACAGAGTGCCTTCCCCTAGGAGGTTCACACCTCCCTTAGGATATACCCCATGTGAAGAGATAGATAGGTCTGGGCCTCTGAATTTACAAGGCCTAAAGCCCACCAGATTATTATCAAGCCCCTTCTATCAGGTTCTATTTGCCTCTCAATCAGAAAACTTAATTGTAGCTTAGATAGCACCTTTCTTAGCTCCTCTAATAATGACTCTGTCCTTTGTTCTAGGCCCTGTCTAGTGCACTTGGGCCTCATTCCTTTGTAATCATAACCTCTACTCTACCACCAATGGCTCTACTCCCAACCTGTGTGTACTGATGGTCCTCTTCCCCACTTAATGCTGTATAATTGTTCAAACCTGGTAAATGCCACTCTTAGGATCATTGGTTACTATCCTCACTCTGTCTTTTATGACCTTGTCTAAATATGATCAGAGTCGGCAAACTTGGAAGGCTTCCATAGCCTTGGCAACTCATGACGACAGCCTAGGATGGTTACTGGCGCCATAAACTAGAGTGTCAATTTGTTGGGTCAACAACAGGAGCCACTGTGCACTTGCTCCTCATGTGGGATTTCTGTCCTTAATGTGCTGTACATTGTGATTTAATGCTATAACTAGTACTCAAACAGTATGTTTCACTTTGTGTTTCTATGTGGGTACAAACTGTTGAAATCTTTATACTAAATTGATCTTCTGTATATAAAGAGAATTGAAAATGAATCTTGATGCAAATGGAAGGGGAGAGGGAGCGGGAGAGGGGAGGGTTGCGGGTGGGAGGGAAGTTATGGGGGGGGGAAGCCATTGTAATCCATAAGCTGTACACTGGAAATTTATATTCATTAAATAAAAGTTAAAAAAAAATAAATAAAAAAAAATTTAAAAAAAAAAGGTTTAAGATAGGGAAGTACGGATTTTAGTGTACAATGTGGGAAAGCTGAGCCTTCCTTGTTGCTCCCCCGCCCATGTACTGAAACTTACACTAGAGAAGTGTTCATGTTGTTGAAAAGTTAAGATGATCAACTATTAGGATATTGGTTCTCTCTGGCCACACTAGCATCATCTTAAAAGAGTGTGTACTCTGAGACTGACATCTTATCATTTTAAAGTCAATTCTAAGAATTTCTATATTATGAAGACAGAGATGAATTAATTTTAATACACTTTTGTCTTTTCATTATTTTACTAAATATAGAAGGCTATATTGAGCAACCAAGAAAGGGTGGGTATCTTCAGAAGCAGCCAGCTGATGTTAAGACTAAAAACACAATTTAAAATATGAGCCTATAGCAAAAGAACTTTCATGCACACACAGATTCCACCATAATTTCAAAGCTATGCCCAATTTTTTAAGCAATGCAAAATGACATTTATATGCATTTAAAATATTTATAACACCTCAATTTTCTGTTATTAAAGCTAAATTGCTCTATAGAAATATATTATTGAAGAAGCTAGATTTTATTAACCTCATGTTTATTTCTTATATTTCCTCCAAGCAACATTAAAACCAAAGAAATTGCTTACAACTTCCATACACTAGCTTTGTTATTCTTGAAGCCTCTAGGGAACCCTAGAAATTCTAATTAGAATTAGCAGTTATAAGCTACATATTTTACTATTATTTCAAATTTAGTTAATATAAAACATCATCACTTTAATTTCTATAGAATATCACTATTATCTATAATTACTATTAATTTTTAAGGAAAATGATACCATCACTATAGCCTTGATAGTTATGCATCTTCAAATATCAAAAGGAACAATAAACTAAAAGTAGAATACATATACAAATTCTAAGTTATATTTATGATGCATATTCAATATTACTAACAGGGTCCTCTCTTGCTATCTGTCTCTGTCTCTCTGACTCTCTCTCCACACACATATACACACAGACACATGCAATTACATAAACATATGTTTCATTAATCCAGAGAGTTTTTGAAATATATTTTTTCACATGCATCATTGCTGTTTATAAGGAGACCCTAAATGTCACAGGATTTGGAGAATAGAAGAGACTTTAGAGATGACAAGTAAGAATTGTTACTGATAGTGTACATTTGGCCTAGCAGTTAAGATGCCCACATCCCAGATTGTAGTGACTGGGTTTGATACCTGGCTACAGCCACTAACTCCAGCTTCCTGTCAATGCAGGCCCTGAAAGGCAGAGGGTACTGCTCAAGTAATTGGATTCCTGACACCCATGTAGGAGGTCTGGATTGAGCTCTCATCTCTTAGCTTCAGCCTCAACACAGCTCTAGCTATCTTGGCCATTCAGGAGATGAAAATAGCAGAAGGGATACTCTTGTGCTCTCGCTAGGCTAGCTCACTCTCCTGCTCTCTTTTCTTAAACAAACAAACAAATAAAATTTAAAACACCTAAAAAGAAAATTCACATTAGTCAAGAAACTATCATCTCTTTCCTGGTTGACTGATATTCATTTACAATCAATGATCCATTGAATTCCTGTGAATTCCCATTAAGGATCTGGCCACAAAGGCTTGCTCGTGTTACTCATCAAATTATTTGGTCTCCAATGCTTACAGAATAAACCCAAATTGTTGAATGTGACGTTCTCTTTACCATCTTCACCCTCCAGGCTCTTCACTATACAAACCTGATCCAATAGGCAGCTGCTAAGTTTAACAAAGCATGTACTTCATCCATACCTACTTTAAGTTAAATCCACGGACCACTGACCCTAGCCTGACTCTGAACTTTGAGTCGCTACTTAACAAACAAAAACTTAATTTAGGAGTATTTTTTTGTAACAAATTCAATTTCAGCCAATCACAAACAGCCAATTAATGAGACCATGGGGAAATAAGGAAGATGACTAGCTATAAACAAAGAGATGATTTCTCTACCCTATATGTATGTTCAACTTATTAAAAGCTCATTGTTTGGGGTTGGCACTGTGGTGTATCAGGTAAAAGCCGTTGCCTGGAGTGCTGGCATCCCATATGGGTGCTGATTCAAGTCCCAGCTGCTCCACTTCCAATCCAGCTCACTGCTATGGCCTGGGAAAGCAGTAGAAGATGGCCCAAGTACCCGTGTGGGAGACCCAGAAGAAGCTACTGGCTCCTGGCTTCAGATCGGCACAGCTCCAAGCGGCCACTGCGGCCAGTTGGGGAGTGAACTAGCTGATGGAAGACCTCTCTCTCTGCCTCTCTTTCTCTCTCTGTGTAATTCGGACTTGCAAATAAATAAATAAACCTTGTTTGTTTGTTTTTTTTTTTAAAGGCTCATTGTTCACTCCGCTATGTGGAGCTCTCTGAAGCTCTTCTAGTTCTTAATGCTACTTGATTAATGAAGCATTCTTTACTCAAATAAATTCTGTTAAATTTAATTTGTCTTAAGTTTTTCTTCTAACATTTTGCTAATGGCATTCCCTATCTAGAATGCTATGTTTCCTTCTTTTTGTATTGCCATTCTTGTTAAACTTCAAGGCCCACCTCAAATGACATAATCTCTGGAATCTCCATTTACACTACTCAAAATAATTTCCATTAAGTGTTCCCAAGATTTTCTTTAAAAAAAAAAAGGATTTTAAGATTTACTACAACTTGACTAAATACACTGTTCATTTCTCTACCTCCCTTGCTACATTATGAGTTCTCTGGTACACAAACAAGTCACTTATTCATTTGTTTCCCTCTCATTTAGAATAGTACCTTGTACATAGTAGCTACTCTGTAAACTTGAGCTAAATGAAATCAGAGATCCAATCTCTCCCAAAACAAAAATAATTGTCTCAAGCCAACACTGTGGTACAGCGGGTTAAGCCACTGCCTGTGATGGTGGCAGCCTCCATCTGAGTGCTAGTTTGAGTTCTAGCTGCTTCACTTCCTGCTGATGTGCCTGGGAGAGCAGCAGAAGATGGCCCTAGTTCTTGGGCCCCTGCCACCCACATGGGAGACTCAGAAGGGGTTCCTGGCTCCTGGCTTCAGCGTGGCCTTACCCTAGTCACTTAAGCCACTTGAGGAGGGAACCAGCAGATAGAAGATTGATCTCTCTCACACATAAATAATTTTTTTTTAAAAAAATCATCTCTAAAACTTTAAGAATAAGTAATGCACATAGAAAGTATAATTTTATGGTACTTACACATATTAAATGTCTACACATTTAAATATTATAAATCTCATAAGTTATGTATCTTAAAGGTTCTATTTAGCAATTCTAAGCTACCTTAAATTTGTAAATATTTTCCTGAAGCACAGACTAATAACACTGCAGTGCATTTAGTGAGAACAGAGATCTGAACTTTCCATTGTCCTTGCAACAGGAGGAAATTCTCAGAGGTTCTGGAATACTGGGTCTAAAAGCTTTGGAAACAAGTCTTGGAAACACTGGGTGTGTTGCTTCTTTATGAATTCAGCTGTGTGTGTTGCAATGAGCATCTGACTGGGGGAGAAAGTGGTGCCCTAAAGCTAGAAAAGCCAGGGCAAGGCAGTTTAGGTTCCCTGGAACCAGAGCCTCCTTGATTTTTTACTGATCCTGCGACCTATTGGCCAAATTACAAATCAGGGCATTGCCAATGACAAGAAACTTCAGCTGTAACAGGAAGATGATCAATCAATTGTTATAAAAATTAGCAGTTTTTTAACATTAAAATTTATTTTGGCTATGCTATGCATATCTGGAATTTATTATGAGGCCTAATTGATTCCTTAAATGTCCTTTCAGAAATAAACCTAAATAAAATAATGGTACTGAAAGGTGCCTGTGTCCTGATTTATCCTTACAGATTCAAAATTAGGCAAGTACAAGCAAGGGCAGGGTTATAGAAAACTAGAGCATCAAAGTTAAGAGGAATGGAAACACAGCATTCAATGGCAGTGAGTACTTGAGATGATTTGTTTGGTTTTCCTTTGGTTTGATTAGGTTTTGGCAGCTATAACAAGAATTGCTTCATTGTAACTGATTAGCTCTACTGAGTGCTGCATAAAAAAGTATGAAATTATCTTGCTGAATTAGCAGCTATATTAAGTGTCAATAACTACAGCCAGGGTCCGGCGCTGTGGCGCAGCGGGTAAACACCCTGGCCTGAAGCGCCAGCATCCCATATGGGCGCCTGTTCTAGTCCCAGCTGCTCCTCTTCCGATCCAGCTCTCTGCTATGGCCTGGGATAGCAGTAGAAGATGGCCCAAGTCCTTGGGCCCTTGCACCCACGTGGGAGACCTGGAGGAAGCTCCTGGCTTCGGATCGGCGCAGCTCCAGCCATTGCGGCCATTTGGGGAATGAACCAGCAAATGGAAGACCTCTCTGTCTCTACCTCTCTCTGTAACTCTGCCTGTCAAATAAATAAAGTAAATCTTTAAAAAAATAACTACAGTCAAAATCAAAATGCACATACACACAGCAACAGCATCAGGTGAACTGAAAAGGAAAAGGGAATTAACATTTATCAAGTACCTATTGGATACCAAGAACTGTGGTTCAGAGCTTGGGAACAGAGGTGTTTTAGATTCTATATTTTTCCAAATCTTAGAATATTTGCATATACATATAATATATCTTGAGAATGGCACCCAAGTCAAAACATGAAATTCATCTATGCATCACATATATACCTTATACACATAATTTGAAGGTAATTTTATATAACACTTTTTAGTGCACATATGTGCTAACTGTGATAGAGCACATGAAGTCAGGCATTACATTTTCTACTTATAGTATCATGTTGGTGCTTAAACTGGTTCAGATATCTGGATTAGGGATATTCAGTCTGTGTTCATATACATTCTTAGTGATACTATAAATTGACAGGAACTCTTTAGAAGACATTTCATAGTCTATTTGAAAACTCTAAATGTATACAACATTTTATCCAGGAATTTCAATTCTAGAATTGATCCTACAAGTTGCTTCACATATGTAAACATAGGCATTCATGGTAATATGTTCACCATAGCATTTCTTGAAATAGCAAAAGTCTGGCACTAATCTAAATATTCATTAATAGAGAATTTAGTTAAATGAATTGAGAGGTCCCCACCAAAAATTCTATGAGGTATGTAAAAAAAGAACACAGTAGATGAACATATGCTCCTATAGGATAATCTCCAAGTATATTTAGTGCAAATGGCAAAGAATGAACAAAAACTGATAAATACACATATAATTCAAGAGGCATAGACTATTGCTAGGAGGTAATGTGAGAAATTAGAAATAAATTTTTATGTGGAAAAAACTGCAATCTGAGATTGAAGGGAGACTGATTTTCTCTGGTGCATCTTTTTTTCTAAGTATATGCATACTTTGCTATAAAGGCATGATGGAGTCACTGAAGACAAGAGAAGTTCACCATACCAAATTAAAAAAAAAAGTAGACAATGGCAAGATTTTCTTTTAATGCCAAACTTCTTCATAATTCTCTAATAACCAACCCATATTTCTTTGTGAATGTGGACTTCAATCTACAAGGAACAGTAAATAGAGCACAAGTATCCCCAGAGTACAAAATATAATAAAAGGGATCTCTCTGTTTCTCTCTCTCTCTCTGAATCTTCCAAAATTCACATTCTCACATTCTATGACATGTTGTAATAAATCAGACAAATGAATGGTAAAGGTGTTAATTCCAAGGGCATGAAAGTATAGAATATTTCCATATCTTTTTTTCTCTTTTTTTTTTTTTTTTTTTTTTTTTTTTTTTTTTTTTTTTTTTTTTTTTTTTTTTTGACAGGCAGAGTGGACAGTGAGAGAGAGAGAGAGACAGAGAGAAAGGTCTTCCTTTGCCGTTGGTTCACCCTCTAATGGCCGCCGCGGTAGCGCGCTGCGGCCGGCGCACCGCGCTGTTCCGATGGCAGGAGCCAGGTGCTTATCCTGGTCTCCCATGGGGTGCAGAGCCCAAACACTTGGGCCATCCTCCACTGCACTCCCTAGCCACAGCAGAGAGCTGGCCTGGAAGAGGGGCAACCGGGACAGGATCGGTGCCCCGACCGGGACTAGAACCCGGTGTGCCGGCGCCGCAAGGCGGAGGATTAGCCTGTTGAGCCACGGCGCCGGCCTGAATATTTCCATATCTTAATTGTAAAGAGTCACTCAGACTTAAAAAAGTTCTATGTTTAAATGAACCATCACATCTGCAAGTCATCTTGAAATAAAATACCAAAAATTCATAAAATACAATGATTAATCATAAGATTGAGAAATTACTTATATAGTATCTAAATTATATGTGAAATTCAAAGAAGTTAAGGACCTAATGATAAATAAGGCACTCCATTATCAGATCAGCAAACTATACTTATTAGGTGGCATATTTTATCTTCACCCAGAAAATCCATTCCTGACAAAAACAATAAGATTTTTAGGAAACCAAACTGATAAGAACACAAATTTAAGAGGAAAGACAATTTGAGCACCAGGGCACGAATCTTAATCTAATTTCATAAAAAACTCGAAGCCATTAGGATATCGTTACATTATTTTCTCCTACATGGTAAATCAATAAATTCATCTCCCCCGCTTCTCAGTAAAAATGAAAATTCCATAATATGTGATATAATGTGCACATAATAATAGAAAATAATCTGTATTTTCAGATGAATATGCAAAATAAAATTGGAAGGAAAAATTTAATTCCTGGATGAAATATGGCTAACATATTCATCTATGTTTGGCCTTAGTGTGGGAAAATCATACAAATGCACATTACTGAAAATTTTTAGCAAATTACTGAACTGAATCAATCAGAATCTGTAATTCATATTAAAAAATAAAATGTACCTTTCATTTGGGTAGCAAAATTCAGTGCCAATTTTGCAAAGAGATCTGGATTTTCAAACTTGTCTTCTTTAACTTTCAACCAGAAACAATTCTCAGATAATTCTTTGGGCTCAATCTGAAACAAAAATAACAAAAAATACTTTCTAAATTATTACTTACATTTAATTTTTCAAAGAATTGACTTTCAGCAAAGTTGAATGACAGTTCCTTTATTCATGAACCCACTAAATCAATTTTAGCATCTATAAAAATAACACTTTTGAAGTAAATATTCATCATGAAACTCTCAGAACTCTATTAGTGTGCATAAAAGTATATAACAGCAATAGGCCACATAGCAAAATTCATTTTAAAAAATTCTATTGATAGGAGACTGAAAAATAATTTAGAAAATTTCTCTCTCAATTCACATACATTATTCTTGCCCCTGAATTTTGGAAAACAGGGAAAATAAGATTCAGAAAAGGGAATTCCCAACGTATTCTGATTAGGTTAAATGTATCAACTATAATGATGGCTCACAATTATATACCTCCTACGATGTACCGGTACTGTTTTTAAATGATTTGAAAATATTAACTTATCTAATCTTCACACTATTCCTTTCACACAAAACCCATATTTATCTCCATGCTAAACATGAGGAACCTGAGCCCCATAAAGTTTAAGTGTCTGCCTAAATTGGTAAATGGCAGAGCTTGAATTTAAGCCCAGTGACCCTAGCCCCAGAGAATCGTGCTCTTAATCACCAGATGAACTCCAAGATTAGAACTGTATATTTTCCAGTTCATCATAATGCTTTGTTAATATGTTAGAACCATTACAATACTGCTAAACAAGTAAATATTACATTTATACACAGATAAGTGGGCCAACGGCTAATGGATCCTCCATTATGGTAAAATGTGCCTAATTAAACAAACTACATTCTAAAACCATTTAAGGGGCCACAGCTGTGGCACAGCAGGTTAATCCTCGCTTGTGGTACCAGCATTCCCAAATGGGCACTGGTTCGAGTCCTGGCTGATCCACTTCCAATAGAGCTCTCTGCTATGGCCTGGAAAAGCAGTGGAAGATGGCCCAAGTGCTTGGGCCCCTGTTCCCACATGGGAGACCCAGAAGCTCCTGGATCCTTGCTCCTGGATCCTGGCTCCTGGCTTCGGATGGCGTAGCTCCAGTCATTGCGGCCATTTAGGGAGTGAATCAGCTGATGGAAGACCTTTCTGTCTTTCCCTCTTTCTATCTGTAACTCAACCCTTCAAATAAATAAATAAAATCTTTTTTAAAAAATAAAATCATTTAATCTTCATTTACTCTTATGAGTAAGGCAAAAGTAAATGCTTAGGTTTTTAAAATAATTTAACCATAATTTTGGTGAAACCATTTCACTACATAGACTCTGCTTGATAGTATAGTATGTGTGTTCTTGGAGGAGTCATTTCCCCAAAATGGTGGTCTGGATAAATGTATTTGAATTAGAAGATTATTTCCTAGTGAATGTAGACTGTGCTCATCCTTATAATAACTTTTTGCAATAAAGATATTATTTGTTAACAAGAAAGCAAAATAACATTCAGAAGAAAATATTTTCACTCATATTAAAAGAAATTATGTTACATCACTACTGAATATTGTCACCTATTCCACACTAGCTGAAAATTAAAAACTCAAAAAAAAAGTCACTCTAAGAACAAAAACAACCAAGATAACAAAGTACAATAATAAAGATTTAATAATGGTAAAAGATCGCCGGCGCCACGGCTCACTAGGCTAATCCTCCGCCTTGCAGTGCCGGCACACCGGGTTCTAGTCCCGGTCGGGGCGCCGGATTCTGTCCCGGTTGCCTCTCTTCCAGGCCAGCTCTCTGCTGTGGCCAGGGAAGGCAGTGGAGGATGGCCCAAGTGCTTGGGCCCTGCAACCCATGGGAGACCAGGATAGCACCTGGCTCCTGCCTTCAGATCAGCGCGGTGTGCTGGCCGCAGCACGCCGGCCGCGGCGGCCATTGGAGGGTGAACCAACGGCAAAAGGAAGACCCTTCTCTCTGTCTGTCTCTCTCACTGTCCACTCTGCCTGTCAAAATAAATAAATAAATAAATAAAAATTTAAAAAAATAAATAAAAAAAATAATGGTAAAAGATGAGAATTGTCTTTTATTTGTTGATGTATTTTAAATCTTATTCTCTATACTACTTTGATTTCTTAAATGTCATACTTTTGTGTTCTTCAAAATGTCCAATGATCTGGGGATTTTCTAGTTATCTAGACAGTTAACTGAAAGATGGGCATAGGATGGTAAACTCCCAAAGAAACAGAGTCAGAAGTCATAGTCTCAAACATCATACAATATTTATACAAGCCATGCAGTTATTCATACACTGATGATCAACCATGGTTAGACAACTCAAAAAACTCTAATTATAGTATTACCTTTGACCAGTTGATTCTCTTCATGGACACTTCAGGCTTGTATATTTTTTTCTGTTTCATTCCATAAGGTAGATCAAGGGGTGCTCCTGGTGGAAGAGGAACTACTCCAAAGGGTGGTGGTGGAGGAGGTACCCCAATCAAAGGTGGCGGTGGTGGAATATTAGGTAAAGGAGGAGGTGGAGGAGGAGGAATTGCTCCAGGTGGAGGTGGTGGTGGTGGAGGTGGTGGTGGAGGTGGTGCAACACCTGGCAATGGAGGTGGTGGAGGAGGGCCTGGAATTCCTGATGAACTTGAAAGTCCATGTCCCTGAAGTATAAATAATGCAAGTTCAAATGCTTATAATATAGCATAACAAATACAAATTGATAGACATATGTGGATTAAGATTATTTGTAATTTATATAATTTTTGAAATTATATTTACTTATTTGTTGAGGTTTTAACAGTAAATGAAACAGAATTGTATAGAATTCTGTTAAATTAAGTCTGGACAGTAAGCTCTTCTGCTAATGCTAGGAAAGTAGGCATCCTCCAAGATTTTGTAATACAGTCCTCAAAAATAATGTAAAATTACTTTTCATTATAAATATATGCAAAGAGGAAATACTGTATAATGCTTGGGCATGTTAGACTAGTTAGTTTGAATATAGGATAATTAAGACAAGGTCATGGATTTAAATCCCTTGGGGGGCAATTAGCTTTAAACAAAGAATCTGCTGCATAGCACCATTAACTTGGCTGTCTTCTAATACGAATAATTAAAACTAAGTAGCATCCATTTGTATAGCAATATATGCTTATCAACTTTTTTTTATACCTACTATTTCTTTTGATCCTTATTATAACCTAATGTAGATAGGGCATTTTTGGCTCACCTTTATTTCATTGCTTACAGAAAAGAAAACTATAATTACAAAACAGTTAAATGACTAACTAAAGGTCATATCATCTGAAACATGATTAAGATTTGAAAGTTGCTATTCCCCAATAAACCCTTTCCCTCTACTACCACGGACTATATCTTCAAGAAGGGGTGTCATTTGCCAAGAAGAGAACGAATGAACACGGGATGAATTATGAGGACAGTATAACTTATTTCTAGCATCAAAAAGTAACTTTGGGCAGGCCACCACCTGCAATGCCGGCACCAGTTTGAGTCCTAGTTATTCCACTTCCAATCTAGCTCCCTGCTAATGGACTGGGAAAATCAGTGGAAGATGGCCCAAGTGCTTGGTCCCCTGTACCCACATGGGAGACCTGGAAGAAGCTCCTGGCTCCTGACTTTGGCCTGGCTCAGTGATGGCCATTGCAGCCATTTGGAGAATGAAAAAGCAAATGGAAGATCCTTCTCTCTCTCTCTCTCTCTCTCTCCTTCTCTCTCTCTTTAACTCTGACTTTCAAATAAATAAACAAATCTTTTTTAAAAAAACTGCTATAAAAGAAAATAACTTCAAGCTGCTTCTCTAATGAAAATGGAAAACAGATGAAGGAATACACTGAGTTTCATATTGTCTTCATTTTCAATGGTTAATATGTACACTTTTCTTGAAACTCCTTCTGATCACAATGGTTCACTTTCCGAAATAAATGAATATAAAATTGGAGTTGTTAATTATAAACATTGCTAAGAAACCACTACCAATGAGCAGACATCTTTTGCAATCAAGTTATGAAATTAGATTAACTAAACAAAAGGTTTAAAACTAATGAAATTCCTTGGTACAGTGTTATTTTTATTTAAGGAGAAAGTCCTCTTACCTTTATTAATACAAATTTTCTATTTTGAATACTTTATTAGAACTTAAAAGTATCTTTACAAAATAAGTAAGCTGAAGCAAATTTGGAACAATCAAGTTAAAGGACTGACCTATTACACTCATAGGTGACATGATCATGGAAATACTGATCATAATATTGAGGGCACAATCACCACATATTTTTATCACACATATGAATATTTATGTGTATATTTACATATACAAATGTAAAATGTTTATACACTTAACCACTGACAATTGTCTGCTGGAATGCAACATTCTGGTTAGGAAGATGAGAAGCAGAACTGAAGTACATAAAATTCTTCTCATTTTATTTTGAATATAGGAAAACATAGCAGGCAACCTGGCTTTCACAGTCTTGAATGCAATCAAAGAAATCATGGGGAAAATTAAAAGTTCACAAAATTAGTAATTTATCCTGTAAGTTTTGTGGCTTACTTTTTGTTAAGAAATAGCAAAATAGCAGAGGGATACATTTTGGGCATCAATTTTTTGTCTCTATTAGTTCACATTTGTTATAAAATTTGTACAACTATCAAATGGGGCAGACTTCTGGTCCAGTGGTTAAGATACAATTTAAAATGAAATGCCACATCTCCTATTGAAGTGCCTAGGATTCCTGACTGTAGATCCTGACTTCAGCTTCCTATTAATGCAGACCCTAGAAGGTATTAGGTAATGGTTCAAGTCATCGGGTCCCAGTCATCTATGTGGAAGATTTGGATTGAGGCCCTGCTTCCCAGTTTTGGCCTGGCCTAGTGACGGCTGTTGGAGACAATGAGGGGTAAACCAGGAGAAGGGAGTTTTGTCTTTTCTCTCTCTATGCCTCTTGAATAAATAAAAAAAGTAAAAAAGTTATTCAAGTTAAATTCATGTCTTATGAATTTAATAAATAATATCAAATGTTTATATTAAAAGTTTATTTTGAAAATATATCAGTCTTTTCTTCTATTCCATGAACAATCAGGAGTTGAACAATTAAATTAGGCTAAAATAATGTATTGTGAATTGAATAGGGCAAATGAATAACTTAATATTTCATAAAATTTCAGGTACATTAGAGAGTGTTATGTGACTGTACCTTACAGCTAACTTAACAATAAATAAGCAACTACTCAATAAGTGGTAAATCCCTGTGCAAAGAGTAATTGAGCCATGAAGAAGAGTAAGAGATACAAGCGTACTTCAAAAATTTCATGGAAAATGAAATTTAAAAATAAGTTTATTTGGAGATAAAAATGATTGAAATCCCTGTACTTTTTTTGGAATATGCATTTCCATGAATTATTTCATGAACTGCAAAAATTTTATACCAAAATAAGATTATTTTATAACTCAGTGAACTTTTTGAAGTATCCTTCATACTCTCAAAGTGCTTTTTTTAAAATATTGATTTATTTATTTTGAAATAGTTAGAGAGAAAGATCTTCCATCTGCTGGTTCACTCCCCAGATGGACGCAAAGATGGTCAGTGATAGGCCTGGCCAAAGCCAGCAGCCAGGAGCTTCATTCCCATCTCCCACATGGGTGGCAGGGGCCCAGGTACTTGGGTGATCTTCTACTGCCTTCCTACGTGCATTAATAGGGAGCTGGATTGGAAGCGGAGCAACTGGGACTCGAACTGGTACCCATTTGGGATGCTGGTGTTGCAGGTGGCAACTTTTACCTGCTATACCACAACACTGGTCCCAAGTACTTATGTTTGAGGGGAAGAAACAGAGGGCACACAAAGAAATATAATATTAATGGCCAAAAAAAAAGGGGGGGATCTGGAAACTCAGAATATTTTCCTTATGGAGTTTTCAGAGATACTTTCCAAAAGATGCTTTAGTGACCTTCTCCTTAAAGGACATATTTTGCGGCTGGTGTTGTGGTGCAGCAGGTTAAACAACCACCTACAATGCCAGCATCTCATAAGGATACCCATTAGAGTCCAGGCTGCTTCACTTTGGATCCAACTTCCTGCTATTTGCAGAGAAAGCAGCGGAAGATGGTCCAAGTCCTTGGGCCCCTGTACCCATGTGGGAGACCTGGAAGAAGCTCCTGGCTCCTTGCTTCAGCCTGGCTCAGCTCTGGCTGTTGTGACCATTTGGGGAGTGAACCAGCAGATGGAAGACCTTTTTTCTGTCTCTCCCTCTCATCTGTTTGTAACTCTACCTCTCAAATAAATAAATAAAATACTTAAAAAATAAAAAAATGGACATGTCTCACATGCATAGATGATCAAGGGAGTACATTTCTGACATTGAATAACATAAGCCAACATTTCTCAACTAAATTGTATGAAAACAATTTCTGGGAGATGTTAACAGGTATTCTGTGATAAAGTATTCCATGCTCAAATAAGTTTAGGAAAGTTAAATTAAAAAGATTTAGACTGTTTTCTTCAATGGAGGACATCTCAGATCCTTCAAAATGCTAAGCAGTATTGTGAATCTCTAAGAGGTTGAATTTCACATTTCGTGTGTATTCAATTTATTGACTATAGAATGCTTTCCTCATGAAAACACCTATTTGCATCTGTGTAACTAATGTCTGGGAAATGCTGGCAGAAGCAAAGTGTGGAGACAGTAAGTCGTGAATATGAAGGGCAGTGAGGTGCCTTCATTGCAACAGAGGCTGCAGAGAGGGGAGCAGTCAGGGCCCAGGCTGCAAAGGGGAGATAAGGAGCCCATGCCAGAAGGCCTTAACATTCCTGTAAGGAGATTTTATTTAATCCGGACTGCAACAGGCAGCCACTGAACATATTAAAGCCTGGAGAGACAATAATCAGGGCAGTGTTTTAGGAAGATTAATTTACCACTGACATAAAGGATGAATTTGAGGAGGAAAAGACTCTAGGCAGGGAGAAAAGGCAGGAAACAATTGTAGTAGTTCAGGCAAGATGTATATGAGAGCAGGGGTTCTGGCTTTTGATGCAAGTGGGGCATAAAAGAGTGATTAGCCTAATTTGTCAGGGGGTGGGGCAATGAAAAGGGAAAGAAAACTCCAGTTTCACTATTTTTTTAAAAAAATGGTAGTTAAAAATGGTAGTAAATTTTTTTTAAAGATTTATTTATTTTATTTGAAAGGCAGAGTTACAGAGAAGCAGAGAGAGTAAAGAGAGAGAAAGAGGTCTTCCATCCGATGGTTCACTCCCCAGATGGCCTCCAGGGCCGGAACTGTGCAATCTGAAGCCACTAGCTTCTTCCAAGTCTCCCATGTGGGTGCAGGGGCCCAAGCACTTGGGCCATATTTACTGCCTTCCCAGGCCATAGCAGAGAGCTGGATCGGAAGTGGAGCAGCCGAGGCTTGAACCAGTGAAAATATGGGATGCCTGCACTGCAGGCAGCAGCTTTACCTGCTGCACCACAGGGCTGGGCCTCAGTAAAATTTAAATAAGAATGGAGGCCAAGCTGGTTTGAGAAAAGATAGGAGACCACAAATATTACTTTTGACCTCAACATGGCATAAGACCTTTCCCACCAGGATAGCAAAAGAACAACTGGAAATATAAAACTCAAAAGACATGATATCATCTAAGAAGTGGTATTTGAAAGTATGATATTGATGGATTATTAGAACAAAGATATACAGAGAGGAAGGCAGAGGACAGAACATTGAGGAATGTCACCATTTCTCAAAAAGTGAAACTGAGTTCTCATACATTTAGAAGGGGAAGGCAGAGAACACAGATGTGTACCTGATGAAAACAAATGATCAATTACTAGACTTAAGTGATGCAAGCTGAGGGAAGGAAAAGGCCACCACATTGATTAGAGTTTACTGATGACTTTTGAGGTAATTTTTTCAGTGGATTGATGGAATAGATCTAGTCAATCAATAAACACCACCTGAGCATTCAATATGTTAAGGCATCATTTTAAATTTCTGAAGATTCATTTAAGATATAAAGAGTGTTGATGAGAGTACTCAATCGGTACTAAAGTTTAGACATCATAATTAAGAATTAAAGTATATATGGAATCTTTTCATCACAGGAATGTAGGTGGAAATGTAAAGTTTATAAGTTTTGAAATTATGGTAGTCAAGATTTAAAGACATTTCAAGAAACTTTCGGGATAATTAAAATTAATGAGCAGTTCCATATTCTTTTTGAAAAAAAAAAAACACTATGCATTCAGTTTTTCAAATCATGAAAATTTCATCTCAAAACCAGTTTTGCTTGTGTAACATTCTGTTTAAAATATTCAGGGCAGTTTCAGCAATTAGTGTTTTGTATTTTTCCCAAACATTAAAATGATTCATTGTCCTCAAAAATCAAATCTGTAGTTATTTCAACTAAAATGTGAAACTGCCCAAAAGTCTGCTTCCGGTCACATTTTCCATTCTCTGTTAACAAGATAATTTTCTGCCATTGAACTTACTGTGACATGACACAAAGTCTGTATCTTGTTTCATTACCTGGTTTCGAAGTTGTTGGATTTCTGTTTCAAGTTCCTTGATTTTTTCTTCTCTTTTTTGAAGCTCAGCTTGAGCCTCCTGTCGAGCTGTGAATTCTTCATCAAACTGCAATGATCATCACCATAAACATACAATTAGTAATATAGTTTTGAGAAAACTTTAAACAACAACATGTGGTAAATCACTGGAATGATTTTTGTTCAGTTGAATTCCCAGGTCACTCAGAAAATCAGAGCTCTTGATTATTTTCATGACAATTAAGTGTCCACATAGGAGTGGGTATTGCTTGTGGTGGTAGCAGTATAAATAAGAATTATGCCCCCCACTCAAAGAAAGAAAACCCATTGACTTCTGAAAAAAAAAAAAAAACAGTGGTGGAGAGAAGTCTTTCTTCACATATAATAGACATTTTAATTTTTTATTGAAAATTCAATTTTTGAATTAATAATATTTTAAATGTTTCATCCCATATTTTCAAACTAAATGAATTTAAAATGAAATCTAAAAATATGCTGTCAAGCAGTGTCAACTCCTCAACTACAGTTAATCTTGCAAAGAGATTTGCACCTTCAGAATGTTCAAATGAATGTACATTAATACAAATGAAATGTTTCTATTACACCCTTTGTTGTCTAGCATCTAAAAACTGGTGTTTCACAAAATATGACAGTACAATGACATATGCTATAGTAGCACTCTCCTTCAGATGGTTAACCAAAACACTTATATAACATGTTTTGAGAGAAGGAAAATGGGAGATTAAAATAGGGTGCACTAAGCCAAAGAGATTGTCTGGTGAATAATCATGTAGTGCCTCTTGCCCCAGCCCTTACTGTATTAGGGCTTGAAGCAGTCACTAACTAGCCTGCATATTTATAGTGAACTATAAAACATTTATTTGCCCCTTATTGTCAATGTCACTTCAAGTCATTTTTAAAAGCTTGTACATTATTCTAACAATGTTGTTTCTAATTCATATAGATATATGTATGTGTATAAAACACACACACACATACACACATACATATATATGTATATAAAAACACTGTGCAGAGCTGTCTTTATAACATACAAAAGTTATCTTTACTGTTAATAACTACTCATCCTCATGGTACATTTGACCTTTGGGAATTATAAATTTGACAAAAGTGGCCAGCGCCGCGGCTCACTAGGCTAATCCTCCACCTTGCGGCGCCGGCACACCGGGTTCTAGTCCCGGTCGGGGCACCGATTCTGTCCCGGTTGCCCCTCTTCCAGGCCAGCTCTCTGCTGTGGCCAGGGAGTGCAGTGGAGGATGGTCCAAGTGCTTGGGCCCTGCACCCCATGGGAGACCAGGATAGCATCTGGCTCCTGCCATCGGATCAGCGCGGTGCGCTGGCCACAGCGCGCCAGCCGCAGCGGCCATTGGAGGGTCAACCAACGGCAAAAAGGAAGACCTTTCTCTCTGTCTCTCTCTCTCACTGTCCACTCTGCCTGTTCAAAATAAAATAAAATAAAATAAAGATTTGACAAAAGTATGGGTGAGCCAACTGGATAATATTATTTGGGTCAAATCTGAAATTTTACTTAGTAATGATTTTATTCATTGCCACTTGAGTCCCTGGAAAATGTCCCACACAGGCTGATCCAAATCTTCTATAATGTCCTTACATTTCAAACCCACCCAAGATTCTCAGGCTGAAAGAGCCATTGATACTTCAGATAATGACCTTTTTTCTACTTCATTAAGAAGATAGAGGTCCTCTAATCTGGGCTTGTTTGACTTCACTACTATCAGTGTCAGTATTTTATCTGAATCTGTATTCCCATCCCTCCTACCAAAGTTAGAGTCTCCTGTTTGCTTCTCAAATATGGTCTCTATGAAAGCATATTGCAGGGACTGGCATTGTGGAATAGTGGGTAAAGCCACCACCTGTGGCATTGGCATCTCATATGGGCACCAGTTCATGTCACAGATACTCCACTTCCAATCCAGCTCCATGCTAATGTGCCTGAGAAATCAGTGGATGATGGCCCAAGTGCTCAGGCCCCTGCTACCCATTAGGAAACCTGGAAGAAGCTCCTGTCTCCTGGCTTTGGCCTGGCCCAGTGAGCCAGCAGATGGACGATCTCTCTCTCTCTCTCCCTCTCTCTGTAACTCTGACTTTCAAATTAAATAAATATATTTTTTAAAAGAAGCATACTGCCCGGCGCCGTGGCTCAATAGGCTAATCCTCCGCCTTGCGGCGCCAGCACACCGGGTTCTAGTCCCGGTCGGGGCACCGATCCTGTCCCGGTTGCCCCTCTTCCAGGCCAGCTCTCTGCTGTGGCCAGGGAGTGCAGTGGAGGATGGTCCAAGTGCTTGGGCCCTGCACCCCATGGGAGACCAGGAGAAGCACCTGGCTCCTGCCATCGGATCGGCGCGGTGCGCCGGCCGCATCGTGCCAACTGTGGCGGCCATTGGAGGGTGAACCAATGGCAAAAAGGAAGACCTTTCTCTCTATCTCTCTCACTGTCCACTCTGCCTGTCAAAAAAAAAAAAAAATAGAAGAAGCATACTGCACTCAGTTTTCATTGTATAAAAAGTTTATTGGTACATTTGAGAAAATAGACACAATGTTTCTGCTTTTAACTTAAAATTACATTAGTCCATAAACACAAAGCGTAGCAAAGAAGCCTAAATATGTGAACTGGAAGAGATTTTTTACAAGCCCACTAATCTTATCCTCTCTGAAACCAAGGTTCAAGGAGAGTAAGTGGCTTACTTAAAGCCACAGCTAATTAGTGGAAAAGCTAAGATCACATCTTGTAATTACTGTCTGTCACTCTACCATTTAAAAAAAAAAAAATAAACCTCCCTTGCACTACCTCTTAAAGTGCACCCAGATAACCACTAGGAGGCCATACACGTTTTCACTCATTCATTCTAAATGTTGGTGATAACACGAAATCATCACACACTGAAATTTCTTTTCTGTTATTTCAAAACTCCTTTTCCCAAAATATATGGTTACAGAAAACTAGATAATCACAATCTGCTCCAGTCTTATGGTATCCTATCACAGTGGTAGCCTAAATTAAAGAGATCCTGTGATTTTCAAAGGAAATTCTAAATTTGTTACTTAAAATAAGAACATTAAAAATTATAAAGGTCTATTAATAAAAAAGCATGCATTTACTATTATCAATAAAAATGACAGCTCCACACAAACATTTTACATTCAAGCCCAAGCGCTTAAAATCTATTCTAGTAACTGAAAGAGCAAAGATATTTCTTCAGATGCCCTGAAGTAACTCTACTATTTCTAGAGTGATAGCAAAAGTGATTATCTAATCTCTAAGGTAAGTCATAACTTTGAAGACACAGCAATATGTAAGCACTTTATCTTGCTGTCAGAAGACTGAAAACCAGAGAGCTTTTAGACTTGTGCTTCAATCCTTCTCCCTGCACCCAACAGGGGAGAAATACTATACTAACATTTAATAGGATCTAGAACAAGAAAGAAAAAGAAACTTTTAGTAGAAGCAAATAAAATGGTAGCTATGAGTTGATGAAACAAGGAACAGACAATCATATCTAAATAAAATTAAGATATTCACAAAGCTGGCATCGACTCAAAGGCATTTACTTAAGGCATTAATAAAGAATGGGGAACCTCAAATTCCACCAAACATATAAGATGTAGCAACAATATTTTAAAGAGAGTAATCACAGAATTCAAAGAAGCTAAGTGTAAGCAGAGAGAGAGAGAGAGAGAGAGAGAGAGAGAGAGAGAGAGAGAAAGAAAGAGACTGAGGCCACTGGCATTCCATCACTATCAATAGCTTTAGGGACCATACTAGTAAGAAGACCAGATAAAAATCTCACAGATCTCCCAACAGCTACTTTGTGTAAGTAACTTAAAGCTACAGGAAAGCAACAGAGAAATTTACTTTGGTTGACCTCTTCTAAATATATCCTTTTGGCAATCTGATTTTATTTCATTTATTATTTTTCTTACATAATGGATAAAGATGATGAGGAGGAAACAGTGGCAGCTTTATCTTATTATGAAATAAATCATGTTCTGTTAAGTTTGAATTCAGAAATATAAAGTACTACATAACTAAAACAACATTTATAAAACTTTCCATAATGAAACAAGGCAGAATATGTGCTGTGATCAAATTATTAATGTCACAATAATAACCAGTATTTCATAGGCTTTACCTTCTTGGAAAACTCCACTGCTTTTTGTTCACTTTCTTCAACTTTTGCTTTGTTCACACAAGAATCTGTTAAGATGGATCAAAAGTGATTAAAAATTATAGAATGAGTTCTCTAGGCAAAAGATGGCTGACAGCCAATAGTACTATGTAGACTACCATTTCTATGTCAATTGCTATTAAACGTAAATTGACCTATACTATACATAAAACATGAAATACATTTTATTTCTTTATCATACATACTGAAATCATTAATAGTATTGTTGAGGCACAAAAGCAAGCATTTGCAAATTCATTTGATTGAATCAACATTGTTTTAAGGATATGTGATTCTTTTTCAATTTTTGCAATGATACAATTCTTCAAAAAAATTCTGGATGCTTATTATGGGCGGAAAGGTGACAAAGACTACCTACTTAAGATTATTAAGACTCAAAAAAATCCTTTAAAAAAGCTGGAGAGGGAGACAGAGTAACATTCATTAATTTAGGCCAGCCAGTGAAGGATTTCACTTCTGATCTTATAAGTATCATGTATATAAAGAAACAAATTTCAAACTCCTCAGATTCTATTACATTTTCCCAATATAAATAATTTAATAGCTTCTTACAGGCAATATTGTGTCTCCCATTATCATATATAAAGTCTATCTTATACTAGGCCATTCCACATCTATGTATCTACCCAAAGAAATAGAAAACATATGTTCATACCAAAACTCTATCTGAATGTTCATAGAAGTTTATTTATAATAGCCAAAAGCTAGAAAAAAACCAAATGACTAAATTGTAGACCAGCCATATAATGGAACACTAGTTAACAATACAGAGGAATGGATAATTAACACATGTAAAACAACATGGATTATCTTAAAATCATTATGCTGAATGAAAGAAGACAGACAAAAATAGAGTACATGATTTGTATTTCTACTTTTATAAAATTTTAAGAAGTGAAACTAATAAGAGAAACTATAAATAAAGTGAAACCAGTAACAGAGAACTTAGTGGCTGTCTCAGGGTAGGGAGACACGGGAAGAGAGACTTAAAGAGAATGCATAAACTTTAGGAACAAATGTTTATTTACCTCAGTGAAGTTTTTTATTTTTATTTTTATTTTTAATGTGTAGCTAGAGCATAGCACCTGAAGAGGAAAGTGTTTAGGGCTGAGATAAAAAAGGAGCCACACGTGTGCTGTGTCAGACATGGTTGGTAACGATTTTCATTTTGATTTCAACTTCAATGGGAAAGTACTGGAGAGTTTAAGCAGGGATCTGATATTAGATACAAGATTTATAGAACTGTGGAATTGGTAAAGACTCTAATATCCTTAGCTCCAAGTAAAAACAAAATAGAGATCCAGAGATTACCTAGAAGTTCTTGATATATTTGATAATTTTGGTGTATGTATGTGTGTGTGCACACATGTACATGTGTTCTAATGAAAGCTTCAAGGCATTAACTAGTTTTTCAAAAATTTTCAGCATGTATTTGATTTATTTGATTTTTGAGTTGAAGAAACTGAAATCTAGGGAAGCTACAATGATTTATTCACAATCACAGAGATAATGTGTACATGAGGTCTACGTGATGCTGACTAGCCTCTCTCACCTGATCTATCCTCACCTCAATGCTTCTGACTGACAGTATACAATCATAAGGACCTGGTATATAACACACAAAACAAGTATGTTAACAATGAACAAGTTAGCCAATATCGACAGTAGAGTATGTGTGCTAGCTAGGGTTCCAAATGGATTAGAAACAAATGCACATATTTGGAGACAGTCCCTTATGGTTCCCCCAAAAAAACTATGAAATAAACTGTGAAGTTTATCAAGCTCAGTAAAAAAGATGCAGAGAGGTTGGCATTCTCATTCATTGCTGGTACAAGGTAAATTGGAAGAAGCATTATGAAAAGCATTTAGACTTTTAAAGTTCATACTCTCGTTTACAGGAATCAATCCTAAGGAAATTATGAGAAAAATCCAAACATTTATGCCTAAGACTATTCACAGAAGATTCACTTATAATTGTGGAAACCTGAAAACAACTGAGATGTACAATAGAAAGAACTGGTTAAGATGACAATGATATTCATATGATAGGACATTAGAGACAGGAGTTTGGCCTAGTAGTTAAAATGTCAGTTAGTATGATGGTATATCACAATGGAGTATCTGGGTTTGATACCTGGCCCCAGCTTTTGAGTCGAGCTTTCTGCTAATATAGAACTTAGGATCGAGCAGTAATGGCTCATGTAGTCAGTTTATTGCAACCCACAGGGGAGAACCGTATTGAATACCCAACTTACTTGTTGCAATTTGGCCCATCCCTGGCTACTGCTATTATTTGAGGAGTGGGCCAGTGCATGGGAGAATTCTCTGTCTTTGTCTCTGCCTCTGTCTTTCTACCTCTCAAAAACTTTTAAAAAGATGAACAGTGTATGGAAATTCTCTAGGAGAGATCATATATTAGGCCATAAAAAAAAATCATAACAAATTTAAAGAAAATGTATCCTGTATCTTTGCTAAGCACAGTGGAATTAGCCTGGAGATTAACAACATAAGAAACTCTAGAAAATATGAAAACACATGGAGAATGACTAACATGTTCCAGAATAAATAGTGGGTCATAGAAGAAATCAAAAGGGAAATAAAGAATTCCTAAAAATGAATGAAGATGACAAAATAACATATCACAACTTGTAGAAAACAGCAAAAACAGTGTTAAGAGGAAGTTTTACAGAAATTAGTGCCTACACCAAAAAATTTGAGAAGTATCAAATAACCTCACACTGCATCTTAAGGTTCTAGAAAAATAAGAACAATCCAAACCCAAAATTAGTAGGAGGAAAAAAATAATAAAAATTAAAGAACAAATAAAACAAAATTGAAAAAAATACAAAATTTCAGTGAAATAAAGAGGTGGTTTTCTGAAAAAATAAAAAAAAATTGATTCCATTGTCCTAACTAACCAAAAAAAGGGGTGGGGGAGAAGACTCAAATCAGAGATGAAAAGGGTTTGTTAAAACAGATACCTTTCTATGAAGGGAGGAGAGAACTTCCACTTTGACTATGACCCTGTCAGAATCAGATCGAAGTCGGTGAACCCTAAAGGCTTCCATAGCCTCAGCAACTCATGACTAGAGCCTAGGGAGATTACTGATGCCATAAACAAGAGTGTCAAATTGTTAAGTCAACAACAGGAGTCTCTGTGTACTTTCGTCTCATGTGGGATCTGTCCTTAATGTGTTGTCCAATGTGAAGTAATGCTATAAGTAGTACTGAAACAGTATTTTTATATTTTGTGTTTCTGTGTGGGTGCAAACTGATGAAATCTTTACTTAGTATATACTGAATTGATCTTCTGTATATAAAGATAATTGAAAATGAAAAAAAAAAACCTGGTTTTAAATTAGACATTGCATAGAAAATTAATCAATTTTTTAAAAATATCATGTAGGATCTCTGTCCTTAATGTGCTGATCTTCTGTATATAAAGAGAATTGAAAATGAATCTTGATGAGAATGGAAGGGGAGAGGGAGCGGGAAAGGGGAGGGTTGCAGGTGGGAGGGAAGTTATGGGGAGGGGGGGAAGCCATTGTAATCCATAAGCTGTACTTTGGAAATTTATATTCATTAAATAAAAGTTTAAAAAAATTTAAAAAAATAAATTGAAAAATAAATAAATAAATAAAACAGATACCACTGAAATAAAATGAATTATCAGGCATCACTGCAAATATCTATACATCAGCAAATTGGAATATCCAGAATAAATAAATATATTTCTAGATATACACAATTTACCAAAATTGAGGCATAAGTACATAGAAAACCTAAATAGACTAAAAACCAAGATAGAGATTGAATCAGTAATAAAGACTATTCCAACAAAGAAAAGTCCAAGATGGGATGGCTTCACTGCTAAGTTCTACCAAATTTTTAAAGAACAACTAATTCAAATTCTTCTCAAACTACTCAAAACAGTGGAAATGGATGGAATTCTTATAAACCCCTTCTATGAGGCCAGTATCACCTTGATTCCAAAATCAGAAAGATACAACAAACAAAGAGAACTATAGGCCAATGTCCTTGATGAACATTAGTACAAAACTCCTCTACAAAATACTAGCTAATATAATCCAACAACACATCAGAAAGATCATTCAACCAGACATAGTAGGCTTTACCCCTGGTATGCAGGAATAGTTCAACATTCACAATCAATAAATGTGGCATATCACGTTAACAAACTGAAGGACAAAAATGATATGATTATCTCAATAGATACAGATAAAGCATTTCATAAAACATAACATCCTTTCATGACGAACACCTTAAGCAAATCAGGTATAGAAAGAACATTCCTTAACACAATCAAGGCAGTGTATCACAAATCCACAGCTAGCACCATATTGAATGGGGAATAGATGGAAGCATATCCACTATGATCTAGAACCAGACAAAGATGCCCACTTTCACCATTGCTATTCAATCTAGTTCTGGAAGTTTTAGCCAGAGCCATTAGGCAAGAAAAGGAAATCAAAGAAACACAAACTGGAAAGGAAGAAGTCAAATTATCCCTGTTTGCAGATGATATGATTTTATATATAGGAGGACCAAAAATCTCCACTGACTACTGGAATTCATAAGAGAATTTTAAAAAAGAATGACATTCTTCTCAGATCTAGTAAAACTGATGCTAAAATTCATAAAGAAACACAACAGAGCATGAATATTCAAAACAATCTTAAACAACAAAAACAACCTGGAGGAATCACAGTATCAGTTTTCAGGACATACTACAAGTCAGTTATGATCAAAACAGCTTGGTACTGGCAAAAAGACATGTAGACCAAAGGAACAGAATAGAAACCCCAGAAATGAAACCACACAGCTACAGCCAATTAATCTTTGACAATGAGCTAAAATCAATCCCTGGAGAAAGGCAGTCTCTTCAACAAATGGTGGTGAGAAAACTGGAGCTCCGTATACAGAAGTATGAAACAAGACCTCTACCTTATACCCTATACAAAAATCAACTCACAATGAACAAGGGTCTAAACCTAAGACCTGAAACCATCAAAGTGCCTTGAGAAAAACATACTAGAAACACTGTAAGACATTGGAATATGCAAAGACTTCTTGGATAAGACCCCAGAAGCACAGACAACAAAGCAAAAATAGGCAAATGGCACTACATAAAGGTAAGAAGATTCTGTACAGCAAAAGAAATACTCAACGAAGGGAAGTCACAACTGAGAGAATGGGAGAAAATATTTTCAAAGTATACATCCTATAAAAGATTAATATGTAGAATATATAAGGTGCCGGCCGGCGCCGTGGCTCAGTAGGCTAATCCTCCGCCTTGCGGCGCCAGCACACCGGGTTCTAGTCCCGGTCGGGGCACCGATCCTGTCCCGGTTGCCCCTCTTCCAGGCCAGCTTTCTGCTGTGGCCAGGGAGTGCAGTGGAGGATGGCCCAAGTGCTTGGGCCCTGCACCCCATGGGAGACCAGGAGAAGCACCTGGCTCCTGCCATCGGATCAGCGCGGTGCGCCGGCCACAGCGTGCCTACCGCAGCGGCCATTGGAGGGTGAACCAACGGCAAAGGAAGACCTTTCTCTCTGTCTCCCTCTCTCACTGTCCACTCTGCCTGTCAAAAATTAAAAAAAAAAAAGAGAGAGAGAATATATAAGGTGCTCAAGAAATTCAGTAACCAAAAAACTAACAATCTAGTTAAAAAATGGGCAAAGGACATGCACAGGCATTTTTCAAAAGATAAAATACTAGTGGCCAATAGACACATGAAAAGATGCTCAAGATCCCTAGCCATCAGGGAAATGCAAATAAAAACCAGAACTGCATTTCACCTCACACCATTAGAATGGCTACCATCCAAAAATTAAGAGTTAATAAATGCTGGCAAGGACGTGGAGAAACAGGTACTCTAATACACTGTTGGTGGGAATGTAAACTAGTACAACTGTTATGTAAGACAGCATGTTGATTCATCAGATTTCTGAAAATAGATCTACCATAGGTCCAAGCCATCCTACTCCTGGAAATTTACCCAAAGTACATGAAATCAGTATATGAAAGATTTACCTATATCTCCAAGTTTATAGCAACTCAATTCACAATAGTTAAGATACAGAATCAACCCAGATGTCCATCAACTGATGACTGGATAAAGAAAATGTGGTACATATACAAGTGGCACATATATACAATGAAATACCACTTAGCCAAGAAAAAAAATGAAATCCTGTCTTTTCAAAAAAAGGATGCAATTGGAGATCATGATGCTTAGTGAAATTAGCCATTCCTCAAAAGACAAACATGTTTTGATTTGAAGGTAATATACAGAGTACAAAAATGTAATGTATATGAGTGAAATTGTCATCTTAATATTTGACTATTGTTTATAACCCTTGTCTATCATCCTACTTTTTTCTTTTTTAAAAAAATTATTAAAGTATACAAACTTCATGCATTTTATATATACAAATTTAAGAACATAGTGATACTTCCAGCACTACCCTTCCTCCTGCCTGCACTCCCACTTTTGTTATTCCTTCCTCTCCTATTTCCATTCTTATATTTTACAAAGACCTATTTTCAGTTAACTTTATACTCATAAGATTAACCCTTCACTAAGTAAAGAGTTCAACAAACAATATGAAGAAAAGAAAAAACACTTTTCCTCAACAGTCAACACAAGGGCTGTTCAAAGTCATCATGAGTAAAAGTGTCAATTTCACTTCTATGGATTATCTTTTAGGTACTCTATTAGTTACCACAGATTAGGGAGAACATATGGTATTTGTCATTTTGGGATTGGCATATTTCAAATAACTACAATGGTTTCAAGTTGCACCTACTTTGTTGCAAATGACAGGATTTCATTTTCTTTGTTACCACTGTGCAGTATTCAATAGTGTATATATACAATAACTTCTTTATCCAGTCTTCAGTTGGTGGATATTTGGGTTGATTCTGTATCTTAGATATTGTGAATTAAGTTTCAATAAACATGGGGGTACAGATCATTCTTTCATGTGATTTCTTTCTGCTTGGGTAAATTCCAGGAGTGGGATGGATGAGTCATATGGTAGGTCACAGATATAAGTTGAATTCTTTATTAGATAGAGGATTAAGCCTATAGTTGTAAAGTAAATTGAATCATATGTTCTCCTTGATCGGTGATAACTAATAGAGTACCTAAAATATAATCTATAGAAGTTAAATCGACACTTCAAGATGTTATGATTTTGATTAGCCCTTACCTCAACTATTGAGGAACACTGTTTTTTTTTTTTTTCCTTCTTCTTCATACCATTTGTTAAACTCTTTCTTTAGTGTAGGGCTAATCTTATAAGTATAAAGTAAACTGAAAATCTTTGAGAAAAATAAGAATGGGAGGGACCAGTGCTGTGGCACAGCGGGTTAACGCCTTGACCTGAAGCTCTGGAATCCCATATGAGTGCTGGTTTGAGTCCCAGCTGCTCCACGTCCGATCCAGCTCTCTGCTATAGCCTGGGAAAGCAATACAAGATGGCCCAAGTCCTTGAGCTCCTGCACCTGTGTGGGAGATCCAGAAGAAGCTCATGGCTCCTGGCTTTGGATTGGCACAGCTCCAGCGATTGCGGCCAATTGGGGAGTGAACCATCAGATGGAAGACCTCTTTCTCGCTCACTCTCTCTCTGCCTCTCCTCTTTCTGTGTAACTCTTTCAAATAAATAAATAAATCTTAAAAAAAAAGAATGGGAATAGGAGAAGGAGGAGGAAGAAATGTGGGATTGTGGGCAGGAGGGAGAGTAGGGTTGGGAGAATCACTGTGTTCCTAAATTTGTATACATGAATTGCATGAAGTTTGTATACCTTAAATAAAAGTTTTCTAGGTTAAAAAAATAAAAAAATTAGGTGGTACCCATGGATGAAAAATAATAAAATAAAAGTATATTATTATTAAAATTAAAAAGTAAAAAATAAAGGAAGGAAGGAGGATTGAGGGAGGGAGTGAGGGGGTGGAAATTATCATTATGGGCTTAAAATTGTATAAATGAAATGCATGAAATCTGTTCAACTTATATAAATAAAAATTTAAAATTTTTAAAAAGATGGAATACTATACAGACATTAAAAAGTCACATTTTGAAAGTTAATTTGGAAAAATTATCATAACATACCATGAAAAATCAGCATATAAATAGATACACACAAAGTGAGAGATAGAAGGAAATACACTGAGCTAGACAGGAGTAATGGTGATGTGATTGTTGGTTTATCACTTATATAAGCATCTAGATTACTTACATAAGGAGCATATTACTTTAAAACCAGAAAAAAAAACAGATGATAAATAACAATAAGGAATGCATTTTTGAATATTTCTCTAAGTCTGCTCTGTGATACAGGGTGAAAAATAATGCATAATTAGCATTCAACAGTTGTTTGCTTTCTTTAAAGACAAGTGAGTTCATGTTTGAAGCTTAGGAATAATGACTGCAATTAGTATAAATAAAATTGCTTAGCTATGTAAGGACATATACCATAATGTATTTTACAAGAGAGCTTTCACATTCTCCTTCAGAGATTGTTCTGGGAAGAACTCTCTGCATTTCTTTTCCTTAAATTGAGCATAAATAATGTAGTTGTTATATTGATGAGGCCCTATTGTATATATGATTTCTACAAAATTCCTAAGGTACCAGTAGAAATTGAACTAAGGGACTTCAAAGTCATGCTTCTAAAAAGCAAGGTATGTCTAAAATAATACAATGGCATTGCATAGGAGCACTGAGTTTAAATTGAATCCAGGAGGGTTCAAATTTATCAAACAGATCAATATTTCTAATCATACAGGCAGAATTTTCATGATCATAGTAATTAACGGCTGGCGCCGCGACTCACTAGGCTAATCCTCCACCTGTGGCACCAGCACCCTGGGTTCTAGTCCCGGTTGGGGCACCGGTTCTGTCCCGGTTGCTCCTCTTCCAATTCAGCTCTCTGCTGTGGCCCAGGAAGGCAACAGAGAATGGCCCAAGTGCTTGGGCCCTGCACGCACATGGGAGACCAGGAGGAAGCACCTGGCTCTTATCTTCGGATCGGCGCAGCACACCGGCCGTAGCGGCCATTTGGGGGGTGAACAAACGGAAGGAAGACCTTTCTCTCTGTCTCTCTCTCTCACTAACTCTGCCTGTCAAAAAAAAAAAAAAAGAAATAAATAAATAGTAATTAGCACTAATAGCAATTGAGTAGCCATGACATAGTGTATTATCAGATATTTTTTCTTTGACAGGCAGAGTGGACAGTGAGAGAGAGAGACAGAGAGAAAGGTCTTCCTTTTCTGTAGGTTCACCCCACAATGGCCGCTGTGGTCGGCGTGCTGCGGCCTGTGCACTGCACTGATCCAAAGCCAGGAGCCAGGTGCCTCTTCTGGTCTCCCATGCGGGTGCAGGGCCCAAACACTTGTGCCATCCTCCACTGCCTTCCCTGGCCACAGCAGAGAGCTGGACTGGAAGAGGAGCAACTGGGACAGAATCTGGCGCCCCTACCGGGACTAGAACCCGGTGTGCCAGCACCACAGGCGGAGGATTAGCCTAGTGAGCCACAGTGCCAGCCCATGTATTATCAGATATTAATACCAGTTCAATGAGAGACCTACCTTTAAAGAGTGAGTTTTATATAGAAGGTGTAAGAGACAACCAAAGCACAGTGAGAATTATATTACATACCTATGAGATGAGTGAAATCAATGTCTAATCTTTGCCTATATTTGAAGTCTGGGTCCATACCACTGCAATGCAGCACTATCTGTGAAACACATTCCTCAATTATTTTATAATATTGTGGCCTGAAAGAGAGAGAAACATTTGTGAATAACTTTCCTACCTACACACATCAGTTTCCTTAAGAAGGGCTTCAACATATTTTAAAAGAACTGAATATTTTTCTAGATCTATTAAAAAATACTAGCATTTATAGTGCCAAATCCCTTATGACATAAAGAATGCCCAATGTTTAGTGACTTTACAAGGATTCATGTTTGTATTCAAAGATACTTATCAACATCATCTATTTACTTAAGCTATTGTTTCTATAGTTAATGAAAACAAATGATCCCTTAGTCCTAAACTCATAGATATAAAAATGGTTCTAAACATCTACAAGTTTTCAATTTCTATAAGGGATGAGTTTTTTTACACTAGGTGGCAAGCAATGTCTTAAATTTACTACAGAACTGGTCGGCACCGTGGCTCACTAGGCTAATCCTCCGCCTGCGGAGCCAGCACTCCAGGTTTTAGTCCCAGTTGGGGCGCCGGATTCTGTCCTGGTTGCTCCTCTTCCAGTCCAGCTCTCTGCTGTGGCCCGGGAAGGCAGTGGAGGATGGCCCAGGTGCTTGGGCCCTGCACCCGCATGGGAGACCAGGAGGAAGCACCTGGCTCCTGGCTTCAGATCAGCACAGCGCGCCAGCCATAACGGCCATTTGGGAGGTGAACCAATGGGAAAGGAAGACTTTTCTCTCTATCTCTCACTCTCTGTGTTGTCAAAAAAAAAATTTACTACAGAACTTTTATGTTAAATAGTTACAACAGTTTACAAAATTGGACTGAGCCTTTATGTTATAGACTATTCAAAATATTATTTTATGAAACATAATTTAAAATATCCATTACATAAATATAAATATACATACATACCTAATGTATATGGCCATAACCTCAGTTGTTTAAAGTAAAAAATATTTTAAAACATATTCTAATTCTGCCTACTAATTCTTACAAATACTTATATAAATATCAATTCTTATATAAATATACTTACTAATTTATACTATATACTTACTAATAAAATTAGTAAAATATAAATGCTTACTAAGCCTAAAATTATTGTTGTTTACTTTCTATCTTATTATTTGATAAAAGATGGAGAGTAAAGAAAATGCAGTTGAAACATAGATTTCTTAGGATATAAAAAGGTAATTCTGGCCTTAAGAATAATCATTCACATATTAGAATTTTTTTTAAAAAGGCACTCTTTCAATTAAAATTTGAAGAATATTTAGTATTTGTCAGGGGTCAACAAGTTAATATAGAAAAATCAGTAAAAATATACTGTAGACAAATTAGGACATAAAATATTCCTCAAAGAAGTGTGCTGATAACTAGCCAGCCTACTAAATATTTGAAAACAAATCCACATGAATTCAAATTGCTTTCCCATGTCTTTAGCCATAGAACTGCTCCCCAAAACAAGAATATTACTATATGTTACATATCTGGGATTTCTTCAAGTCATCATTGGGTCTATGGTAAATAATGTTGGATTATAATCCTAGTCTAGTCATTGCCAGTTTGGATAAATAAGGAGAGAAACAACTGCTTCTCAAATGGACAAGGCAATCATCCATAAATGGAATAAAAGTACATGTTGCACTTGTACCTCACATGGATGTTCTCAGGATGAAAAAAAAATACAATATGAGAGTCACTTCTCATTCACTCACCCTGAATTTCACACAAATGATGTCCCTATTATGTAGTAATTCCTATTAGGTACAGTACCTTTTAATTATCAGAGCTAAATTTAGGAAACAATAATTATTTTTTAATATATCTTTAAATGCATTTATAAAACACCTTTCCTGTTTTAAAAAATCCTATAATTTAATATTTTAATATTCCTATGTCTCTATAACATCATGATGCCCATGAAATTATTGTACCAGTCTAACCTATAACAGTTCTCTACTTGTGTGTTGATACAGAATTCTCAATTTTGTTATGACTTTTCCTGACTTTTCCCTTTTATCAAGCAGGTTTTGAGAAATCAGAGAACCTAGGTTGTCAGAATTTCATGCAAACTGGAATACGAAAAACAATTGAGAGTTTTTGAACAGTTAAATATAATATCACAGTCAACAGCCTAAAGATAATTTCAGTAATTCAGAAACATTTTTATAAAATTTTGGCTTTCAAATACATTCCTAGTTTCTAGATTCTAAAAACTTTACCCATATGCGTTATTATCAAACTTACTTATTTTGAAGAATTACATTACTGATTATAAAAGTGAAATATTAGCATTATTTTCTTAGATGTTAAAATCACAATTATTACTAAATATTGTAAAAACAAAATAACAGTAAAATTTTACTTATTAAAATGCATACGAACTTAAAAGTTCTACCATAAAATTTTCAGTGCTCTCTTTGTTCTCCCAGTATGAGGCAAAGAAAATTTATCCCAGGGTCAGTAATATCTATCAGGCTCATCAATACTAGAAGTGCTCTCACTGGGGTATCACATTTTTGAGTGGATCTCTCTTCTGACACATTTAAAAGTAGATTAACATTTTCTTAAAAATGTTACAAAAAGTAGTCACATTCTCATACTTTATGTATGTATATGTACCTAGATCTCTCTACATTGTGAAATTTCCTTTAATATCCAATTCAAATCATAGATAATGTACTCTCAAAATTGTCTCTCACCTTATATAATAATCATTTCTGATGAGCAAAAAATGTTGTAGAATGGATAATAAATAATTTTCAGCAGCAGTGTCCTTCAACATGTTATATAGAAGATGGTATACTTCATTCATATCAGTAGAAAGTAAGTAAAGGAAAAATATTGAATATTTCTGATGATTCATTCATAAAGATTCATTCAATCATTCATAATTTGTTTTTCAAACACCGATTTATTATTGTTTCACTTACTGTTTCTAAGCCTTCAAATCCATGATCCAAAATTTAAACATTTACATTTAGAAAATGACTCTATGGAATCACTTCAATCTTTTCACTAGAGAAACATATTGAAAGAGCATTTGCAAGTACATTGGACTGACAAGACTTTTAATGATGAGCTATTCATTATATCTCAAAGTCCAAATCATAGCTAATACTATTGAAACAGTGACGCCATCCATGAAAATGGTGTGGTTATAACAGGAACTACACGAAGTATATTCAATAAGTTTATAGGAAAAATTAATGTTCTGGAAAATATGCATGAGTTTCAATATTTTTTGCACCAAAACATACATCATTTTTCTCTTTGTTAAAATCTTTCCCTCTTCCCAGGATTCTAACTACCATTCTAGTACCATGGCCCTAGCAAAGGGCAGTGTCATCCCTGGCCTCAATTAGGATTTTGTCATGTTTTTAAAAAGATTTTATTTATTTATTTGAAAAGCAGAATGACACAGAGAAGGGGAGAAACAGAGAGAAAGATATCTCATCTGCTGGCTCACTTTTCAAATGGCTCAACAGCTAGAGCTAGGTCAGGTCAAAACTAGGAAGACAAAACTCCATCTGGGTTTCCCACATGGCTGTCAGAGACCCAAATACCTAAACTATATTCTACTGCCTCCTCAGGCACATTAACAGGGAAGGGGATGAGAAATGGAGCAGCCAGGACTTTAACCATACTCCAATGTGTGATGCCTGCATTGTAAGCTGCAGCTTACCCTGCTAGCTAAAATACCCTTAATTTCATTGTCCATGAAGTACTCTCACATTATTCATGAAAGCCACCACTTCTATACTTTCATCACCACATAATATAGAAGGCAAACACACATGCTATGAACTGGTAAAACACACCCCCACACACACAAATGGTTTTATTTTACACACAAATGAAATACTTACTAAGCCTAAAATTATTGTTGCTTACTTTCTCTCATTATTTGATAAGAGATGGAAGAGTAAAGAAAATGGAGTTGAAACATATTTCTTAGGATATAAAAAGAGAAAGAGTTATAGAAGTGTAGACACTTTTACTAAAGTAGAGAACATATTTCAAAAATGCATTTGCTTTTATAATAAAAGTGAGGATCTAGAAAATCGATGTAAAATAAAGGTAGGAGACAAGATGAAATAAAACATCCTAAAAATAACCTGAAATGTCAACAATTTCTCTGAAGTAGAATTAAGTATATGATGGCCTACTTCTTAGACCCCCACATAAGAATGTGGCTTTAAAGTCTCATAAGGTTCCTTAAATGGCTAAGAATAGATTGAAAATAAGATTCATGGATTATATAAATCAATATACTTATTGATTTATATCAAAATCATTTACAATTAGAGTAGCTATTTCAGATTTGTGTGGCTAATGACTGAGAAGAAATTACTTGAAATTATTCCTTATAACAATAACACTGTTATTCATTGCACACACATTTACAAATACCTACATGTAAGATTTCGATAGGGGCATTAAAAGGAAAACATGAAATGTACATTTCTGCCCTCAATCTCACAGGGGCAGAGAAATGTCATAAATAAGATAGAACAAAGTACTGTGGAAGTTTCAAGGGAAGGAATACTACTTCCAGCTTTTGAGGGGTTAGAGGGGTATGGGATGAACACATCAGAAAGAAAAGAATCCACTCAAAGGTCATCTTGGTTCTGAAATGTTTCCCAACTTCCCCAGAATCCATGAGAAAGTTAATAGGCATGAAACAAATGACCAGCAGTGCTATGGCAACCATCTCTTAGATCTGAAATCATTTCATATAATAACATTGCCATAGGAAGATTATATGCTGTTTTTGACTCAAATGCTTCTACAACACAGCCTTATTTTAGTCAGATACTATTGAATCCAAACATTTTTGTGATTGTTAAGACACACAAATATTTCAATAGAGAATGAGATGTTTATTTAAATTGAATTATATCTCTAAGTAGAGTACCATTTAATGTACTGAAAATGTATGTTATCTAAAGTCACATATGGACTCAATGAATTTTCCCCATCCTTGCATGTAAGACACACTGCCTTAGGTTCTTGTGTACACAGGAGCACTGAGTAGAGTAAACCTATAATAACGTGAGCTATTGCGCAGATTTCCAAATGGTCTGTGTGAATCATCACAACAGACTGACATTTCCTCAGCATGAATTTTCAAGGACACTATCACAGTGAAATTCTAATGCAAATAAATGTATATAAATTGGATAGCAGATGAGAACTCTAATAATCAGCCACAAACCCCTTTTTTCACAACACATGAAAAATAATTTTTGTGGTTTGTCAAAGGATATTCCATTTCAGCTCGAATGTCATTGAGACGGTGTGATAATTCAGTTAAGTCATCCTCTTTGTTCTCGTCAAATACTTTCAACTGAATGTCAAGTTCTTCATTCTCTTTTTCTTTTAAATCCTAATACAGAAACATAAAACTTAGCAAACAAATAACAGTCTAGCAACAGCATACTTTGAAAATGAAGGACAAAACACAATTACTCATTTATATAAAGAGAAGCAATTTCAAATATTGACCCAGGCACTTAGTTACCCAAAAGAAAGTAAATGTAGCTAAGTTTCTCTATCCCAAACTAAAAGAACCTCATTGCATTTTCTATCCTTGTCCCAGATTTTGATTATTCACATAAAAAAATTAATGATGACTTCTAAAAGAACAAAACAACAAAAAAAAAGCTAATTGCTAACAACCCAAATTAAGTGCTCTCATTTTGACTAAACATACTAATCAAAGATTGCAAAAGAACTCATGCAGTTAGAACATTCACATATGCCTCTGGCAAAATATGCAAATATAGATCAATTATATTAATGAAGAATAAATGCAAGGATATATTCAAGCACAACAGTCCCAAGTATGGCGTGAAAAGTTGGATAAATAAATTTATTTTACCTGATATTTTGTGATTTTAAAGCAAAAAGGTGTTAGGACTCTTTATCAAGCGTACTTGTAGCCTCCTCCCCAACCTTTTATTTTTGCTTAGCCTAATCACAAAATACCAACTTGGGCATCAAAGATTTGTTTTTGTAATACATTATAAACACATGCCTTACAAACTTCTCATAATTTTCAAAATAATAGTTTAAAAGAAAAAAATTTGGAAGCATGCCACACTAGAGATTGTTGGGCTTAATATATATCACCTGGAATATCTTTTAATATGTGTCCATTAAGTTGCAGCTTTCAAAACTCAAATCGATAATCACAATTGTGGATGCTCAAAGGCGATATCAAAAGTGAGACTAGGATGTTGAGAGCTGAGCTTGAACTCTAAAAGGGAATGCAAGCACGGTGCACTTCAAATTAGAAAAACCAAACCAAAGGGGATGCATTTCTTATTTCTATATTTATGTAATAGAGCAATTATAAAGGGACATGAAAAAGTTACTACTAAAGCCAAAAACACATTTAAACAATGTCTAGATGTTATCTTTCTAGCATTCACATACATAATAATTTAGACAGTATATACAGCATATAAAATAGTTATTATATGTTTCTATATAATTTCATATAAAGCATAATGGATAAATGTATTTACACTGTTTCCTATTTAGAATTAACATACTTTAGATTTAATTTTCCACTTTGAAGAGAAATGAAGAAATTTATTGAAAGGTAAAATTATTTAACACTGGAGGATCATATTATTGGATGATTTCTAAACTTCATTCAGAAAATCAAAGAACCCAAACACAACTGATATTCTTGTCATTATAAAAACAGCTTTTTACTTACTTATGTATTTTTTATTTTTATGTCTTAAACATTTTCATAAAACCTGAATACATTCAAATATGCTTAAAAATTAGAAAATCATAAGTTAAACACTGTCATTTAATTAGCACTAGAACTTTACAAAACATGGGTAACACTTTGAATGATAAAAATATTTTCAGTGAGAGTCAGCTTTATGGCACAGTGGGTTAAGCTGCCACTGCCTATGATGCCAACATCTCATATCAAAGCAATGGTTCAAGTCCCACCTACTCGTCTACTAATCCAGCTCCCTACGAATGTGCCTGGAAAAGCAGTGGAAAATGGCCCAAGTTCTTGGGCCCCTTCCACCCACATGGGAGACCTGGGTAGAGTTCCTGGCTCCTGCCTTCAGCCTAGCAGAGTCCTAGCCTTTGTAGCCATTTGGGAAGTCAACTGGTAGATGGAAGAACTCTTTGTCTCTCCTTCTCTGTTCCTCTCCTTTTCGAACAAATAAAATAAATATTTAAAAAAATAAAAATAATAAAATATTTTCAGTGAATCCAACTGGTGAAATGTATAATTAAGGCCTTAGGTCCAGCTATTTTTTACACTGTACAAATCATGTGAACATAGAATAAAAATATAGGCATTTTAAATGTAGTATATTATATTCTGTATTAATAGTTTATGCCTATTAAAATAAATATGTATGCTTATATACAAACACATACATATTTGTACATTTAAAAGTTTCTTATAGTCAACCTTGAAAAATGCGTTTGAGGCTGGTGTTGTAGCAGCGGGAAGAGCTGCTGCCTGCAAATCCTGCATCCCATATGGGTGCCCATTCAAGTCCCAGTCACTCCACTTCTATCCAGCTTCCTGCTATGGCCTGGGAAAGCAGCAGACAATGGCCCAAGTGCTTGGGCCCCTGCCACACACATGGGAGACCCAGATGATGCGCCTGGCTCCAGGCTTTGGCCTGACCAAGCCCTTGCCAATGTGGCCTTTGGGGAAGGAACCAACAGGTGGATGATTTCTCTCTGCCTTACCCTCTCCCCTCTCTCTGTAACAATGCCTCTCAAATAATCTTTTTTTAAAAAGAACATTATATTTATAAATTTTTGATAGCTTTAGTGAATAAACCTTTTTACATACAACAAATAATATGATAGAAAATGAAGAGGTATCACCAAACTTTTATATTTTAAAATATAGAATATCACAAAATTATAGAATTATCCTATTTTATGATATACTGTAAATGTGTTTCAGCCAATTTTTAAATATATCTGCTGTATAGATATATAATTATTTTTCAGAATTTCTGAACATATAATTAAGTATAATATACTGTACTTCAAACTAAATCAAAGTCTATTAATAGTACACTATGGATTACCAGTCAAGCCATCAAAATTGAGTCTTCAAAAGAATAAGAAATGGTTTGTCTCTTTTAAAAGAAAGAAGGTATGTTCACTGTCTACAAATATAAATTCTTCCTACATTGCTCCTTTATATGTCCTATTTATTTTATTTGATACAATAAGAGGAAGACAGAGAAAATTTCACAGAAATCAGTGTCAATTAAGTACCCAGCAAAGATTATTTTAAAATATCACTGTAGAGTATATAACTCATTTATTTCAAATTATTAAAGTAAATTCATCAAAAGTGAACTTTCCATGGGAATGAAATATCAAATCCTTTTGAACACCAATATCTAATCATAGGGATGGGGGACATTTTGGAAATAAACTTCTACAGGATATAATGAAAAAACTGTCTTGTATTGAGGATACTTATAATTATTAGGAAAAGAGCTCCACTCTACTATAATGTTATAGCACTCTCAAGGTTTACTGACATAGTAGGTACTATTTTTCCCTACTATTTCCTGACTCTAAATAGGTATAATATTTGATATATGACCAAAAATGAATATTACCCCCACCATGTTTAATTTGCTGTTTATAATATCTGTATCCTAGAAAAGTTAGAATTTTGCATAAAATTAGGAAAGGATTTCAAAGCCTCATCTGATTATAAAGCTTCAGTGCACGTGTAAAGGTGGTTTAAATGTAAATGTTCAGTTAAATAGACAGAAGTTGACATGTGAGGTATACATAAAAGTATGGCCATTCTGTCCTTTTCCAAACTGTGGTAATGAAACTACAACAAACAAAGCAAAATCTCTAATACTAAAAAAAATTATCTCCAATCTTCTCTAGATCTATCTGCCTAGATTCTGATTCTCATCCTGTATATCAGAAATACTTGAGGAGGATTTTTTTTTTTTTTCCCAAACCAAACCTCTGCCCACCTCCAGTGAGAGGTGATCTCTCTTTAGCGGAACATGTCCAAATCCTTGGTTGAGAATCAGAGCTATATTTAGTCATTTTCAGCTCCATTTTCTTAGAGAAAAAGATTCTGAAAATCTCTGTAGGCTCTATTATCAAAATTTAAGAGAGGAAACATGATGCTTTCTACTTTTGCTGGGGAATCAACTATGATCTGAGAAGCAGGGCACATTAAAGACATGTGACAGTTAAAGAGACATCTAGTTGAGAGTATCAAGAATACATCATTGAGAGTATCAAGAATACATACATTGTGGCCAGCACTGCGGTATAGTGGGTTAAAGCCCTGGCCTGCTGCGTTGGTATCCCATATGGATGCCGGTTTGAGTCCTGGCTGCTCCACTTCTGATCTGGCTCTCTGCTATGGTCTGGGAAGGCAGTGAAAGATGGCCCAAGTCCTTGGGCCCCTGCGCCCATGTGGGAGACCAAGAAGAAGCTCCTGGCTCCTGGCTTCGGATCAGCTCAGCTCCGGCTGTTGCAGCCATTTGGGGAGTGAACCAGCAGATGGAAGACTTTTCTCTCTGTCTCTAGCTCTCTCTGTCTCTAGCTCTCTTTGTAACTCTTTCAAATAAATAAAATAAATCTTTTTTTTTTTTTTAAGGAATACATAAACTGGGGCCAGGATTGTGGCATAGCAGCTAAATCTGTCACATGCAATGCTGACATCACATATAGGTGGTGGTTCATATCCAAGCTGCTCTACTTTTTTTTCCCAGAAGCATTTTATTTAAGGAATGCAAACTTCTGACATTTTAAAATTACAACATTAGGAACATGGTGAATCTTCCCAGTGTACCCACCCTCCCACCCACACTCTCAGCCTCTTACTGCTCTACTTCTTTTTTTAAAAAAATATTTATTTACTTACTTATTTGAAAGTCAGAGTTACACAGAGAGAGAACGAGGGGCAGAGAGAGAGAGAGGTCTTCCATCCACTAGTTCACTCCCCATTTGGCCACAATGTCTGGAGCTGCGCCAATCTGAAGCCAGGAGCCTCTTCTGGGCAACCCTCACGGGTAGAGGCACTCAAGGACTTGGGCCATCTTCTACTGCTTTCCCAGGCCATAGCAGAGAGCCAGATTGGAAGTGGAGCAGCTAGCACACGAACCGGCAACCATATGAGGTGCTGGCACAGAAGGCAGCGGCTTTACCCGCTACGCCACAGTGTTGCGCCCCCCCCCCCCCCCCCCGCCCCGCTCTACTACTGATCCAGCTCCCTGATATGGCCTAGGAAAAGCAGGAAGCAGGAGATGGCCCAAGTTGTTTGGGCCCATGCTACCCATGTGGGAAAACCAGCGGAAGCTCCTGGCTTTGGCCTGGCTATTGTAGCCACTTGGGGAGTAAACCAGCAGATGGAAGACTTTCTCTCTCTCTCTCTCTCTCTCTCTTTCATATAATAAACCTTTTTTAAAAAAGAAGAATACATATGTTAAGAAGAACATGGTGCCAAAAGAAGCTTTATATAGGGCTAATGTGTACAATGGAAAAGTGTAGCTTAGAAACATTGATGCAAAACCTTAGCTGTCAGTGTACCTGAATGAATAAGATATCACAAATTAATAAGCCACATAGAGATTAATATAGTCAGACAAAAGTGCAAACATAAGGACAAGAGCTATCATACCATACCTTTTCTCTAAAGGCGAGGAATAAAATAAACTGAGAATCAGTTTTGTTCATCAGTCATTCAATAGTATAAGGCAGAATATAAATGTGAAATTATACATACTTGGAGGGGGAATGAAAGTAATAGCAATGACTAAGACAGAAAACATGGTATATTAGTAAATCAGTAAAGGATGCAAAAGAACCCCTAAAGCCAACAACTGCCCAAAGGTATTACTTTCCCATAAATAAAACTAGTCTAGTAGGGGTAAGCATGGAAATCATTAAGAAGGCAACTCAAAAGCAAACTAGAATCAAGATTATAAGATTATCTCTAGCTACCTAAGGCCACAGACTTTTCATGAGAAGAGATTTGAGACAAAATAAGAATAATTTTCCACTACAAATACCATAAATGGTGAATATACCTAAATTAGAAGCACATTTCACCTCTATATGAATCATTTAAAAATTTGCTTTGATTCATTAAAATCAATTCCTTGGTTGGTTGGTTGGTTGGTTATTTTGTTTCTCCCAGTTTCTAGTACTAAGATGACATTGCTTCTAAGTTCAGCTTTATTTTTCCCATTTTATGGTCATCATAGAATAATTTCTTGGTTTTTAAACTCAAGAATTAAAGAAACACTCAAGAGAGATTTACAAAAATTTCCAAAACCACATGGACCCAATCATATACCTTATTACAATGGAATTATGTGCACTCAATCATACAGTTTATGATGTTTTTTCAGTCAAGAATATCTAATCAAAAGACACAGACACATGCTACACATTGGCTCCTCACCAGGAAACGTCTCTGGATTTGGTATTTTTAGTAACCTAGACTTCCTCTTTTACTTTCTAAAAAATATTTATTTACATTTATTTGTTTGTTTGAAAGGCAGTTACAGAGAGGCAGAGGCAGTGGGAGAGAGAGAGAGAGAGAGAGAGAGAGAGAGAGAGAGAGGTCTTACATCTGCTGGTTCACTCCCCAGATGGCTGCAACGACCAGAGCTATGCTGATCCCAAGTGGGTGGACCCAAGGATTTGGGCCATCTTCTACTGCTTTCCCAGGCCATAGCAGAGAGCTGGATCAGGACTCAAACTGGTGCCTGTATGGGATGCCACCACTGAAGGCAGCAACTTTACCTGCTACACCACAGTGCTGGCCCCCTCTCTTACCTTTACTTTTGTCTCTCAGGTATTTTGAGTAGTAAAATGAAGTGAGATTCTCTTATCTCCTTTAACAATGACATGGTCTTGAATAAAGCCTTTCTTTAGTTTAGTATACTTAAAATATAAAGCTAGAGTTGTACATATAGAATAAATATGCTCATTTATCTCAGATCCAGGCTATAAAATTATTACAAAAATGTTTTCAGCAATATCATAATCAGAGCAAATACATTCAATTTAAGAAATATAATGATTTTCTTTAAAAAAGTTCCCAAAGAACTGTACAAAGAATATCATTCTTAAGCAGTATGTTTGGATTATTCTAATTAAAAGTTCATCCCTGCACTGGAGGATGGCCCAACTCCTTGGGCCCTGCACCCAAATGGGAGACCAGGAGGAAACACCTGGCTCCTGGCTTCGGACGGCGCAGCGCGCCAGCCACAGCACGCTGGCCCCATAGCGGCCATTTGGGGAGTGAACCAACGGAAAGCAAGACCTTTCTCTCTGTCTCTCTCTCTGTCTAAATCTGACTGCCCCCCCCCCCAAAAAAAAAAAAAAAAAAAAAAAAAACTCCATTCCTGGAGCTGGCACTGTGGCTTCATACGCTTCCTTCCACATGTGGCGCCGGTATCCCATAGGGGTGCCAGTTCAAGTCCTGGCTGCTCTACATGATCCAGCTCTCTGCTATGGAATGGGAAAGCAGCGCAAGATGCCCCAAATGCTTAGGCCCCTGCACCCGTGTGGGAGACCCAGAAGAAGCTGCTGACTCCTGGCTTTGGATCAGCTCAGCTCCAGCTTTTGCGGATATTTTGGGCATGAACAGCAGATGGAAGACTTGTCTCTCTGTCTCTCCCTTTCTCTGTCTGTAACTCTACCTCTCAAAAAAATAAAGTCTTTAAAAAAAATCTATGCATACATATACTGAAGACAAATGAAACCATTTTGTTATTAAAGTAAAAACCAAAATTTTTAAATTAAATTTGAAATTGCAAAAAGTTTCTATCATGTGCATATAAATTCAGTTTTAAAGAAAAGGAATTCCATTTTCACATAAGAAGGCAAAATAAATAAATGAGTAAATACCCAAAACATATCACTTCAGGGCATATCATTAGCTGAATTTCAAATCATCACTTATATATAAACTGATATTAATGTAAGTTAAAAGCTTAAAAATGTGTAATGGTTTACAGAAGAAAATAGCAAAGCACATTTGTTTACTGTGCATCAAGAAATATGTTTGTCCAAAGACAGAACAATACTAAAATTCATCAGCATAATAAATGTATAAACTCAACTTACTGGTAATATTGTTTTTAGTCCTGAACGTAGGAATTCATTCCTTAAATGTATTCGAAAATCAAGTTCATAAGGAGAAGTCACAAGGGCATTTATAAATTGCATGCAGGCCACCTGTAATTAGAAAGTAAATTTCATTAAAAAATTCAAATAAATTGAAGAAATCGTTATTTTATGCACTCAGATAATGCATGCACTTAAAGCATACATACAGAATGCTATAAGAAATGCATATATTTCTACAAGTATAATGTTGATTATGGCCTTAGACTATAAATAACAAAGTTTATTATGACAAAGTTTCTGATGTTGAAAAAGAATTGTAATCAACAGGTGATGAATGGTCAAGTATGTTACGCTTTGCTAAACAATAATTTAACAGTGTATTAAGCTCCTTCAAGAAACTCAAACTTCTAAAAGTTTGCTTATAGAGCCTTTTGAGAAGATCATAAAATGTATCCTTCAATTTCAGCTGTCCTCAGAGTGCACTTGGCCTCAATTCTACACAGTTATAAACACTTTTCTAAAATAAATCTAACAAAGTTATAAAAGTACTATACTTTTTAAACAGGGAACAGTGATAACTTGGAGAATTTATTATGTTGATTTATACACTCTCTCTTATTGGGATGACTTTGCACAAAACATATAGAGTATTAAAAACTATAATTAAGAAAATTAATCTGTGAGGTATGAAAAAATAATTCAAATGAATTAACATCAACTAAAAGCTATTGTGACATCACTACTAATGTATACAATAATAAAGTCATATAAGGCATAACAAAGGACATATACGGGCTTTATTTCAAGGGAACTGTTTATTAATTATATTGATACTAAAACATAAGTTTTACTTTTCTTACCTTCTGATTTTGAGGTTTCCTACTAAAAAGAGGACTTATTCTCTAGACTTTTCAAGTTTGAATGGAATCAATAAAATGATAATTGCCAGATGCTCCATACATTATTACTGAATAGCATATCTGGAAAATGCAACTGAAATATAAGGCAACTGACTAATAGCTTATTTTTAAAGAATGTAATGAGTAGTAGAGTGCTTAAAGAGCTGACAACAATGGGACTTCTAGAAAGTATCAGATTTAGTAAAGATGTTAAGCATATATAGAAAGCAGCACAAATAAATCAACAGTTAATATGAGAGAAACACACTGTCAATGGATTTGGTTTTAACTTCTCCAGACTATTCTTATATAGAGTTATTTTCTTTTTCAAGATAGGGAGAGTGGATTAAAAGGCATACTGCTTTTACTTTCAAACGTACATCTTACACATTCAAGTTGTTTTTCTTGCAGCTTTCTCTATTGTTATCTCAGAACAAGCTTCAAAAATGAAAGGTTGCATGCTTTACAGAGGATGATTGAGGTTGTTTATAACATTAAAATAGACAACTAAAAGATAATTGAATAAAGTAATCCAATTTCTATAAATGTTCAAATTTCAAGATGAAACACTTGGACCACTGACTAAATATTTGCCATAGGCTCGGCATTATCTTACAAGAACATACCAAATGAGTTATTTATGAAGCTTATTCCGTTCTGGATTATTTAATCTTCCTATGTACAAGAAATCATATAGGTTTTTATGTAGTATCAATAGGCTGGGATATAAATTTGCATAGTGTTTATATATATATTAAATATACATATATATATATGTCTGCACAGTTATATTATCATTGCATTTACTTGAATGATTCATGTTACAACCATGACATGACTAAACAAGCCAAAATACATGTTCAATCAAAAATTAATAGAGAGAAAAGTTGCCATCTGCTAGGATTGTTTTTGCCAGAAGAAATTCTAGCTTAATGGCTTGTATTAATGCCCTACAAGTAAAGAGAACATTTCCATAAGAAACAAGTTAATGAGTCTTGCAATTGTACCTTTATACAAATAAAATATTTACATCAGGAGATAATAAAAAGAGCAAAAGTCAATAAAATTAATGAATGTATCACTTTTATATTTAATAAATGTTGCAATTCCATATATGAATATATAGTTGAACTAAAACAAAGAAGTCGTACCTATTGACTATGGTATAAAAAATTTAAGAGAAACTTTGAAGCTGGTAGCTTTAATTGGAAAGGCACAGGTTTAAATAACGTATCCTTTACTGCTTATCAAATTCTGAAAGATGTCTCATTATTTAAAAACAATAAAAGAAGACTCATACTACCATGTCATTTTCCAACATATATCTAATCTGTTAAAGCAATACTATTTAATAGAAATATTTATGCTGTATGAATGTGGGGAATAAGAAAGTTATATCAATCATTTCCATTCCTTTATGCTACTAAACAAGTATTGCTTTTTTTAAAGAGGATAGGAAATAATTCAAAATTAAAATAATTCTTATTATTTATAAATATAAATTCAAATTTAAAAAATAATGACAACTAACCGAGCACCAAAAAGGAAACATGTTGAAATGAAATGGACACTATGAGAAACAGTGACTTGATCAGCTCTTGTCCTGACTGTTGATATACAATTTAATACTTTACCCCTTTTAGTATTTTTTTTGTTCTACTTAATACTATTGGTTGAACTCTGTAATTAACACTCAATTATTCTTCGGTGTTTAATTTAACTAAAAAGTGATACCTGTTAAATACAAGAGTGGGAATAAGAGAGGGAGGAGATGTACAATTTGGGACATGCTCAATCGGACTTGCCCCAAACAGTAGAGTTAGAAATGTGCCAGGGGATTCCAATAAAATTCCATCAAGTTGGCATGTACCAATGCCATCTCACTAGTCCAAGTGATCAGTTTCAGTTCAAAATTGATCATACTGATAGTTCCAAGAGTCAAAGGGATCACATAAACAAGACTAGTGTCTGCTAATACTAACTGATAGAACCAAAAAGGGAGAGAACGATCCAACATGGGAAGCGGGATACACAGCAGACTCATAGAATGGCAGATGTCCTAAACAGCACTCTGGCCTCAGAATCAGCCCTTAAGGCATTTGGATCTGGCTGAAGAGCCCATGAGAGTATTTTAGGCTTGGAAAGCCAAGAAACTCCTGCAAAAAAACAAAAAACTTAAATGAAAGATCTCTGCAAGTGAGATCCCAGTGAAAAGAACAGGGCCATCAAAGAAGGAGGTACCTTTCTCTGAAGGGAGGAGTGAACTTCCACTTTGACTATGACCTAGTCTAAATAAGATGGAAGTCGACGAACTCAAAAGGCTTCCATAGCCTTGGCAATTCATGACAAGAGCCTAGGGAGATTACTGACGCCATAAACAAGAGTGTCAATTTGTTAAGTCAACAACAGGAGTCACTGTGCACTTACTCCTCATGTAGGATCTCTGTCCTTAATGTGTTGTTCAATGTGAATTAATGCTATAACTAGTACTCAAACAGTATTTTACACTTTATGTTCTGTGTGGGTGCAAACTGTTGAAATCTTTACTTAATATATACTAAACTGATTTTCTGTATATAAAGAGAATTGAAAATGAATCTTGATGTGAATGGAAGGGGAGAGGGAGTGGGAGTTGGGAGGGTTGCAGGCGAGAGGGAAGTTATGGTGGGGAAAAAGCCATTGTAATCCATAAGCTGTACTCTGTAAATTTATATTTGCTAAATAAAAGTTAAAACAATAGCTTAAAGGGCAGAATATGCTATTACTTAATTATAAATATAAAATATCTGCTATATAGATTCTGAATTCATAGCTAAATACAAGCAACAAGCTATTTTGATCTTCATTATTATTCTTAGTTATCAACATATTAGGTGCTTAACATAATTCGCCATCTAAAGCTCATCCTCATAAAAAGACTGTACAAAGTTCATTTTGTTTCACAGATAGTGAAGCTAAGACTGAAAGCAGACAATTTATACAAGTTCAAACAGAAAGTAGGAAAATCGTGTTTCTAAAGAGTATCACTTTACTAAAAAATGCAGAATTGAAAAAGTCTATATATCAGATGTTTCATAAATTGCATTCAGAGATTGTTGCAACAATACATTTTAAGGACAGATAATAAAATTTAAGTGGTGCATCACACTTAATGAACTAGGAATATCTTATTTAACTGAAAAACATACACTTATTTTACCAATATGTTATCTAGGATATAAAGTGGATATCTTAATACAAAATAGAATTTTCATAAAAAGCCAAAGTAGAAAAAGGTTTCTTGGATTGTACAAATTGCACTTCATATACATCCAGAGTAGTAAGGACAGCATCCCATCATCTGAAATGGTCTCTCACTCCCTCTCCTATACTTTTTGCCCCCATTTTCCCTACACAATGTGCATATGCATTTAACACATGCACACATACACACGTACCTATGCATACACACACATCATAGTGCTGTGCTATTCAATATGAGAGGCACTAATTACCATTAAATACATTGAAAGTTCAGTTGGTCAGTTTCACTAGCCATAGTTCAAGTGCTCAACAGGTATATGTGGCTAGTAGCTACTATACTTGATAGCACAGATACAGCATATTGCAGGAAGTCTGAACAGCACTACACCAGAGACTAAAGGAAAAAGGCTTCTGGTATAATCCCTAAAACCTAGCTTGAAAGAAGTGCAAAGCTCATTCCTAAATACTGAAATTTCAAATTTAATTGGCTTGCTCAACATCCAAGAATATAAATCTTTAAGAACATGAGTGAACTCTGATGTTTTCTTATAATGCAAAACCAACCTACTTTCAGAAAAACTGTTAAATTCCAGAGATATAAAATAAACAATCATGGAATTTTGGAGCCTGATAAAACACAAAATTTTCTGGCCCAATATATTCATTTTAAGTTTAAAAAAAATGAAAACCTAAAAAGATTAGACAATTTACCCAAGAGCACACTGATAATGAGCCCCAATTATGGGACTATAACTCAGGTCTCATGACCTTTAGCCTTGGACTCTTTCTACTAGACCACAATGCACTTGGTCTTGCTGAATATAATTTCTCCTTATATTGGCAGGAATATTAATGCTCTTAAATTGAATATTACAAATCTATCTCATTATTAAGATTTCTTCTGTTATGTGGTTTCTTTATAAAGGCTATAAGTTTCAACAAAGTATACCATATCTATCTCAGTTTTAAATAAACTTCCATGAGAATCAGAACTTTTAAATCATAGGAATCAGTAAATTTTCTCTATTGTTAATAAATGTACTAGGTTAATGCTAGGATTGTGATATTTAACTAGTTTATATAATCAGTTTCTGTATGTGCATTTTTATTAAATTAACTCCTTATGGTATAAGGACATTTCTATTCCCCCCCCATATGTGTGTGTGTGTGTGTGTGTATAAATGCTGAATGAATGCATAAACATATATAAATAAAAAGTACTAATTTTGTTTATGTGATAAAGCACCCAATAATTTGTGCCATGTATAATTTTATACTAAACTGAATTATTATCAGTTTATCTACTGTATTACGAGCATTTCTTTACTATAATAATAATTTCTACAATTATCATCTACATTATTGATTCACAGAATGCTATTTTCCTCATTCTAATGGGCTGTGCTGTAGATGGTAAACTATCACAGAACATATTATAAAATTTCTAAAGGTAAAGTTCATTTGTACCTGTTTAAGGTTTACTTTGTGACTCCTAACTACTCCCAACAAAATGGTAAAAATATAGTTAAGTGAATTTTAACAGTATGAGGCATCATTACAAAAAGAAACTGCTTTATTTCTTACCTAAGTGATAAAGAGAGGGAAAATACTTAAGCATGAATATTTTCATAAAATTACTGGAGAAATGCTATAACCTTTTATTTATTTTAATTTACCAGCTTTAAAAACTATACAAACATCTGTATGTTTCACCACAACTCATAGAGCTATGGAGAAAAATAACTGGTAACTCATGGGCATTCTCAGACATATTATCTATATTGCCATTAGCTGAGACAAATTGTGCTTTTAAAATTTTATTGACACTGTCACACACTTGACCTTATTAAGTACACTGCTGACATTAACAAGGTCTTTCTTTATCCTAACCCAGCAGGAGTTAGGAAAAAAGATGATTTTTTTTTCCAGTACCCAGAAAGTATTTAATATTAGTAAGAAGTTTCCACATCAGTTGAAACTCGACATTTACTTCCTAATAACACTTTTCAAAAAATCATTAGGTGAGGCAAAAGATAGATTGCGAAAAGCTGAATTTAGCTCACCTTCAGTACATTCCACCAAAATCTTGATTTTATCTTAGTGCTCTTCATTACACAATTCTTCGTCTTTGTATGCTATGTTTCTTTTTTTTTAACTTTTATTTAATGAATATAAATTTCCAAAGTACAGCTTATGGATTACAATGGCTCCCCCCCAACTTCCCTTCCACCCACAACCCTCCCCTTTCCCGCTCCCTCTCCTCTTCCATTCACATCAAGATTCATTTTCAATTCTCTTTATATACAGAAGATCAGTTTAGTATATATTAAGTAAAGATTTCAACAGTTTGCCCCCACATAGTAACACAAAGTGAAAAATTCTGTTGGAGTACTAGTTATAGCATTAAATCACAATGTACAGCACATTAAGGACAGAGATCCTACATGATACTTTTTTTAAAATTGATTAATTTTCTATGCAATTTCCAATTTAAAACCAAGTTTTTTTTTTTTTCATTTTCAATTATCTTTATATACCAAAGATCGATTCAGTATATACTAAGTAAGGATTTCATCAGTTTGCACCCACACAGAAACACAAAATATAAAAATACTGTTTCAGTACTAGTTATAGCATAACTTCACATTGGACAACACATTAAGGACAGATCCCACATGAGACGAAAGTACACAGTGACTCCTGTTGTTGACTTAACAATTTGACACTCTTGTTTATGGCATCAGTAATCTCCCTAGGCTCTAGTCATGAGTTGCCAGGGCTATGGAAGCCTTTAGGGTTCACTGACTTCGATCTGATTCCGACAGGGTCATAGTCAAAGTGGAATTTCTCTCCTCCCTTCAGAGAAAGGTACCTCCTTCTTTGATGGCCCCGTTCTTTCCACTGGGATCTCACTCACAGAGATCTTTCATTTAGGTCTTCTTCTTCTTTTTTTTTTTTTTTTTTTTTTTTACAGAATAGCAGATGCCTGTCCTAAATAGCACTCTGGCCTCAGAATTAGCCCTTAAGGCACTTGGATCTGGCTCAAGAGCCCATGAGAGTATTTTAGGCATGGAAAAAAGATGATTTAAGTCAAAACCAGTACAAACAAAGACCAACACAAATGTACAGCAATGGAGAAAGATTCCAGGAAAAAAGCAGCCATGTGTGAAGGCATGAAAGTAGAGGAATGAAATAGCATAAAGTGTTTAGCAAAGAAAGGATGATATGACTGAACCAAAATGTTAGATGTAGAAGCATGATATAGTATGACATGTAGAAAAAAACAGGTGATAAATTATTTTGTGTGACATAGGACTAAACTTTAATTCTAGAAATTCAGAAAGACAACTTTGTGAAACATTATTTAAAGAGGGATTAGAACAAATAGTAGATGGAACACAACAGTCCAGGGAAACAATAAAACTGTGAGATGTGACAATGTCCTGAAATAAAGAAATGGTAGTGGAGTTAAAGAGGGAAGGACATTATGCCAAAAAAGAATGTAAAACATTAAGGAAGTGAATTTATAGCATTTGGTCATTGATGGAATGGAGGAAGAGGAAAGGTGGATTTGAAATTGACTATTATGATATTTCTGCTATATGCTAGGTTAATGAGGATTGTGAATACAGGGAAAAGGCGGGTCAAGGTTGGAGAGGGGATTGGAGTAGCAAAAAGGGGAAGGTAAGTACAGTGAGAACAATGTTGGACTTGAAATTCAGTTAGGAGGTAGCTGAACATGTAGGGGTCCATGAGTTGGGAGGAATTTGTAAAACAATGGATCAGGATCACCAGAATGAGAAAGCAAAGGACCACAGGCATGGGGATCAAGCTCTCAGAGTCAGCAAATGTGAGGTTCAAGCACGGAAATAAAGAGATTTTTAAATAAAACATAAAAGATAAACAAGGAAAGCTTAGTATCAAGGAAGTCAAAGGAGAGAGGTTTGATAAAGGAGTGCTAAGAATGCTAAATACGAGGGGACTTAAAAAAGTTTGTGGAAAGAGTTAAAAGGTAAGTTCATTTTGGTGCAAAATTAGAAATCCATGCATACTTTTTATAATATCCATTTTCCATTAATTTTTTGAAGATGACTCATAGGCGTGGATTGCAAAAATCATTTGCAGCGAAATAAACTTACCTTCTAATTCCACTTTTCCATGAACTTTTTGAATAACCCTCACAATGCTAAAGATGTCAATATGGTAGCTTTAAAAAAGTTCTCTGTTGCTTTTTATATTAAGGAGGTCATTAGTGACCCTCCATTACCTAAAATAGTATATCTGACAACTATTCACCTTCAAAACTGTCAACAAATACAAGTTTCCTAATATCAGGCAATAATTAATAATAAAGTAGTCAATAAATAATATTTAACAAATCCATTTCTACAAATCCCCTCCCTATTTGTAAGCTATAGTGCTTGTTTATTATAAACGTTCCTCTGCTGACAAATGATAAAAGATTCATCCAAAGCTACTCCTTCATATGTGATGGTATGAGTATCTTAATAACTAATTTACAAATGTGTTTTAGAGGAAAATCTCAACACTGCAGAACTACTGTGGAAAGGAGCAACACAGAACTGGTGTAAACCAGGTATATCTAAGATCTATTTAAGCATCAACATCTGTTTTCACATGAAACACTTTCGGAAAGGAATTACATATTTTTTACATTCTTAAATTAAATAGACTAGATATAACTCAATATTTTCTTGCTGATTCAACAGCATCATTTAAAATGGGTTGTTGAGCTAAGCTGTAACAGAGCAGTTAAGGTGTGTAGGGCTACTTTCCCAGGCACTAAATGAAACCAAATGTTAACAATGCTTATATTCTAGCTTCAGTCTTTAATTACACTTCTACCTATTCTTCCCTTGCTATCAATCTGTCAGTTGGCACTTCTTGATTATTTCAGTGTACCAATCTGGAATAAAGCCTCTCCCATCCTTCTAACCAGTGTTTCTAGTCCACCATAGTTAGAAAACAGATAGCCAGCCTCAGTAAGACAACATCAGAAAATACAGTAAATAGGCATTTGTTAAAGGCCATAAGCCCTATCTTGCCATGCTAGATAGATTTGGTGACATTCTGTAGATGCCCAGACTGCTTATTTTATGTTTACTTAATTTGTGTTCTCAGTCATAATCTAAAAGGATAAATGTATTAAATGGGTGAGATCTAGATAAGTCAATCACATGAGTAAAGGGTACATTTACTGCTCTTTTTGTATATCATCTTTAATTACAAAATACACACATTTCCTTATCATTGTATCACATTAGAAAACAACTTTAGATGTATTAAATCACACTGACTGACTGCTGAAATTCCATAAGGACACGGCACCTTGCAGACTAATAGCAGCCTATGAAGACTGAGGCTGGAGGATACATCAATAGATGTTAAATATACTACTGTCTTTTTCCATAAACAATTCCTAATGCTCAGCGTACCCCAGGTTTCCCTGTCTGGTTATGTAGAAATCAGTTTCAATTAGATGCTAGTATCATCTCACTCTGTTTCATTTTGTGATGTGACTGGCAGGCTATTCTGGTCTCTATATTTACCTATTAAAAATTCCTTGCCTCCCATGCTACCATAATGCTACTTCTCTAAAAGCAAAGATAATTTCTAGAAAATTCTTCCTTGTTCTTCAATGCCCAGTTAAAGTACCACCTCATTGCTGAAGCCTCCCTAAACTTAGGCAAGACATATATAAATTTGCCTTTCTTCCTTTGAGCTCTCATTAATTCTCACCAGGAGGAAAGAGATATGGGTAGGTATTTCAGGCAAAGTGTTTTTCATGATGAACCATTTGAGGCCATTTAAAAGTCTACAGCACACTGGAAAAAATACTAGCCTCATTATGGCTCAAATATATGGCACATCTGAGAGAATGGCAGGTTCTTAGGCCAGAATATTAAGTTGGGGACCCATTGAAAACATGACATATCAGGATAAAGCTTTTCCACCTTTATTAAGTTAGCAATGGGTCATGAATGTAAGTTTAAAGGAATGCTAATATGCTACAATTAGATATTTTTAAGGACAACTGATGGCAGCATAGAGCATTTCTCTGGAGAGGAAGAACATATCAGCATGAGGTACTAACTAGGAAATTGTTAGGAATAATATTGGTGGGAGAAGATAAAAGGCAATGAGGATAGAGATAATGGGTTGGGTTCATAGTCTATGCTATGCAATAAGACTTGATGATTGCTTGTATGCATGAAACAAAGAAGAATGAAGTCTTTAGAAAAATCATGGGTCAAAGATGATACCGCTACAATCTAATGGGTAGAAGATGATACTGCTATAATCTAAAGGAAAAACAGAAGGAAGAGTAGATTTCTTTGGGGGAATCAGATAAAGTGGAGAGATAATGAGCTCAGTTTTAGTGTAAGAATACTTCAAGCATGTTTTCAGGAGCCAAAATTCCTTGAATCTAATCTGAGTTTTGTGTCCTATTCACAATCCAGTGCTAGGAAAGTCAGTGAAACTCAGTTTACTCATCTATAAAATGGAGATACTACTACAATCTCACTCATAGAATTACCATGAAGTTAAAATTAGATGTAAATTATTGAGAACATTATCTGGTATGTGGTTTATAATGCTATTTTAATTTCTTTTTAATGATTTTTATAAGACATTTAATTGGACATTTGGACATATAGGCTTGAATAGAGAAAGAGGTCTGAGCTACAATTATAAATCAAGAGAACCACTAGAATATAGTTGGATATTAAAGTTAGAGATGTAATTAAGTCAACATCAGGAGTCACTGTGTACTTACTCCTTATGTGGGATCTCTGTCCTTAATGTGTTATCCAATGTGAATTAATGCTATACCTAGTACTCAAACAGTATTTTACACTTTATGTTCTGTGTGGGTGCAAACTGATGAAATATTTACTTAATATATACTAAATTGATCTTCTGTATATAAAGATAATTGAAAATGAATCTTGATGTGAATGGAATGGGAGAGGAAGCGGGAGATGGGAGGGGTTCGGGTGGGTGGGAAGTTATAGGGGGGAAAAGCCATTGTAATCAATAAACTGTACTTTGGAAATTTATATTTACTAAATAAAAGTTTAAAAAAGAGAGATGCAATTAAGAGCATTCATGGAGAAAATAAACGTGCATGTCTATGAGTGAATATATACTTATTTGTATATGTGCACATGTTTATATAGATGTATGTATATAAAGAAAGAAGACCAAGGAGAGAACACAGGGAACAAAATATCAGGGAAGTAATAAGGGAAGAAACACATCAAAAAGGTAGAGAAAGAATAGTTAAAGGTAGTCAGAGCAAGGATACAATGTTACCTCTAGAGGCAAGGGATAAAAAACTTTCAAGGAGGGAGGTGTTCAATTAATTGGGCATGGAAAAGGGCCCCTAGAATATTCTATTGGAGGATCATTGGGAATCTTGCTGTGAACTGTTAAATGAGTTGTGAAAGATAACTGTAAAAACAGAGAAAAATTATATTATTTGAGAGATGTAGACTATAAAACAAGAATGGTAGATGAGAGAATAGTTTGAAGGATAAGTCAGATCAAACAAAGGTGTCACAGGGTGGAGAAGCCTGGAGGATGCTATTAAGCTGGACGGAATTCAATGAAGAGAGAGAGAGCATATGAAGATATATGATGTATCTTATACCTATTCTTTGAACTTTTGACAGTAATGAAAATCTTACCACTCATAGAAAATTTCACTTTAAAGGTGAGCTAGAAAAAAATCTGTACGAATGATCTGCTTTCAGTAGGATAACAATAGTTAACAGTAACATATTGTATATTTCTAAATAGCTATAAGAAAGGCTTTTTATTTTATTTTATTTTTTTTTTATTTTTGACAGGCAGAGTGGACAGTGAGAGAGAGAGAGAGAGAAAGGTCTTCCTTTTGCCGTTGGTTCACCCTCCAATGGCCGCCGCGGTAGGCACGCTGTGGCCGGCGCACCGCGCTGATCCAATGGCAGGAGCCAGGTGCCTATCCTGGTCTCCCATGGGGTGCAGGGCCCAAGGACCTGGGCCATCCTCCACTGCACTCCCTGGCCACAGCAGAGAGCTGGCCTGGAAGAGGGGCAACCGGGACAGAATCGGTGCCCCGACCGGGACTAGAACCCGGTGTGCCGGCACCGCAAGGCGGAGGATTAGCCTAGTGAGCCGCGGCGCCGGCCAAGAAAGGCTTTTAAATGTTGACACTACAAAGAAATCTTGAATATATGAAGTGATAGATTTGGTCATTAGAATGTATGCATGTATCAAAATATTACACTGTATATCATAAATATGTACAACTATTGTGTGCCAATAAAAACAAATAATCTGAAAAAATTTTAAAATCTGCTTTAAAGTTCCATAAAAAAAGTATGTAGTTTTTATTTTGAAATGTAATTAGTCCTGTATTTTAACAGAATTACTTCCAGAGACTGTAATAACATTTTGAGAAGTCTCAGAATATTGCAAGAATAGAAAAGTCATTCCATTAAAATACACCACTAATTATATTTTTGAAACAACAGATTTAAACTTTTGCTTTCATTTCTGCACTCTCTCTATATACTTTTGAAATTTTAGAGCATATTTTTAGTCATGTTAAGTATTCCAAATAAACAAACCCACTTCACAATTCTTGTTAGTACTAGGATCTGTATATAACATATTATTAATTATTTTGGCTCATTAAAATAAGAAATGTCAAATCGTGGTTTGAACATGTTTGCATCTATAATCAGTATTTAACAAGTTCTTAAATACTTAGCAAGGTTCTATAATTGTTCGACATGTTATTTGTTAACAACCTGACACTTTATCATTCCATTCTGTCCAGCTTCCAAAGGCTATCAAACATCAATTCCACCTCATAGTGTGGAGTGAACTGCTCCTTGGCAGAGGCGTCACTTCAAAAGACAGGAAACCCAGCATACAAATGTTGGCTTCACAAAGACCTAAATTCAAATAACAGTTCTACCCCTTAACAGCTGTGTGATTTCTAAGTGTGTTACTTAGTCTCCCAGTAACTCAGTTCCCTCGTAAGTGAACTGGAGACAATAATACTTATCTCACAGAGTTGTGCTTAAAAACTTACTTAAAGAAAAGTTTAAAATATCTAAATGTACTGGGCTCAAGTGTGGCAAGCTGAGTATAAAATGTAATAAAAACTTTGAATTATATAACTAATATATTTCATTTATCCTAAATAAATTTGGCAAGAGAAGTACAAATGTATCCATATGTTTAAAAGTCAATGAAATTTAGTTGGGTAAACACAGCACAGTAACAAAAACAAAACTCCCAACAAGTGATTTTAAAAAGTTTTTAACATTTTGATAGAAGTATAGAAATTTACTGAGATTAAATGTTACATTAAGAAGAAATATATTATAAAAAGGAAAATGCTACAAAGAAATACACTAATTTTTGAATAAAATGCATTCTACATAAAAGGCACACTATAAAAGTTTATCCAAAATGCTTACTATATTTGCAGTAGAAACACTAATGGATAACAAAGATCCTTAAATATGTGAAGTATTACAGTTTTTTAACACTACAGATTCCCTTTAGACAAGTCAACTCATCTATCTGATTCAGTTTCAAATTCTGGCCAAAAATGATACAAATATTTCATAATACAATACAAAATCAAAGAACCCACTGGATTGGTTTCACACCAGATAAGAAATTTTAATATTTAAATACCCACTACTGGAGCCACTGTTGTGGCACAGAGGGTAAGATACTGCCTGGGATACTGGAATCCCATAAGAGTGTTGACATCTCATAAGAGGGCTGGTTCCAGTCCCAGTTGCTCCCTGCTAGTGTGCTTGGGAAAGCAAGAGAAGATGGCCCAGTGTTTAGACTCCTGCTGCCCACAAGGGAGCCCTGGATGGAATCTCTGGCTCTTGGTTTCAGCATGGCCCAAATGTGGCTGTTGCAGCCATTTGGGTAGTGAATCAGCAGATGCAAGATTTATCTTTCTATTTATTTTCTTCCTTTCTCTCTCTCTCTCTGTACCCCCTACCTCATAACTCAGCCTTTAAAATACATAAATATTTAAAAAATGCACACCCACTACTGAATAATTTGATAAAGTTAAATGTGGAACTATGTTGTTGTCTTTGTCGAGTGACAACGCAAGAGCTTAAGAAACATTTTTACAGAGAGTCTTCCATGGTGCATTAAATAGTATACATTGTCTAAAAGAAAGAGAACAGTACCAGAGACCAAAATACCTAGCACCAAATTCTGATCAACCTTGCCTCCTTCTTCACAAACTGCATCACCTTAGACAAGTTATTTAATCTCACTTAGCCAATTCATCTCGAAACCAAAACAGAGATAATACCTATACAGTAGGGTTATTGTGATAAATAAATTAAATAATAGATGGAAACTAAAATGTTTAGTCCAGGACCACACAGCATTAACATTATCAATGAGTATAAGTTCATTCCTCAAAAACAAATTTTTCTTTCATAAAATGGTTCATTTCCTGAAACCATTTAAGAAAAGACTGCAAATTGTTTTCTCCAGAAGGTTTTTTAAAACATTTTTTACTTATATAAGGTGAAGAAATTTCATGTATTTCATATATACAGATTTAGGAGCAAAGTGATACTTCCCATCCTACCCTCCCTCCTGAGTCTACACAGGGCTAGCAGATGAATCCTGACCTAGGAGTAACAATACAATTTCCATGTTTTTTCCATGACAGAGTGGTGTGTTTAACTTTCTTAAATTTCTCCAAGCCTACGGACTTCATCAGCACTTGTTAGGATAATGGCATTGCCAGAACTGCTTGTTCTTTTGCCGCGATTACTGCTAAGGCTTCAATTTTCCTAATTTATTATATTAATTACTGAATTTATACTCAGATATAAACGATAGTCATAATTGTTATATTTAAAATAACTCAGAAGTATTTTCCCAAATTTAAAACAAATTATTACTGTCACAAACAAAACTAACAACAGGAAGAATGGTTTTTTACATTCCATTCTATTTAAATGCCAGCTAAAATGGAGTTGGTGTTTTACAAAATGAGTACTCTAAATATACATCTAGAAACAATGTAAGATAAAACTAATTCACCTGTAATTGCAAGGCTTCATGATTTTCTAATCCTTCAACAATTGGTGAAAATCGTTCCCTGTTATTTCTTTCTGCTGCTGTAGTTATAGCCCCTAAAAGTTTATCTAAACTGTAGAGGGGGAAAAAAAGAAAAGAAAAAAAATGAGAACTGCATCCTACACACACATTATGCTCATGAGTTATTCCTATAGATCTTACCTGTTTTCTTTATGATGCTTGATGCTTACACAAACCACCACGATTTTTAAAAATTCTTTCTTTTTAATTGACAAAAGTGTACATATTTATGGTTCCAATATAATGTTCTGAAAAGTGTATACATTGTGGAATGGCTAATTGAAGCTAATTAATATATTAATTACCTCACACACTTACCTTTCTTTTGTAGTTGAAGCACTTAATATCTACTCTTAGCTATCTTCAAGTATACACTACATTGTTACTAATTATAGTCACCACAAGGTACATGAGATCTCTCAAATTTATTCCTTCTGTCTAACCAAACCATCATTGCAATATAAGAATCGTGTTGCCATCCACATATTTTTTTAAATTTTCGAAATTTAATCTTTAATTACTTTTTAACAGATTCAATGTCCTTTGTAGATACAATTCTAAGAACATAATGACATTTCCTTCCTCCTTCACTCCCTCCCTCCTTCCCCTTTTCTCCCTCCCACCCTCCTTGCTTCTCCCTTTCTTTCTTTTTATTAGTTTTTAAGTATTAAATGTACATCGCAGCAAAGGTTTAATACCTCACCAAATAAAAATTTTAACAAGTAAAAAGCAAAATGACCCTAGTTTAGTGGGAATATAGGCAACAGTTATAAACAATAATTGAATGGCCATCCATATATTTCTACAAGTTAAATATTGATAGCTTTAAATAATTTTAGAGAATCAAAATAAAAATTCATTTTAAAAAATACTGAAAGTGGCCGGCGCCGTGGCTTAACAGGCTAATCCTCCGCCTTGCGGCGCCGGCACACCAAGTTCTAGTCCCGGTTGGGGCGCTGGATTCTATCCCAGTTGCCACTCTTCCAGGCCAGCTCTCTGCTATGGCACGGGAAGGCATGGAGGATGGCCCAAGTCCTTGGGCCCTGCACCCACATGGGAGACCAGGAGAAGCACCTGGCTCCTGGCTTCGGATCAGTGAGATGCGCCGGCCGCAGCGGCCATTGGAGGGTGAACCAGCAGCAAAAAGGAAGAGCTTTCTCTCTGTCTCTCTCTCTCTCTCTCACTATCCACTCTGCCTGTCAAAAAAAAAATATTGAAACCAATTATTCTAGGTGATATTTTAAAAAGAATATTTCAGAAAAAAATGAATATGTCATTGAGAAACACTGAAACTGAAATGTTGAGGTTTGATATTTCATGTGTTAATATATATTAAAATCAATTAAATATAGCATTTATAATTATTTTGTATTATTTGAAAAGTATACACAGACTGTTTTAATAATAAAGTTTAACAGACTATAATATCATAATAAAGTACTGGAAAGAGTGAATATTTTAAAAAGAACTTAAAAATCAACAGTCTTTGATAATGGAACAGAAAAACATAATCTAAAAGAAAAATCCAGAAAACTAAAGAAGTAACAAAAATTATTTAGTATAAGAATCTTATTTACCAAAAAATAAGATTTGGTAACGATCTCCATCCAATGTCAAAATCAAATTAACCTCTAAATAGTAGGCTATTACTTTCAAATGATATATAAACTATAATTAAAATATAACAAAAATAATAGTCTAGGTTGTATTTATAAATTAAGAATTGACAATATAATTAACTAAGAAAATATTTCTGACTCATATATAAATCAACTATTCTCTAAAACCTATGGAAACTCAACAATTGTACACATTGAGATAACATTTAATGCTACATTATATCTTTGTTTAATGTTTGTGTTTTGGTTTCCAAGGACATCTGCTAGCTCTAAGAAAATATTCATTTTATTCTAACAGTGATAATAAAGTTTACATGTTAAAATATCATTAGATCTTCACATGGCCCTGTTCTGACTCAAATTTAAATTATTATTGTCATACAAGGTGTTCAGAAGACATATTTTAGTTCATGTTCTTAGCAGACATTCCATTGTTCATCAAAACATTTTGACAAACTGAACTTACTAATGACAGCAAAGCTTAAATGTTCTTCTGATTCAATATTATTTCCATAAGAAGATATGATCTAATGAGTCTTCATCAACAACTTGCTGAATTTGGTACATATATGCACACTGAATAATTATCAACAACCCTTTTGTCTGTCTTTTTAGCAAGTTATTTCACTCTACAAAGGATTACTTCATCCTTTCATTTACCACATGGAATGTAAAATATGAAGCAATCGCCCAAAATAAAAACATCTAATCTATTCAATTTGTTAAAGAATTAAATTAATTAAAAAACTCAGAATAGGGTGAACTTCATGAGTGACTGTATGAGTGTATGAGTGTGTGTGTGTGTGTATGAAAGTAATTTTTGTATCTACTTTTCTAATAACTGCTTTAGCCTCAGCAAGATAAAATTCTATTCATTTTGAATTCAACTTTGAACAGTTTCCCACTAGAACTCTATCAGTTTAAACCTAGTTTTCATAATATCAACAAAATGCTAAAATATAGACAAGATAAAGTCAATCAAATTTTTTCAAAAATCTAAATACTCTTTTGCAGTTTATCAAAAGAAAGACAACAAAAGTACTTACTGACTTTTGAAATGTCATTTTACTTGCAGTCAATAAAACAATATAGCTATACTTACATGTTCTCTTCTCCAACAATGCAAATAGCAGAAAGTATTTTTACTATTTCAGTCATCATGTTAGGTTGTTTGGGGTCAATTGCTCGTGCCAATAGTAAAAGACTTCTTTCATCTCCTAGAATCCTTTGCAAACCAAACTAAAGAGTGAAAAAAAAGAGCCTTTATTCAAAATCAACATGTCTGTGGAACATAGGTTTAATGGCAAAAAAAAAAAAAAAAGCTTACAATGAATTTCCAAAAACCCAGACGTTCACAGAGATTCTACCTAATTATGTTAATGTATTTAAGTGCAGTTATTTGTCTTTATTTCTTATTTGAATGACTATATCTCAGAAATTTTGTTCCTTAATTAAATATATCTCCCATAAACATTTGGAAGAAATTTGGGAACAATAAGTAGTTATTTAACAAAGAGCAACATATAAGACACATAATATGATTTTCTAAAGTAATTCTATGTATGTCACTGAGTCTCCCTGGAGACGTCTGGAATTCATCTGTCTAATATGTTTATGTGGAAAGTTGTAGTGATTAAAAAGCCAAAAATGTCCTGTATACTACATGCCAGTTAAAGAAGCAATCAAATACCCATACTTTCTCACTCTTATTCTTCCCCTTTTAGGCAATCATGTGTCAATACAAAAGCTTTGAACTCAAAGAACTGGCACCTGAGTTCTATTAAGTGTCACTTCCACTAACTAGATGGAAAAGACACCTTTGTCAGTTGTTTTCTAGACATGAATAGGTGGATGTGCAAATTATAATAGATAGTAAAGATGTGAAAGGAGGCCTAAAACTTGGGTTTTCATTACATAAAGAAGAGAAATATATCAGCAATCCAAACATCACAGCAATATTATAACAACAGATTAAGAACAATGGGTTGAGCCTGCACCATGGCTCACTTGGTTAATCCTCTGCCTGCGGCGACTGGCATTCTATATGGGCGCCAGGTTCTAGTCCCGGTTGCTCCTCTTCCAGTCCAGCTCTCTGCTGTGGCCCAGGAAGGCAGCTGAGGATAGCCCAAGTGTTTGGGCCCCTGCACCCGCATGGGAGACTGGGAAGAAGCACTTGGCTCCAGGCTTTGGATCGGCGCAGCACCGGCCATAGCGGCCATTTGGGGAGTGAACCAACAGAAGGAAGACCTTTCTCTCTGTCTCTCTCTCTCACTGTCTATAACTCTACCTGTCAAATAAATAAAATAAAATAAATAAATAAAGAACAATGGGTTGCTTTAATGAACCTATTACTACATGCACTAAATAAGGGAGATGAGTTTTGATCTGTGTGCCACAAAGTATTTCTTATATTTCTTATAAAACATGTTTGCTTCATTTTATAGTCTAGTGGTGAAAGCTGATAAATTTTTTTTGTTAAACTTATCTTTTTTTTTTTAACTTTTATTTAATGAATATAAATTTCCAAAGTACAGCTTATGGATTACAATGGCTTTCTCCCACCCCCCATAACTTCCCTCCCACCCGCAGTTATGGGTCTATTTAGGTTTTCTATGTCTTCCTGGTTCAATTTAGGTAGACTGCATGTGTCCAGGAATCTATCCATTTCTGATAGATTTCCCTGTTTGCTGGCATACAACTCTTTGTAGTAATTTCTGATGATTCTTTTTATTTCTGTGGTGTCTGTTGTTACGTTTCCTTTTTTCTCTGATTTTATTGATTTGGGTCTTTTCTCTTCTTTTTTTAGTTAGTTGAGCCAATGGTGTGCCAATTTTATTCATTTTTTCAAAAAACCAGCTCTTCACTTGGCTGATTTTTTGTAATTTTTTTTGGATTCAATCATGTTGATTTCTTCTCTGATTTTAATTATTTCTCTTCTCCTACCAGATTTGGTTCTGGTTTGCTGCAGTTTTTCTAGATCCTTGAGATGCATTGAAAGCTGATTTATTTGGTGCCTTTCCAATTTCTTGATGTAGGCACCTATTGCTATAAACTTTCCTCTCAACACTGCTTTTGCCATATCCCATAAGTTTTGATATGTTGTGTTGTTATCCTCATTTACTTCCAGAAAGTTTTTGATTTCTCTTTTGATTTCTTCTGTGACCCAGTGTTTATTCAGGAGCATGTTGTTCAGTCTCCATGTGTTCTCAAACTCTAGGGATTCCTGAGTTGCTAATTTCAACCTTCATTCCACTGTGGTCTGAGAAGCTGCATGGTATGATTCTAATTCTTTTAAATTTGCTGAGACTTACTTTATGGCCTGAAAGCTGATAAATTTTCACCAGAATAAAACTACCAATTTAAGCTAACCTTGAGTAAAATATCAAATATATGAATAAGTCACTACAGGAATTTTTCCTAATTTAACTTCTAGAAGAACTTTTTGTGGGAAACAGAGCTAAAGCTCTTATATATGATGTTGCCACAGATAATAATAAATGAGGAAATATACAGAGATAAGACAAGTAAAAAGGCAAACAGAGATGGAAGAGACAAGACTATAAAAAGCAAACAAGGGAACAAGGACATACAAAGATGGCCAGGAACCAGTAAAATATAGGGAATGTAAGCAAACAATTTGTAGATAAAACTGAAAGATGATTACCAATTAACCAAACTTAAAATAACTTAGAAACCAATTAGACTGAGAGTGAAATCATTTAAATTTTCAAATTTTCACTTATTAATTAAAACTACATTCTAACATGAAGGGACATATTGAAACAAAATGAAGACATGTGAAATATATCTGGAAAACCACCAATCCAAACATCACAGCAATATTACGGCAGTAGAATTTAAGGAACAATTTTGTGGCCTTATTACTACATGAACTATCGAAAGGAGAAGTTTTGAAGTAGGCAATCTAATCTCCAGGGGGCCCAAAATTTGATGGTTAAGTCATTTCAGATGAAAGTTTCCTTACTTGATTTGGATAATTTGTTCAATACAAAATGGACACATCATTGTATATCTTCTCTTTTGAAAGCATATTTTATGCCTATTAATTCATATGCCCATAGTTTAAAACATCTAATTTTTCATGTTCTGAGCCCCTCATATATGAAGGACATCAACATGGGATAAATAAATTTAACCTTAGTTTAGATAAACTAAGTTATATCATAACCCTCTTCAATAGTATCAAACTCTTAATAAAGGAAAAACTATGTTTTCATGTAGCAGAGTATGTCCTACAGAAAAAGGCTCTGTAAAAATTTCATTCACATGACTTTCCCTAGTGACTACCATGGTTACAATTACTTAGTATTCTGCAAAGCTGTGAAAGTTGACAAGGTGAGTCAATAAGAATTTAGAACAAAATTTCAAAATGTGCAGACTGATAGCCAGAAAGGTCAAGTGATTTTCCAAAGGCCACTCAACTTATTAATGGTAAAGCACAAACTATATCTCCTCATTTCTAGTACTGTGTTTCCTTTCCACTATGTCATTATTTTCCTCAATTGAAAAAATATTCATCTTGGCGCTATGGAGAAGTAATGTTCATTAAGTGATTTCTCATTGGCATCAGATTCTGCATAACTTTGCAGCTACACACAAGGTAACAAAACAGGAAATTCTGTACTAGACTGACAAGCATCTTTCTCTAAGAAACTTTCAGAAACAACACAATTAGCACATTCTATATGGGAGTCTCATGTTCATTGGCAAGCATCTATTACACAGGGCAATAATCTCTTTCCTGATTCATATATGTATAACATAAACACTTATGTGTAGTTTTGCAAACTTAAAGACTGCAAATTACTTACACATAAAATGTTATTGCATTGATTATTAACAACTGTACTTTACATTTGGAAGGTTTCTGTTTATAGCTATAATTATTTCTACTAAGTATTGTATGATCTTTAAAATACCATCTAAGGTAATTATGTGATTAAGTGAATTAATCCTTTGTATTCTACCTGCAGGTATAAAGAACAGGAGAATAACAAAAATAGCTTATACAGGGGTTTTGCCTCTCTTGGACCTCCCCCACCACCACCACCACCATGTCACTCTGATTGGAGGTCTCTGACTTAAATCAATCTTGCTTTTAAATCTTTGCCTTGTCCGCTTGGAAATTCTTCTTCCATGTGAGACAAAGAGCTGGGGTAATATTTTCTCTGCCACCATTTCACTCATAACATTTTGGTACTGTGACTTGGATAACAACTCCAACGTGACACGGATCCTGCTCTAGTTGACTCCAGCCAGCATCGGATCATCTCCTCACTGGGTGAGCATACGGACTGCTCTCACTTTTTTTCCAGAGAGTTTCACTCTCTTCCATAGTAACTCTCTCATTTTCTCAAAAACACTGGGTCCCTGTCATCAGTTAAAAGTATAATAGCACAGCTGCCATTTTTTTTTTTTTTGACAGGCAGAGTGGACAGTGAGAGAGAGAGACAGAGAGAAAGGTCTTCCTTTGCCGTTGGTTCACCCTCCAATGGCCGCCGCGGCCGGCGCGCTGCGGCCAGCGCACCGCACTGATCTGATGGCAGGAGCCAGGTGCTTCTCCTGGTCTCCCATGGGGTGCAGGGCCCAAGCACTTGGACCATCCTCCACTACACTCCCTGGCCACAGCAGAGAGCTGGCCTGGAAGAGGGGCAACCGGGACAGGATCGGTGCCCTGACTGGGACTAGAACCCAGTGTGCCGGTGCCGCAAGGCGGAGGATTAGCCTAGTGAGCCGCGGCGCCGGCCCACAGCTGCCATTTTTGACTCATGAGCTAGGCTTGCTGATTTGACCAGAGCAATCCCCTGGAGCTGAGACTCAACTCTAACCCCTCTCTTGGGTGTGGATCGGCCCTTTGCAAAGGGACTTGTAAAAGGCCTTAAGATGACTGAAGGACTTTGGCTGGGGCACTCCTCAGTGTGTCTTGAAAATCTCTTGGCTGGACCCCAGTACCTGACAAGCTCATGTGGGCACTGGGCTGTGAAACACCTCCCCTCCCTCTTGCATGGATCAAGCCTTTTCGTGACTGGGAGAAGGCCTTGAGACAACTGGCGGATTCTAGTTAGGGTCACACTCCAGTGCTTCCAGAAAGTCTCTTGGTTGGACACCAGACCACGACAGCTGGACTGGGAAATGCACTTTCCTGCAAGGAGCAAGTCCCCTGCTCTTTTGGAGTCCTCACAAGCTATAAGGCCAGAGGTTCCACTCTTTATGTTTCTTGTCTCAGCTCTGGGTATGTTAGCCTGGTCCAACTCAGCTTCCTTTCACAGGGGATCAGCCCACTCTGCGGGTCTGGGAGAAGGCTTAGAGTAACCTTGAAATTAGGTCAGGGTCACACTCTGGCATTTTTCAAGGACTCCAACAGCCCGTTACAGTGTCAGCCAAAAACTGCATTCTGTTCATCCTTCCTCGAAGATAAATTTGTCAACAAGACTGGGCACAGCTTGGAGCAAGGCCATGGGCTCCAGGCTCCATGCGTCAATGAGATTTCCCTTTACCCCAGATAGCAACAAGATCTCCATCTCTCTCTCTGCTCCTCTAAATCCTTTTCATACTTCGCCAGGTCTCCTCAATTCCTACAAACCAGATTTCCTTGTCCCATGAAGCAGGTATTTCATAGATATTTTGTTGGTTAGTTCTGGGTCAAAGTTTAATTATCCCTTTTGCAGACAGGCAGCTTTTGGATCTAGACTCCCATTAAGTCCCCACATAGCCTGAACTTGTGTAGACAAGTCTCAGCATGCCTCTGGTACCCCCTATCTTCCTTCTCAGGTCTCTTCTTTTGGGTCACTTCTGTCTTGTCCTTCTTATGTAGTATATACCTCAGAGGAGATTTACTGGGGAGAATTTTATCCCCCACTATGCTTCTTTGTGACATCACCTGCCTAGTTACCAACCTAGGCAGTAACCAGGACTGGTACTCTCTCACTTAAAAACACCTCTGCTAAGGCTCTCACCATGAAGGCTCATTGTCAAAGTCAAGCCCATCAGATAAGAATCAAGATTAAGAGGCATAGGACAACTATTTTTCCTTATGTATAAGAACAAAGCGACAGTATATATTTGACCAGGCAGAGGCCCAGGCTAGCATACCACCAGTAAGAACTGATGGCTCCCTACATGTGCTATTCAGACAAATGTATACCGTAGGCTATGGGCGTGGAAGATTGAGTAAGAGTGAGTGATATGTGTTAATTTCACCCTCACCTTACTCCCTTCCCTGTGAGCTTCAGTGCACATCTGGATGCCACAGGCAGCAACTTTTGAGAGACGTCTCAAACTCAGAAGAGGTAAGAACTTGGGGACACTTACATTTTTATACTCATTAGAGTAGGCATTCCCTGGGGAGACATCCTTAAGACTTTGGGACTCCTTTGACCCCTGAACTTACAGAAAAATGCTTCATCTTTTTCGGCACCACCATCTGGCCTGGTTATAAACTAGAGAATGGAGAGATTAGCCTGAGTTGTAAAAAGTGCCAGTCCATCTACTCTGACTCCCTGTCTCAGAACTCTGTCTTCCAAATGATCTCTTGCCTCTACTTTCCTAAATGTCCTCCAATATGTATTAAATTCTTTTCCAGAGTCAAGGGGTTCTTGGGTCTATTGCTTAGTGAGCCACCAGAGTCCCTCTGTTATAGTATTTGATTATTGAGGCTTTTGATCCAGTGGAGGGGAGTTTCTATCAGGTGACCATTGCCCAATGATTCTAATTTTGCCCAGGGGTTTCCAGGCAAGAATCTAGGGAGCAAATGTGAGGAGTCAGACAGGTTAATAGGCAGACATGGTGGTCCTGGTAGAAACTGAAGGTGCAAAATGCTTTCTTTCCTCAAAAGCTACCTTTAGCAAAATTAAAAGTGCCTACCCCATTCCTTAGGCTCTTCCAATCTTATCATAATAATAGCAAGGGAGTTGTGACTCCACCCTTCAGAACACCCAGTTTACTATAAAACAGATTAGGTATCCTACTCTTCTGATGGCTCTTTTCTTTTATCATGAGAAAGACAGCCAGGGTGAAAATACATTTTTGACAGGCAGAGTTAGACAGAGAGAGAGAGAGAGACAGAGAGACAGAGACAGAGACAAAGGTCTTCCTTCCATTGGTTCACCCCCCAAATGGCTGCTACAGCCAGCGCACTGCACGGATCCAAAGCCAGGAGCCAGGTACTTCCTCCTGGTCTCCCATGTGGGTGCAGGTCCCAAGCACTTGGGCCATCCTCCACTGCCTTCCTGGGCCACAGCAGAGAGCTGGACTAGAAGAGGAGCAACTGGGACAGAATCCAGTGCCCCAACCGGGCCTAGAACCAGGGGTGCCAGCGCCGCAGGCAGAGGATTAGCCTAGTGAGTCATGGCGCTGGCCACAAATCACGTGTTTTGATGGATTTTTTTCCCTGCCTTGTAACTGAATGTCGAGCTGATAAGTTTTTTTCTTCCCCAAAATTGTGCTTAAAAAACCCCACTACCACCAGCCCCTTAAGGTTTTATCTCTCTTGCAGCCCCCCTTCATGCCCCTGTGGCTGTAGGTCTCTGACTCTAGTAAATCTTGCTTTTAAATCTTAAAAAAAGAATAGTTTATACAAAAATTTAGTATTGTTTCATAACCTGAGCACAAACTATTTTTACAAGAAAAAGCATTGCCTAAAAGGTCCCTTCCAGAGAACGTCTACTTTGCTTATGGCCTTGTGGAGCCAGTGAACCAAAAGGTTTTCATAACTGAGGCAGGTCATGTCAAGAGCCTTGAGTGATCACTTACATCATACATAAGAGTGTTATTTGTTAAATAAACAGCAAAATTCACTGCATACTAACTTCCCATGCAGGATCTCAAAGAGTTGCATCATGAGACTTAATAGTAAAATCTGTTCTCAAGAATCACCTCCTTTTACTATGTTTCATAAGTTAAAGTTATGTCTAACAGCTCACAAGAGATGTATCATCCTTAAGTTCTTCTTTAACGATAATTAATTTTCTAAAAGGAAAGAAGGGAGAGGAAGGAAAGGAAAAGGGGAAGGGGGAAAAATAGCAATAACATAGAACAGCCCTTGTCTAAACTGTTGAGGAACAGTTCTCTTAGTTTTTTTTATTCCAATTTTTCTTTTTTTTCCTTTCTTTCTGTTTCTTTTTCTTTCTCAGACTAAGCAGGAGAGGGAAGAGGATGTGGGGGGCAATGGGTGGGAGGGCAGGTGCAGTGGGAAGAATTATTTTCCTAATGCTGTATTTATGAGATACAAATAAAAAAATAAGAAAAGGTCCCTCCCAACACCACTGGTATTATATTTTTTAAAAAAGCCCCTGCCATGTTCTAGAGATGTCTTCTATGTGTACCAACTGACATGAATTGAACTTAAAAAATAAAAATCTTAACTTCTGCTATGGTTTGAAAATAATTTGGCTCCCAAACTAAGGCAGCCATAAGTTAATGGTATTGAGAGGATAGAAGCACAATCCAGTTACAGTTGGGAGGTAGGTTTGCTGGGAGATCTTTTGCGTAATTGGGGGCATGCCCTTGGAAGGTAGTTTTCATGAAAGGATTGCTTACAAAGCCTGAGCAGGGCCCAGTTTCTCTGTTTCCTGGTGCAGCATATGATCCTTCCTTTGCACATACTTTGCCTTTGGTCATCTGCTGCTCTAATCAGAGACCAAACCAATGGGTCTGCCCAATAGTAGATTTGACCATTCAAAAGTGAGCTAAAGAAATTTTTTTATCTTCATTAGTAGTTTGTCTCAGGTACTTCATTGTAGTAACATAAAGTTAATACAAGTGTACAATGTTCTTTGCAAATAAATCAAATAATACCCTTGAATTTTCCTTTTCAGTGGAATAGGAACTCTAATATGGAAATAGTATTCAGTACATGACATTTCAATTTTCCTTCTACCACAGAAGAAAAAATATATTGTCTAATTTGGGAACAAGACTCCTATGTTTGCATAAGTACAAAAACCTACCAACAAATATTTTTGAAGGAAAGTATATTTTAAATATTTAAATGAAACATATGATGATTTGCATTACAAAGACCCTTTTGTAAACTGAATTACCACCAACTATTCTGTCTATTTCATATTTTCTCACTGTCAGGAAACTTCTCACCTTTTATGACAAAGGAAAAAATAAACACTACTTACCTTATTATTCATAAATGCTTTGAGACATTGAATAAGTTTATACTGATTCTTCTTGTCAATGTTTTCTTGTCTAGGTAAAAGAAAAACATATTATGCTGTGCTTAAAAGCTTCCCCTCTGGTGAATTTTTATAAATATTTTAATCTTACTGTTTTTTGTCCAGAAGCTTCTCCAGTACATCCAATAAGAGTCCGAGACCTTCATGGCCAAAGTTGTTAACCCAGCTGAGAAATAAACAAAAACCAAGTATGTATGAATAAATATGTATGCTAAAAACATGAAATATCACAAAGGAAATTTTGTTTTTCAAATCTGATAATCCAGTATTAATATTACTTATTATTCTGTTTTCCTACTCCCATCGATTCAAGTATACACTATGGGAAAGACTCAGAGGTCTTTACCTCAGTTCCAGACCTCTTCACACTTTACATTACCCCTTAGGCAGCACGGATCTGATTATTCTCCTGCATCATATATTTAAACCTGAATTTATAAGCTGAATTTCTATTCCTCTATCTCTACTCTTCCAAGTTAACTGTCCACTCTTCAGAATCAAATATTCTGATGAAAACGTCTCTACCTTGGAATCCTTCAGACTTCAAATACTAGCATAACTTTTTATCCCCATCTCATTCACCCTCACATTTATCCTGTTCATTCATTCATTCTCCTAAGTACCAAGCCTACTCTAGGTCAGCACAGGGAACATTTTTTCTTCTGGGACAATTTGGATATTTATAACATCACTCATGGGCCATATAAAACTACCAACTTAATTAGCCTGATATTAATGCCAGAAATTAGCCTGACATAGTTTTATTCAAGTTTTATTTCTACCTGCAGTTGCCTGGGCAGGACCAGAACAAATGATTTGTACATCTTTCATAACCCATGAGCCAGACATTCCCTACCTCTGCTTAGGGGACAGAGATATAACTGGTAACAAAACTAAACCCTTATCCTCATGGAACTTATTTTCTCAAGGGAGGGAAACAGATGAAAAACACATCACTAACTATATAAGAAATTTCAGTGCTTTGATGCAATGAAGAAAAAATAAACTTTGATAAATGGAGTAAAAGGAAATCCAGGATGCTATTTTTCAATGTATGTTCTGGGTTATGATTTTTCCATAATATAATATTTGAGCAGAGCACTGAAGAAAAATTGTTTCCAGTAGAAGGATTAAGGGCGACTTGGGGGTACTGAGGTATTAGCTAGTCTGTTTGGAATGTGCCATAAGCTATAAGGAGACCAATGAAGTGAGAGCTGGGTGAGCAGGCTTGGGGAAGTGGCAGCAATTAGATACACATGTGGTGGAAGGCTGAAAAACTGACCACGTTTCACTTTGTGGCATTCAGTCATGAATATCCTGTTTCCAGAATAACTCCACCAAATGCCCTTCCCCCCTTTTCATTGTCCATACTAACATTTTAGCTTAGCCCCAACGACCGTTCCTTCAGCATGATCAAAACCGGGATCTCTGAAGCTGCATTCTTTCTTTTCCCTCATTTCACAAAATGTCAGGTTAAACTGCATTTAACCATAGTCTTCTGTCCAAAAATTTCCCCTGAATCACATAATACATTATTTAAGAAGCTTTGTTTTTATTTATTTGAAAGGCAGAGAGACTGACAAAGAGATCTTCCAGCTGTTGTTTCACTCCTCAAATGGGCACAGCAGCTGGGGCTGGATCAGACTTAAACAAGGAGCCTGGAACTCCATTTGGGTCTCCCACATGGATGGCAAAGGGTGCAAGCATGTGGACCATCTTCAGCTACTTTCCCAGACTCATTAGCAGGGAGGTGGATTGAAAACGTAACAGCTGGAACTTGAACTGAAACTCACCTATGGGATGCTGGAGTCACAGGCAGCAGCTTACCCCACTGTGCCATAAAGACCGCCCGTCAGTGCGTTTTAAATCCTTCATCCCAAAATTATGATCTAGCCTCAATCTAACTTTCTGGCCACAAGTCTTACATAACATGTGTCAATAAAAGCAGACAAATCATCATTTCCTGGAGCTCTCCCTGCACTTCTTTGTGTAAGCCCATGTATTCCTTCTTGCTAGAAGTCACCCCAACTCCAGCTCTTCAAATTTTCAATGCTCAACCCGGCTGTTGTGATCAATTAATGATTTTCTCCATCTATGTCCTCACATCAAATCTGAGTTTACTTGTAACCTCTTATGTAAACTTTATCTCTTATTTTCTGACATGCCTTACCCAACCCTCTGGATTATAAATACTCTTAAAGCAGTCATATTATCTCATTCATCTTTCTATCTCCCATAGTGCTTATCAAAGTGGTTTATAAAATTATGGTATATAAACATAATGGAACACTACTCAGTTGTAAAAAAAAAAATGAAATCCTGTCTTTTGCAACAAAATGGATGCAACCGGAAACCATTATACTTAGTGAAATAAGCCAGTCCCCAAAAGACAGATACCATATGTTTTCCCTGATCTGTGGTAACTAATAGAGCACCTAAAATATAACATATTAGAGTGAAATGGACATTTTGAGATTTAATAATTGTTCACAGCCCTTGTTGCTACTGTTGAACAGTGTTTTTTCTTCATACTTTTTGTTGACCTCTTTACTTAGTGTAGGTTAATCATAAGAATCTAAAGCAAACTGAAAATAGATATTTGTAGAAATTAGGAGTGGGAATAGGAGAGGGAGGAGGAAGAAGCGTGGGAGTGTGAGCTGGAGGAAGGGTAGGGTGGAAAATATCATTATGTTCCTAAATCTGTATATATGAAATCTATGAAATTATTTACCCTAAATAAAATTTTAATAAAATAAAAAAACAATGTGGCTTATATAAGTCATTAAATATTTGAATTTTAAATTGTTAATAAAGGGACTAATATTGTGAAGCAAAAGTTTAAGCCACCATCTACAATGCCCACATCCCACATGAATACCAGTTTGAGTCCCAGCTGCTCCGCTTCTGATCCAGCTCTCTACAAATGCTCCTGAGAAAGCAGCAGAAGATGGCCTAAGTGTCTGGGTCCCTGCCACCCACATAGGAGACCCACTTGAAGCTCGTGGCTTCTGGCTTTAGCTTGGCCCAGATCTAGCCATTGCAGCCATTTGAGTAGTGAAACAGTGGATGGAAGATCTCTCTCTCTCTCTCTCTCTCTTACTCTGCCTTCTAAATCAATAAATAAATCTTTTTTTTTTTTTTAATTTTTGACAGGCAGAGTGAACAGTGAGAGAGAGAGAGAGAGAAAGGTCTTCCTTTTGCCGTTGGTTCACCCTCCAATGGCCGCCGCGGTAGGCGCGCTGCGGCCGGTGCACCGCGCCGATCCGATGGCAGGAGCCAGGTGCCTATCCTGGTCTCCCATGGGGTGCAGGGCCCAAGGACCTGGGCCATCCTCCACTGCACTCCCTGGCCACAGCAGAGAGCTGGCCTGGAAGAGGGGCAACCGGGACAGGATCGGTGCCCCGACCGGGACTAGAACCCGGTGTGCTGGCGCCGCAAGGCGGAGGATTAGCCTAGTGAGCCGCGGCGCCGGCCAAATCTTTTAAAAATTATATATAATCAACATTATTTCCTAGTTTAAATTTAATTAAAGTTACTGACTTGTGTGGTTAATAAGCAATCTAATATTGTCTTAGAACTTCATAAATCTAAATCAATATATAGCAGACTTCTGTGAAGCAATAATGAAAATCTATGGATATTTCAATAATATCTATATTTTCTTTCTACAGACTTTAAATTATTCATTTCATGTATACCTCATGTAAAACTAATCAACAAAGCAGTAACCTAAATTCCTACAAGAATATAAGTAAAAGACATCAGATCACTGAAGAAAATATATTTTAAAAATAGCTTATATTCAAAACCAATCACACCCACAAAATATATAGAAGCTCATTTTAAAAAATTCTGCTTTAATTTCCATAATGGAAATGAGAAAAATCAATATGGCATTGTAATGATAATTGGCAGCACACTACTATTCAATTGAGGCATGTAATCATCCAGTGCAATGAGCTATTTTCTCTAAAGGCTCTCAATAATCAGTGGGGTGGTGGTAGAGGGATAAAGGGACATCAGCTCAAACTATAATATACTGTATTTAATGTACAACAGAGAGAAATCAGCAGATATCATTACACTGCAATGTAACTTGCATCAACCTTAACATAATAGAAATTCTGACCAAATTTATGTATATGGCCATCTACATTTGCTTTAGCATTTGGAGAAAGAAAATAATCAGCAGTTTCTTTAAATTTAACTTACAATTTGCTTTCAAAATTCTAAATTTTTACTCAAATTCTCTTTATACTTAGTGCTATTAAAATGACTAGGATTATTTTGGTCTTAGTACAGACAAGTATTTGATGTAAGAGTTTGATTTGTATTTGTTCATTTGAAATCAGTCAGCCACACATTCCAGGCTGTTTCAAATTGTGTAGTTTATGGTACCTTGGTTTCACTCAATGAAAACTACCATTGCTCTTATGGGAAAAAAAAAAGGTACAATCAGAAAACATCAGCATGAGGAGGAAGGGCCTATTTGTTACAAACTAGGCAGTGAAAAGTCTTAACTGAGAATATTTTAGACTAATGGGCAGAGGAGATCTTGTACGTGTCTTCAGAACTTCAAAAGTGGAGAGAACAGGAACCTAAAAGGAGATTATTGCTGAGGGGATAAAAAATAATTATGAGACAGTATGATGACACTCAATAAGATAAAAAGTACCTATGGCCAGACATATCTTTTTCCTTTTTCTCTTGCCAACACTGTTGCTCTTTCAGGCATCAAACACTTCATGGCCTATAGCCAAATCCTAACGGTCCTTTGTCTCTCTTTCTCTTTCTCTCCCCACAACCCCTCTATAAACACATGCGCACATGCACACACGCACATGACTATTTCAGAAAGTTCATGGGAAAAATGAAATTAAAAGATAAGTTAATCTTGGTGTAAAACTTTTGAAATACATACATGTTTTTTCCCAATACACATTTCCATGAACATTTTTGAAGATCCCTCATATACATGAGTTTTAGTCAGCATAAAAGTGGCCAGGAAATTGTAAGACAGTTTAAAAAGAAAATATTGTTAGGGGCCAGCGTTGTGGCATAGGTGGTTATGCTGCAGCCTGTGACAAGGGCATCCCATATGGGTACCAGTTCGAGTCTAAGCTGCTCCAAGTCCAATGCAGCTCCCTGCTTATGCACTTGGGAAAGCAGCAGGGGATGGCCCAAGTCCTTGGGCCCCTACACCCACATAGGAGCCATGGAAGAAGCTCCTGGCTCCTGGCTCCTGACTTCAGCCTGGCCCACACCTGGCCATTGTAGCCATTTGGGGAGTTAACTAGTGGATGGAAATATCTCTCTCTATCTCTCTCTAACTCTGCCTCTCAAATAAAAATAAGTCATTTAAAAAAATCAAAGAAAATGTTGGCTCTTGTATTCAGGTAGAAATTTTGACACTATGATTCCAGAATTAAGCATAAATTAGCAGTTCTCAAAATGTGTACCTCAAACCAGTTGTACCAACATCATCTAGGAGGAACTTGTTAGAAACATCAGTGTGGGAGAGGTGGCAGTAATTTATGTTTTAACTACTCCCCAAGGTGATTCTAATGCTTACTTAAATTTGCAAACCAATGGTAGAGACCAATGGTATGCAGGGAAGTGGGGGAAGATTTTGTCAGGCAGGACTCCAACTCCAGTGCTTTAGACTCCCTCCCAACAATATGCAGGCTCTTACTGCCACAGCACAGAGATCAGGAAGCCATCTCAAGCAGGTATATATTTTCTGAAATTGGCTAATTCCAGTTTTGAATTCTTCAGTACTAATTGGAACTTCAACAATTATAAGAGATAGAGTTAATGACTCTATGTAAAATCTGACTCATATATTGCAAATAAGACTCATATATTGCAAATAAAAACAAATAAAAACATAAATTTTCCTGTAGTATCTCAACCTTGAAGTAAAAAACTGCAATTCATCATGGACGTTAAATTTATGAGCAATACAGAAGAGGCAGAGAATAGGAGCTGATGCTGTGGTGTAGTGGGTAAAGCCATCACCTGCAACGCCAGCATCCCTTATGGGTGCCAGTTTGCATTCTAGCTGCTCCACCTCTGATCCAGCTTCCTGCTGATGCACTTGGGAAAGCAGCAGATGTCCCAAGTCCTTGGGTCCCTGCATCCATGTGGGAGACCCTGGAAGAAGCTCACGGCTCCTGACTTTGGCCTGGCTCAGCTCCTGCCATTTTTGGGGAGTGAACCAGCGCATGGAAGATCTTTCTCCTTGTGTCGTCTACTCTATCTCTCTAACTCTACCTTTCAAATAAATAAATTTTAAAAGCAAAACAAAATAAAACAAAAGAAGCAGAGAATAATGAAGAACCAAAGGGAAAAACAAGTGGGAGAAGAGGATGGTATTTTATGATTTCCATAACCATCTTGAACCATGAGTTATTTTTTCCTTTTTACTGAAGTATTATCAACACACAGTAGAATTTTGACCAAATTCTAGTTATGTAACCACCAGTACAAATAAAATTCCCTCATTCTCCTCTACAATCAATCACCTTTCCCTGTTCTCAATCCCTTGGCAACTATTATCCCAATTGTGCCCCTAAGGTTCTACTTTTTCTAGAAAGTCTTTATAAGTACAGTTTATAACTTTTTGTATCTGACTTCTTTCATTTAGCATAACTATAATAATATTCAACCATTCTGTTGCACATATAAGTAATGCATTCCTTGTTATTACATGGATATACCACAAATTGGTCATTAATCCATTCATTGATGAACTCTACAGTTGTTTCCAGGTTAAATGTGCTATAAACATTCACATGTAAGTACACATATAAACATATTTTCATTTCTGTTGGGAAAATACTTAGAAGTAGAATTGCTGGGTCTTATGTAAATATGTTTAGCTTCTTTAAGAAACTGCTTTCCAATATGACTATTCTATTTGGCAGTCCTTCAACAAAGTATTGCAGTTCTACTTGCTCCAAATCCTTGTCAAAAAGGAATATTATCAGTCTTTTTGAATTCAGCCATTCTGCAAACTTTTCACGTAAGGAAACTAAGAAGTACAGCAGTTAAGGAACTTGTCAAACATCACTCAATGAGGAAGTGCCAGTTCTTAAACTCAAACCCATGTTTAGCTCCAAAGCCCTTGTTTATTTCAAGCATTCCATAAGAAATTCCTAATGGCTGATGGCTCCACCAATACCACTTTAAAAAAAAAAAAAGATTTATTTACTTATTTGAAAGGCAGAGTTAGAGAGAGAAAGAGAGAGAGAGTGAGCAAGCAAGCAACTATGACAGTAGGGGCTGGCCAGGAGACAGGAACTCCATTTAAGTCTCTCACATGGGTGGCAGGGGCTCAAGCACTTGGGCCATCCTCTGCTACCTTCCCAGGTACATCAGCGGGGAACTGGGTTCAAAATAAAACATCTAGGACTCACGGCGCCGCGGCTCACTAGGCTAATCCTCCGCCTTGCGGCGCCGGCACACTGGGTTCTAGTCCCAGTCGGGGCACCGATCCTGTCCCGGTTGCCCCTCTTCCAGGCCAGCTCTCTGCTGTGGCCAGGGAGTGCAGTGGAGGATGGCCCAAATTCTTGGGTCCTGCACTCCATGGGAGACCAGGATAAGCACCTGGCTCCTGCCATCGGATCGGTGCGGTGCACCGGCCGCAGCGCGCCTACCGCGGTGGCCATTGGAGGGTGAACCAACGGCAAAAAGGAAGACCTTTCTCTCTGTCTCTCTCTCACTGTCCACTCTGCCTGTCAAAAATAAAAAAAAATTTAAAAAAAAAAAAAAACATCTAGGACTCAAACCAGCACTCCGATGAGATGCTGGCTTTGTAGGATGAGGCTTAACCTGCTGTACTATAATGTCAGCCCCAACCAATACCACTATTAATAAGAATCACTGATCATCACAGAAGTACACTTTGCTTACATCTACAGATCTATTTCTAGACACAGAAATACAGGTTTTCATTATTTAAGTTTATTGAATTACGAAGGATGGTACTTTACATTCCATGTTTTTTATTTTCTTTTAATGTCCTGAACTTCATGATAAATCTAGCTTATACCATTAAGAAAAGATATCTAGAGACTCCAGTAAAGTTTCGAGTGAAGAATTAGTTAACGCAGCCTACTGGGAAGAATCGGACAAAATACAGAGTGTGTATGTATCCGAGTGTGTGTGTTTGGATGGGCTATATACAGTCCACATCCTCACTCTCTTAGGTATTAACATAGTGATTTTCTTTTAATCAAGTAGCTTGACACGCTACATCTTCAAACTAATGTTTTCAGTCACTTGTCAGGGGACCAGATAGAACAAATGAACCACCCAAACAAAAACAACAGAAAGAGTAGTCAGAAGGATTAATCTACCAAGTAAGTAAGAGGCCTGGATTGGATCTGAAGACTGAAAAAAGGAAGTCAGGAAAAGTATCTTAGGAACAAGAGGACTGAATGACCCACAATGAGAAAATATTTTCTGACCATACATACAAAAGTTTTGGTTTATCATCAAGGACTCCGGCATCTGACACACTGCTCAAGAAGTTAAAAATTAGAGGCTTTTTCTCAAGTTTACTCAAAGATCAAGAAAATATTTTATCATTTATCCATGGACTATGCTATAAAACCACAGAGTGGCAAAGTTCAATGTGTGCTTTAGAAAAAAACAGATCTAGGTCCCAATCCCATCTTTACATATACTAGCTGGGCTATTTTTGATCAGTTACTTAAACTCTCTATGCTTGGTTTCTTATCTTTAAAACAGGGAGAACAGTACCTACCCCTCAATGAAGCCTTTGTGACTATTAAATAACATGTGAGCAATAGCGCAGTGAAGCTAGTATTAAGATAGCTTTGAAAAAATTAAAAACAAAAAAATTTGAGTGCTGCTTTGAATTTTGTGGTCCAAGATAAATTAAATAATTAAATAAATTAAATATGATGCAAAGCATAAATTAAACAAGTCTTCTTAATAATATTAACACTTAACTTTTCATCATTTAATGAAAAGTATTTTAAGCTTTATGAAAGCTGCAGAAGATTCTAACCTATAGTATGCCTTATCTATTGGTTGACTTAAACATAAGACTTCATAATTTCTTGTATCTACAAATCATTGAATTTGTTACAATTAAAAATAAAATGAAAATGAAATAAAAGACTTCATAATTTAAATATGTAATACTCATCTGTTTTTCAAAGCTTGTTACTATTCAATTTTATGTATATTTAATTCTAACTGTATTACTGAAAATAGTCATGGAAATCACAACAGTGGAGGGGTTTACAGTTCATGCATAATCCTGACAGTAAGAGTTGTATCTAAATACATTAAAGTTTGAAAACAGAAATCTATGTCAAGGTTTCAGAATTTCTGAAGTAATTATTTTTAAAGGGCCCACTTACACTAATAAGCATAACCAAAGGAAAGAAAATATTATATTTAATGAAAGTAAGAGAGGATTCATTTAACCCTAAATCCACGGTAAAGTAAGATTCTCCCCTCTCTAGTTCTCCAGAGAAAAACAAAAAGAGGAAAACTCTCTATAAATATATCTACTGAAGGAGGGAATGGGATTCTGCTCCCACACAGATTCACATTTATGACAACCCTTCACAGTTTGCCAAACCATATCCTCTCATCTATAAATCAGATACTCACACTCTGAATTATTTCATTACATTTCATGGAAATACAATAAGAATCAAAGATTTGGTGGATAGATGAATTCAGTACATCATATATAATATAGACATAATAACAAACAGCAACTGCATGCCACTTATGATTAGATTGCCTGGATGTATGTCTACCTTCTCAAAAGAGTTAAAGCTAAAATTAGAAAGTCCCATACTGAGTACCAAAAGCTGTAAAGACAATTGGTCTCATGTGAAAGAGTCCAATATTAGTCATGTCATCCCTTTATCACTGTTTGTACAGTGCTAAAGGCTAGTATAGAGGGTTATGTGTTCTGTACAAAAGATTTTATTTCTAACAGTGTTCTATTCCCATGTGTAATCTCATACTACAAACCAAATCATTGGAACATCAAATAAAATGATGTCTCTTCAGGGAATTCAGAAAGTTGGTAAATTTATAACATATAAATTATAACATATAATACAATTAATTCAAAGAGTTGAAATGTTAAAGATTATTATAAATGGCCGGCGCCGCGGCTCACTAGGCTAATCCTCCGCCTTGCGGCGCCGGCACACCGGGTTCTAGTCCCGGTCGGGGCACCGATTCTGTCCCGGTTGCCCCTCTTCCAGGCCAGCTCTCTGCTGTGGCCAGGGAGTGCAGTGGAGGATGGCCCAAATTCTTGGGCCCTGCACCCCATGGGAGACCAGGAGAAGCACCTGGCTCCTGCCATCGGAACAGCGCGGTGCGCCGGCCGCAGCGCGCCTACCGCGGCGGCCATTGGAGGGTGAACCAACGGCAAAGGAAGACCTTTCTCTCTGTCTCTCTCTCTCTCTCTCACTGTCCACTCTGCCTGTCAAAAAAAAAAAAAAAAGATTATTATAAATGGGGGAGGGCTGTTGTTTTTGTAAACAGGAAATCACCTCATTTTAATACCAATGTGTCATTGTAATATCTTGAATGCAATTAAAACTGAAGCTTAGTTAAATGCACTTAGGGAAAGAAAGAGCCCCCATGGTTAAAACTAATATGCAACCCAATACAGTATCTTATATTTAGTCCATAAACATCCCCAAATAAGAGCTAAGAAAAAAGTTAGTGTTTTCAGCATGTTCAAGGCATATTTTTCTGGCTAAATCAACTTCACAGATAGTTCCTTGGCCAATATATAAATTTATAAGAAAATGCTAAAAAAAATTTAAAAACCACATGAACTTATTAGCCTTCTTACAACAAAAACATACACATCGAATTAAATTTTTCTACACAGGAGAAAACAGAATAGCATTGGGCATCTGAATGTCCTTGAAAACTACTTACCGTGGTAGATTAAGGCAAGAACTATCTCTGACCCAATTACAAAGTATCCATTTTATGTAATATTGCCATTTCCAGACATTTGAGCAAAAGCCTTTGAATCATGATAGTCATTGACTGCTTATGTCACGTGATTCATGGAAAGGTTGAATGTGTCAATTTTCCAGCTCTGCTGCTCAGTGGTTTTGACTTCAATGTTATGATAAATTACAATTTCCTTAGAAAACACCAAAGAAGACATTCCATTTTTCTCTCTGGCTGCATTTATTTTTTCCATCAGACTCACTGAAAATATCTTGCTCTGCTTTGTGCTATTCACATATTTTTAGGAGTTCCTCACAGAGGAAATGTGCATTCTTTGTAGTTGCTTGTATTATAAAAAACAAGTTCCTCTGACACATTAAAAAGCTCTTAAGGGCAATAGCTTAAGTAAAAATTCTCTCAAAGGATAAAGATTCATTATTCTTTAAAATCAATTTAAGTTGTCCCTATTACTTCAGAGATAAGTCTAAGGAATAGTGTAAGTCCAATTCTGTTTAAATGCCTAATTAGTTACACAATAAAGAATATTTTTTGACCACCTTCCATTAAATATTACTGTTAAAAAAGTATAAGAGAATGTCTTATTCTATAGTAATAATGTAAAATATACCAAAAAAACTGAAAGAAAATGGAACTAGTCACCTTATAGTAAATGGGGGGGGGGGGGGAGGGAGGTGCAATAGAAAAGAACACTCCAAATATTCAAGCAAATGGTAGCCATAATTTACATCTTCATATGTATGAAATTGCGAATGTAATTAAGTTAGGACACTTACTAAAGCTGCCTTCATAGTGATAGAACCAAACTTATAATAAACTGTACTGCTTCATTTTCCTATGCTAAGTAATACAGTTAAAATTCTATCACGAACTCCACAGGACATCCAATTTCTTTTAGTTTAGTGGAATTTTCTTAACATGAACTTACTAGAAGAAATCACATTCCTAATCTATAAGCTCTGGAAATGAAAGAGATGACACCAAGTTTATCTGCCATGAATAAGGTAAATAAGCTCTTTGAATACAATGAGGGAAACCAAGAGGTATTAGCACATAGCACCTGCATGCATCCCTTTTCCTAACCCAATTTGTATGTTATCTGTTTGATTCTGGTGGGTAGCAGAGATGTTAAATGAGTTTTCTTTCACAATAACAGGGGTAAGGATAGTTGAAGGGTAATTGCTATTTGATGACTGAACAACAGAAATCCAACAGTCCTTTTCACCTACCAGGTGCTGTGCCAAAAACATATAATTAAAGAATCATTATAGAGTGTGATAGCTAAGTAGACAAAGATCCAAAGATATATTACCACAGAATAACTGCAATCAAATCTAAAAAGAATCACTTTCTTAGGTCTTCATTGTAGATGTCAAAAAGAAAATTTAGCAAGTTCTCATGATTTTTTGTCTCAGAAGGTGATCTGTAATATTAAATGCATGTGTTTTTGAGTTTATTTTTACATATTTTAAATACCTTCCTCCTAAAACTGAGAAAATACTAAAGAGATTACATGTTTTTCTGTACATACATACATGCATTCTTAACCATGGTTAAATATCTTTTTTATTTTCTATGTATTTTAATTGACAAATGAAATCATATATATGTATGTGTACAGCATGTTTTGACATATGTCTACATATTGGAAGGGCTATATCAGACTCAATGACCTCTCATATTTTTCTATGGTGAGAGCATTAAAATACATTCTTTCAGCAATTTTCAAGAATATCTTCTATTGCTATTAACTTTAGTCACCATGATGTGAAATAAATCTGAACTTATTCTTCCTAAAGTTTTATATCCTTTCACCAATGTAAGTATCTTAGTATAGCCATGTTTAACAAAATTTTTCAAAAGATAATCACTGAAAAATGAAAATTCAAAACTCTTATTAATTCCATATTAAACAACTTGGGAATTGTTAAGGTTTATCTAAGACAAGATGAATTACGCCAAACGTACTCATCATTTTTCTCTATCACAGTGATATAAACTATCTAAAGCAAGCATAGGAAACATCCAGCCTGCAGTCCACATAAGGCCCAAAAATCATTTGATCTGGCCCTGCTAAGGCAGTCACAGGTGGAACTCAAAATTCAATAATCTATACCAGGTTAATTTTTAAGTTGATCATTTTGTATGGGCAGCAAAAGATGTTATAGGAATCCAAATGACAGCCCTTCACAGAAAAAAGTTTCCCTATCCCTGATAAAAAGAAGTAACAAAACCACAGATACACACACACACACACATATCCACATACAGATAAAACCTTTAAGGGATTAAATGCAGCACAAAGTCCCTAAGAAAGAAGGGTTAGCCTCCTACTATATACAGCTTAGCTTGTACTTTTTTCAAAAAAATTTAAGATAGATATTCATAAAAGATAAATATTTACACTTGGTAACTCTTTCAGAACATAAAAACAGCTTTCAAAGAAAGCATAATGCTTTGGTACCTACAAAATGTTTTAATCAGAATAGTAAAAGCCAACAAAACTAACCAACACTTTAAATTAACAACATTGTTTTGTCTTCATTTATAATCAATATAAATAAAATAATATACACTGAAAAGAGTAACAATTTTTGGTTGTGAAGTCAGTTACCCCATTTTCTAGAAGAATAAACTAAAGGAGCAGAATGGTTTAAGCCAAACACTTCTCAATGGCAAAACCATGATCAGAATCCACCACTCCTCATTTAACACCTCATATTCAAATTTTTGGCTATTTTAACTTGAATGAATAAAAGTTGCAATATAAAAAAAAATCAATAGATGTATTCAGAAGTGAAAGCAATGCTAGCCAAGTCATTGTTTTTTTCTGCTTAATGATTTAAGTTGTGTTCCATCACTAAGGCAAGAGAAACTTCAGACAATAAGAAAAATCAGAGATACTTACCTTTGGTTTTCCAGGTATCAATAAATAACTACTTATTCAACATAGCAAACAGAGCCCCATCATACTATAATTCATTATTATGGGATGGAGATATATCAATGAAACACAGATATATAATGTTCACTTAAAATATAGCAATAAGGGGTCAGCGCCTTGGCAAAGCAGGTAAAGCTGCTATCTGCAGTGCCAGCATCCCATATAGGTGCCAGTTTGAGTCCCAACTGGTCCATTTTCGATCCAGCTCTCTGCTAATGGCCTAGGAAAGCAGTAGAAGATGGATCAAATTCTTGGGCCCCTGCATCCACGTGGGAGACCCAGAGGAAACTCCTGGCTCTTTGCTTCAGATCAGAGCAGCTCCAGTCATTGTGGCCATCTGGGGAGTGAACCAGTGGATAGAAGACCTCCCTCCCCCTCCCCCTCCCCCTCCCCCTCTCCCAACACTGCCTTTCAAATAAATAAATGAATCTTTAAAAAATAAAATATAGCAATTATTAGGTAGTGAAAATTCCACATAAGGAATGAGTAACGCCAAGAGGCCTATGGGACACAGTGTATCTGCCAACCAAGAAGGAAAAAGAGGCACATTCCTCCCACCTTGCCCTTATGCCCAGCAACTGGCTGAGAGAGGGCAGCCGCTATTTTGGATATATGTAACAACTGCGCCAGCTCATGTCCACATGCCCAGTAACCAGCCAAGAGGAGACATCTGAGTCTGCCTGGGAGGATTAACAGGGGGTCAGGCACCCATGTAGGACTGTGAAGTGCCCCCAAGCTCCCAATACATCATAGGCTCTGGGGCTCAAACTGCCCAGGTGAAACACTATCAGGGAGCTGGCTCTGATAGCGTTTGTACCACTCTGTGTACGGGGTAGAGTAACAGCACACTATGACTGTGGGAGACTTGTGTGCTGAGACTGTGGGAACATGGTGACTGCAGGAGAGGATACAGCATGTAACTAGGTCTATGGGCAATCACTGTGAATAACTCCATATGCGCAGAGCTCCCTGACTGCCTAGAGTAGGTCAGTGCAACGGGATCCATGCTTGCACTGAGGACTGCACAGATGCTTTCTGTGTTTCTTTCATCAGAGTGGCTGAGAATGGAACCCACTGTGAGCCAACACCCAGGCAGGGTATCAGTCACCTTGGAAAAAAGGAGATGAGAGAATGACTGTAACAACAGAATTGATCAAACACTCCCTTCTGATAAAAAAGAGATCTACCACAGCCAACCTGTGTGTTACACTCAATATTTGCCCACCCTGGAACACTTACCAGAGCTCCCTGACCACAACCAGAACATGGTTTTGGGTATTCACTGAAAGAGAAGACACTCCTCTAACCCACAGAATCATAGTGCAAACATAAAAGACATCAGAGGAAAAAATTAGCAAGTATCTACAAATGACTAAAAATAAATGAAGAAATTTAAGAAACAAGAATAAGATGACATGATGTCCCCAAAGGAGCACAACAAAACTTCAATATTAGAATGCAAAGATAAAATGCTGGAAACGGAAATCAAAAGATTAATCATAGGATTGCTCAGAAGCACATCCATGAATTAAAGAAATCCATACCTGACATGAATAAAAATGTTTCCCATGAAATTCAGACTTTAAAGACAAATCAAGGCCGGCACCATGGCTCACTTGGCTAATCCTCCGCCTGCGGCACCAGCACCCCAGATTCTAGTCCCGGATGGGGAGCCGGATTCTGTCCCGGTTGCTCCTCTTCCAGTCCAGCGCCCTGCTGTGGCCCGGGAAGGCAGTGGAGGATGGCCCAGATGCTTGGGCCCTGCACCCGCATGGGAGACCAGGAGGATGCACCTGGCTGCTGGCTTCAGATCAGCGCAGCGCTTCTGCCGCAGTGCACCGGCCGTAGAGGCCATTTTGGGGGTTAACCAACGGAAAAGGAAGACCTTTCTCTCCTCTTTCTCTCTCTCACTGACTAACTCTGCATGTTAAAAAAAATAAAAATAAAAAAATTTAAAAATTTAAAAATTTTAAAAAAGAGAAACCAAAACGAAGTATTAGAAATGAAGAATTCAATAGACCAAATAAAGAATTCACTGGAAAGCCTTAACAATAGACTTGGTGAGGCCAAAGAAAGAATATCCGAGCTAGAAGTCAAATCTTTGGAAATTTTACAGTCATACCAAAAAAAAAAAAAAAAAAAAAAAGAAGAAGAAATTAGAAAAAATTAAAAACAGGGTTAGAGCTCAAGGGATACTATCAAACGGCCCAACATACGAGTCTTAGGAGTTCCTGAAGGTGTGGAAAAAGAGAATGGATTACAAGGTCTATTTAGTGAAATAATTACAGAAAACTTCCCCAATTTTTAGAATGAAAGGGACATCCCAAGTATGGTAAGCACACAGAACTCTTAATAGACATGGCCAGAAAATATCTTCATCATGACACATTGTAGTCAAATTCTCAACAGTAAAACACAAAGAAAAGATTAAAATGTGCATGAATGAAACAGCAGATTACCTTCTTTTTTAAGATTTATTTATTTATGTGAAAGAATTACTAAGAGAGAGAAGAAGAGACAGAGAGAGAGAGGTCTTTCATCCACTGGTTCACTCCACCAGTTTTCCACAATGGCCGGAGCTGTGCCAGTCTGAAGCCAGGAGCCAGGGACTTCCTCCAGGTGCAGGGGCCCCAGGACTTGGGCCATCTTCTACTGCCTTCCCAGGCCATAGCAGAGAGCTGGATAGGAAGAGGAGCAGCTGGGAATCCAACTGGCACCAACGTGGGATGTTGGCACTGCAGGCGGAGGCCTTACGCGCTACACCACGGCGCCAGCCCCCCAGTTTACTTTCAGAGCATCTCCAATTAGACTCACAGCTAACCTCTCATCAGAAACCCTACAGTTTAGAAGAGAATGTCAAGACATAGTCCAAGTCTTAAGAGAAAAAAACTCAACCCAGAATACTGTACACTGCGAATCTCTCATTTATGAGTGAAAGCAAAATAAAGACCTTCCATAACAAACAGAAATTGAAAGAATTTGCAACCATTCACTCAGCCTTACAAAAGATGCTTAAGGATGTGCTACACACAGAAAGAGGGAAACATGGTCAACACTATGAAAGAATATTAAGGCAGAAAATGCCCCGGTAAAAATACAAAGGAAATCCAAAATAAACAATAAGAATATCAATAGAAAAATGGCAGAGCCAAATCATTACTCACCAATATTAACCTTGAATGTAAACAGCATCAACTCTTCAGTTAAAAAATATAGGCTGCATGACCGACAAAATGGGAAAAAATATTTGCAAACTATACTACAGATAAAGGGTTGATAACCAGAATCTACAAAGAAATCAAGAAAATCCACAACAGCAGAACAAACAACCCACTTAAGAGATGGGCCAAGGACCTCAATAGACATTTTTCAAAAGAGGAAATCCAAATGGCCAACAGACACATGAAAAAATGTTCAACATCACTAGCAATCAGAGAAATACAAATCAAAACCACACTGAGGATTCACCTCACCCCAGTGAGAATGGCTCACATACAGAAATCTACCAACAACAGATGCTGGAGAGGATGTGGGGCAAAAGGAACACTAACCCACTGTTGGTGGGAATGCAAACTGGTTAAGCCACTATGGAAGTCAGTCTGGAGATTCCTCAGAAACCTGAACATAACCCTACCATACAACCCAGCCATCCCACTCCTTGGAATTTACCCAAAGGAAATTAATTTGGCAAATAAAAAAGCCATCTGCACATTAATGTTTATTGCAGCTCAATTCACAATAGCTAAGACCTGGAACCAACCCAAATGCCCATCAACAGTAGACTGGATAAAGAAATTATGGGACATGTACTCCATAGAATACTATACAGCAGTAAGAAGAAATGAAACCCGGTCATTTGCAACAAGATGGAGGAATCTGGAAAACATCATGCTGAGTGAATTAAGCCAGTCCCAAAGAGACAAATATCATTTGTTTTCCCTGATCAGTGACAGCTGAGCACCAAAGGGGAAACCTATTGAAGTGAAATGGACACTATAAGAAACAATGACCTGATCAGCTCTTGTCCTGACTCTTGATGTACAATGTAATACTTTATCCTTTTTAGTATTTGTTGTTGTTGTAGTTGTTGTTCTAGTACTAGTGGTTGAACTCTGTAATTAACACACAATTATTCTTAGGTGTTTAAATTTTAACTGAAAAGTGATCCCTGTTAAATCTAACAGTGGAAAAAGAGAGGGAGGAGATGTACAATTTGGGACATGCTCAATCGGACTTGCCCCAAATGGTGGAGTTAGAAATGTGCCAGGGGATTCCAATACAATCCCATCAAGGTGGCATGTACCAATCCCATCTCACTAGCCCATGTGATCAATTTCAGTTCACAATTGATGGCTCTGATAGGTCTAAGAGTCAAAGGGATCACACAAACAAGACAAGTGTCTGCTAATACCAACTGATAGAATCAAAAAGGGAGAGAAGGATCCAACATGGGAAGCGGGATACAAAGCAGACTCATAGAATGGCAGATGTCCTAAACAACACTCTGGCCTCAGAATCAGCCCTTAAGGCATTCGGATCTGGCTGAAGAGCCCATGAGAGTATTGTAGGCATGGAAAGCCAAGACACCATGGAAAAGAAAAAAAAGAAGAAGACCTAAATGAAAGATCTCTGTGAGTGAGATCCCAGTGGAAAGAACGGGGCCATCAAAGAAGGAGGTACCTTTCTCTGAAGGGAGGAGAGAACTTCCACTTTGACTATGACCCTATTGGAATAAGATCAAAGTCAGCGAACTCTAAAGGCTTCCATAGCCCTGGCAACTCATGACTAGAGCCTAGGGAGATTACTGGCGCCATGAACAGGAGTGTCAAATTGTTAAGTCAGCAACAGGAGTCACTGTGTACTTACATCCCATGTGGGATCTGTCCTTAATGTGTTGTCTAATGTGCAGTGATGCTATAACTAGTACTGAAACAGTATTTTTACACTTTGTGTCTCTGTGTGGGTACAAATTGATGAGATCCTTATTAATTATATACTGAATCGATCTTCTGTATATAAAGAGAATTGGAAATGAAAAAAAAAATCTTGTTAAATTGGAAATGGCATAGAAAATTAATTAATTTTTAAAAAAAATATTATGTAGGATCTCTGTCTTTAATGTGCTCTACACTGTTATTTAATGCTATAACTAGTACTCCAACAGTATTTTTTTCATTTCGTGTTGCTGTATGGGGGCAAACTGTTGAAATCTTTACCTAATATATACTAAACTGATCTTCTGTATATAAAGAGAACTGAAAATGAACCTTGATGTGATTGGAAGGGGAGAGGGAGCGGGAAAGGGGACAGTTGGGGGTGGGAGGGAAGTTATGGGAGGGGGGAAGCCATTTTAACCCATAAGCTGTACTTTGGAAATTTGTATTCATTTAATAAAAGTTTAATAAATGAAAAAAATATATAGACTGCATGAATGGATTAAAAAACAGGACCCAGCTATTTGCTGCCTACAAGAAACACATCTCACCAACCAAGATACACACAGACTGAAAGTGAAAGAATGTAACAGGGTATTCGTGCTAAGGGAAAGCCAAAATGGCAGGAGCAGTCATCTTAATATTAGACAAAATAGAATGCTAAAGAAGGCAAAGAAGGGCACTATATAATGATTAAGGGATCAATTCAACAGGAAGATGTGGTTATATAAACATATATGCAACCAATTATATAGTATCTGGCTATTTAAAAGCCATGTTAACAGATCTAAAGGGAGACAGAATGCAATAAAATATTCATGAGGACTTCAACCCCACTTTGAGCAACAGAAAGATGAACCACACAGAAAATCAACAAAGAAACAACAGTGTTAATTGACACTACAGACCAAATAGAACTAACTGATATCTACAGAACTCTTCATCCCACACTTGCAGAATATACATTCTTCTCATCAGTGCATTGAAATTTCTCTAGAACAGACCATATGCTAGGCCTTAAAGCAAGTCTCTGCAAATTCAAAAAATTGGAAATCATATCATTCATCTTATCCGAACAAAATGGAATGATGCTAGAAACAACTCAAGAGCCTCTAGAACATATGCAAATACATAGAGACTAGACAATATGCTCCTGAATGAACAGCAAGTCATAGACTATATCAAAAAAGAAATCAAAAAATTTCTGGAAATTAATGAAGACAACAATACAAAATATCAAAACATGGGATATAGCAAAAAGTGTTAAGAGAGGCAAGTTTATAGCAATTAGTGCCTACATCAAGAAATTGGAAAGGCACTAAATAAATGACTTATCGATGCATCTTAAGGACCTAGAAAAATGATAGCAACCAAACCCAAAACTAGCAGGAGAAAATAAATAATTAAAATTGGAGAATATACAAAATTGAAACCAAAAAATAAATAAATAAAAGATCAGTGAAATAATGGGCTGGCTTTTTGAAAAAATAAACAAAACTGATATACCCTGGGACCAACTAACCAAAAAAAGAGAAGACCCAAATCAACAAAAATCAAAGATGAAAAAGGAATTGTAATAATATACACCACAGAAATAAAAAGAATCATCAAGAATTACTACAAAGAGCTATGTGCCAAAAATTGGGAAACACAGAAGAAACAAATAGATTTCCTGCACACATACAACCTACCAAAATTGAACCATGAAGACATAGAAAACAGAAACAGACCAATAACCGAGATGGAGACTGAATCAGTAATAAAGGTCCTCCCAACAAAGAAAAGCTCCTGACCGGACAGCTTCACTGCTGAATTCTATCAGATGTTTAAAGAATATCCAATTCCAATTCTTCTCAAGCTATTCAAAACCATTGAAAAGGAGGGAATCCTTCCAAACTCCTTATATGAAGCCAGCATCACCTTAATTCTTAAACTAGAAAAAGATACAACAGAGAAAGAAAATTATAGACCAACTTCCCTGATGAACAGACACAAAAATCCTCAACAAAATACTAGCCAATCAAAACCAACAAAACATCAAAAAGATTATTCACCCAGACCAAGAAGTATTTATCCCGGGTATGCAGTAATGGTTCAACATTCACAAATCAATCAATGTGGTATTTCACATTAAAAACCTGAAGAACAAAAGCCATATGATTATCTCAGTAGACGCAGAGAAAGCATTTGATAAAACACAACATCTTTAATGATGAAAAACTCTAAGCAAATTGGGTATAGAAGGAACATTCCACAACACAATCAAGGCAATTTATTACAAACCGACAGCCAGCATGTTATTGAAAGGGAAAAAGTTGAAAGCATTTCCACTAACATCCAGAACCAGACAACTCCACTATCAAGATTACTATTTAATACAGTGTCAGTAAGTTTTAGCTACAGCCATTAGGCAAGAAAAACAATTCAAAGTGATACAAATTGAGAAGGAAAAAGTCAAACTATCCCTATTTGCAGAGGACATGATTCTATATACAGGGTATCCAAAAGACTCCACCAAGAAACTATTAGAATTCATAGAAGAATTTGGTAAAGTAGCAGGATATAAAATTAATACACAAAAATCAATAGCATTTGTATACACAGAGAATGCCAAGGCTGAGACTGAATTTCTAAAATAAATCCCATTCACAATAGGTACAAAAAGAATTAAATACCTTGGAATAAATTTCTCCAAGGATATCAAACATCTCCACAATGAAAAGTACAAAGCATTAAAGAATGATATAGAAGAAAACACAAAAAAAGGGAAAATCTTCCTTAGTCATATATTGAATTAGTCAATATAATCAAAATGCCCTTATGACTGAAAGCAATTTATAATTTCAATGTGATTACAATCAAAATACCAAGGATATTCCTCTCAGATCTAGAAAAAATGATGCTGAAATTCATAGGGAAACACAATAGACCCTGAATAGCTAAAGCAATTTTATACAACAAAAACAAAGTCAGAGGCAACACAGGAGATTTCAAGACATGCTACAGGGAAGTTATAATCAAAACAGCCTAGTACTGGCAGAAAAAAAGAAACACCAAAACAGATGGGTAGACCAATGGAAAAGAACAGAAACCCCAGAAATCAATCCAGGCATCTACAACCAACTTATCTTTGACAAGGGAGCTAAAATCAATCCCTGGAGCAAGGACAGTCTCTCAGCAAATGGTGTTGGGAAAACTGGATCTCCACATGCAGAAGTATGAAGCAATACCCTCTTACCTTACACCTTACACAAAAATCAACTCAAAATGAATTAAAGACCTAAATCTATGGCCAGATACCATCAAATTAGATTGAGGAAACCCTGCAAGACAATGGAATAGGAAAAGAGTTCTTCGGAAAGACAACAGAGGTACAGGCAATCAGAGCTAAAATTGACAAATGGGATTACATCAAATTTAGAAGCTTCTGCACTACAAAAGGAACACTCAGCAATGTGAAAAATGGGAGAAAATATTTGCAAACTATACAAGTGATAAAGGATTAATATCCAGACCCTATAAAGAGCTCAAGAAACTCAACAACAAAACAATCCAGTTAAGAAATGGGCAAAGAACTTGAACAGGCATTTTTCAAAAGAGGAAATCCAAATGGCCAACAGACACATGAAAAAATCCTCAGGATTATTAGCCATTGGGCAAATGCAAATCAAATCACAGTGAAGTTTCACCTTACCCCAGTCAGAATGGCTTTTATACAGAAATCAACAAACAACAAAACTACTGGCGAGGATGTGGGGGAAAATGTACCCTAATCCACTGTTGGTGAGAATGTGAACTGATAGAGACACTGTGGAAGACAGTATAGAGATACCTCAGAAATCTGCATATAGACCTACCATAATACCCAGATATTCCAATCCTGGGATTTTACACAATGAGAATTAAATCAATATATGAAAGAATGATATGAACCCCATGTTTACTTTAGCTCAATTCACAATAGCTAAAGTACAGATTCAACCCAGATGTCTGTTAATTGAAGGCTGGATAAAGAAATTATGGGATATGTACACCATGGAACACTACACAGTGGTTAAAAAAAAAAAAGAAATCCTGTCATTTGCAACAAAATGGACACAACTGGAAATCATTATACTAAGTGAAATAAGCCAATCTCAAAAAGACAAATACCATATGTTCTCCCTTTTCTGTGCTGAGTACCTAGAAAGTAATCTATACACATAAAATTGAAACTTTGAGATTCTATGATTTGAACAACCATTGTCTCAACTGTTGAGGACAGTTTTTTTTTTCCTTTTTCATACTATTTGTTAATCTTATGAGCACAAACTTAATTTAAAACAGATTTTTATAAAAAATAAGAATGGCAATAGGAAAAGGAGGAGGAAGAAGGGTGGAGTGCAGGTGGGAGGGAGAGGGGGGTGGGAAGAATCTCTATGTTCCTGTATTTTTATATATGAAATGCATGAAGCTTGTATACCTTAAATAAATATTTCTAGGAAGACCTTAGCAAAAATGAAGTCATCTCAAATTTCTGAATAGCAATTCTTGGTTAGCCTTAATTGTTTCTTTATCCAACATAAATGAAGTGGTCATCCCATCTTAAGGCTGTTTCCTATTAACTTCCTTACTAGGCTATGATTTCTACTTTGCCTTTTTCACTTTGGTTATACTGAATCTTCAATAAATTCAGTGATCTCTTTTGCCCAGATCAATCAGTTCCTCTATCAATATGTGTCTCCTAATAGACTGAAGCCTGAACTAAAGTATTGGTAATAGAAATCCAAAGCTACATAATAGACATCACAAATCAATATATACATACATATATATATACATATACATCCAATATATACATGAGCATAAACCTAATTTATATATATTTTATATATTTATGCATATGTATATAATATATATGCATATATATGTATATATACATATGTATATGTATATATTGGTTTGTGATATCTATTATATTATGTGTATTATGTATATATATATACATATGTATATATTGGTATATATATTTGAAATACATATATATTTGAAATATAAATGAACAAGGATAATGCCTCAAACTAGTTAGAATAGTTATTATCCAAAAGACAGAGTAACAAATGCTGGGAGGATGCAGAGAAAGGGAAACACTTACACATTGTTGGTAGGAATATAAATTAGTGCAGCCACTGTGAAAAACAATTTGGAGATTTCTTAATAAGTTAGAAACAGACCTAAAATATGATCCAGCAATCCCAGTATAGAATATATAGCCAAAAGACATGAACATGTTGTATCAAAGAGATAACTGCACCACCATGTTTATAGGAACACTGTTCACAATAGCCAAAAAAGGAATTAACAAAGGTGTTTATCCTCAGATGAATGGATGAAGAACATATGGTGTATATATATACAGAAGAATATTATTCAGCTATAAAAAGAATGAAATTCTATCATTTGTATCAAAATGGGTACAACTGGAGGACAGTATGTTCAGTGAAATAAGCCAGACACAGAAAAAAAAATGCTGCATGTTCTCTCTTATTTGTGGGAACTAATAAAAAAAGAAAACAAAATGAAAAAATAAAACAAAGAAAAAAATACATAGGGGCCAGTGCTGTAGCATAGTGGGCTGAGCCTCCGCCTGCGCTGCCAGAATCCCATATGGGCACCAGTTCTAGTCCCGGCTGCTCTTCTGATCCAGCTCTCTGCTATGGCCTGGGAAAGTAGTGGAAAATGGCCCAAGCGCCTAGGCCCCTGCACCAGTGTGGGAGACAAGGAAGAAGCTCCAGGCTCCTGACTTCAGATTGGCTCAGCTCCAGCAGTTGAAGCTATCTGGGTTGTGAATCAGCAGACAAAAGACCTTTCTCTGCCTCTCTGTAACTCTACCTTTCAAATAAATAAAAATAAATGCCTATATGTATCAGTACTGCTGCAAAACTATTTTTGTCAATTTTTTTTATATCATTGTCAAACCAATGGTAAAGAATGTTGTACTACTATAGTTTTAAGGATCTGTGATTATTTAAACTTTATTGTATATCTTTCCATCTGATTATTGTTTATGGCCCTTGCCTGTATTAGCACTGAACTAGGGTCTTCTTGCTTTTTACTTGTTGATCTCTTTATTTAGCAGGGCATTAAGTCCTTGATTAGAATGTTAATTAAAAATATATTATCTTGGGGCTGGCACTGTGTTGTAGCAGGCTAAGCCTCCACATGCAGTTCCAGCACCCCATACATGTGCTGGTTCATGACCCGGGTGTTCCTTTTCCAATCCAGCTATCTGCTTAAGGCCTGGGAAAGCAGTGGAAGATGGCCCAAGGGCTTGGGCCCCTAGGCCCAAGTGGGAAACCTGGAGGAAGCTCCTGGCACCTGGCTTCGGATTGGCTCAGCTCTGGCTGTTGTACCCATTTGAGGAGTAAACCAGCGGATGGAAGAATTTTCTATCTCTCCCTCTCTCTGTCTGTAACTCCACCTCTCAAATAGATAAATAAATCTTTAAAAAAATACTTCATCTCAGAAACTTAAAAAGGAAGAAGGAAGGGAGGGAGGGAAAAAGCAAATGGGAAGGAAAGAAAGGAGGGAGGAAAGAAAGGTGGGAAGGAGAAAGGGAATATCATTATATTCTTTAAATTCTATCTATGAACGACATTGAATCTTCTCTTTGCATTAATATTGCATTAATATGAAAAAATAAAGTTTCAGAAAAAAGCTAAAAAGTGAACTTTTACTGAAAATGAGGATTTCAGAATAAAGTGAGGAGTTTATATTCAAGGTTAGCATAAAAAACTGTATTTCTTAATATCTAAAATTGAAAACCAGAGTTAATTATGTGTGTGAGGTGTATAAAATGGAGCAAATCTCAGGTTCTAGGCTAGGTTTATGTACATTTTTCATTAAGATGTGGCTCAGGCCAATTATTTTCTGAAATTCTTTTTCAAGTTAAGATTTCTAATACTAGTAGTCAACTACACATGCTTCTCATAAGTCTACATAAAGATAAGCAATGTTTAAGTAAATCTATAAATGTGGTAGAATAAACTACAGAAAATGACATCGACATTTATGTCTACATAGAGAAAATTTATGTGTGTAGGCATTTCTTTAGATAAAAATATAGGAACCAAACCCGTTAACTACAGATATAGCATCCTTCATACAGATGTGTTCAGGGATTTCCAGTAACATATTTGGAAAACCAATCTGTAAATGCAATTTATTCTTGTTCTTCAAAATGAACTTCTCTAAAGCTATCTGTTCTTAGCTTTCATTTCTCAAGTTTTCCAAGATCATTTCAAAGAGTTGAGAGAATACTTGAATCAAGCTATGGTTATAAGCAAATTAAGACATATTACTTTAAAATATAAATCATTACTATGCATTATATAAAAATAATAGCAGAAAAACTAAATTAATGAAAAGCCTACATACTAACAAGTCACCATAGAACATTCGGCTTTCTATTCCAAGGAGATAGTAATGATGAGTACAGAAATTGATGGAAAAAAGTTTTTAAAATACAAGGTATGTCATAAGGTCAGAGAATACCCCTGGTTTAATGTTCCTTACCACTTACCCAGCTACATTTAAGTCACTACATCATTTTAATTGGTACTCATAGTACTGAACTCAAAAGCACTACAAAATTCTTAAGCATTTTGTATATCAAGGAAAAATTCATTAATACTTCATATAGTTTCAGTACTAGAGCCATCTCAGGGTATTCTTATTCTTTGACAAAGATTAATTTACAAATAGAAATTACAACTCAATTCAAAAGAATAAGAATGGTGGGAGTGCAGGTAGGAGGGAGGGTATGGTGGGAAGAATCACTATGTTCCTAAATTTGTATATATGAACTGCATGAAGTTTGTATACCTTAAATAAAAGGTTTCTAGGACAAAAATGAAATAAATAAAAAATAAACAATAGCAAGAAAAGAATGTTTACTGCACTCCAGTCTTTAATATTTTTTGGTGAGTGAATGCTGAATGCACCCAGCTAACAAATCTCTAGGAATGTCTTGGAAGCTGCTATCAGAGCAGTATGGTATCACATAAAAACCCCAGAGCAGTACTCAGGACTCAGGTGACATCTCCCAAAATAGACAAAAGTGAGTCAATCTGCATATTTTCAATTACACCAGAAAAGACCTAACAACTAAGAGGGGCAGGATTCTGGGCACATGAAAGCTTGAAATTCATATTCATATGGCAAGCTACTGAACTGTCTAAGAAGAAGCAAGTTTCATTTTCAAATGTATGCAACAATAGTATGCTGTCTCCTATATTCTGCCTTCATGGATTCCATCTCAACAAGAGATTTCTAAGTTTAAACTGCCTGACTTGAGAAGCTACACATCTACAGCTTTGCTGACCAGGTGGGAAATCCCCAAATTAGCTATCCTTTATCTACCACCAGTCAAACAGCTGGGGTCACAGAGCAAATACTGTTATCTAGTGCATATCTTCTTTCAATCATCCACACAGAATATCTGCTCTCCAGGTGCTAGCTGGCATCTTAATTGTGAATTGTCTGCTATCTAGCTCCTATCAAAAGTCCAGCAGAGATGATAGATATTTCCAGGGGGAAAGCCTCACGGACATTTCTCAATAAGGTACACCTTGGTAGAAGGTTAGATTACTGGAAAGCTGCATATCAGTACTATTATCGCTCTAGGGGTCTTTGTAGAAACATTGTGACCTTGGCTTTGTCTTTTCCGGGCTATATTGGTCATGTAGAAAAATAGATATACATAGAAATCCTCTATACTTTTATAAAAAACTATCAAGAACTTGGTCTACTGTATTGTTCATTATCGCTCATTTATTTAATTTCAAAGGAAAAAAACACACACATACACAGGCACATAGACAAAGAGATGATCCCATTGCTGATGTATTTCTCAAATGTCCACAATGGTCTTGGCAGGGCCAGGAGAAAACCAGGAGCCAGTAACTCATTTTGGGTCTCCCACATAGAAGGTAGGAACCCAATTATTTGAGCCACCACCTGTTGCCTCCCAAGGTTTGCAATAGCAGGAAGCTGGAATAGGAAGTGGAACCAGGAACCTGAACCAAGGACTCAGGTATGGAATGCAGGCATCCCAAACAGTGTATTAAACACAATGTTATACATCTACTCCAACATTCCTCCTTTAAAAAACCCCAAAATAAAATTCTCTGAGTTCAGAATTAGGAAGAATGTCCTTCCTAAAGAAAAAAAGAGAGATTCACTGTCATTCATCAGATAACAGCTATGTCTCTCAAAACTTTAACTTTTTCTTCCCTCAGATACAAGGAAATTTGGAACTACTTTATACTTAAATCAACATCCAATATTGTCCTAGAATTTTTGAAAAGTACTATTTTCCCTCCTTGATACTTTCAGCTTGTATTTTTACCCTCATCTTAATGATAGTGGGACATCAGTGTCTCTTTTCATAACACACGATTGCTTTAGTAAAAGTCACATAATAACAGAAGTATATTAAAACTTTAGTACATATCTAAGACCTTTAGCTAATTCATAGCTCAAAATAAAAAATTTCAAATGACACATGTTTATAAATATTTTCTTCTCAAAAATAAATTTGAATACATAGGAAAATGCATATACAAGGTTTTTAAATCTAAGGAAGTTAATCTTATATTCCAATCAATTGCATTTCCTAGATTCTGCTGCTAGACTTCATATACCTTTATAAGTATGTATTCATTTAAAATTTTCTAATAATTTTAATTATTATACACATGTAAATTGGTTTTCAAATGTAAAGTGTATCACTTAAATGAGAAAATGCATTGCCTTGATGTCACTTACATATGTTATGAAGTAATAAAATAAATGACCACATAAGAATGGCTATTTCTCTTAATGTCTTCCACATTTGTTCCCACTGAAATAATACTTCAAAAACATGGATATTTGCTGTGCAAATTCCTTTTAGAAATAATATAGGATATAGTGACCTAGTTTTCTTTTATTACAAGTTGTAACATTAGATGTGCCTTAAGCCAAATGGTGTTTTGAAGCTAAGAATACATGATTAAAAATTCAGGGTCATTTAACATCTATGGCATCAACATATTTAAGTGAGTTTAGATATGGTTGATATTAATTCAAATTGTTGACTAAGATCTTAAAAGACAACATATAAACTGACATAACTGTAATGAATCTACTATTTTCCATTCTATGTATATATATGGGGACTGGTGTTATCATTCAGCGAGTTAAGTCACTGCTAAGGATGACCACATTTTATAGCAGAGTGCTCAGTTCAAGCCTTAGATACACTGCTTAGGATTCACCTTCCTGTTCATACATCCTGGGAAGCAGCAGATGATGTTTCAAATGCTTGGGCCCCTGCCATCTATGTGGGAAGTCCAGAGTTTCTGGCTCCTGGCTTTAGCTTGGCCCAGTCCTGGCTGTTGTGAACATTTGGGAAGTGAACCAGCAGATATGTTGTGTGTGTGTGTGTGTGTGTTCCTCTCTGTTGTTCTTTCGTTCTTTCAAATAGATGAAAATGGATACACATATTCTAAAATGATTTATATATTTGAAAGTTAAAGCAAACAAATTTAAAATATCAACATTTTAAAACTACTTTTAAAATGCTGTCCACAATGCTGCCTTATGAAATGAACTCACAATTTTAAGTCCAGTTCACATTTCTACACTATTAGGATCTTATTATTCCATTTTTCATAGGAAGTCCCCTGTAAAATGTTCTAATAGTATTGATCTTTACCTAACTTCATATAAACTTTCAAAGTTCATATAAACTTGGCTGCTTTGCCAAGGTTTAAATAAGTTTATACAGGCTGTTTAAACAGTTATTAACACCCATAACTGGGACAGTGCTTTCTATTTCTAATTTGTATTGCTGTCAAGATCCAGCTATTGTCATTATGATTATGTTAAAACACATATTTGCTATAAAAGTATGTTTAAAGGGAAGAAAATATTAAGTAAAAACAAACATTTTTGGGCTAGCACTGTGGTGCAGTGTGTTGAGTCCCAGCTGCTATATTTCCTATGCAGCTCCCTGGTAAAGTGCCTGGGAAAGCAGCAAAAGATGGCCTAAGTATCCGGGCTCCTGTTACTCATGTGGGAGACCTGAAAGGAGTTCTGGGCTCTTGGCTTCAGTCTGAACCATCAGCAGCTGTTGCCACCATTTTGGAAGTGAAACAATAGATGGCAGGTCACTATCTTTCCCTCTCCCTGTCACTCTGCCTTTCAAATACACACACACACACACACATATTTCAAAAAACATTCCAGAGATGATACAAATAACTGCATATTTATAAACTCTTAAGAGATTTTGTTTTCACCTGCTTGAGAATACTGGCTGTAGAACCCTGACACTATTGTATGAGTTTGGCAGATAGCAATCGAGTCCACGCAAAACAGAAAAATCAGTTTTCCTGGTGGGGTAAAATACTCCTCAAAATGTAAGGCAATTTCAGCAAAAATTCTAAAAGGAATTCTATGCAATCACAATTCTGTGATACTGTTCTTCAAACCAGTATTTGCTGGTTTTGTCATGTTTTGTAAAACCTTAGTGACAATGATTTATTACTACACATTTCCTTGGTTCTTCATAAACGTATTGCCAAATACCCATACATTCTGTAATGGTTTGGCTGAGAATAAAATTGTCCAAATTAACTGGTCATTTTTCAGTAGACACTGCTTCCTTTCATAAAATTTAGTAAAAGCATATGAATAAAAATCTGTAAATAATGTAGTTCTCATTCTAAACCACACACATGCCATGGTATGTGCAAAGCCTAATACAATTTGTGATGGCAGATTGGGAATCATTTTATAATCAAAGCACATGGATTTTTAGGGTATTAAACAGAGTTGTAAACATTCAATTTTGTTAATTCACCATGCAACTGTAAAAAGACTATTGTGTAAAGCATGCTATTCTGTCTGCAGCTTATGAATGTGGTTCAAATCAAGCTAGTAAGTCTTGCTCTTATATGAAGGAAGTTAAATTCATTATTTTTCTCTGATTACATCTAAAAATGCATGGCCACAGAATATGGCCAGAATAATGCAAATTTCATTCTCACTGCTGGCAAAGCATAGACTGTTATTGATGATGGGTCAATAGCCACCTCAAATCATACATTATTGTATATAAATTACACAGTACCAGCCATCACAAAACAAATGAGAGGGCAAGAGGGTCCCTTCCCCAGGGGTGGCAAAAATCTAAATGAAAAGTAGACATACATGAACAAAACTGTTATAGAATATAAGTAGGTACAAGTAAATTTATGTAATAAAAGGTAAAGGTTGAGGGTATGTATAGTAAGGGAATGATTTAGAATGCAGCCAGTAAATGATGGCTTATAAAGGGAATTTTAAAAAAAAATTGCCTTTAGCAGCACATAAAATAATGAAACGATTGTCTTTGAGTCTTTATCATCTGAACAATTAAATACCTTATGAATCTGAAATTCGTGACTCCATTTAATATTTCAAAGTGACCATGTTTTGAAAATGTTTAAGGAAAGCTATTAGTATGTGTGTGTGTTTGTGTGTGTATGTGTGTGTGTATACACAAACATAAATATTTATTTAATTTTTACTTTCCTATAGGCTAAATAAAAAGAAATTAGTTGAAACTATGTTAAGGATAGAAAACAGCCATAAGATGGCAAATGTTCAGGTTTTAATGAACACCAGGTTTGAAAAACAATAATAAGGGGCCAGCATTTTGACATAGCAGGTAAAGCTGCCTTGGGCATCACATTTCAGCGTCAGTTTGAGTCCCTGCTGCTCTACTTCTATTCCATCTCCCTGCTAACGTGCTTGGGAATGAAGCAGAAGATGGCCCAAAGGCTTGGGCCACTGTACCCATGTCGGAGACCCAGATGAAGCTCCTGTCTCCTGGCTTTAGCCTAGCTAGCATACCCTACCTCTGCCACATCAAGCTGTTGCAACCATGTGGGAAGTAAAGCAACAGGTGGAAGATCGTTCTCTGTCTCTCCCTAACTGTTTACTTCAAATAAATAAAATAAATGATTTACAAAAAAAAATTCAACAGGAGCTTTAGAAACTGATTTTCAATATTTAAAGGAAATTATAAATATCTGTCTCATGTTGGTGAAATATAATTATAAATGCAAGAAATAATGCAATAACACTAAACTTCCAGTTTCAACAGTAAAGATAACAGGATTAGAAATAAGCCAAAAGAAATATAGAAAATAAAGGTTTAGAGGCCAGTGCTGTGGCACAGTAGGTTAATCCTCTGCCTGTAGCACCCGCATCCCATATGGGCACCAGTTCGAGTCCCATCTGCTCCACTTCCAATCCAGCTCTCTGCTAAGGCCTAGGAAAGCAGTTGAAGATGGCCCAAGTGTTTGGGCCCCTGCACCCGTGTGGGAGACCTGGAAGAAGCTCCTGGCTCCTGGCTTCAGATTGGCTCAGCTCCAGCCCTTGTAGCCATTTGAAGAGTGAAACAGCGGATGGAAGACCTTTCTCTCTGTCTCTGTCTTTTTCTATAACTCCACCTCTAAAATAAATAAAATAAAAGCTTTAAAAAATAAAGGTTTATAGTTAGAAAACTCCAACTCTATTTACATATGGAAAAACTGAGGCCTATAGAGGTCCACTGACTGGACCAAGTTCACCACAAGGCGTAATCAAAAACCAGATTCAGATCTCACAAATCGCATTCCTGTGTAACTCTATCACATAACGTGCTACCTCTCACAATTTAGTACTACAAATATATAAAGCAAACAAAATCAACAAAATTTAATTTCAGGGTCCAGCACTTTGATGAAGTAGGTTAAGTCATTACTTGTAATGCCAACATCACATATCATAGTGCCATTTCAAATACCTGCTGTTCCACCTATAATCAAGCTTCCTGCTACTGTGCCTGGGAAGGAATCAAATAACAGCCCAAGTATTTTGGGCCCCTATCAGGCATGTGGGAAATGCAGATGGAACTCCTTGCTCCTGGCTTCAGCCTGACTCAGCTCTGGTAGTTTGCAGGCATTTGGGGAGAAATCCAATGGATGGGAGACCTCTTTCTCTGTCTCTCTCTCTCTATCATTCTGCTTTTAAAATAAATAAAATGAATTTTTTAAAGAAAATTAATTTCATTAAGAAAGATAAAACTACATAATTCTGCTTTTTCTGATATTTTGTACTATTTAATGTCACCTAGACAGAACTTAGCTTTTATTTTGATGAGTTTTTGGAAGAAATTCCTGTGTGTATGAGTATTGTTGCAAATATAATTTTATAAAACTTTGTTTATACCTTTGTCAAGCCAATGGTTTAGAATGTTATACTACTATAGTTCTAATGATCTGCAATTCCTTTAAAATTTACTGTATTTGGGTGAAATGGTCATTTTTCCATTCAAGTATCATTTATAGTTGTCTATATGCCCAGTAAATTACAGTCTTTTTGCTTTTTACATGTTAAACTTCCTAATTGGTGAACCATTAAGCTTTATTACTGTAATGTAAATTTAAAATGTTATCTCAGAAACTAAAAAAGAAAGGGAGAGGGAGGGAGATAGGGAGGGAGGGAAAGAGGGCAGGCAGAAGGGAACATTATATTCTTAGAATTGTATCAACTAAATATATCAAATCTGTTAAAAACTAAAAATTTTAAAAAATAAATAAATGTAAAAAATTATTTATTTGAAAAGCAGAGTTACAGGCAGAGAGGAGACACAGAGTGTGAGGGATCTCCCATCCATTGGTTCACTCTCCCAATAGCCACAACAGCTAGGACTAGACTAGGCTGAAGCAAGGATTCTGAATGCCATCCAGATCTTCCATGCAATTGGCAAGGGCCCAAGCACTTGATCCATCTTCCACTGCCTTCCTAGGAGCAATAGCAGGGAACTGGATCAGAAATGGAAAGGTAGGAGCTCAAACTTGTGCTCACATGCCAATTTCCCAAGTGGTAGCTTAACCTGCTATGCCATAATGCCGGCCCCGTTATTTCAATGATTTTAAGGATAATCTCCCTTACATAACTGTAGCGGTCTCAATAGTATTCACTTAGAATTTCAAAATGCAACTTTATTTGGAAATAGGGTCTTTGAAGATGTAATTAGCTAAGAATAAATATTAATATACAGGATTAGAGTAGTCACTAAATCCAAGTAGAATGCCCTAATAAAAGATATAAAGGACACACAAAGACACAGAGAAAGCCATATTTCAGATAGAACTGAGCTGGCACGCAGAGATTCAAGCCATGCTGCTACAAGGAATGCCAGGAGCTTTGGGAGGCAAGGAGAGATCCTCACCTAGAACCTTTGGAAGGAATTCGCCCGACATTTGATTTCAACCTTCTGACTGCCTCAACTATGAGAGAATAATTACTGTTGTTTTAAGCCACCAGTTTGCAAGAACCATTATGAAAACCCAGGAAACTAAAATAATATTATTCAAATGACCTTATTTAATTTAGGGATTCTTTTGCTGTTGCATGAAACAACTTCAAAAAGTTCATGGTGTAAAACATTTTTAAATTTACACAGTTTGATGGCCCAGAGACCAAGTGGCCAAGAAAGGGAGCACAGGAGAGGCCAATGCAAAAGGGCTTCTATAAGCGGACCCTTTTGTAGACAATGCGTTGATCTGTTAAAGCCTCAGGAAAAGACTCAAGAAAAAAACTGCAGAGGAAACGCTTCCAGATCTAGTGGATGTGACACAGAGGACCTACAGGGAGCCCACCACGTGGAAGCCCAGCTGTGGGAGCCCAGCCACAGAATCTCGCCAGCGCGGGAATGAACGGGAGGTAAGACAAAAACGTCAGAAACCCGAGACATTGGTGGGGAAAGGCAGAGGCCTCTCTCTCCACTCACCTAACAAAACAAAGAGCAGGCTCCATTTTACATATGTAAAGCGCCAACGAGTACACAAACTCAGTAACTTTGGGACTATAGTGAAACTTGAGAACACATCGAGGGCTGCATAAACTCTTTGTGTGGTCCCAGGGGTAGATCAAACGAATACTCACAGAGGCCAGATTTCAACTACCCTCAATTCCACTCAGCTGTGCGGAATTACCTCCCAACTGAGTAAAAAAAAGAGAGAGAGAGAGAGAGAGCTCCAGCAAAGAGCAAGGGAGAGAACAATCTGGGTGAGTCACTTTTTGCACAGCCTTAAACCTGAAGAATCAAGCAGAGCTCTCTGGCCACAACCATCACAGCCTCTAAGGATCCATCAAAGCAGACAGCCCACTTAGAGGCATAGTATAACAAAAAAAGAAAACACCACAGCAAAAAAAATAAATAAATAAATAAAAATAAAATAAAATAAAATAAAATAAATTATCTCCAACAGGCCAAACAACAAACACAAAAACCGAGGTAACAAGAACAAGGAAGATACTATGATGCCCCCAAATGAACAAGACGCCCCAATGCAAGATTATGAAGATGAAGATATAGAGGAAATGCAAGAAGCGGATCTCAAAAAATTGATAAGAACATTAAGAAGTTTTCAAAAACAAATTCTTGAACTACAGAAGTCCTTAATGGACAAGATAGAAAATCTCTCTCGTGAAAATGAAATATTAACGAGGAATCAAAATGAAATGAAACAACTAGTAGAACATGAAACTGTGATAGTGACAAGAAACCATAATGAAATGAGGAACTCAATAGATCAAATGACAAACACATTAGAGAGCCTTAAAAACAGAATGGGTGAAGCAGAAGAGAGAATATCAGAATTAGAAGACAGAGAACAGGAAAGGAAACAGTCCAATCAAAGAAAAGAAGAAGAAATCAGAAATCTAAAAAATACTGTCAGGAATCTACAGGATACTATTTAAAAACCCAACATTCAGGTTCTAGGAGTTCCTGAAGGCATGGAGAGGGAGAAGGGATTAGAAGGCCTTATTAGTGAGATACTAGCAGAAAATTTCCCAGGTTTGGAGAAGGACAGAGACATCAAAGTACAGGAAGCTCATAGAACCCCTAATAAACATGACCAAAAGAGATCCTCACCACGACACGTCGTAATCAAACTCACCACAGTGAAACACACAGAAAAGATCCTAAAATGTGCAAGAGAGAAACATCAGATTACTCTCAGAGGATCTCCAATTAGACTCACAGCTGACTTCTCATCAGAAACCCTACAAGCTAGGAGAGAATGGCAAGATATAGCCCAGGTACTAAGAGAGAAAAACTGCCAGCCCAGAATATTATATCCTGCAAAACTCTCATTTGTGAATGAAGGTGAAATAAAGACCTTTCACAGCAAACAGAAATTGAAAGAATTTGTCGCCACTTGTCCAGCCCTGCAAAAGATGCTTAAAGATGTGTTACATACAGAAACACAGAAACACGGTCACCAATATGAAAGAAGGTAAAGGAAGGAAACCTCACAGCAAAAGATCACAGGAGTCTCAAACCATATATTAGAAAAAATCTTTGGCAAATGACAGGGCAAAGTTACTCCTTCTCAATAGTCACATTGAATGTTAATGGCCTGAACTGTCCAGTTAAAAGACACCGATTGGCTGATTGGGTTAAGGAACAAAACCCATCTTTTTGCTGCTTACAAGAAACTCATCATTCCAACAATGATGCATACAGACTGAAAGTGAAAGGCTGGAAAAATATATACCATGCCAACAGAAATGAAAAAACAGCGCGTAGCCATCTTAATATCAGACAACATAAACTTTACCACAAAAACTGTTAGGAGAGTCAAAGAGGGGCACTATTTAATGATTACGGGAATTAGTTTGGCAAATAAAAAAGCCATCTGCACATTAATGTTTATTGCAGCTCAATTCACAATAGCTAAGACCTGGAACCAACCCAAATGCCCATCAACAGTAGACTGGATAAAGAAATTATGGGACATGTACTCCATAGAATACTATACAGCAGTAAGAAAAAATGAAACCCGGTCATTTGCAACAAGATGGAGGAATCTGGAAAACATCATGCTGAGTGAATTAAGCCAGTCCCAAAGAGACAAATATCATTTGTTTTCCCCGATCAGTGACAGCTGAGCACCAAAGGGGAAACCTATGGAAGTGAAATGGACACTATAAGAAACAATGACCTGATCAGCTCTTGTCCTGACTCTAGATGTACAATGTAATACTTTATCCTTTTTAGTATTTGTTGTTGTTGTTGTTGTTCTAGTACTAGTGGTTGAACTCTGTAATTAACACACAATTATTCTTAGGTGTTTAAATTTTAACTGAAAAGTAATCCCTATTAAATTTAAGAATGGAAAAAGAGAGGGAGGAGATGTACAATTTGGGACATGCTCAATCGGACTTGCCCCAAATGATGGAGTTAGAAATGTGCCAGGGGATTCCAATACAATCCCATCAAGGTGGCATGTACCAATCCCATCTCACTAGTCCAAGTGATCAATTTCAGTTCACAATTGATGGCTCTGATAGGTCTAAGAGTCAAAGGGATCACACAAACAAGACAAGTGTCTGCGAATACTAAGTGATAGAATCAAAAAGGGAGAGAAGGATCCAACATGGGAAGCGGGATACAAAGCAGACTCATAAAATGGCAGATGTCCTAAACAACATCTCTGGCCTCAGAATCAGCCCTTAAGGCATTTGGATCTGGCTGAAGAGCCCATGAGAGTATTTTAGGCATGGAAAGCCAAGACACCATGGACAAGAAAAAAAAGAAGAAGACCTAATTGAAAGATCTCTATGAGTGAGAGCCCAGTGGAAAGAACGGGGCCATCAAAGAAGGAGGTACCTTTCTCTGAAGGGAGGAGAGAACTTCCACTTTGACTATGACCCTATCGGAATAAGATCAAAGTCAGCGAACTCTAAAGGCTTCCATAGCCCTGGCAACTCACGACTAGAGCCTAGGGAGATTACTGACGCCATGAACAGGAGTGTCAAATTGTTAAATCAGCAACAGGAGTCACTGTGTACTTACATCCCATGTGGGAACTGTCCTTAATGTGTTGTCTAATGTGCAGTGATGCTATAACTAGTACTGAAACAGTATTTTTACACTTTGTGTTTCTGTGTGGGTACAAACTGATGAGATCTTTACTAATTATATACTAAATCGATCTTCTGTATATAAAGATAATTGGAAATGAAAAAAAGAAAACCTAGTGTTAAATTGGAAATGGCATAGAAAATTAATTAATTTTTAAAAAAAATATTATGTAGGATCTCTGTCTTTAATGTGCTCTACACTGTTATTTAATGCTATAACTAGTACTCCAACAGTATTTTTTTCACTTTGTGTTGCTATATGGGGGCAAACTGTTGAAATCTTTACCTAATATGTACTAAACTGATCTTCTGTATATAAAGAGAACTGAAAATGAACCTTGATGTGATTGGAAGGGGAGAGGGAGCGGGAAAGGGGATGGTTGCGGGTGGGAGGGAAGCTATGGGAGGGGGGAAGCCATTGTTACCCATAAGCCGTACTTTGGAAATGTATATTCATTAAATACAAGTTTAATAAAAAAAAAAATAAATAAATTTACACAGTTTTATCATTGCATGTATTTCCTTGAACTTTTTGCATACCCTCATGTAAGACACTATGCATTCAAGGTGAATTATACTTCTATAGACTATTTTCCTTCTCTATACTTTCTGCATAATGTCCTGGTTGTATAAATTATTCCCATTCTTGGGTTTATTCTTACATTGGTTTCCTTATTTACAATTTTTAAATTTTTCTTTCATTGCTTTTATTTGCTTATTGGTTTTTCTCAAGTAGGAAAAAATAGTTGTTCGCTATGTTTGCTTATTTGTTGCTTTCTGTGAGGAAAGTTAAGCCTATTAAACTTGAGGGTGGCTACAGCAAAAATAGCTAATGATGAGTTTAAATGGAGTGGAGCACTCAGCCTAGCAGTTAAGAAGCCCACATCCTATGTTGCAGTGCCTGGGCTCAAGTCTCAGCTCCACTTCTGATTTCAGCCTCCTGTCTTACGTGCATCCTAGTAGGCAACAGTGAACGTTCAAGTAACTGGGTCCCTGCCACCCACATGGGAGACCTAGACTGAGTTCCCAGCTTGGACCTGGCTCAGCCCTGGCTGTTGCAGACATTTTGGGAGTAAACTAGAGGGTGGGAATGCGAAACAATCATGTGAAACAATCAGTCAATCTCTCTCTCTCTCTCTCTCTCTCTCTCTCTCTCTCTCTCCCCCAACCCCTCCTCTAGGCATCTCAAACAAATGAAATAAATATTTTAAAAGATGGGGCCAGTGCCATGGCTCACTTGGTTAATCCTCAGCCTGCTGCACCAGCATCCCATATGGGCACCGGGTTCTAGTCCCAGTTGCTCCTCTTCCAATCCAACTCTCTGCTGTAGCCCAGGAAGGCAGTGGAGGATGGCCCAGGTCCTTGGGTGCCTGTACCCACATGGGAGACCAGGAGGAAGCACCTGGCTCCTGGCTTCAGATCGGCACAGCGCCGTCTGTTGCAGCCATTTGGGGAGTGAAATAACAGAAGGAAGACCTTTCTCTCTGTCTCTCTCTCACTGTCTGTAACTCTACCTGTCAAATAAATAAATAAATAAATAAATAAAATCTTTAAAAACTATTTTAAAGGGTTGGCTTTCTGTAAATTAAAAAATCTAGTGAAAACAGAAAGTGTGATTTATACTATGGAATGGTTCTATGGATTTCCAAGGAATAAATGGAAATTTTAATTAATAAAAATTTTGGAAACTGTGTTTAAAAAGTTAAACAGGTCTCCCTTTTTGCAGGATTTGTAAAAGCTAGTTAAGAACAATGCTGGCTGGCACCACAACTCAATAGACTAATCCTCCGCCTGTGGCGCTGGCACCCTGGGTTCTAGTCCTGGTTGGGGTACCGGATTCTGTCCCGGTTGCCCCTCTTCCTGGCCAGCTCTCTGCTGTGGCCCGGGAGTGCAGTGGAGGATGGTCCAAGTGCTTGGACCCTGCACCCAATGGGAGACCAGGAGAAGCACCTGGCTCCTGCCTTCAGATCAGCACAGTGCACCAGCGCACTGGCCACGGCGGCCATTCGAGGGTGAACCAACGACAAAAAGGAAGACCTTTCTCTCTGTTTCTCTCTCTCTCACTATCTACTCTGCCTGTCAAAAAAAAAAAAAAAACAATGCTAATATTTACTTTGAGTTCCCACGAGGGCAAAATATTACATAGCATTTCTAGAACTTATTAACTATGTAATATAGTTACATACCCTACCACTCCCACTTTTTTTTTGAGGGGTGGGTTAATGAGAGTATTTTATCTGGCAAGATAAAATATTGGTGGACCAGAATCAAATGATAGACAAAACGTCAAAGGGAAACCAAACTTAGAGGTGGCTTATACTAAATTTTGTTAATAGCTCTGAGGATGCTCAAAAGAAAAAAGACATTGGTGTTTCTTTTTTTGCTTCTTCTTGTCTCCAAAATCCACAAATACACAAATCGGTACATTAGAGGCACTTCTAGTAGCAGTTCACTCTTTTACTCACTTATCATGCTACAAGGAATAATGTTAAATGCTGAATATATAGCATGAATAAAACATAATCCTTGATCTCTCAAAGAGTTCTCTACGCAATGATTTTTCCTTCTCAACTTACTAAAGTCACTGTATTAGCTGGTGCCTAATATGCTTAGAATCCCTTTTTATGGGAAGCATACCCACAGCCACCTATCCAGAGCACAGTCCTAGGTGCATAAATTCTGGACCACATTATATTGCCTCACTTACCTTCATCAAAATGAAGTGGAGTTGATTAAGGACAGTCGCCTGACCCATGTTATGACAGGCATCTACACTGGCCTGATAAATGAGGTGGCCAGGCATGCAGTTTTGCCAAAAAAGAAACCAATGATGAGTAGAGCCACCCCCCTTAGAAATTTATAAATTTGAACTGAGTAATACAAAGATCAGGCAGTTAAACAGCAGGAAAATGCATCCATTCATGGAATCCATGTTACCACTAGAACATCAGTGATGCACCATGAATTTCTCCAGGTGAGTCAGTGGAGGCTCATGGTAAAAATAACTGAATTCTGATACTACCTTGGGATGTCAAAAGACTTTCTATATAAGCTTCCATGAAGCACAGATACACAGGTGTTCCAAAAATTTCTATTAGATATGTACTTCCTTTACTGCAACGTGTAGCACAGTCTCTCTGCTTCTACCCAGTTATCCTTTAAAAACATAAACCAGAGGTGGGCATTTGGTACATTGTTTAAAATACCATATAGGATCCCTAGATCCCATATTAGAATGCTTGGGTTCAAGTCCCTGCTCTCGTCTCAGTTCCAGTTTCCTGCTGATACACATCTTGGCAGGCAGCAGGTGATGGCCTGAGTACCCCAGGTTCCTGTCAAGCACATGGGAAACCTGGATTGAATTTCAGAACCCTGGCTGTTGCCAGCATTTGGGGAGTGGACTAGGGGCAATTATTTCTATTATTACTTTATAGGATACCCATGCAAAATGTAAAAACAAGCCATATAATGTTAAGTGCTATTTATTCAATTGCTCCAGTTTAGGTACTGCCAAGGAAAATTAGCTGTGACTAGACGACAAAACAAAACAAAACAAAACAAAAAAAAACACACACACACAAAAACCAAAGCTTTTTCCCTTATCATGTGAGAGCGAATTGAAATAAATATATGGAAACCACGGGAAGTACCCTTAGAGTTATCATCCTTGTTACGTAGGCAAAGGAGGTCCAAATTTCACCACACTGATCTACATGGTCATCAGAAAAGATTGGCTTCTGAATGAAATGACATATATTCTTAAGATAACATACTTCAAAAAATAGAAGCATATATTTACATAATGGAATTTTCAGATTTTTTAAATTTTTAAAAATTTATTTAAAAAGCAGAAAGACAGAGTATGAATATGCACATGCAAGAGAGCACCATCTGCTGGTACACTTGTAAATTGCTACCAAGGGTTGAGGCTGAGCTAGGTCCCCACATCCCCATCCCTTCCCCCACATCCCCATCCCCTCCCCCACATTCCAGAACAGGAAACTCAACCCTGGTCTTCCATGTAGGTGGCAGGAATCCACTTGCTTAATCCATCAATGTTACCTTCCCAAGTCAGCATTAGAAGGAAACTGGCATCAAGAGTCAGAGAAGGGAACTGAACACAAGCACTTCAACTTGGGATGTCAGAATCTTAACTGGTAAGCTAAATGCCCACTCCTCAGATGAATTTTTTATCAATGAAACAAAAACCCAAATGGTATTATGCTGTCATTAACAATCTAAGTTACATTAAAAAAAATTAAACCAGGGCCAGCGCTGTGGCACAGTAGGTCAATCCTCCACCTGCAGTGCCGGCATCCCATATGGGCGCTGGTTCTAGTCCCCGGCTGCTCCTATTCCCATCCAGCTCTCTGCTATGTCCTGGGAAAGCAGTCCAAGATGGCCCACGTCCTTGGGCCCCTGCACCCACGTGGGAGACCAGGAAGAAGCTCCTGGTTCCTGGCTTCGGATCGGCGCAGCTCCGGCCCTTGCAGCCATTTGGGGAGTGAAACAGAGGACGGAAGACCTTTGTCTCTGTCTCTCCTCTCACTGTCTGTAACTCTACCTCCCAAATAAATAAAGAAAATATTTTTTTAAAAAATGAAACCTTCATTTCTTAAGCTGGTAGGTGAGTACAAAGGTGTTTTTATATTATCTTTTATACTTTTTACTAAAATTTCATAGTCCTTCAATTCAGTTGAGATAAATTTTAATGAAAGAAATTTTAATGAAAGAAACAAAAAAAAATTACATACAACAGTGAAAGGAGAATGTTTGAACAGACTTTCCTTATCATGAGGCAATAAAGTAGCCATTAATGGTCCATGCTCTACAAATGGCCTTGGTTGGAATCTTAATGGTGACATTTACTAACCATGTAACATTAAAAAGGGAGCCAATTATTTAACCTCTCTGAGCCTCAATTTCTTCATTTACAAAATGGGAACAGGGATGGGCAACTGCCTTGGCACTTAAGATGCTGGGTAAAATATCTCTGTCCTATATCTGAGCCCCTGGGTTTGATGTCTGACTCTGCCTCCTGACTCCAGCTGACTGTCAACCCAGATCTTGGGAGAGAACAGGAGATGGGTCCCTGCCACCCACATGAGAGACTTGGATTGAGTTTCTAGCAACTGGCTGCAGCCTTGGGCCAAGGCCTTGCCATTGTGGCCATTAGGGGAATGGACCAGTGGATGGGAGCTGCCTGTGTCACTGTCTTTCTTTCTGCTTCTCAGACAAATCACACACATACACACAACATACACCACACACACACATATGCATACACACATATATATGTAAACTACATATATACACAGATATATATATATATATAATGGGAATAATACTAAAATTATATGTGTATTTCAAAGTCTTAAAAACATTGAAGGATTATAAATGCAAGAATACTTCAAAAAGATTATGAAAATTCATGTTGTGAAAAAATTTCATGGATTTCAAAATTTTTCATAATATATATTCTCCACGAACTTTTTGAAGACCCCTTGTATGCAAGGACTTCAAACATTTTTATATGAAAATAAACTTCTCTGTGTTTTAATTCCATTTTCCATGATTTAAGTTCTCTCGTATATGTTTCTTTTTATTATTTTAAAAATATTTTTAAAGAGGCCTGTAGGGCATTAAAGAACACACTTAAAATGGAGTCTGAATTTCACGAGAGTTATGAGTTGGGAATGTCAATGTAGGCCTAACTATACAGCCATACATACACACTCAGGTTAGAACAGCACATGCCAGAAAGGTTTTACATGGATGGTAAAATGTTAACTATTACTATTTTAATAACCATTTCAGGAGTCAATTGAATTGAAGTTTACGAAAACAAACTTGGCACTTAAATGCACAGAATAGGTGTTTACTAAAGATTTAATGAATGAAAATAATTCTTGGTGATTCCATTTTTGATTTGCTGTTATAACAAGCAAATAGAAATTAGAACAAAAAGAGTTTGTATCCCATATTTCTCCAATAGCTCAAAATATTACCAAATTAATAAGCAAAAGTAACAAAATTCAATAATTGTATGATACTAGTATTATTTGGATTTTACAGATTTTCATATATTTCACAGTTAATTTAGAATAAATTTCTATATATATATATTTCATATGTCTATGAGCCACAAAAATACCTATTATAATAGTCAATTATATATTTCAAGTTCCTCTGGCTTAAATATTCCTACACAAAAGAGTTGACAATATTTTCCTAGGATATGTGTCTTATCCTCAAACCTTCCCCTCAAAGATTTGGCTCACATACAGGGCAGGACCATAGAGGAAGAACATTGGCCAAGTAATTCCTGGCTTAAACAAAATTGAAAAAGTATGCATGCCAAGTGGGTGACTTAAAATGAATTTTGGAAATCTGTTACCCCTAACGTGCCAAATATGCAAGTATGAAATAATCTAGGAATTGTTTTCTCCCTAAAAATTTTTGTTGATTTCCACTCATATAATAGCTATATCTATTTACTATTCTTCTACTATAGTTCTTTATCTGCAGTAAAATCCCACAAAACCACATGATTCCACTCAGAAGAATAAAGGTGGCAAGGTGTGTGTGTGTGTAGGGAGGGAGGCAGTTCAAAAAGCCAAAAAGAACCCCAAAGAACACAGAGAGATGACACCTATCAAAGATGAGTGGGATATCAGCATTTTGCCTTAAATTTAGGTATACATATCTCAATATACCAATCTGTAAGCACAAAACCAGTTTAACTTCCCAAGAAAACAAACAAAAAAAAGAAGGCTCTTCTCTTCTAATCCTGGAGTTATAGTCCTAGAGTTGGAGGAAGAAGTAGCTACAAGAGACAGTTACAATTTTAAGTATCAGGTTTTTATCTCAAGCTTTCTGCATTTGTATAAGTGACGTCAAAGAAATATTGTGGAATGGACACTATGGCAAAGCAGATTAAGCTGCTGCTTGGGACATTCATATCCCATATCAAAGTGCATGTGAAACAGTTTCACTTCCAATGCAGCTTCTTCCTAATGCTACTGGGAAGCAGCTAATGATGGCCCAAACACTTGGGATCTGCAACCAGTGTGGGGGACCCGGATGGAATTCCTGGCTCCTGCTTTTGGCCTCATTCAGCCACAGCTGTTGCAGGCATTTAGGGGTGAACCAGGAGACTGAAGATCTTTCTCTGTCTCTCCCCTGTCAGTCTACCTTTCAAATAAATAAATAAATAAATCTTAAAAAACTAAAAGTGCCAAATTTATACCAACATTTGTAACATTTATTTTTTTTAAAAAGAACTACAGTGTCTCCTAGAATTCTTCCAGTACTACAACTTTGAGGAAAAAATATGCCCCCTATGGCCCCTAGTTCACTATGAATGTCTCCAAGACAGGTAACCTTTAACAGTGGCTCAGAATTGCTTAAGTTTCTGAAGACTATACTTTTCAAAAATGTATAATTTAAGTAACAATTTTGTAGTACATTATACATTTGTGTTTTTCACAAGAACACCATATACAATTTCATGGCTTTGGAGAGGAAGAAAAGTTTGTCTCATATGCTTAAACAAATATTAATAGTTTGGGGGCTGGCAAAGAGAGGCCATTAACTGATAGATTTCCTGCCACCATGGATTATTGGCAATGGTGCATATTTAAGGAAATTTCTGAGTTTTTCACCTTTTTTGTGAGTCAACAAAAACAAGTTATTTTCTTCTCTTCTACCTGTCTGAATGAATATACATATGCATACATTCAAAAATATACATGTAATATATATATGTAGTTTTTCCTATAATGTACCAAAAGTAGTACCTTGAAATCTTCATTATATATGTAACTGGGAGCTTAATTTAATGGTCAATTATTTAATATTCCCACATAATAAATATAATCATTATTAAGATTTATTATTACATGGCCAGAATGATGGCGTAGTGGGTTAAGCTGCTGCATACAATGCAGACATTCAATATGGGCACCAGTTCAAGTCCTCGCTGCTCCACTTCCTACTCAGCTTCCCAGTGATGCACCTGAATAAGCATCAGAAGATGGCCCAAGTGTTTGGGCCCCTGTACCCACAAGGTAGACATGGATGGGTTCTAGGCTCCTGGCTTCTGCCTGGCCTAGCCCTTGCTGTTGTGGTCATTTGGAAAATGAATCAGTGGATGGAAGATTTCTATCTCTGTAACTGCCTTTCAAACAAAATAAAATACATCTTTAAAGGAGCCAGAGCTGTGGCTCCACAGGTTAAGCCGCCACCTTCATTGTTGGTATCCCATATGGGCGCCAGTTCAAGTCCTGGCTACCCCACTTCCTATACAGCTCGCTGCTAATATGCCTGGGAAAGCAGTGGAAGATGGCATAAGTGCTTGGGTCCCTGAATCCACGTGGGAGATCCAGATGAAGCTCCTGGCTTTTAGCTTCTACTTGGCCCAGCCCTGGCCAGTGTTGCCATTTGGGGAGTGAACCAGTAGATGGATGAACTCTCTCTGTGTGTAGTTCTCTCTCTCTCCTCTCCTTCTCTCTCTATAACTCTGCCTTTCAAATAAATAAACAAATATTTCTTTAAAAAGATGTATCACACAACTAGGATATCACATATGTGGTTAGTATTATATATAGAAGAGATAAAATTTATTACAAATAATTAAAACTAGTAATTGAAAGTGACATAAAAGGCTTTTTCAAATGAACTTAGAAAAAAATCACACAGTTAGGATCTTGCAAAAACTATTTTAATATAATTTCTTTTAAATTTATGAAGTTTCATAGTCCACATAAAAACTTGGACCTTTTCACCTAACCTCTAAGAAAACTATTCTGTAATACATGAAACAGATCATGTACTAACACAAATAATACAAAAACACATCAAAGTTAAAGTCTTGCATCCATGTAATTGTGCAGCTATAAGAAATTATAACTTAAATATCACATAATATTTGAAATAATCATTAATGTTAACTACATTTAAAGAAATCATTAAAAGATGACTGCAAAAACAAAGTATTTTTTAAACATAGTCTTATTTTTAAAAAAGTAAAGGTAGTAAGAGCAAATCATTCAATAAATACTTAAGTGTGCATCTGAATTAATAAATTACTCTTTTGGTGTATTTGAATGAATCAATAATAATACTTGGCAAGAGACAGTAATGTGATAATTTCAGGGTAAAAAATCAGTCATGTATAAACAAATACAACTCTACTTTTTTTCTTAGCTGGGTCCCTAACTGCATCTAGCTTTTCCTAACAGGTAGGCATTTCAGAAAAAGAAACTTGCACAGAATTAAACAGTAAGTTTTAACTTTTTATGTAGGCTTTCTCCCAAAACCTCATCACCGTAGAGTGTTTCCATTACTGTGCTAGCAAATCCTGCAACAAATCTAGTCAATGTATCCATCACCATATCCTTCTGAGCTTCAAATAGGCAAAAATAGAAAAGTCCAAAGCATTTGGAAAAACTGAGATGTGCCAAATGATGCCAGCTGAGAGCTTCTGTTGAAAAATCCTACTTCCTAAAAGTCAATGGGTCAAAATAACTCACAGCCAGAGGCAAATATCGTCAGAAAATGAGATGCTTTTGCTGCCTTAATCAACAGATTTAAAACGCTCCCTGTCAACGGTGGGATAGATGCGACCCTCGGTGGCCAGATAATCAATGGCTTCCTTGATGGCCTTCTCGCTCAGACCACAGAGCTGGGTCTGCAGCTCCTATATGCTCTTCCCTTCCTGGTGAGGACACATGTGAATCAAGTGGAGCACCTCCTTCCAGATGCAGCTGACATCATAGCCATCTTCATTTCGTCAGCTTTCCCCAGTGGCCGCTTGGCAGGCTTTATTCAGCATCATCTATGCATTGACCGTTTCCAGAATATGCATGGTTAACTCATTCATATCCTCCAAAACATGGATTTTCAATACTACAAGGCTTTTTGCTCCCATGAACAACTGAAGGACATCAAACACTTTGCCATATACTCCAACTGGCAGCACAGTAGCCTCCTGCTTCACTTTATTTTTACCAAGTGACTGCCAAACCAGGATTGGCTTGGGGTCATATCATCAATTTTGCAGAGAATTTAGTTTGGAGCCCTCTCCACCTTCCTGATTATCCCCATGACAGAAACCTGGGAAATCTCAATTCGTCTAATCTTGAACACATTATCAACCAGAGGCAAGCAACAGGCTTACATAACAAGGTATAACCTGTTGGACTGGGCCCTGGATCTCACCATCTTAACAGGCATTGTGCCTCTGTCAGACGGTTGGTCATTGCCACCACTAGCTCCTCCCTCAGCAGAGATGCAACTGTGACTTCCAAACTCACTCTTAATCATCTTAAGAACAGCTCCAGTCGAGGAGAGATGAGGCTTGGCTCTTTTCAGGGGACTCCACAGGCTGGTTTGGCGCTTTACCAGTGAGCGACAAGCCAACATATTATGCAGGGCACCACAGCCATCTTCTTGCAACCTGTGGAGCCAATCAGCTACCAGAACACAGCAACCTCCAGCCATCGGAGCCGGATGGGTTTTTGCTTCTTCCCATAATCTTTTGGGGTGAGTCATTGCCCTGCTACATTTTAAGAGCTCAAGTGTAATTTGAAGTACCCTCATCATCTTTATAAAAATGCATTTAACTAGACCTCAGTACCACTACCATCATCTCATTCATAAAGGTTACTACTGCTTTATAATTTTTAAGTTGAAAGGCAGAGTAACAGGGAGAGAGAAAGATCTTCTATCTACTGGCTCACTCCCAAATGTCCAAAGAGCCCTGGCTGGTACAGGAGGAAACCAGGAGCCCAGAGCTCCATCCGGGTCTCCCGAGCGGGTGGCGGGAGCCCAAGTACTAGGACCATCTTACACTGCTTTCCCACACACATTACCAAGGAGCTGGATCAGAAGCAGAGCACCCAGGACTCCAATTGCTCGCTAATACTGGAAGACATCTGCTGTGCTGCTGCCTCTGTTGCAGGCGGACAGCTTAATCTACTGAGCCACAGCCAACTATTTACAGTTACTTTTGAAAGATTAATTTATGGTTCATTGAACAATCCAGCAGACATTTTTGGAGCACATAAGTACTTGGCAGCAAAGTGAGGGTGCTGTAGGTTATATGCAAAGGGAAAAACACTACTGTTGTTACTGCTCTCAAAGAACTCATATTGCTTGTTCAAATCATTAAAAACAGAGGAATTCTGGAAGAAATGGCAAGATAGGCACCTTTGGACAATTATCATACTCTGAAGTCGATCACATCTTACCATTGCCTTTTAAAATTCTGCTGTAAAATTCTAATTTTCCGGTTATTTTGCCAAGTGCACAGTGCATATGAATAAATAATATATACTTCAACTTGTACTTAAAATTGGATGAATGAACTCTATACTACTGTCAAGGCTCTGTGGCAGGTCTGAAAAGTACCAGACATAAGAAAATGTAAAAACAGTAAAACCACAACAAGTTTTCTATATAGATTTATCCATTACATTCTGAACTTAAGATTGTAGCAACTGTGTAAGTAGATCCAAGAATGTTTTGCTATTACATTGCACATCAATTTTTTTCTTTTCAAAACATTTTTCCATGTTATTAACTTAACGCCTTTCTTATGGTTAGTATAGGAACAAGAGTTATTAGAATCCCCCATTGGCAAAAGTGGGATACACAGCAGACTCATAGAATGGCAGATGTCCTAAACAACACTCTGGCCTCAGAATCAGCCCTTAAGGCATTCGGATCTGGCTGAAGAGCCCATGAGAGTATTGTAGGCATGGAAAGTCAAGATACCATGGAAAAGAAAAAAAAGAAGACCTAAATGAAAGATCTCTGTGAGTGAGAGCCCAGTGGAAAGAACGGGGCCATCAAAGAAGGAGGTACCTTTCTCCGAAGGGAGGAGAGAACTTCCACTTTGACTATGACCCTATCGGAATAAGATCAAAGTCAGCGAACTCTAAAGGCTTCCATAGCCCTGGCAACTCATGACTAGAGCCTAGGGAGATTACTGACGCCATGAACAGGAGTGTCAAATTGTTAAGTCAGCAACAAAAGTCACTGTGTACTTATATCCCATGTGGGAACTGTCCTTAATGTGTTGTCTAATGTGCAGTGATGCTATAACTAGTACTGAAACAGTATTTTTACACTTTGTGTTTCTGCGTGGGTACAAACTGATGAGATCTTTACTAATTATATACTAAATCGATCTTCTGTATATGAAGAGAATTGGAAATGAAAAAAAAAACCTGGTGTTAAATTGGAAATGGCATAGAAAATTAATTAATTTTTTAAAAAATATTATATAGGATCTCTGTCTTTAATGTGCTCTACACTCTTATTTAATGCTATAACTAGTACTCCAACAGTATTTTTTTTTTCACTTTGTGTTGCTATATGGGGGCAAACTGTTGAAATCGTTACCTAATATATACTAAACTGATCTTCTGTATATAAAGAGAATTGAAAATGAATCATGATGTGATTGGAAGGGGAGAGGGAGCGGGAAAGGGGAGGGTTGTGGGTGGGAGGGAAGTTTTGGGAGGGGGAAGCCATTGTAACCCATAAGCTGTACTTTGGAAATTTATATTCATTAAATAAAAGTTTAATTAAAAAAAAAAAGAGCGATAAAAAAAAAAGAATCCCCCATTGGCAAGTAACATCTTCCATAATAATACTTTATAGTCAGTTAATAGTATAAATGTGTAACTTTTAAGAAGTTTATTAATACTCTAGTTAATATCAGCCTTTCAGAAAATATGAGTTTAAAATAGCGTAAGTTCTGATATTCCCAAACAATGGTAATTTTATGATTCATAACAAAATCATAGAACTACTTACCTGACAGGATTGCTGGTTAAAGAAACTCTCAGGGACTCTAGGCAGTTAAGAAGTTTCTCATCGGATATGCCAGATCGTAATTCATGAACATACTCTTGTGAAGACAGGGTGCATTCGTGTTTGCTGTTTTTCAGACCACCCTACAATACAAAATCATAAACAATAGCTTTATAAAAATATTTAAGTAAAATAATGTATAGGATATATAAATATGATGTTGCATACAAATATGTGCAGTGTGCTAGAAATTTAAAAATTCTTCAGGGGTGTGTGCTGAGGTGCAGGTTAATCCTCCACCTGTGGCGCTGGCATCCCATATGGGCACTGGTTCTAGTCCTGGCTGCTCATCTTCCAATCCAGCTCTCTGGGAAAGCAGTGGAAAATGGCCCAAGTCCTTGGGCCCCTACACCCACGTGGGAGGCCTGGAAGAAGCTCCTGGCTCCTGGCTCAGCTCAGCTCCAGCCGTTGCAGCCATTTGGGAAGTGAACCAGCAGATGGAAGACCTTTCTCTCTGTCTCTCCCTCTCACTGTCTATAACTCTACCTTTCAATTAAATAAAGTCTTAAAAAATTCTTGCTCACAGAATTGAGCAGTAAAGTTTTTTTTTTGTTTTGTTTTGTTTTTGTTTTGACAGGCAGAGTGGATAGTGAGAGAGAGAGAGACAAAGAGAAAGGTCTTCCTATTGCCATTGGTTCACCCTCCAATGGCCGCCGCGGTCGGCGTGCTGTGGCCGGCACACCGCGCTGATCCGAAGCCAGGAACCAGGTGCTTCTCCTGGTCTCCCATGCGGGTGCAGGGCCCAAGCACTTGGGCCATCCTCCACTGCACTCCCGGGCCACAGCAGAGAGCTGGACTGGAAGAGGGGCAACAGGGACAGAATCCGGTGCCCCGACCGGGACTAGAACCAGGTGTGCCGGCGCCACAAGGTGGAGGATTAGCCTATTGAGCCGCGGTGCCGGCCTCAAAGTAAAGTTATATTATATATATATATATATATATATATATATATATATATATCAACATTTTCTTCATTTGAAAGAAAACTATAAAGGTGGTACTCATTACTGGAGGTCCTCCCAAAGCTTTGGGGTCCTCCCAAAGTTCATGAAAATGCATATTATGAAAAACTCCATGGATTTCAAAATATTATTGCATTAAAATAATATTTTTTGAAAAGATTTGTTTATTTGAAAGGTAGAGTGATAAAGATGTAGAGGGAGGGAGGAAGGGAAGGAGAGAGAAAGATCTTCTTTCCACTGATTCTTTCCTCAAATGCCCACATTAGCTGGGGTTGGTCAGGCTGAAGCCAAGACCCAGGAACTAGATAATATATCTATCTATCTCTATCTCTATCTCTATCTCTATCTCTATCTCTATCTCTATCTCTATCTCTATCTCTACACACACACACACACACACACTTGATAGAATGGATGCTTTTACCTAGGGTAGAGTTTTGGAGTTTTAGTGTAAATTCATATTTGAAAATTATGAAAACATGTTAAGGCTGGACTGGTCTTTGAAGATCAGCTCTTCTAACATCCTCATGACAGAAATAACAAATCCATGGGCCAGCCTTATGGCATAACAGGTTAAGCTGCTGCCTGAAACGGTGGCATCCCATATGGGTGCCAGTTCGCTGCTGTTGTGCCTGGGAAAGCAGCAGAGGATGGCCCAAGTGCTTGGGCCCTTGCACCTACCTCAGAAACCCAGAAGATCCTGGCTCCTGGAATCAGCCTGGCCCATCCCCAGCCATTGAGCCTTCTGGGGAGTGAACCAGATTTCTCCCTCCCTCTCCCTCTCCCTCTCTCTCTCTCTCTCTCTCTCTCTCTCTCTCTCTGTAACGCTTTTGAATAAATAACTTTAAAAAAAAATAACATCCAGGCTGTTGTCACAGTTCACATAATCAGTGAGGTGGTGTCTAAAACACACATATTCTGTATTCTGATCCTATATACCACATCTTCCCAATACTGAATTTTAAAAAATAATGCAACAAATATTTAATTCCAAAATCTCTACTGCGAAGAGTCAAAGTATCGTCAACATAATTGATATGGTGCAACCTATGAAAGAAATAACCTAAAAACAAAACAATGCAAAAGATTAACTAATTCTCACTATACTTAATAGGACTATAATAAAAGACTGGCTTTTATTAACATCCTGTTCTGATAGTGAACAAAGGAAACAACTAGATAATGGATGGATAATAATGGAAATTTTAATTAGCTTTTCTGTATGAGATTAATGAAAATTACCACTGTGCCCATTTGATCTTTAAAAAAAAATAATGCAAAGTTAGCAATTAGTGTACATGCTCTTCTAAAATAGGTGAACAAAAACCTTTGCTAATTTGAGGCCGTTCTTTAATTTGAAAATCATCAGGATTGAGATACTTTCAGTATGACTGTGCTTGTGTTATTCTAGTGCAGTACACAAAGATCTAAATGGTACTCTGGGTCAGTTTAATAATCACACATTCCCCCCATCTATGATCTCAAAAGTTAATATTAAAACCAGAAAAGAGGGCTGGCGCCATGACTCAACAGGCTAATCCTCCACCTTGCGGCGCTGGCACACAGGGTTCTAGTCCCGGTCGGGGCGCCAGATTCTGTCCCGGCTGCCCCTCTTCCAGGCCAGCTCTCTGCTGTGGCCAGGGAGTGCAGTGGAGGATGGCCCAAGTGCTTGGGCCCTGCACCTGCATGGGAGACCAGGAGAAGCACCTGACTCCCGGCTTCGGATCAGCACAGTGTGCCGGCTGCAGTGAGCCGGCCATGGCGGCCATTGGAGGGTGAACCAACAGCAAAGGAAGACCTTTCTCTCTGTCTCTCTCTGTCTCTCTCTCTCACTATCCACTCTGCCTGTAAAAAAAAAAAAAAAAAAAAAAAAAAAAACAGAGAAGCAGCATTCTAAGAAGAACAGTTTAAGTCTGAAGTATAGACAACCACTTCTGAGTCCAGAATGACTTAGTCTTAGCATGGTCTGTTATTCTTCAATGTAAAACAGATTTACCTATAACTTAAGAGAAGGTTTCAGATTTTAGTTGTAAAGGTATCTTGTTGCAGACATCAGACAGAGCTACTGATTACACACAGGTATTTTCAGCTGCAATGTACACACAGATAGCAATTACTATCAGTAGTGTCGTTGTCAAAAAGGAAGGATAATATTGTCATGAATACACTAATATTGTTGCTGTTATTGACCATGATTGATAAACCCTAATGTAGTCAAGATTATTTGGCTATTTTAATCAAGTGACTTTTTTATTAATCATTGTAGTTCTCTCAAAATACAATGTTATAGATGAATAAATTTGAAATCATATCTGCAAAGGTTCATAGTACTGTTCTTTGAGACACTCCTACAGGTTTAAAAGCATTAGAAATTGGAAAAACCATTTTCTTCGTCATCAGTTCTTTGAGTTCAAGTAGAAAAAGGAAATACAAAAAAAAGTGCCCCTTCCAAGTCAATCTATGATGTAGCTGGTGAGTTATACAACTCTGAATATACTGCTGAAATCCTTTAGAAGCTTTCTCTCCACTTATGTAAGAAAAATCTCTCTTAAAGGGAGCATATTAGAGTAAAATAATATATTTAAAAAATGTACAAAAAGTGTTGTCAATACATTACATTAGAATACTTAAAATAATTTTATATGATTTTTGAAAACTGTTAATTGCATGGAAAATGGAGGGTAAAATATACTATTTATTATCAATTGAAGTCTACTAAAAAATCTCATGTAGAAAATAATTATCATGAGACAACTTCGCACAGTGTCATTTCCCATTGCTAAAAACATTATTTTTAATAAAGACATTTTCAGAGAGTGAAAGTCACATGGAAACTAAGAGAACATATTCCATCCCAAATTCAAGGGCAGGGGACAAAAAGCTGTGTTATAGCAATGTAGAAGCATCATAATTCTTCAGATTATACGTACCATTTTCCCAAAAGGATTTAACTAAGCTTGCATAAATGTGATTAGCTAAAATGTTTAATGAATGAAAAGTATTTAGAAGTTTTCTTCTGATGAAATAACTTATTATTTACTTATTAAAATGTCTACATATTAAGTATCAGTTAAGCACTTCCCCCCTAAATTATAGAATCTAAGACCTTCATAGAATGAACTCTTAGAGCATATGTACTATGAGAAATACCAAGTACACAAAGAAATTCTAAACATATATTAAATTCTGTGGCTCTACTGTTACTTCTTTTGTGTGAAACATATTTAAACTATATAGAGGAAAATACTCCATAATAATGTCAAATACTTAGTTCGATATACAATATATTTAAAATTTTAATGTTAACTTAAATACAAATATGATATTGGAAAGCAGAATGTTTATCTCAAAATATTGAACTCCATTTCTTGTAAAACCATAGCCTCGTTTGATATGGACACTCTGAGAGACATCAACAATAAAAGGCTAAACTGTCATTGATTGATTTGTTAGTCAATGCCAATGAAAATGTTTAATGATATTCAATATTGCTCAATCTGAACAGTAAATGATCAAGTTGACATGTTTTTCTTTCCTATTAAATAATAAATGCATGGTCTGTCTATTCAGTATTTAAAACCTACTCATACTTGCCTTTTTTTTTTTTTTTTTGACAGGCAGAGTGGATAGTGAGAGAGAGAGAGACAGAGAGAAAGGACTTCCTTTGCCGTTGGTTCACAGTCCAATGGCCGCCACGGCCAGCGCGCTGCGGCCGGCACACCGTGCTGATCCGAAGCCAGGAACCAGGTGCTTCTCCTGGTCTCCCATGGGGTGCAGGGCCCAAGCACTTGGGCCATCCTCCACTGCCTTCCCAGGCCACAGCAGAGAGCTGGCCTGGAAGAGGGGCAACTGGGACAGAATCCGGCGCCCCGACCGGGACTAGAACCCGGTGTGCCAGCACCGCAGGCGGAGGATTAGCCTATTAAGCCATGGCACCAGCCCATACTTGCCTTTTAAAATTAGTATTAAGCAATTATTATGAACAATGTGCATACTGGTGAATGGTATCTAGTAAAACTTTAAAACTAAAAAGTGTTCCTCCTGGCATTTTTTTATCAGCCCTTATCACCAGCCACAGCACTTGAGAAAAAAGGCAAAAGCATTATATTTATCTTTTATTTGACAGAGGCCCTTGAGATATATCAGATAAGTATGAACAGATATAAACTAACCCAAGGGTTCTTAACCTAGGCACTTAATCCAAGAAATATGTAAATTTGGAAGAGGGAAAACAACATCTTTATTTTTAGTAATCTCTACCTTAAGTTTAGATTTTCTCTGAATTATGAATGTAGGCATCTGATACAGTAGTATTAGCAGCACTGGCAACTTAGTCACAAATATAAGTCACAGTTATTATCATAACACAGAAATGCTCGTGGAAAGTATTGCAAATATTATTTATGTTCATCACACCTTCAAAATTACCCCAGTTATGCAGCCTGCCACTTATCTTACTATTTAACAAATACAAAGAAGCACATTACTGTGGCTACAATTTTATTGAAACTGCCTATTTTGAGATAGTAAAAACATGCAAGCAGCTGTAAAAAATAATGCAGATAGGGAAAGACTTCTTGGAAAAGACCCTAGAAGGACACACAATCAAAACCACAATCAACAATTAGGAATACATCAAGCTGAGTAGCTTCTGCACTACAAAAGAAACACTCAGCAAAGTGAAGAAGCAACTGATAGAATGGGAGAAAATATTTGCAAACTATGCAACTGATAAAGGGTTAACTTCCTAAATATATAGAAAGAGCTCAAGAGCTAAACAACCACAAAACAAACAACCTAGTCAAAAAATGGGCAAAGGACCTGAACAGACATTTTTCAAGAGAGGAAATTCAATTGGCCAATAGACACATGAAAAAATTCTCAGGATTGCTAGCCATCAGGGAAATGCATATAAAAACCACAATGAGGTTTCACCTCAGCCCAGTTAGAATGGCCCCCATACAGAAATTAACAAACAAGAAATGTTGGCAAGGATGTGGGGAGAAGGGTACCTTAATCAACTGTTGGTGGGAATGTAAACTGGTATAGCCACTGTGGAAGACAGTATGGAGATATCTCAAAAAGCTGAATATAGACCTACCATATGACCCAGCCATCCCACTCCTGGGAATTTATCCCAAGGAAATGAAATCAGCATATGAAAGAGTGATCTGTATCCCCATGTTCATCTCAGCTCAATATATACACACTATAGAATACTATACAGCTGTTAAAAAAATCCTTTCATTTGCAAGAAAATGGATGCAACTGGAAACCATTATACTTAGTGAAATAAGCCAGTCACAAAAAGACAAATACTATATGGTCTCTCTGATCTATGGTAACTAATAGAGTACCTAAAATGTAAGCTATAGAAGCAAAACTGACAGTTTGAGATGCACTGATTTTGAACAGCTTGTGCCTTAACTTTTGAGGAACAATATATATATTTTTTTAGTTTTTTTCTTTTTCTTTTTTCTACATACTGATAAGTGAACTCTTTAGTGTAGGGTTAATTTTATGAGTATAAAAATTATCTGAATAATTGATCTCTGTAAAAAATATGAATGAGAAAGGAAGAGGGAAGAGAAAGAAGGGCAGGAGTATGGGTGAGAGGGAGGTGGCGGGGAAGAATCATCATGTTCCCAAATCTGTATATATTAAATGCATGAAGTTGTAATCCTTAAACAAAATAAACTAATTTTAAAAAAAGAAATAATGCATAGAGATCCCTTGCTTCCGCTACTGGTAATACCTTATAAATCTATTTTACAATATCACACCTGGGATACTGACACTGATAAATTCCACTTTTCTCATTCAGAATCCCCTACTTTTCTCTGTGTATGTTAATATGTAGTATGTGAGAGTTCAAAAAGCTCAGAATTTTATGGATGTACCATATATATGTATGTAGTTTCATGCAACTTTTACAAATTGCAGGATCATGCTTTCAATGACCACAATCAATATATATATATATATACAGTCTCATCAGCACAAGGATCTCTCACGCTGCCCTTTTCAATTACACCCTCCTCCCTCATAAAATTTTCCACTTCAATGAAAACTATTGTCATGGGCTTATTTGACTCAACATAATGCTCTGGAAGTTCATACAAGTTTTTCATCTATCAGTAGTTTGCTCCCATGAGTTGCCAAACAGTATTCCATGATATGGATACACTATAGTTTACTTTACCATTTACCCATTTAAGGATATTTGGTCCATTTCTAGTTTTTGTTTATTATGGCTGAAACTCCTATGAATATCTCTCCACAGGTTTTTGTGTGAGCCTAAGTTTTATGTCTCTGGAGTGTGCCATTATTTTTAAAAACAATTTTATAAGAATATTTAATACAATTGATTTTTAATTTATTATTTTTTATTTATTTGAGAAGCAGGCAGACAGAAAGAGCTCCTATCCACTGGCCCATCCTCCAAATGCTGGAGAGCCAGGAACTCAATCCAGCTCTGCCACAAGAGTGGCAAGGACCCAATCATTTGAGACATCATGGTTGCCTCTCAGCATGCATGTTACTATGAGACTAGAATCAGGAGTAGAGATAGAATCTGAACCCAGGCACTTTTATATGGAATGCAGGCATTTCAACCAGTGTCTTAATGACTGCACCAAACACCTGCCCAGTTTCCTTTTTAATCCTAAGTACCTCATGATTTATGTTTAAAAAGATGAATCCAAGAATGTACCTAAGGGATCACAAGAATGTCAAAGAAGTCCATAGCACAAACAAGTTAAGAAACCTTATAGTAGCCACTTTCCTCTATTTTGCAGTTACATCACACTTACTCCATCCACTGACACATTAAAGGAGAAAAAGCATGCTATCATTTTAAAAGAAGTATATGTACACAAATAATGACTTTGGAAAATGGGCATAACTTGATCTATGACAATGTAAAGAATAGCCAATATATTTGGCATAACCAGTCTTGGTACTATACTATTTAAATACAGAAACAGTATTCAAAACTTTATCAGCTTAATTACGTTGAAACAAAGATCATAAAGATATTTAAATATAATTTTTTGCTTTCCTATTTTACCGTTTTATAGATCCAATTCCAGGAGTAGCTTTGGACACCACAAGAAACCCAGTTTAATAATACATTTGCAAATTATAAATGTTTCCTATAGCCAAAATAGAAACTACATTTTAAGTAGGTAATGAAGCTATAAACTGTAAATGAAATAAAGAAAAATTCCTTCTACAAAACAAAAAATTACTCCATTATTTTCAAACCTGCAGCTTTACAAATACTTTAGTATGTGCTGTCAGCAAAAATGAATATACTAAATTTTATTCAATTCTATATCTACCTGCTGATAAGAGATAGTGAGTCAATAGTAAAAAATATCCAAAGGATCCTAAAACAAAGAAAAAGAAAGGAATTGTAACTGACATCCAAATAAATGTATGTGTACCTTTGGCAACAAATTAAGCAGACAGATTTAAAAATCAACAATACCTTAGGGTCAACATCATGGCACAGTGGATTAAGCTGCTGGCTACAACATTGACACCAGCATCCTGTATCAAAGAGCTGATTGGAGTACTGGCTGGTCAGCTCTGATCCAGCTCCCTGCTAACATACTTAGTAAGGCAGCAGAATTGGGCCAAGTACTTTGACTACTGCAACCCATTTGGAGTTTCTGGCTCCTGGCTTAGGCCTGGCCCATCCCTGATCACAGTGGCCACTTGGCAAGTGAACCTGTGGATGGAAGAATTCTTTGTCTGTCTGTCTGTCAATCTGCCTTTCAAATAAGTAAAATAAATCCTTTTAAAAGTACCTTATATTTTTATAGTACAGACAGCATTTGCAACATTTCTCATACACTATTTCATCTAACAAGAGAAGCACATTACTAAAAAGAGGTTTTTTGTCTTTTGAAGTTATGAAGACTGGGTCATAGAGAAGTCATGACCTGTCTGAAACTGCGTAACTAGCAAATATCTAGAACCAAACTACAGAGTTTCTGAAGGCCCTGTAAATCATCTTCATGGGGCACAGTTTGTTCACAAAAAAGAACAAGAAAAATGGGCAAAATTTCCTAAAATATTCCTTACCTTTAATAGCTATGTGAATTTAGTCCAGTTATTAGTTGACTTCCTAAGATTTAGGTTCCTTATTTGCAAGATGGGAACAATACAGTGTCTAATCTCAAGCTTGTCATGAGGATGAAATAAGAGTCCAAGTAAAACACAATGCCTAGTATATAATAAATAATTAATGTTTGCTGCCATTATGTATTATCGTTAATTTAATGAGTATTTTCTTTAACAATTGCCTAGGGGAAAGACATACTGATGTCATGAAGTCATTAATTTCTGGTCACCTAAATTATTCAGGCAGAGGTGGGCTGCTCATCTTTGAGATGCTCAGGAAAAGATTCATGCTTCAGGAAGAGATTATACTATTATTTTCAAACTGTATTCTGAGGGGGCAGAGTTCTTGTAGGTGTTTTCAAGGCTGCTTTAGGGGCTTACGAGTGTATAGGCAAAATGAGAGGCACATTGGGAATACCCTCTGTTCCCTCAAGAATGAAAATATTTACATATTTAACCACTTTATACATTCATATTCCACATATGATTTCTTATGGAAAAGCTGCTCTAGTCTTAAATCAAATGAAGTTTTATACCCAGTGTGCTAGATGATCTCTAAGGTCCTGCCCTTTTGAATATATGATGTGGAATATGCCACCATATGCATAAGAAAGCAGTTTTGTTTTTCTAGAGTATAAAATTTTAATTGACCACCATATTCTCAGCATACACATTGATTATCCAGGTTTTCAGTTTCTTCATGAAATAATACCATATAGACACAGGCATTTATCTCCTATTGCACATATGATACCCTTTTCCTAATAGAGTATTATTACCACTTAACATTTACTGAATTTCCATGAGGTTCCAGGCACTGGAGGTACAGAGACCAACTAGGACATACCCTCACTATATTGCACAGCTTATTTTCTATGGGGTGTGTGAAAGATTATTAATCAATATAATGAGTGCCCATAATAGATGCAAATAAGGGTGGTATGGGGGTCTGAAGGGTAGGTTACCAGACTGTTTTTGGGGGAAAGTCAGGCAAACTGTGAAAGCTGTCTAGCCATGGCAGATAAGGCTAGGCTAGAAGTGAAAATAAATATCGAGGCATATTAAAACATGCCATATTCGGAGATTTGCTAGGAGATCAATTAACAGGAAGCTCATGGCTAATGTTTCTCAACTTGGGTTCACTGAACATAGTCTTAATAGTTGCTGAGTCATATAAGAATTTAAAAATTGCAGTTTTTCTTTTTTTAAAGTTTTATTTATTTATTTGAAAGTCAGATTTACAGAGGGAGGGAGGGAGGGACAATCTTCCATCCTCTGCTACATTCCCCAGATGGCCACAATAGTCAGTACTGGGCCATACCAAAGCCAGGAGCCAGGAGCTTCACCTGGGTCGCCCACGTGGGTGGCAGAGGCCCAAACAAGATGCCAACTTGCTGATAGAGGCTTTACTTTCTATATCACAGCACCAGCCCCAAAAAATAAATTTTCAAAAAATATATTTTAAGTCAACCTTTAAAGGAGGCCTCTATTTTGATCACATTTCAGGAGTTGTCATCCATAAGTGAGAGGGTAGCATTGGAAGAGTTTAGTCTGTGAAGTGACAGGCGTATGTTCATTTTAAATGGTGGCTCAGGCAGGGAGGCACATAGAAGCAGCTGGGGGGAGAGAAAGCCTTGTAGTTCAGTAGGTTCAGCCACTGCTTGGGATGCCTGCATCCCACATTGTAGTGCTAGTTGAGTCCTGGTTTCTCTGCTTCCAATCCAGCTTTCTGCTAATGTGTCCTGGAAGGCAGCAGATGATGAGTCAATTGCCTGGCCCCCTGCCACCCATGTGGTTGACCTGATGGAGTTCTAGGCTTGTGGCTTCAGCCTGGCTCAGTTCTCTCTGTTGTAGGCATTTGGGAAGTGAACCAGCAGATAGAAAATCTCTTTCCCTCTCTTTATTCCTATCTACTCTACCATTCTTCTTTTTTAAAAACAGCAGCTGGAAAGAGAACAAATGCGTGTTTGTTTAAAATTTAAAAAAAATCATCAAGGGAGAATATGATGATGTACTAACCCTCAACATTGTAGCTATAAAGAAAAGACTGAAGACAGTAACTTAGGAAAGACTTCTTTCACCTAAGTGAGTCAAGGAGGAGGTAAGATGGAGGAACTACAATGCTTCCCATGGTTAGGTAGCGCCTCTGAGGTGTTATCTGCATTTGAGACATTTCTAGATCATTTGCATTTTAGCAACTGAGGCTCAGGAAATCTAACATCACTAATAGGGGTAATATTACTAATACAGGCTACAGCCAGAATTGAATCCCAGGTCTTTCTAACTTAACGCTTGTGTGCTTAACTGATGAGAAACATTCCCTCCGAACCAGTACTAACAAAGTTGTGTTCCAGATTATCATGGCGATTATAGAAAGACAGAAAACCATGTGAGAAACTCTGGGTCAAAGTTTACCCCTTACTTTCGCTTTTGTCAAGGACTGAGATAAGATGCTGTAGAATTGGAGATCATCCTGATCAAGTGATGTCAGTAAGCTGGCAGAACAGGAGTTCTCTGGCTTCATTCCTCCTCACAGAAATCCAACTAACAACTATCCACAGGCAAGAATACCACCGTGACTATCCCAAAAGTTAGGAGTCAGACTGAGATATCCCCTTGTACCACAGAATTGAGAAACCACAAGATTCAATGACTATCTTTTATTGTGCTTTTATCCCAAACTACTACAGTATCACACACAGAAAGTTCCTCTGGGACCCCGGCTTCTACACTAAGACTATAAATTGGAAGCTGACATTTGACTTCCTAACCTTTTAGGACCCTTTTATGGAGGCCAAAACATCTTAACTCAATACCAAGGAAACAAATAACCCAAATAAAAATGAGCAGAAAACCTCAACAGACATTTCCCAAAGGATATACAAATGACCAATAGGCATATGGAAAAAAATGCTCAAAATCAAAACCATAAGGAGATATCACTTCACTCTTGTTAGAATAGCTATTACCAAAAAGATAATAGGCACCAAATGTTGGTAAAGATGTGGAGAAAAGGGAACACTTGCACACTGTTGCTAGGAATGCAAATTAGTACAGCCAGTGAGGAAAACAGTATGGAAGATCTTCAAAATATTACAAATATAACTACCACATGATCCAGCAATCTTACCACTGAGTATATACCCAAAAGAAAGGAAATCAGTTTGTCAAAGAAATATCTACACTCTTATGTTTATTGCAGTACAATTGACAACAGCCAAGATATGGAAACAACCCCAGTGTATACTGATGTATGAGCAGGAAAAGAAAATCACAGTAGAATACTCTTCAATAAAAATTATATTCTGCCTTTTGCAATCATATAGGTGAATCTGAAAGACATTAAGTTGAATGAAATGGGCCAGGCACAAAATGACAAATACCTCATGATCCTGAATCGTAAAAGTTGATCTTATTATAAAGTACAATGGTGATTATCAGATGCTGGGGTGGTTGGGCATGGAGAAGAGATGCTGTTCAAATCATTCATATTTACAGATAGATAGCAAGAACAAGTTCAAGAGACCTACTCTTGAATACAAATGCATGGTGACTACAGTTGATGATATATTCTTGAAAATGTAAAGAGTGGATGTTAAGTGCTCTCATCATAAAAACTGATAATTATATGAGGAAATATATTTGTTAACTAGCTAGATTTAACCTTCTTACACAATGGATATATACTCCAAAATATCATGTTGTGCATGATAAACACATATAATTTTATATATCTATTTTGGAAAAATATTTGAATGAAAGGAACACTGAGTAGTCCTTACATTTAGAAGTACACAGGAAGAAGTACAAAATCGAATATTTTATAGACAAACAAGAATGAGCAAGAGGGAGATGGCATTTTTATTTTTATATATGCAAATGAATGCTCAGTTTTTGTATTATATGATTTGGCCTCTAAAAAAAAATCACTGCAACATTAAAAAGTGACCATTTATTTACAGGAAAGTTATCTAGTCTATAAATGCTCAGGTTAGTTAAATAAACATGTATCTTCAGAATTAAATAATATTTTAGGAGGATGGTCTGGTTAATGTTTAAAAGAGTAATGATTTGTTTCTATGAGTATATGCAAATTTTGAGAATACATGGAAGTTGGTCATTTCTGGTTTCATTTCAATAAACTGATTTTACCTAACAAATGCAAATGCTTGTGTTTATTTTCTATAGCTGTGACAGATTTAGAGGGTATTCAAGCTTTCTTGTGATAAATAATTCATCTATGCTACACGAAAACCAATCTTACTTCTCAAATAGTATAGAATGAATATCACAAAATACTGCTTACCTAAAGCCCTAGCCTAACTTGAAAGAATAACCTGATAAAAATGCTGTACTAGTACTTGAGCATAGAGTCTTCATAGGGTTTTTATAAAAATATAACATTCTGGCCCTTACATGTTATATTTCATGTTACATTTAGAGGGAATGGCAATAGAAACAGCAGTATAACATTACCCAATATGATGGCATTACTTTTTATAGATTACCAACCATCTGTTTCTTATGGTAGCCTTCTAACCTCAAAAGAGCTGAGTTGTGAATTTGAACATAAGAGGACACATATCCCTGTTACTTTGCAGTAATTAGTTAGAAATTATATTTCTTTGTGGTTCACATTCTATAATTTACTATTTTAGTATGCTATTTACTTTTCAGAGAAAATTAATATATCCAAACCATTCAACACACACACACACACACACCTTTAAAAGGCTTAATTTTTTCTTCGACTATCCAAAGTAGGATACAGATGTTAAATATCTTCAACAGTAAATGTATAACCAGTAACATCTTTATAATTTTTCTCACAAAATTAATAAACCTTTCAATTTGTAAAACATATTTAATGAGCGTTTTTAAAGTGATTTTGAATTTTTTAACTTCCATTTTATTTGACAGAGAGGTAGATCTCAATCCTTCATCCACTGGTTCACTACTCAAATGCCCTCAACATCCAGGGATGGTCCAGGTTGAAGACAGGAGCCTAGAACTCCACCAGCATCTCCTACATGGGTATCAGAGACCCAAGTACTTGGGCCATCACCTGCTGCTTCCCAGATGTGCATTACCAGAAGCTGGATCAGAAGAGAAGTATTCAGGACTTGAACCAGGCAACCATATGTGTGATGTGGGTGTCCCAAGCAGCAATTGAACCACTGTGCCAAATGCCCACCCCTCAGTGAGGGTTTTGTATAACAAAGAATAATATTAGAATAATATTATACAATATTATTATTATAGCATTACAATATATAATAACAAAGAATATTACTCATATGATTTTTACATTTCATGTTTATATTAAATACAACAATTTGTACTTCTTAAATCTAACATCAGTTATAGGACTTTGGTACCAATTCTACATTCCCTTAAACAAAACAAGGTAGACAAAACAAAAAAAGTGAGCCACCTGGAGCTCAGTAGGTTAATGTACTATTCTGACATTTGTGACTAGTAAAATTAAGGGCAGTTCATTCTCAAAAGAAGAGATTGCTAAATGATTATGTCTTTGGAAAACATGAGAAATTTTAGAAAAATAAAAATCTGAAGATTTCCTTTTTTTTCAAAAATTATGGAATGTTACTGGCAAGTATTAGTATCATTATGTAGATTCACTTAATCAAGGAGTAACATAATGGTCTCTGGGAAGAACAAGGCATTATCATAAGCATCAGGAGGAATGTAAAGATGCATTAAAGATCCAGTCTAATGAGAGCTGTTCATGCAATATCAAAGATTGCTCTCATCTGGACAAGCATGTACAATCACAAATTGTATTTACATATAAAACCAGACAACAATCGATGGATTGACTCCTTTATATCATGTAAAGGTACTGATACTGGAATCATGGAAAATTGATTTGAATGCCTGCCACTTAGCACCGTTTAACTGCACAAATGACAGTTGTTCTGAGTTTTACCGTATCTTAAAGAATTGCTTTGAAGATTTAAATATAAATTGTCAACAGTACAGCGCTATGCAAGATAGTTAGCTACAGAGTAGACATGTATTGACTGCCCTTTCATTATCATCATTAGTCACTGTATTACTTACTTTATTATCCTTAATTCTCAGAATCAACCTTGCGATGCAATAATGATTCTCCATTTTACAAATGACAAAATTGTGGCTCACAGGCCGGCACCGTGGCTTAACAGGCTAATCCTCCGCCTTGTGGCACCAGCACACTGGGTTCTAGTTCCGGTTGGGGTGCCAGATTCTATCCTGGTTGCCCCTCTTCCAGGCCAGCTCTCTGCTATGGCCCGGGAAGGCAGTGGAGGATGGCCCAAGTGCTTGGGCCCTGTACCCGTATGGGAGACCAGGAGAAGCACCTGGCTCCTGGCTTCAGATCATGCGCCATCATGCATCATCATTCAGAGATGCGCCGGCAGCAGCGGCCATTGGAGGGTGAACCAACGGCAAAAAGGAAGTCCTTCCTCTCTCTCTCTCTCTCTCTCTCTCACTATCCACTCTGCCTGTCAAAAAAAAAAAAAAAAATTGAGGCTCACAAAAGTTAAGAAATTTATCTGAGATCAAACAGCTAATAAGTAAAAGAAATCCAAACTCTGGTCCATTTGAACTCCTTCTAGAGGCCAAAAAGGCCCTGTGTAATTTTGTCTCTATCTCTTACAGCTTCACCTGATTCCATGCCACAGCCCTTTTCAGTAACCTCCAACTACATTAGTTTATCATCTGACACTCAAATACCCCAAGCCCACTCCGATGTTAGGGCTTTTGCAAGAGTTCTTTCTGCTTACAAGGGAATTTTCCTAAATCTATGCACAGTTATCTCCTTCCCAGCATTCAAATATCACCTGCTCATATAAGTTTTCTCTGACAATCCCATAAGATGTAGCCCATAATTAAAAGAGTGTCTTGGCCGGTGCCACGGCTCAATAGGCTAATCCTCCGCCTTGCGGCGCTGGAACACCGGGTTCTAGTCCCGGTTGGGGCACTCATCCTGTCCCGGTTGCCCCTCTTCCAGGCCAGCTCTCTGCTGTGGCCCGGGAAGGCAGTGGAGGATGGCCCAAGTGCTTGGGCCCTGCACCCCATGGGAGACCAGGAGAAGCACCTGGTTCCTGCCATCGGATCAGCGCAGTGCGCCGGCTGCAGCGCGCCTACCGCGGCGGCCATTGGAGGGTGAACCAACGGCAAAAAGGAAGACCTTTCTCTCTCTCTCTCACTGTCCACTCTGCCTGTCAAAAAAAAAAAAAGTGTCTTAAAAATCACTGTTTTACACTTTGGGGACTCTTATTACTACAAGGTATTTTCTGCACTCACTAAAATGCACATTCCATGGCAGCAAGAACTTTCTCTTCTTATAAGCTATATCCATGGTCCATAGCACAGTGCCTGGAACACAGGAGATATTCTTAATATAAGGGTACTTCAGAAACTTCATGGAGAATGGAATTAAAATTATTTTTTTGGTAACATATAGTTTCCATGAACTTTTTGAAGATCTTTCATTTTTGTTAGATGAATGAATAGATGGATGGATGCACAATCTGTACTTTTAACTGAATTATTAAAATACACATGTACACAAAGATGCATAGCAAATATGGAAAGCAGATAAGTTACAAGTAATCTTTTTATGAGATGCAATCTTTGCAGAAAGAATTTGTGGCAAATTTCCCTGAAATACTACATAATATACAAAATATATTCTTTTTAATTACAATGACAACAAACTTTGTACCTCCAATCCATTTCCTAAGTTTTAGATAGATGATCTATCACACCTGAAAACTTATCTGTAGATTCCTGACATTATACAAACCTGGAGATCAACCTTCCTTATTAATTACACTGGGATCCATATATCAATCCATTTGATATGTCTGGTACCCTTACCATTCAACATAATACATATCATTTTAGATGAGGACTATATTGGGTTGCCAATTAAAACAAAACACTAATAATATTAAGGAGGCAGGGTGGGCCGGCGCCGCGGCTCAATAGGCTAATCCTCCGCCTTGCGGCGCTGGAACACCGGGTTCTAGTCCCGGTCGGGGCACTGATCCTGTCCCGGTTGCCCCTCTTCCTGGCCAGCTCTCTGTCGTGGCCAGGGAGTGCAGTGGAGGATGGCCCAAGTGCTTGGGCCCTGCACCCCATGGGAGACCAGGAGAAGCACCTGGCTCCTGCCATCGGATCAGCGTGGTGTGCCGGCAGCAGCGCGCCTACTGTGGCGGCCATTGGAGGGCGAACCAACGGCAAAAAAGGAAGACCTTTCTCTCTATCTCTCTCTCACTGTCCACTCTGCCTGTCAAAAAAAAAAAAAAAAAGGAGGCAGGGTGGTGAAGACAGAAACTCACTGCTGTCGAAATTATGGCACTTAGATTTAAAGCCTATACAAAAATCACAAGTTTGTTTGATGGTTAAATAGAAGTAATCTAGAATATCTACACACAATGTAGCCTCTACAACAGACATGTGAATTTTGAATAATAAAAAATGGTTTGAGTCCTCATAAAAGCACACTGCATATAAAATATTTTATCTATGACATCATTTCAAAAAACTCCTCAATTCCTAAAGTGAATTATTTTTCATAGAATCAGACAATCTGCGTGCATTGCTTTTATTTTACTAAGAGCCTACTATGTTCTTGATACTGGTATACAAAAATGACTAATATACAGCCTTTGTACTTAAGGAATATCATAATCTAGTTTAAGAGGATGAGAATGGCATTTTCTTTACCACGATAATTTTTTTTTTTTAATTTTCATCTACTTGAAAGGCAGGGAGAAGGAGAAGGAGACAGAGAGGGAGACGAGGGAGAGGCAGAGGGAGGCGAAGAAGAGGAGGGCAAGGGAGAGGGAGACAAGGAGGGAGAGGGCAAAGAGGGTGACCAGGGTGAGAGCGAGGGCGAGGGCATCTTCTATCTGATGGTTCTCTCCCCAAATACCTACGATATTCAGGGCTGGGTGAAGCCAAGACAGTAGCCAGAAACTCCATTCAGGTGTCTCATACAGGTGGCAGGGACCCAAGCATTTGAGCCATCATTCACTGTTTCCCAGGATGCATTAGCAGGAAGCTGAATCAGAAGTAGAGTGGCCAAGTCTTGCACTGGCACTCCAACATGGAATATAGGCATCCTGAGCAGAAACTTAGCAGCTTAACCTATTTTACTACAATGCTGGCCTCTACCAGGAGAATTTTTCATGGCAATTTGAAATGAGACTGAGAATTCAGATTTCTCAGCTAACTGTTCTACTCCTCTGAAGATTTCTGTTTTATGAAAAATATTTTTTCTACATCAGGAAAAGTGAGATAAAATTAAAGATGTAGTGAAACTCTGAAAAAATGTTGACTCAAATAATGAAAATAAATTATTTTACATGTCACTGTTATATTGCTCATTTCATCAAAGGAATGTATATCAAATTTGTAAAAAAAATACTTTTATACTATTTTTATATTCCCAAGTTAGCCTATGGTGACTTTTTTAAAGAATTCTCCTTCTTGGGCTTTAATATTTGATAATTTAAAAATACACAAAATATATGTAAGTTACAAAGAAAAAACTAATTATTCATATGTGCAATATCACTTTTTGCTGCATTTGGAGAAATTCTGTACTCAGTCTACACTTTGTATAAGAAACTAACAAAGGCTTTAGGTTATTAATAAAATATCAAATAAAAAGGATAAAAGAATTTGAAAACAAAATAATTTCTATCATTCAAATTTGAGAGACTAGTACTTGGTTTCTAATATTAGAACTCTTTTGGAAGAACATAAAACGTATTAGAAAAAATATTTTATGAGCTCCTCTAGCATCCCTGTAAGGTAAGACATATTATCCCCGTTTCACAGATTGGGCAAGTTCTTTAATCAAATTTCATCATGATGCACAATGACAATGCACAATGACAAATAAACCTGGGAATAAAACCTAAGGCATCTGATTTCTAGTCCAGTGTCCTATCCATTAGTCTTTCTCTCTCATGCCTTTGGCACTGCTCATTGTCCTGAAAATGCAGTCCAGGATCGTTTATTCTCCAAAGGACTGGCTCAGTTGTCAAGGCTACAAAGATACAAAACTTAAAGAAAAGTAACTACTTTAGTTTTGGGATTTAATAGTAAGGCAATATCACAGCATCAATCAATTTCTCTCTCTCTCTCTCTCTCTCTCTCTCTCTCTCTCTCTCTCACACACACACACACACACACACGCACACACACAATCAAAGCACAAAAAAATGTTATATACCCATGGCCTTTAGAATAAGTTGTGCAAGACTCAAACATATATGTAAAATGAACTGTTTAATGGTTTAATGTGATAATATGCTACACACAGCTATCCAAAACTATGCATTTGCTGCTCCAGAATATAGTTAAAAAGCCTAAAATGCCCTAACTATATACTAGAGAGGGAAATTCTTTTATAATTCTGCTAGCAACATGTACAATTGACATAACCTTCCAGAATCAAAAAAATCTCAAAATGTATTAATTCTCCTTTATCTAATAATGCCACTTCTAGGAAGCTTGTCACAGGGCAATATGAATCGTATGCAAAGCTATATAGTGTAAGATGTTTGTGACATTTTTATAATGGAAGTTTGCAGACACTTTTAAGAGTTCAAATGTAGGGAGATAAAGAAATAAACTATGATGTCTACTTAAAATGGAATATTATGCAGCAAGTGAAAACATCTTAATAGTGGCAGGCATTGTGGCACAGTGGGTTAAGTCACTGCACAGGATGTTCACATTCCACCTAAGAGTGCTGGTTCAAGTCCCAGTTGCTCTGCTTCCAATACAGCTTTCTGCTAATGAATCTTGGGAGGCATAGATGATGGCTCAAGTACTTGGGCCTCTGCCACCTATGTGGGCCGTCTGGATGGTGTTCCAGGCTCCTGGTTTTTAGCCTGGTTCAGACCCATTTGTGGGCATTTAAGGAGTGAGCCAGCAGATGGAAGATGGAGCTCACTCACTCTCTCTCCTTCTCTCTCTTTTTCTCTCTCGTTCTACCTTGTAAGTAGATGAAAATAAACATCTTTACACATTTTTATGTTGTGGTAATATTATCTTAGAGGAATGTTACTTTAAATTAGATATAAAGTTATATATACGGTATGATTTCAATTATTTAAAAATGTTTATCAATTAAATAATTAAATAATAAATTTAATTAATAAATAATAAATTAATAATAAATTATATATTATATATTACACAATAATATATAATAAATTTAATTAAATAATAAATTTAATAATAAAATTCAACATGGTGGAGCCAGTGTTGTGCCGCAGGGAGTAAAGAAAGTGGTTCAACCTTCTATGTCATGGTTCCAACCCCAGGAGGTCTATTCTAATAGCACTTTCCTCTTGCTGTCCTTCAATTATATAGAGTCGAGTATATACTGCCTAAACTTTCTACTTTTTTCAGTTTTCAAACACTGCAGAATATATGTAAAATAATGTAACTGGTTATGATCCATAGAACATGAACAATAAAACTTATTATCAATCAGCAACATAGTTTAACATTTCTAACGTTATTATTAGAAGTCCTTGCCATTTATTTGTCATTTTTTCCTCTATATCCCTTGAAAATAAAGCCAGGGGGAATATAAAAATGTCATTAAAAATCTCACCATAGGGACACATGTTAAAAGCACAGCAGGTTAAGGCAACTGCTCGGGGGCAACTATATCCAGAATGGGAGAATCTGGTTCAAGTCTTGGCTTCTCAGCTTCCATCTAGGTTCCTGTCAATGTGCCAGGGAGGCAATAGATGATGGTCTAAGCATTGGGTTACTGCCACCAACATGGGGGACTCAGATGGAGTTCCTAGCTCATGATTTTGACCTGGCTCAGCCCTAGCTATTGTGGGTATTTGGGGAGTGAATCAGTGAATGAAAATGGATGGATCAATGAATCTCCTTCTGTTTCTCCCTCTCTAATTCTGCCTTTCAAATAAGTAAATAATAAATACAACTTGAAAAAAACTATCATAACAGAAAATACTTTTTACATTGCCATCTAATTTTTGATTATATACTGTACAGCATATATTATAAAACACATGTAATTTCTGTTAATCTTTGTATTAGAAGAATGTTTTTAATATTTTATATAGCATATAAAACTCATTTTAATACCTACCTGATATTCTCCTGAGTACATGACTCACAATTAAAGCATTCTTATTTTCTTAGAATTAAGATTTCCGGCTACTCCAATTTTCCATTAATGTAAGCATTCCTGCAAGGAAACACTTTTTCCTTCTTTTGGATAATTTCCTTAGGATAAATTCTCCAAAGTACTGTATCACAAGGGTCAATGGACATAAGCATTTTGTATATACTATCAAATTGCTTTTCAAACATGTTTGCTGCTAATCACACAACCTGGTTACATACAAATTTCACAATATTAGGTAATGTCACCTTTATTATTTTCAATGAAATATAATATCTTATTTTTAAATTTTGTAATTCACATTTGGTACGTGCAAGCTTTCCCTATTTTACTGATTTTATTTCCACATACATGTATTGTCTATTTCTATACATTTATCTGTCCAAATTATTTGTCTCCATCCTGCTTCATGCCAGTGCTGAGATACTAACACTATTCATCTCTTGCTTAATAAACTTGTGAATTTTTACAGTATTTTATTTTTGGTATTTCTCTGTACATTTTAGCTTTTATCTATTTAAAGCAGTATGTCTTTTCTTTTGTGACTTCAATTACTTTAAAGCTTGCCAAATCTTCACTTTGATATTTACTTTTAATGTCTCTATAATGCTGGGATACAACATGAGATATGTACATATTTTCCCCAGATTTATAGGCAGAGTATTAATAGTGTTAGGATATCCATTTCCTTATACAAATTTTTATTTTATACTTATATAATTTATTATGAGAGTTTCCTTTATTTTTCCCTATTTATATAAATGTATGTGAAATTAAATCTCTTTAATTCTGAGGTGAGAGTTTGGCACAGTGGTTAAGACACCACTTGGGATGTCTGCAACCTATATCCGTGTGCCTGTCTTCAAGTTCAGGCTGTGCTTCGAATCCAGCAACTTATTAATTCCCAGGGAGTCAACAAATGTTGGTTCAAGTGCTTGGGCCCACCACCTACGGGAGAGCCCTGGATTAAGTTCTGGGCTCCTGTCTCCTATCTGGCCCAGCTGGCTATTGCAGGCATTGGGAAGTCAACAAGTAGATGTTAGATCTCTTTCTATCTATCTGTCTCTCTATATAGCTCTCTATATAGTAAAGAGATAAATAAAAATTTAAAAACAAAATTCTAATGTTTTATCTTATTATATTAGTGTAGTTTGTGCGTACCAAAATGTTGCCCTGCATCTCTAATATCATTTTAACTTCTTGCAAATTTCCTTTTCTATATGTATAAAAATCTTATTAAAGTATCTGTTTTATTATAATTATATTAAGTATATAAATTTTTAAAAGACTTTATTTATTTGAGAGGCAGAGTTATAGACAGACAATTGGAGAGACAGAGAGAAAGGTCTTCCATCAGCTGGTTACTCCCCAAATGGCCACAACGGCTTGAGCTGAGCTGATCCAATCCAAAGTCAGGAGCCAGGAGCTTCATCTAGGTCTCCCACATAGGTGCAGGGGTCCAAACACTTGGTCCATCTTCCACTGCTTTCCCAGGCCACAGCATAGAGCTGGATCAGAAGAGGAGCAACCAAGAGATGAACCAGCACCCATGTGGGATGCCAGTGCCGCAGGTAGAGGCTTAGCCTACTATGCCACAGTGCTGGCCCCAAGTATATAAATTTAAAAAGAGAAATTTTATAGTATAGCCTTTACTTATTCCATATAGAATTATAGCGACTTTACTTTTATTATAGTCTTTTTCTATTGCTCTCAAAGTGCTATAGATTTATTTAAGTTTTTTATATTCCCTATTAAATTTATTAAAATCAATGAATTTATTGTTTCTTAGTATGTAATTTTTTCACTATGCTTTCTGGTTGTCACTGTTATAAATAAATAATATTGATAATGATCACTTTATCAGATATTAGACTTAGAATTTTGATATATCAGATTTAGAAACAAAACCACTGACTCTTTATCCTAATTCTTTAAAAATTCTAACTTTGAAGAATGAGATAAAATTGTATGTGGCCTTAGACTCTTTAATTTCAAGTCACGGCTTTCACTGATTTTACAAGTATTTTTTAACGGTTTTTGGTTATATCAGTCAAGGTCCAACTTCAGTCAACAGTAGCAGAGAGAAGTTGACATATATGTTACATTTCAGCTACAAATTTCTCTTAGTATGTTCCAAATGGCTACTTCCAGGTACTGATATACAATCTCAGCTGTAATCAAAGAGTTCAAAATATTTGCGATCCCCATAACTGCCTGTAAGATATGTCTAGATAACTTTGCTGCCCCATGTTTTGAGTCTAATATACTTAGAGCACAAATCTCCTGCTGGGAAAGGAACTTGATCTGAACCACAGCTAACTTGTCATCATGCTAAGCTTCATCCCTTAGGAATTAAATACAGCATCCTGATGGAAGAGTCTCAAAGTTTGGCAAGGGTTTTGCTGCAAACAGGCTGATCACCTGGAATCATAATTTTATAAAAGGAGAGCATTGTCACAACCAGATCAGAGGCCCTGGATATCATCAATAGATCAGATAAAATACCATTTTACCACATATGTTAAACCTTTATTTCAACTATGGCTACTCCATATGGAAGATTCAACTACTTTCCAAAATATTTATACATGGTTGTCAATTTACTTCCTGTCACCATTGGCCACTCATTACACTGGTGACCAATTAAATTCTCAAAGGTGCAACAGCCCAATGTATAGCAAAAATAATCAGTGACAACTATGGGTCACTTTCTTCAGAACACTGGAATACAAAACTAAAGCTGGGGCCAGCACTGTGGTGCAGCACGTTAAAGCACTGGCCTGAAGCGCAGGCATCCCACATGGGCACCGGTTCTAGTCCCGGCTGCTCCTCTTCCAATCCAGCTCTCTGCTATGGCCTGGGAAAGCAGTAGAAGATGGCCCAAGTCCTTGGGCCCTTGTACCCATGAGGGAGACCTGGAAGAAGCTCCTGGCTCCTGCCTTCGGATCGGCACAGTTTCGGCTGTTGCGGCTATCTGAGGAGTGAACCAGCAGATGGAAGAATCTCTCTCTGTCTCTACCTCTCTGTAACTCTGTCTTTCAAATAAATAAAATAAATCTTAAAAAAAAACTAAAGCTATATAGATACACACTTCAAGGCAATCAATCTTTGCCAGTTTACTTAATACACTACTAAATGCCCATAAAAATAAAAATAACTTATACATATATATGCTTTGTTTCAAACATTTACTTTGACATAATAATAAATATTTTAACAGGAGGAGAAATTTAAATCTGGTTTTTATGATATGCTTATTGGTTGACTCCCTCTACTAGATAAAAATACTTAGAACAGTTTTTATAAAACAGGTATACAATACATTATACAGTATTATAACTTATAAGCATGTTCACATGTATTATGTCATTTGATCATCACAGAAAACATGTGTGATATACAGGGCAAAGAACAGAACAAAGAAAATAAGGTCCATGCAAATTAAATCTGCTGCTGAAATCCACACAAATGTGTCACTGGAATAGAACCCACATGTTTTAGTTACTCTTCTACGTCACTTAAGAACATTTTGAAAGAAAAAACTGGTTATTTTAATGGGAAGAAATTTCCAGTTACATAATAAAAGCAGCATAATTTTCAAAAAATGTGTTGAAAACACACAAGATTAGATAGCTTGGTACACTTAAAAGATAATGATTTTTCTATAAACTTTTTTATTATTTTTATTTTTAATTAGGTTTTAACAAATTCAGAGTGGTTTATAGATACAATTCTAAGAATATCTATAAACATTTAATATACAAAGAAGGAAACATTTTAAACTCTGTATTTAAATGGATTTTAAGTGTTTCTTCAAAAGTAGTGTCTCTAGAAATACTATTTTGGAACTTTAACCATTATAATAAGCCTAACTTTTTGGTAAAGTCATCATTTACAATTTACAAACATTTTTATAGATAGGTAACTGATTATTGAATGTATGTATTCATTCTTTCCTACAAAAAATGGAAAAATATGAACCTGCAAATGATGTAAACACTCTTGCAGAAGTTTCAACTTGGTGCTATAGCATAGACCCTCAAAACCATTCACATTATGTTTATTTGGAATTCATCATAAATGAAATACTTAGGCAAGTATTTTCCTTCTCTCCTAATTTAAAAACACAGCAAACCAAGACACTCCTGAATTCAGACAGATATTTACTGTTTCTAGCTCATTGTTTGGTGAGAATATACATAATTTTCATTTCACTGGTAATATCGAAAACTCAGCTGTAAAGACCATGTTTTTTTGTTTCTTAATAAAAAAAAAAAAAAACACCGCACACCCAAACAGTCAATAAATATTTGCTGCAACAGTGAACGTGTAGGTATAGGCAACTTTGAAATAGCAGAAAGCTTGTGTTTCCCCCTATCTACCTCTACACAAGTTTGGTTTAGGTTCTTTTTTTTTTTTAATATTAAGACAAATATTCAACTGTTCTGAAATATACAAAATTCAACTAATTATGACCTGTGCTACTAGAACAACATAAACTTTAAAGTAAAGATAGTGTTATCACAGTGAAAGAGTACTAAAGAAAAAAAAAAACAACCTTGAATTCTATTTTTAAATCTTGTGTTAATTCATTTAGCAGCCAAACAACTTACTTAACATTGCAAGAACTGGGGTGTCTGAAGGCAGCACAGATAACTAAACACGGTTTATTACCCAGAGGGCTGAAGCATAAATAGCTACCCAGAACAGACACACTGAAATTTGTTTTTGGATGAAACTTACCAGTAAACACTAGTAAAAACACTAATTATGAATTTATCGATATCAATAAATCAGATACCCAACCACTGCTAGTCTGCTATAAAAGTAGCATGGAGAATGAGATATCCCAATGGCTCCTTATAAATATCATTCATGCTTGGAGCTATTGCTCCCCTCCATTCCATTCCACTCCACACGTGGGTTAATGGATTACTTTTGTTAAGCATTTGTTTTTCCACATTCTCTTCTTGATCAAAGTATCCACTGATATTTGTCTGGTTACAATATTTACTTCCTAATATTCCACTTTTGAACCAATTTGTATATTCCATAGCTTCATTCAAAATAGAATATATATTCGCTAAGGTTAATTTTCAGCAAGATTCGAAAAACCATCCTGTTTTCTTATTTCCAATTTGTTCCAAAGCTCACAATGTTTAAAAACTTAAATTCTTAGCTCTCATTATTTTCCTCCTCTGATTCTGTTCATATACTTTTAACAACTTAGACTCTAATTTGCCTACAGTGAAAATGTTCTTAAGACAACAACTGTGGCTCTATGGTTTAAATTCCCATTTGGGATGCCTGTAACCCGTATCAGAGTACCTGGCTTGGAACACTGGATTTGCTTCAGGTTCCAGCTTCCTATTAATATACACTCTGGAAGGCATCAGATGATAGCTCAAGTACTGGGCTCCCAACTTCACTCTAGCCCTGCCCCTGGCTGTTAGGAGACACTTGGGGAGTGAACCTCTGGGTGGAAGATCTCTCTAAGACACACCGTTACTCACTCACTCACTCTCTCTCTGCCTTTCAAGTAGATGGAAATAACTAAATATTTTTAAAAAGACAATGTTCTTCCTTTTCCCTTGGCTTATCTAATCCTTACTCATCATTAAAGATTTAGATTAAATATCACTTCCTCAGGGAAGCCTTCCCTATCCTCCCAAACTACATCTCTCTAATCTCCTAGATGTCTCCTTTAAGCACTAAGGATAATTAAAATAAATGTTTCCTTTATATCTACCTCCCTGTCTCCACGCGGATATGAAGCAAGCCATATATCTTTTTTAATTTTTTTTTCTAACACACATGAAACTATACACATTTATGGAGTAGCAGATCATGTCTCAATACGTGTTTACATTGTACAGTGTTTAACCAGGGTAAACACAGCTATATCCTCAAACATTTAACATTTATTTATGATAAATACACTCAAAATCTTTTCTTCTAACTTTTTAAATAGATACATAATACACTTACATTACATATAGTCACCCGTCATGCTCTAGAACCTCAGAACATCTTAATCCAATCTAACTACAACTTAGTAACTGTTAATCAAGCCTTTCCCCATCTTATCCTCTAATAACCACCAATTTAATTTAAACTTCCACGTTGTTATTAGATTCTCTATATGAGTATGATAATGAGATATTTGTCTTTCTGTGCTTGGCTTATTTCACTTGAAATAATGACCTCCAGATCTATCCATGTTGTTATAAATGACAGATTTCATCCTTCTTATGGCTCAGTAGTATTTCATTGTACATATGCACCAATTCTCTTTATCCACTCATCAGTGGATGGATATGTAGGTAGCTTCCATTTCTCAGCTATTGTGCATAGTGCAGCTACAAATATGGGAGTGCAAAAGCCTCTTCAACAGATGAATTTCATTCCCCTTGGATATATACTGAAAAGCTGGATTGCTGGATCACATAGTAGTTCTATTTGTAGTTTTTTTGGGGAAATTCCATATTGATTTCCACAATGACTTTACTACACCATACTTATTTACTGTTACATCTATTTGTACAACATTTGATAAAAATGAATATTCAATAAAATACAAAGCACATTCTTTTTCAATATATTTCATATTTATTTAGAAATAAGAATCATGCATAACACTTGCCTTCATACATTACTTAATAAGATCAACCTTAATTAAAAGGGCATTATAATTCATGTTTAGAAATGTTTGGATTTTTAATACTAAAACTAGAACCTCAGCTCTCAATTCTAATTTGGATAAAATATGTTCAATCATGAATTCAATCATAGTGTAGTTTCTCTAATTGATTAAAGAAGGGAAAAATCATCGCATTATACCAACTTTTCAGAGAAAATACAAATTTCTAATTATCTCAGAAAGATATTCTAAACAAAAGACAGAATAATCACAAAATATAAAATATAAATTAAGAAATTAAAAGGTAGAATGTAACTCAAATTAGATTTATAATTTAGAGTTAAGAATTAAACCTAAATATAAAGAAAAGATAGATCCTGTAAAATATCCACTATATATTAATGTTCAATTCAAATGCATCTGAGCTATACCTAAAAAACTAAAGATTATGTTATAAACCAGTCACTTGATTCTTTAAGGCTTTTGTTTTTTGGTTTTCAACTAAGAACATTTCTTTCAAAGCATGTTCATATAAAACCCATAATAGAACAAGCTAGGTTAGGCAAGTAGAATAAGGCTTGGGTAATTTTTGAATCCTTCATGTCACTATTTTGCACATTTTACTTCACTTCCTTTAAGTGATTAAAAGATAGATGATGCCACTTGTATTTATGTTAATCTGTCTCTATACTTTTGTACAATGTTATTGGAATCTCTCATTGTGATTTAAAGGGAATATATACTACCAGTAAAAAGACTTAGCTTTTTATTAAAATTAATAAGAATATAAGGGTAAACATAATTTTACCACTACTGAAATATCTAGTATTTTCATATATATATCAGAAGTTGACATTAGTAATATATTAGGGTTGATATACTATGATACAAACTGAAGCTACCAATAAAAATTTTAAAAGCATAATTTTCAATTTCAAAAATAAATTTGGAGTTAGTATATAGATCTTAGTTTTCAGGAATAAGAATTGAACATTTATATCTAGTATATGCACAACAACATATGTGACTGGCAACTGACCCTACATTAAACACTACACAACATAAAGCAACTTTCAAAAAATAAAATCAATATAATTCTACAGTCTTCTTGAAGTACAATTAAACCCTTTTGGAAGCCATACTTAGTAACAGAGATAATAAATAGTAAGTGTTTTAAGATGAGTTGACATACTTTGAATTTACTTTATAATTTCAAGCTTAACCCTCTACTAAATAAAGAATTCAACAAGCAGTTAGTAGAAAAACAACTGTTCCTCAAGAGTATAGACAAGGGCTCTAAATTATAATCAAATTTCAAAAAGTCAATATGTATGAGTAAAATTGACATTTTGAGTATAAGTATTTTTGAAGTGAAAGTATTTGAACATATTAGTGGGAAATGGGAATTTCTCTCTAATATGACAACCAACATAAGGTGATATTTCTGTCTAAGGATAACCAGGAGTCTTACATAGGAAAACTCTGTGGAAAACTCTGAGTTTTTAAACTGTTTAAAAACTTAAGATACTCAGAATTGGGCTGTAAAACAGAAAAATCCAAAGCTTAGAATGTGGTATTATCTTTGACAAAAGTAACAAATGCTGTGATAATAATTTTTAAAATAAATAAGTAAACAAGTTAATTCATGTCTGCAATAATGTATTCATTGACATTTTGAGATTTGATTATTGTGTATAGTCCTTGTCTACACTCCTGAGGAACAGTGGTTTTTCTACTTACTATTTGTTGAATTCTTTATTTAGCGGAGGGTTAAGCTTGAGATTATAAAGTTGAAAGTATCTCACTGTAAAAATTTAAAGAAAAATAAGAAAGGAAAGAGGAGGGAGTTATGGGGGCTAGGGTGGGAAGTATCATTGTGCTCTTAAAACTATATATACGAAATTAATGAGATCTGTTCCCTTTATTTAAATAAAAAATAAAATAATAAAGAATCTTGAGTAAAAGAGCAAAAAAATCTTCATTTCCTTATAAAATTGGTTTCATAAGCATGAGAAAAGTATACACAAATGTGTCATTAAATGAATGAACATTATTCTCCTTCATCTCATATTCCCATCTTCCCAGCCCTCAAAGTCTGAAAAACTGAAACTATTTATACACAGTTTAATGGAAATACATTGATTGCCCTTACAGCTGGAATACCTGATTCAAATCTTAATTCCTCCAATTTCACTATTTTTTGATGTCAGGTAAATCAATAAGTAAGGACAGCAAATATTTGATTTAATAAAAGAGATTTTTGACCTGAAACTTTGCATATGTAATAGTATATTTTCCATTTGCATTGACACCCTTTGATAGCAAAGACTCCAGGTCTAGTCACAGAAAAAGTCTATTTGCAAAACTTTAATTCATGAAGTGATCATTAGCTGAATTTACAACTTGTATCAGAAAAGTTATTCTCAATCATTTTAAAAAATCTCAATGGACTGGCAGAACAAAAGAAATTGTGTAGTCAGATCTACTAAAGGTATTTTATCCAATATCATTTCTATAAACTTGACATGAATATATTCAAAAGAAGAATATATTCAGTTAACTTTAAGAAGAATATGTCTTAACAAAAAGTTTTAGTAAATTTGATAAATGTGACCAATGGCTTGAAAAAGCTCAGTAGCACAGAAATCACTTACTAATGGTGTTTGACACATTCAATGCCTACCACACTGTAAGCTTCTGAAATATGTTTAGCTCAACTATAATAAATTAAAAGAGAAGTCTGATATCCATTTTACCTCAACTTGTTAAATACTAATTAAAATAAATTAACACGTCAGGCTTAAAATGAAAAGCTGACTAGATAGCTACAGTCTAAGGTAAGGACTTTCCTTAAAAAAAAAAAATAAACTATACAGCATTGGCATCTTTCTTTAAAAGGGGGGGGGGCAAAAAGGGAGCTCCAATCTATTGGTTCACTTGCCAAATGAGAGCACAGTAGAGAAAGATATGGGAACTTGGCATTTCAACTGACATCTCAACCACTGTGCCAAATGCCCACTCCTAAAATAAGGGCTGTTAGAGAGATAATAGACTTTTAAACTCATTTGTTACTAAATAAAAAGTATGGATTAAAAGTTTTCCACAGCAAACAAAATATGACCATCAGTCTCCTATCTGAATCATCTATAGTGGAAGTCTTATGGCTACAGACAGTTATTTGCCTTCCACAAATCAAAATACTGATTAACTGAAATGAATGTTTGTCATGAATTATGGCATGCTGTTTTCATCTGTTTTGTGCTGCCATAACAGAATACCCCAGACTGGTTAATTTAGAAAGAACAGAAATTTGTTAACAGTTCTAGAGGCTAGGAAGTCCACAATCAAGAGGCCCACAACTAGCAGGAACCTTTTTTCTGCAGCATTCCATGACAGAAGATAGAAGAGCAAGATAGGGCAAATTAGGGACAACAAAAGAGAGAGCTGACTTCACTTGTATAACAAGCCCATTTTCGTAATAACAAACCCACTCTCACAGTAGCAACATTAATCCATTAATGAGAACAGAACCCCTATGACCTAATCACCTCATAGAAGTCCCGCCTCTGTTGCCTGAAGAGTTCCTACACTGTTGCACTGGGGATCAACCTTCTAACACATGAACTTTGAGGGACACATTCAAACCACAGTAGTTATAGTTCATTTAATCTTCACTTTAAACTTGATGCTTATACTACCTTTGTGTTGGTTATGGGCATTGTTTAAAATTGTGTTGATAAAAATTCATTTAAACATAAGTATCCACATTCCTGCTTCAATAAATACATTCTAAGGAACAAAAGATATTGAAGAATTCCCAAAGTCATCATTATAAATAACAATTATCACTGTACCTCACTGCAGAATGGGAGGAGTACTGGAGCAAGATAAGATCTAGGCAGAATCTTCATTCATCCCATTGCCTAATCTCATAATTGAGACACAATGGAATCCAAATATCATTTGCTTTATTAAAGTTATATATCAATTGCTATCTCAATTAACATTTGCAAATGTAGAAAATCAATATGTTTGAAAATAATTCCAAGTTTTGTATTCCTGAGTATGAAGCCATTTTTATGATTAGAAAAATAAGGCATAATAATAGCTTGTACTGACCCCAAACAATTCTTACAGAGGCAGTCACTATGAGATGAAAATCTGGAATAAACAGTAGCTTCTACTTTTTCCCTTTCTATTTTTTCCTTGAAATTAAGATTCATTGAAAGCAAAATGGTCAGGAAGTGAAAAAGCAGGATGTACTCTAGCATCTTTAAGTATCTAGAAGCAATATCACATAATGTTCAGGGAAATGGACCCTTGAGTCAAATTATAAAGGTTAGATCCAATTAACTAGCTAAATAATCTTGGGAAAATCACTTTACTTCTCTGTGCCTCAGTTTAGACTTCTATAAAATAGAATAAAGGCACTACTTCATTGCATGTTGTAATAAGTGGATTAGGACATCTAAATCATTTAGACCAATGTTTGACACATAGTAAGGTTTGTTCAATAAAAGTTAGCTATTACTGTTATTATATAACTAAGTAACCAATCTCTGGACTATAGCTATAATAAATATGAATATAAATGCTTTCTTAGATATGAGATCACTATGATATAAATATGTCATGTTATGACAGTCAATACTATACATTTCTGATCACACGGGATTTACTATGTAGTGTACCAAGAGGATCTTACTGAAATAACTGCAGTAGGATCCTAAGGATGAAAATACTTCAAGGTCTCCACAAATAATATTTTTACTGTTTTTTACTGGAAGAACAGAAGTGGAAATAAATGAAAAAAATGTCATATGAGTCCCTTTGGTGTCACATTAAAGAAAAAGGGTTTTTTTTTTCTGATCTTTCTTCCACATTTTCTTGAGAGACTATTTGGTATTTGCAGAGGCACTAAAAGGTTATTGAACTATTAAGCAATATAAAGTTCATGTATTCTTTTGAACAACTTCTATTCTAAGAGAACAGAAGTAGTATTGGTCCATTTATTCACAGAGAGTTTGTGAAATTTTTTATCATGTAATTTTTTTTCAATTAAATGTATTCTAAAAGTCTAGCAACTTCACCATTTATGAGGAAAGAATTTTACTAGGTTTCTCCTACTCTTAAAACATGACAGGTGAGTACACAAGTCAATGTATAAATTAGGGTAGGCATCAAAAAAGTAAAAATATAGTTAAATCAATCATGAAAACATGGTATGACTAAATCCTGGCCTACACAAATAGTATGCATCCTATGAGAAAGAAGTACCTCAACCCAGCTGAGTAAACCTTGAAAATAATGCTCATGCGTCACATACCAGCTTCAAAGAATCAAAGTTATTTTTAAAATGCTTGGGAAGTACATCACATAAAACCAGAAACTCATTGTCCCAAAGTTATAATTATATTGGATAATGTTCTAGATATTACTTCTGATGGTCACAGAACAACAACTGGCAGTTTTGATGGTATTTAATGCAGCAAAGGTTTAGGATATCATTCTCTCTGACTTTACTTTGATCCTCTAATAGAAAAAACCATCCCACTCTTGTCACTATCATTTATCACTTAAGAATCTCTCAGCCAAGAGGCTTATGCCCTTTATGATTCCCTTCAAATCGGCAGACTAAAGTAAAGGCATTTTATTACAACCCTCCTCAATGCCCTACCTCCCTCTCCCAAAAAATTATCAGCAATGCAGACATGAAAATTACTTTAATAGCTTCATGTTGACTAATTTTCAGCAGTCAATTCACCTATAACAATCTGAGCATGCATCAAATTTCCAAGCAGTTCAAACCTTGTATCTATTTATTCAACAAAAACATTTATCATTGCTTCCTGGAGAACATGCACATTGCTAGGCATTGTGCAAATAAAGATGTAGAATATATGTCCTCAAGATGTCCATGAGCTAGAGCTTCAGGTAAAATAGCTTAGACTGATAAGGGAAAGGAACAAAAGAGTACAATAGAAATAATAATAATAAATTCCTATATGACCACTTACAACTTATTTTAAAAGCCTATGGGGATCTGCATAGCAAAGCATTGATACTGTATTTCTCTTCATGAACTACTAACTTGGTTAATATTTCATGTCAAGAGAAGGGGATAATGCTCACTAACACAAACCATATATCTTTAAAAGTAATATAAGATCACATCAACAAAGTAAATGAGACACTTCAAGTTACCTAATTTAGTGCAATCTATCAACATCACTTCTAAAAAGTGACCTTCGGTCACTCATAAAATGAATAAAACAATAATAACCAAGTGACTATCATTCACTGAGCATCTAATAAATGCCAGGCACTAAGCTAAAGAGTTTTATTCTTATCATATCTTTTTTAAAGATTCATTTATTTATTTGAAAGGCAGAGTTACAGAGAGAGAGAAGTAGGGACAGAGAGATCTTCCTTCCTCTGGCTCAGCCCCTAAATGGATACATAAGCTAGGACTGGGCCAGGAGCCAGGAGCCTCCTCCAGGCTTCCCACATGGGCGCAGGGGCCCAAGGACCTAGGCCATCCTCCACCATCTTCAAAGGTACACCAGCAGGGATCTGGATTAGAAGTGGAGCAGCTAAGACTTGAACTGATGCTCTTATGGGATGCCAGTACTGCAGGCCACAACTTTAACAGGCTGCACCACAGCACTGGCCTCATGTCTTAACCCTAAAGGAACTTATGTATTACAATGTTGTCTTCTACTTTAGAAAATAAAGAAATTAAGGGTCTGTCAATCACTAACTTGCTTATGGTCACACAGCTATTAAGTAATAGAACCAAAATTGGAATATAGCGCTGTCAGGTTCCAAAGTTCATGCACATTTCCATTATACTTCATTGCTTTGTCAACATGCCTCCACTTGGTACCCTTTAAGGCAGACACTGCAAATCAGGGCACCTTGGGTTATCAATTACTTTCTTGTTTAATTGATGTAAAAACACACCCTGCAAAAACTTCTTCCTTAGTTATGCTTAGTTCTGCTTTTTGGGCCAACACAGAACAAGTCTAAATCTTTGACACCACTCTTTCAGTATCTGGAGTATCTCTAAGGATAGTCCTCCAAGTTTTTCCTTATAGTTTGCCTTTTAACTCAGAAAGGCAGCAGCAAAAGATGAGGGGTATAAGGGTGATAATGAGGATAAAAGAGTAGCAGCAATTGGAATGACAATAATAAGGGACAATGTCAAAAGAAATGATGTGTCTTAGCCAGGAAATCCTCTCAAGAAAGACTTATTAACATAGTTATTGATTCTACTAGACCCAAATGTTCCAATACACACAGTGACTGTACCACCAAAATAGAAACTATGTAGAACTCAAGTTTGGCACACCAAAAGCAATTATGACTTCATACAGAAATTATACTGTACTTTGAAACATAGGGCCAAAATCTCTGTCAGATTCCTTTTTCAAAAAATTGTCTTTCATAGGGCCAGCACTGTAGTGTAGAAGGTTGAGCCTCTGCCTGCAGTGCTGGCATCCCAGTACTCCTGGGAAAAAGCAGCAGAAGATGGTCCAAGTGTTTGGGCCCCTACCCCAACTTGGGAGACGTGGATGAAGCTCCCGGCTCCTGGCTTGGGCCTGGCCCAGCCCTGTCCATTGTGGCCACTTGGGTAGTAAACCAGCAGATGGAAGAACTCTTCTGTCTCTCTCTCTCTCTCTAACTCTGCCTTTCAAATAAATAAATCTTTTTTAAAAATTGTCTTTTACATAAAAAATCAGACTTTTTAAAAAGGATTCATTAATCTTGAAATCAGAGTTACAGTGTAGGGGGTAGGGAGAGAAAGAGAGAGAGAGAGTGATTTTCCATCTGCTGATTCTCTCTGCAGATGGCACAGTGACCAGCATTGGGCCAGGCCAAAGCCAGGAGTCAGGAGCCAAGAGCTTCATCTAAGTCTCCCATATGGGTGGCAGGGACCCAAGCACTTGGGCCATCTTCTGCTTTGCCCAGGCCATTAGAAGGGAGCTGGGTTAGAAATGGAACAGCCAGGGCATGAACTGGCACCCATGTGGGATACTGGCATAACAGGTGGCAGCTTTAACCCACTGTACCACCATGCCAGCCCCATAAAAGTTCAGACTTTATAAAGCACTATTAAGGAACACTAAATATCTAAATAGAAAATATTTGCACTATTAACTCATTCAGCCTGAAGATCTTACAGTTTTCTATGCAAATTATAATACTCAAGATATGCATATTTTATCATTGCTTGCTTTGTTGCACATGTGAAATGAAAAACTGGACTAAGTGAATAGGAGTAAAATCAGATTAATGTATACATTTTCTTTAAAGTTTAATTCTAGGGGCCAGCATTGTGGCATAGAGGGTAAAGCCACCACCTGTGTCACCTGTATCCTATACGGGCATCAATTCATGTCTGGCCTCTCCACTTACGATCCAGCTCCCTGCTATATACTGGGAAAATGGCAGAGGATTGCTCAAGTGCTTGGGCCCCTGAACCCACAAAGGAGACCCAGAGGAAGCTCCTGAATCCTGGTTTTGGCCTGGCCCATTATGGCCATCTGGGAAGTGATCAATTCTCAAAAATATATTTGGTGCTACTGGGGAGACACAAAGAAATGCACTGCTTGAAATAAATCACTTTTTCTTTCCATTACTGTGAAAAGACTATAAATGCTGCTCTTGTTTTAATTTGTAGTTTCTAAGAACAGAAATTAGAAAGATTACAAAAATGAAAGGTAAAATATAAAAATATTCTTGCCATATTAAGATCTGTGTTAAGAAATCCCCTGAATGAAATTCAGCCCAAATAACTGTAAATGTACAGTTGTCCTACTTCTCTACATGGAATAATTGTTTGTTGATCAGGCTTAACAGAGACAGAAACAGTGAGAGCTCACCAAGATGCTGATGTCCTTTAATGTATTGATAGTGTGGTCTTTTCACTAATAGGTAATCTTTGTTTTAGCTAATAGGATTAATGTTATTTTAATCCAGTAGTCAATTTAGTGCATATGTAAAAAATAATCAGTGTTTATTTGCATAGAGTTGAAAAGCTAAGTCTCTTTGATGATGCTAACTCATCACCTAATGAACAATACCTGCAAAGAAGGGCAAGCCATGTTAGACAGCCATCATTTCCATTTGCAGAAAAAAAATGCAGTGCTACCTTCACATATTCACAGCATTTTCTAGCTTAAAAATCCAGAAGAAAAATGAGAAATTTACGACAGAAAGACAAAAATCTTTTTGTAAGGACAGGTTTTTGCCACTAAAAATGTTTAATGATTAACTGCCTCCAAGATAAGTGGGACCAGCCCATATGTAAAACCAGATTAATGACAGGCTAAGAAGAAATGTGTTTTCCTTGCCAAAGTGTTTTTAAAATAAATCTTAAGACATTACTTTTCATGTTTCATAGCCATAACTAAATTATATGGAGAATGTTAAAGCTTACTAGCTTTGAAGAACTTTTGCTTGTATAATGAAGAGTATAGTCGATGTTTTCAGCAAATAGGAGTTCAGAGAGGGTTAGTATATTGCTGAGAAATAGCATTGCCTCTGCAATATGCTAAATATCCTGAAAAATCTGTGTCAACATAAATTTCCTAAACTTATTGGGGTTTACTGTTATCCATATGAAATCAAGCTGTCACTGTACACTATAATAGGTTAGGGAATTTTTGATTGACAAAAACAATTAGGCATTTAGAGCTTCAGCTGTTACATATATAAGTCAATGAAAAATTTACTGTTTACATTGAGAAATGGGATTTATTTATTTATTTATTTGAAAGGCAGAGCAACAGAGAGGTAGAGACAGAGATCTTCCATCTGCTAGCTCACTCCCTATATGGCAGTAACAGTCTGGCGCTGGACAGGCTGTAGTCAGGAACCAGGAACCCCATTTTGATCTCTCACATGGGTGGCAAGATCATAAATACTTGAGTCATCTTCCACTACCTTTCCAGGAGCATTAGAGGAATATGGATTGGAACCTGGATTAGAAGCAAGGCAGCTGAGATTCAAACTGGTACCCCAATATGGGTTGCCAGTGTCAGAAGCAGTAACTTAACATGCTATGCCACAAGGCTGGCCCCAGGGTTTATTTTTATATTATCTCCTTCCAGCCGAAGCTAAATCAAAAAGTTGACTTTTTCAAAAAATAAGAGAGGGGGGCAGTGCTGTGATGTAGCGGGTGAAGCTGCTGCTTGCAGTGACAGCATCCCATATGGGTGCCAGTTCTAGTCCTGGTTGCTCCACTTCTGATTTGGCTCTCTACTATGGCCTGGGAAAGCAGTGGAAGATGGCCCAAGTCCTACCCGTTGGGGAGGCCTGGAGGAGGCTCCTGGCTCCTGGCTTCATATCAGCACAGCTCTGGCCATTGGGGCCATCTGGGGATTGAACCAGCGGATGGAAGACCCCTCTCCCGCTCCCTCTCCCCTCCCGCCCCTCTCTCTGCCTCTGCCTCTGCCTCTCTGTAACTCTGCCTTTCAAATAAAAGAAATAAATCTTAAAAAAAAATGAAAAGTTAAAAATAGATGACAAACTATACTAAGAATATTAATATCATTTAAAAGTTGTGATAATGACTATTGCCTTCAAATTATAAATGTATACAAGTTTCGTTAATGAAAAATAAGCCACTGTACCTATATAAACCTTATGCATTTAATTGAAAAGATGTAACTGGTTGATAGCAGTTTAAATGGTTAAGTATGTTTTCATTTCTCATGTATAGTATGAATGTGGATTTTGTGTGCCAACTCATAGAGCAGTTTTGAAATTCATCTTTGAACTACTTATGAAATGTGTTTGCTATTAAAATTAATGGAATAACAAAAAAAGAATACATAAATTACTGATGGGCATATCTGAAAGGGTATGTGCTTTGGTGGAATCGAGAAAATATGTAGTCAGATGTTATCCCGTCACTTATTTATTTTGTAATTTAATCAGTGATTTAGCCTCTTCAAGCCTCATTTTACAAATCTCTGGTAACGTACTTCAGAGGACAGTGTGAGGATTTCATAAATTGTGCCACTGAATTAATGGTAGTTTTCCACACCTTTTCAAATGCCCTCAAGTATACTTGTGAAGCCCCTTCTTTTTGACAAATCATTGGTATGCTAATTACTCTAACTTTCCATACAGTCCATCAAACAAGTTTCCTATGGTCCTCTGTTAGGCAATGCTGTTAGTCTACTTTGGATTACAGTATTTATTTCAAAGTCCTGAAATTTTGACTTTTTACTAATTTAGAAGAGTCCTTCTACAGTCATATTTTATTAACTCACATTTCACACAGGTACATGACCAGTAACAACCTTTCCAAAGTTTACTGTCCAGCAACATAGGAAAATGGAAGCACAAGCAACACAATCAAACTAGCGCAACTGGGGAAGGGGAATCTGAAAGGGACAACCTTATCACAAAAACACAGGCCCTGGAATGAATCTGGGCCTCATTTCCTCATGGGCAAAGTCAACATTCCAAAAAATATAGTGATTTTCAGTGGATAAAGTAAATTCTTCCATCCCAGCGGGGATCATATGTGATGAATGCATTTCCCCTTCCAAATTTCAGAAGATACCTCCTCTCAACTGGATTTATATATAATGCCTTATCATACAGGAATGCCTTAGTTTGTGAGCCACTAGCATTATTAACAGTGTGCCTAATCATAAGGAATACAAGTTTGGAAAATAAGAATCTAGATTGGCACTGTCCAATATGGTGGCCACTAGTCATACACAGCAACTGATAAAGTGAAATCGGGCTAGTTGTTATTGAAATTACTATAACATATACACCAGATTTTGAGCAGTTAGTAGCAAAAAGGAAGAATGTAATGTATCTCATTAATAATTTTCTTTGATTACATATTGAAATGATAATACACTGGATATATAGAATTAAATAAAATATACTAATATTAAAATGAATTTAAACTTTCTTTTTACTTCTTAAATATGGCTTCTAGAAAAAATTAAAATTGCACATGTGGCTCACACTATATTTCTTCCAGACTGCTCTGCTCTAGATGAAATTTTTACATTCCTTCTGGTACAATAATTCTATGCTATCAAGATTTCACTGTTAAAAGTAAAGCATAACAAGTTCTTTCTTACATCTTTGTAGCAAATACTACAAAAAAACTGAAAAAAATTCCAAACATAAAAGACTGACACTAAATGCCAAACTGACATTAAATACCATGAAATACAAAAGAACACTATAAGCATCAACATTAATTCTAAGAAAATGAAATTGAAGTTTATTACTTAAAAGCATTCATACTGACAGCAGAAATGAAAAGTTCGTGCCTATAATATAAAATATTCTTTTCCTTCTATTAAACTCTTAAATTAATGTTGAACATAATTTGACAAAAATTAGGTATTTAATAGTTTTAGGAATTTAATTATTTTAGAAACCAATCATCAGCAGAGAAAAAAATTAAATCTCGTTAAATTAAAAATGACAACATACCATTTTTCTAAGAAGTAATTAAGCCTTAGTTGGCTATTTAACATAGTCAGAGAGATTCCCCATAATATTTCATTTCCACAATACAGGCAGGACTTTTAGTTATAGGAGGTAAGAGGAATAGACTTTATTATACATTATGACTGAAAGATGAATGCCTTAGAAAGAGGATATGCGCAAAGAGAGACATTCAAGTACAAAGTGGGGAGTGGAGTAAGCATTTAAGGAAATGACACTTTTAAAACTCTCTTACCATGAATAAAAGCTTAAGTCTTGGAGTCAGCTAGACTTGGTTTAAATATAGTCTGCCTGACTCCAAACCCCACGGTTTTAAGCACTTGATGTATCTCCAAATATGTAATTATAAATTTATACGCACACACACGTGCAGAAAATCTTTACCCATTAGCCAAACTTCTTGAACGAGTCATTTAAAGCTACTTTCTTACAACATACTCCTAAGCATATATGTGCCAAGATGTATTTATCTACATCATTTTTGCCCTGCTAACATTTTTTTCTCATAAACTATTTCCATATAATTTATCCATAACACTTCTCCTATATTAGTATATCTTGGAAAATCTGATACTATATGAGGGCACCCCAAAAGGTTTGTGAAAAAGTGTAATTAAAGAGAAGTTTATTTGAATACAAAAGAAATCTGAGATCCACAGATAGTTTTCTATTTGTATTGTCCATACATTTTTTGAAGACCCTTCATTTGTGTTCATTTCAAGATATTTTTGCACCAAAACAAATTTAGCTTTAAATTCCATTTTTACAAAATTCATTTAAAAATTGGGAGAGAAAAAGAGAGAGACTGACCGCAGGCTCTCATCTACTTGTTCACTCGCCAAATGCCTGCAATAGACAGGGCTGGGTTAGGTTGAAGGCAGGAGCTGAATCAGGGTCTGCCACATAGGGTGGATGGCAGGGATTCAATCACTGGAGTCACTACTGTGTCACAAGGTTTGCATTAGCAGGAAGCTGGATTGGGAGGGGAGCAAGGACTGGAACCTATGCATTCCAGTATGAGGTGCAGGTGTCCTGAGATACATCTTAACTGCTAGGTCAAACACCTGCTTCCATCTTCCACAAACTTTCTAAAATACTTTTGAAGATGTACTGTGGAATTTGAGGGCTTTTCTCTTTCCAATTAACAAATGAAAATTATATTCGGCCATGAAAATCCAAATATAGCTAAAAATTTGATGATAAACATTAGAATCCAAATTTTCTTGCAGGAGAACTATCTTCTCTGATAGCACATTTAAATACTGACTTAAGGAAATTCATTATAATTCTGCATAGGCTTAGCGCCAATATTAGAAACATGCCTCTAGGCTCATTTATACAAGAATTTCTTATTCAGCATCTCAGCTGCACAGGTTTCCATACAGAAATGAGCAGGTAAAAACGGTTAGAGCTTCATAATGAGTCAACATTAACATAATTACTTTCCATTTCATCTATTACCGTACACTGTTTGACTCTCTCATTTCTTTTCATTTCAATCATTCCTTTAGAACACCCACAAGGCCCTGTTAAAGAAATGAGACTTTAGAGGCTGTGCTACAGAAACTGAGGTGAGCTAAATAGTTTTGTAATTTTCCCTTAGAAATGATCAAATGTTCTACACTAACACAAGCGGTGTAATTCTGTATTCTAATTCAATATTTCTTTACATCTCTTAAAACAATGCATACAATTCGATAATGATATCAAATGGTATACTTTGGCATCCAAAAATGTGACTATAAAATAACTATCCTGTTTTGTTTCTTAACAAACAGAACTTAATCTTCTCAATATGCATTGTCTATCAAAGTTATGTCAGAGGCTATATGCTTACTATAATTACACTGCCACTGCTGAAAACATTTTTGAACATCGCTTTGTAGGAATTACTTATAAGGACATTTTGGCTAGAATGGCTCTATCCTTATACCAAAGAAACCTTCTTGAACTTCTTTAAAATGAAATTAATCAAATGACCAATATTGCAAGTTGAGAAAAATAAAGGCATCATACAAAATAATATTTTGCAGTGATTTTGTTTTCTATTCTTTAATGAGTAAAAAGAATTGGTCTAGGTCTGACTGATTCCTTAGCCTATGAGAGGAAGGAAAAATAGTCATTAATTATATTCATAAAATTATGCAAAATCCAAGGCTGTTTTACTAATAAACTAGAATATAACTAGCTATATAATTATATGGAAATCAATATGCCTTTGAGAACAGTCATTTATCAGGAGAAAATTCATTCCATAACCAAACAGTATTTTATGAGTACCTTAAACTCTAGATAACAAAGGTTCTCTAAATCAGTACATACATTATATAATCCTTTGTTTAAGGCAAGGACTTGGAATGCGAAATCCTGCCCAGCTATCAAAGCCCTTTCATCATTAACCACAGCGATAAAATTGCAAAAACTAGGCTAATCAGTTGTGATTCTCAGACACAACACTCCCATGGTACAATAAAAAAATTTTTACAGTTAATTAGACAGTTGTATTTGTTAACTAAATGGTATTCTTTCTTCAATAAAGGCAAATAATAATTTTTAAAAATCTTTTAGACATAAAATTCAAAGTAAAATCTGTTAAGATAATATACTTTCAAAACACAAATTTATAAATTTAGAAAGATTTTCCTTCAGATTTAGCATTAGGCTGATGGGGTAGGGAAAGATGAAGGGACACTGCAAAATGTCACTGGCTTCCTCTCTTTAGAAAACTCATCTTTTCAATTGTTTTATTTATATAAGGTGAACAACTTTCTTGTAGTTCATATGTACAGATTTTATAATTTTAAACATAAATATTTAATATCAATATTTTAAAATATATTACAAAGAACAATTAGGGATTACAGAAAAATTTCCTCCAAATTTTCTCAGTCTTTTCTGTACATAAATCTTTAATACTACTTTGTGGATGATTCAGTAAATTTTTTATTTCAAAATACTTTCAATTTATCCTTCTGCATACTCGAAAGCTGAACCTATCCCTCTATACAGAACTTCCCATATTTGAGTCTCCCCTCCCAGAATGTACACATTACAAAGAAATGCCCAAAAAAAGGTAAATAACATGGGAACTAACTAAATATAAATATATATATAAGTCGTTGCAAATAACAAAAATCTAATCAGAAGTGTTTTTTACCTAAAATTAATATTTTCCCCATTGGTTACAAATCATACACAAGTGTATATTCATATTTGCCTCAAAATTTTGGCAAGCATGAAAGAACATTATCTTGTCATTTTTCCCTTAAAATCATTTTATATCTTACTTTTCAAGAAGCAGTATGAAAACTAAAAATTACTAACTTTGGAAAAACCATGGAATGAATGGCCAACAGCAACTTTAAGCAATCATGAAAGAATGGACTTTTTCAAGGGACATTTTCTGGTTTTTAGCAATATTTGAAAGTCTCCAAATGTGTAACTAATATTTATTCTAAAGGCGATTATCCTATACACGTCATGTTTCTATTCAAGAGCAAAGTGATAAAAATCTTCATTGTCTGCTCTTACTGACTTAGTACTTAACTACTCAGAACACTTTGTTATTAGCAAGCTTGGGAGTTTTTACATTTTTACGGTATAATCCCTCTACCAGATAGTTTACAAAGAACTTCAGTATTGACATCGGTCCTTCAGAAAATTCTCTGTACTTCTCTATCTGGAAAATAACCTATTTATTCTTACTCTGTTTTCTCGTGGCGAAATCAGTTTTCTTATTCATATTATATATAATATAACCACTCCATATTGACTCAATTGTAATGGAATTCGCTATGGCACTTTGTCAAACATATGTGAGGGGCAGTGCGAGGCAGTTTGTTTTTTTGTTACAAAAGTTAATACATGTGCATGCTGAAAAATCAAATAGTACATAAATGTATAATGTAAAAAATCATATATTATATTTCCCAGAGCAAACCACTATTAAGTTTTTCCCAAATCATTCCATATATTTTTAAAACTATAAATCCAAGTACATACACATACATATCTGTAAAACAGGCTCTTACTAAATACCTATTCTCAATTATTGCATTCTCAATAATAGGTGCCACTCATCAATATTTCTAGTTCTCAGAGGGACACACGACTGTTAACTGTGATTTTGACTTATTTTGCCCAATGAAAAATAAAAATATGTGAAAGATAGTGCTTCCAAGTGCAAGTATTCTTTTTTTTTTTTTTTTTTTTTGACAGGCAGAGTGGACAGTGAGAGAAACAAGAGAAAGGTCTTCCTTTGCCGTTGGTTCAGCCTTCAAATGGCTGCCCTCCCAACTGAAAACCATCCCATCTCCCACTCCCTCTCACATCCCATTCTTCATTAAGATTCAATTTTAATTATCTTTATATACAGAAGATCAACTTAGTATATACTAAGTAAAGATTTCAACAGATTGCACCCACACAGACACACAAAGTATAAAGTGCTGCTTGAATACTAGGACAAATGGACTTCTATAACAAGAAATAGATCTTATTCCAGTTTTGTGTTTTAGCATAATTTCTGACTCATATAAATTGGGCCAATAAAGACCCATTTAAGTAGGCAGGCACAGTGGGTTAAGCTAAGGCATCACTTGTGACACCCGAATTCCATATCGGTGTTTGGTTTGAGTCCTGGGTACTCTGATTTTAATCCAGTTCCCTGCTAATGTTCCTGGAAAACACCAAATGGTGGCTCAATTATTTGTCCTTGACACTTATGGGAAAACATGGATGGAGTCCCTGGCTCCTGGCTTCAGTTTGGCCAAGTCCTGACTGCTGCAGACATTTGGGAAGTGAATCAGTGGAGGAAAGCGCGTATTTATCTCCCTCTCCCTCTTCCTCTCCCTCTCCCCATCTCCCCATCTCCCCCTCTTTCAAATAAAAAAATCTTTAACAAGGTAATCAGTTTATATAAAAATTTTGAGTTTTTCAAAACAAAAAATTTATCTGATCATAAAAGCATGTAATGCTGGTATGAGAGGAAAAAGCTTATTTAGTTGTATATAAATAAACACTTCCTGAAGATTATGTTTCACTGCATGAGACACACCTAAGCAGAGAATTGTGTGCCTAATACGCATTTGCTAATATGCATCATGATGTGATTTGTGGTACATGTTCAATTCAAACCTTTACATAAATAATTAAGGCATTAAATCATATGGTTCATAAGTCCAGTTGTTTATATATCCATATGAACTGACTTTTTTTCTGTTTGTTTTTCTTTTTTAAAAATTTCATTTAAGTTATACAAGTTTCATGTATTTCACATAAACAAATTTAGGAACACAGTGATACTCTCACCCCCCAGTCTCCCTCCTGCCCACCCTCCAACATTTTCTCCTCCTCCTCCCTCTCACATTCCCAATCTTAATTTTTACAAAGATCTATTTTCAGTTTACTTAATGATCATACAGTTAATCCTATGCTAAGTATAGAGTTCAAGAAAAAGTATGAAGAAAAAAACACTGTTCCTCAATGGAAGAGACAAGAGCTATAAACAATCATCAAATCTTAAAATATCTATTTCACTTCAATACATTACATTTCAGGTACTCTATTAGTTACCTGAGATCAGGGGAAACATATGAAATATATCTTTTTTGAGACTGGCTTATTTCACTAAGTATAATGGTTTCCAATTGCATCCATCTTGTTGCAAAAGACAAGATTTCATTTTTTTTTACAGCTAAGTAGTACTCCATAGTGTATATATACCATGATTTCTTTTATTTATTTAATTTTCCCAGAGAAACCTTTTATTTAATGAATACAAATTTCATACGTACAACTTAGGAATATAGTTATTCTTCCCACCACAATTTCATTATCCAGGCAACAGTTGATGGACATCTGGGTTAATTCCATATCTTAGTTATTGTAAATTGTGCTGCAATGAACATAGAGGTACAGATAACTCTTTGATATGCTGATTTACTTTGGTTTGTGTAAATTCCCAGGAGTGGGATAGCTGGATCATATGGTAGGTCTATATTCAGATTTTAGAGGTATCTCCATACTGTCTTCTACAGTTAAATATTTCATAAGATTGGTCTTTTAAGAAAATAAAAAACACTGTGATGAAACAGCATTCCAATGAACATCTGTGGGAAAATTAAACTAGTATATTTATCCATTAAAACTATACATGATGTTATCATCTCTTTCTGAATACATTATCAACAGCTGACATTATGAAGCAGTTGTTTGTTTGTAAGTGCTTATTGCCATGGGTTTGGACAGTGGGACTCCTACTTGTAATACAAAGAGCAGATGGGAAGATGTTACCAACTAGCAGATTTCTTTTTCTTTTACTCTTCACATCTGTACCAAAGCATTTTATTTCTAATAATTTGATAATATAGGGACATATAATTTCTCCCATGTGTGCTCTTCAACTTTGAATGTCTGATACTCAGTTAAATTTCATCTGTTTGTTATTTTTTCCCTTACATGGCATTATTTTTAGCTTCCCAGCCTATTTGCACAAAGCCTGGCTACATTCTATTTCTAAGTGTTAACTCTGATTACATCGCTTATCAATATAGACTATTCAAATATAAAACCCTATAAAGGTGGTCAAAATAAAAACCACATATGATGCTCTGTATAAAATTGTATATCAGATACGACAAAACAGAGAACAGGTTATGTAGGGAAAGATAAAGGTATTTACACATGTATTTTTTGTTTGCTTTTAATTAAAGCAATAGGATATATAACATATTTATCTTTTTAATACTTGAAAGTAGGGGCCCGCACTGTGGTGTTAACAGGTTAAGCCACTGCATGCAGCACTGGTATTCCATTTGGGTGCCGCTCAAGTACTGGTCACTCCACTCCCATCCAGCTCCCTGCTCATCAGCCTGGGAAAGCAATGGAGGTCAGACCAAGTGCTTGGATCCCTGCACCCACATGGTAGACCCAGATGAAGCTCCTGGCTCCTGGCTTCAGCCTGGCCCAGTCCCAGCCATTGCAGCTATTTGGGGAGTGAACCAGCAAATAGAAGATCTCTATCTGTCTCCCTCTGTCTCCCTCTTTCTCTCTCTGTAACTCTGCCTTCCAAATAAATAAAATCTTTAAAAAAAAAAAAAAACCTTAAGGGGCCGGCGCTGTGGCGCAGTAGGTTAATCCTCCGCCTTAGGTATCTGCATCCCATAGGGGTGCCGGTTCTAGTCCTGGCTGCTCCTCTTCCAATCAAGCTCTCTGCTATGGGCTGGGAAAGCAGTAGAAGATGGCTGAAGTCCTTGGGCCCCTGCTCCTGTGTCGGAGACCAGAAGAAGCTCCTGGCTCCTGGCTTCAGATTGGCGCAGCTTTGGCCGTTGCTGTCATTTGGGGAGTGAACCAGCAGACAGAAGACCTTTCTCTCTGTCTCTCCCTCTCACTGTCTGTAACTCTACCTCTCAAATAAATAAAATCTTTTAAAAAATACTTAAAAGTAATGTTACGTAAAAGAATAGCTATGGCTTTAATTACCTCCTTCCCTTGCACCAATGAAAAGTAGAAAAAATAATTTTCCTCTATTATAAACAAAATATGGTTTAAGTAATAGGTCCTCTTGCCAAACTCAAAGTTGTTAAACAAGGCAGAGTTCATTAATTATATCAATAATTGCTACACAGTAAACAATTAGAGGTAATAAAGATAATGCAGGGGTTAGCACCATGGCTCACTTGGTTAATCCTCCGCCTGCGGTGCTGACATCCCTTATGGGCGCTGGTTCTGGTCCTGGTTGCTCCTCTTCCCGTCCAGCTCCCTGCTGTGGCCCGGGAGGGCAGTGGAGGATGGCCCAAGTGCTTGGGCCCTGCACCCACATGGAAGACTGGGAAGAAGCACCTGGCTCCTGGCTCCTGGCTCCGGATCGGAGCAGCTCTGGTCGTAGCAGCCATTTGGGGAGTGAACCAACAGAAGGAAGACCTTTCTCTCTCTCTCTCTCTCTCTCTCTCTCTCTCTCTAACTCTACTTGTCAAATAAATAAATAAATAAATAATAAAGATAATGCAATCTAATTCCTTCTTCCTTATCAGTTTTCCGTTTGTCTTATTCCAAAGATAAAACAAGTTCATTGTTAGAAATCTGGAAAATATAGTTCACAGAAAAGAATATAAAAATCATCATAATTTTTCATAAACACACCCACAGAACTGTTAATTTTTACCACAGTCAGGCTTTTTTCCTATGTATAATATATTATTAAAAAGAATTGAGGTCATACTATATGGCATATATACATTTACTTGTCTGGTTTTTTTTTTTTAAGATGTATTTATTTATTTGAAAGTCAGAGTTAGAGAGAGAGAGAGGAGAGCCAGTGAGAGATCTGTTGGTTCACTCCCCAAATGGCCACAACACTCAGGGCTGGGCCAGGTCAAAGCTAGCAGCTAGTGACTTCCTCTAGGTCTCCCACAAGGATGCAGAGGCCCCAGGACTTGGGTCATCCTCCATTGCTTTCCTAGGAGACCAGCCGGCAGCTAGCTGGATGGGAAATGGAGCAGCCCGGACCCAAAACAGCTCCCACATAGGATGCCGGCACAGAAGACAGTGGCTTAACCCGCTGTAGCACAGTGCCAGCCCCTACTAGTCTGCTTTTAATCACTTACATAACATGAACATTTCCATATAATTAAATACAATTAAAATTGTTTTTAATTGTTAAGCAATAATTATTTTTAAAAATCTCTTGTTGTTAGGTGTTTGTGATTTTTACTTTTTCACTATTAGAAACAGTGCTGCAGCAAACATCCATGTACATACACCTTTTTCATAATTGCTTCATTGGGAAGTTTTCCTGGAAAAAGCATTGTTGGGTATTGATATAAATATTTTCATTGCTTATGTTTCATTCTCTTAAATTGTCTCCTAGAAAAGCTGTACCATTTTACAGGTCAACCATCAGGAAGTGAGAGTGCATGCTTCCCTGCACTCTCACAAATCAGACAACTGTTTCAGATTCTTTTGTCGCTTAAACTGCACCATTCTTTTAACAGGCATTTCTCTTATTACCAGTGAGGTTGATATGCAAGCCCATGCACACTCGCATAATATATGCATAATATATTCTATACATAATATATGTGGTATATACAATATTATATATTATAACACATGCTATATAATATATAATACATATATGATATATGTATATATATGTAGACAATGTATATTATTCATATAATATACATAATATATGATATGTCATATGCATCAACCATGTACATCATATACACAATTTATGCTTTGTAAAAATTATATCTGATAATTGCTCATATTTCTTAGTATAGTATGTTGCTATATAAAGAACATATATATTAATCCACTACCAAAATTTTCTAAGATTGTTGCAAATTCATCATTTGCCCTTTAATAATTTATGCTGCATTCTTGATTTGTACAAGTTATTAACTTGTATACAATCAAAAATATGTTTCATCTTCTGCTTGTATTTTTTTTAATCAATTCATATTTTTCCCAAAATACCTATTGTTTTAACAATACATTTCTTTACTGATTTGAAACATGTTGAACATAATTTCTTAAATTAAAAAGAAAACTCTTCTTGCTATAGCTCTTCCTCCACCTGCCACATCACATTCTCACATATATCCCATTAGTACCAGTTGTAAATATTAGCCACCTTTCTGTTCAGTGAACGATTTTATGATATACTCATATACTTAAGGGCATCAAAATCACCCTTGAATTTAACACTATTTTTCATCCAACAATTTTGGGCTACAATCTATATATTCCAACTTCTTTTCATTTCAAGCACAATACAATAGCGAGCTTTTGGGTACTGGGAAGGTAGAGAAGAGAAGAGCACCATATTGAGGAAACCCAATCCAGTATTACTTTGTTTGAATATTATATAATCACAGATTAACACCTTGATATTATTGAGATAAATGACGACACAGAGGAGTAGAGGTTAATGAATTCTGTGGTTTCTTACAAACATACGATCTACAAGGTCTCCACCTTTCATAATATTTAACCTTAGTTTATAATCTATAAGTAATCTAATAAAGTAGCATTAAAAACTTCCAAAAAGGCAAAACAAAAACAAAACAAAAAAAAACACCACCTAGCAAGCATGACCTTGATGTTTATCAGCAGCCAAAACAATGTATTTGGCAGGAATATCTAAAGCAGACATACAGAATTCTGCCTATCCGTAGGCCTTGTATGTAGGAGGCTTATGGTACAATGTCATAGAGAGACAAATTATACAGACTTAGAAGAAGAATTCAATGCATCTTTAAAGTGCTTCCATGGTGAGTGCTCGCTTCAGCAGCACATATACTAAAGTGCTTCCATAGTGAAAAAAAAAGTTTTTAAGAGCTAGGAGTTAGACCCAGGAACAATATTAGTGACAGCAAAGTATCAGTTATATTAAGTATCTCATTTTCAAAAGCCATAAAAGCCATGTAATAGAACCAAATAAATACTCCAGTCTTAAAACTATGAGTGATTCTGAAAATTAAAAGAAAAAATCATTATTAAAAATTAAAATCTATTAGCATATCTTTCTAGATATTAATTTGATTTTTTAAAAAATACTATCCCCCAGCCACAGTTCCATGTGCTGTGATTTTGGTTACATGCAAATCAACCACAGCCTAAAAGTATTAAATGCAGAACTCCAGAAATAAATACTTTATAAGTTTTAAATAACGTTTACTACATATGTTTTATAATTTGTCTATTTTATTACTAGCTGTTGTTTTTAGTATCTTATTATACCTAATTTACAAATTAAACTTTATCACAGGTATGTATGTATATGAAAATGGTATATATAAAATTTGGTACCATCTGTGGTTTCAGGTATCCATCAGGGTCTCAGATCATATCACTCATGGATAAAGAGGGACTACTCTATGGTGCCAGTGCTGTGGCGTATTGGGTTCGAGTCCTGGCTGCTCCACTTCTGATCCAGCTCACTGCTATGGCCTGTGAAAGCAGTAGAAGATGGCCCAAGCCCTTGGGCCTCTGTACCCACGTGGGAGACCTAGAAGCTCCTGGCTCCTGGCTTTGGATCGGCGCAGCTCCAGCTGTTGTGGCAAATTGGGGAGTGAACCAGTGGGTGGAAGACCTCTCTCTCTGCCTTTCCTCTCTCTGTGTAACTCTTTCAAATAAATAAATAAATCTTAAAAAAAAAAAAAGAGAGAGACTACTCTAACTTCAAAAATGTTAAATGACTGATTGGTCACCTGTGAGACATGAACGTGTTCATCATTGGGTAGATACCATCCAACAAATTAGAAAGCTCTGAACTCCCACCCTTCAGCCCCCTGAGTGAAGGTCTGACACAGCTCCCTCTGTGTACACACAAGTAAGGAAATCAGAACAGGCTGAAATGTAAAGTAAAAAGTCAGTGGGTTCTATTGTTTCACCAGAAGGAAAAAGAGTGAAGGAGAACACAAAATAAGTAACTCAAACTATAAGACTAATATGAGAGAGCCCGGGTTCACTACCAGGTGAAACCTTACCTAATCTGATTATCTTCTGGTTTAGGAGCAGCTGTGATGTAACTCAGTGCTAGCTACACAAGAAGTCTGATTGCAAACATGACTAACAGTGCTCTGTTGATTCACCTAAAAGTTCTACGTGGTCTGGCCTCTGTCTCAACCCGTGATTATTCTCCAATCACTTGGCCCTTACATGCCTTCAAAATCAAACTGGCTTTCTTCCTGCTTAGCAACAATGCCAAGTTCTTTCCAATATTAAGGTTTTTATTTTAACTGTCTCTTAGCCAAGAAAGGAATTTTTCCTGATGTATATAAGGTTTTCTCCTATCAATTAGATTTCAGATTACATATCACTACATTAGAAAAATCTTCTCTGAGTATCAATTTAAAGGAGCTATCCTGTCAATAGCATATCTCTCCATTTTAATTGTCTCTATAGCACTTATCCCTGTCTTGTTTTCTTGGTCAAGAACTTGTTCATGGGACCAGCACTGTGGCCCAGCAGGTTACGTCACCACTTGTGATGTCAGCATCTCATATCAGAGTGTTAGTTTGAGTCCCAGCTACTCTGCTTCCCAACCAGCTCCATGCTAACATGCCATGCTAAGAAGCAGAAGATGACCCACATACTGGAGTCCCTGCCCCCTATCCAGGAAGCCAGGGTGGAGTTCCCAGCTCCCAGCTTCAGCCTAGAACAGTCCAAGCCATTGCAGCCATTTGGGGAATGAAACAGAGGATGAAAAATCTCTTTCCCTTTCTCTCGCTTCCTCTCTCTGTGTAACTTTGACTTACAAATAAATATTAAAAAAAAAAAAACCCTATTCACTTAGTCTGAATCCTTACTGCAGCTTCAAGAGGGCAGGGATTTTTGTTATTTTGTTCATCATCTATACACAGCACTGTCGTATACTAAGTGTTCAACAATTTTAAGCAAATACATTTAACTGTTCCCCAGTTCTGTTTGTTTTAAAAACCAATCAGCTATGAATGATCCTGATTGCTTAGAACAGGTAAGGTCTTGGAGACTATGTCTTATTATAAACCTAAATGTCCTTCTAAAATATTTTAAGACCAAGGCCGGTGCCGTGGCTTAACAGGCTAATCCTCCTCCTTGTGGCACCGGCACACCGGGTTCTAGTCCCGGTTGGGGCGCCGGATTCTATCCCGGTTGCCCCTCTTCCAGGCCAGCTCTCTGCTATGGCCCGGGAAGGCAGTGGAGGATGGCCCAAGTGCTTGGGCCCTGCACCCGCATGGGAGACCGGGAGAAGCACCTGGCTCCTGGCTTCGGATCAGCGCGATGCGCCGGCCGCAGCGGCCATTGGAGGGTGAACCAACGGCAAAAAGGAAGACCTTTCTCTCTCTCTCTCTCTTTCTCTCTCTCTCTCTCTCCCTCTCACTATCCACTCTGCCTGTCAAAAAAAAGAAAAGAAAAAAGAAAAGAAAAAGACCAGCAACCTATGTTTCTAATCAGCTTTTTCTTAGTCATATACTTGAATATAATGATTTTGGACCAGAGTTCTTGTCTCTGCATCCCAGTTACTGCTGGCATATTTTTATCTTATTACTTCCGCAAATAAGGCCATAAAAATGAAACATTTTTTTGTATGTTGGCATACAGTGGCACTACAAGACAACTCTTTTTTTAAATTAAGTCAAAATTAAGCTTTTACTAAGCTGAAATTTAAGTTGAATCTCACTAAAATGTGAGATGCTTGAGAGAAAGAACTTTTTGTCTATCTGGTTTGCAGATACATCTCTAGCACCTTGGAGAGTGCTCAGTGCACAGAAAGGATTCAATAAATATTCCTTGAATGAATCAATGAATGAAAGTGTAAATGGATGAATATACATTTCAAATACTAAATTAGAAAAAAAGATGCTTGTTTGCACAGGTTTTGTCTGCTTCTGATGCCTTAAGAAGTAACACAGACTACAGTTCAATTTTATATTCCTACTTCTCAGGAATCCTGTACCATGTTACTAATTATAAAGTACCTGAGCAAGAATGAAGTTACAGACAATTAAGAAAATATCACTGACACTAGAAGTACTCATAGTGATAAAATGGCTCAAATATCAAATGCCCTGCAAAAATGAACAGCCAAGGATAATGATCATTTATAATGAATTATGTAAAAATTTAAAAAGGTGACAATAATTAATGTTTACTTTTAAATACCAATATTTTGGTATTTGAAAACAAATGCCAATATAAAACAAGAACAAAAAAAGGTAAATCCAAATAGATCAAGAATAAAAAGAATGTTAGAACAAAGATTTAATGTTTTCTGGTGTCCAAGTGAAAAGAAAGAAAAACACAGTTACACAGTTATTTTTCAAGGATGTAAAAGTTTTTCTAGCTTTTAGAACTCAAAAAGTGGCTTATACGAGCTTTCATACAAGGGACACAATGATAGCCCACAATATCCTTTACAAAATTGTTATATTAAAAGTAATAACAGATTTTTTAAGGCTTATTCTTGTAATACTCTTTGGTGTAATTTAAAAACAAAACAACATTTTAATGATATTGATTCTTCCAACCCATGAGCAAGGAATTCCATTTTTTTGTGTCTTTGGTGATTTCTTTCATCAATGGTTCGTAATTTTCATTGTAGAGATCTTTTAATCCTAGGTAAAATTTATTCATCAATATTTGATATTTTTTGTGTGGCTATTGTTCTCGTTAAACTAGGATCTCTTCGCTTTTGTGTCTGCTGAACTCTTTATTTGGTGGAGAATTAAGCCCTTAACTGTAATACAAATTAAAAATATATTATCTAAAAAACTAAAGTAAAAAGAGAGAGAGAGTGAGAGACAAAAAGGAAGGGTGAGAGGGAGAGGGAGAGAGAAGGGAGATACTCTTAGAATTGTTTCCATGAACTATATTAAATCCATTAAAAACTAAAAAATCCTAAAAATGAATAAAAGGAAAAGCTAATATCTACTATGTACCATATGTACAAATAATGTTTTTGTTTTTTATACTTTGATTTATTTACAATTGGCTATGATTTCTCCATAATTATTATTTTTTGACAGACAGATTTAGACAGTGAGAGAGACAGAGAAAAAGGTCTTCCTTCTGTTGGTTTACCCCCAAAATGGCTGCACAGCCAGCACGCTGCGGTCAGCATGCCATGCTGATCCGAAGCCAGGAGCCAGGTGCTTCCTCCTGGTCTTCCATGTGGGTGTAGGGCCCAAGCACTTGGGCCATCCTCTACTGCATTCCCGGGACATAGAAGAGAGCTGGACTGGAAGAGGAGCAATCGGGACAGAATCTGGCGCCCCAATGGGGACTAGAACCAGGGGTGCCAGTGCCGCAGGTGGAGGATTAACCTAGTGAGCCGTGGTGCTGGCCTCTCCATAATTATTATGTATATTTGAGGGTGACTATGAAATAAAGAAAATAATCAACATATAGATTTCATAGTAATAAACTTTCTGAATACTAAATTTGACAATAAAGTTACAAAAAAAAAACAAAATGAAAAAAAGTGACAACTCAGTTTATATAATTCTTCTGGAATATCAGGAATAGGTAGGAAAGTGGATCCAAAGATGTAAGTTTCTTTTAGGCATGCCCTATAAGAGTAGACACTAGCCACTTGATGCTACTAAGCACTTAAAATGCAGATAACATGACTAAGGAACTGAATCTCTTATTTTATCCAATTTTAATTAATCTATATAGCCATCTGTGGCCGAGGGTTATGCTGGACTTAAACCCATCAGTCAGCACTTAACTAACTATAGGTAATAGAAAAGTAGTGCTTTCTCTCAAAATGTTAGTAGGTATTATTCCCCTGAGCTCAGTAGGGATTCCCTGGTAACAGCAGCTTGGGAAATACTGAGTCTAAAAATAATTTAATCAAAGACTTCTTCAAAGCCATCCAAAAGAGGACCCTCACAAAACAACAACAATACTGGCATTCTGATCTCAGACTTCCAGGCTCCAGAACTGTAAGAGATAAATGTCTGCTGTTAATAAGCCTCCCAGTCTACTGTACTTTCTTAAGGATGCTCAAACTCCCTAAAGATAGCTGCCAACAGGTCCAAAGTTAATATGGCTTTAATTTTGATTATGATATACTTATTTGATTACATAGAAATTCACAATAATTATTCTTAAAGTCATCGTCTTTCTCCTTGAATTAATTTTCTATTGCTCTAAACACTGATGCAAAAGGCAACCACATGAGTGAGGGATGTCAGCAAGACAGTGGAATAGGCAGCCCTCCTTCTTTCCATAGAGAGACTTATTCAACAACAGTGTAGAACAATTCCCTTTCTAAGAAATTAAGAAATCATTTAAGATTATCCTGCACATGTGAGCCAAAAAAAGCATCTGCATGGAATCCAGTAGGAAAATTCTTTGCATCTTCTCACCATACCACCTGTACCACAAAGTGGGAAAATTCTAGCTCCTGGCTTTTCCTGTGGGGAAAGAAAGATAAGACTGGAATGTATGCCAAACATTCTGACTTTTGAAGGTGCTGCCCAAGGGACTGCCTTTTGTCTCAGAACACTAATGGGACCTGACATACTCTACATGTCTAGACCCAGGTGAGAATAAGTAAGAGCTGGCCAATACGATATACCTCCAGAGCACCTGCACTATAGCAGACAAAGGCCAATAGAGCCCAGCATATCACACTCGGGGAAAGAAAAGAGTAGAGGGTATATCCATCATTCTGACTTTTTGACAGGCTGCCTGAGGGACTCACTTCTGCCTTGCCTGTCCCAAAGCACTGCAGAGACCCCACATATTAGAGATGCATGGGAGCTGCTGAAAACAAAAAGACCTGGGCAGAATATTGCTGCTTCAAAAACTCACAGAGCAGAAGACAAATAAAAGAGGGAGCAAGAGATTAAGGAAAAGAGAAAAGAAAAGTGTGTGCACAAGCCCATAGGGCCAGAGTTGTTAAGCTGCCACCTGCAATGCCAGCATCCCATATGAGTACCAGTCCCAGTTCTAGCTGCTCCACTTCCGATACAGCTCCTGCTAATGCACCTGAGAAAGGAGTTGAAGATGGCCTAAGTTCTTGAGTCCATGCCACTGATATGGAAAACCTGAATGGTATTCTGTGCTCTGAGTTTCAGCCTGGCCCAGGCCTGGCCATTACACCTATTTTAGGAGTGAACAAGTAGATGGAAGACTTCTTTCTCTTTCCATTTGTCTCTCCCTCTTTCTCTGTTTTTTTTTTTTTTTAAAGAATCTATATACACAAGTTCAAACAGGACACATCACAGGAAAACTCTGTAACGTACTGAGAATATCTAGCAAGACTATGTGGTGAAGGCCTTTCCCTTTATGAAGCCAATTCATAAAGACGGGAATAGGTAGCAATTTTTCCAAATGTGCAGATATCGACAAGAAATTATAAGGAACATGAAGAAATGGCAAAATGACCCAGTCAGAAGAATAAAAAGAACAGCCAGTAAATGATCCTAATGAATAACTATCATGAGCAATGCAATGGGATCAGGAAAACAATGCATTAAAAAAATGAGAATTTCAGGCCGGCGCCGTGGCTCACTTGGTTAATCCTCCACCTACAGCACCGGCATCCCATATGGGCACCGGGTCCTAGTCCCAGTTGCTCCTCTTCCAATCCAGCTCTCTGCTGTGGCCCAGGAAGGCAGTGGAGGATAGCCTAAGTGCCTGGGCCCCTGCACTCGCATGGGAGACCAGGAGGAAGCACCTGGCTCCTGGCTTCAGATCAGCGTAGCTCCAGCCGTAGCGGCCATTTGGGGAGTGAACCAATTGAAGGAAGACCTTTCTCTCTGTCTCTCTGTCTCTCTCTCTCTCTCTCTCTCTAACTCTGTAAAAAAAAAATGAGAATTTCAGCAAAGAGAAAATATATAAAAGAATCAAATTCTGAAGTTGAAGGATGCAAGAATTGAACTGAAACATTAATTAGAGGGGTTCAACAGAAGTCAGATCAAGAACCACAGAATTCAAAGATAGTTAATTTATGCAGTCAGAAGAGCAAATACAAACATAAGAAAATTAAACAACAACAACAAAAAGAATAAAGAAAGCTTAAAGGACTTAGAAGACATCATCAAGTAGACAAATTTATGCATTATGGGAATCACAAAAGGAGAAGAGAAGGAAAACTAGGAAGAAAGCTTATTTAAAGTAATAGTGGCTGAAAATATTACAAATCTGAGGAAGGAAATGGACGTGCATGCTCAAGAATACCAAAGGATCCAAATTAAGATGACTTCAAATAAATCCACACTGAGTAATTTTATGATCAAATTATCAAAAGATGGAGTAAAAGAGAAAATTTGGAAAGGAGCAAGAGAAAAGCAACTGGTCACATAAAAGGAAACCATTATAAGAGCGTAAGCCTTGTAAGTCTATAAACCCGGAAGTCTTAGAAGGATTTCCTCAGCAGAAATCTTGCAGACCAGCAGGCAGTGGGATGATATGGGCAAAATGCTAAAAGAGCAAAACTGCCAAACAACAGAGTTTCATCAGGTAAAACTGAGCTTCAAAAGTGAAGGAAAGATGAGGGAGTTCATCACCAGTATGTTTGTCTTCTAGAAATGCTAAAGGGAGTCATCTGATTTGAATGAAAACACATCAGTCAGCAACACAAAAACATGTGAGGGTATCAAGTTCACTGGTAAAAGTAAATAATGTAATATTGTGAGGGTGGTACATAAATCAATTTTAATTTTTTTAAGATTTATTTATTGATTTAAAAATCAGAGTTACACAGAGACAGAAGGAGAGGCAGAGAGAGAGTGAGTCAGTCTTCTATCCACTGGTTCACTCCCCAATAGGCCACAACAGCTGGCGCTGCACCTATCCAAAGCCAGGAACCAGGAGCTTCTTCCTGGTCTCTCAGGTGAGTGCAGGGGCCCAAAGACTTGGGCCATCTTCTACTGCTTTTCCAGGCCATAGCAGAGAGCTGGATCGGAAGTGGTGCAGCTGGGACTCGATCTGGTACCCATATGGGATGCTGGCACTGCAGGCGGTGGCTTTATCTGCTATGCCATGGCGCCGGCCCCAATTTTAATTCTGATATATGGGTTAAAGCCATAGAAATAATTACAAACGGTAGGCATTTTGGTAAAGCAGATTAAGCCACTGTTTAGGATGCCTGCATCCCATATCAGAGTGCCTGGGAACAAGTCCTGCCTCCACTTCCAATTCAGCTTCCTACTGCTAATGACATCCTGACAGGATGCAGATAACTGTTCAAGTGCTTGGGTCCCTACCATCCAAGTGAAAGACTCAGAGATCCTGGCTCCTGGCTTCAGCCTGGTCCAGCCCTTGCTGTTGCAAGCATTTGGAAAGTAGCCAGCAGATGGAAGATTCATTCTCTTGGGACGGCATCACTGTGGTACAATGGGCTAAGCTGCTGTCTGTGATGCTGGTATCCCATATCGGAATGCCAGCTGGAGTCCTGGCTGCTCTGCTTCTGATCTGGCTCCCTACTAATGTATCTGAGAAAGCAGAAGATGACCCAAGTACTTAGACTCCTGTACCCACAAGGCAGACCTAGATGGAACTCCTGAGTCCTGGCTTCAGCCCAATCACCACAACCCCTTACGGAATGAACCAGAGGATGAAAGATTTTGCTCTCTCGCTCGCTCGCTCTCCCCGCCCCCTCTTGCTCTGCCTTTCAAATAAATAAATATTTCCAAAAAAGATTCATTCTCTGTTACTCTTTTCAAATAAAAATTAAAAATAATTATAGGTATAAAGTACATTAATAGATACAAAATATAAAAAGTTGTAATTGTAACATCAATGATACAGTGTGTGGGGTAAAGGAAAAGTAAATACATAGATTTTTCTATATGCAACTGAAGTTAAAATGTTATGACCTTAAGAGAGGTTGTTTGAAGTAAGGTTTATTTAAGCCCCATGGTAACCACACACACAACTACAGCAGATACATGATAGAAAATAAGAAATCATACCACCTCATTACAAGTATATAAAAGAAATACATGGGAAGACAACACAAGGTTAAAAAAGGGACAAAAGAACAAGATAAATAGAAAATTAACAATATGAAAATAGCAAGTTCCTCCATGTCAATACTTTAAATGTAAATGGATTAAGTCCTTAATCAAAAGACAGAGTAGCTGAAGGGATGAAAAAGTAAGATAATCCTGTACTGACTACAAAAGACTCACATTAGATTCAATGACACACATAGTCTGAAAGTAAATTTATGGAAATAAGACATATGGCAATTAAAAGAGAGAAGGGCTAGCCATATTCACATCAGACAAAATAGACTTCATATCATAAAATGCCATGAGACAAAGGAAGACATTATATCATGATAAAAGAAGCAATATACAAGAAAGACATATAAATTATAAATAGATATGTAACAAACATTGGAGCACCTAAATATATTCAGCAGACATTTACAAAACTAAAGGAAGAAATAAACAAGAGCAGAAGAACTGCAAAGTATTTTTAATAACTAATTTTCAATAAAAGAAATCTAGTCAAAAGATCAAGAGAGCTTAAACAATAATACTAAATGGACCTGACAGATATATATAGAGAGAGATCATTACACACAATAGCAGAATATATTCTTATTTTTTAAATTTTTTGTTAAAGTTTTTTTTATTTGAAAGAGAGAGAGAGAGAGAGAGAGAGAGAGGTCTTCCATCTGCTGGTTCATTCCCCAAATAGCCACAAAGGCCGAGGCTGGGCCAGGCTGAAGTTAGGAGCCAGAAGCTTCATCCGGATTCCCTATATGGGTGTAGGGGCCCAAGGACTTGGGCCATCTTCCTCTGCTTTCCCAGGCACATTAGCAGGGAGCTGGATCAGAAGTGGAGCAGCCGGGACTGGAATTGGCGCTCATATGAGACACCAGCATTGCTGGCGGTGGCTTAACCCATTATGCCACAATGCTGGCCCCAAGATATTCTTAACACACACAAAACATTCTCCAGGACAGATCACATGTTAGGTCACAAACCAAGTCTCATACAAACTTTCAAAGACTGAAATCATACCAAGTATCTTTCCTGACCACAATGGAATAAAAGTAGAAATTAACACCAAAAGGAAAACTGGAAAATTCACAAATATTTAGAAATTAAACAAATAAGGTACTGAGTAACCAATGTATAAAATAAAAGTTAAAAAAAAGAAAATTCAAAACTATCTTTGGCAAATGAAAAACAAAATACAACATATCAGAACTTATGGGATGTAGCAAAATAATAACAAAGAGGGAACTTTATATTGAAAGACACCTATATTAAAAAGAAGAAAGATCTGAAATAAGCGATCTAACTCTGCCCCTTAAAGAACTATGAAAAGAATAAACAATATTCATAGTGAGCAGATGGAAGGAAATAATAAAGATTAAGACAGAAATAAATAAAATACACAAGAGGAAAAGAATAGGAAAATCAATAAAAATGTAAGTTAGGTATTTGAAAAGATAAACAAAATGGAAAAGCTATGCTATGGGAAAAAAAGAGGGAAGGCTCATATAATATTGGAAATGAAAGAGGAGCTATAACAACTGATACCACTGATATAAAGTGGATTATAAAAGGATCAGAGCTTTGCTACAGCAGTTGTCACTTGTTGCAATGTTCACATCCCAAATCAGCGAGACCAGTTTGAGTGCTGGCTCCTCTGCTTCTGATTCAGCTCTGTGCCAGTGCACACGCTGGGAGGCAGCAGGTGATGGCTCACATACATGGGTACCTGCCACCTACTTAGGAGACTCAGATCAACTTCCAGCCTCCTGGCTTCTGTTTGGCCCAGGCACAGCTAACGTTGGCATTTGGAAAGTAAAACAAATCAGCAGATGGTCAGTCATTCTCAGTGTTTCTCTCTCTCTCTCTCTCTCTCTCTAATAAATAAATAAATAAATAAATTATATAACTAAAAGAAAGCAAAGGAAAGGATACTAAGTTATAGCTAGATATGACTAAGAAGTTCTGGGTTCTACTGTACAGTAGGGTAACTATGGATAATGATAATGTACTTTACATTTTTCTATTGAAAAAATTTACACAGGGCTGGCACTGTGGCATAGCAGGTCATCCCATATGAGCACCAGTTCAATTCCTGGCTGCTCCACTTCTGACCTAGCTCTCTGTTATGGCCTAGGGAAGCAGTTAAAGATGGCCCCTGAACCCTGTGGGAAACCTGGAGGAAGCTTCTGGCTTTGGATCAGCGCAGCCCTGGCCGTTGTGGCCAACTGGGGAGTGAACCAGTGGATGGAAGACCTCTCTCTCTCTCTCTCTCTCTCTGCCTCTCTGCCTCACTGCCTCACTGCCTCTCCTTCTCTCTCTGTGTAACTCTTTCAAATAAATAAATCTTTAAAAAAATCAACATACAAGAACCTCTAGAAAATATTCAAATACATGGAGACTGAACAATATGCTCCTGAATGAACAGTGGATCATAGAAAAAAATCAAAAGGGAAATAAAAAATTTTCTAGAAACGAATGAAGTTAACAATACAACATATCAAAACTTCTGGGGCCAGCACCAGAAGTTTACCTGGCATACCAGGTAAAGCTACCACCTGCAGCACCTGCAACCCATATGGGTACCGGTTCAAGTCCTGGCATATCTACTTCCAATCCAGCTCCCTGCTAATGTGCCAGGGAAAGCAGCAGAAGATGGCCCAAGTGCTCCAGCCTCTGCACCACGTGAGAGCCCCGGAAAAAGTTCCTGGCTCCTAGCTTCATTCTGGCCCAGCTCTGGCTATTGTGGCCATTTGGAGAATGAACCAGTAGATGGAAGATTTCTCTCTGTTTCTCTCTCTCTCTCTCTCTCTCTCTCTCTCTCACTGTAACTCTGCCTTTCAAACGAATGAATAAATCCTTAAAAAAAAAACTTACAGGATACAGCAAAACCAGTGGAGGAAAGTTTATAGCATTAAGTGCCTACATCAAGAAACTGGAAAGGTATCAAGTAAATGATCTTACAATGCAGCTGAAGGAGCTAGAAAAACAAGAATACATCAAACCTAAAATTATCAGGAGAGAAGAAATAATAAAAATTAGAGAAGAAATAAAGAAAACTGAAACAAAAAAACATAAAATAACAGCAAGATGAAGTTGTTCTTTTAAAATTTTTTATTAATATAAAAATGACATTTCATGTATTACATAGGTACAAGAGCTGGTTTTTTGAAAAAATTAAAATTGATAAACCACTGGCTCAACCAATATATGATATCATTCAAAACATTTATAAATAGCATTTTTAGGGGACAAAAAGGATAAAAATATATCTTTGGCATCAATTATCAACAGAAAAAAATTTAAAAGAAAGTAGTAGAAATGGTGAGAATCTATATATGTGGTGTTATGAAAATCAAACTCTAATATCATAGTCCAATGACAAGGAAGATTTTTAATGTTACCTGGATTTCTATTAAAGGTTGTTTTTTCTCAATGTGGCATTTCAAATGTATTTGTACCTAAGTTCCTGACAGACTAGTTGGTGAAATGCAACCACACTATTGCTTGCTGTGCAGGCTTTCTTTTGTTGAATAAATGGCTTAATAAAAATGTTTAGAGTAGGAAAGCATTCATGTTGAAAATGTGAAATGCCTTCTTTAATGGACAATTAAGCATTACCACATTTACGTGAAGTGACTACATTTTAAATATTTTTCTTTCCTAGGGATTCACAGGGAAAGGGAGAAGCAGAGAGAGGCAATGGGAGCAGAAGGGGAAAAGGAAGGGAAGGGAAGGCATAGGAAAGGGGGGCAGTGAGAGTGGAAGGAGAAGGAAAAGCAAAGAGATCAAAGCCAAAACTCAATCCAGTTCTCCCACATGGGTGGCAGGAACCAACTACTCAGGTCCTCACCACTCCCTCCCAGAGTCTACATTAGCAGGAAGCTGGAATCAGGAGATGGAACCCCAAATTGAACCCAGGTATGTAGATGTGAGACATAGCTAACTGGCATAGTAACACTAGGCCAAAGGCTCATCTTTGTGCATTTTTAATATAAACTTTTTTCCTTTGAAAGGCAGAGAGACAGAAATAGGAGAGTGAGAGCCAAAAGAGCTCAAATTCACTGATTCACTACCCAAATGACAAGAACAGTTGGTGTGGAGCCAGGCTAAATCCAGGAGTCTGAAACTCAATCTGGGACTCCCATGTGGGTAGCAGGAACCCAAGTATTTGAGCCATCACCTTCTGCCTTCCAGGGTATGCACTAGCAGGAAGCTGGAACTGAAAATAGAAATGGGACTTGAGCCAAGGCTCTCTAATATGGGATGCCAGCATCCCTAGTGGCATCTCAATCACTAGGCCAAATGCCCACACCTAACGTAAATTTTTAAGAAAGATTTAAACCTGTGTTGCAGATATATTCAAAACACAAGGTGGGATGGGGAATGAATACACAAAAATTTTACTTCTGCCTAACAGGTAGGGAAGTCTTTTTCTGCCAAAGGCCATTTTAGCAATTATAACATCATTTGTGTGTCATGCAAAATCATCAATTTAAAAATTAATCTTCTAGGGGCCGGCGCTGTAACGTAGTGGGTAAAGCTGCTGCCTGCAGTGCCAGCATCCCATGTGGGTGCCGCTTTGAGTCCCGGCTGCTCCACTTCCTATCTAGGTCTCTGCTATGGCCTGGGAAAGCAGAAGATGGCCCAAGTCTTTGGGCCCCTACACCTGAATGGGAGACCCCAAAGAAGGTCTTGGCTCCCGGCTTCAGATCGGTGCAGCTCCAGCCATTGTGGCCAATTGGGGAGTTAACCAGCAGATGGAAGACTTCTCTTTCTCTCTCTCTCTCTCTGCCTCTCCTCTCTTTCAAATAAATAAATAAATCTTTAAAAAATTTTAAAGAAAAAAATAAAATAAAAATTAGTCTTCTATAGATCTGTTGAATTTTGAGTCCTGCCTGTGGTTTCCTTGGCAGGGCCTGACCAAATGATTTCATGGACCTCATAAAGCCTGGGAGTGGGACATTCCCCACCCCAGTCTAGTAGAAAACTTTATCACTATAACTTTAGAATGATGATTTGCTTTTATAGTTATATGGTACTAGTACAATGGATAACATTTTGTAAACTTTATCATGTTACATTTATGCCACATTTGATTTCCTAATTAATGCTTAGTGAGATTCTGTGTACTGAAGAGTTGTTAAATCAGCACCATTATGGAGATATGAGAAAGTAGGAAAGATGGCACCTTTATTAGTGCCTAGAAACTAGAGTGAAAGGTAATAAAGTGTAATGAAACTCTATATTCCCATTTAAGAATGGGTCAAAAAACACATCATTTTTGCACTAATTGGTCTTTGAGATATAATTAGTTTTAATTTATAGAGCTCCATATTTCTTAAGGTCCACATAGAGACTCTGGGGGAGGGAAAAAGTAGTATTTATACAACACCAAATCTCATTTATGGCAGACAGTCAATGTGGGCACTTCCCCATATCCAATCTGAGACCCATGGACCAGGTCCCCTCTGAGAGTCCTGCTTGCATTAATATGCAAACCGGTGAGAAAGACTATAGGTTTAAAACCTTTAGCTCCATATCAAGTTCTATGAATTCCTTGTACTCTTTTTCCTCTGCCTCACATCTTTGACCTCCATTTGGCACATTTTTCTTTCTCTAGACACTCCAATTTCCAGTTTCATAGCGGTAATTAGTGAGAGGTCATTAGACGGAGGTGACTCCAGCATTCTGGGTTCCTACGAAAGCACATCAAAATACAACTCAGTGTAAACAATCACAAACCAAACTGACTAAGTCAGAAAACACCAACTAATCTCTTACAAGGGACTTTCCACTGAAATGATCCAAATAAGGCTACTGATCCATGTTAACTCATCAAATATTTTCTTAGCCTTGCTTCTATGTTCACCAATAAAAACCTTCCCGGGGCCGGCGCTGTGGCGCAGCGTGTTAATGCCTTGGCCTGAAGCGCCGGCATCCCATATGGGTGCCGGTTCTAGTCCCGGCTGCTCCACTTCTGATCCAGCTCTCTGCTATGGCCTGGAGAAAGCAGTAGAAGATGGCCCAAGTCCTTGGGCCCCTGCACCTGTGTGGAAGACCTGGAAGAGCTCCTGGCTCCTGCCTTCAGACTGGCGCAGCTCCAGCTGTTGCAGCCAATTGGGGAGGGAACTATTGGATGGAAGACTTTTTTCTCTCTCTGCCTCTCCTCTCTCTCTGTGTAAGTTTCAAATAAATAAAGAAACCTTAAAAAAAAGAAAAAAAAAAAACCCTTCCCCTCACCTCCCTCGGGTTTTGCTCCCAATTGCTTGTTGTCTGTCACTGACCCACTCAGGAATCACTGATTGCTAAAATAAAACCCTTTTCAAATTTTAATGAGCACAGTTTATCTTTTAACAATTAACTCTTAATGATTCCTCTTCAACATTGTATCTGAACCTATGACAGTCATCCATATTCTCTACCTTACTTAAAATTGCTCACTGGCCCAAGTGGATTATTATTGATCCAGGTTCTCATTTACCAATGAATCCAGGATGTCTACACCTATCCTTCCTTGTTGCAAGCATAAATATATATATATATATATATATATATATTCCTTGCTAACCAAAAATACAAGTGAGTTTAATGTTAAAGTGACATGTCCACTTTAACAGAAACCAGAAGCCAGAAAACTATGTGAAAGTAGATCATATATAGCTAGAATCTTATCTTCAATTTTCAAAGTATAAGCCTTAAATATTCAAATTTGAGTATCAGTAATGGATTGTTATGGTTTGAATGTGTTCCTTCATATAATGGAACCTCAGTTTCCAATGCAGTAGTGTTGGGAGGCGGGTTATGATGGGAGGTATTCAGGTCAGGAGGGCTCCACCCTTGTGAGTAGATTAATACCATTCTCATAAGACAGTGTTCATTCTTGAGAGAGTAGATTTTTCTAAAAGTGAGTTCAGCTTCCTCCACTTTCTCTTGCTCCCAACCTCTTGCCTTCTACCATGTTATGAACCAGCAATAAAATTATCACCAGAAGTGAAAAGATGCTAGTACCATATGGTAATTGGACTTCCTAGCTACCAAAATAAATTTATTTTCTTTATATATTACACAGTCTGTGGTATTTTGTTATAGAAACAGAAAATGGACTAAGATAGCTTGCTATTCGAAAACTGAGGATTTATCTATAAAAGTCTATGCAATTAATATTCCCACAATAGATTATAGAACTCTGAATACTAAGGTAGAAATTCATTAGGTTTCTGCATAGAATAATCATCAAACACCTTGTAAAAATCACATATGTATTTATCTTAATTACAGCAAGAAGCAACATAACAAACTAAGAGTTCCCTATTCAAATTTTACATTCCAAGCTTTCCAGGTTTCCCAATTACACTGATAGTAACAATCAGGAAAGTCAGCAACCAGGGCAGATGCTACATAATTTGAAAAGGTAATTCCTTATACTCAGTTATATGAAGGTTCCTGGAAAGTCGTATCTGCCCTCCCCTTTACCTAGCCAGAAATAGTCAACATTATTCCACTCAATAGATAATACATCACAAGAAATAGTTCCAAAGACTCACTGTTATAACAGCTACATTCACCTAGGATTCTCTAGTAAACCATCCCACATTCTCTCTCATTTAATTTTTAAATTAGAATATCTGTACTCACAAAGACTGAAGTGATGTAGCATTTTTAATCTAACTCCATTTCACGATGTATGGAAGTAACTCAGTGATATACTCCCTCCTGAATGAGTATTGCAGCATGTCACCCCAGCGAGGCCACTGACAGTCAAAGAGAAGGCTAGACAGAGAGCATTTCTCCATAGCAGAGTAAGGTTTCCCTAGCACAGTTCCCATATATTACCAAAGAGAAAATGTTAATGTATCAAGGTTTTCTTAGTTTTGATTACTGAGTAATTCAGGCACTGAGTCCTTGCAGGAATAAAGTGAGAAGTAAGCAAAAATCAACTAAACACCAAACCAGGTATCTCTTGGTTTACTTGATTACCTTGTCCTCAACTTGACTCAAGTATCACTATCTTTATGAAGCTTACCTGGAAGATTCTATTTATAATTGCAATCTCCAACCATGGTACTCCTTACCTTGCTCTATTTCTTTTCTCCGCAGTACCATCCAACTGTGATTTTACATATACACATGTGTAAATATACATGTGTACATAAAAATATACATAATATACATAATATACATAAAAGTATACAGACATAGATGAATGTATGTGTGAGTATGTGCATATATGTGGGGGGTACCTCAAAACATCTATAGATAATGAAATTAAAATATAAGTTTATATTGTTACAAAAATGAGATCATAGTGTTTTTATAATATGTATTTTTTCATGAACTCTTGGAAGATCCTTTGCATGCATGAATGCATAAAAATAAACTGTTAAATCTACTTTTTGATAAACACTTTAAAGTGGTAAATACAGATAAACAGATAATATTAAAAATGTTTGTGGATAATGCATATTATGTTTTAAAATGATTTTACAATAACTTTTTGAAGATATATAGATATGGATAAATATACTTAACTACTCATATCTACTAATATTTACTAATATCTACTATATATTCATATCTATCTTCTATTTATATTTAGATAGTAGATAGATATGGTCCATCCCCACTAGAATGCTAGAATGTAAGTGGTTACAAAAATGCCTGGGGGCCAGCATCATGGCATAGCAGTTTATCCTCCCCCTGAGACTCCGGCACCCCATATGGGCACCGGATCAAGTCTCAGATACTCCACTTCTGATACAGCTTCCTGCTAATGCACCTGGGAAACAATGGAAGATGGCCCAAGTTCTTGGACTCCTGCACCCACTTGGGAGACCTGGAAGAAGCTCCTGGCTCCTGGATTTGGATCTGCCAAGCTCCAGCAGTTGCAGCCATTTAGGGAGTGAACCAGTGGATGGAAGAATATTCTCTCTCCCTTCTCTTTAGCTCTGCCTCTCAAATAAATACATAAATCTTAAAAAAAAAGCCTGGAATATAGCATGTCCCCAAATATATACATATTATTTCACCTAAAAGGTTATTTATCAGGGAATATAGCTTCAGTATTATTCTACCCTACTTCTATAGAATGCATCAGGGAATATTAAAGAATTTCAGTGACTCTCTTCATTCCCTATGAGATTAAGGGCTTCCACATTTGAAAATGACACTCTGATAAATTATATGTTTTCCTAAAAGTTTTAAACTCCATTTAGATTCAGAGGATAGTCAGAGGATTCACTGGAAAGACAAGTTCTCTCTCACCATTCAAAGCAGTTACTTTTTTTAATATGATAGTTATCCCTTATTTGTGCTGAATAAATTATTTTTAAATTTTAGCATCTATTTATAACATCATTTTTGGAACACCAGATAAAACTTGAACTGTGATCATTTTTCAGTTAGAATGACTTAACACTAATTTTGCCATGTTTTCCAAAATCAACTAACCTGACTATCCTAAATTATGGCTATAAAATGATTTACATTTGGTGAACAGAGAAGTTGAACTCTTTATTTAGTGAAGTATTATACCTTTAATTATAATGTAAATTAAAATATGTGATCACAAAAATATGAAGAAGAGAAAGAAGTAAGGAAGGAGAGGGGAAGGCAAGGGAGGGGAGGAAGGGAAGTATTATTATATTTTTAAAATTTTATCTATGAACTACATGGAATCTGTTATATTTATATTAATATCTTATTAACATGATAACTGTATTATAGTAATTATCATGCATTTACTGTGAGCCTGAGAATTTAATGTATCAATTCCTTTATAAAATAGAAAATAAACACAATTTTAAAAATTAAATTTAATTTAATGGTCCTTCATATTATTTGGAATATAGCAGCAAATTTATTTCCTAGTAAGAATTTAATAAAATGTTCCATTTCCTCGCTTACCTTTGACCAATAATAAGAACTACTATATTCTTTGCTATTATCAAAGCTTACTGAAATATTGGGACTTTGGGGTGTTAGAGAGGAGGGGTGAGATGGAGAGAGAAAGAGAGAGAATGATTATGAATCTTATAAGTTCCCCATTTAGATACTTAAATTTGAGATGAGATGCAAGGTGATACCTTCTAAGTCTGTGAAAATATAAAACCAGAAGACAAGTAAAGAAGTCCAGACTGAAGACGTAAATTTTGGAACATCCACATATGGTTGATAATACAGACTCATCATGGCAGACAAGTTTTAGTGGGAGAAGAACAAACAGCCTTGAACAAAAATTTGGAAATTAGGCAAAATTACTGGGGCAAGAAGATATAAAGGTAGGAAATAGAAGTATGACACAGGTGGGAAGCACTTTAGTTTGAAGAAAGTATGAGTAGTAATCCTCACTAGTCCAAGTGATCAATTTCAATTCACAATTGATCACACTGATAGGTCTAAGAGTCAAAGGGATCACACAAACAAGACTAGTGTCTGCGAATACTAACTGATAGAATAAAAAAGGGAGAGAACGATCCAACATGGGAAGTGGGATACACAGCAGACTCATAGAATGGCAGTTGTCCTAAACAGCACTCTGGCCTCAGAATCAGCCCGTAAGGCACTCGGATCTGGCTGAAGAGCCCATGAGAGTATTTTAGGCATGGAAAGCCAAGACACTCTGGAAAAAAAAAAAAGAAGAAGACCTAAATGAAGGATCTCAGCGAGTGTGATCCCAGTGGAAAGAATGGGGCCATCAAGGTAGGAGGTACCTTTCTCTGAAGGGAGGAGAGAACTTCCACTTTGACTATGACCTTGTCTAAATAAGATCGAAGTCAGCGAACTCAAAAGGCTTCCATAAACCTTGGAAACTCATGACTAGAGCCTAGGGAGATTACTGACGCCATAAACAAGAGTATCAAATTGTTAAGTCAGCAACAGGAGTTACTGTGTACTTACTCCTTATGTGGGATATCTGTCCTTAATGTGTTGTCCAATGTGAAGTAATGCTACAACTAGTACTCAAACAGTATTTTACACTTTATGTTCTGTGTGGGTGCAAACTGATGAAATCTTTACTTAGTATATACTGAATTGATCTTCTGTATATAAAGATAATTGAAAATGAATCTTGATGTGAATGAAATGGGAGAGGGAGAGGGAGATGGGAGGGGTGCGGGTGGGAGGGAAGTTATGGGGGGGGGGGAGCCACTGTAATCCATAAACTATACTTTGGAAAATTATATTTACTAAATAAAAGTTAAAAAAAAAAAGAAAGTATGGGTAGTAAGTGGTAACAAATGCCAAAAAATGTTTGAAGGTGATATTAGAAAAGAGAAATTTTGTTTCAGATTCTAAGATAAAGGTCATAGATAACCTTGGAAAGATCTGTTACTAGAGTATATGTGCAGAAATTATGTTATCTAGGATTTAGTCATGCTCTTTTGTTCTGCATGGATACACTAATGCTACTATAAGAAATTTGTTGGGAATAAAAATCAGTTCACTATATAAATTAAATAATATATGCTGTGGAGATCCTTTGACATTTTAAAATTAAGGATAATAATTGGTTAGAGAATGAGATATATGAGTTTTTATGATTAGGAAAATATGAATTGATTCATGTGATTCTAATATTTTAATCTAAAATAAAATGAAAATATCACATATTACATATAAATTAAGAAAATATCTTTTTAACAGGGTAATGATGAGCATAATCATTGGTATATATTATATATATATATATATTTTTTTTTTTTTGACAGGCAGAGTGGACAGTGAGAGAGAGACAGAGAGAAAGGTCTTCCTTGTGCCGTTGGTTCACCCTCCAATGGCCGCCGCGGTAGGCGCGCTGCAACCAGCGCACCGCGCTGATTCGATGGCAGGAGCCAGGTGCTTCTCCTGGTCTCCCATGGGGTGCAGGGCCCAAGCACTTGGGCCATCCTCCACTGCACTCCCTGGCCACAGCAGAGAGCTGGCCTGCAAGAGGGGCAACCGGGACAGAATCCGGTGCCCCGACCGGGACTAGAACCCGGTGTGCCGGTGCCGCAAGGCGGAGGATTAGCCTAGTGAGCCACGGCGCCAGCTTATATATTATATTATAATATTCCATTTATATTATTCATATTATTTATAGTAAATACCCAGAGGCCATGAAGCCAATTTTTGTAAATAAAGTTCCATTGTAATACAATCATGCTCAATCATTTATATATAATCTGTGGCCACTTTAATGCTACAACAACCAAGTTAAACAGTAATGACAGAGACCATATGACCCACAAAGACTGAAATATTTATCATCTGGCATTTCACAAAAAAACTTGGCCAACTTAAACTATATATAACTGACAAACTAGCTATACTCGAGATTTTGAATGATTCTCATAAACACAAGGTTGAGTGAAAGAAGCCAGATATATAAAAGTAGATACTCTAAGATCCAATTTATATAAAGTTCAAAAATAGGCACTACTGAAATAAAAGGTTTCAAGTCAAGGTAGTAGTTGTCTGCAGAAATGACAAAGGCAGTAAGTATTGGGAACATCTAATAATGTATAATTTCTTAAATTGAGTGTTGGTTACATCACGGGTGAATTCACTTTGAGTTAATTCATTGAGCTTTAGGTTTATGACCTGTGAACATTTCACATATATCTATATATATATTCCTTCAATAAATGAGTTTTTAAAAATATTTAGGATTACACACCAAAGTATTAACAGCAGATTGTAGGATGGGAATAATAAGAGAATATTCTATTTTTAATTTATATACTTCTGTATTTTTAGGTATTTAAACAAAGCCATTATTTTAGAAACATGAAACAAAATTATAAAACAGTACATGTAATTAAAAAGAGAAATTTTCATCAAGGAATGGTTCTGTGCTTTTCAACATGACCTAATGAATTGTGGGCACTGAAGTCACAATAACAAGTCAGAAACTAAATGTTTAAATCATTCAACATCTCTTAGTTTTGTGAGCCAACAGTACAAAATCCTTTTTGCACCTATTGCTATTTATGTTTTATCTAAGTTTTATAATCCTATGAGATTCTGTCTTACATTTTAAAAATATAATCTTAATTATCTATGTCAGATTATAGCTGTTATACATCTCCTATCTTTAGTAATACTGTGCATTAACATGATGGTCTTAACCATCCCCTTAAGCTAATTCTCCTCCCTCTCAACGAGATAAAAGACTTCAGGAATTGAAAGTGACATTAAAAAAATGGTGCTGGCATCTACCAATTGTTGCCTAAAATAAAGATTTAAGAAAGGAGTATTTCTGCATGATTTAATGATTGCTTTCTGTAGTAAAGTTCTTTTGTCTGGTCTCTCATACAACTCCCTAAAGTGTCCTGTTCAATATGCAACAAAACAATGATATAGACGTTTTGACAAAGAGCCCATCTCCCTATTGAGGTGGCATTACAGGATAATAGCTGTCTTAGCCACATAATTCAATGAGATATATTTTAGTATTAAAATATCTGTTAATCAGTTTTTAAAGCTGTGATGTTCAAAACTCAGAACAATATGTAAAACATTCCTTTACCAAAGGGAATGACTAATCTTCTGTATGGCTTTGATAAGTTACAAGAAATAGGTTTATCTCAGAAGACTGGTTATGATTAATATGCAGTTCGTAAAGCTCCTTAGCTCTGTATGGTCTCTCTCTAACTGAATCTAATAAAGATAGGTCACGCATTTTTCATATTCCTTTTTCACCCATGACAGATCTCTAATAGGATTTATATGCATTTGATATTAATTGTATCAGGGACTGCACCAACTGCAATAATCCTTCATTTCTTTGCCTTTTTAAAGCTATACATAAATTACAAAGTTTCCATTTTTGTTTGACTGCAGCTCTCACTGACGATCAACCACGCTAATGATAGAGAGGTAGAGAAAGATTAAGAACCACCTCACCTAGTTCACTGAAATGCCAAATGATACGAAAGGCTATAAACTCAGCTTTGAGAGCTGTTTGAGCTTTCCTCTCCCTTGTGTCAGAAAGGCTCAAGTATATAACATCAGTGAAAACCTTGTACTCTGAATTGGAGAGGAAAGGACATGCTTTTAATAACCATCTCACAGAGGGGTGCTGGCAGTAACCCATCGTTGTGATGAAGTATTGCTTTTCTAACCATCTACAGAGACAACATAGGAAATGTAAAAATGAGATAGTGCTACCTAGAATGAAAAACTGAGTGTCCTGGGGACTCAATCTAAAATAGTCCTTAATTTCAGCTGAACTCAAAAGAGGCTTCAATGATATCTGGGGGAAAAGAAACATATCTTGAGAGACTATTCAACTTATAATTGCAGTTAAGAGAAGTGAACAATTATATTTTCATATTCTATATTCTCCACTATGACATAAATAGTAAAAAAAAAAAAATTCCATTCACCAAAAGAGGATAGCAAGGGATTTGAGAAACTACTAAAATGCTGCCTTACACTCTATCAAAATACTTGGCTATTAGTGAATAAAATCCCATGGAAAAAAAAGGTCACAATTGTAATGATTTTCTCTCACTTGACACAGACTACATACAAATTAAACATGTAACTGTCTCCCATACAGAGAGGAATTTTTAAAAACCCACAAGGAAGATTGTATAACTGATTAAATTTATAGGATTACCTCATGGTTATATATGTATAATTTTCATTTACATAAAGTTTGTTTTTGAATTAAGAAATTTTACTTTTAAAATGCGACACCCGCCGGCGCCGTGGCTCAACAGGCTAATCCTCCGCCTTGCGGCGCCGGCACACCGGGTTCTAGTCCCGGTCGGGGCACCGATCCTGTCCCGGTCGCCCCTCTTCCAGGCCAGCTCTCTGCTGTGGCCCGGGAGTGCAGTGGAGGATGGCCCAAGTGCTTGGGCCCTGCACCCCATGGGAGACCAGGATAAGCACCTGGCTCCTGCCATCGGAACAGCGCGGTGCGCCGGCCGCAGCGCGCTACCGCGGCGGCCATTAGAGGGTGAACCAACGGCAAAGGAAGACCTTTCTCTCTGTCTCTCTCTCTCTCACTGTCCACTCTGCCTGTCAAAAAAAAAAAAAAAAATGCGACACCCAAGAAAAAATGAACACAAAATCAAGAGTTTATTCACTAAAGAAAGGCAAGCAAACACATTTTGTCCATCTATAAAAGCCACATCAGAGGCTTCTGCTGGTAGTCATAAAGGACTAAGTGGTACTTGAGTAGCCCTCCACCTGTAAACAACTAGAAAAGCAGACACAATATATGAAACAACTGTTTTCAGACATTGGACAATAGGCCACACAGGGCGGTGATTCCTGAGAGAAAGGAAGGAGAGGTTCAGTGTGTAGAAATACTGTTGACATCATAGTGTAAGAAAAGGAAAAACCATGCAGAGTACTGTAGTATTACAGAGCTAAAAAGACAAATCTGGGAGACCAGGAAGGCTGAGGCAGGTTTGATTTACAGAACCCAGTATCAGAGAAGAAGAATTCCCACTTAATACTAGTTACAAATAATCTACATGGTTGTTTACATAGTCTCTGGCTGACTATCAAATTGCACATGCATTGAGGAGATTCCATGAGAATGGGCACATCAAAAAAAGAACAACTACTGAGAAGACTGAACTTAATATCTAATGGCTACAACACAGGGAAGAGAGACATTTGAGTCCTTATCAGTCAAGGTAGAGAGACTTCATTGGACACTCAAAGACCAGAAAACAAAAGCCCCACTTTAGTCATACTAAACCAGCCCTAAAGCAAATGCTACTTTAGATTCATGCAAAGTTTAAAAATGAGTCTTAAGTGATCAAGCTGTTCTGCATATAAATTAACTATCTGCCACAACAAATCCTAATACTCTTTAAGACAACCAAATTTCAATATTTAACATTGGCATATTCTAATAACTAGCATCCAGGCAAAAATTACCAGATAATCAAAGAAGCAAGAAAATATGGATTAGTGGAAATGAATCTAGATATAACAGATAGGATGGAAATAACAGATACTTTAAAACAGATATTAGTCCATTCACATTTTTTTAAAACAGAACACAATGCAAGAGATATAAAACTATTTAAAAAGAGCCAAATAAGACTCTAGAGCTGAAAAATATACCATATCTGAAATTAAAATTTCATTGTATTGACTTATCAGCAGATCAGATACTGCCAATAGCAAAGATGAATGAAATTAAAATAATGGTAAGAGGAACTATCAATCTGAATCGAATAGCAGGGGGAAAAAGGCTGAAAAAATTAGCACAGCTTCAATGACATATGAAACAAAGGAAAGTGATCTACTACAGAAGATAATTCCAAAATGGTGAAGGGATAAATCAAAATAAATAGTTAAAGAAATAATGGCCCACATTGTAACCCTCGGAATTTGTGAACCTGGTCTTATCTGGAAAAGGATTTAACAAATACAATTAAAGATCTCAAAATGAGATCAGTCCTGGATTATCCAAGTGGACCTTTAATTCAGTAACAAGTACCTTTACAGAGGAGAGTCATACCAGGAAAGCAGAAGATGGTATCGATTTTGAAGAAGAGATTGGAATTATGTATCCACAAGTTAAGGAATGTCTAGGGTCACAAGAAGCTAAAAGTGCTACCTACAACTACTATAATATGTGTGGCCTGAACAATATCTTGATTTTGGATTTTTGGCTTCCAGAATAATGAGAGAAAATTTTCTGCTCTTTTAAGCTACTAAATTTGTAGTAACTTGTAATGGCAGCCCCAGAAGACTAATACAACTACATAGGGAAGCGTGTCTCTAGAGTTTATACATTAAATGAGATTTGGTAGACCATAGGCTATAGTTATCTTCAACTTGACTTGATTTTGTCAGTTTGCTCTCCAACACAATTATACCTATATCAGACTTTTGGAGGCAATTTAATAAGTATAAAATGGCATTGGTTTGGGGCAGCTAGACAACCTGAACTCTATGGTCCATGCCATCTCAAAAAGTCTATTTCCATGATTTTTCACTCATTTTTCAACACATCTTTACTGAGTGCCCACTTTTTGTCAGGCACTGTGTTCAGCACTGAGGATGCGGTTACGCTCTCAAGGGTTTGTGTAGCTCCAAATATTTTGTGTAGCTCTAATGTTTTGTGTAGTTTCACAAGTTGACACCTAATCCCCAAAAGAACAGTATTCAGAGGAGGGATCTTTTAGGACTGGTTAATAATAGAGACCAAAGGGAGTTTGTATGCATGCCCTTTTTGCCATATGAGGACTAGCAAGAAGGTGCCATCTATTAAAAAGAGTCAGTCTTTATTAGACAACAAATTTGCTGGTGAATTGATCTTGGACTTTGAACTCTCCAGAGCTGTACAAAATAAATTTACCTTGTTCATAAACTATTGTGTTTATGCCGTCATGTTGTCACAGCTTGAAGAAATCTAGACACATATTCACATTTATGGAAAACACATTGTCTGTCATCTGGCCTTATCAGCTATCTTACTTTAACAGATATCCTTTACTCTATATGCCCATGGCATTTAAGTATTTACTGTGAACTACACTACTTTTTGATATATGAGTACTGTCTTAAATTATTTGAGTTCTTATGAAAACACCTATTATGGACTAAATGTTTGTGTCCCCACTCTCTACCCTAAATTCACATGATGAAGCCCAATTCCTAGTACAATAGTATTAGAAGGTAGGGCCTTTGGGAAGTAATCGAGTTTAGAGGAGTTCATGAGGTTGGATCCCCCATAATGGGATTAGTGCCATTATAAAAAGAGGAAGAGACACCACAGCTTCCTTTCCGTGCCACATGAGGATATAGTAAGAAAGAGGCAGTCTGAAAGCCAGGAAAAGGGCCCTCAAAACGAATTGAATATAACAGAGCTCATTAACCCTGGATTTTCTAGTCTTCAGAACTTGAAAAGCAAATGTTGTTTGTTTAAGCTATCTATTATATTTTGTTGGAAAAGTCTGAACTAAGATAATACCATACACATGCATGCACATGAACATATATACAATTTTTCTCTGAACTTCAATATAAGTTTGGTAATAATGAGATCCCATTTCTATCATTCTACTTTTACAGCGGCTCTCCTCGTGGTTTGACCATGAAAGTTCAATAAATCTTTTTCTGAAATTAGTCAAAGGCAGAAAATTTAAATCCATAGACTTTTTTTTAACCCCAAGGTACAATCCTCTAGTTGGAGAATAGGATACATTTCTGTGTAATGAAATTTCCACTTTGTGACACATTTATTTTTCTAAAAAAGAAGGCAACTTATGGTAATGCTGGCTAAGAAGAAGACTGAAGTTTCTGGTCAAAAACCAAAGATATTCTCGGTAAGATATTTTAAAAGTATGTTGGGAATGGAATAAAATATAGAAAAATAAAATCCTGGAACACTAATTTCAAATATTATCAAGTTATCAATAACCCAATCTTTAGTCAAATACAACTTAATGATTGCAGAAATGTGAGATGAGAATATCAATGCAGTGGAAAAACCAGGGACTTCAGTATCAAACATGAAACTGAGTCCTGATTTTCCATGAATTCTGTAACTTTTAAAAAGTTTATTTATACCTCTACATTTCAGGGTTTTTTTCATGTCAAAAACAACAGGAATACTATATACCTCAAAGAAATGTGAGGATTAAATGAGATAAAGGTAAATACCCCGTGCATAGTAAATATCCCAATATTAAAGTTCTGTGCTACTTCTTTCATAAAAACAGAATGTAAAAGATAGGAGTAAAGGTTGGGAATTTGGTAGTAGTTATCAAAAATCTTCAAACAAGCACACTATCTGACCGATAGATCCTACTTTTTGTATGTAAAGAATAAAAACTAAAGCATGTACTTAAGATTGCATAAATAGGCCGGCACCACAGCTCACTAGGATAATCCTCCGTCCGTGGCGCAGGCACCCCGGGTTCTAGTCCCGGTCGGGGCACCGGATTCTGTCCCGGTTGCTCCTCTTCCAGTCCAGCTCTCTGCTGTGGCCCGGGAAGGCAGTAGAGGATGGCCCAAGTGCTTGGGCCCTGCACCCGCATGGGAGACCCAGAGGAAGCACCTGGCTTTCTGGCTTTGGATCGGCGTGGTACGTCGGCCATAGCGGCCATTTCGGGGGTAGACCTATTGAAAAAGGAAGACCTTTCTCTCTGTCTCTCTCTCTCTCACTGTCTAACTCTGCCTGTCCAAAAAAAAAAAAAAAAAAGATTGCATAAATAAAAGTTACCTTGGAATTACAATGGTAAAAACTTGAAAACAATCCACATATCTTTAAATAATGAAATGGTGAAATAAATTATTGAATATCCAGATGACTCAGAATAAATATTTCCAAAAAGAGAGGATCTGCCCCTGCTCTCTGAGAACAAACAGAAGTATTAAGAATACTTCTTAATTCCCTTTCCAAGTCCTCATTTTCTCCTTGCTCTGGACAGATTTAGTTAATTACTGCAACTGGTGGTATTCTGTCACCCATTCAGTTTCCATTCTCTCTGAGACAAGGTTATTCAGTTAAAGGAATGTTAAAAGTTCATACACTGACCTGTAACTTATTTCCTTCTTTTTACTAGGATCCACATGTCCTCTGTAACTTAATGCTCTCCATCTTTACTTTATTTCCCTAAGGTATGCCAGTTGAGTCTCCCTCTACTCCAAGTAGTCTGCTGTTCTTGGGATAATAGAGTATGCACCAAATTACCTACATAAATGCATACTATGTAATTTACAAATTACATGCATAAATGCATATTATGTGCCCTTGTATATTCTGACAAGGCAAACAACCATAGTGTCTTTTTGAGTAAATACAAAAAGTAAATAAACATGCAAACCTTAACACTGCTTTACTCAGGACGGTGATATTAAAATAAAGAAAGCAGTCTATTATTTTTTTTTATAATGGTTGTTCTTTTTTTTTTTTTTTTAATGCTGAAGGCATGGTGTGGGACTGTGCCTGCCCCTGATTTTATTTTATTTTATTTTTTTAAATTATTTTGGGGCCGGTGCTGTGGCATAGTGGGTAAAACTGCTGCCTGAAGTCCGGGTATCCCATATGGATGCCGGTTAGAGTCCTGGCTGCTCCACTTCCAATCCAGCTCTCTGCTATGGCCTGGGAAAGAAGAAGATGGCCCTAGTCCTTGGGCACCTGCATCCACGTGGGAGACCTGGAAGAAGCTCCTGGTTCCTGGCTTCGGATCAGCACGGTTCCGGCCAATGTGGCCAACTGGGGAGTGAACCAGCAGGTGGAAGAACACTCTTTCACTCTCTCTCTCTCTCTCTCTCTCTCTCTCTCTTTCTCTCTCTCTCTCTCTGCCTCTCCTTCTCTCTGTGTGTAACTCTGCCTTTCAAATAAATACATAAATTAAAAAATATGTATTTATTTGAAAGGCAGAGTTACAGAGAGGCAGAAGCAAAAAGAAAGGTTTTCCATCTGCTGCTTCACTTCCAAATGGCCGCAATGGCCAGAACTGGGCCGATCTGAAGCCAGGAGCCAGGATCTTCTTCTGGGTCTCCCACATGGATACAGGGGCCCAAGGACTTGGGCCACCTTCTACTGCTTTCCTAGGCCATAGCAGAAAGCTAGATTGGAATTGGAGCACCCCAGACTCGAACCAGCACCCATAGGGAATGATGGCACTGCAGGCACCAGCTTTATCTGCTATGCCACAGCGCCAGCTTGCAGTCTATCATCTTAACTAGTTTTTTTGTAAGATGGTTGAACCATTTGTACACACAACTTTTTAAGTCAGAAAGAGAATATAAAGAAATGAGTAACATAAGAAACATTAGTAATAAGCACAATACAGAGCAAAATCCAAATTGGTAATAAGTTACAGTGATCTCTTTCAATTCTCCAATGATTCAAAGATCCCAGAACTAGGTTTAAGTGGGATTTCCTCAAATGGAAGTTGTATATGGTATAATCTAAAATCCAATGGCCCAAAATAACAGAGCTTTTAATATCTTAGGTAAAATCCTATTGCGCTTGAAACTATCACTCTTATAGTAAAATGATGTATAGCAAAATTAGTTCTCATAACAAGTAGTATGCCATGTAACAGCAGCATTTTACAAGGGGTTTATGATTGTTCCATTATGTTTATTCATTGACAAGCATACTTTTTATGAAATAATCCAAACTTATTACTAATAATTTAACTAATAAGTCCGTGGAGCCTATTTTAAAGTAACTTTCATTTCAAAATGTAATGGCATAGAAATAAAAATAAATAATAGGCCTACACAAACAATCCTATTTTAAAATAGCTAAAGCTTAAATAAATTAACACTGAAATAAACAAACCAACTCTTAAGTCTCCAACGTTACATTAAATTTACATACTATAGAAATTACACTTTTATAGCAACTGAAGTGTTAAACTAACTGCAGCATACTCAATTTTACATATATCATGATTCAAATTAACAAGAATATTCAATATAATCTGATAAAAAAAAGTATTCCCAACCCTGTATGTATCATACAAGCAGTTCCAATTTATAAGTAGGTTGTATTCTAAAGAATGTCTGTAAATCACTTGGCAAAAAAACTCTCGGACTGGGGTTGGCATTTGGCCTAGCAGTTAAGGTACCCAAACAGCATACTAAAGTGTCTCAGTTCAACAATTCTCCAGTGCCCGACTCTAGCTTCCTGCAAATGCAGACCCTGGGAGGCAGCAGTGATGGCTCAAGGAATTGAGTTCCTGTCACTCACGTAGGAGACCTGGATTGAGCTCTCAGCTCCCACATTGAACCGCAGCCCAGCCCTGACACTCAAGGGCATTTGTTAAGTGCTAAAGCTATCTTGAAAAATACACTTAATATTTATATTATTTATATTATAAAATAATGTACTTGTACTAACATAATACTAGAAATCCTGAGCTCCCTTCAACTGGTGGCAGGGAGAGATGGAGTCAATTTAAGCCTTGAAAACAGAGTCTTTCAGAGGAAAGCAGCTCTGTTCCAGCTTTAGTAATACTAGGAGATCAAAAGCAGTGAAGGTTGAGTACTAGCAATATGGATCTAGGCCCCAGTGTTCAGGAAGATAAGTGAATTGTCCAGAAAATGTGCAGTTAGGAGCTAACTGCTTGCAAGAAAGTCTCAAAATAATCCAGGAAGAGGAACTCTACAAAATCACACAGAGATTAGTAAATACCATGATAAAAAGTGTTATTTCACTATTCTGAACTTAGAAAGCAAGAGATTTCTTTTACAAGTTGATTCCCCTCATGGAAACTTCTAGAAAATAAGGAGCCATTTTGCATTTGCAGTCTTATATCTATAATTATCCTTGTTTCCTTATATAGTGACTGGGGAAAACCTACTGGATATCAATAGCATGGCACCTAGAGAGTGTGTTTTGGTCAGAAGTAACACAGCACCACAATTACGAGATCACAGATTAGCACCAAACACAACGAACCCTGCACAAGTAAGTTAACATCTCTGAATTTAGCCTCCTTCTAAACCAGAAATAATAATGATGATCATTTACTAGGAGTTCAGTGAGGACTAAATGAATTCATCCAGAAAACCATCTTTTTGATAGCATTTGGCACACATAGTAAGGGGTCAGTAAGTGTTATTAGATTAACAAAGATGCTAGGACACAGATGGATCTTTATAGACAAAAGTGGTATTGTACATATCCAATTTGTTAACTAAAACTGTCAGTTTACCAAAGGCCTACATTCTGGAAATCTAAAAAATAAGTGTTTTTTTTTTCCCTCATCATGGCATGGCACCATGGTTCAAGCATGTTTTATCTTATTTTTAGGTTTAATTTCCTTCCTTCTTCCTATAAATTTTAAGACTTCTTTGTCTCATAAAGAATAGGAGAAGGGGCCGGCACCGTGGCTCACTTGGCTAACCCTCCACCTGCAGCACTGGCATCCCATATGGGCACCAGTTCTAGTCCCAGTTGTTCCTCTTCCAGTCCAGCTCTCTGCTGTGGCCTGGGAAGGCAGTGGAGGATGGCCCAAGTGCTTGGGCCCTGCACCCGCATGGGAGACCAGGAGGAAGCACCTCGCTCCTAGCTTCGGATCGGCATAGCTCCGGCAGTAGCGGCCATTTGGGAGGTGAACCAATAGAAGACCCTTCTCTCTGTCTCTCTCTCTCTCACTGTCTATAACTCTACCTGTCAAATAAATAAATAATAATAACAAATATATATATATATATATATATATATATATAAAGAATAGGAGACAGTTTGGGGGCAGGCACTGTGGCACAGGGCGTAAAGCCACCACCTGCAGTGTCGGCATCCCATATGGGTGCTGGTTCGAGTCCTGACTGCTCCACTTCTGATCCAGCTCTCTGCTATGGCCTGCGAAAGCAGTAGAAGATGGCCCAAGTCCTTGGGCCCCCTTTGCCTGCATGGGAGACCCGGAGGAGGCTCCTGGCTACTGGCTTTAGATTGACTCCTCTCTGGCCGTTGCACCCATTTGGGGAGCAAAGCAGATGGAAGACCTCTCTCTCTCTCTCTCTCTCTCTCTCTTTGCCTCTCTGTAGGTCTGCCTTTCAAATAAATGAATAAATCTTTAAAAAAAAATAGGACACATTTTTAAACAATATATTTTATTTGTGACCAATTAGTTTCCTTGAAAGTTAATCTCAGAAATATTAATATGAGGCAATATGGGAACATGAAAATGCATTGCAAATTTTGCCAAATATTTCTTGAAACTTCCTCCTTCATTTGGTATAGTTCCTCGTAGCTGTGCCTGTGACATTTTCAATTATTTTAGGTGAATAAGCTTTTCCATGAGCATTCCTAAGGAACACTAACTACCATGAGTCCTTTGTGCAGCATGATCAATGGCCCATGTGTGCTAAGCACTTGAAAAATCTCTCTAACAACTAATGGGGTGGGGGATTGATCATTTCTAATGGAAACTTTTTTTTTATATTTATTTGAGAGGCAGAGCTACAGACAGAGAAGGAGAGACAGAGAGGTCTTCCATCTGTTGGTTCACTCCCTAAATGGCTGCAATGGCCAGAGCTGGGCTGATCCAAAGCCAGGAGCCAGGAGCCTCTTCTGGGTCTCCCATGCAGGTACAGGGCCCAAGCACTTGGGCCATCTTCTACTGCTTTCCCAGGTCATAGCAGAGACATGGATTGGAAGTGGAGCAGCCAGGACTGGAACCAGTGCTCATATGGGATGCCGGCAGAGGCTTAACCTACTACACCACAGCATCAGCCCCGATGGAAACTTGTTGAGAATATATTACACATAGACTGCATTGGTGTAGATATACAGAATCTCCCCTTGATGACCCCTAATCAAGATCAATTTCTATTCTGTGCAATAATACAGTAAAGCCCTCTGAAACCACTGAAGAGCATGAGGCTGTTTTTCATTCTGTGAAATAACTGAAGACTACTATATTTTTATAGTTCTTCCTCTGCTGTTAGCTGTCACATCTCACTGTCAATAGCACCTTTTGTGGGTTTCGTTTTTTTTTTTTTTCTTCCAAAACCTAAGATTAAGTGGGTGAGAGGCTGAGTTGACACCCACGATTCTTTGATTCTCTAAAACACACAGGAGTCTTTTCCCCCCTCTTAATTTGAGAAAAAAAATGCAAATCTACAAATAGTTCACATCAGTTCGAATGGTGAAATCCTGATCAGAGAGCCATCACAAAATACAAAACTGCCATATTATATGTCCAAAAGCAGGACGGTAAATCCAATTGATAGAAACCTTTACAAATCAGAAAACATTATCACAGAAAAACTGTGATAATAAAGCAGTAATTGAAAGTAGTTTTATATTAACTACCGCAGAGATGCCATCCATGAGGGATTCATCTAAACAGCTCAAAAATTAAGCTTTGAAACATTTGAGGTAATATAATACTACAATATGCCTAAATTTCCTGGAATCTTCACTTTTTTCTTTGTTTTATTGCTTTCTTAGCTCCTGTCCTGTGGACATTCCATTCTACCAACCAAAATTTAAACAGTCTGAATAAAAGCCAATGTAATAGGATATGGGTCAATAAACAACTACCTGTAACTGGAAATCAACAGAGTATGCTTACTTGACTGCAACTGTAAAAGCAAGTATAATTTTAGCAAGCTTTCAAATTCTGGGTGGGGAAGTAGGGTTTAGGTATGTTTGGTATATTTATAAAGCTCATGAATGGAATGTAAGTAACAACACAAGTCAATGAATGAATGGGCACTTACACCACCAAAGCATTAGAGGCATATATAATAGAGAGCAGAAACCTTAATCGCTAGTCTGAAGACTAGTCTGAAATGTTAAAAGAAATCTGTACAGTTTCCTTCTATAAAAAGCGAAAGTCATGCTCTGTAGAAAAGTTAAAATAGCAAGCCGACCGGCGCCGCGGCTCAATGGGTTAATCCTCCACCTGTGGCACCGGCACACCGGGTTCTAGTCTCGGTCAGGGCACTGGATTCTGTCCCGGTTGCTCCTCTTCCAGTCCAGCTCTCTGCTGTGGCCCGGGAAGGCAGTGGAGGATGGCCCAAGTGCTTGGGCCCTGCACCCGCATGGAAGACCAAGAGAAGCACCTGGCTCCTGCCTTCGGATCAGCACAGTGCGCCCGCCGCAGCGCGCCAGCTGCAGCGGCCACTGGGGGTGAACCAACAAAAAAAGGAAGACCTTTCTCTCTGTCTCTCTCTCTTTCTCTCTCACTGTCTAACTCTGCCTGTCAAAAAAAAAAGAAAGGAAGAAAGGAAGAAAGGAAGAAAGGAAGAAAGGAAGAAAGAAAGAAAGAAAGAAAGAAAGAAAGAAAGAAAGAAAGAAAGAAAGAAAGAAAGAAAGAAAAAGACATAGCAAGCCTCAGACTGCTCTCTACAGAAAGGTTTCTTTGTAAGGTTAGCCCTTGGAGAAAGAAAGGAAGGAAGGAAGGAAGGAAGAAAGGAAGGAAGGAAGGAAGACAGACATAGCAAGCCTCAGACTGCTCTCTACAGAAAGGTTTCTTTGTAAGGTTAGCCCTTGGCTCTGGTGTCTGGAAATTTGGATTGGGGGAGTGTTTCAACTGCTCCCTAAAAGATAATTATGGTTTATTGTGCCTAAAAGAGATAAAGAAGTAAACAAATCAATAAAATTCCAATTTACAGGTGTGAGACGTTTACATGAGGCATGTAATGTTTACATGAGGAGCATGTGAACAATCATCTCAACTATTAGACACAATTCATATTAGAAAACCAATGGGCAACAAGGAGCTAACAACCATAAGAACTGAGTGGCAAAGTCTTAAAATTAGCTTTAAGATTATGATTACTTGTATTTTTAAGCGATGCATTCTGTAGAATTAGAAATACATTTTATCAAAGTATAATTTTTCCTGATGCAAAAGCTCATAAGAAATATCTTTTAAAAGTAATGTCTATCATCCTAGGCAACAATGGGACTGTTGAGTAAATTACATTAGAACCTGTGTAGTCCCCCAAATTATGTAATTTTGCATTCTTCCCACTAGAAAATGTTCCCAACATTGAAAGATATGTTTAGTTCTATTTAGCTCTATATTGAGTAGGAGCCTAATTTTTAAATCAATTTCCTTTAAGCCAACCAAAAACAATGTCTATAAAGGGGAAATAAATCTTCAAATTACTTTTAATCACTTCATTACATTTAAACCTCTTTACCTTTTAAAAAAAAGTTTCTAGTTTTTTTTTTCTTTACACAGAACATTACAATCTCTTTTCTTTGAAGACTTCAAAAATATATTAGCTCAAAATCCATTTCTTGGTTCCTACTGAGATTTAAATTACCTGAAACTAACAGCCTCACTGCAAGAGTTCTATTCCATGGCTTGTAAGTTGAATTCAGCAGCATGACATCTATGTTTTATATATGTAAATTCCACAGGTTTAGTGTAAATTCATGACATCGACAACACTGGTTGTCTAAAAGATTGGTACTGCTACTGAAACAAATACACAAAATGAGACAGGAAGTAGCCATCATTTTTCCTACATGCCTATTTTATTGTGGTAATCATGCAAAAAATGAAGATAGTCTATGGCACAAAAACTAAGATAGCAGCTGAAAGCAATGTAATGTATAACAAAAAGAAATATTTGCATATAAGTCAAAGCAAGCAATAAGGTTTACATCATGGTACATAATATAAAATTATTTTATTACAGAAGCAACTGCTTGCATACCAGATTTGATTATTACATTTTTGAAAATTTAGCAAGGCAATATTAAAAGAAAATTTATTAGCAATAATATATACAGTATTGACCAGGGTTCTCCTTTACCTTTTGAATTCTTTCTAACACTAAGAGTCTGGTCCACAAAACAAAACATTACCTTACTTCTAGGGTAAATTAAAAAGATTAGTGCCATCAGCAGTGAAAGTAAAACCAAGAGAGGTGTTTCAGTTTCAGGTTCTCTCACTTACCTTCTATATCTATTTATTTCCTCTGTTAAATAACTACAAATACCATTGTCAGTGCTCATCAGTTTGGAATCAGAGGTCCCTGTGATTTTTTTAAAAGATTTTATTTACTTGAGAGGTAGAGTTCCAGACAGAGAGAGGGAGTAAGAGAGAGAAAGGTCTTCTATCCACTGGTTCACTCATTCCCCAAATGACCACAACGGCCAGAGCTGGACCAATTCAAAGCCAGGAGCCAGGAGCCTCCGCCAGGTCTCTAACACAGGTGCAGCAGCCCAAGCATTTGGGCCATCTTCTATTGCTTTTGCAGGCCATAGCAAAGAGCTGGCTCGGAGAGGAGCAGCCGGGACTCGAATTGGTGCCCATATGGGATGCCGGCACTGCAGGCAGAAGCTTAGCCTACTAAGCCACAGCACCAGCCCCTTGTGCAAATTTTTGCACACACAGAAGCTGACCTAAATACGTCCGTTATCTTCTACTTACAAGAATTGCATTAATAACTAAATTATATTTGTTACAAGTTTTGATACTCTTACAAAATCTGCTTACAATCACAGCCCTTCACAACAGACAAGACTAATTCTAAGTTCTAATTACCTGAAGCCCCTTTCTCCACAGTACTTTAATTACTCCCTGGCAATCAGGTGAGCACTTACAGTAGAATAGTGCCTTCTTCTAGGGCTATCAAGGGGCCATTTAGTTCATTTCAGCTGCCACAACCTTGATTACTACCACATTAGCTAACTTTTATGCAATGTAATAGTTCAAAGTTTCACTGATTGCAACAGGGGACTTTTTAGTATCTCTCTATGAAAAAGGGCAGGCAGGTACAATGTATTCTGGATTAACTCGTGGTTTCTTCAATTCTATCTTCAAACATACACAGATTTCCGCACCGTTGTGAAGTCTTCACCTGCCTCTGCTCACTTCCTTGCTTCTAATAATCCTCAAGGACCTTCTCCTCTGATCTTGTATTTGTTCAATTACCTCCAATTCACTCATCTGCTCTCTTAACATAACCATTCTCTGATACACAGTCATTACCCTCTACTCTTTCCTGTCTGCTCTCTCCCTCAGGGAGCCCCAAATTTTCTGAAGTATGGACAATGGCTTCCTTATGAGGAATGACATGGTTTCAGTATTAGTCTCTTCCAAAACCCATGTTGAAATTTCATTGTCGTGCAATGTTAGGAAATGGAACATGTGATAGATGATAATTCCAATATAAAAGGGCAAGTTTAGCCCCCTTTCACCTCTTTGTCCTTATGCCTTCCACCATGTGAGGACTATGATAAAATAAATTCCTGTTATTTAAAAATTACCCAGTCTCAGGGGTCAACATTGTGGTGTAGTGGGTTAAGGCGCTATCTGCAATGCCAGCATCTCATATGGGCACTGCTTCACATCCCAGTTGCTCCACATCCAATCCAGCTCCCTGCTAATGCATCTGGAAAGCAGAACATGACCCAAGTGATTGGGCCCCTGCCACCCACATGAGAGACACTGAAGGAGCTCCTGCATCCTCATGTTGGCCTGGCACTGCCCTGCCTGATGTGGCCATTTCAAGAGTGAACCAGCAGATGGAAAAATCTCTCTGTCTCTGTCTCTCCCACTCTCTGTAATTCTGTAACTCTTTATTATCTTTCAAATAAATAAGGCTTTAAAAAAGAAAACAAAATTACCCAGTCTCAGATATTGTTATAGCAGCAAAGCAGACTAAGACAATGATTCACAAAAATACCAAATCTTGCTCTCCCCTTTTACTTAATTTATACTCAATTTCTCCAACAGCTTAGCAAATGTTTCCACTTATATTCAACAACTTCTCTAAACCACACCCATTTTTTTGTGTCCCAAACCCATTTCATTCCCCTAGTAACAACAACAGTAGCATTACCTGATGTTTAATCCTGGCAACAATACCTTAGAAGTAGATGCTATTTTTTGCTATCGCATTTTACAGATGAAAAAACTAAGCTAACACAGTCTGCCAGGATTCAAACCCAGGAAGACTCCAGAGGTTGCCTTCTTAACTGCTACTGCTCATCGAATCTGAGATAATCTATTATTTACCCAACTTTACAGAATGGCTATTCTGCAGAGGTAGTTAAGGTTTGGTCAATATTTCTAAAATCTCCATTCCACATTGATAATTTACTCCACAATAAGTCAGTATCTAGACAGTTAATATAGTGCTACTTAAAGTCCAGCTTTATCAACCAGGACCTGATGCCCCTCATTTTCTCCAAATTCATGGACCATATTCCATCACATCTAGCTCTTTCTAAAGAAGCAAGTCACATACATAGCAGACAGATATGAGGAAGAAGAGATACATTCAAGGTTTTTGACTATATGATCACCTCCACTTTAATTTTTTCAAACCATACACCTTTTTTAAAATGCTGATTAGTCACAAAGTGAGTTTCATTTCACTCATTTTATCACAAATGCTTATGTTTTTAACATGGATTAGAGAAAAGTTTTAGTGGATGGAGGAACCTCTTCCTTCTGAAGTACCAAAGTAAAAAGGACTGGATCATCTTTTTAATTAATATTGCCAATTTATTATATCTACATTTACAATAAATCAAAGGTCAGAATATGTTTCTTGATTTAAACTCATGGGCAATGAATAAATTAATTAAATGTGGTCACAATATGGATCTTAATATTTTAATAAAACTAGAAGGCTTATTCATAAACATGATATACACATTCAGTTGCTGTATTATTTTTAGCAACATGAAAGAATTTTATATTTGTAATTATTCAACATATCTGTATTATTATTTGCAAAGAAAATGGGTATCCCTATATGGAATATTAAAATCCCTCAGAAAGACGATCAATAAAGCAGAATGCCTCACTTACCTAGAGTCAGCAGAGAATGAGACATTTTAGGAAAACTTATTCTGAGGAGATAAAATTTCCATTCCAAAATATCTATTTTAATGCTTTCAGTTGAAATATTTCTCTGTCTATAATGTATTATACTTCCCAGTGATCTGAGTATGTTACAATATGCTATATTCAGATGCAGATGGATGGTAACTGGGGCCAAATGATTGGCCAGAGTATCACACAATATCCTTAAAAATTAAGATGCCAACAGATATTTTTGTACAGGTGCACCACACACACACAAACTAGAAAAGGGGCAAGCATTGTTGTGCAGCAGTTTAAGCCCCCGCCTGTGATGCCAGCACCCCATATGGGCACTGGTTCAAGTCCAGGGCTCTCTACTTCTGATCCAGCTCCCTGCTAATATACCTAGGAAAGCAGAAGAGGATGGCTCAAGTAATTGGGCCCCTGCCACCCATGTGGGAGACCTGGAAGAAGCTCCTGGCTCCTTTCACCCAGCCCAGCCTGCCCCAGCCCCAGCCATTGTACCATTGCAGCCATATGGGGTGTGACCCAGAAAATGGAAGATATCTCTCTTTCTCTCTCTCTTTCTCTCTCCCCCCTCTCTAACAATAAGAAAGAAAGAAAGAAGGAAAGGAAAGGAAAGGAAAGGAAAGGAAAGGAAAGGAAAGGAAAGGAAAGGAAAGGAAAGGAAAGGAAAGGAAAACAGACTAGAAGAGTGATTCCCACAGAAGGAAGGGAGGAAATTTGCCAGTTAGAAACGTCAGTCCAGGTTGAGAGAGAGGAAGTCAATTTCTCAAACAGGAGACATTCTTCATCTGCAGCTAAGAACTCCCACAGAGGAGATGCCCTGTGGCTTTGTTAATTCAGGCTTTCTTTGCTTCTTGACCTGATGATACACAGACCTCTTCTACAGGTCTTTATTACCTTCCTCTCCATCCAAATACTCAGTTCACTACTTCTAAGGTCCACAAGAAAGTAATTAGCACCATCTCTGGTTTGTATCTGCCACTGATAGTTTTAATCTCTGCAAGCCACTGATGTCAATAAGATCACTGATCACCTCCACTCTACTTTCTTAGTCTCCTGGCTTTCTTTTTATCTTCTGACCAAGAAGGAGTAGGTTTGTGAGGTCAGTTACCAGCCAGGACATGCCTTTTGCTCTTGCTATCAGATCAGTGACTCACTGTGTAGAAATCTAATTCCTAAGTGTTCTTTGGCTCTGGCTGGCACCCATGTTTTCCTGCCTCCTCCCTTCTCCTCCCCTCCCAGTTTAGTCACAACTCAGATATTCAGTGCTTTTCTCACCACCACAGGAGATCCGCACCCCAGCCTTTATTTGTGCAATGGTATCTGTTCTAGCTGTCTAACAAGTGCTGCAAGATTTATCCTCGGCTTAACCAAGATCTCACTGCGGTCTGATTTTATGATTTGGATGCTTAATACTAAATAATCCCTTGTGAGGAAACAAAATACTTTTTGTAAAAGGCAAAAGATTTACATGATCTGAAGAGAAACCAGAGTATATAACAAAATAGTTTTGATAGGTTAATATAACTATAGTTTTATGAAATATTCAATTTACAAAGGTCTATTAAAAACTAGGAAATGTGACCTCCCCATCCCCTTGCAACTGAAGGGACTGAAATCCACACACAAATACACTTTTCAGTGGTCTACTGTAACACTAGCCCAAGTAGACGTTAAGCTCAGTGAATGTTTTTCCCCTATTGCTTCTTCCTTCCCACAACACTTAAAAGAGCATCTGGTGGGGCCAGTGTTGTGGTGTAGCTGGGAAAGCTGCTTCTTTTGACAATGGCATCCCAAATGGGCACCAGTTCAAGACTCAGATGCTCCACTTCTGATCCACCCCTCTGCTATTGTGCCTGGGAAAGCAGTGGAAGATAGCTCAAGGGCTAGGGCCCGTGCACCCACAGGGGGGACCCAGCTGAAGCTCCTAGCTCCTGGCTTCTGCCTGGCCTCACCCTGGCTGTTGCAGTCACCTGGGGAGTGAACCAGCATTGGAAGGCCTCTCTATGTCTTTCCCTCTCTATATATAACTTTCAAATAAATAAACACATCTTTAAAAACAAATATTTTTAAAAAAATATCTGGCATGTTCAATAAATCTTCAATACATGAGAAATATTGAGGCTAAAGATTGAGGCTTATACAGCTTTATAACACAGTATAAAAGTCATAAGAGATTCACATCTATGAAACAGGGAACTTGTATATATTTAAAATTATGATAATTCTATACATCTACTTTCTATAGTATTAATTTTATTTCTACTTTACCAACAGATGTGTTTTGATACACTTCGATATTAATTCAGTCTCTCTATTTACACATAAGGTTATACACTATTCTATTTTACCTAAGCTATCTCCTTGCACAAGAGACCTTGCATAAACAAGACCTTAGGGGGCCAGCGCTGTGGCCCAGCGGGTTAACACCCTGGCCTGAAGCGCTGGCATCCCATATGGGCACCGGTTTGAGACCCAGCTGCTCCACTTCTGATCCAGCTCTCTGCTATAGCCTGGGAAAGCAGCAGAAGACGGCCCTAGTCCTCGGGCCCCTGCACCCATGTGGGAGTCCTGGAAGAAGCTCCTGACTCCTGTCTTCGTATCGGCGCAGCTCCAGCCGTTGTGGCCAATTGGGGAGTGAACCAGCAGAAGGAAGACCTCTTTCTCTCTCTCTCTGCCTCTCCTCTCTCTGTGTAACTCTGACTTTCAAATAAATAAATGAATCTTTAAAACAAGACCTTAAGGAGTTCATTTAGGGGGTCCAGCGAGTGGCGAAGCAGGTGAAGCCGTCGCCTGCAATGCCGGCATCCCATGTGGGCACTGGTTCGAGTCCCAGCTGCTCCACATCCAATCCGGCTCTCTGGGAAAGCAGTGGAAGATGGCCCAACTCATTGGGCCCCTGTACCCACATGGGAGACCGGGAGGAAGCTCCTGGCTCCTGGCTTTGAATTGGCACAGTTCCAGCCATTGCAGCCATCTGGGGAGTGAGCCAGCAGATGGAAGACCTCTCTCTGCCTCTGCCTATCTGTAACTCTGACTTTCAAATAAAATGAGTAAATCATAAAAAAAAAAAAGAGTTCAGTTAGGGACCTGCGCTGTGGCAAAGTAGGTTGAGCCTCCACATGTGGCCCCCAGCATCCCAATTGGATGCTGGTTCCTGGCTGCTCCTCTTCCAATCCAACTCTCTGCTGTTGGCTTCAGAAAGCAGTACAAGATGGCCCAAGTGCTTGGGCCCCTGCACCCATGTGGGAGACTCAGAAGAAGCTCTCGGCTCCTGGCTTCGGATTGGCCCAGCTCTGCCCATTTGGAGAGTGAGCCAGCAGACGGAAGACCTGTCTCTCTGTCTCTCCCTCTGTCTCTCTCTCTCTCTGTGACTCTTTCTCTCAAATAAATAAATCTTTAAAAAAAAGTGTTAATTTATTACTAGTTGTTCCTTACAGAAGGAAATTATCTCATATCCTATCTTTATCCACATCCACAAATAGTTTATTGATGTTTATGTAGTTATTTCCTTTTTACTTATGTGATATATGTCCATGAAAATAGTTTGAAAACAGATCCAAAGAATAATTTTGACAATTATAAAATATGATTTAAAATTCTCTTTTTAAAAGATTTATTTATTTGAAAGACAGAGTTACAGAAAGAGGTGGAGACAGAAAGAGAGGTCTTCCATCTGCTGGTTCACTCCCCAGATGGCCGCAATGGCCAGAGCTGCGCCGATCCAAAGCCAGGAGCCAGGAGCTTCTTCTGGGACTCCCACGTGGGTGCAGGGGCCCAAGGACTTGGTCCATCCTCCACTGCTTTCCCAGGCCATAGCAGAGAGCTGGACCAGAAGAGCAGCTAGGAATAGAACCAGCGCCCATACAGGATGCCTGTGCTTCAGGCCAGGGCTTCAACCGGATGTGCCACAGCACCCACCCCAGAAATTCTTTTTACCTTAACAAACAGCAAGTAATGTTTATATATTGAAACTTCAAAAATGATTTATACTAATTACTTACAGTAGACAAATTAGCAGGGAAGAAATCAAGTTACAGATAAACATGGACAGTCTAATCTGGTAAAGGTAATCAAGAGAACCTTTTTTGACAAGGGAAATGTTTGTAATAGGAGGGTAGTTAGTGTTCCATCAGTGTGGAAAAACAGATTATGAAGGGTTCCAAAACTTTAAGCTAAATTTTACCTTGATCTTACACACAATAAAAACTCTAGAGTCAACTCTGAAATAGAACATTATGCCATGATAGAGTTGTCCTCCTAATAGCTCCTTGGTCATCTGGCTGTAATCTGTACTTGATCCATATTAATAGAGACTGATAAGGTTATTGTTATTTCTGCATAAGGGCAACAGAATTTCAATTTTTATTATTTAATTTATTCATAAAAATCAGAGAGAGACAATTTTTAAATCCTGATTCAATGTGTCATGATGGGAAATAATAAAAATACATTCAAAACTCACACAAACACAGAAGCATACATTTTAAATAATGTGTATGTTAAGTTCTCTTATTGAAATGGGTATTTTCTATAAGATCAGCGGCTTAAAAGCTTTTTTCACTGAGATTAACCATTTTTTCAAGCATATTAAAGTAGTATTCCATTAGTGGGAATTGTTTTTAAAACTCAATCAGGGGGCCAGGGGGCCGGCGCTGTGGCAGAGCGGGTTAACACCCTGGCCTGAAGCGCCGGCATCCCATATGGGTGCCAGTTCCGAGACCGAGCTGCTCCACTTCCAATCCAGCTCTCTGCTGTGCCCTGGGAAAGCATTAGAAGATGGCCCAAGTGCTTGGGCCTTTGCACCCGCGTGGGAGACCCGGAGGAATCTCCTGGCTCCTGTCTTCGGATCAGCGCAGCTCCAGCAGCTGCAGCCAATTGGGGAGTGAACCATCGGATGGAAGGCCTCTCTCCATGTCTCTCTCTCTCTCTCTTTCTCTCTTTCTGCCTCTCTTCTCTCTGTAACTCTGACTTGCATGTAAATAAATAAATCTTAAAAAAAATGTCAATTGGGAAGAACAATGAGACTATTTGGATCAACAGAAACATCTAATACCAGGCCTTTTATAGAAGAACATCCACATGATGTACACATTTTTGCTTTCACTGTATCATATAAAAATGCAGATTTTCACAAATATCTACAAGGTTAACAGTTTTAAAATAGCATCTCCTACGATCTTCAGCTACTTTACCATTAAACATGCAAAGAGAAGCTACATTCTGAGTTGTACAGAAGAATGAATTCATGTGGTCTTATAAGTTACTAATTTGAAGGTCTTTGATGTGGGTGCTATTTTTGTATCTTCTTAAAATGAGTAAAATTTTGCTTTTAAACAGAACTGGGGGTGTGGGAAAATATCTGCATAACTCATGAAACACCTCTACAAAAGCGAAGGGTAAACATCTTACTAAGAAAATAATTTGAAAACCATTGTTTCAAATGCTGAAAGAGGGTGACAGCTCACATTCTCATATAAAAGAACAATAACTTTCCTTTTTTTCTGAATATACACTTATAGGCATTTATGCATTCATGTTTAATAACAACTATGATACACTTCTGCTGACTTGGCTTTTTAACAATAGTGAACCCCGAAAATAAAGATGGTTTACGGCCTTCTAATTCAAATGGCAATCTAAGTTTTTTTATGTCTGATAAGACGGAACAGGAGATTTTCATGTTTAGAATGTTCACAAGGACTATGCAGCAATGACAACTGCAGTGAATAAAAGCATCACATCAGTCATTTCATTACTTCAAATTCCACTACACCTGTCTAATGTTTTCTTCGAGGGGAGGAGGAGAGGGGAAAAAACCACTGCAGAATGAAAACTAATGAATTAGTATGAGTATGGTTACCTCATAAAGTGCAAAGCAAACAGATGTTAATTGCTTAATTTCCTTATTTTCTGTGTTATTTTTCAGTAAGCAATTGAAAGGCTTTTACAGATTTTCTATCAACAATCTGTGATAGTGAACTGAATTTAAATACAACATTTGTGAGTCCACACTGATAATATTAAACATTCAAAAGGGGAGGGGACATAAAAAAGTTCTACTTTACAGGAGAATGTCAGGTGATAAATACAGAATGATGGATTTAGAAAATTAACATTTTCTAACAATCCCAGTTATAACTGATTCAGACAAGAATCTAATCAACAGATGTTAAAATCAAATTTTGCTGGGGAACAGGTTATTTATATTATCTCAACACATAACCCCACGTATCACAAATGTCTACATTTAAGATCAACACAGCAAACCAAATGACCATACTTAACATCACCGTAAGTGGTGCAAACTTGCCTTGTGACGTGATGCACTGAGGACAAACATAACCTATGCAGCACTTTGTAAAATTACTGGCTTGGTCTCTTCAAAATGATAATTAAATGAATTTTTGTCATGTTGAAGGATTGTTCTAGATTGAAGAATATAAGGAAGATATGAGAGATAAATATAGTGTATAATCCCTCATTGCATCTTAGAAAAAAATAAGTTACAAACAACACTGCTGGGATAGTTGGGGAAATTTGAATATGGCCCCTAAATCAGATAATAGCATTGCCTCTGTGGTAAATTTTTCAATAATTTTGATAATTATACTGTGTTTATAAGGAGAAGTACTCTTAGGAGTACTTAAGTATATAAGAATGAAGTGTTACAAATCACCAAATAACACTCTGAAAAGAGAGAAAAAGGAGAAATAAAAAAAAGTAAAAACACAATAAGTTAACAATTAAAGAATCTCAGTGAGAGGTAAATAGATATCCATTGGGATATGTTTTGTGATGATTCTATAGGTTTGAATCTTCTCAAAATGAAATAGTACAACAAAATAGTAAAATGTGTTGAGGAGGGGCTGGAGCTGTGGCATAGCAGAAAAAGCTGTCGCCTGCAGAGCCAGCAATCCATATGGGTGCCGGTTCGAATCCCAGCTGCTCCACTTCCAATGCAGCTCTCTGCTATGGCCTGGGACAGCAACAGAAGATGGCACAATTCCTTTGGCCCCTGCACCCACATGAGAGACCCAGAAGAGGCTCCTGGCTCCTGGCTTCAGACTGGCACAGCTGTAGCCATTGCAGCCAATTGGGGAATAAACCAGCAGATAGAAGACCTCTCTTTCTCTGCCTCTCCTTCTCACTCTCTGTGTAACTCTGACTTTCAAATAAATAAGTAACTCTTTAAAAAAAATGTGTTGGTTGGGGCCGGTGCTGTAGCGTAGCAGTTAAAGTCACCACCTGCAATGCTGGCATCCCATATGGGCACTTGTTCGAGTCCTGGCTGCTCCGCTTCTGATCCAGCTCTCTGCTATGGCCTAGCAAAGCAGTGAAAGATGGCCCAAATCTTTGGGCCCCTACACCTACATGGTAAACCCGGAAGAAGCTCCTGGCTCCTGGCTTCAGACTGGCACAGCTCCAGCCATTGCAGCCATTTGGGGAGTGGATGGAAGAACTTTCTCTTTCTCTCTCTCTCTCTCTCTCTCTCTCTCTCTCTGTGTGTGTGTGTGTAACTCTAACTTTCAAATAAATAAATAAATAGATCTTTAAAAAAATATGTTGGGGAGTTCCTAAACACATTCAAAAACAAAAAGGACAAAATAAGTAACTACAGAATAATTGATCAATTCCTTCAATAGATGTACTAACTGCCAAAATTCCAATCTTATTTTAACTCATTTCAAATGGTTTATTTGTCATATACAAAAAGCTTAGAAAATATTTTGGGTATTTTTAATCAACTTCTTGAAATGTGGTAACTCAAATAAAATTAAAATTATGTACTCATGTACTCACAATCTGATTTGACATTTTATAATTGGACTACATTAAAAACAAAAGCATAAAATTGTTTTAGCAGCCATTTCAGCCTAGTCATCTGTTTAGTACAAGTAATTTTTCCAAATAAAGATCTTGCTTCATTTGCAATAATTCAACAGCACCCCCCGAAATAATGAAAATAGAGGCTTATGAAATATCATGAGATTTATTGATATATTTTCTGCCACTATTTATCCATTAAAATCCCCTAAGTTTTTCCGTTATATTATTTGTATCTCATAAAGAAGAAAAATGTATCATATATAGTTACCAATCTGAGAAAATGGAGATTTAGTATTGTTTTGTATCTTAATAGCAATTCATGTATTATTTTAACTCAATGCTGGGATAAATCATGGCCATTTTCCATTAGGTTTATAAAGCTATCCAGAAAAAAATACATAAAAAATTTCCTGTAAGTTTTCACATATTCAAATATTACTAAAGATGAAATCATGTCAGGACTATTCAAGGCATAAAATGATTCTAGATATTGAGTTTTCAGTAACCAGAAAATGTAATTAAATGAAGCAGAGGTTTATTAAAATATTGGTTTGCTCTGAAAAGCTATACCCTACCAAAATTATCTGTATTAGCTTACTTCATCATAAAATACGGATTCATTTCTTAAAGGAAAGTTTAGGTACAAAAAGAGGTAGAAACCACTCTAAAATTGTAACTGCAGCAGCACAATGATTGGATATAAACATACCAAATTATTAACAGTGGTTTATTTTAAGGATTCTTAGGGTTTGGGTTTTTTTTTTTTTTTTAATTCTCTCTACTTAACTCTATTATCTAATTTCTTAAAATGTATTGCATTGCCCTTATCATGAGAATACCAAACTTGAAAAGGATTTTTTTTTTCTTTCCTGAGTTTCTGTCCCTGTGTTCTGCCTATTGTGCTTGGGTCTCTCATGTGCATCCCTGTGTAACTGATTTAGGATGGAAACACTGCTGGTGAGGAGACCATGCTGTTGGAAGGCAGGCATCTCCACAAACTTCGTGACTGTGAAGCAGGTTACTAACTCTGTGGCTTCACTTCCTCTTTTCTAAAGTGAAGGATTTATGCTAATTTACTGAGTTCCTTAAATTCAGTGAGTCTAAACTATAGATAGTTCAGATTCTGTCAGACTTAAAACTGTGTTTTGAAATTTCTTGTGCCTTTTCTTTTTTTCTTTTTGACAGAGTAGACAGTGAGAGAGAGAGAGACAGAGAGAAAGGTCTTCCTTTACCCTTGGTTCACCCTCCAATGGCCGCCTCGGCCGGTGCGCTGTGGCAGGCGCACCGCACTGATCCGAAGCCAGGAGCCAGGTGCTTGGGCCATCCTCCACTGCACTCCCGGGCCACAGCAGAGAGCTGGCCTGGAAGAGGGGCAACCGGGACAGAATCCGGTGCCCCGACCGGGACTAGAACCCGGTGTGCCGGTACCGCAAGGCGGAGGATTAGCCTATTGAGCCGTGGCTCCAGCCAAGGATTTTCTTTAAATCAAATAGTTAAAGGAAATATGACCTCTTGTATTTAATTCATACTACTTTAAAAAAAAGCCAAGTTCTTAAACTATAAAAGGTTTAATATTCCTTATCCAAAAATGCTTGGGACCAGAAGGAATTTGGAATATCTGCACAGACTTTACTGGCTGAACATCCCTAATCTGAAAATCTGAAATCCGCTCAAAAAATTTCAAATTTCCCAAAATTTTGGATTTCAGATTTTTAGATTAGGGATGCTCAACATGTACCACAAATCTCAAAGTACTACTTCAGAAAGTTGCTCTCTTCTGAGTTCATGTATCCTTAGTTTAGAAATAGTTATTGAACCTCTAATTTATAAAGTATATATAATATTCAGCTGGAAAAGATTTCACATTAAATGAAAAAAGGATATTATGGTACAATTTAAAATGCAGATATTTAAATATTGAGATGGAAGATTCAGGATAATCTTCACAGTTGCTTGTGTCTTTTCATAAGGAGGGTGACTTTAAATGTAGTCTGTAATCTAGGGACAGTCTTAGAAGACTTGAACTTTTATAAAGATTGTAACTATAAACTGCCTTCTAAACTGGCACTAACCAACAAGGAATGAATATGTGAATGCATTAGATGCTAGCAGTAATTGTGGTTCAACACATTCATCCATAAAGATACATGAGTACTGGGGCCGGCGCTGAGGCGCAGCGGGTTAACGCACTGGCCTGAAGCGCCGCATCCCATAGGGGCACCGGTTCTAGTCCCGGCTGCTCCTCTTCTGATCCAGCTCTCTGCTGTGGCCTGGGATAGCAGTAGAATATGGCCCAAGTCCTTGGGCCCCTGCACCCCTGTGGGAGACCTGGAAGAAGCTCCTGGCTCCTGGCTTCGGATTGGTGCAGCTCCGGCCGTTGCGGCCACCTGGGGAGTGAACCAGAGGATGGAAGACCTCTCTCTCTGTCTCTACCTCTCTCTGTAACTCTACCTGTCAAATAAAAAAATAATAAATCTTAAAAAAAGATACATGAGGCCGGCGCCGTGGCTCAACAGGCTAATCCTCCGCCTTGCGGCGCCGGCACACCGGGTTCTAGTCCCGGTCGGGGCACCGATCCTGTCCCGGTTGCCCCTCTTCCAGGCCAGCTCTCTGCTGTGGCCAGGGAGTGCAGTGGAGGATGGCCCAAGTGCTTGGGTCCTGCACCCCATGGGAGACCAGGAGAAGCACCTGGCTCCTGCCATCGGAACAGCGCGGTGCGCCGGCCGCAGCGCGCTACCGCGGCGGCCATTGGAGGGTGAACCAACGGCAAAAGGAAGACCTTTCTCTCTGTCTCTCTCTCACTGTCCATTCTGCCTGTCTAAAATTAAAAAAAAAAAAAAAGATACATGAGTACTTCAAAAAGTTTATGACAAATGGAATTAAAAGGATGAGTTTATTTTGGTGCAAAAAATTGAAATTTATACATAATTGATTCATAATCTGTATTGTCTAAGTAGTATGGAAACAACTGCAGCAAAATTAATACTTTTAATTCAATTTTCCATGAGGTTTTTCAAGCACCCCTCATATGCCATGAGAACCATTTTAATTATTATTGTAATTACTTAAATGTTTAATATGTTCTACAGCTTACAAAGTGTTTCCTAACTACTAGAATGGCTGAGAAAGTACAGATAAAGAAATTTGGGCCCAAAAATCAATGAGAGTTTCATCCCAAATCATTTAGTAATTAGGAGATAGAACCATTACCCAGACCCCAGGTCTTCAAAGCCCAAATATTAACTTTGACTATGTTATAGTTTATTCTCTAGGCATCTGTTTCATCTGGTGGTTTTCTACGGGTATGACTCACTTTGAACACCAAGCTGTGAGCCAAAACAAGTGAAGAAAAAGCATTCAAGGTGCTTCTAGTTGGGGTGAAGAAGAGCCACTTTTGGAATTTCTCCATAATGGGAAATAATGAGGTAGGGGTCCTCTCAGTATTCTTTAGTCACAGGTGGATACAAAAATCATAATCACAGTCAATAGAAGTGGCACCACCACGGAAATGGACAAACTATAGATACAGGGGCCAGCACTGTGGCACAGCGGCTTAACGCCCTAGCCTGAAGCGCAGGCATCCCCTATGGGTGCTGGTTCGAGACTCAGCTGCTCCACTTCCAATTCAGCTCTCTACTGTGGCCTGGGATAGCATTAGAAGATAGCCCAAGTCCTTGGGCCCCAGCACCCGCGTGGGAGACCCAGAAGAAGCTCCTGGCTCCTGGCTTCAAATTAGCCCAGCTCTAACCATTGCGGCCAATTGGGGAATGAACCAACAGATGGAAAACCTCTCTCTCTGTGTAACTCTGACTTTCAAATAAATAAATAAATCTTTAAAAAAATTAGATATACACACATTATGTAAGATGAAAATGAGAGTATTTAGTTCAAATGTATTATCAAGTAGCACTTAACAGTTCTGAAGTTCCAAACTGAAGACAGTCCAAAAGGCATTAAAAAGAAGGCAGCACTCCATGGAAAATTCAGAAGTAGGGGAAGAGGCAGCTGACAGACCACATAAACCTTTAAGTATTCTGAGAGAGACCTCATGGGTGATGATGAACAACTGTCCTCAATGGAAGGAGAAAACTTACCATGAGGAAAAGGAACTAAATGCATGGAAGAAAATTCATATTCTTCTTGGGGAAAAAGGGAAGATTTTGAAATGGTGGGCTGAATTTCCAACCAAAGAGGACTTCTTTCGGTCTTCAGTTTATATGCAGCTCAGTGTCACAGGGAATGTAAATATGTAGCGATTGAACAAAGGATGTTTACTTATTTTATTGCAGTTAAGTCTCCTGTACTCAAAAATGTCTAAGGTGTATTAAGACATGGTCCTTGTCCTCTGAGAGCTTATAAGCATTTTAATTACACATTATTAATTAAACAAAACTAACATTTAATTGAAATTAATTATAAAAGGCAAGCGTACATAAGAAAGGAACATGGATGGTATAACACTCAAAGAACAATGTTTAATCTATTTCAGACATCAAAAATAGCTTAGAAAAAATTACAGGCCATTGCTAAAAACACATTTTTAGTATTAATATTTGGCTCTTAAAGCAGCAGTATCATTTTCCTCATATGTAAGTGGTTCAGCATAGTTTGTTTTTACTGATGTTATCCGTTTGCAGTACCTGCTAAAAAAGCACAAAGACTACGTCTGCTCATTTTTGGCCCATAGAGCAACATGTGCATAGAGTCATTTAATTCTCTGTGATACAACAGCTTTTCTATGGGCATGGCTCTCTTTATGCTGTAGCTATGATTAAACATTCTCCAGTTGGCAGAAAATAAGTATTGCCTATTAACATGTGGTAAAGGATTAAATATTAACAGTGTTAGAGAGAGTAAACACTGTAGTATTGATCACCATCCATAACTGCCTTAAATCTACCGGATCTTAAATAACTATTGGTTAAGAGGCCAAGCTTTGAAGTCAGTCTCACTGGATCCAAATTCGGGATCTCCCTCTTACTATTTAACCCAAGACAATATACTTGCTTTTCTAAGCCTCACATTATGCATCTACAAAATGGGGTGATAAGTAGTAGTATGAGGATTAAATTACTTCTGTTTTGGAGACTCCCTGGCACAGTTCCTGTATGCACTTAACATCCTTTAAAAGTTAGCTATTATTAAGTGTCAAACTCAACAAAATCATTATTAAATGTTATTTTAGTTTGCTAGGACTACCATAACAAAACATCGCAAACTGAGTGACTTAAATAACAGAAATTTATTCTCTGACGGTTTCTGAGGCTGAAATCTAAGACTAAGGTAACAGCAACTTTGGTTTCTTCTGAGGTCTCTCTCCTGCTTCTATATCCTCACACAGACTTTCCTCTGCATGCACTTTGTGTCCAAATTTCCTCTTCTTATCAGGGTACCACTTGGATTGGAATTGGGCCCACCCTGGCAGCCTTGTTTTAATTTATTCAACTTGTTAAAGGCCCTACTATTCAACCCTTTAAAGGCCCTACCTCCAAATACAACCACATTCTGAGGTATTTGGTATTAGTGCTTCATCATATGAATTTTGAGGCATACAATTTAGTCCATAACATATACCTTTTCTGGTTCCCAGAAAAAGCCCTCCCCAAAAGAAAATGTGAAACAATTTTCGCATCAATTCTCTTGTAATACTTTCCAGCTTTCAACACAGAACAAACCTATTAAAGCTCATTTACAGGCCATCGCTGTGGCGTAGCGGGTAAAGCTACCGCCTGCAGTGCTGGCATCCTATATGGGCACCAATTTGAGACCCCACTGCTCCACTTCTGATCCAGCTCTTTGCTGTGGCCTGGGAGAGCAGTGGAGGATGGCCCAAGTCACTGGGCCCCTGCACCCATGTGGGAGACCAGGAAGAAGTTCCTGGCTCCTGGCCATCTGGGGAGTAAACCAGCAGATGGAAAAACTCTCTCTCTCTCTCTCTCTCTCTCTCTCTCTCTCTCTCTCTCTGCATAACTCTGACTTTCAAATAAACAAATAAATCTTTTTTAAAAAAAGCTCATTTAATTTGTGGAAGATAGACAGATGGGTAAATAGACACACAGATACAAATATAAACATATGTATCTAGTATACATATGCCAATCACACTTTACAAAACAGCCCTCTGAATTCATAACCACTCTGCCAAAAAGGCATTGTTATCATCAAATAAAAATAAATGATTTCCCTAAAGTTTATAAACCAGTTACTATTCTTAAAGCACAAGCAGGGAGTTTCTCTTTAGATCACAAGTTCACTTTTAGTCAAGAACCATGACAGGTTAGTGGACATTTATAAAAAGATCAGGACAAAAGTTAAACCTAGAAAGCTTTTACTATCTTTGAAAGAGTTGCTATTTTTTGATAGGCAATTGTAGTTTCAACCACAATAACACATGGCACCTGAATTATGGTGACCACAGTAAGAAAAAAAATTATGTTACTAGTCATATGACCATTATTTAGAGATGTAGATCCACAAAGCATTTCATAAAAGCTTATAAACTAGATACCAATTCAAGTTATGAATACCAGTGACTACCAAAAGGAAATATGTCAGGATGTACCACTCAAATGACTCTAAATACACTTAGTTGTCAAAAAAAAGCCCTCCATAGGACAAGGCCAGACTCTAACCAGCTTCCAGGGATCTGGAGATGAAGGCAATGTTTTCATGAAAAAGGTGATGCACAAACCTACAGAAATACATATCCTATGTAGTTCATATGAGAAGATATGTGAAAAGGCTTTAAACATTCTAAAGCATTTTATAAATCGAAGGTAGCATTTTTAGGATGATCCAATTCTGCCCTTATTGCATTCAAAGGAGTTAATGGTGGACCAAACAATGTTTCCCTAATAGATAAGCAGGTAAAAGAAATTTAACCAAAATGAAAAATGGAATCAAATAGGTGAGACAAAGCCCAATCTTTAGTATATAGTAAATTAAGGAAGGGTTTCAACATTGATTATAATATCCTTGAGTCATAATACTTTAAGTTTTATAATGGTAACAGTAAATTTTACATGTATCTCTTAAAGTACACATAGCATAAAAACTATATTACTCAGCAACTAAAACAATTACATGAATATCTATACATATATATAATGCTATATAGATCAAAACACAGTTGAAAAGTAAAACAAACCTACTCAATCTTAAATAAAGCCTATACTTGTTTTAAATGTCTTATATAATGCATCAGATTTTCAACCTACTCTTCAGTCAGATTACATACACAGAAATATTCTCAATAGAAATTTATAAGGTGATCACCAAAAAATACAGAACTAATGAATTTGTAATGCAGAATCTTACATGAAAAGCAAATCTTTTCATTTCCAGTATCAGGCCATATTATAAAACATAACTACCCATATTCATAAATATTAATACAATCAAATTATAAATATGTCTCTGAACAATGCCAATACGGATGCTGTCACTTTAGACATTTCCAAATGCCCAAAGTAAGATGACTTGCTAATATTTCAAAACCTACATTATCTTAGCATTCCTTTAACCGTGAATTTAATCTGACATGATAAAATAATGTAATTTATGAGATTATGCTAGAAGGAAACAGATTGCTAGAGATTTAAATAATAAAACCTTTCAAAACATATGCAAATGTCCCTATCCAAAAGAAGTATAATACACTCGCAGTATTAAAACATTAGGAAATAGAAATGGGCTACACATTGTATATAATGAATGTGAAATTAATAAAGACTGAAATTGGTACTTAATAGTATTTGTGTTATTTTTAAAAGATCATTTATAATATAACATCATTAAATAGTCTCAGGTCTTAGTTTCATCTGATTACTCAATAAGTTTTCCTACTTTATATATACTCATTAAAAATAATGGCATTGATTATTTTATTCTGATTGAATTTATATTTTTAACAAAAATATTCCCATCATAAAAACTAAATTTTTACAGTGGTGACTTCCTTACAACTTCTAAACCCATAGAAAAAAATATCAAATTGAAGTGCAAAACAGATGCTTTAACATCATGAAGCTGCAATGTCAAACTCCAATAATCAATGTTTTGTCTCCCCCTTCTGGACTACACAATTATAAAAAGACAAAAAATGGTAAAATACGACAATCTCTTTTCCATACAACTGGCCTAGAACAAGTTTGCATTATATAAGATAATGATTGATATATTACTCTATTAATAAACTAGTAAAGCTTAACTTCTTACAAATACAATACAGCCATGCTTAGTGGTATTTTAGAGATATTACTATTACTAGGTGGCTGACAGTAAGGAACACACCAAAAACATTTTGAATTTATCACTTTGATCCTGGCCATAAGTTTATACTTTTAATAGGACTTACTCTCAGTACTACCTTGCTCACCAGCCTTGGGGAACAAATTCATTTGCCTTTGTTTTGATAAAAAGGTCCTGCAATAGTTACTAAATTAGCGATCATGATTCCCACGCCTTAATTAGAGCAGAGAAGCATACATTTGTGCTAAATCTTCACTATTATGGGGTTGTCTTCTTGACTGAGATTATGTAGAAACACTATAAAAGGTACAGATTTGCACCCATAGAAAATTAATCAATTTTTTAAAAATATCATGTAGATCTCCCAGGTGCAGCCTAGTACCTGCATCTCAAACACCCTGCTCCCTTCCTCCAGCCTGATAACATTTGCATCCATAAAGTCCTTTGTTTCAGACCTTAAAGAGAAGTTTTTCTATTTGCATCCAAAAAGCCCTTTTGTTCCAAGAGGAGCAGAGGTGGTGAAGCAAGACCCATCTCCTTAAAAACCCCCAGCCTCAACTGGACTGTGTGCTCAGCTCTCTGCATCTTTGCTGAGCTGCCCGCCTGGCCTAGTGGGGTGTAATCTCTCCACCCAACATGTAACCTCCCTCCTTCCTCCTCCCCAGTCTCTCAGGCTCTGTCTGGAGAGGTGCCCATCCGTCCTTACAGATGTCCCTTCCCTAATAAACCTTGCTATTTTACCTCCCACTAAAAAAAATAAAAAAATAAAAATATCATGTAGGATCTCTGTCCTTAATGTGCTAGATAGTATTATTTAATGCTATAACTAGTACTCCGACAGTATTTTTTCACTTTGTGTTGCTATGTGGGGGCAAACTGTTGAAATCTTTACTTAATATATACTAAACTGATCTTCTGTATATAAAGAGAATTGAAAATGAATCTTGATGTGAATGGAAGGGGAGAGGGAGCGGGAAAGGGGAGGGTTGCGGGAGGGAGGGAAGTTATGGGGGGGGGGGGAGCCATTGTAATCCATAAGCTGTACTTTGGAAATTTATATTCATTAAATAAAAGCTAAAAAAAAAGGTACAGATTTGGCCTCTTATTTATGTAAGATGACTTACATGGTAAATAATACTACAAGGCCACCAAAATGGTTAGCTCTTGTCCATCTGAGTCCACTAAGTCATCTCTATAAACCTTCATTATCTACTAAAACTATTCAAGCTCCAGTTTATAATCAGATAAATGTTATTAAAATAAACAAAAATTGCTCAGCAGCAATGTAGAGAAGGTATATTTAAAGTAGCTAAAGTAATAGTCTGAAATAGAGAAGCAAATTATAAAATTGTACTGTGAATGCTACAAGAGCTACAGAAATGTTCTTGTATGGTGCTAACTCTTGTGATTTTGATAATTTCTCCTTGATTAACATGTCTAACTGAACTCATCATCTTTTACTCTACACTTGGTCTTGCTCCTGACTTCTCTATGAATTCTGGAGTCATTTTAGTCACCCATGCTTGAAATTTCAGCCATTATTGACTCATACATCTCCTCTGCCTTTTTTAATCACTTGCTGAGGCTGATACATTCTACCTTCACAATCTTTCTCTCGTCTATACCCTCCATTTAGTTCCTACTAACAACACTCCACATCAGGGCCATGTTACTTAAACTATTGCAACCCTAGCTTGATCTCCCTGCCCTTGTCTCTAACCTCTCCAATGTCCACTACCACATTAATCTTCCTCAAATACACCTTGGATTTTGTCATTTCAATGCTCAAAACCTTCCAGAGATCCTCACAGACTCTTAAGAAATTCCTTGGTATCTCTCTCCTAAAATGGCTACATATGAATTTGTTCTCAAAGTCCAGCAATAATCCACATCACATAATACAAGGCTCCCAATATATTAGCTAAATGCTCTTCCAACAACATCTGAATTCTTCCCACCATTCTCAACCCAGAACAAACCCTAGTTCTCCCTTCAAAATCTTCAAATAGCATATATCTTGTATACTCAACAAAAAAGACAAAAAGAAAGAAACATGCCTCATAGACTTAACTCATTTTACCATATAGTCTTTATGTTTTATGCCTTTCACACCAAGTATTTTGTAGAATTCAGTATACTCATTAAAAATTAATTCTGGCCTACTTTTCATAAGGTTCTTCATATGTTAAATACACTAGATATAAATAATACTTGTCAAAACTATTTTGAGGGGCTGGTATTGTGGTGTGTGGTGTAGCAGATAAAGCCAATGTCTGCAGTGTCAGAATTCGATATGGGTACCAGTTCAAATCCTGGCAGCTCCACTTCTGATCCAGCTCCCTGCTAATGAATCTGGGAAAGCAGAAGATTGTCCAAGTCCTTGGGCCCTGTACTCACGTGGGAGACCCAGACTAACCTCCTGGCTTCTGGCTTCAGATCAGCCCAGCTCTGGCTGTTGAAGCCATTTGGGGACGAAAGGTCTCTCTTTCTCTTTCTCTCTCTCTCTCTCTCTCTCTCTGCATTTCTGCCTCTCTGTACCTCTGTCTTTCAAATAAATAAATCTTTTTTAAAAAGCTATCTTGAATTTGGTATCACTGTCTTCATTTTATCAATGGGGAGCAAAAGCTTCAGAAAAGTGTAAATTATCAAAGGTTACACAGCTAGTATATAACAGAATCCAAACCCATATCCATTTACTTCTGGATCCATTACCTCTATTTGCATTCTTGAAAGAGTCTATATTTGGAACAAGAAAGCAGATACATGGGATGATATAGGGCATTATTCAAGGATATAGATTATTAGAAAGCAAATGGGGGATTATATAAGATATCCTTAAGAAATATATAACAGGAGCTATAAGAGACAGATTTTATAAGAGAGTTAAAACTAAAGTGCTATTGGAGTTCAGATAAATTACTAGGAGAAAGGGGGAATTGGGAATCAAGATCAACATAGCCTTCATGAAAGAGCTGTGGAGATGGGCAAAATGCTTATAGAAGCAAAAAAAAAAAAAAAAAAAAATTCTATATAAAAGAGATTCCAGGAGCAAAGTTAGAAGCATACTGTCTGAAGCTAATGGGGTGATTATGTTCAGATAATAGGCAGTTTTCTAGTTTGACTTTTAAATTAAAATTTAAAAAGAAAAATAGTTCAAAGTAATGCTGATAGTAATTCAAATTTAGGAGGGCCTCAAATGACTTCAGTTCTGCTTCTAGGTAACAGTGGACAGACAAAGGAAAAACATGACCATGCAGACCAATTCATTATATATTCCATGTTTTCAATTTTTATCTAAATTTTCTATCACTCAAATTTTGACCACTGTATTTTTAAAAGTCTCCAGGCAATCACATAACTCAGAATGGTTATTCTAGAATTTCTTCTCTCTGGAACACCTCCAGGAAATCCATAACTGCACTTTTAATCAATGAACAAACACCTCCTATTTTTAAAGACTAATGAGACAATGACACATAAGCCCTTCTGTATATACCTTTCACCAGAGTGATTTTATATATCATTTTCTCACTCCTTCTACTAGTTGCATGAAAACAACAAAAAAAAAGTCTTCGGTAAGGGGACTCTCCCACCTAAACTCTGAAACTAACCCTTCATCATTTCCTCGTTTAGAAGCTGATTCCTATAGTTTCAATCCTTTATAGCAGCATTTGAACACTCAAATGTGAAAAATAGGTCACAAGACAGTGCGTATAAAATAGTTTACATTGCCGATCAAACATAGCATCTATCTCATTATACTGTTTTTCCAAACGTTCTGGAAACCATATATATGGACCAAATATAGCTTCCTGGCCTGTCACTTTGCAATCTTTACTGTACTGCATCTTTAGGTCCTATCTTTATTCTGTTTCCTTTTTGGTCTTCATTAGACCTAGCTTCTTTAAAGGTACAAGCTATTGGGACAAAGGGACCTTTAAATGACTTACTATAGTACGATATATTAAATATTATGAGAGCTATATGCAATGGTGCTATGGGAGGGAAGGAGTTAACTAGCACAGCTTCTCCTAAGATTGACATAAAGCTTATTCTGGATGGCTATTTAGGAGCTTGCTGCACACACTAAAGTAGAAAAGGGAATTCCAGCTTAAAGAATTAAAATATATTTGATTTAGAGGTATTAAAAGAAAGAGTGTTAAGGAACTGCCAAGTGTTCCTAAATGTATGGAAGACAGGAACATGTAAGAAGGCAGATGGAGATGAAATTAGAAAAGGAGGCAGAGATGAGATCACGAAGGGCGACACAGAGCCATGTGAAGGTGTGACAAGAGAAATAGAGTGATCTCTGGTAACACTGTAGAACAGGCACAGACAAGGTGAGAGACTGAAGCAGACAACTTAGAAGTCTACAGCAATCACAACTATGTTAAATGGTGAAAGACTGAACTAAGGAAGTAACAGTATGAGTAATTAAGGAAAAGAGTTAGAGACTTATTTAGGAGACATAATCAACAATTTAATAACTCATTATATGTGGAAGAATCAGTAATATTTTATTTGCTTCTAGCAAAGTCCATTGGATTACTTATGGTGCCAAGTCCACAAATACAGGCTGGCTGAGGCTCACATTAAAATAAGCTAAAGATGCCTATAACTTCCCAAACTCCCTTATTTAACCCAACCATTCATACAGCTAGCCTCCAGTTCAATGCAGGTCCTAACTGACACACTCAAAAGGCTCATTGGTAATGTCCAAAACAAATCCATTCTAATCTATCATTTCTGAATCCCTGGCTGGCAGTGGAGCTCTCTCCACCGCAGAGGAGGCATGGCTATGAAAGCTTGAAAGGATGGTCCAGCAGGAAGGGGTGGGGCTTGCCATTCCTCTTCCACAGCTGCCCCACCAGGGGGACAACCCCAAACTGCAGCGCAGAGATTTTCAGCTTTAGGCTCAGTGGACGATTACAGGGCACAGTGGTCCCCAGAGGACCGGCTACAAGCCCTTCCACCTCCCAGTCCCAGACTCTGGCACCCGAGAAAAGACAGAAACATGCCGCAGATGGTTCTCCAAGTGGAAGGCAGACTACCCAACTTCTAATGAGATGGGCAGCTCTCAAAAAGGCACACGCAATTGACCTAAAGATACCAGTGCATATGTTAAAAGCATGCTGAAAGAAAAATAAGGCAGCTCAGTATGAATCAGTTTAGATCTAGATCAGATGGTGGTGGTGAACAAGCTTCATCTCAAGACCATAACTATCATGAGAATGAGAGAAGGTGGCAACAAGAGTGTCTCCACAGAGAAGAAGCCTATCAGCAATTTATTAATGAACTCATCGATGAAGATTAACAGTTAATGAGAGATCATAATCTTTTAGGCACCCCTGGAGAAACAACATTAGAAGAGCTGAAGCAACGGTTAGATGGAGTTAAGGAACAACTATCATCTCAGCCTGACCTGAAAAATGGGACAAGTAACAGAGACCCAACATTCCCTAGAGAAAGTTCAAATGAAGATTCTCTGCTTAAATGGCTGAACACCTTTCATAGCACAGGAAATTCTACTCGAAGTGGACAAAATGGGAACCAAACTTGGAGAGCTGTGAGTCAAACAAACCAAAACAGTGGAGAGTTTTGGTTTAGTCTGGAAATCCACATAAATCATGAAAATAGGGGACTTGAAGTTGATGGAGAAGATTATATGTACATTCCACTCTCAGATATTAACAGAGATCACACAAGAAATAGGCAACAAAGATCAAGCAGTCCTGAGGCTAGGTGAACAAGAAGCCAAACCTCAATGAATTTTAATGACGGTGGTTCCAACACTCCGAGGAATAGGTTTGGTTCAAGGGGGCAGAATTCAGTCAAAAAATCAACCCAACATTGGGAAGGTTAAGAAATGGAATTGGGGGTGCAGTTCACATTCCCAGAACAAATGCTTCGTGCCCTAATTTCAGAAGTCATGCAAACCAGTCAGGTGGCAGTGAACTCAGGCAAAGAGAGGGGCAATGATTTGCAGTAGCACATGTTTGGGGAAATGGAGCTAGAACTAATGTTACAGTGAGGAATACAAACCAAAAATTAGAGCCAATAAGATTACGATCTACCTCCAGTAGACAAAGCCATTCACCAATTCAGAGACACAGTGGCATTATTTATCATAATTGCCAAAGGGAAAGTAGACCTGTACAGCAAACCATTAGAAGGTCTGTTAGGAGAAGAGGTCTAACTCATGCCTTTGATGTCTTTGTAGAGCAAGATAGAGGATGCAGAGGTACCGCATATACCCCATTCTCTAATTTAAGACCTGTGTCAAGAATCACAGTACAAGAAGGTGAAGAATCCAGCAGATCCTCAATTGCTATACGACGGCATCCAACAATCACCCTGGACCTTCAAGTGAGAAGGATTTATCCTGGGGAAAATAGAGATCGGGATAGAATTGCAAACAGAACTCAATCGAGAGTAGGGCTAGCAGAAAATACAGTCATTATTGAAAGCAATAGTGCGGGCTTTCACAAAACTATTTCTCATTTAGACAGGTTAGGGATTCAAACCTATGTTCGTACTATAACAGTTCCTCTTCATAGGATTTCTGAGAATGAACGTGTCGAGCCAACATCACTTGCTCTGAGGACAATTTTAAGGCAGATCATGACTGAGTCTGGAGAACTGAGATCTCTAATGGAGGCTGGATCTGATTCAGAGATTCAAAGACATGGTCAGCACTTGCCAGAGACGCACTCAGAACTGAATAACTTAGCTAGCTACAGCTAATGACAGCAGCCAGCACAGTGAAGGTTCCTCTCAAGACATGAGGGCCCAAGATGACAGCTTTGAAATGCATGGGGAAAATGAGAGCACCCAGTTTCGTAGCCAAAACCATGACAGTAGAGGTGGTAGGCTGTTGCGAAATTCAAACAATTTAGTTGAAACTGGGACACTACCTATTCTTCACCTTGCTCACTTCTCTACTAAATGAAGGTGATGATGATGACTGAATCCATGGTTTAACCAGATTGACAACCTTTCCACTAGGAACTATGAGCATAACAATCCTGATAGTGAGCTAGGCAAAATCTGTACTTTTTGCATCAGTGACTACATAACTGGAAACAAACTCAGGCAGTTAACTTGCATGCATGAGTTTCACATTCATTGTATTGACTGGTGGCTCTCTGAGAAATATACTTGTCCAATCTGCTGGCAGTCTGTTTTAAGGTTCAGTATACCAAACAATGGGTGAAGTAATGGGATCTAGTCAGATATTGTATTTTAATAGAGTTGAATATTCAGGCATTCATTTGCTTACTTATTTCTGATGAGCTAACCAAGATGAAAAATAATAGATTATAGCTTGCACTATTTTTGTATGCTTTTTTAACTTGATAAAAAGATAAAATTTATATAAAATTTAAAATGCAAATGTTAAATTATCCAACAGTCACTGTTTCTCATAGTGTCCATTTCACTTCAATGGGTTTCCCCTTTGGTGCTCAGTTAGTTGTTGCCAATCAGGGAGAACATATGATATTTGTCCCTTTGGGACTCGCTTAATTCACTCAACATAATGTTTTCAGTGACTAGATCAGCCCTTGTCCTGACTTTGAATGTACAATGTAATACTTTATCCCTTTTAGTATTTTTTTTTTGTTCTAGTACTATTGGTTGAACTCTGTAATTAACACACAATTATTCTTAGGTGTTTAAATTTTAACTGAAAAGTGATCCCTGTTAAATATAAAAGCGGGAATAAGAGAGGGAGGAGATGTACAATTTGGGACATGCTCAATCAGACTTGCCCCAAATGGGAGAGTTAGAAACGTGCCAGGGGATTCCAATACAATCCCATCAAGGTGGCAGGTACCAATGCCATCTCACTAGTCCAAGTGATCAATTTCAGTTCACAATTGATGACGCTGATAGGTCTAAGAGTCAAAGGGATCACATAAACAAGACTAGTGTCTGCGAATACTAACTGATAGAATCAAAAAGGGAGAGAATGATCCAACGTGGGAAACGGGAGACACAGCAGACTCATAGAATGGCAGATGTCCGAAATAGCACTCTGGCCTCAGAATCAGCCCTTAAGGCATTCGGATCTGTTTGAAGAGCCCATGAGAGTATTTTAGGCATGGAAAGCCAAGACACTCTGGAAAAAAAATGACCTAAATGAAAGATCTCTGCGCGTGAGAACCCAGTGGAAAGAACGGGACCATCAAAGAAGGAGGTACCTTTCTCTGAAGGGAGGTTGAGAACTTCCATTTTGACTATGACCCTGTCAGAATAAGATCAAGGTTGGCGAACTCAAAAGGCTTCCATAGCCTTGGCAACTCATGACTAGAGCCTAGGGAGATTACTGACACCATAAACAAGAGTGTCAAATCGTTTGGTCAACAACAGGAGTCACTGTGTACTTACGTCTCACGTGGGATCTGTCCTTAATGTGTTGTCCAATGTGAAGTAATGCTATAACTAGTACTGAAACAGTATTTTACACTTTGTGTTTCTGTGTGGGTGCAAACTGATGAAATCTTTACTTAATATATACTAAATCGATCTTCTGTATATAAAGATAATTGAGAATGAATGTTGATGTGAATGGAATGGGAGAGGGAGCGGGAGATGGGAGGGGTGCAAGTGGGAGGGAAATTATGGGGGGGGGGGGGAGAAGCCATTGTAATCCATAAACTGTACTTTGGAAATTTATATTTACTAAATAAAAAAAAATATTAGGGCAATATAACTAAATTGACAGGAAAATAAAAAAAAATTATCCAAAAGTACAGAATAGTTACTATTGCTAAAAGCAAATAACCCTTAAAATGTTTTTATTTTGGTAATTTTCTCATGCTAAGCACTTTTGTAAATGCACAATTCAGAGAGAACGTCCACTTTGATTATGGCCTTGTCTATATAAGGTCAGAGTTTGTGAACTCAAGAGGCTTCCATAGCCTTGGCAGCTCATAACAAGAGCCTTGGGTGATTACTGACATCATATATAAGAGTGTTAATTGTTAAATCAACAACGGGGTCACTGTGTACTTACTCCCCATGTAGGATCTCTGTCCTTAATGTGTTGTACAATGCAAATTAACGGTAAAACTAGTATTCAAACAGTAATTTATACTTTGTGTGTCTGTGTGGGTGCAAACTGTTGAAATCTTTACTTAGTATATGCTAACTTGATCTTCTATATACAATGAATCTTAATGAAGAATGAGATGGGAGAGGGAGTGGGAGATGGGATGGTTTGCTGGTGGGAAGGATGTTATGAGGGAAAAAACGCTATAATCCAAAAGTTGTACTTTGGAAATTTATATTTATTAAATAAAAGTTTAAAAAGTCAATCTTCTTTTTACTAAACTACAGCAGACTTTACTTGGATTTTCAAGTTTCATAGGCATAGTACAGTATCTAGACACTGATGTCTAAATAAGCCTTTGAAAGAGTGTTTGGCTGAATGTTTGCTAAACACTTTAAGTTACTTGAAATAATTTAATATGCAGGATATCATATGCATATGTATCATTATATAATTTTAAGATTAAAATATTCAGTCTAAAAACTTCATGTTTAATTCTTCTTTAAGCTTTTGGGAAAATACTGCACATGGCATAATGTTTAATGTTGACAAGATCATCTCTTAAAGTGGATTAAGATGTAATTTTAAAATGCAGATAATTTACTGAAGCATCTCTGACAATCTGACTTAGTAGACAACAAGCAATATGTAACACTGAAAAAGTATCTCTTTATTCAGAAATGGAATGTGGAAAATTTAGAACACAGATTATTTAACTTGATTTCAGCCTTTTTGTGACTTTTTTGAATGTGTGATTAATTCTTTGTACTATTAAGTGAAGTATACAATATGCATGGTTTCTCATATTTAGTTTTAAAATCTAAAAAGTGTCAGTGAAGAATTACATGCATAGATATGTTAAGTTCACTTGAAGGCTAGAAAATTTCAAATACAACAAAGATCATTAAGAGAATGTAAGGTTTATAAAACACAAAATATGTATTGATGATCTCTTTCTACCAATAAATATTAAATCAAAAAAAGTCTATAATTCCTTCAAGGGTGCTCCCCAGCCTGCCTTCACAGAACTTCCTATGGTGCTAGATAAAAACACAAATTTCCTGGTCACATTCCAGATTGAGTCATCATCATCGGAGAGGAAGACAAGATTTGCATTCTGAGGTACTTTGAAGTTTGAGAACCATTAACCTAATCCAACCCACTCACCTATCAAATTTATTTTCCTTAAACGTTGCTTTCATTATTTTAGTTCCATGGTCAAAGTAGTTTCTGTCTGGACTTCCAGACTCTCTTTCAAATTAACTGTCTTCATCTTTCCAGTGAAAATTCTTTGTTCCAAGAAAGTCAACCTCATCTCCCACATCCCTCTTCTCTGTCCCCTGCAACACACATGGCTTGGTTCTCTCCAGACCTCTGCATGTATTATTGAACCCAGAAACCGACAGCTGCTCCATAGTCTCTTTTCCCTAGTCAAACCCCAGTTATCATAACTACTTCTGAAAGCCCAACTTAACTTTAGACATTTTAATGCAGCTTTCTCTAATTATTCCAATCCTAATTCTCTCCTACTTAAGCAATTCCTATAATATGTATTGTCAGCTTCACAATTTAAGGTTTGATTATTTCAACATGTATCAACTAAAAAGTCTTATCTTACTTTTATTTTCCAGTCTTCTATATACCTAGCATGGTTCTTGAAATACTATATGCAATAAATAAATTTTGCTGATTTTAAAAATGTCTCTGAAAGCTGATAGCCTTTCTACATAAATATCACAATTTATAAAAACTATTAAAGGAATCAATTTTAAAAACAATACAAATATTAAAGATATTTACTATTCTACAGACCTTAGTACTCAGTGATATTAAACATGTTTCCTAGCCTGTCCCCTAAATAAAAATGATGTTTCCTACTCTATTCTCTAAATATTTACTCATGAAAGCAAGGCAATTACAAATACTCCTCAACACAATGCAGGCCACTTTCAGCTTGTGAAGGAATAGTGCATCATGTAATTATAGCACTGAAATATAGAGTCTTGTGTATAAAACATTTTCATGACAGCAATGGAAAGAACCTTAAGATATAATATAAGTGAATCATTCCAGTTTACCCATTTAATAATTGAATCCCAGAAAAATTACATGATTTGCCCAAAGTCACAGAGTTGAGTATTAGCACCCAACAAAAGCAAGCACCCAGGCCTCCTGACTGCAAGGCAAGGGTTGTTCTAATTATATTATGTGTTCAGGGACGGAAAACAAAATGAGATGTTTTAATAAAATTCATATTAGCACAAACCAATATTTTAGGAGTCACTGTCTCTGCCATAGTGAGAAATTGAGGTAAAGCACACAATTTCATCAGAACCCCAAAGACTGACAAAGGCACAATGCCCCCCAAAAAAGTAACCTCTGCTAATTCTAAATACAGAAGCATTTACCAAAACTACAGGAAAAATACTTACCAGAGCTAAATTCTAATTATTTGATCTTAATATTAGTCTCAGTGTTTTGGTAAAACATATACCAAAAGAGGAGCAAAATAAATACTATGATAAAAAAATCACAATTCCCAAAAGCACAAATTTACATCTAAGGGTAAAACACATCTTTTGTACTCACCGTAACTTTACTTCCAACTATCTGCATGCAGTGGTCAACGAAGAATGGTTACAGTGTAAAAAAAAACAAACAGCAACAATATTAGTAATCAGAAGCTTTTCACAGAAGTTAAGTGTTTAGTAAATTAGTAAATAGCTAACCCTATTGATACGTCTAATACTTCAGATCCAGAAGCTAAAACAAACATATCAATATTAATTTCTATTATATCTCAAAACTGTTTTAAAGTCTATGGAGTAAGGGTTCTCAAATAAAGGATAATCACTATTTGAGGATTTTTTAATCCTCATATACTGCAATCTAAATATCAAGTGATGCAAAGTTAAATGTAATCCAATATCAGATATTTTACTACCTTACAGCCTCTCAAAAATTAACAATAGAAAATGGATTTTTCCAAAATATTCCCTTTTTCCTTTCCTTTTAATAGCAGGTATATTAGTAAGATTTAAATAAGGTATTTTAGAATTTTACTGTTGCATTTAAAGCTTGCATTAAGTTCAGAAGTGAACTTTAGCTCGAAAACTAGAATATTTTATATTGTTGTGAATAATACTATTTCATATTATACTTGAAAATTACAAAGCAGATATATTGCTTATTATTTTAGTATTCTAGGTCATCCTAGCATTTCTATTTTAAGATCACGGTTTTCTACAAAATGTGAAGACAAAGAAGCTAAACATGCACATATTCATAAGTAAGAAACAGTTGAAAATTTGCAACTTTGATTGAGTTTTCCAAATGGATAAGAGAGAAAGGAATTTCTGAAAGGTAGAATTGTGTTTAAAAAAAAAAAAAAAAAAAAAACAAGAAATAAACGCATAGTCCTAAACATAATCTTACACCAAAATCTAAATAAAATCATTGTTATCAAAGTCTAACACTTGAATATCAAGCAGTGTCCAAAAAAAAGAGCTAATCCACAATCTAAAACCATTAATCTGATAGTAGTAATAATAAAAATGTGCTCTATTTTTTTCAGATAGTGCTTAAAAAATAGAAATCAAATTTAATTGAAATCTCAGTAAGAATCCTAAGTTGAACAGGATATCAGGAGATACAGAAAGATAGGAGAGTTTCCAAGCAAATTATTCCAAAAGAATCCATGGTTTTCCAAACAGAGAAGCAGCTTTCTTAAATAATCACTCAATAGACTACTTACAGGCAGTCATTATTTAGTTGAATAAAAGTTTCTTTGGTACTATTAACAATTTTCTGAATTGAAAGATATGCTATTGATGTAAATTATTTCCTCCCACCAAAAAAATAGAGGTCATAGTTGTCTCTTGTTTATTTAGCACAGACGTGAGAAAAAGAATGCAAGCCTGTCTTAACAATTAGAGCAGATCTATACTCAGCAAAACAAACAGAATATGACCCACTTAATGATTCATTTGGATTGCAAAATTACTGCATTTAGCTAAAGCACATACAGCATTGGATTAGATTGATTAGCCAAAGAAAGCTAGTGAAACTAGTTTGGTCATGTCTGGGCTCAATGTTTCATTATATCCAGACCATACCTGGAAAAGACCTGGAAAAGAAAGTATCTGATAATACCAATAGTAAAATACTAAAAGTATTAGTAAATATAAAATATAGTAAAATACTAAAAATATAGTAAAATAGTAAAATACTAAAAGTATACACATGCACACATAGACATACTGAAACTTATAACTACTTGTTTTACAGGTCAATTTAACAAATCTGCAGATGTAGTGGGTATCACTGTTCTAAATTATTTTCTATTGAAAATTTTATTGAATCAATTATATTATTCACTGGCTCACATACTCCAAAAATATAATCTTACCTACGTTGAAACCCCAACTTCAAAGATATTGATTTAAGTTAAAAACAAACTAGCTTCTCAATTATCTAATAAATATATTGGCATTTGGCAAACTAATCTTAGGTGAGAACTTTTCCTCAAAAATGTCTATAAATACTGTTCAGAGTATGCAAGATCCCTTTGAAATCATCAATATGTTTTGTCTATTTCAACATTATGAATTGGTAGGATAACTTCTGCAATATTAACAAAGCATACTTTTCCATTTCTGAAAACATATGCTGGTGTTTTAAAAATGGACTTTTCCAGGTTATTTTTAGCCAAATTGTCTATATGTACAAACTACCTTAAGTCAGGTCCATAACCACACATACTGCAAAGAGCAAAAAAGTCCAAATCATGGAGGATAAATTCAAAGAAGAGGTTCTTCTCCACTCGCCTATTCAACATTCATTAATCACTGATGGTTATTCAAATTATTTTCCTTTTAACACTGATACAACTTTCTTTATTATGGGACTTTAGGAAGAAAAAAATAAGCAATAGTTTTCATCATTACCTTATGATTTCCTTAATAGTCCCACATTGGATGCTAATTTTAGCAAAGTTAAAACAACAAAAAACCTCATGTGCTGTAGAAATAGGTTTGGATGACATATCTGTGTATAGCTTCATCTTGCTTTAACATCCTTAGCCAGGAACCCAGGAGTATGATGGGTATTTCTTACTGAGTTCATGTTTTGTTTGGTTTTAGATCCCATGCAAAATAACTACTTCATGTGTTAAGTGGGAAAATGTACAATTTGTGTTTAAATTTAACTATCATTCTCATATGTTTTACAGGTAACTGTAACCAATATGTTTCCACCATAGACCCTAGCCCATAACTTTCTTTTTACCTCAGGATGAAGATTCTGACTACTTTATAAAAACATTTTCATAAAGTAATAGTTTTTATCACATTTGCTTTCAATGAGGAAATATTTATATTTACTGAATATATCAATATAATGATAAAGTAAGCATTATAAAATTACAAGACACTTAAAGCATTTTTAAAGCATAGAGAAAGACAGCAGGCTAGAAACCTTGGTTACTAACAAGTAAGCACTCATACATTTGGTTATAATTGGTACAAATTTTATTGTTCTGATTGTGAAGAGGTCGAAGGATTAGAGTACTGTTTGTCACTAAATGCCATTCCTCTTACCTTCAAAAGGAAACTGCATAAACAATTTTCATATTGTTAATGATAGAAAAAGCACAGCACTAATTAATGTCTCCCCAAGGTGAGAAAGCTTCAAAATATTCTGCCAACGGGCTTTCTTCCATCATAATATTTGGACCATAAAAATATTAGCAAAAATGAATAATCTTAGAATTCTTATGAAAGTGCTGAACATATGTCAGGTATGCCTGGGTATGCTGAATTAGGCATGCTGAAATAAGGCTTATAAACTAAGTAGTAATGATTTAAGGCTAGTGCTTTAAATGTAGACTCTTCAAGTCTTTTGAGAACTGTTCAATTTCCTTCTTTTGAATAAAGCAATTCAAATGAGTTCACCTAATATTTACAGAAATCTTGGCATTTTAATCTGAAAAATGAGCATATAACTTAAAGTGCATTTCTATGGTCAGTTGAAGGGAAAACTATGAGAATAAATTAAAAACAGTTGTGGATAGAAACTGAATAATAAAAGGTCAAGGAATAAGAGCTTCATGTAATCTTCATTATATTCAGTCCTACTTCCACAAACAACAAATGAGTCAGAGACACTAACAAAAACCTTATCATTAAAAACACTGCATGATTATCCATATATTATTATCTCTTTGTTGCACTCAGATTTAGTTATATAGTTTTACTACTGTTATTTGCCTCTAGGTATTTGAAAAATAGCACTGAATGTACACCCTGCATTTCCTAAAGCCTTTTACTGTGAACAATAACTTGAGTGCAAAAATGAGAAGAGATTCATCAGAATTTCAAAGTAAAACCCTATGCATCACCTAATTCTATTGCAAACGATGCTCATGGCAAATTTCACTTATCACTTGAAACATATTTCTGCCCTTGGATACCAGAAGCAAATTAGAAAACATGCTGTTGCTCTGCTCTGGCAGAGCTGCAATGCGTTATGTTTAAACAGTTCAGCATTCAGATTTAGCTTGCTTAACGTACAGTATAGAATCAATATAATCAGAAAATTCAGGGCAAAATGCATTAGTAATTGCCACTAGAAATACTGTACTGATAACAGCACTAATAGGAGAAGCCCATAACTTTAGAACATATTTTTCCAGTAAGCAACTCTTTACTTCACTGGTCAACTTTTTAAGTTAAAATCAATATTTAAAAATGTATATGTGTGCATGTATACAAACATATAATATATACATACCCACGCACATAAACACACACATAAAATCACTGCATATATATACATACACACACATATATATACATACACAGTGATTTTATAATCCCTACATTAAAAAAAAGCTTTCTTCATTTCAAAATTATACTTTTTCTTACTGCCCCCCTCCAGCCCCAGAAAAAAATATTTTTGTAAGCACCTTAGGAAGTAAATAAAGTAAAATACTCCATTAACATAAAGTTTTCCATTGATAACAAGTCCTTTCAATGAAACACATTTTCAAGGCTTGAGACGTACACAAAAAGATTTGATTAAAGCTCCTATTAAGTGTCTCTCTTTATATTAAAATTATACTGTAAAATTTATGAGGCTGCTTCCAGAGTTTACATCACATAATAGAAAAAGCTGACAAAACTACATATTAAAAACACAGCTAAAATGTTCATGGAAGCAGACACCAGACATATAGCTTTAATGTAAATTTAATTAAAGCTGATTGTGCTTTGTTTGTGTCTTCTCCCTCAAAAACCAAAGCTGTCATCTAGCAAACTGTATATTAACTGGAATACCTACAAAATGTCATCAGTCGTTTGTCAGTACATAAAAGCTCAGCCCCCAAACCTATTGGATTTACTCTATACTTATTTCTTCCTCTATCTCTTCTACCCTTATTAGTCTGTCCTGTTTATAATAATAGAAATATCTCATTTTTAATAAAGAACAATTTTGAAATATATACTATATGTATAAAAAATATAAAATAATTTTCTGAACAGTGTACATTGTACATTAAGGCAAGGACTTGAGGATCCAAGGTTTTTGCTTATTTCTAAGCAAATAATGAGAAGTTCATTCTGTTGGTAATGAGAAAGTCTCCCTACTTACAGATTTAGCAGTAGCAGAAATATACTGGACAACCATCTCACGCTTGGTGGTAAAATCCTTGTTTCTTAAAGGGGCCTTTTTTTCTTCATTAAGGTTCATGTCCTCCTGTTGAAAGAACATTAACTGTGAGTATTGATAAATTTCTGCTGAAGAGTTTCAAAAATGATTAACAAATATAATTAATTTGATTGTCTTAAAATATTAAGTCACGCTGTAACCAACAACAATAATCCTTCCTTTGGGTACTTCACTACTATTTTTCACTCTAGATACCAAAATCTCACGTAAATTTTACCATGTTTTCATAGTTCCTATCTCTACCTAGCCAGCTAATGAGCAGAAACAAAAAATTTTGAAATTATTCCACAGCATAAATTAGCAGTTTATAGCACAGATATATGAGAGTATTTCCAAAAAGGTGTGGAAAATGAAATTAAAAGATAATCTATTTTGGTACATAATTTCTTGAAATTCACGTACAGTTTTTTCATACCACACATTTTCCATTAACTTTTTGAAGACTTTTTGAAGAACAAATCTACACAAACAGAAATTACTACATCCTCATACACTCCCTTGGGATCCTGATTATCAAGGAAAGCAAACATGCTTTGAAATTAACAGGGAATATCTATCTATAATATATCACTGAAGGAAAATTCATAATAAGTTGCTGGATTTTAAAAACAAAACAAAAAAAAGCAGAAATACCATTAGCTATATTGGGACAACAAAAATCACTCATTGGAGGAAAAATATTCACTTACAAGGGAATATTTTTTGAGATCCAATAGTATTTAATTGGTTGGGAAATCTAAACTTTGAATTATGTACACAAATAACACTTTCATTAGACATATACTTTTTCTTCATTTTGAAACTCATGTTATCCCTTGCAACATATGAAGACACCCTTGAGGAGGGACAAAAAAACAAAATGGAAATGCCTGTGTTTAAAAACGGAATATCAAGTGAAAAGTCAACCACAGAATGGGTGAAAATGTCTACAGATCCTATGTCATACAAGAGATGTGTATCCAGGCCGGCGCCACGGCTCACTAGGCTAATCTCCCGCCTGTGGTGCCAGTACCCCTAGTTCTAGTCCCAGTTGGGGTGCCAGGTTCTGTCCCAGTTGTTCCTCTTCCAGGCCAGCTCTCTGCTGTGGCCCGGGAAGGCAGTGGAGGATGGCCTGAGTGCTTGGGCCCTGCACCCGCCTAGGAGACCAGGAGGAAGCACCTGGCTCCTGGCTTCAGATTGGCGCAGCACGCCGGCAGTAGCGGCCATTTAGGGGGTGAACCAACAGAAGGAAGACCTTTCTCTCTGTCTCTCGCTCTCTCTCACTGTCTAACTCTGCCTGTCAAAAAAATAAAAAATAAGAAAAATAAAAGAGATGTGTACCCAGCTATGTGAAGAATTCTTATACCTCAACAATAAAAAGATAAATAAGCTCATAAAAATGAGCAAATAATTTGAATAGATATTTTTCTAAAGATATACAAGTGGCCAACAAACACATGGAAAGATGCTGATTATTTTTCATTTGAAAAATACATCTCAAAATCACACCAAAATACCACTTCACTCCTACCAGAATGACTAGCATAAAAAAATAGAGAACAATGTTGCCAAAGAAATTGCAACCCTCACACATTGCCAGTGGGAATATAAAATAATATAGCCACTTTGGAAAACAATTCTGGAAGTTAAACATAGAGTTACCCTACAACCTAGTTTATATACCCAAAAGAATGAACATAGCTCCACACAAAAACTCCTACATAAAAGTTCATAAAAGAATTGTTCATCAAAAGCAAAGAGTAAAACTAACCCAAATATCCATCAAGTGATGACTGGAGAAACAAAATGTAATACATGCATACAATGCAACAGTATTCAACCATAAAATGGAACATACAGATATATGTTATAACATAGATGAATCCTGAAATCACATTCTGCTAAATGAAAGAAACCAGCCACAAAAGAACAAACATTGTATGATTCCATTGATATTCAATGTCCAGAACAGAGAAATCTATAAGGGCAGAAAATAGACTAGAGGTGGTCAGGGAAAAGAGGAACTGAGGATTGGGGTATAACAGCTTATGGATGGAATGTGGTATTTCTATTGGGGTACAATAAATATTCCAAATTTGATTTTATAATGATTGCAAAACTCTTTGAACAGACTATAAAACATCAAATTGTGTACTCTCAAAAGGTGAATTTTATAGCATTTTAAAACTTTATAGCAATTTTAAAAATATTCAAGTTTTATGTTTGACACATAAGTGTACATATTTCTAGAAGACAACATGATGTTGCAGTACATGTATACATTGTGTATTGATCAAATCAATGTGATTAGCATATCCATCAACTTAAGCATTTATCATTTCTTTGTAGGGAAAACATTCATTATGCTTAGTTCTAGTTATTTTGACATACAGAATACGTTTCTGTGTCCTCTAGTCACTCTGCTGTACAACAGACATGAAAACTTGTCCTTCCTATCTAACTGTAACACTGTATCTGCTGAACAACCTCTCCTTGACTTCTTTAGTAATCATTACTGTATTGTCAACCTCCATGAGACTGTAAATTAGTGAGAATGTGAATTAGTACAGCCGTTATGGAAACAGTATGGAGGTTCCTCGAAAAACTAGATACAGAACTACCATATGATAGAGCAATCCCACTACTTAGTATGTATCCAAAAGATATGAAATCCTTATGGTCAAAGGACATTTACATTTGCATGCTTATTGTAGCTCTACTCACAAGAGCCAAGATAAGGAATCAACCTAAGGGTCTATCGGTGGATGAAGGGATAAAGAATGTGTGTGTGTGTACGTTTGTGTGTGTATATGTTTGAATCTGTCCAATGGAATACTATTTAGTCATTAAACAGATGAGATCCTGTCATTTGTAGAAAAATGGATGGAATTGAGGACATTGAGTTAAGTGAAATCAGCCATAAAACAGAAAGACAAATGCCACATGATATCTCTGGAAAACAAACAAGTTGTAAAGACAACACTATTTTTTAAAAATCAAGTAAACTACTGAGCAAATGACACGACTAAAGATATTTCAAAGATTTGCATGTGACAATGTTCAAGGGGAAAATGAAACCAAGAAAAGTAATTAAACTGTATCCATCTATTGAATAGCAACTTCACTGACAATACCACAATCTCTAACTGCACCCATCACAGTGACTCCTACAATCCATTCATAATCAATATCTATAAATTTCACATGTACATGCAGATCTTCTTTTGTAATCACCTCAAGCACTAACTCTGCCTCCATAATGGATTACTGGAAGGCAGAAGGGTCCAACATTATTGAATCAAAGTAGAATCACAGAAATTAGGCTGGATAGATTTTTAATATAGTCCTCAGATGATCATCTTTGCTATATATCTATTTCAACTCACAGGGAACTCACTACCTTCTCAAGCAACACAGCCTAACTTAGGACAGGTTAATTTTTTGCTAAGTTTTTCCTCAGGGAATGGGATGTGATATACATATAACAAAATACCAATAGTGTGTTAAAGTGGCAGAACTGAATCATGTTTTTATTTTACTTCTTAACTTTTCAAATTCAAAATCACTTATTTACTAGACTTTCTATGCACCATGACTATTCTAGGATGTCTAGCACAGAGAAAATTTGTGATTCATGCTGAAAAACTGCTATTACTTATGAAGCACTTAGAACAATGCTTGAAACATAACAAATGCTGTATGTTTGTTGGATAAATAAAAATGAATAATCCATGGTCTAGTATAAGTAATCATAACAGAGGCATTTGGAGGATGTTTTGCAAATACAAAGGACAGAAAGAAAGGTGAGCGCAGTCTTTGCCAGGATTTGGGTCCTAAAAGACGAGAAAAATCTGACTGCAGGGAAAGAGGCCAGCCAGAAGACTCCAGTAGTCATTTGTCATCTTTGCCTAACAACATTAGAACATGCTTTCTACATTTTAATGTATCCTCACCTTGTCAGTCCTACCTAACAAAGGTAGAATCTACAAAAACTACCTTTGTCAGGGAATCCAAGATTGCTGAATAGGGAAGAGATGTGCCAATTTTTATCTCTCTTTTTTTTTTTTTTTTTTTTTGACAGGCAGAGTGGACAGTGAGAGAGACAGACAGAGAGAAAGGTCTTCCTTTGCCGTTGGTTCACCCTCTAATGGCCGCCGCGGTAGCGCGCTGCGGCTGGCGCACCGCGCTGTTCCGATGGCAGGAGCCAGGTGCTTCTCCTGGTCTCCCATGGGGTGCAGGGCCCAAACACTTGGGCCATCCTCCACTGCACTCCCTGGCCACAGCAGAGAGCTGGCCTGGAAGAGGGGCAACCGGGACAGGATCGGTGCCCCGACCGGGACTAGAACCCGGTGTGCCGGCGCCGCAAGGCGGAGGATTAGCCTGTTGAGCCACGGCGCCGGCCGAGATGTGCCAATTTTGATCACAGGAAGATAAAAGAACAAAAGTAGAAAAAGTGCATTCCCGGGGAGAGTTGCAGAGAAGTTTACAGTGGAAATTCTACAGAAAGAAGAGAGGTGGCATGGAGCAGTATAGACAGTACAAACACACAGTAGCGAATAGGGACATCACGGGTAAGTCCCACAGCCAGAGGCAGGAGGAGATGCCCTCTTTTTGGAGCGAGGTTAGAAGAGACTGCTGCAGCCCTTGTCAGTTGTGATATTGTTTGAGACAGAACCTTGTGGACCACACTGCTTTGAGTCCAGCCTGGAGTGCTAGCTGGGGGACAGGGTACTCACCTAACCCCATGGATAGGGAGCACATTTCTTTTCTTTCTCTTTTTTTTTTTTTTTTTTTTGGACAGGCAGAGTGGATAGTAAGAAAGAGAGAGAGACAGAGAGAAAGGTCTTCCTTTTTGCCGTTGGTTCACCCTCCCATGGCCCTGCGGCCAGCACATCTCGCTGATCCAAAGCCAGGAGCCAGGTGCTTCTCCTGGTCTCCTATGCGGGTGCAGGGCCCAAGCACTTGGGCCATCCTCCACTGCCTTCCCAGGCCATAGCAGAGAGCTGGCCTGGAAGAGGGGCAACCGGGATAGAATCCTGCGCCCCAACCAGGACAAGAACCCGGTGTGCCGGCGCCGCAAGGTGGAGGATTAGCCTGTTAAGCCACAGCACTGGCCGGGAGCACATTTCTTTCTCCTTATCATCTCACAAGGGCAGAAGCATGAAGCAAGATCCCTACCTTACACCTTACACAAAAATCCATTCAACATGGATTAAGGATCTAAATCTATGACCCAACACCATCAAATTATTAGAGAACATCAGAGAAATCCTGAAAGATTTAGGCACAAGCAAAGATTTCTTGGAAAAGACCCCAGAGGCACAGGCAGTCAAAGTAAAAATTAACAATTGGGATTACATCAAATTGAGAAGTTTCTGTACTGCAAAAGAAACAGGAGAGTGAAGAGGCAACCGACAGAATGGGAAAAAAATATTTGCAAACTATGCAACAGATAAAGGATTAATAACCAGAATCTACAAAGAGATCAAGAAACTCCACAACAACAAAACAAACAACCCACTTAAGAGATGGGCCAAGGACCTCAACAGACATTTTTCAAAAGAGGAAATCCAAATGGCCAACAGACACATGAAAAAATGTTCAGGATCACTAGCCATCAGGGAAATGGAAATCAAAACCATGATGAGGTTTCACCTCACCCCAGTTGGAATGGCTTACATACAGAAATCAACTAACAACAGATGCTGGCAAGGATGTGGGGAAAAAGGGACACTAACCCACTGTTGGTGAGAATGCAAACTGATAAAGCCACTATAAGTTAGTTTGGAGATTGCTCAGAAACCTGAATATAGCCCTACCATTCAACCTAGCCATCCAACTTCTTGGAATTTACCCAAAGGAAATTAAAGTGGCAAATAAAAGAGCTGTCTGCACCTCCATGTCTATTGCAGCTCAACTCACAGTAGCTAAGACATGGAATCAACATAAATGCCAATCAACAGAAGACTGGATAAAGAAACTATGGGACATGTACTCTATAGAATATTATATAGCAGTAAAACAATGAAATCCAGTCATTTACAATAAAATGAAGAAATCTGGAAAACGTGCTGAGTGAAATAAGCCAGTCCCAAAGGGACAAATATCATATGTTCTCCTTGATTGGAGACAACTAACTGTGCACTTAAAAGGAAACCTGCTGAAGTGAAATGGACACTATGAGAAACAATGACTTGATCAGCCCTTGTCCTGAGTATCGAGGAACAACTTACCATATTATTCCTTTTAGTGTTTTTTTGTTCTACTTAATACCATCATTTGAACTTTTTAATTAACACACAATTATTCTTAAGTGTTTAAATTTAACTGGAAAGTGATCCCTGTTAAATATAAGTGGGAATAAGAGAGGGAGGAGATGTATAGTTCAGCACACGCTCACTCGGACTTACCCCAATGGTAGAGTTAGAAACATGCCAGGGGATTCCAATTCAATCCCATCAAGGTGGCAGATACCAATGCCATCTTACTTGTTAAAGTGATCAGGTTAAGTTCATAACTGATAAACAAGATAGGATTAAGTGTCAAAGGGATTACATAAATAAGACCAGTGTCTGCAAATAATTGATAGAATTAAAATGGAGAGAATGATCCTACATGGGAAGTGGGATACAGAGCAGACTCATAGAATGGCAAAAGCCCTAAAAAGCACTCTGGCCTCAGAATCAGCCTTTAAAGCATTTGGATCTGGCTAAAAAGCCCATGAGAGTATTTTAGGCATGGAAAGCCAAGACACTCTGGAAAAAAAATGACCTAAATGAAAGATCTCTATGAGTGAGATCCCAGCAGAAAGAACGGGCCATCAAAGAAAGCAGCACCATTCTCTGAAGGGAGGAGAGAACTTCCACTTTGAATATGGCCTTGTCTAAATAAGATAGGAGTTGGCGAACTCAGGAGGCTTCCATGGCCTTGGTAGCTCATGCAAAGAGCCTCAGGTGATTACTGATGTCATAAATAAGAGTGTCAATTCTTAAATCAACAGCGGCAGTTACTGTGCACCTGCCCCCCATGTAGGACCTCTGCCCTTAGTGTTTTGTACTATGAGAATTAATGGTGAAACTACTACTGAAACAGTACTCCATAATTTGTGTGTCTGTGTGGGTGCAGTCTGTTGAAATCTTTACTTAGTATATACTAAGTTGATCTTCTGTATATAAAGATAATTGAAAATGAATCATGATGAAGAATGGGATGGGAGAGGGAGTGGGAGATGGGATGATTGCAGGTGGGAGGGAGGTTACAGGGGGAAAAGCTGCTATAATTCAAAAGTTGTACTTTGGAAATTTATACTTATTAAATAAAAGTTGAAAGGAAAAAATAAATACACCTCACCACCAAAGATACACACAGACTGAGAGTAAAAGGATTGAAAAAGATATGCCATGCTTACAAAAAGTAAAAACAAGCAGTTCTAGTCATCTTGATATCAGACAAAATAAACTTTAACACAAAAACTGTGAAAAGAGACAAAAGGCATTATGTAATTATTAAGGAATCGAGTGAATAGGAAAATGTGAGTATAATAAATGAATATGCACCCAATGCCAGGGTGCCTGGCTCTTTAAAAAAATGTTAATGGATCCAAAGGGAGACAAAGACTCCAATATAATAATAATGGGGAACTTCAACACCTCACTTTCATTAATGGACAGATCAATAAGACAGAAAATCAATAAAGAAACAACAAAGCTAATCTACATTATGGACCAAATAGATCTAACTGATACCTACAGAACATTTCACATCATAACAGCAGAACACACATTCTTTCATCAGCGCTTAGAGCTTTCTATAGAATACACCATATGCTAGGCCATAAAGCATGTTTCAGCAAATTCAAAAAACTTAAAATCATACCATCTATCCTTTCTGGAATGAAGCTGGAATTTAACAACTTAAGACTCTCTAGAAAATATGCAAGCACATGGAGACTGAACAACATGCTCCTGAGTAAGTGGTGGATCACAGAAGAAATCTAAATGGAAATAAAAAAAATTCTTAGAAATGAATTGAGATTAATGAATTGAGAAATTAACTGAGATATCAAAATTTATGGGGAGAAGTTGAAAACATTTCCACTGAGATCTGGTACCAGACAGGGATGCCCACTCTCACCACTGCTATTCAACATAGCTCTGGAAGTTTTAGCCAGAGCCATCAGACAAGAAAAAGAAATTAGAGGGATACAAATTGGGAAGGAAGAAGTGAAACTATCCCTCTTTGCAGACGACGTGATTCTTTATTTAGGAGACCCAAAGAACTCTACTAAGAGACTATTGGAACTCATAGAAGAGTTTGGCAAAGTAGCAGGATATAAAATCAATGCACAAAAATCAACAGCCTTTATATACACAGGCAATGCCACGGTTGAGAAAGAACTTCTAAGATCAATCCCATTCACAATAATGACAAAAACAATCCAATACCTTGGAATAAACTTAACCAAGGACGTTAAAGATCTCTATAATGAGAATTACAAAGGATACCAAAAAATGGAGAAATCTTCCATGCTCATGGATTGGAAGAATCAACATCATCAAAATGTCCATTCTCCCAAAAGCAGAAATCCACCAACAACAGATGCTGGCGAGGATGTGGGGAGAAAGGGACACTAACCCACTGTTGGTGGGAATGCAAACTGGTTAAGCCACTATGGAAGTCAGTCTGGAGATTCCTAAGAAACCTGAATATAGCCCTACCATACAACCCAGCCATCCCACTCCTTGGAATTTACCCAAAGGAAATTAAACTGGCAAACAAAAAAGCAGTCTGCACCTTAATTTTTATTGCTGCTCAATTCACAATAGCTAAGACCTGGAATGGCCCATCAACAGTAGACTGGATAAAGAAATTATGGGATATGTATTCTATAGAATACTATACAGCAGTCAAAAACAATGAAATCCGGTCATTTGCAACAAAATGGAGGAATCTGGAAAACATGATGCTGAGTGAAATAAGCCAGTCCCAAAGGGACAAATATCATATGCTCTCCTTGATCGGTGACAACTAACCGAGCACCAAAAAGGAAATCTGTTAAAGTGAAGTGGACACTTTGAGAAATGGTGACTTGATCAGCCCTTGCCCTGACTGTTGATGAACAACTTAATATGTTATCCCTCTTAGTATTTTTTTTTTGGGTCTGGTCTACTTATTACTATTGGTTTAAGTCTGTAATTAATACACAGTTATTTTTAAGTGTTGAAAATTAAATGAAAAGTGATCTCTGTTAAATATAAGATTGGGAATAAGAGAGGGAAGAGATGTACAATTTGGGACATGCTCAAGCTGACTTGTCCCAAATGGTAGAGTTAGAAACATACCAGGGGATTCCAATTCAATCCCATCAAGGTGGCATGTACCAATGCCATCTCACTAGTCCATTTGATCAATTTCTGTTCACAATTGATAGGACTAAGAATCAAAGGGATCACATCAACAAAACTAGTGTCTGAAAATACTAACTGATAAAACAAAAAAGGGAGAGAATGATCCAAAATGGGAAGTGGGATACACAGCAGACTCATAGAATGGCGGATGTCCTAAATAGCACTCTGGCCTCAGAATCAGCCCTTAAGGCATTTGGATCTGGCTGAAAAGCACATGAGAGTATTTCATGCATAGAAAGCCAAGACACTCTGGCAAAAAAAAAAAATGACCTAAATGAAAGATCTCTTCGAGTGAGATCCCAGTGGAAAGAACAGTTCATCAAAGAAGGAGGTACCTTTCTCTGAAGGGAGGAGAGAGCTTCCACTGTGACTATAACCTTGTCTAAATATGATCAGAGTTGGTGAATTCAAAAGGCTTCCATAGCTTTGGCAACTCATGACAAGAGCCTAGGGTGATTACTGATGCCATAAACAAGAGTGTCAATTTGTTAAGTCAACAACAGGAGTCACTGTGCACTTACTCCTCATGTAGGATCTCTGTCCTTAATGTGCTAGATAGTATTATTTAATGCTATAACTAGTACTCCAACAGTATTTTTCACTTTGTGTTTCTATGTGGGGGCAAACTGTTGAAATCTCTACTTAATATTTACTAAACTGATCTTCTATATATAAAGAGAATTGAAAATGAATCTTAATGTGAACAGAAGGGGAGAGGGAGCGGGAAAGGGGAGGGTTGCAGGTGGGAGGGAAGTTATGGGGGGGAAGCCATTATAATCCATAAACTGTACTATGAAAATTTATATGCATTAAATAAAATTTTAAAAAAATTAAAAAAACATATGGGACACAGCAAAAGCAGTGTTAAGAGGGAAGTTTTTAGCAATAAGTGCCTACATCAAGAAACAGAAAAGCATCAATAAGTGATCTAACAATGCATCTCAAGGACATAAAAAAACAAGAACAAAACAAAAATTAGGGGCAAAGAAATAAAATCAGAGAATAAACAAAATTGAAACAAAAATATAGAAAAGATCAGTGAAATGAAGAGCTGGTTATTTGAAGTTAAACAAAGCTGATACACCGCTGACCCAACTAACCAAAAAAAAAAAAAAAAAGGCAGGAAACCAAAATTAATAAAATCAGAAATGAAAAAGGAGATATTACAACAAGTATCACAGAAATAAAAACAATTATCAGGAATTACTAAAAGCAGTTGTACATCAACAAATTGGAAAATCTACAAGAGATGGATAGATTTCTGGATACATACAATCCAACAAAACTGAGTCATAAAAACATAGATAACCTAAATAAATAACCAAGAACAAGATTGAATCAGTAGTAAAGCTACACAGAAAATATCATATCTGAGAAAGAACTTATAAGAACAGCCCCATTCACATTAGCTAAATAAATGAAGTATCTTGGAATAAATTTAACCAAAAAGCTCTACAATAAAAACTACAAAACATTAAAGAATAGAAGAATACACAAAAAAATGGAAAAATGTTCCATGATCATGGATTAGAAGAATTAATATCATCAGAATGTCCATACTGCAGAAAGGAATTTATAGATTCAATATGATCCCAATCAAATTACCTACCAACAACATTCTTCTCAGATCTAGAATCAAGAATGCTAAAATTCATGTGGAAACATAAAAGACTCCAAATGGCTAAAGCAATCTGAAACAGCAAAAACAAATCTAGAAGTATCACAATACCAGATTTCAAGACATACTACAGGGCAGTTAGAATCAAAACAGCCTGGTACTGGCACAAAAATGGACATGTAGACCTGCGGAACAGAATAGAAACTCCAGAAATTAATGCATGCATCTATAACTGACTAATCCTTGATAAAGTAGCAAAAATAAATTTCCAAAGGAAGGACAGTCTCCTCAACAAATAGTGCTGGGAGAATTGGATCTACACATGCAGAAGTATGAAATAAGACTCCTACCTCACACCTTATGCAAAAAACAACTCACAGTGCATCAAGGAGCTAAATATATAACCTGATACCATCAAATTACTAAAGAAATACATCAGGGGAACTCTGCAAGAAATTGGCATAGGCAAAAACTTCTTGGAAAAGACTCCTGGAGTACTAGCAATCAAAGCAAATACAAATGGGATTACATCAAGCTAAGAAGCTTCTGCACGGCAAAGGAAACACTCAAGAAACTGAAGAAGTAACTGACAGAAATGGAGAAAATATTTTTTTTTTTTAACTTTTATTTAATGAATATAAATTTCCAGTATACAGCTTATGGATTACAATGGCTTCCCCTTCCCATAATTTCCCTCCCACCCGCAACCCTCCCCTCTCCCGCTCCCTCTCCCCTTCCATTCACATTAAGATTCATTTTCAATTCTCTTTATATACAGAAGATCAATTTAGTATAAAGATTTCAACAGTTTGCACCCACATAGAAACACAAAGTGAAACATACTGTTTGAGTACTAGTTATAGCATTAAATCAAAATGTACAGTACATTAAGGACAGAGATCCCACATGAGGAGCAAGCGCACAGTGGCTCCTGTTGTTGACCCAACAAATTGACACTCTAGTTTATGGCACCAGTAACCACCCTAAGCTGTCGTCATGAGTTGCCAAGGCTATGGAAGCCTTCCAAGTTCCCCGACTCTGATCATATTTAGACAAGGTCATAATAGACAGGGTGAGGATAGTAACCAATGATCCTAAGAGTGGCATTTACCAGGTCTGAACAATTATACAGCATTAAGTGGGGAAGAGGACCATCAGTACACACAGGTTGGGAGTAGAGCCATTGGTGGTAGAGTAGAGGTTATGATTACAAAGGAATGAGGCCCAAGTGCACTAGACAGGGTCTAGAACAAAGGACAGAGTCATTATTAGAGGAGCTAAGAAAGGTGCTGTCTAAGCTACAATTAAGTTTTCTGACTGAGAGGCAAATAGAACCTGATAGAAGGGGCTTGATAATATTCTGGTGGGCTTTAGGCCTTGTAAGTTAAGAGGCCCAGACCTATCTATCTCTTCACATGGGGTATATCCTAAGGGAGGTGTGAACCTCCTAGGGGAAGGCACTCTGTTGACTTTCATTACTTGGCTGGCCTGGGAGGAGAGCTGGCCAGGTAAAGGCAGGTGGCATCTCTAACAAGAAATTTACAGTTCTGCCTGCAATGTTGCTGACCCTACTTGGCCATCCCCTCAGCTGCAGTGGTCACTTTGGAAGTTGGGCTGAGTGAAGGGCTTTTCAGCTTAGAGCCAATAAGATCTGTGGCTCTGACCTGGGCATCCTTCGACTCCAGGGCAGGTCCATTTCCAGTGATCCAACTCTTGGCAGAGCTGCCAGGGCTCTTCACAAGCTGACTTCTGCTGAAGCCCAGACTTACCACATTGAAAGCCACTGCAGTGGACTGGCCTGTTGGGTCTCCTTGAGGGCAGATCACCGTACAGATCAGCCATTAATAGGCCTGCCACCCATTGCTTCTGATGCCTAGCTTTCTTTTCCTCCTGGTTTGTGTTAAAGCAGACCAGAGGATGCAAGTCAAGGGAGTGCCCGTATCCCATCTCTAATCTTCGGTGGCCTGAACTACAAGTCTATAGTCACAGGCATGTTCTGTAGTAGTTTTTCTAAGGTAGACAATGCCCATGAGGAAAATTATATTCTCACTTAAAAACTTTCTTTCCCTTTGGTCTGAAAGGGAGGTTTTTTTTTTTTTTTTTTTTTTTTTTTTTACTTACTGTATACTTCGCTGATGGCGATGTGAATTTAGCTATGAGATTATTATTTAAGTTCTTATTTTGGCTATGCTATTACAGAAAAATGTTAGCCATCTCTTATAAGGTCTAAAGATTAAATTGTGCGTCCTACAGATTCCTTCATAATAGAATTAGTTCCCTACCTTGAAGAGAATAGAGAAATGAAAGAACAAGTTGGGCTTAGAATAGAGAAATGAGGGAGCAAGTCCTAGATCACTTGCTGACAATAGCAATATTACATGAATACTTAGCAAACCGTTTCAACCCTTAGATAAGAACTTAATAAAACATTTACCAGAAGGTCCAATGCCTTCTATAAATTTTAAGAATCATGTATTTGAAAACACCTCTTAAATATCTAAGATGGTGTAGTTTGTTTAACCAGTAAACTTAAGCACAACCATATAAAATGTTTTTAGTTTCTTTCTACCAACAAGTTTGAAACATATGATACACAGATTCAGGTCACACAAATTAAAATGTATCTTTGATTGATTTTAGCAGCTTAAATTTATGGACAATCTTATCTAAAAGCCATTTAAAATAAAACTCTTAATAAAATTTCCCCATGTGGACATACAATATGTACGCACATATAACATAGCATAATAGACCAATATCAAAATCCAAAATATCTGGTTGAACTAAGATTCCTTAAAATCATGACATAACATAGACCAAATTTGATCATTGTTACAAGGTGATTATTCAAGTCTTTGAAAATAAGCACATAGTTAAATAACCCATAGCTCTTAATAAAAATTCAGCTGTTTTTGAACAATTAGAATTTAACAGACATCAAGAGAACATAATAGATTACTTTAACACATTGCTCTAACAGTGCATCAGAGTTTAATTCTATGTCAAAGAGAAATTGAGCTTCCTGTGATCTTTTGCTGTGAGGTTTCCTTCCTTTACCTTCTTTCATATTGGTGACCATGTTTCTGTGTTTCTGTGTGTAACACATCTTTAAGCATCTTTTGCAGGGCAGGATGAGTGGCAACAAATTCTTTCAGTTTCTGCTTGCTATGAAAAGTCTTAATTTCACCTTCATTCACAAATGAGAGCTTTGCAGGATATAATATTCTGGGCTGGCAGTTTTTCTCTCTTAGTACCTGGGCTATGTCTCGCCATTCCCTTCTAGCTTGTAGGGTTTCTGATGAGAAGTCTGCTGTGAGTCTAATTGGAGATCCTCTGAGAGTAATCTGACGATTCACTCTTGCACCTTTTAGAATCTTTTCTTTATGTTTCACTGTGGTGAGTTTGATTACAATGTGTCGTGGTGAGGATCTCTTTTGGTCATGTTTATTAGGGGTTCTATAAGCTTCCTGTACTAAGATGTCTCTGTCCTCCAAACCTGGGAAATTTTCTGCTAGTATCTCACTGAAAATGCCTTCTAATCCTTTCTCCCTCTCCATGCCTTCAGGAACTCCTAGAACCCGAATGTTAGATTTTTTAATAGTATCCTGTAGATTCCCGACCATATTTTTTAGATTTCTAATTTCTTCTTCTTTTCTTTGGTTTGCCTGTTTCCTTTCCTGTTCTCTGTCTTCTAAGTCTGATATTCTCTCTTCTGCTTCGCCCATTCTGTTTTTAAGGCTCTCTAATGTGTTTGTCATTTGATCTATTGAATTCTTCATTTCATTATGATTTCTCGTCACAATCACCATTTCTTGTTCCACTAGTTGTTTCATTTCATTTTGATTCCTCCTTAATATTTCACTTTCACGAGAGAGATTTTCTATCTTGTCCTTTAAGGATTTCTGTAGTTCAAGAATTTGTTTCTGAGAACTTCTTAATGTTCTTATCAATTGTTTGAGATCCGCTTCTTGCATTTCTTCCATCTCATCATCTTCATAATCTTGAATTGGGGTGTCTTTTTCATTTGGGGGCGTCATAGTGTCTTCCTTGTTCTTGTTAGCTTGGTTTTTGCGTTTGTTGTTTGGCATGTTGGAGATATTTGGTTTCTTCACTGTGGTGTTTTTTTTTTTTTCTTGTTACACTATGACTCTAGATTAAGTGGACTGTCTGCTTTTGGTGGAGCCTTAGAGGCTTGAGATGGGTGTGGACTGAGAGCTGTGTTTGGTTCCTCAGGGTTGAGGGTGTGTCAAGATGACACTCCCAGGTTAGGTGTGGTAAATGTCTCTTTCTTTTGTTGATTCAAAAGGGAAGTAATTCTGCACAGCTGAATGTAATTGGAGGTAGTTAGCAGGCAAATGATATACCCACAGGAGCCAGAGATTGGAAGCTCTTTCCCAAGGACCACACAGGGAATCTCCACTGCCCTCGGTGTGGGCTCCAATTCTCCTGCAGTCTCCCACTGGGTTGCCAAGTTAGATGCTAATCTCCAGTTATTTCACCCCTCCCCCCAGAGTCAGGTTTTTCTGCTAGGCTCAGGGCTGGTGCAGACCTGAGGTCGCCCTGCTTATGACGTATGTCCAAAATGGCGCCTGCTCTTTGTCTTGCTCGCCCTTGAGGGGTGAGCGGAGAGAGAGAAACTCGTGTCCGTTTCGGTCACTTTTTTTTTTTCCCTCTCTCTCTTCTAGTTAGCCTGGTGAACTTTTCCTCACGGAGTTTCAAGCCTCGTTCCCTCTAGCCTCCTCTTTCCGCTTGCCCGCTGGTGTCTCGGGCTATGGAGGTTCGGCTCACCTCGCGTTCCAGCGCTGGTGCGTTGAGTCTGCCGCTGGTGTCCCGAACTTGGGCTCCCACGCTCTCCACGCAGGTCCACTGTGAATCACTAGTTCCAGAAGAGTTTCCTCTGCTGTTTCTTCCCCTACTCTTCCTTGACCCTGCAGTATCTCCACTTTTATTAACCTGTGTCTTGCTGAAGAATATCAATGTGCTCCCTTCCTATTCCACCATCTTGGATCCTCCCCAGAAATGGAGAAAATATTTACAAGCTATGTAACTGATAAAGGATTAATATCCAGAATATATAAAGAGCTCAAAAAACTCATCAACAATAAAACAAATAATCCCATTAAGAAATGGGCAAAGGATATGAACAGGCATTTTTCAAAGGATGAAATTCAAATGACCAACAGACATGAAAAAACGCTCAAGATCACTAGCTATCAGGGAAATGCAAATAAAAATGACAATGAGGTTTTACCTCATCCCAGTTAGAATGACTACCATCCAAAAATCAAAAAACAATAAATTCTAGTGAGGATATTGGAAAAAAGGTACCCTAATCCACTGTTGGTGGGAATGTAAACTAGTATAGCCATTATGGAATGCAGTATGGAGATTCCTCTGAGATCTGAAAATAAATCTACCATATGACCCAGCCATCCCACTCCTGGGAATTTACTCAAACAAAATGAAATCAGCGTATGAGTTATTTGCACCCACATGTTTACTGCAGCTCAATGCACAATCACAAAGATATGGAATCAACCATTATTACATCAATTAATGACTGGATAAAGAAAATATGGTGTATATATACATATATATGGATATATATGTACACACACAGACAGACACACACACACTATGGAATACCAATCAGCCATAAAAAAGAAAGAAACCCCATCTTTTGCAACAAAATCGATATACCTAGAAACAATTATGCTTAGTGAAATAAGCCAGTCTCAAAAAGACAAATATTTTTTCTGGTATGTGGCAGTTAATATAGAATATAAAAATGTATAGGAATGAAACAGACATTTGGTGATATGACTGTCATTTTTAGCCCTTGTTACACTCCTATGGAACTGTGGTCTTTCTAGTGTTTATTTGCTGAATATTATGATTAGTGGTGAATTAAGCCTGTGAATAAAGAGTGAATTAAAAAAAGGAAGAGAGAGAAGGGAGGGAAGGGAAGGAGGAAATGAGGGAATTGTGGTTGTTTTCTTGGAACCATATCGATTGAATGCCTGAAATCTGATCTGCCTATATTAATAAAAATGTTAAAAATAATAAAATGTTTTTAAAAAGTCTGCTTTTGCAGGCTCCCTTATAACTAGAGTATAGACATCTGGCTTAGTCTCCATGAACAAAATGAATTTATAAGATCTTCAGATTAGTTGTGAACTATGTAATGAAACAGACCAAATAGACTATTTTGTTTGGATGTATTGCAACAGAGGTAACACAGTTATGAAACTGATAGCAGTAGCTACATCCTTTTTATTGTCTTATTAGAGAGACAGAGTGTTCCTATCTGCTGGTTCATTCCCCAAATGTCTGCAACAGCTGGGACTAGTGCCAAAATCATGAGCCAGGAATCCTATCCAGGTCTCCCATGTGGGAGGCAGGAGCTCAGTTATTTCAGCCATCACCACTGTCTCTCAGGTTCTGTATCAGTAGGGAGCTGAAGCCAGGTATTAAAGCCAGGTACTCTGATGTGAGAGGTGGGTGTCTTTAATGGCATTTTAACTTCTGGGACTAACATGCACCCAGCCACATTCTTTTATTAAGACACTGATCACATGGTTTTGTGTTGGCAATAGCTCCTTAACTGGATAGTGTTTCAGTTGTGTGGTTCTCAAAGTTGATATTATAATGCTACCTGGAGCCTATCTGTGCAATCCTCCCAATTTAAGAAATACCTAATATCCCTTAATAATAATATTTTATTTGAAACAGCTAGAGTAGATTTTTTATGCTCAATATAATAGACTATTGAAGTAAACCAAATGTGATTAAGAGTCAAATTGAGATGGGTGGTAGTCAGATTGGACACAGAGAAATTAATTCAAAAAACATGTAAATGTTATTTGAAGGCAGTATTTTCTCATTCTGACTAAAGTATACCTATTAGCTTCAATTTACCTTCATGTGACATGGTTCAGTGTCCACGTCTGTCTCAAATAATTTATGGTTTCATAAAGCAAAGAAAGGCCTCTGATTCCATTATCTCACTGGCCAACCACATCATTCAGTTTACTCACACTGCATTTGTTTTCATCAAAGTTCCTAAATTCTACTCATATATTCTGGAGTGTATCTCTACTGCCTGAAATTGTCCTTATTAACTTTCAGTCTCTAGTAAATATAGTTACCATGAATCTGCATAAACTCAAGCAGAGTCATTTAAGAACACTGACAAGACTGAGTATTTCTATATTTCACAACCAGGCCTACAAATGTGGTAGTTCCATCTTTGGCAATCTATAGGTAGTCTGCTATCCTTCCAGTGACATTTTTTAACTTTTATTTAATGAATATAAATTTCCAAAGTACAGCTTATGGATTACAATGGCTTCCCCCTCCCCATAACTTCCCTCCCACCCGCAATCCTCCCCTTTCCTGCTCCCTCTCCAGTGACATTTTTTTTTAAATTGTTGAATGACTGATTTGAAAGGCAAAGAGACAAAGAAAGAGGCAGATGGGGCTCCCATCCATTAGTTCAATACCTGCAACAGCCTATGTTGGGCCAGGCCAAAGCCAGGAGCCAAGAATTTAATCTGGGTCTTCTATATGAAGGGCAGGGAACTAATTACTTGAGGCATCACTATTGCCTTCCCAGGTACAGATTAGCAGGAAGCTGAATTCTGGAGCAGAGCCAGGACATAATACAGGCACACTGATATGGGATGAATGCGTTGCAAGTAGTGTCTTCAACACTAGGTTAAATGCCTGCTCCTTCCAGTGAGATTTCTATATCACTATGTCTCCATTCAATGTTTAATAAAACACACTACTAATATCATACTATCAGCACTGAATTATTTTGTAAGAAGTTGGGCAGGACAATAATGAGAATGTAAGATTATAGATTTCAGAGGAATGTTGTCACAAAGAATGCTAACTGTAGTGTTGTTGTCACCTCCTCAGGCTTTTTTTTAAATCACTTTTCATCTTACTGTTTTGTTTTAATACTAGGCTATTGGTAGTATGCACCCATTATTTTGTTCAGTATGCTGTCTGTCCTCCCAATCTAAAATACTATTATCATAACTACTATATTCAACCACTAATTTTTCAGGAAGATTTCCCCAGAATAACTCATTTGGAAATAACCACCCTCATCTTGCTTTTCCAAATTAATTCCTATATTGCACATTGAAACTGTGATGAATTCAGGCCGGCTCCGTGGCTCACTAGGCTAATCCTCCGCCTGCGGCGCCGGCACACCAGGTTCTAGTCTCGGTCTGGGCACCGGATTCTGTCCCAGTAGCCCCTCTTCCAGGCCAGCTCTCTGCTGTGGCCCGGGAAGGCAGTGGAGGATGGCCCAAGTGCTTGGGCCCTGCACCCCATGGGAGACCAGGAGAAGCACCTGGCTCCTGCCTTCGGATCAGCGTGGTGCACCGGCCACAGTGCGCCAACCGCGGCGGCCACTGGAGGGTTAACCAACGGCAAAAGGAAGACCTTTCTCTCTCTCTCTCTCTCTCTCTCTCTCTCTCTCACTGTCCACTCTGCCTGTCAAAAAATAAAAATAAAAAAAAAAGAAACTGTGATGAATTCATCTTCTATAAAGTATAAGCCAACTGAGGCCAGGAACTCATTAATGTTTGTATTCTTGACAAAGAGCACACTTTCAATAATGTAAGCATTTAATAAATGTAGGCCGGCACCACAGCTCACTAGGCTAATCTTCTGCCTGCAGTGCCGGTACCCCGGGTTCTAGTCCCGGTTGGGGCACCAGTTCTGTCCCAGTTGCTCCTCTTCCAGTCCAGCTCTCTGCTGTGGCCTGGGAAGGCAGTGGAGGATGGCCCAAGTGCTTGGGTCCTGCACCCGCATGGGAGACCAGGAGGAAGCACCTGGCTCCTGGCTTTGAATCTGCACAGCACGTCGGCCATAGCAGCCATTTGGGGGATGAACCAATGGAAAAAGTAAGACCTTTCTCTCTGTCTCTCTCTCTGTGTCAAAAAAATAAATAAATATATCTTAAACCACTGCGATACTTAGGACCTTTTATTTGAACATTTTAACTTCCTTTAGAGTCACCAATATCATTTGTCCCTATAAATTTGCTGAACAAGTTTAGAATGGTGCCATTCACATTATCAGAAGGGAATACAATGACTCATTTTATTCCCATAGAAATAAGAAACATACTACTAATTAGGCAGCTAATACTTCCAAATCATTAACTCAAATTTTATAATACATTGAAACTAAATAGAATATTCATAATTCAGGTTTGAGTCATTGTAGCCATTTGGGGAGTGAACCAGCAGATGGAGGACCTTTCTCTCTGCCTCTCCCTCTCCCTGTCTGTAACTCTACCTCTATAAAATCTTTAAAATAAAAAGCTACATTGGCAAACACTAAACCTTTTGTTTTCCTTCCACTCATTTCTCCAGCAAATGCTATATTCTTAAGAACTATATAAGAATAGAGTCAAATGAGGTCAAAAGTTGAATCCCCTATTCATTCATTTGTTTTCTCATTCACCCTCTCTCACATAAACACAATACATACATTCTTGCCTTTCCTTTTCCCTTCTATCACAGATCTTTACGTAGGTAACAATATAAGTTTTAAAACTTTCCCCTTGTCTTCTACCATCATTTTCTATTTTTCTACTTCTTCCTCCATTTTTCTATTTTGTTTCATGAGAGGTAAATTTCAACCTTCTATGTTTTTACTTCTCTTCCTTCCTTACTGCTGTTCCTCCCTTCTATAAATTTGCTATAAATTATTTATGTGTCTACATTGTCTTGATTCCAGCTTACGGCTGTATTTACACTTTCTGGGTTTACTTTCATGATTTATTTATTTATTTGAGAGGCAGAGTTATAGACAGAGAGAGGGAGAGACAAATGAGAGGTCTTCCATCTGCTGGTTCAGTCCTGAAATGGCTGCAATGGCTGGGGCTGGGCTGATCTGAAGCCATCAACCAGGACCTTCTTCCAGGTGTCCCACGTGAGTGCATGGGCCCAAGCCTTTGGCCATCTTCCACTGCTTTTCCAGGCCATTAGCAGGGAGCTGGATCAGAACAGCTGGGACACAAACGGATGCCCATATGGGATGCTAGTGCCGCAGGTGGAGGTTTAACCTACTATGCCACAGAGCCAGCCCCACTGTTGTGGGTTTTTTTTAAAAAGATTTATTTTATTTATTTGAAAGGCAGAGTTACAGAGAGGCAGAGGTAAAGAGAAAGAGAGGTCTTCCATCTGATGGTTCACGACCCAAATGGCCACAGTGGCCGGAGCTGTACCGATCCAAAGCAAGGAACCAGGAGTTTCCTCTGGGTCTCCCACGTGGGTGCAGGGGCCCAAGGACTTATCATCTTCTAATCCTTTCCCAGGCCATAGCAGAGAGCTGCATTGGAAGTGGAGCAGCAGGGACTCGAACCAGCACCCATATGGGATGGCGGCACTGCAGACGGTGGTTTTACCCACTAACCCACAGCACTAGCCCTAGCCCCACTGTTTTTAAATTTGAATGTGACTTCACAATCAAATGCTTATCTGATTCCTTCTGGTTCTTAATAGTAATTATTCACGTGTTCTCCAACTGCTAGGTTGAAGGAACATGTACCTCCAAACAGAATGAATCAGTCATACCCTAGTACCTAAAAATATATACTAGCATTAACAGTGATTACAGTTATGTTTGATCAATTAAAGGATATAAATTAGTGAAGTTTCACAGCATATGTAATTGTTTTCTAGATGTATGTTGCATGTTTCTAGTGTCTGCAGGATAGAATAGACAATATATGTGGAAATCATTGCATCATTCTTTTTAAAATTCTAATGAAAGTATCAGTGATTGTCTAATTGATTAAATAAATGGCCAATTCAACCTGGTATTAATTAATAACCTGATGCTTTCTAAAGATTCAGCTAACTTTAAATCAACTGACTGTAACCACATAACATATAGAAGCTAAAACAAAAAAAAAAAAAAACTAAAGAGAAAAATTCCACAAATACATATCTCTAAAGATAGTTTGGAGCCGAAACAGAAAAAGTCATAATAAGTGAATGTTACTGAGTATAGTACAAAATTTCTTCATCTATATCTGCTTTCAAGGCTCTACTGGAAGGATACAACTTTGAATACCTTCATATATAATCATTTACCATCAGGAAGGTAAATGCAGAACATATATTTCAATATCAGAAATTTTTTTTACTTTCCCATAATCCTTATTTAAGAGATCAACCTTCAACCAAGAGTTTTTCAGAACAGAGAAGATTACATAAAGAATTCACTGGGATTTGTGAAATGTCCTGATTCTAAAACAAAATACTATTTACTAATATCTAATATGAGTATAAACATTGAAGCCCTCACTGTATTCATAGGCCCAAATGGTACATGAGATACCTTACAAGAAGAGTACATATTCACAAAACATTTTTTCCCTTTCAGTATAGTACATTCTGAAGCTTACATGTACCTAGACAGGTGTTTTTTATAGATTATTTTATCTAGTTTTAACTAAATCAACCCTCAGAAAATGGAAAAGTAGCTCAAAAAAGTTTCTGCAATGGCAACAGATGGAGGAAAATAGGATAATATCAATAATGCAAGCACAAAGGGACAAGAAAGTGCCTGTTATATCTTCTACTCATTTTTCATCCATCATCATGGCAGAAATAACAAGTCTAAGGCTCATAAGCTGACCTTATAAGGTTAAAATTATTAAGGTGACTACTTGAAATATGGATATATATCAAGCATCAATGACTCTCACTTAAAGTATACTGTGCTATAAAATATTTCCTAGTGATAGTATAAGGCAACCTCAAATTAGTACATTTAAAATGCAAATACAGAGCATGCAGAAAGATTTTTCGGTTGTCTTTAGGATAACAATCACACGATACTCAATCCAGGACCTTAGTGATGTCTTATAAACTTAAAGACACGTATTTAGAAGCCTCTTTTGAGCTTTCTTTCTTCAACAGTACAAGACAAAAGGGCACAGGACACTGGGGAAATATTTGGTAAAAGCAGCAGAAATAATACATGCAGGAGCAGACATAATGGTACAGTAGGTTAAGCCACAGCCTATGATGCTAGCATCCCATAGAGAGTGAAGTACTAGTTGCTCTACTTCCAATCCAGCTGACTGCTAGTGCACCTGTGAAGGCAGCGAAAGATGGCCCAAGTGCTTGAGTCCCCTCCAGCCAAGTAGAAGACCAGGATGGAGTTCTAGGCTCCTGGCTTCAGCTTGGCCCAGCCCCAACTGGTGCAGCCATTTAGGGAGGGAACCAGCAGATAGATGATCTCTCTCTGTCTCTGTGTCTCTCCCTCTCTAACTCTGCCTGTCAAACCAATAAAATAAATCTTTAAAAATATACATGAAAAACAGTATGTCAGTACAGTAAAACGCATTCCTTCATGAGGAAATACTGTGAGAAGATGTAGAAATCATTGCAGAAAAGTTGCTAAAGCAAGAATTAGAAAAATTACTCAGTGTGGGAGGTTTACTATACAGCTGGATGAAAATACAGCTTTTTTTTTAACACCATAGCTAATAGTATTTGTTAGGTTGTTTCAATAATGAAATGAATACCTTTGTTTGAGTCACAGTTTAACAGATAAGACATACTACCAAAATAAATATTTATTTAATAAAAAGATGTTTCATTAGAAAACTCTAAGTATGAAGGATTCCTGAGTAAGGTTATGCCACATATAAAATTCAAACCATTGCAAAATGCTTAAACTAAAGTTCATAGAGTGCCACATAGTCAAGAATATATTTCTTTTTAAAAATAAAATCAAGATTAGTCAAATACATAGAATATTTACAACATATTGAAATGAAATAGGAAGTGACCACTGAAACATTTCATACCTTACAGAAGTAGCTTTGGTTGTCTCAAGACAAAGTATTTAAAAATGGTTGAAATTTTAGCATGACTTTGGCATTTTTCATTCACAAAAGACAGGTAATTCCTTGACACTGTAACAATTATTAAGAAAGTAAACTCTTTCTCAAACTGACTTCATTAGAAAAGATACAAATTGATAGACTCAACTTTAACATCAGTCTCATTCACCCTTGCTGAAATCACTTCTTTCTCTTTCTGCTGTTAGAAATACTGTCTAGAGAAGTCACAAGCAGAAAAACGTGAGGATGAGGGTCTATACATTAAAGATATAGGTGGTAAAATGGAAATAATCCCATATCCTAATGAAATTTGTTGAAGACTCATTTATTATAGCCCATTTTGAACCCACTTATCTAAAAATACATAAATGTAACATTCCAGATTAGTTGGGAGATGGAAATTTACTAGTCATAGGTCAGCAGGTAATCTTTGGTTGACTCATGGATTGAACTGAAAAAAAATTAATGTTATGATTTAATAAGTGCTGCTAACTTCTTCCATTTGGACCCACACATATTAGTCAGATTTATGTTTCAACTATGACAGACGTTAAGCCAAATATCAAAATAAAACAAACTTGGAACTAAACCTTCAAATTACTGCCTGTTTTTAAGCAAGACATAAAAAATAATGACACACTGACATTGCTCAATAAAAAATTATGAATCATGACAGCAAAGGCTTTTGTACAATTAATAATCTTACTTTAAAACATGTAAAAATCATGTTTATTTCCTGTTTTCCCATTTTTAACTATGCCTATATTATATAACATGCATATTAGCACACAGATATATGTAAGTAATTTTAGATAAATTAAGGTTAGTTGCTCAAATATGTATACATATGAGTACTTCATAAAGTTTGTGGAAATGGGGGCCGGCATTGACGTAATGAGTAAAGCCACCGTCTGCAGTGCCTGTATCCCATATGTGTGCCAGTTCAAGTCCCAGCTGCTCCACTTTCAATCCAGTCCTCTGCTGTGGCCTGGGAAAGCAGAAGATGACCCAAGTCCTTGGGCCCCTGCACTGGCATGGGAGACCTAGAAGCAGCTCCTGGTCCCTGGTTTCAGATCAGCCCAGCTCTGGCCATTGTGGCCATTTGCAAAGTGAACCAGCAGATTGAAAATGTCCCTCTCTCTCTCTCTCAATCTCTCTCTCCCTCTCTCTCTCTCTCTCCCTCTCTCACTCTGCCTTTGCCTCTTTGTAACTTTTCCTTTCAAATAAATAAATAAATCTTTTTTAAAAAGTTTGTGGAAAGAAGGAGGTACCTTCCTCTGAAGGGAGGAGAGAACTTCCACTTTGAATATGGCCTTGTCTAAATAATGTCAGAGTTTGTGGACTCAAGAGGCTTCCACAACCTTGGCAGCTCATGACAAGAGCCTCAGGTGATTACTGATGTCATAAATAAGAGTGTCAATTCTTAAATCAACAACCAGAGTCATTGTGCACCTGCTCCCCATGCAGAACCTCTGTCCTTAATGTGTTATACTATGCGAAATAACGGTAAAACTACTACTGAAACAGTACTCTATACTTTATGTGTCTGTGAGGGTGCAGTCTGTTGAAATCTTTACTTAGTATATACTAAGCTGATCTTCTGTATTTAAAGATAATTGAAAATGAATCTTGATGAAGAATGGGATGGGAGAGAGAGTGTGAGATGGGATGGTTGCAGGTGGCAGGGAGGTTACAGGGGGTAAAGCCGCTATAACTCAAAAGTTGTACTTTGGAAATTTACATTTATTAAATAAAAGTTGAGAAAAAAAGCCAAAAATAAATAATCAAATTTTAAAAAGTTGGTGGAAATGAAATTAAAAGTTAAGTTGATTTTTGTATAAAAAATTCACTGTATTTTATTTTTCATAAATTTTATTAATAATATATAATAAAAACTATTACTAATTTCAAAGTATATTTGCATCCAAATAAGCTTTTATTCCATTTCCCATGAATTTTGAACTATATTCATATATACTTACATATATTTCACTCACTAAAATACCAGTTTAACAGAGAAAAATTACTGTCAAAATAAATGATTTACACCTGATAACTTATATGATGGTGTAGTAAATCAAAAAGTTAGAGACTACTGCATTAGTCCAGATGTTGGCAAACTTTTTCTGTAAATTGACAGACAGTAAATGTTTTAGACTTTGTGGTCATATAGTCTTTGTCTAAACTACTCAACCCTGCTATAGCACAAAGAAGCCATAGGCAACGTATCAAGAAATGAATGTAGCTTCATGGAACAAAGTTTTATTAGTGGATACTAAAATTCGTATGAACAGTGTTTTTTTTCTTAACTGTTTAAAAATGCATATTTTTATAAACCAGTCCTAATGTACAGACCACACAAAATAAACTCCTTTGCCTGGCTGGAATAGTATCTGGAATTTTCATGTCCCCTGAACCTAAGAAAGTATCATTCAGTTGGAAGCTGTCAAACCTCACCAAGACAAGGAAATTTGCCTTTGCTTTCTCTTTTTTAATAATTCTACCTTGGCCAGTGCTGCGGCTCACTAGGCTAATCCTCCGCCATGCGGTACCGGCACACCGGGTTCTAGTCCCGGTCGGGGCACCGGATTCTGTCCCGGTTGCCCCTCTTCCAGGCCAGCTCTCTGCTGTGGCCTGGGAGTGCAGTGGAGGATGGCCCAAGTGCTTGGGCCCTGCACCCCATGGGAGACCAGGAGAAGCACTTGGCTCCTGCCATCGGATCAGCGCGGTGCGCTGGCTGCAAGCGCCAGCCGCGGCGGCCATTGGAGGGTGAACCAACGGCAAAGGAAGACCTTTCTCTCTGTCTCTCTCTCTCTCACTGTCCACTCTGCCTGTCAAAACTTTAAAAAAAAAAAATTCTACCTTATGGAACAATATATTATCCCTATAGGAGCATAAGCTCCTTGATGGCAGGAATTTTATTTGCATTGTTCAGTTTTCTCCTCAGAATTTAAAATGGTACTTGGCAATATATAAGGCACCATTTGTTGATGAGTTGAATTGTTGAAGTTATGATTAACACTTAATTCCAACAAAAGAAAGACTAATAATTCAGAATTGACACTGAGTCTCATAGCATGTGAAGGTACTTCAACATTTCATGGAAAATGGAATTAAAAGATCAGTTATTTAGATGCAAAAAAAAAAAAAAAAAAAAACTTTGTAATCCATGAGTTTAAGTGGTCTTCAAAAGGTTTACATAAAATGCATACTATGAAAAAAAGCTTATTTTTGTACCAAAATAAACTTACCTTTTAATTCAGTTTCTCCACAAACTTCCTGATGTATTCCTGTAGTTAAGTCTTTTCCACTTCCTTCCTCAGCATGCCCACACACGGGATTAAGTACACACAGTAACTTATTCACAGCTATCCTAGTACTATGGAAATCATCTGTTCACTTATCTCCCTGATAAAAACCTGAGCTCTCTGAGGGGCAGAAAGGGTTGGATTCATCTTTTTACCTCCAGCATGTAGCATACCAGCTTGCGCACTGCACATAACAAGAAATGATTGCTGAAATTCTTTCACTGCAATAAATAGTTTTAGAACTTTTCAAAAGAGAAGAATATTTTTGAAAACAATTCTAGGTACAAACCAAGCACAGAGGAGTGAATTGTGAATTTGACCAGTTATGATCAGAATAATTTTACAAATCTAGTTCTTTTAATTTCTCTTCTTGGAACTCTTAACATACCACTGTCTTAGCTGTGAACTTTTGATGAGAATCATATTTGGTAAGAAAGATAAAAATGGATGTTTTGGGGATAGCACTGTCGCATTGTGGCACAGTGGGTTAAACTCCTATAATACCAGCATCCCATATGGGCACAGGATTGGATCCTGGGAAAGCAGGATCCTGGGAAAGCAACAGAAGATGGCCCAAGTACTTGGGCTCCTGCACCTACCTAGGACACCCAGATGAAGCTCATGGCTCCTGGCTTTGGCCTGGCCCAATCCTGGGCCACTGTGGCCATTTGGAGACTAAACAAGTGTATGGAAGGTATCTTGGTATCTCTCTCTCTCTCTCTCTCTCTCTCTCTCCCTCCCTCCCCTAAATAAATAAATAAATCTTTTTTAAAAAATTTATCTTTAATACCTGCTACTGGGTAAGTTTTGTTCCATATTTATAAGCTTTGCATAAGTTCGTATAAGAAAATGAAATATACTATCTGGAAATGATGCTATATTATCTCAGTCTAATAACATGAAGTAGGAATATTGGAAACATAAATATAACCAATGGAAATTATGCTGTCTAGACAATTTCTGAGATTTTAATTATTTCTGACAACTATTTTCATAGCTTATTTTAAATTTTAAGATCTAGTTTATAATTTATTTTATGGTAACTTAACAATTAATTAAAATGACTGCTTAGAGAACTATAAGGTTCTCATCTAAGTTAACCAAGTTCTAAAAGATTGGTTTGGGGAGAATAAAAAATCCAGAATAGCAGTCAACATTAGAACAAATATGCTTGGGTTAAAATATCTGGTGTCTGAAAGTAAATATTCTCTCCAAAATGATGAAAGGGAAATGTGAGAGAATAAAAATTAAAAGCTTTGGGATTATTTATGAGAGTTCCACCAGGTGGAATACAGGCTAGATAATTTTGTATATTTTACAAATAACTAGACTACTACTATAGTAAAAATGCAAAGTATGTTAGTATAAACTGATGATTAGAAAAAGTGTAAACTATGAACTTTGTATAATTGTATCTGAAACATTACATTTGGTAAATAAATGAGAAGTAAAACATGCTTAGAAATTAATCATAAATCAACTTTTTTCATGAGACAAAATTAATCATCTATATTAGAAGGTAGTCCTTATGGACAGATCTGTAAGAATTGAGTATCACAATGTAACCTGGACCTCCAGTTAACAGATCTTCGGACTAGTTAATAGAAATCAAACTCCAACTTGAATTCCCAAGAAGTTTCTAAATTTTTTTAAGCTTAAAATGGAAATCCCTCCTCTTTCCACATAGATCTCCCCTCCAAAAAATAACTGTAATTGCATTCATTTGGTTTGGATGAAAAAGTTATTACTATTAAATATCTAACAGTCCCTAAGTAGCATAATCAATGTAAAATATCAGTTCAGTTATTCCCAGTAAGTTCAAAGGCTATCATAACTTCAAATGCTGAACAGTTATTCAATGATAACATTATTAATTTCATGAATTTAAAGTATAACAGGGAAGATATTTTAACCAACTGTAATTACATGCAAAACAAAATGTTTCTGGTTAACATAAGAAAGGTTGCAAACATGAACCTCACTCAAATTTGAACTTGGGTTTAAACATGATATGTAATACCATTATAGTTAAATCATCTTTTAAAGTTTCCAATAAATAATAATGTGGAAGGAGTATCCTACCACCTTTACACACTTGTAAAAGATTTGAAAGCCCAGGACCAGCACTGTGGCTCACTTGGTTAATCCTCTGCCTGCGGCGCTGGCATCCCATACAGGCGCCGGTTCTAGTTCCAGTTGCTCCTCTTCAAGTCCAGCTCTCTGCTGTGGCCCTGGAAGGCAGTGGAGGATGGCCCAAGTGCTTTAGCCCCTGCACCCACATGGGAGACCAGGAAGAAGCACCTGGCTCCTGGCTTCGGATCGGCACAGCACTGGCCGTAGCGGCCATTTGGGGGGTGAACCAACAGAAGGAAGACCTTTCTCTCTGTCTCTCTGTCTATAACTCTACCTTTCAAAAAATATTAAAAAAAAAAAAGATTTAAAAGCCTCTCTGTCAAGGAAGGGAGCAGAAATCTGAAGCAAGTATTATTTGCTCCACATAGCTAATTATAACAATCAAATAAAAACAAGGGTTCTTTAATTCTTGAGAATTATAACAACAACAAAAAAAAACTTTCTCAATTTTTAGTTAATAGTCAGTGACCATACTTAAGTACAAAATCCAGTTTTATAAACCTTGGATGATATGCTGTTTAACAAAAGGCTTGTGTTCTATAATATAATCATCTAAAAATGTCAAATTTGGAGCTTTAAATCTTACAGAAATAGCCACTGATATCACTACTTAGAAAGTCTGTCTACAATCACTCCACTGATTATCCACAATATGAAAAGTTATGTATCAATGTATAGCATAGATGTCAGAGTCAATGCAAAAATTAATAATCTACTGACAACCTACTACAGTAAAAGCAAACCATACAGGTCTTTTAGTTGAGAGAACACCTTCCAGAAATTTCCATAGTTGTATAAAGAATTGAATGTTTGTTTGTTTGTTTGTTTTTTTGACAGGCAGAGTGGATAGTGAGAGAGAGAGACAGACAGAAAGGTCTTCCTTTTTGCCGTTGTTTCACCCTCCAATGGCCGCCATGGCCGGCGCATCTCGCTGATCCGAAGCCAGGAGCCAGGTGCTTCTCCTGGTCTCCCCCGTGGGTGCAGGGCCCAAGGACTTGGGCCATCCTCCACTGCCTTCCCAGGCCACAGCAGAGAGCTGGCCTGGAAGAGGGACAACCGGGATAGAATCCGGCACCCCGACTGGGACTAGAACCCAGTGTGCCAGCGCAGCAAGGCGGAGGATTAGCCTGTTAAGCCACGGCGCCGGCCGAATTGAATGGTTTTTAAAAGGAGCTATTAGTAATTAATTTAAAAGCTAATATTTTTTAAAATGCCCTGCAGTAATTTTCGATTTAGCCTTATCATTTAAAAACCACAAGCCTATAGAATGAGAACTGCTGTTGACAGATATGATCCACAGGTATAACAAGTTTCAATTAACAGAACAAGATGAGATCATATTTGAATATTGTCTTTTGTTAAGATTTTCACCAAAATATATCATTACCCAGGAATTGCAAGTAATAAATTGTATTAGCAGTTATAAGGTAATTTATTTCTTGTCCAGAATCCCATACTGTGGATAATACATTATTTGATAAAATTATTTAAAACATTTTAAAACTCAGGGTATGTTACCATAAAATACCCACGTAGTACTTAGGCCTAAACATTTGTACAGTAGTTCTCTAAAATCTAGAAAAGCCTATCAGCAGGAAAGGTACAATAGGGAATAACATAAAGAAAAGCAAGACTGTCACAGCCATCAAATAGGACAAGAACACCTTTTATATTATTAGTACAAGGAAGGACACCCACAGGAGTGAAATAAAAAAGGGAAATTTCATATCTGGAAATCCACTACGTGTTTCAGAAACAGAATGACTTCAGTGCCTTCTCCCAATCAACTGTGATAATGACATTTTAACAGTTTTCCATTACTAGATTGTGGGGCTCTCTCTTTTTAATTGATGCTCTGTAAAAAGCAATTACAGAAAACTTTCTGTCATCAGTAGGAAACAATCCTTCCTAGGCTGGCTTTACCTGCTACCCAGCGTACCTCTGAGTTGCTCTCTACTTTCACTCAATATGTGTGGAAAGAAAATATATTAATTTTATGTTTAAGCTTAAATGAAACATTATAAAAAGCCGATGTTCCAGAAATGTCAATGTTTTAGATTTTTATGTACCTATATACTGCAGCTCAGCAGCCCTACTAGCTTGGGCAAGTTAATGAACCAATTTTATTTTTTCTTTTTTTTTTTTTTTTTTTTTTTTGACAGGCAGAGTTAGACAGTGAGAGAGACAGAGAGAAAGGTCTTCCTTTTTCCAATGGTTCACCCCCCAAATGGTCGCTACGGCCGGCGCTGTGCCGATCCAAAGCCAGGAGTCAGGTGCTTCCTCCTGGTCTCCCATGCGGGTGCAGGGCCCAAGGACTTGGGCCATCCTCCACTGCCTTCCCGGGCCATAGCAAAGAGCTGGACTGGAAGAGGAGCAACCAGGACAGAATCTGGCACCCCAGCTGGGACTAGAACCCAGGGTGCCGGCGCCGCAGGTGGAGGATTAGCCTAGTGAGCCACAGCGCCGGCCCATGAACCAATTTTCTTAGCCTCTCTCTAAACCTCAATTTCTATATCTGAAAATGGGGTATAATAATGTTATCTACTTCGTGGCAGTGTTGTAAAAATCAAGAGAAGAAAACAAACTGTTAGTTTCAGTCCTAGGCCATCAGTACACAGCAAATGAAAATTATGCTCATATATTATAACTCATTCACTATAAATCCATTGTGGTCAAGCTAAAGATAATATATAAACTATATAGAGTAAAGTAGACTTTTCAAAGAAGAAATACAATCCTTAAAAGTTTTTGTTAACCTTCTAGCTGCTACTTTTAATAAAATTTTATTTCTCTGATATTTTATACCTATTATCCTTTATATAAAAACAGCATATATTCATTTATAAACTATTAATAGGGTTTATTTTAATTAACCAATGAAATGCATATATTTACTATGTACAATATGATGTTTTAAAATACATAGGTGTTTATATGTGTGTGTATATGTCTGTGTGTGTGTGTATATATATATATATATATGAATGAACAAATCTAGCTAGTTAATGTGCATATTACCCCCCACAGTTATGCTTGTGGTGAGAACACATTACATCTACGTTCTCAGAAATTTTCAAGAATACAATATATTAACTATATTCACCATGCTGTACAATCTCTTTAAGTTATTTATCCTATATAATGGAAATTTTATCCTTTGACCATCATTCTACTCTCTACTTCAGTGAGACCAACTTTTTTAGATTTGCCATATTAGTGAAAGTATGTTGTATTGCTTTCTTTGTCTGACTTACTTCACTTAACTTAATGCAAATTAAAATCATGAGATATTACCTCATGTCAAAAAAAAAAAAAAAAGCTAAGTATTGGTGAGGGTAGAGAACAGAAAACTTTTCTACACTGTTGGTAGGAATGTAAGTTAATATAGCCAATGTAAAAAACACATCAAACTTTCTCAAAAAATAAATAAATAAAAATACCACTTGATCCAGCAATCTCCCTACTTATTCAAAACACATTTTTAATGTCTAAACATATATAAATTTATGTTTGAATATGCATATGACAGGATAACATAAATGAGACCCAACAAATAAAATTATAACACATTATGATAACACATGAAAAATGCATTTTCTTGCTATTCCAAAATTACCATGGAAGACAAAATTCATCTTAGAGAAAATGTGGCACGAAGTCATACTCTTTTTTTTTAAATTTATTTGACAGATAGAGTTAGACAGTGAGAGAGAGAGAGAGAGAGACAGAGAGAAAGGTCTTCCTTCTGTTGGTTCACTCTCCAAATGACCGCTACGGCTGGCACTGCGCCGATCCGAAGCCAGGAGCCAGGTGCTTCTTCCTGGTCTCCCATGCAGGTGCAGGGGCTGAAGCACTTGGGCCATCCTCCACTGCCCTCCAGGGCCACAGCAGAGAGCTGGACTTGAAGAGGAGCAACCGGGACTAGAACCTGGCACCCATATGGGATGCTGGCGCCGCAGGCAGAGGATTAACCAAGTGAGCCATGGCGCTGGCCCCCACAATCTTCTTTAATTCACATTTATGAAAACATTACACATTTAAAGAAGAAAACAAGAATTTTCTGATAAAACATTAGACTTAATATTCAAACCACAAAATAGAAACATTGTACAAAGTTTTAAAATAGTGCAAATGTTGAACACAAATTAAAAATTTGAGAACTATCAAAAATCATTACTGCTCAAGGTTACAATCACATAAATAGCACATGTTCAACAGAGGAAAAATGAACAAAAAGGGAGAACAGAAAATGATATCCAAATGAAAATATGAGGGGTTAGACCATATAGGTTTTTACAGGCTATTGTAAGTAATAACAGCTTTTTTACACTGAGTGAAATAGGGAGCCATGGTTGACATGTGAGGAGCCAAGTGAAATGATATTCACATTTTACATGGATAATTTGTCTTTGTTAAGAATATATTATAGGCCGGCGCCGAGGCTCAATAGGCTAATCCTCCGCCTGCAGCGCCGGCACACCGGGTTCTAGTCCCGGTCGGGACACCGGGTTCTAGTCCCGGTCGGGGCACCGGATTCTGTCCTGCTTGCCCCTCTTCCTGTCCACCTCTCTGCTGTGGCCAGGGAGTGCAGTGGAGGATGGCCCAAGTGCTTGGGCCCTGCACCCCATGGGAGACCAGGAGAAGCACCTGGCTCCTGCCTTTGGATCAGCGCGGTGCGCCGGCCGCAGCGTGCCGGCCGCAGCAGCCATTGGAGGGTGAACCAAGGGTAAAGGAAGACCTTTCTCTCTGTCTCTCTCTCTCACTGTCCACTCTGCCTGTCTAAAAAATTTTTTAAAAAAAGAATATATTACAGAGGGTCATAGGTGGAAGCATGGACAGTAATTAAATTCATGGTAGTATTGATAGTCTTACCATTATTGTAGGAGTTTAAATGAGACTACATCAAGTGCAGGAGGTATGGAGTTGGTATAAGTAACCTACTTTAAATGAAGAGTTATTGGGACTTTCTAAAGGACAGAATGTGAAACATGAGAAAAAGAAAGTAGTAAATGACAACCCCACTGCTTGGGGCCTGAATAAGTACGTGGACAGAGATTTCATCAACTGATATTGAGGAGCAGGTTTAGAGGAGAGTATCAGCAGTTCAGTTTTCTATGTGTTATCTGGGGATGTCTACTGAACATCCAAGGTGAGATGTTAATTACAATGTTTGATATTGATTTTGGAGTTCAGATGTGGAGGCTTTAAATTTTATCTATTTGTTTTCATCTTACATAAAAGGCAGAGAGAGAGAGGCAGACAGCAGATCTTCCATCCACAGATTCACTCCCCAAATGTCTCCAATAGCTGGAGCTGGGCCACATTAAAGCTAGGAGCCCCAAATCCAGTCTGAATAACCCGTGTGGGTATCAGGTACCCAAGGACTTAAGATATCATCACTGACTCCTAGGGCCCACATTAGCAGAAAACTGGAACTGGAAGCTAAATTGAAGATAAATTTGAGAACTGTTACCACACAAATATAACTGAAAGGTGTTTACAATCACCAAAGAAAATGGTGTAGAGAGAGATGAGAAGATATTCAAGAACTTCTGAAAGATTAAAAGGTTGAAGAAATAAAAGAGGAATCAGTAAAGAAAACTGAAAAGCAGCAGCTTGATAGTTCAGAAGAAAACCAGATCATATGTTGAAAAGGGGAAGAAAGTGTTTTAAATTGGAATGTCAGGATCAACCGCATCAAATCCTGTTTGTCAGTCAATTAAGATGAAAACTAGGACCAGCATTGTGGCAGGTTAAGCTACCACCTATGATGCTGGCATCCCATGTGGACATTGGTTCTTGTTCCAGTTGTCCAACTTCAGATGCAGCTCCCTGCTAATGTACCTGGAAAACCAGCAGCAGATACCCCAAGTACTTGGGCCCCTGCATCTACATGGAAGACCTCAAAGAAGCTCCTAGCTCCTGGCTTTGGCCTGACCCAGCCTTGGCCATTGTGGCCATCTGGGGAATGAAGCAGTGGATGGAAGATAGATCGATCTCTCTCTCTCTCTCTCTCTCTCTCTCTCTCTCCCTCCCTCTCCCTCCCCCTCTCTCCCTCCCTCCCTCTCTCCCTCTCTCCCTCTGTGTGTGTGTGTGTGTGTGTGTCCCACTCTCTGTAACTCTGCCTTCCAAATAAATAAGATCTTAAAAAAAATAAAAAGATGAGAAGTGAGAGTTGACCATGGCATTTAGCAGTATGAAAATGTTGGTAACACTGATAAAAGCAATTGTGTTAGAACGATGGGATTCAAGCCTGATTAGAGTCACTTTAGGAAAGTGAAGGTAAGATACTAGAAACAATGTATATAAACAAAATTATTCTGAAGTGCTCTGCTTCAAAGGAGGGCAAAAAATGGATTGGTAACTAGTAATAGAGACAGGGTCAAGAAAGTTCTTGTGGGATGGAATGTATTTGTAATGCCTCTGGGAATGGTAGGAGAGAAGGGAATTATGTGAGCAATGTCCTTGAGTAGTTGAAAAGGAATGGGATCTTACACACAAAAGGAAGGATAGGAAAATGAAAAATTAATCTATAGCAACAGACAAGACACACTGTGTGACTACAGATATTATATTAGCTAAATGTTGTGGTGACAACAAATGGACGTTCTCTCCTGATTGCTTCAATTTACTCTGTAAATTAAGCATCAAGGTCATCAGTAAAGAATAAAGAAACAGGTTTGAGCAACAAAGTAAAAGTGTGAAATAATCATTTAAGAGCACAAGTGAGGGAATTCAGAAGGAAGATACACACACACACACACACACATATATATATATACACACACACACACACATTATATACGTAATGTCTGGAAACATAAGGGCCCATTTGGGGCTTTAGAAAACAATCTGTTTCAGAATCATTAATAGGACAATACTAGACTAGAACAGAGAAAATGTGAAGGAAACAAGGAAGACTAGTTAGAAGACTATTTTAGTGGCCACAAGAAATAAGAGAGTGGTATCATCGAAACTAGAGCAAGAACAGTTGGACAACAACTGTAACACATGTAACAGTTATTACAAATGCAGAACCAATGGGATTTAGCAAGCAATTAGAGGTGACTGAGAGAGTGAATGGAGTGAAAGATGGCCCTGTAGAGTTGAGCTTAAAGCAGTGGAATATGGCAAGACCACTCGAAGTAGAAGATTACTTCAATGTTGCAAAAATTATAACCAAATTGCTCACCAGATTAAAGCTGTAAATACAACTTTTGAGTGAAGAGAAAAAAAAGGTTTGAAAAGATTATATGTGTTAGTAGTCTTAAGCATGTTTCTGTTTTTGATGTCATTGTTATTGTCAGCCATTAAGGTAGAACAATGAAGTGGTAAACTAAGAGACATCTAGGCAGCCAGGAAATATCAGCAATTGAAGAAAGAATGGGATTTATTTGATAAGGAAGGGAATACTATAGCATTTTATAAAGTTGTTTATACAGAAGGCTTACATGTTAGGTAATATTCTAGCAATATCATCTCTTTTAATACTAAAAATAACCATATATGGAAGTATCTCTTATACCCTGGTTATATAGTTAAGGAAAACAAAGTTCACAGAATTTACATAACCTTCACAAGGTAATGCGATTAATGGCATTGCCAAAAGTCAAACTCAACTTTGAATGACCCCAAAGGCCAAGTTCTTAACCATTATACAATGAATGCCCTCTAAAATTAAGAAGACTCAGAGAGCTAGTATAGATTCTTCCAAACAGAATTTTAGACTTAAAAATTTTAGAGCTAGAATCACTCCAAAGAATGACACATTCCAAGGTATAGTCATACCTGTAATTAGCTAAATATACAGATGCAGAAGTCAGAGTTTAAGAAATCAAGGAATTATAAGCAAAAATATATTAAGGGGGTTTAGAAACATGACACTTGAAATCACAAAAATGAGCAGCAAAGAAAAAGGACAAAAGTATAGCCAGGTGATGTCACCACCAAGAAAGGATTTCAGATAACAAACTTAGATGGTTCAAAGAAGATGGCATGGGGGCAGCATGACATAGAGTAAAGCTGAGTCTGTGGCACTGGCATCCAATATGGGTGCTGGTTCATCTCCTGAATGCTCCATTTTTGATCCAGTTCCCTTCTAATGGCCCGGGAAAAGCAGCAAAAGATGGCCCAAGTGTTTGGGCCTCTGCACCCACATGGGAGACCCAGGTGATGCTCCTGGATCCTGGCTTCAGCTTGGCTCTGCCCTGCGCACTGTGGCCATTTAGGGAGTAAACCATGAATGGAAGATCTCTCTGTGTCTCCTGTCTGTCCCTTTCTCCCTCTGTAACTCTGACTTTCAAATAAAGAAATATGAAAAAAATCAAAAAGAAGAAAATGATGATGATGATGATGATGGCATGGGAAGAACATCAGGAATAAAAGGTGTGTCATAGGACTAGGAGCAAGAGTTGAAAGGGATGAAAATCTCAGGGCTTGTTTTAGGGGAAAGTCAAACTTCAGTGGCAGCTAGATAAAATGAATAGTCACAAAAAACCATAGAGATAAAGGGAATTTGTATTCATGAAAAAATATGCAACAAATATTAATTAAAGTCCACTGATTCCTCTAGGCACAGGAGAGAAACAGTGGTCCTAAGGAGTGTAGATAAGATGTTCCATACTGTGCAGAGTAGAAGGATCTAGATTTCACTGGTTCCAAACCTTTTTATTACTTTTTATTCATTTTCATTTTATTTGAAAGGCAGGGAGAGAGACAGAGATCTTTCATTCACTGATTCACTCCCCAGATGCCCACAACAGGTAACACTGGGCCAGGCCAAAGCTAGGAGCTGTGAACTCCTTTCAAGTCTCCCATGTGAGTGGTAGAGACCCAAGTACTTGAGTAATCATTTGCTATCTCCCAGGAAGCACGTAGGCAGGAAGCTGGATCAGAAGCAAAAGAGCTGGGACTTGAATCAGGTACATCAATATGGAATACCGGTGACTGAAGCAGCAACCTAACTGACCTTTAACCTTTCTGGCACGGTTACACAGACCTTAAGGAAGGAGGGTGAGAGGTAGAGAGAGGGAAGGAAGGAGGAAGGGAATATCATTATGTTCTTAGAATTATACCTACAAATCACATTGAGTCTGCTAAAAAATTACTTATAAATTAAAATTTTTAAAATTTTTAAAAAGAAGCTTCTGTGGACCTTAACTGCATATAAACACACACCCACAAAAAATTACAGTGATAAGTGGGATAGAATTTTAAATAAATGAATTATGAATCAGAAGCTCCAGATCTTCTCTGATCAAGCTAACTAATGCACATGTCATGTACCAGATGCCTCATTTCTCTCTTCTCCTACCTTAAACTGCTGAGTACTCAAAATATTCTATTCATTATCTAACATAAGAAATAATTTAGACCACAAACTATAAAGCATAAAAAATATGCTAGAAAATGTATAACTATTGCTAATAGAGCAAACTTGGGTGAAATAATTGCTCTGTTCCCTCTAATTGTTTCTCACCCTCTGCACTTCAGGCTGTATTTCACATACTCAACAAGAAACTTAGTGCTGTTTTCAGTACAGTGGACTTGTGCCAATTTTGCTTTATAGAAACAGGCACACAAATCAGATAATTGAAAAATTGATTCAGTGTGCCAGAGACTACTAAGTAAAACTGCTCCTTACTTTTAGGAGCTCATGGTAGCACAGGCACACAGTTAAGAACTTGTAAACTTGTAGCATAGTGGGTAAAGCTGCCACCTGCGATGCTGGGTACCAGTTTATCCACTTCCAATCCATCTCCCTGCTAAAGGCCTAGGAAAGCAGCGGAATATGATCCAAGTGCTTGAGCCTCAGCCACACATGCAGGAGAAGCTGGATGAAGCTCCTGGCTCTGGCTTAGGCCTGGTCCAGTTATTTGGGGAGTGAACCAGTGATGGAAGATATCACACATACATGCTCACAGGCTATCTCCCACTCTTTCTCTAATTCTGCCTTTCAAATAAGTCTTTTTTAAAAAAATCCTATATATCAAGTTACTGGCTTCTCCTTTAAATGACATGCATAGAGTCTAAACAGACCTACTTAAAACATGGTGCTATTCCAGGCATACACCTTTAAAAATCACAACAAAATTAGAGAATCTAACTTACCATCATTTTTTCAAAGAGATCCAGTACTTCCTTTTCTGATAGATTTAAAGATCTTTCATCATACAATGGCTGAGCTGCTGGAAATTCACTCATCGCAACTTGAGAATCAATAGGATGTTGAATAAGAGGTTTTTCTTTTTTGACAGTAGATTTTCTAAAACTTGTAATTCGGTCACGCTGCAAACGGAAAAAAAATAAGAAGTCCTAAGAAAAAGATCAAAACCATGAACGTGAAGAACTGAAATATACATCATTATTATCTTTCGACAAAATGTTACTTTAAGCAGCAAGCTCCAGTTAGAGATTGTACTGTGTTGAGACCATAAAGCGATTCTTCAGCTTCAGAATCTGGTAGTGAAAATCATGCCTCAAAAGTAAAATTTAATCTCTTGTCATTTCTGTTTTACAAAGTAGGTGAAAAAAAATCTAGGATCAAAGTTCCATGGTTGTTTCTGGGAAAATGTGTCTTTGGTGGAACTTAATCATGGAAAAAAGAGTAAAGAAAATAAAAAGAACTACTGATATCCAATTCTAAGAGAAAATTATGATAATTTTTCTGTTACTCAAACTGGCAAAAAGTGTGACAAATATATGTGGAAAATTTGTCAGTGCAAGCCAGACAGCCTGTTTGAATCCAGGCTTTGCCATTTACTAGCTAAGTAACTCTAAGTAAGTTACCTGGCCTATAACTATCTCTTTATTTTTAAAATAAAGAGGGAGGGCCGGCGCCGTGGCTTAACAGGCTAATCCTCCGCCTTGCGGTGCCGGCACACCAGGTTCTAGTCCCGGTTGGGGTGCCAGATTCTGTCCCGGTTGCCCCTCTTCCAGGCCAGCTCTCTGCTATGGCCCAGGAAGGCAGTGGAGGATGGCCCAAGTCCTTGGGCCCTGCACCCACATGGGAGACCAGGAGAAGCACCTGGCTCCTGGCTTCAGATCAGCGAGATGCGCCGGCCGCAGCGGCCATTGGAGGGTGAACCAACGGCAAAAAGGAAGACCTTTCTCTCTGTCTCTCTCTCTCTCACTATCCACTCTGCCTGTCAAAATAAATAAATAAATAAAAATTTTAAAAAAATTAAAACAGGGAAAATGATATTACTTACAACACAGGTTTATTGTCAGATTTAAAAAATTAATAGCTTACTGTGGTTATTGTTTTTACTATAATTAGTATTATAGTACTGTTATTGTTTTTACTATAATTATTTTTCCCCAGCTTTTTCTTCCCTAAAAAGTAAGGCCACTAAGGAAGCAAAACATAAATTAAAAAAAAATTTTGCATGTACTTGAAATGTAATATAAATATAAATACCTTAGTCCTACAAATACTATTATGAACAACTTGCTATCTTATGAATATTGACTTTGAACCATTGATTCCATGTACAATCTCTACTAATTAGCTTGCTATTTCACATACAGTGAGTTAAGGAATTCAGGTACATGTAAACAAGACTTTCTATTTTAAACCACAAGACAAGAGAAGTCAAAAATTAGTAATGTACATAAAACTGAATGCAACTCAGTTTTATTCTGGTTTCTGTTAGGAAGCACATGCATGGCATTGTCTCACATTAAACAAGCAGACATGTTAGATATGAGGACAGGGCATCTTCACTGTCACATTACCGGAATCGTTAGAAATTACTTCAACCATACAAAAACACCACAGATGTTATTAACCACAGCTTATATAAAATTTCATTGAGTTCCACAGAGGGAATATATCTTTTATTTTATTGATTCAAAGAATACTTTCCTTTCAACTAAAAGGTATACTTTGAAAGAAATATTAGCAGTCTTAAGAAGCTTATTTAGGATTACAAAAACGATTTGAGTACATGATTGTTTACAAAGAGATTATATAAATCATAATGCTTTGGAGCTGGTAAGAAACTTGAAAAATCACCCAGACCAACTCCTTCATTTCACAGAAAAAGTAACTCACCTAAATTCAAAAGCCCCTGGCTCTTATCTCAGTCTATACATTAACTTAAGATTCATTCATTCAAATAATTTTGAAGTATATTTTCAATTTTTCTTTTAATCTTTGAAAAGCAATTAAGTTGGTTTAGATATGTACTCTGCTCTCAAACCCAAGAAAAAATTAAGTAATCCCAAATAAGCTGAGTATACAGTCAAATTTCATAAAAGAAATATGGTGGACATGAAAGCATTTACACATGCAACTGGCAATTAAATCAACATAACTCTTTCTCTCCATTCATATCACTTAATATTTACTTTCACAGTAATAGCTAATAGCTTTTCTACTGAGAAAAATACTTATTGATCTACCACTATGTCCTTCATTTGCATCTCTGATTTCAATATGTCTTGGAAGGAAAATGAAGTTAAATAACATGCTTTCATCTCATTAGCGTATTAAACACTATTTTACATTATTTGTAGACAGGTAATTTCACACAGAAAATAATTAACACTCCTTAAGATACCATTTAGAAGTTTAGCTATAAAACAGCACACTTAAATTTTGAGTCCAAAATTTTTGGCAATTATTACCATGATAGACTCGGCTTGAAAATATTTAAAGTTTTTAAATTTGATAGAACATATCTGACTACATAACGAACTTAATTTCCTTTCTATTTCAAATTAATTTCCTTCAATATTAATCCTTAATATATTCACAGTTAATTTATTTGGCCATCAATAAAGAAAAAAATTCATATTTTCCAGAATCTAGATTTACTTAGGAATTTTAAAGAGCATTTAAGTATATATTAGAATAATAAAAGAAATTTGTTGGAATTTTACACAATAGTTTTGCTAATATTCAAAAAGGAGAAGTCACTGTAATGCAATCATTCCATTGTACTATACATTATAAATATCTAGACATTTTATATCTTACATATGTTGATGCTTTAATGTCCACCAATTTTAATAAAAAGGCAACATGCATAACTGATAACATGCTGCTAATACCACCTTACCACATCATCTGCCAAAGTTTTTATTTGAATGTTCTATCAAAATCAAAGGAAATAAACAAAAAGAAGAAATACCAATCAGATGAGAGAATTCCATAGTTCAAACAAGAAAATAAATAATTGAATGATTTTCATTTTTTTAATTTATCATCTGCAAATAGTAAGAAAAGAAAATTCAAACATATATACAATGCATTGTTTACAAAAGAAAAGAAACACAATTTTTTAAAAAATTAAAAATGAAAGTTTGGTAGAGGGTGTCTATTTTTTAAAAAATAAGGCTCCCAAGGTCCCAAAAAGCCAGATTTGGGTCAGACATCAATACCACAGTTTTCAAATACAAGAAAAGATACATCAAAATCACAAGTCCTTGAAGACTTTTTCAAAGTTCTATAGTGAATAATCATGCTTTCAAGATATCTTTAAAAACAACATGTATGATAGGAAAAGTGTCACATTAAACAGTAATGAAATGTAAATCAGTTTGGTTTATAAAATCAGTGTTAGAATCTGATGGATATTTAAAAGATCTCTTTATAAATATTATAAATTTGAATTTAATGATTCTGTTAATATATGCTATTTCTCAAACACTCCTGACACTTTTTTCGTGTGGTTTTCTACTTCTATTACTAAGAATTACTGGAAATAGCATTCTACTTAATAAAATACAGTAGTTTATAAACTACTACATAACAGATATGAGTACCACTGTTCAAAGAATTAGAGTACAACAATACTAAAGTAATATTTAACAATTTAGCCATTTTTCATGATTCAGAAAATACTATAAAACCTTACAGTAACTTATGATTGACATGAAGAGCAGTTCTTATGTTATACAGTCATGCATCTTTTAGCAAAGAGTATATGTTCTAAGAAACAGTTGTTAAGCAACTCTGCTGTTGTGTGAACATTGCAGAGTATACTTAACAAACTAACACGGTCAAGTCGTTACACAATATAATCCTATGGGACCATTCTTGTATGTGCAGTCCACTGATGATCAATAAGTCATTTTGTGGCATGTGACCATACACTGATGTGCCATTTAAGTGATGTGGTTAGGAAAGAAACAGATATTTTTTAATTGTATGTTGGGAATTGAGTTTAACCCTTCTGCCACATCTTATATATTTAGTTCTAACAGTAGAAGCTGAATAATATGTAGCAACTTGGTCATGCATGCTAACATCTCTTTTTACTATGAAAAATAGTCTTCTCACTGAAGGAGGATTCCATTATGAGTTTTAAATAAGTAAGAATTGCTTAATCTCAGGAACTCAAAAAACTGTTTTCAAATACCCTCAATCCAATGCTGTTAAAAAGCACCCTCTCCTGGATCTGGTGGGGCAAATTTACTATTGTATGATTAGTTCTTTTTAAACTTTTAATCCATTAATTCCCTCAGGGGTCTAAACTTCTAATCTTTGTACTATGTCTTCATAACATCCTGCTGACACAAACCCAAATCAATCTTTACTGCCTAGGAAAAAGAACAAGGGAGATTATTTATATCAAAATTAAAACCATTTTAGGAAAGATGAATTCACCCTAGGACTCTCTTTACTAAGTACTTTCTCTTTAATTTTTTCAGTGTGTTAGAGAAAACTTTTATACACAATGACAAGCTTCATGATTTCCTGTAATGTAAAATCAGAGCAAGAAATGGCAAACTATCAAAAGTGACTCAACTAACCCTGCTACCATATGAGTGTGTGCCCACCCACTTGGTTTTTTTTGAGACAGATTATACAATTCTTCAAGCAATTCCTGTTTCCTTTCCTTCTCATCCTTTGGGATTATAAACTCAAGATTATAAAAATATCTGTGTCTCCAAAGCGAGAATGTAAATTAAAGGAAAATATTATTTGCTTTAGTCAACAGCTCTAAATTATAAACAACGTCAGAAACACTTCAAATATGTTATCTCAGTTCAATCCACATTGATAGTTCAATCATGGGGACAGACATAAGAAAAAAATTGCTAGTAATATTTCCAACTGGTGTTATGGAAAATAAATTGCTGCTTCTTCTCTACCTCCCACTACTGTCTTTTTTTTTTAAATTAACATACTTTTGGTTCATATTAAACTACCAAATCAGAGATTCTTAGAACTGGATGGAATTTGAAATAATGTGGTCAAAGCTTCTCATTTTACAATTAAGAGGATAACGTTTATGTTAATAGTACCACCTACATTCCATTTGTCTAGATCTGAGATTTCCTCGTTACCTTGGTCTCTTTCCTCTCCTTGATTCTCAAAAGCCTAGCTGCTGCTTGGTGAAATAGTGATCTTTCTGCAGTCTGCATGTATCTCTGGTTCAAGCCACCATCAGCTCTTATCTAAATTTCTGTAGTAACCCCACCTAACCTGTCTCCAGTCTCCCTGCTTCCACCTTTCCTCTCCTATGGTACATTCTGAACACAGTAAACACAGTGATATCATGAACACCAAAATCACATCACCATCAGTTCAGAACTCTCCAATGGCTACTTTCCTTTCCAATGCAAGTCAAAGTCATTACCATGGCCTACAAGGCCCTATTGATCTGCAGTAAAAATCCGCTTTCATAAGTAACACTTTTTTTTTTTTTTTTGACAGGCAGAGTAGACAGTGAGACAGAGAGACAGAGAGAAAGGTCTTCCTTTTGCCGTTGGTTCACCCTCCAATGGCCACCGCGGTAGGCGCGCTGCGGCCGGCGCACAGCGCCGATCCGATGGCAGGAGCCAGGTGCTTATCCTGGTCTCCCATGGGGTGCAGGACCCAAGGACTTGGGCCATCCTCCACTGCACTCCCTGGCCACAGCAGAGAGCTGGCCTGGAAGAGGGGCAACCGGGACAGGATCGGTGCCCCGACCAGGACTAGAACCCGGTGTGCCGGCGCCGCAAGGCGGAGGATTAGCCTAGTGAGCCGCGGCGCCGGCCAAAGTAACATAAATAGAACAATATGATTTAGAATTCCATGAGTATTCAAGGAAACAAACCAGCCAAATGTGGACTATTAAAATGGAAAATCACTGAGCAGAGAGTTTCAGAAGAAGTGATTTTGGCCACCATATATTAAAATATATTGAAATTACTGTATAAGTTATAATTAATGACCTGTAACAGAACATAAATTATTCCTGTCCCTCAATTATCTTTATATATTTAGCCAAAAAGAGAAAACTATAAAAGAACTCAGGCAAAACAACAAAAATAACACCAAAAAGTAAAAAGTTCAGAAAATGGTAAAGAGCTGTTTTTTTTACAAAATTAAATCATGGTAATTTTTTTAAAAAAAAATCATTTATTTGAAAGTCAGAGTTACACAGAGAGGAGAGGCAGAGAAAGACAGAGAGAGAAAGAGAGAGAGAGAGAGAGTCTTCCATCCAATGGTTCACTCCCCAATTGGCTGCAACAGCCGGAGCTGCGCCAATCTGAAGCCAGGAGCCAGGAGCTTCCTCTGGTTCAAGAACCAGCTGCTCCACTTTGGATCCAGCTCTCTGGTATGGCCTGGAAAAGCAGCAGAAGATGGCCTAAGCGTTGGGCCCCTTCACCCACATAGGAGACCAAGAAGCTGCTCCTGGCTCCTGGCTTCAGATTGGCCCAGCTCCAGCCACCGCAATCATTTGGGGAGTGAACCAGCAGATGGAAGACCTCCCTCTCTCTCCCTCTGCCTCTCTGTAACTCTGTCTTCCAAACAAATAAATAAATATTTTTTTAAAAGTTTATTATAGTCGCACTCTTGAATTAAAAGCACTCACTAACATTTTAGCAAGTTTTTATTTTGCAAATCTAGTGATAATGGTCATTATAATAAGGGCATATTAATCATACATACATACTTATGTATATTGACCATATATTTTCACTAAAATCTACTCTGGAAAAACAATAACATTATGCATTAGTCAAGCAATCAGAGTTTATTAAACTTCATTTATAAATAAGCTATATTAAACATAATTTAGTATAGTATTATATGAATATTATGTAAGTATAAAAGTATCACTCTAGAGTCTCCAGCTCTTAAGAATAAGAGAAATGCCTGATGTACTTATAAACTCTAATGCTGAAACTCTGCAATATAAGAGTTCATTATTGCAAGAAAATTAAGTTTTAATTTTCTCAATCAGGCAGAAATTAACAAAAAGAGCAAGATGTAAAGATTCAACTCTCTTATGGCTAATGTTATAAAGTAATACAATGTTTTATAAACATGCAATTATTCCAGTACCACAGAAATTGGACAACTAAATCGCATATAATTCAAAAGTCTCATCACTAATGCAAAAACTTAGTTACACTATTTGGTGTTTTCCTCTTTTAAACAAAATTAGTAAAGTAGCCAATACAACAAAATGAAAGGTAAATTATTTACGCAGTTTTAAATTTCTTGCTCTCCAAGAAGGGCAGTTTCCATAAGGTACAGAAAAGCATGTTCAATTCAACTGAAGAAATATCTGAGCATCTACTATGCACCTGGCCAGTGCTGCACAGCAGGAATACAATAGTAAATAAAGGCATGCTTTCTTCCTTTATGGAAGTTACAGTCTAGTTGAAGATCAGAGGAATGAAAGAACAATCACAATAAAAAGATTCTGAGAGCTCTGATTTAGAAGCACCGTATTATAACCTCTGTACACTTTCCAAGTTGAAAAGGCCCTTGAGGAAGGTCCTTGAGGAAGGTTCCAACATCAATACTGATCTAAGGTTTGATTACTCTGGAGGACATTCCTGCCCAGTATCTGGTCAGATCAGCAGCAGTCACAGAAAGAAGCAGTGACTATTCAAAGGCCTGCTTCTGACTTTCCAGATCCTATACACACCCTGATCTTTGCAAATCACTAGAACTATTGAAGACAATTCAAGCCCATTTATCCAGGTGGTAACCAAGCTTAACACTCTGTTCAAGCCCTCAAATTCTTCATTATAAAGATATTTTGTGTTAGCTAAATACCTCTATCAATAATCTGACTTTTAGACCTGAGCTCAATGCAGAGGGGTTTGACTCTAAGATGACAAAAGGAAAACAAAACCATTGAATTATTTACTGCCTATATTTAAAATTACTCCAAAACATTTTTTCATCTGCTTTCTAACAGCCAGGATAATTTTCAAACACCTATGCATCAGCTTACTTACTGCAATCCTCTATCACCAGTAACATTTATGAATAGATAACAGATAGAAAGGCAGTGTATTAGGCACAGAGATTTAAAGAGACATAACCATACCCTTGAAGCTCGCAAGTCTAGTAGTTGTGAAGATGAAACTGCAAACATTATGATCCAATTCTACACCTTCCTTTGCTATTGTTAACATCTCAAACTATCCATTTCATCATTTTAGTAGAGCAATACTTTTGTATTCTTGTAACCATAAGCACACCATCTCAGAAGTGCTGTCAAATCAAGTCTTAAATTTTAACCCACCAGGATTCTCTGCTATTACAAACTGAATTTTTTTCCACCATTTTTATGACAAGAAAAAGTCCCTTTGGGGATTTTCTTCTCACTATGCTCTTTCAGTTTATAAAAAACAAAATGTTTATGCACAAGAGATCAAATATGATATCAAAGTACAGTGCTTAGCTTTTATTCATGAAGCAGAAGATTGTTTCTTCACTGGATTCGTTGTATAAATTTGTCATAACAAGATATGCTCTATCTTAAACAAACCGTCTTGCTATAAACTTCAATCTTAAACTGACAAGAGTGGTGATTATGATATGGGGCTCTAGCAGTCTCTTCTCTGTGACAAGCATGATCAGCTTCACCACTAATGGCCAATGGTTCAGGAAATGAATGTTTGATGCTTAGGTCTTTAAAAAAAGTTCAAGCTAATGAACTTTAGGAAGTCACTTAGTATGTGACTTAAGCAAAAACAATGACAGGAATTAATTAGATTTTTAATAGCTTCTTCTGCAGGTACAGAAATAATGTTTGCTTCAAATTAAACAATTCAACATGGCTGAATAAATGGGACATGTAAGTTCTTTCTTTCTAGTCTATGAATAAAAAGCAATAGAAATGAAAAGGAAAGCTAGTTTTATACAAATACAAGTGTTTCAAAGCCCAGTACAGTACTTTATACATAACAGATACCCCTAAATCAATGAACTACTCAAGCAGAGCTTAATATTTAATAAATAAATTTTTATATTCTGTTTTTTTTTTAAACTAAATGTCTGAAGCAAAGATTAATGAAGAACACATCCTATGGCTAACCTTTTATGGTACATAGAAATTTAAGATACAATTTTTTCGGCCAGTGCCGTGGCTCACTTGGTTAATCCTCCACCTGCGGCGCCGGCATTCCACATGGGAGCAGGTTCAAGTCCCAGCAGTTCCACTTCCAATCCAGCTCTCTGCTATGGCCTGGGAAAGCAGTGGAAGATGGCCCAAATCTCTGGACCCCTGCACCCACGTGGGAGACCTGGATGAAGCTCCTGGCTACTGGCTTCAGCCTGACACAACCCTGGCAGTTGCAGCCATCTGGAGAGTAAACCAGTGGATAGAAGACTTCTATCTCTCTTTGCCTTTGCCTCTCCCTCTCTGTAATTCTTTCAAATAAATAAATAAATCTTTTTTAAAAAATAAAGAAGAAAACTTATTTCACATAGCAGAGACCCTATCTGTCACATCCAGTTTTGAATCTGACACTTAGAATAACAGCCGGCACATAATACCTGCTCAAATATTTGAATGAATTCATCTAAGTACAATAAGGAGTCAGAGAAGATATACATAAATATAGCTTCATTGAGAAAATATAAAGAATGGTACCTTAATTGTTGGATAGGATTTGAATAGCCAGAAAGAGGGGAAGAAAGAGAAGTCAGATAAAAAGAACAGTGGTAACATTTTACTTCAGGGAAGTTGAGGATAGTAACCTTATGAAATAAACAGTTCAAGAAAAATGGCACTGAATTTTGAATATGTATGATAGGGTCAGACAAGGGGCAGTCCTGAAAACAACAAGGAATAGTCTAGACTCAAGTTGACAACCACTGGGGGTCTATTTATTTCCTGATTCAGGAAGAGACATGAGGAAAGTGGTATTTTGAAAAAAGCTGATTTCAGGTGGCACAGGTTTACAATCTGATCAGAAACTCTTGAAGCCAGGTATGTTTTTGGAATTCGGGATGTTTCATGTTTCAAAAAGGAATATGGTACACATACCTATGCCATATACTATGAAAATCACCCAACAAAGCCTAGGGTGGCACACACACTCAAATGTATTCAAGGTTATCAGTGAAACCTGAATGTTCCATGAAACAGTATAAATATACTATCTGCAGTCTCAAGTAGGTTGAGGTTTGTGGCCAAATTGTAAAAGTCTTCTTTCAGATTTTAGAATTTCAGAGAAAGGTTGTGGACTTGAAATATTCAGGAAAGATAAGAGAAGGAATCAACGACTTTAAAAGAAGGCTTTCAGAAATTAGCAAGTTTGGGCTTCTACTTAAATAATAGGTACCATTTCCTGAGAATTTATTACATGCCAAGCATCATGCTAAGAGTTTACATGCACTGTCTCATCTAAATCCTCACAACAATCCACTATTCATGAATTTACTGTCTTATTGTGTGCATTAGGAAACCAATATTTATAGTCATTAAGTCATTTGCCTAAAGTCACAAAAATAAGAAGTTACAGAGTTGAGAGCAGCATTAAGGTGTAACTAGAATACATGCTGTACTATAACCTCCACCTATATTCTGATGCCTGCATGCAAGAGTCTTCATCAATATCACAATATTTATTAGAGCTTGAGCTGTTTTATACCCTTGGCCTTTCCAATTATGCTCTCTGCTCTGCTTAGTGGGCTCACCTCACCCTGCCCCCCTTTTCTTCTTCACCTGGCCATCTTCTACTCGTCCTTTCTGCTCCCACCTAAGGTTATACAGTTGGTCCTGTTAGTCTCCTGTGCTTCCTAAACATCCCTTTTTGTATCAAATTACAATTTCCTATCAATATCAGCCTTTCCTGTTCTGCTATAAGTCCTCAAAGGTTCATACAAAATGCACATTATAAAAACTATGCATGGATTTCAAATTTTTCTGGCACAAAAATAAACTAATCATTTAATTCCATTTTCCCATGAACTTCCTTTAGTATCTTTGTACTGTAAATTCAGTGTAGTAAAAACTAAGTCTTTCAAATAAATAAATCTTAAAAAAAAAAAAGGGGGGGGGGGACCAGCACTGTGGCACAGCGGGTTAATGCCTTGGCCTGAAGCACCGGCATCCCATATGGGCGCCGGTTCTAGTCCTGGCTACTCCTCTTCCGATCCAGCTCTCTGCTATGGCCTGGGAAAGCAGAAGATGGTCCAAATCCTTGGGACCCTGTACCCGTGTGGGAGACCCAAAAGAAGATTCTGGCTCCTGGTTTCAGATCGGCACAGTTCTGGCCACTGCAGCCATCTGGGGACTGAACCATCAGATGGAAGACTTCTCTCTCTCTGACTCTCCTCTCTCTGTGTAACTCTGACTTTCAAATAAATAAATAAATCTTTTAAAAAACTAGGTCTTTCTTGTCCCCACTGTGTCCTCAGGTTTTTGCATTGTTTCTGGAACATCTTAAGCCTTTATACCTGTGTGATGACTGATTGAACTGGGGCAGGGTGGGGAGGGGGAGAAGGTGAGGAGACAGAGTGATCCAATTGTGAGATAAGAGCTTATCCTAGGATGATAGCAATAAGAATAGAGAAGGCAGTTTGTATATGTAATTTTCTTTAAAATTACACTTGTTACTGAAGCAATGTACCCAGACATATGATTGTTGTTTGTATTAAATAGAGTGATTTAAATATCTGCTGTTGTGATTACTATCTTTACAACACACAAATAACCTCTAAGTGGCTTTGATTATCACTCTAGAGATACTTCACCTCACAATGACTTGCCACAGATCTACTCCAAGTAGCTTTTATAAATAACTACATCATTTAGTTTTGTGATGTAGCTGCAAAATTAATCTGACAAAACAAAATGATTCACTGCTTTAAAAATTCAAGAGTATAAATTGCCTAAAACTGAAAATTACACCTGAGTTTTGAATAAGGTATTATTATATGATACTTTTCATAGGAAAAATACATAAAAGCCAACCAATGATTTAAGTTAATTTCACTTAAAGTAATTTTAACTGATATTCTTAAACTTGCAAATAATTCCCAACTCAGGAATGGGTCCTGTCTAAAAGTTGGTTTGTACAGCAGCTATTGTGCTCTTGAAACACATGTATACAAAGGTGAAACCTAATAAAAATTGTTTCCAAGGGCCGGCGCCGCGGCTCAGTAGGCTAATCCTCCGCCTTGCGGCGCCGGCACACCGGGTTCTAGTCCCGGTCGGGGCACCGATCCTGTCCCGGTTGCCCCTCTTCCAGGCCAGCTCTCTGCTGTGGCCAGGGAGTGCAATGGAGGATGGCCCAAGTGCTTGGGCCCTGCACCCCATGGGAGACCAGGATAAGCACCTGGCTCCTGCCACCGGATCAGCGCGGTGCGCCGGCCGCAGCGCGCTACCGCGGCGGCCATTGGAGGGTGAACCAACGGCAAAAGGAAGACCTTTCTCTCTGTCTCTCTCTCACTGTCCACTCTGCCTGTCAAAAAAAAAAAAAAAAATTGTTTCCAAAATGAAAGGATACAACCCTCTCCTGGTGGTAAACAAAAACAGCTTATTTGAACTTACACAGGAAGAATTTTTAAAACATTTAAATATTATAACAAGTAAAAAAAAAGCTTGAAAGCTTAAGAAACATGATTATATGGTATGCAGAAATTGTTTTAATTTCCAGAAACCTTAAAAGGGATTTGGAAAGAATTTATTATTAATTAAAAAACATTACGTTTTGAAAACTTGCTTTTCTCCTGCAATGGGCTTCAGAAAATAGACACACAAACATTCTTACGAAATTGTATCCGGAGGGAGTAAAATTAGTATAACATGAGGTCTTGTATATAATATACTCCTAGAGAGTTTTCTAGGCTCTATATCCTTATGTTTTATTTATGTCATCATAGGGCACAGCTTCAAGAGCGGGAAAATCTAGAACTGAAAACAAATCAGAAAGGATTACTTCAGAACTACCCATTTATAACAGAGTACTTTATTGTAAACCCTCTGGAAGTACATTTATCACAAGTAAAATCTGTCAAATTGATGGGAAGTTTTCTGCCAAAATCCTTGCTAATGTGACCAGCCAGCACAAATGTAAAATTTGTTCTTAGAGGGCAGCACTGTGGCATAGTAGGCTAAGCCTCTGCCTGCAGCACCGGCACCACATATGGGCGCAGCTTCTAGTCCCGGCTGCTCCTCTCCCAATCCAGCTCTCTGCCTATGGCCTGGGAAGGCAGTGGAAGATGGTCCAAGTCCTTAGGCCCCTGCACTCATGTAGGAGACTTGGAAGAAGCTTCTGGCTTCAGATAGGCCTAACTCCAGCCGTTGCAGCCATTTGGGGAATGAACCAGTAGATGGAAGACATTTCTCTCTGTCTCTCCATGTCTGTCTACAGCTCTATTTCTTAAATAAATAAATAAAATCTTGTTTAAAAAAGATTGTTCTTACTGAATAGTTACTTGGATTTTCTTCTGCCTTTCCTTCTCCCTCTCAACATGGCCAATGAGAATATTCTAATTTAAAGAATATACAAAGCTATAATAATAAAATAATCCCAAAACTATCCTGTGTATTTAAAGAATTCTAAGAGGATGGCGCTGTGGTATAGTGGGTAAAGCTGCCGCCTGCAGTGCCATCATCCCATATGGGCACCGGTTCACGTCCTGGCTGCTCCACTTCCAATCCAGCTCTCTGCTATGGCCTGGGAAAGCAGTAGAAGCTGGCCCAAGTCCTTGGGTCCCTGCTCTCATTTGAGAGACCTGGAAGAAGCTCCTGGCTCCTGGCTTCGGATCAGCTCAGCTCCAGCCGTTGAGGTCATCTGGGAAGTGAACCAACTGATGGAAGACCTCTCTCTCTCTCTCTGCCTCTCCTTCTTTGTGTAACTCTTTCAAATAAATAATTTTTAAAAATATAAATAAAGAATTCTAAGACAATTTTATCTGAATTTTTACAATAATCAAGAATAAAAATAAATTATCTTAAATGAAAATATCTTAATTATGTGATAAGGCCAAATCTAGATGGCTGCTTACTGGAGAGAGATTGAAAAATATAATCTCAGTGTCTACCAGTTTAAGTAGTAAATTGTAAGGTTCTCATTAGCAGTAAATTTATCTTTCTATGCTATATTTCCACTAGAATATGATCTATTCTTGAGTTAAGTACTTTGATATGTGAAGCCAGAAGTGTGCAATTTTGACTAAAATTGAAAAGGGCATTGTAATAAAGAACAGAAAAGGAATAGATTTATCACATAATCAGAGAGAGAACAGTTGGGAGGAGAACATTTGAAAATTGAAAGAAGCTATATATATAAGTAGTTTTTATGAATGAACCAAGTGCAGTCAAGGAAAGAATTACCAAATCACTATTAAGCAAAATAAAAGGAGACTGCCAGATTGAGATTAATATAATTGCTGAGTAGGCAATTTTGATTTAAATCCAAGAGATTTTACCTGGATCCTAAGCAAGAAAGTTCACAAAGTTTGGATCACATTCAACCAAGACTAGGTGTTCCAGAGGAGGAAGGAAGGGAGAAGTAAAAAAGAATCCCAATCGCTTTCACTATATCTAGATCTTCCACTTCTAATTTACCATCTGACAAAACAACAAAAATCCAAACTTAAATAATTCAAAGGGCCGGCACTGTGGAATAGCACATAAAATTGCCACCTGCATTGCCAACATCCCATATGGGTGCTGGTTCATGACCTGGCTGCTCCACTTCCGATCCAGCTCTCTGCTAACACACCTGGGAAAGCAAGTCCTTGGGCCCCTGCCCCTGTGTGGGAGACCAAGAAGCTCCTGGCTCCTGCTTCAGATAGGCCCAGCTCCAGCTGTTGCAGCCATTTGGGGAGTTAATCAGCAGATGGAAGACCTCTCCCTCCTCTGCCTCTCTGTAATTCTTTCAAATAAATAAATAAATCTTTAAAAACTATTCCAACAATGACTTTTAAAAACTAGACAGTAGACAATGAAGGTCAGTGATATCTGAAACATGATAAACAAATAATCTGAGCCCTACGATTGCCTAACCATACTGTCTTAAGAGAGTTTATAGGTCATGTCTCAGAGAGAAGAAACCCAGGCAGAGTTCTGTGGACACTATGCATTGGGTTGAGCATTCCAGAACAGGCTGCTACAGTCGAGGAGATAGAGAGGCAGAAAGGAGAGAGCAACATAGCAAAGACCTCAGGAGATGTGCAGTAAAGTCCACCCTGAGTATTTAACAGAGTACTGATTGGCACGTGTATGCAAGGAAACTAACTAAAGATGGGGAAAAAATCATCCAAGAGGCTAATAAAGAACACTATTGATATGGGATAATCCAGGTAGCAAGAGTAAGGTCAGGAGCTGGAAGCCACACCTCCCCTGCCTCCATATAATCTTATCAACTCACCTGTCAATCAGATGACCACTTCCCCAGGATGTACTTCCTCTTACCTGGAACCTGGAGGTGGCACCATGTAAACATTTCCCTTTTAGGTTCATAAGAAGCTGGGTAATGGGAAGCGTGCTCTCTCTCCACGTGGATGCAAAGAGAGTAGGGTATGAAAATCTATCTCTTTTCCTTTCCTGGACCATTCTATCTGAACAATGCCCACGTATGTGTGGATGTTTTCCTCACTTTGTAAACTTTATCATGTTGCATGTCATGTTTATGCCTGTACCTAGAATGCTTCTCTCAGTAAGAGACAAGATCCTAGACTACAAACTAGGCCCAACCTACTCCACAATACTATTACCTGGCACTCACACAAAACCAGAAATAAAACCTCATAATTAATGAAGAAACCTCATAATTAATGAAGAATTGGGTAGAGCTCTCAGAAGCCTCTCTACTTAGTAGTAGGGAATAATTAACCCTAGATTAAACCTTGTGCTGGCCTTGCCAAATAAATCTTAAAAGCAAGACCCAAAAGGATCAATTTGTTTCCAAATAATTGCATCCCAGAACAAAGCTCTAAAATAATTATGGGAATACAAAAAAAATCCAGCAACCAACTAGGTAAAATTTATGAAATCTGATATCTGATCAAAGATGAGAAGGCATGCAAAAAAATGACCTATAATGAAGCAAAAAATCAAATCAGATGTTGAAATTAGCAGATAAAGGCATTAAAAGTTATTTTAACTTTATTCCACATGTTGAAAAAATTAAGTAGAGGAAAGGAAGATATAAATAAAACCAACCTGAACTCTTAGAGGTGAAAATTACAATGTTTAAGCAGAAAAATTCACTAGATATGATTAATGGCAAATTAGACATTGCAGGAGGAAAAAAAGATGTGTGCTTGAAGACATAATGCTATAGAAACCTTCCAACATGAAACACAGAGGAAAAAAGAAACAAACAAATGAAAAATGAAAAGTGTCAGTGATACGGGGGAAGTTTTTAAATAACCAAACACATGTATAATTGAAATCCCAAAGGAGAATGGAGTACAAAATAACAGCCAAAATTTTTACATGTTTGATTTTATGGAAAAAAAAAACTATAAATACACTGATCTAAAAAGTCCAATGAACCCCAGCATAAGAAATATAAAGAAAATTAGGCCAAAGCATATCTTAATCAAATTTCAGAAAACCAGTGATAAATAGAAAATATTAAAAGTAACTGGAAGCAGAAAAGATACGTTATATAAAAAGACAGAAGAAAAACTATGCTGACACCAGTCAAAAGAAGATTAGGTTGGCCATATTAATAGGCAAAGTGGATTGCACAGCAAAAATTATTACTAGGGATAAAAAGGGTCATTTCATAATGATAAAGAGATCAGTTAATCAAGAGGATATAACAATTCTAAATACTTATGCCTGTCCTAAGAGAGCTTCAAAATACATGAAGCAGAAACCAATAAAACTGCAAGGCAAAATAGACCAATCCACAATTATAGTCAGAGACATTACTGTCCCCTCTCAACAGAAAGACAGAAAATCAGCAGGAATATGAAGGACTTGAACAATACTCAAGGCAACAACAAAAGATATTTTTCTTTCTTTCTTTTAAGATTGATTTATTTGAAACTCAGAGTTACACAGAGAGAAGGAGAGGCAAAGAGAGAGAAAGAAGTCCTCCATCTGCTGGTTCACTCTCCAACTGGCTGCAACGGCCGGAGCTGCACCAATCCGAAGCTAGGAGCCAGGAGAATCTTCTGGGTATCCCACACAGGTACAGGGGCCCAAGGACTTGGGCCATCTTCTACTGCTTTCCCAGGCCATAGTAGAGAGCGCGATCAGAAGTAGAGCAGCTGGGACTCAAACCGGCACCCATATGGGATGCCAGCACTGCAGGCAGCGGATTCACCAGCTATGCCACAGCACTGGCACCCCAATACATATTTTTCTAAAAAGGCATATGGTACATTTACCACAAATTCTCAATAAATCTAAAAGTATTCAAGTCATACAAAGTATATTCTCTGATGACAGAAGAATTTTATTAGAAATCAAAACCAAAAGATTTCTGAAAAGTCCCCAAATACTTGGAAAGTAAGTGATATACTTCTAAATAAACAATAGATCAAGAAGAAATCAGAAATTAAAAGGCTTTTGAAGTAAATGAAAATAAAATCAATATATCAAAATTCGATATTTGTCACAAAAGCACCACTAAAGGGGAATTTATAACAGTGCATGCTTATATTATAAAATAAGTGAGTTCTCAAATCAATGACCTTTAGCTGCCACCTTACACAAATAGAAAAAGAAGGGCAAATGAAACCCAAAGTAAGCAGACCAAACAAAGTAATAAAAGTTAAAATTGAAATAATAAAATATCAATACATTATAGAAAAATCAATAAAACCAAAAGTTGGTTCTTTGAAAATATGCATAAAACAAAGAAAAAAACAAAAAGATGATCCACACCTTGGTTTCACTGGTGAATTATTTTTAAATATCAATTCTACAGAAACTCTTCCAGAAAAATGATGATAATGCAAAATGATTCTTGGTTTGGGGGTAGGGAAGAGAAGAATGGGACTAGTTAACAAAAGGCATACAAAACACTTTGGAAGGTGAAAGATATGTTCAAGTCTTCATTATGGAATGGTTTTGTACACATGCAAAATTTTAGAAAGCTGTACATGTTAAAATGTGCAGTTTATTATGTCAATTATACTTAATTTAAGCTACTTAAAGAGACAATTGAAAACCACATACCAGGGCTGGCACCGTGGCTCAACAGGCTAATCCTCCGCCTAGCAGCACCAGCACACCAGGTTCTAGTCCCGGTTGGGGTGCCGGATTCTGTCCCGGTTGCCCCTCTTCCAAGCCAGCTCTCTGCTATGGCCCAGGAGTGCAGTGGAGGATGGCCCAAGTGCTTGGGCCCTGCACCCACATGGGAGACCAGGAAAAGCACCTGGCTCCTGGCTTCGGATCAACGCAATGCGCCGGCCACAGCACACCAGCCGCTGCGGCCATTGGAGGGTGAACCAACGGCAAAAAGGAAGACCTTTCTCTCTGTCTCTCTCTCTCTCACTTTCCACTCTGCCTGTCAAAAAAAAAAAACAAACAAACACATACCAGTAACCAATTTTTCTGCATTTACAAGATGTGAAGCTAAAATATCTTTTTGCTTCTTACTTGTTAAACTTATCTGGTGAAACATTGTCTTTTTATTATAATATAAATTTAAAATATGTTATCTCAAAAACTAGAAAGAGGGGGGATAGAGGGAATATTTTTTATATTCTTAGAATTTTAGCATAAACTACTGAATCTTAAAAATTAATCAAAAATTTAAAAATAAAAAGGAAAAAATGAATGTATTTTAATACATCAGAATGCACATATTCAAATCATTTATCCCCTTTTTTTTTACTTCTATTTATTTTTTGAAAGGTAGAGTTACAGAAAGAAAGAAGAGACAGAGATCTTCCATTCACCGGTTCACTCCCAAATGGCCACAAAGGCCAGAGCTGGGCCATCTAAAGCCAGGAGCTTCTTCCAGCTCTTCCACTTGGGTGCAGAAACCAGAGAACTTGGGCCATCTTGTACCACTTTCCCAGGCAAATTAACAGGGAGCTGGATCAGAAGTGGATCAGCTGGGGCATGAACTGGTGCCCATATGGTATGCCGGCACTGAATGTCACAGCTTAACCCACTGCGCCACAGTGGCAGCTCTACTTGTTCCCTTTCAAAAAATAATAAAACCTGATTACTATTGCAGACACTCAAATAAATGCTAGATTCAAAAAAAAAATTTGACCATGAAACTGGCTTTTTCATTTCTCTCAGAAAACTATTTCTGGGACAGCTGTTTGGCCTAGCAGTTAAGAGGTTGATTGGGATTCCCATGTCCCACACCAGAGTACCTGGCTCTAACTCCTGATTTGAGCCTCCTACTAAAGGAGACCCTGGGAACCAGCGGTGGTAACTCAAGTTAATTGGGCTCCCACCACCCACATGGGAGTCCTGCACTGAGTTGCAGCTCCCAGCTTAGTGCCTTGTTGGCCACTGTGAGCATTTGTGGAGTGAACCAACAGATAAGAGCTCTCTCTGATGTCTGTTTCTCTTTGCCTCTCAAATAAATAATTTCAAAACATAAAACTAGTTCTGCCTATAGCTCCCAAATATTCCAAAAAGCATTTGGAAAAATAATGGCCACATCAGATCAAAATAGAAACAAATTCCTTATCATCCAGGATGACTGTATCAAAGAGAACATTTTGTGCACAAAATTTTGTGGGCTTATTTTAGCGCCTGTCTATCATTTGTAATCTGCAATTTTTTTAACACTACAGCAAAGTATGAGGATGCTTCAAAAGGTTCATAGAAAATTGAATTAAAAGATAACTTTATTTGGGGGCAATAACATTTTGAAATCCATGCACAATTTTTATATCATGTGCATTTTCCATAAACTTTCTTAAGACCCTTTCATGTACATGGATTTCAAAATTGTCTGCATCAAAGTAAACATCATTTAATTTCATTTTCCCATGAAATATTTTTATGGGTTTTCACCTAACCAGATGATTAAAAAGTTGTATGGGTGACTCAGTTCAGAGAGGAAATACTCAGAGTAGATAAAAGGGTTTAGGTAGTGCCTTTTGTTTTGGGGGCAATGTAAGACAAAAAAAAAAAAAAAAAAAAAAAAAAAAAAAAAAAAAGGTTAAGCCAAAAACAAATACTTTATGAAACAATTTCTATGATAATATTCCTACCTTCAGTTACGTTTAAATACACATTAGATAGCAGTCACTCCCTCCAACCCTAATCCTTTCTCATCAATAATCAAAAATGAAGAGACTCTTTCTTAATTACCTATAAAATTTCTTGCAAAATACCCTAGCGTAGGTTATTGAAGCTTAAAATAGAAATGAAGATGAGGCAAAGTATCACATTACATCTCAAATGTGCCACATTTCCTCTTAACTATGACTGCTTAACTCCTATGATGACAGAGAATCAATCTTCACTGCTTAATCAATATGGGCATCTGAAAGCATATATAACCCAGCCATAACGAAAGAAGGATTACAGTAAGTGTCCCTAGAGTATGACTCTCAATGAGATTTGACTCCATTAATAGTTCTCCCGAAGTCAAAATCTTTGTTCTGAAGTTCACTGTCAACTGCAAGGCTATTGTGTTGCACAAAAATGAATGATCTGAATATCTTGCTACCAAGATATTTTTTTCTTCTGGTTAAGGAGTAATTATACAATTATTACAAATAAACTGCAGTCACTTCTCAGCCTTTTGGCTAAGATCAAGTATAAATAAACTGCATGCAAGTCTTCACTAAGATTTAAATTACATATTTTCTCGTGCAATATATATTTATCCTATAAGAATGTAAGTAAAGTTTTATTGTAGAGATGTTTACAGACACAGAACTTTACAATTCACTATTTAACCAATAATAGCACCACACTTTTCGAAAATAATTACCCAATATTGTTCCTGGTAGATCAATAGCCGTCAGGAATGCATTCACTTGAAAACACACTATTTGGAGTGGGCATTTGACATAGCAAATAAAATGCCACTTGGAACTTGTGAACCTTATATTGGCGTGCCTGAGTTCTAGCCCCAAATCCATTGATTTCAGCTTCTAGATGCCATGCACCTTGGAGATAGCAGATGATGGCTCAAGTACTTGGGTCCCTGCCACCTACAGCAGAGATGAAGACTGAGCTCCTACTTTGGCCTAGCCTAAAACCAGCTGTCATAGGCATGAACTAACATATGGGAGATTCTCTCCCTTTCAAATACACAAAATAAAAATTATTCTTAAAAATAACTTTATTTTAAACATTCTCAAGCATGTGTATGTATCTAGAGACACCCAGCCAGAATATGGGGTTTTAGGAGCTTTTTGTGTTTAGTCTCTTCTAATATGAAATTTCAAATGATTTTGCATAGCCTTTCTGCTGTCTTCCACATAAAATTTTTAAGCAAAATAAACTGGCAAATCAAAATATAATTATTAATCACCATGGAAAAGGAGCATTGATTATCATTTATTAAGCCACCAATTCACTAATATAATATATACTTGAGAAACACGTGCTAAAATGCCAGACATTATGCTAGGTACTAGAGAGAAAATGTGATAAAGAGTGAAACATGCACACAAACTTATGATAGGTGCTGTGAAGGAGAGATAACCATTTGTGTGCTATGAAAGCATATGATGGAAGAAATTACTGAATCAATCGGGTAGTGAGAGACTACTGAGCTCGTCTCAGGGAAGAGTAGACATTAATTAGAAAAAAAGTGGGGGCCACAGGAATAGCCTTTGCAAAATCCTTGTTACAGTCTCTCTGAAAGACAGTTGGGCAGTTTCTTACAAAACTAAATATATTCTTACCATAATCCAGGAATCATTTATTCAAATAAGTTGAAACTTACATCTACACAAAAACTTGCAGATAAATGTTTAGCAGCTTTATTCAAAATTGTCAAAATCTGGAAGCAATCAAGATGTCCTTCAGTAGACGAATGGATAAACTGTGGAACACTCAGATACCAGAATATTATGCAGCACCAAAAAGAAATGAGTCATCAAGCCATTTAAAGGCATAGAAGAATCTTAGATGCATACTTGTATTACTAAGTGAAAGAAGCCAATCTGAAAAGGCTGCATACTGTACAATTCCAACTTTGAGACATTCTGGAAAAGTTAAAACTACAGACTGTGAAAAGATCAGTAGTTGCCAGGGTAGGAGAGAGGGGTGAATAGATAGCAAACAGAGGATTTTTCGGGCAGTGAAAATACTTTCTATGATACTATAACGGTGATCACATGTTATTCTACATTTGTCCAAACCCACAGGAGTACAATACCAAGACTGAAGCTAACAAAAACTATGGACTTTGAGTGATAATAATGTGTTATTGATAACAACAAATATGTCCCTCTAGTGTGGATTTTGATCATGAGGAAGGCTATGTCTCTGTGTGTCTAGAGAGATCATGCAAACTCTCTGCATTTTCTGTCCTATTTTGCCATGAACCTAAAACTGCTATTAAAGAAAAACTTTAATTTATAAAAAAAATAGTAACCCCCCCAAATACACATATACACACACAATTAGCCTGACACTGACACTGCTACAATGACCACTGATAGCAAAAACTGAGGAAGACAGTAAAGGAAAGAAGTTACACAAGGAAACAAGTTTAAGTTTATGCTATGTGTATCTTAGCTCTAACTCCTATATGGATTATAGTAGCTGCCAAACATCCAGCCACAAGGACAGTTCTCCACTCAGGCTGGGAACCTGTCATAACTTCCATGGTTATAAGCAGCATTGGAGGCCTTATTCTGGATACAACTGTATCTGACCCAAACTTGGTTGGCATTGTTGTTTACACACCTGTCATTAATGGTATTGGTGGCAATTTGGTGGCCATTCAAGCTAGCAGGATTTCAACCTACCTCCATTTACACAGCATCCCAGGAGAACTGCCTGATGAACCCAAAGGCTGCTACTACCCATTTAGAACATTTTTTGGTCCAGGAGTAAATAATAAGTCTGCCCAAGTTCTGCTGCTTTTAGTGATCCCTGGACATTTAATATTCCTCTATACTATTCATTTGAGGAAAAGTGGTCATACTTCTTTAACTGTAATCTTCATAGTTGTATACTTATTTGCTGCTGTTTTACAGGTATTTACCTTGCTGTGGATTGCTAACTGGATGGTTCACCACTTCTGGAGGAAAGGAAAAGACCCAGATAGTTTCTCTATCCCTTACCTAACAGCATTGGGTGATCTGCTTGGGACAGCTTTGTTGGCCTTAAGTTTTCATTTTCTTTGGCTCACTGGAGATCAAGATAGAGATGTTGGAGACTAATCAATCCTGCAAACTTCTTTCAAATTACCAAGGAGGAAGACACAAGACAACCACTTCTGGCTCTCTTTCAAAACTCTTAAATCAGTAATTTGATTTTTGCCAGGGTAATCTTCAGTTGGCCCTGAGATTCAATTAAATGGCCTTAACATTTTTTTTAAGGAATTTGTGTTGAAACCACAATGAATAGTATTTGTGCTGCTTTTTGTAGAATAAATTATCATTTGACATAGATACATGTGAGCAATAAAAAAAAAAGAAGTTACACAAGGAAACAAGTTTAAGTTTATGCTATGTGTTACTCCAGGTCCCCTTTATTATCTCCTCTCACATGCATGACCTTGGAAATATGCACTAGGATGTTCCCTGTATGTATAACTGCTTGTATGCACATGTACACATCTGTATACATATACAAACACACAAATGCACACACCCATACCATACCACTCTTCACAGAAGGTGGTCCGACCAATTCAAAGGCAAATCATCAGTTGGATCAAATACCATGAGGTGATGGAGAACCAATAAAAATAGGTACTCATACTATCCTTTGCTTGGTAAATACAAAAGAAGGAAATGGGGAAGAGGCATGGTTAAAATGTTTAAAAAGCTTTTTTCAGAGTGTTGGGCACTTCAGTCACTATGGAGGAAAATAAAAAAAAAAACTTAAATTTATAAGAAAAAATGGGGGTGGGCATTTGGTACAATGGTTAAGACACCACTTGGGATGCCCACAGCCCATATCGCACTACCTGGCTTCAAGTCCCAGTTCCACTACTTATTCCAGCTTCCTCTTAATGTTCAACCCGGGTAATGGCACAAGTACTTGGGTCCCTGGCATCTACACTGGAAACCAATTTTAAGTTCCTGGCTCCTGGCTTTAGATTAGCCCATCCCTGTCCATTGTAGACAACTGAGGACTAAACTAGCAGATGAAAAATCTCTCTCTCCTTCTTTCTTTTTATCACTCTCATAAATAAAGAAAAAAAAAGATAACTAATCAGAAAGGGACCAACATGGGGAGGATGTCTGGTCTGGCAGTGAACATGTCACTTGGGATGCCCACATCCCATATTAGACTCTGGGTTCGAGTCCCAGCTCCAGTTCAACTCCAGTTTCCTATTAAGGCACACTCTGGGAGGCAGCAGGTGATGTCTCAAGTAGTTGAGTCCCTGCCACCCTTGTAGGAGACCTAAACTGAGTTCCCAGCTCCCAGCTTCATCTGGCCTAGTCCTAGCCATTACAGTCATCTGGGTAGTGAATTAGAAGATGGGAACGCTTCGGCCAGCACCGTGGCTCACTTAGTTAATCCTCCACCTGCGGCACCGGCATCCCAAATAGGCGCCGGTTCTAGTCCCGGTTGCTCCTCTTCCAGTCCAGCTCTCTGCTGTGGCCCAGGAAGGCAGTGGAGGATGGCCCAAGTGCTTGGGCCCTGCACCGGCGTGGGAGACCAGGAAGAAGCACCTGACTCCTGGCTTCGGATTGGCGCAGCGCCAGCCATTGCGGCCATTTCGGGGGGAACCAACGGAAGGAAGACCTTTATCTCTGTCTCTCTGACTCTGCCTGTCAAATAAAAAAGAAGAAGAAGAAGAAGAAGAAGAAGAAGAAGAAGAGGAAGAGGAAGAGGAAGAGGAAGAGGAAGAGGAAGAGGAAGAAGAAGGGAACATTTGCTCACTCATTCTTTCTCTAATTCTGTATCTCTGTGTTTACTTCTCAAATTTTTGAAAGGATCAACAGAAGATCTCTGCATAAAATTTACAAAAATTACTAGGTGGACTTCAGATATTGTGAAGATTTATTTATTTACTTGAAAGTCAGAGTTACACAAAGAGAGAATGAGAGGCAGAGAGAGAGAGAGGTCTTCCATCTGATGGTTCACTCCCCAATTGGCTGTAATGGCCAGAGCTGTGCTGATCTGAAGCCAGGAGCCAGGAACTTCCTCCGGGCCTTCCACATTGGTGCAGGGGCCCAAGGACCTGGGCCATCTTCCACTGCTTTTCCAGGCCATAACAGAGAGTTGGATCAGAAGTGGAGCAGCCGGGTCTCGAACCAGCACCCATATGGGATGCCAGCACTGCAGGCAGTAGCTTAACCTGCTATGCCACAGTGTTGGCCCCTTTTCATAGTCTTAAATAAATTACATACAACAGGGCAAAAAGAAATCAAAGAAGGTATACTCTTGTGGCCAGCACTGTGGCATAGTGCAAAAAGCTACCAGCTGCAGGCTGACATCCCATATGATCACCAGTTTGAGACCCGGCTGCTCCCTTCTGATCCAGCTCTCTGTTACGGCCTGAGAAAGCAGTGGAAGATGGTCCACATCCTTGGGCCCCTACACCTGCGTGAGATACGGAAGAAGCTCCTGGCTTCAGATCGGCCCAGCTCCAGTGGTTGCAGCCATTTGGGGAATGAACCAGTGGATAGAATACCTCTTTCTCTCTCTGACTCTGCCTCTCTGTAATCTGCCTTTCAAATAAATAAATCATAAAAAGTAAAAAAAAAATTATACTCTTAGACCAAAAGAACTAAAACTGGTGCTGACTATTGTAATGAAAAGGATGGGGTGATGAAAGGTAGTATGTGAGCTTAATCTTGTATCATAGCAGTAAGTCAATAAATAATACCTAAAATAGATAGACATGTATAACCATATTATTTAGAGATAAGGAGAAAACTATCAGAAGTTTAAAGGGGGGGGGCACTTACCACTGGGGAGCAACACTAAGGATAGGAAGGGGTGGGGCATGAGTTGGTACTTTTTATTATAAGATCTTATGTACATTTAAGTTTAATTATACATATAAAATACTTTGATAAAAATAAAGATCTTTTTACCAAAAAATGACATAAGAAAATGAAGAATGGGGGCCGGCACCGTGGTTCACTTGGTTAATCCTCCGCCTGCAGCGCCAGAATCCCATATGGGTGCTGGGTTCTAGTCCCGGTTACTCCTCTTCCAGTCCAGCTCTCTGCTGTGGCCCAGGAGGTCAGTGGAGGATGGCCCAAGTGCTTGGGCCCCTGCACCGGCATGGGAGACCACGAAGAAGCACCTGACTCCTGGATTCGGACTGGAGCAGCGCCGGCCGTGGCAGCCATTTGGGGAATGAACCAATGGAAGGAAACCCTTTCTCTCTGTCTCCCTCTCTCTCACCGTCTATAACTCTACCTGTCAAATAAATAAAATAAAAATATTAAAAAAAGAAAATGAAGAATTAAAAACTAAGCTGGCAAAGCTTTAGAATCAAAGGATGAGGAAACTATATAAATAAAATACACAAAGGAATCAACAATAATAAACAGAATAAAACATCTGAAAAATAATGTTAAGGACATGGTTGATAGGTTTGAGGATATAAAATGCAACATAATAGAAAGACCAATATGTAATGGTTACAGAGAAGATGACAGACTTCAACATGAAGCAGTAGTACTAAGCAGTGAAATGATGTGGTGAAAGCCACATAAGAATAAAGATTAGAACCAACTCTCCCTTTCTATAACCTCTTTGTAATACATCTGCTTATTTAGGAGGGTTCGGTATTACAAGAATTAAATATCTAGCTGGTTAATCACTTTAGTTTGTAAAGGATATTACCCATTTAAAAATCCTAGGTTTTTCATTTTGTTTTACTGCAGATTTGTTTTCTATAGAAAGGCCACCTTAATTATGTGTGAGAACAGAAAATGTGAGCAAACATTATGACATTTGAATAGACTGCTGCATCTAAAAACTAATCTTGAAAAATACTGCAGGAGCAGGGCTAAATGTTATTTCAGAACATGAAAAAAGTAAAAAGAACTTTTAAAAAATAATATACATTTTCTACTTCACATGCTATATCTGATATTTCACCCATTTGACCAAACATCCAGCTAGCATGGTAATACATAGGTATGAAATCATTTTGCATCACCAACTTATTTACCACATACATAAATTCTAATACTATTATTCAAACTAGTTGTTAATTTTACCCGTTATCCAAGGGGATGGGTGTTCTGAAGGGTTTAACTATGTCATCAAAGATTGCCTATTGTTAGGCCTTCAAATTCATTTTACAAATTCTCACAAAGTAGTAGGAGAAAATATTGTCCATCAAAAGCAATCAATTCAAGTTTATAACTGTGAGAGAGAATGTGGCAGATAGGAGAGAAAAGCAGCAAACTGCCATGAAAACTGATATGATATATGTGATATTCTGCATATAAACTGTAACCATTTTACTAGTATATAAATGATGGTCAAAAATACCTAAGGCGGGGCTGGCACTGTGGCGCAGCGGGTTAACGCCTTGGTTTCAAGCGCCGGCATCCCATATGGGCGCCGGTTCGAGACCCGGCTGCTCCACTTCCAATCCAGCTCTCTGCTGTGGCCTGGGAAAGCAGTAGAAGATGGCCCAAGTCCTTGGGTCCCTGCACCTTTGTGGGAGAGCCGGAGGAAGCTCCTGGCTCCTGGCTTCAGATCAGCACAGCTCCGGCCATTGTGGCCAATTGGGGAGTGAACCAGCAGATGGAAGACCTCTCTCTCTCTCTCTCTCTCTCTCTCTCTCTCTCTCTCTCTGCCTCTCCTCTCTCTGTGTAACTCTGACTTTCAAGTAAAATAAATAAAAATAAAAAAAAAATACCTAAGGGGTGGAGTGGCACTTGGGCTAGTGTTTAAAACACCCAAGTGCCATATCAAAGTGCCTGTGTTCAATCCCTGCTTCAGCTTCTGATTCCACCTTCCTGCCAATGCAGACCCTGTAATTGAATCCCTGCCACCCACATGACAGACCTGGCCCTGCCGTGGCAGTTATAGGTATTTGGGGAGTGAAACAGGATATGGGAGCTATCTGTCTCTCAAATAAATGAAAAGTTTTAAAAAATAAAAGGTCAATGGTTAAGCTAAGTCATTTAATACATTTTTTCAACCCATTATGGATAAAAAGTCAATCTAGCAAATATATTCATCTATCATATTCTGAAGGTGAAGCCAGATCAGAATATGGCTAGGCAGTCTCACAGAATGATAGCTCATTTGCATTTGAAAAGAGTTATTGTGACGTGGGTATGATTCCAGAATCCCCTTACCAGACTTCTTTTGTAAATGATATTTAGCAACCTCTCCCTACTTAAAAGAAAAAAAAAAGAGAGAGAGAGAGAGAGAGAGGGTAGACTTTATGACAAATCAGGTTAAGCATCTGCTTGGGATACCTGCATCCTATACCATTCCATATAGGAAAGCTATATGGATATTCTACTACCAGATATTCTGCTACCAAGCCAGCTCCCTGCTGATGCACTTGGGAAGCAGCAGATAATGGTTCAAGTACTTGAGTCCCTGCTATTCACTTGAAAGACCAGGGGGGAGTGCCTGGGTCCTAGCTGTTCTAGACATTTGGAGAACAAATCAGCAGATAGAGGATCTCTGTCTCTCCTTCTCTCTGTGTCACTCTTTCTTTCAAATAAATAAATCTTTAAGGGAACAAAGAATGACCAACATTGTGGCACAGACTATTAAACACCCACTTATGACATCAGCTAATTCAAGTTCCAGTTGCTCAATTCATCCAGCTCCCTGCTAATATGCCTGCGAAAACAGCAGTGAATGGCCCTGGTCCAAGTACTTGGGCCCCTGCCACCCAGGTGGGAGACCTGGATGGAGTTCCAGGCTTCTGGCTTTGGCATGGACCAACCCTGGCTGTTGTGGCCATTTGGGAAGTGAACCAGAGGAAGGAAGATCTTTTTCTCTCTCAATCTCTCCCTCTCTCTATCATTCTGTCTTTCAAATAAACAAACATTTTTTTTAAACTTTAAACTTTACAAAATAAAAAAAGGCAAACTAAGGAATGTCAAGGTACAAATACTTGGACTACCTCAAGATTACCTAAGATGAACCACAAGTGCTCCAGAAAGTACTTTCCTGGATAAGTATTTGCAAAACTATTTACAAGAATTGGTACTACTGAAATCATCCCCTATTTTGTCATTTCCACAAAATGAAATTTTCACATTTATAAACACCTAAATGTATCATAAAAAGGGTGTTGTGATAAAGTGGTTGGTAAGTACTAAAAATTAGCATAAAATCTATTTAATTACCAATATCATTCAATAAACTTTGATTCAAAGGTACACTTAGAAATGGTTAAGATGGTAAGTGCTAAATAGAAATTCATTTCACAGCACAGACATTGAGCTTTAATTGTAAAGTATTATATAGACATGGTAATGTCCAGTAATTGGACATATTTTTTAACTGCTGGCTCAAGTGAAGAATCATTAAAAATAAAAATTATCTTTAACATTTTGTAATTTCAACACTGAAATATACTCAACCATTAATCAACTGTTTGATGTAGAGATAAGACCATTTAACATAGGCTCATAAGAGTTCAGAGCAGTTTTCTTTACAAAACTACATTCTTAAGGCATTCTCCACTACCTACCCTTCTAGATTGTTCATTTTTCCTAGGTTTTCAGTTACCTCATTTTTAATGACTTATTTATTTATTATTTAATTTTTTATTTATTTAAAAGGCACAGCAACAGAAAGACAGGGAGACACACACACAGAAAGAGAGACAGAGAGAAAGAGAGAGAATCTTCTATACTGGTTCACTCTCTAAATGCCTGCAACAGCAATGTCTGGGCCAGGCCAAAGCCTGGAACTCTATCCGGGACTCCCACATGGGTGGCAGGGACCCAAGTACTTGGGCCATCTCTTGCTGCCTTCCCAGGTGCACTAGCAGGAAGAGGAATTGGAAGAAAAATAGCCAGGACCCCAAGCAGCACTCTGATATGGGATTCCAGCATTACAAGCAGTATTTTAACCCGCTGCCCCACAACAGCAGCCTCTCTGTTTCCACACTTACGCTTAATTCATTAGCAATCTTCTTAGCTACCTTATCAACTCATACAAGACTTATTAATTTTCAAAGAAAGAATTCCTTCTCTCCAAACACAAATTTTACCAATTTACACGATGTTTTATTCAGCCATAAGGTGATAACAGTAATTACAGCTGGCATATATAAGTTTGGGAACAAATGCAACCAACTCTTTGGGACACATATGACTGAACACATAGGAAGAACAGGTAGTTGATAAGTTATTAAGGACCAATATTTTAATGATACTCATCATTTCCCTCAATTATAAAATTGCCTACGCTTACATGATATATATTACCATTTGCAGGCAAGAAATAGGAAGGGGCTGGGGGCCGGCGCCGTGGCTCACTTGGCTAATCCTCCACCTGCGGCGCCAGCATCCCACATGGGCACCGGGTTCTAGTCCCAGCTGCTCCTCTTCCAGTCCAGCTCTCTGCTGTGGCCCAGGAGGGCAGTGGAGGATGGCCCAGGTGCTTGGGTCCCTGCAGCCATGTGGGAGACCAGGAGGAAGCAACTGGATTCTGGCTTCAGACTGGAGCAGCACCGGCCATGGCAGCCATTTGGGGAGTGAACCAATGGAAGGAAGCCCTTTCTGTCTGTCTCCCTCTCTCTCACTGTCTGTAACTCTACCTGTCAAATAAAAAAAAAGAAAGAAAGAAAAGAAATAGGAAGGGGCTGGCACTGTGGTGTGCCATGTAAGGCCACTGCCTGCAGTGCCGGCATCTCACATGAGTGCCAATTCCAGTCCCAGCTAATCCACTTCCAATCCAGCTCTCTGCTAAGGCCTGGGAAAGCAGTGGATAATGGCCCAGATCTTTGGGCCCCTGCACCCACATGGGAGACCTGGAAGAAGCTCCTCACTCCTGGCCTCAGATTTACTCAGCTCCAGCAGTTGTGGCCATTTGAGAAGTGAACCAGCAGGTGGAAGACTTCTCACTCTCACTCTACCTCTCTGCTCCTGCCTCTCAGGAACTCTGCCTTTCAAATAAATAAACCTTTTAAAAAAAAGAAATATGAAATTATTTTTACATTTTTCATTACTGCTTAAATTAATCCATTAAAGAATATTTCCTTCTCTCAAAGGGCCATACCAGCAATACCAGGCTTATGTAAGTCCTACGCAGTCACTCATCCATCCTACCCTATTAGCCTACACTCAACACCAGAAATCTATCTGCTGAGCTTACGGAAGCAGCCATGAACAAAGCTCAGAGAGGTGGGCTCTTATGTGAATAAAGCCAAGACTTGAGACATAGAATTATCTTACAATTATCCCTAGGGAAGAACCTTAAATCTGGATTGCTTATGTTATTATATACTTCCCCAAAACATTCTCCTTCACTGCCCATATTTATTCACTTCACTTGCAACCCAATGAATATTTTACCAAGCAATTAATTTATGTTAACAATTTTTAGATTTATTTATTTGTTTGAAAGACAGAGTGACAGAGGGAGAGAGGGAGAGAGAGAAAGATCTTCCATCTGCTAAAAGGTCACAACCGCCAGGGCTGGGCCAGGACTAAGCCAGGGTCTATCTGTGCCTCCCATGTGAGTGGAAGGGGCCTAAGTACTTGAGCCATAATCCACTGCCTTCCCAGGCACATTAGCAGGGAGCCGGCTGGAAAACAGAGCAGCTGAGACTCAAACTGGAACTCCCATGTGGGATGCCAGCAATGAAAGCAGCCATTTAACTCACTGAGCCACAACACCAGCCCCTATGTTAACAGTGTTTTAATAGAACACTTCTAGAAATGACTTTGGCATAGCTTAGTTCATCCTGATACTTAGCAGAGATAAGTTATATGACAATAATGAAGAGCTGGGGAAGACAAGTTAGGTAATTTTGAAACACAGAGGAATGGGAAAGATCTGGGGGGCAGGGGAAGTCACAGAAGGAAGGGAGGGGGCAACATTTTATTGAAAAGGGTTAAGAAAGGGATATGGGGAATCCCCAAAGTAAAATTTGCTAATGCCAGAATACAGTCTAGCGTCAGCCCTACACTGAGGAAAGAGGAAGGAACTTTCTTCATTGTTCCTATACCATATGACACATGTCTGATTCCACAGCTCTGACTCATACTATTAACAAACAGCTCATCTGCAATGTACATTAAGTGTGATTTGAAAAGGGGGATATGCCCTTAGAATCTAACCTCTATTCATAACATCTTCCCACAGAAACAATGTCTTGTAGATACAAAAAGAAAGAAAAAGGTCTTGAAAATACTTCTTAGAATACAGCATGCCTTTAATACCCACAAAACTAAAAAACACTTAGAAAGAAAAATTTAAAACAAAGAGATAAAGGGATAAAGAATCCAAAATTATCATTTGCGAGAAAGAAGTGACTGTCATTAAATCATTACGTCATCATGATATCCTACAGCAGTGTGTCAACTTCTGTAAATCTTTGACTGCTTTGGATAAAAACCTCAAACCCTCCAGAGACATCTCCACCCAGAGATTCTGTGTGTTTCCACTCTAGTTAGATTAAGATTGAAGATATCCTCATTTCTTTTTATTCCTGCTAGGTACAATTTTGTAGGTCTTTACTTTTTTTTCCCAGCTATCATTAGGAATCGGTGGTAGGCTTTTGAGCGTGCTTTTTCTAACTACACAGACATCCAGATTTTCATATACTCCTATTCCAACAAAGTAGAAAGTCTCGGCCGGCGTTGTGGCTCACTTGGTTAATTCTCTGCCTGCGGCACCAGCATCCCATATGGGCACCAGGTTCTAGTCCCGGTTGCTCCTCTCCCAGTCCAGCTCTCTGCTGTGGCCCGGGAGGGCAGTGGAGGATGGCCCAAGTGCTTGGGCCCCTGCACCGGTGTGGGAGACCAGGAAGAGACTCCTGGCTTCGGATCGGCGCAGCACGCCGGCCATAGCAGCCATTTGGGGAGTGAACCAATGGAAGGAAGACCCTTCTCTCTGTCTGTCTCACTGTCTGTAACACTACCTGTCAACTAAATAAAAAAAAAGAAAGGAAGAAAGTCTCCACATTATATTTCACTACCTACCAACAATGTCCCACAATCACCTAAAGTGGCTGCACACAAAACCAAGTTCCTCTTCTCGCTTACTTCCACCTCTCCTGATTCCATAATATTTGTTCTCTCTTCTCCTGTTGAGATCCAACCCCAATTCAGTCAGCTAACAATACTGGTAACTTCTAAAACTTCACCTTTCTTTTCTTCTGCATCCCTAATAATACTGCCCTAGTTTAGTGGTTCATTTATGTCTACTACCATTATAACATCTGTAGTCCCCCAGCCTCAAATATCACCTCTTCCCAATCATTTCTCCTATTTTTAATGTATGGATCCAGAGTTTAAAACTCTAATATAGGGGCTACCAGAGCTGTATACAGCACAGTAGGTGAATCCTCCACTGGCGGTGCCAGGATCCCCTATAGGTTCCAGTTCTAGTCCCGGCTGCTCCACTTCTGATCCAGCTCTCTGCTATGGCCTGGGAAAGCAGCAGAGGATGGCCCAAGTAGTTGGGCTCCTGCACCTGTGTGGAAGACCTGGCAGAAACTCCTGGCTCCTGGCTTTGGACTGGCCCAGCTCCAGCTATTGCAGCCACTGGGGGATTGAACCAGCAGACAAAGACCTTTATCTCTGTCTCTCCCTTTCACTATCTGTAACTCTACCTCTCAAATAAATAAATAAAAAATCTTTAAAAAAAACTCTAATGTATATGGATTCTAAGCAAGTGATATAAATGAGTGATGAGTGTCAGCTGTAAGAGAATAAACATCAACTAACATTTGACTCTGGATGAAATCCAGGAGGTGCAGATTGTAGCAAATCAAAGAGCACATGGTCCATTCAAAAAAGATCTTATTTAGGTACAGCAAATTGCTGCCAGTCACATGGAAACATGGGCCCGGGATTGCAAAATTATTCTGATGTTTCAAGAGAATCCAGAAATTTAGATTCATATGTGTAAACTCCCAATTCTTAAGAGCTGGCAAACAAATCAAATTCTAAAAACCACTCTGCCAACACTGAAAGTCAACCAAACAAATCTCTGGGCTAGATATGATTGTAAGGCTACCATTTTGCAAACTGTGCACAACATTAATTGTTCTCCAACTTTATAGTACAGAATCATCTAGGCAACTTATTAATGCAGATTCCCAGGGCCCACAGTCAAAGGATTCAGATTCAGTAGGTCCAATAAGACTCAAAAATCTACATTTTTAGCAAGCTTTCCTGAGGCCTTGAGGCAAGTCATCTTTGTATGCAAATATAGAAATATGATGGTTTGACTGTATTGCAGTGTTGTAGCAGCCTCTTAGTTTCTCCCTTTCCCTCCTTTTTTTTTAAACTTATATAATCGCTTTTTTTTCAGTCTTCAATGATGACAGCAATATTAGAAAACGTTGCTATCTAATTTTTAATCTTTTTAAATAAAAATATCCTATGTTCAGTAGCATGGTTGATGCCATTATTTAGCCTTCCCCTGTAAACTATATACATTGGCTTGGAATGTTCACAACTTGTGTGTGTGGCAATGGAAGATAATTCCCATAGCTACTATTTTGTATAAAATAAATTGGTAAAGATTGAAAAAAAACACACACACACATTCTAAAAGTCTACCTGAAGGCCGGCGCCGTGGCTTAACAGGCTAATCCTCTGCCTTGCGGTGCCGGCACCCCAGGTTCTAGTCCCGGTCGGGGCGCCGGATTCTATCCCCGTTGCCCCTCTTCCAGGCCAGCTCTCTGCTATGGCCCGGGAAGGCAGTGGAGGATGGCCCAAGTGCTTGGGCCCTGCACCCGCATGGGAGACCAGGAGAAGCACCTGGCTCCTGGCTCCTGGCTTCGGATCAGTGCGATGCGCCGGCCGCAGCGGCCATTGGAGGGTGAACCAGCGGCAAAAAGGAAGACCTTTCTGTCTCTCTCTCTCACTATCCATTCTGCCTGTCAAAAAAACAAAACAAAACAAAACAAAAAAGTCTACCTGAAAGGAAGTCTAGAAGATTATAGGAAATGAGAACAGTGGAAAAATGGAAACTGAAAATTTTCTCATTTTAACGTTATTCCAGGGAAATATAATTTACTATCATACTTGTTTCAATTTTGAACAAGAAAGCTCATTTCTAAACATATTTTCAAGTAATACATGAAAACAGAATTAAGAAATTTTACTGTTTTCACGTGCTTGACATTTCAGATCAATAGCACAGTGATGATTATAATTAACACTAAAATATAACGAGGTTTCCTGGCCGGCACCGCAGATCAATAAGCTAATCCTCCACCTGCGGCCCCAGCACACCAGGTTCTAGTCCTGGTAGGGGCGCAGGATTCTGTCCCGGTTGCCCCTCTTCCAAGCCAGCTCTCTGCTATGGCCCGGGAGTGCAGTGGAGGATGGTCCTAGTGCTTGGGCCCTGCACCTCATGGGAGACCAGGAGAAGCACCTGGCTGCTGACTTCGGATCAGCGCAGTGCGCCGTCCACAGCGCACCGGCTGTGGCGGCCATTGGAGGGTGAACCAACGGCAAAAAGGAAGACCTTTCCCTCTGTCTCTCTCTCTCTCACTGTCCACTCTGCCTGCAATAATAATAATAATATATATATGTATAAAGAGGTTTCCTAAAAGAATCAAGAACATTTTTTTTTTTTTATTTTTGACAGGCAGAGTGGACAGTGAGACAGAGAGACAGAGAGAAAGGTCTTCCTTTTTTGCCGCTGGTTCACCCTACAATGGCCGCTGTGGCCGGCGCACCGCGCTGATCCGAAGCCAGGAGCCAGGTGCTTCTCCTGGTCTCCCATGGGGTGCAGGGCCCAAGGACTTGAGCCAGCCTCCACTGCACTCCCGGGCCATAGCAGAGAGCTGGCCTGGAAGAGGGGCAACCGGGACATAATCCGGCGCCCCTACCGGGACTAGAACCCAGTGTGCTGGCGCCACAGGCGGAGGATTAGCCTGTTGAGCCACGGTGCCGGCCCTCAAGAACATTTTATTTGCTAAAAATTTTATTTAGCTGTTTATTTATTAGCAAACCAAATATTTTAGAAGAACTGACTACAATAAACCTGTATTGGTTCTTGTAAAAGCAATCATTGCCTTTTAATTGTTTCCTCAATTCATATTTCCTGCTGATATAAAATACATCCATGCCTTAAACTTTTATAATATTTTATTTGATCCAGTCTGTATGAAAATCCTGAAACTGAGTATATTACAACCACAGATTCATAGCTGAGTATTGTGTTTTGAATCCCAAATACATTTTTCCACTGGCCAAGTGTCTGTGTGTGTGTGTATGGGAGTTCCTAGTGACTGAGATCCTAGCCAATTTTAACCCAAATCATTCCTGTCTCTAAACCCCAGCCATTCATATGGTATTTACCAAATACTGATGTGTGTGTTCGTGTGTGTGTGTGTACAATTTCTATTATCCTTGTAATATTATCTCATGACCTATATTCTTCAGCACTAAAGAAAGTATTAGGAAACTGAGATATAGTATAAAAGGTATGAAATAAAGGAATAACATCTATGGGAAAATGTGTTCTACACTATTAAGCATAAAAAGGATTGGTAGAAGAGAAAAAGCTCTTGCCTATCAGCCCCAATATTTTGGTAACAAACTTAGATGACAGGGTAAGTGGGAGAAATACAGCACTAAAAAAGAGACAACACAGAAACTATTCCAATGGGGGATTAGGCCTCCAATTCCCAAGGCAACATCAGTAGGAAGGGGGAAAAAAAGGACAAGCAGTACGCATATTTTTGGCTCAACATACCAAACAAGCCCCTGCCCAAGGGCCTTTCATATGGCCATGTATTTATAACTCAGGAAGTTCCTGTCCTCAGCATTTATAGCAATATTCTTCATGTTTCCAGGGCTCAACAGGGATTTTGCAAGAATCACAGATATCTCACGAGAAAGTTGTCTAGCAAAGGATGATTCATGTCCTAAAGATCTGTGTCTTTTTAGAATAAACTTCTAACACAACAAGGAGCTTAAAGGTTTTCTTAAGCTATACCTTGTGAAATGTAACATCATTTCTACAGTTACAAACCAACATACATACATACACACACACACAAATAATTACTCACTTTCAGTAAGACACATGATAGATAATATCTCTAAACTCAAGAAATAGCCAATAAATCCAAACCATTCCATTTGACCCATCTTTGTCTTCAACTCAACTGAAATACTGAATAACAATTAGAAAAGAAAGAAAACTTACTTTAACATTTATGGGAACAGCTAAACTCTAAACCTCTCTATATATATTTTTAAGTCTTATATTCAAATCAACATAACCACTAATAACAATACATGTTATTCATTCACGTTACAAATCAGATTTGTATAATAATTTCTTATAAAATAGATTAACACAGGTATCTAAAATCCTAGACAAAATTTTTTCAAGTAAAAATAAATCATTTTCATTACCCTCAATCTTGTCTCAAATTCATTTGAAACTGTTCCTAATTGACCTCTTTTAGAAGCTATAGGAATAGACTGTGCTGTCAGTATCTCTTATTAAATATCCTACTTGTTTAAGTGATTTTTAAGGAGGGAAACTGTGTTCAAGCCATGGTCCTAAAACTAACTACCTTTTTGTCTTATGTTGTGAGGAATGCATCTCTCCCTATTTTGTCATAGGACAGTCACACATGAAAATGGAAAAAAAAATCATGACAATATTTCAGTGAGGATACATTTACCTAGTTTTGTATGTCATAAGTCATGCAGCTTCTCTTGGAATATTCCAGGAACTTTAAAACTGTAATTCAGCCAAGATACAACGCATTCAGTTTGACAGCAGAAGCCTTGCAATCTAAGCTACCTGACCTTTAAAGCAGTATCTATTTGTGGGGGGTGGAGGGGGAGAAGTAACAACAGCAGCTCAGACCTACAGAAAAGTAGGCTGGGAGCAAGTTATCAAAGGGCACACTATTTAAAATACATGTGTAATTTCACAAGTTCAAAGCCATCAAATTAGAGCATACCAAAAGGTATCAGAAATTAATAGATGCCTTTATATTGACACTACAAACAGACCAATTACTATGAAGTTTTGACAAAAGATTTCAGACTTCATGATACTTCCAATTATAAAAAATCTAAAGTAAGGTCTGATTGTAAGGTCTGATCACATCACTTCCATACACCCTTATTCAAAGACATTACAAAATGAAGTCTAAATGGGGTAGATAAGTATTCAAGGCTCACCATGATCTAGCTACAATCTCCCCATTCACACTGACCCTTACCATTCTCACACATTCATCCAGGCTAACTCAAATTTCTTCAAATATGCCCTAACTTCTTCCTTCCCTGCAGTTGTGTATCTATCTGGACTGAATATCTGTGTCCCCAATAAATTTGCATGGTGAAACCCTACCCCCTCCATTGATGGTATTAGGAGGCAAACCTCTAGGAGATAATAAGGACTAGATGAGGTCATGAGGGTAAAGCTCTCATGAATGGGATTAATGACCTTTTAAAAGTCACAAGAGAACTTGTTTCCCTCTTGGCTCTCTGCCATGTGATGATATCACAAGAATCCAAGTCAGCAACACACAAGAAGGCCCTTACTAAGCTTCCACCTGAGGCACTGGTTCAAGTCCCGGCTGCTCCTCTTCCAATCTCACTCTCTGCTATGGCCTGGGAAGGCAGTGGAAGATGGTTCAAGTGCTTGGGCCCCAGCACCCATGTGGGAGACCCAGAAGAAGCTCCTGGCTCCTGGCTTTGGATCAGCTCAGCTCCAGTCATTGCAGCAATCTGGGAAGTGAACCACTGGATGGAAGATCTCTCATTCTCTCTCTCTCTCTCTCTCTCTCTCTATCTGTAACTCTACCTCTCAAACGATAAAATCTTAAAAAAAAAAAAAAAAGAGGAAGAAGGCCCCTCACCAGAACTTGACCATGCTGGCACATGATCTTCAAAATTCTAGACTCCAGACTGTGAGAAATAAATTACTGTTGTTCGTAAGTCAGTCTATAGTACTTAGCTGTCGTAGCCCACGCTAAGATATATAGACTGTCCTCATCATATAGAATTCCCAATCTCTGCTCTGTAGCTAGCTACTTTTTAAGAGAATCCCACATGTTAACACTCTCTCCTACTTGCCTATATTTCCATGACTCATCTTTAATATTCCATTTTGAATTAACACTATCGAGTTCCCACAGTACCTTTCACATTCTACCCTGTACAGTTTGTACACATCAGATTCTCCAACTCAATGGTCCAAGTGGGCAGAAATTATTTATTTTAACTTTAATAATGCTTATCACAGTACTCAGGTAGTTTTCCCCAAAATATTTATTAAGTACTGACCAAGAAGAATTGCAGAGCTAGGATTTTTTTTTTTTTCAATTAAATATCTAGTCCAAATTATTAGTAAAACTAACAATATATAGCTGCAAATTAGATGTCTACGGATAACTCAGAGCCAATTTCTAAAGCTCTGTTATTTCTCAACTACTTTAATCCAACAAAATGAAATGTGTTTAAGATGTATTTATTATTCTCTGAAGGGAGGAGAGAACTTCCACTTTGACTATGACCCTATCGGAATAAGATCAAAGTCAGCGAACTCTAAAGGCTTCCATAGCCCTGGCAACTCATGACTAGAGCCTAGGGAGATTACTGACGCCATGAACAGGAGTGTCAAATTGTTAAGTCAGCAACAGGAGTCACTGTGTACTTACATCCCATGTGGGATCTGTCCTTAATGTGTTGTCCAATGTGAAGTGATGCTATAACTAGTACTAAAACAGTATTTTTACACTTTGTGTTTCTGCGTGGGTACAAACTGATGAGATCTTTACTAATCATATACTGAATCGATCTTCTGTATATAAAGAGAATTGGAAATGAAAAAAAAAACTGGTGTTAATTGGAAATGGCATAGAAAATTAATTTTTAAAAAAAATATTATGTAGGATCTCTGTCTTTAATGTGCTGTACACTCTTATTTAATGCTATAACTAGTACTCCAACAGTATTTTTTTTCACTTTGTGTTGCTATATGTGGGCAAACTGTTGAAATCGTTACCTAATATATACTAAACTGATCCTCTGTATATAAAGAGAATTGAAAATGAATCATGATGTGATTGGAAGGGGAGAGGGAGCGGGAAAGGGGAGGGTTGTGGGTGGGAGGGAAGTTTTGGGAGGGGGAAGCCATTGTAACCCATAAGCTGTACTTTGGAAATTTATATTCATTAAATAAAAGTTTAATAAAAAAAGATGTATTTGTTAGACTCCTTAATAAAGGTTGTGATAGAACAAAAATAAAATATAAACTATATAAAATATTAAATTATTTTATGTAAATAATAAAATGATTATAGGTAATTTCTAGATTTTAAATATAGTCTTACCTTTAAGCAGGCAGAAAAGCATGCTTTCATAAAACACTGTGCATTTAGGAATCAGAATCAGTTAATCTGAGATTCGATGTCCCTTATTTGTTAAATATGGAAAATAATTACACTTAGCAAACATAATAAAAATTAACTAAGATGATGATATAAAGCTTCTAGCACGGGCCGGCGCCGCGGCTCACTAGGCTAATCCTCCGCCTTGCGGCGCCGGCACACCGGGTTCTAGTCCCGGTCGGGGCACCGATCCTGTCCCGGTTGCCCCTCTTCCAAGCCAGCTCTCTGCTGTGGCCAGGGAGTGCAGTGGAGGATGGCCCAAGTGCTTGGGCCCTGCACCCCATGGGAGACCAGGATAAGCACCTGGCTCCTGCCATCGGATCAGTGCGGTGCGCCGGCCGCAGCGCGCTACCGCGGCGGCCATTGGAGGGTGAACCAACGGCAAAAGGAAGACCTTTCTCTCTGTCTCTCTCTCACTGTCCACTCTGCCTGTCAAAAATATAAATAAATAAATAAATAAATAAATAAATAAATAAATAAATAAAGCTTCTAGCACAATGCCTAAAATACTGTAGGTTTGCTCAGTCAATGTTAGTTCCCTCCTCCTACTCCACTTCTGAGTTGGTAAAAAATGTTTCATAGGATTATCTATATTCAGTTACAAAGCAAGAAACCTTCCCTCCAAGAACTTAACATTTTAAAACTCTAAACTCACATACACAATGTTCACTCTATTGAGAATGGCTTGCATTTTTAAACTTAAAAACACTATTAGTCTTCATTCTCCAAGACCCAGATCAAATGTTTCCTTTCCAAAGTCTCTTCTCTCCATGCCAAGCACAGTGGGTGGCATTCCCAAGAGCACTCTTCTCACATCTATTTTTCACGAGACTTACTACTTTATATCTATCTATCTATCCATCCCTCTTTTCTCACTAGGCCTGAACTGCTCAAGAGCAAGACCTGTATATATTTAGGACCTCAGCATGATGTTTCATACATAATGAGGGTCTGATGTGTATGGAATGATTACACACTGTAACATACAGTTATCATAAGCACAACTGTTAATATAGCCATGCATGCTGCAGAATGAATTGGCTCTCTACAGGAAATTGAAGATTGAAGAGGAATGAAATGATCATGTCACCTTCAAGAAGGCAATAAAAACTTTTTAAGAGTTATATGAAAAAAATGGGAAGGAAAGTATTTAGAATTCACTGAAAAGAGGGGAAAAAAGAGGTTATTTCAGGCAGATGCGATGATTTAGCTAATGGCATCACGTAAAGGGGAAAACAGAAAAAGGAAGAACATACAATTAGGTGCTTAATACTAGTCCTAAATAGGAAAATCTGCACAGTCCACGGAGTGGGCCTTTGGCCTAGTGTTAAGCTTCTGATTAGCACACCCACATCCCACATAGCAGTGCCTGGGTTAAATACTCAGCTCCAGTTCCAGATTCCAGCTTGCTGCTTATGCAGATCCTGAAAGGCAGCAGTAACTGGGCTCTTATCATCCATGTGTCAGACCTGGACTGATTTCCAGCTGCTGGCTTCTGTGGGTATTTGGGAATGAGCCAGTGGCTGTATTCATCCATATTCATATTCATATTGTCGGCCGGCGCTGTGGCTCAACAGGCTAATCCTGCGCCTGCAGTGCCGGCACCAGGTTCTAGTCCCGGTTGGGGCGCAGGATTCTGTCCCGGTTGCCCCTCTTCCAGTCCAGCTCTCTGCTGTGGCCCGGGAGTGCAGTGGAGGATGGTCCAAGTGCTTGGGCCCTGCACCCCATGGGAGACCAGGAGAAGCACCTGGCTCCTGGCTTCGGATCAGCACGGTGCGCCGGCCACAGTGCGCCAGCCACAGCAGCCATTGGAGGGTGAACCAAGGGTAAAGGAAGACCTCTCTCTCTCTCTCTCTCTCTCTCTCTCCCTCTCCCTCTCCCTCTCCCTCTCCCTCTCCCATACACACATGTGAACACATACATACACACACACATACACCAAATTTAAAAAAAAAGATATATGCACAATCCTAATGAGTTGGGTGAGAAGTAATCACTGACTTTCACTGGTCAAATAAGGGAAGTTAACCTTGATGTAACTGGATCAGAAATCATAAAGGTCAGTCAGTGACTAATAATAGAGAAATACAGTCTGGTGATAAGTGAGGCAAGAGCAAACCTTAGCTTGAAATGGTGAACTTGATAAATATCACGTGGTGGTGGTGGGGTTGAAGTTAATCTTTATTTTCCCTGCAAATAGGAGGACTGGTAAACATGCCATAATTATTCCAGGGTTTGTACTGGTTTTAGTAGAACCACACCATAGTCAGGAGATGCCTCTCAGCAAGCAATGATAGAATAGCAAACTGAGATGTCAGAATAGACAGAAAAGTTTGGCATTATCTGCATCCCAGTTGTATTTGAAGAGGCGTATGACTTTCCAATCATGCCTGGAGAAGAGCTGATAGTTAAAAAAATTTGAAATCGGAGGCAAGGAATGCTGGTACTTTGGCAGTCAACAAAATGAAAATGTAGACACTGCCAAAGAAAATTGTACATCCAATCTAAAATACATGCAGATGAGTAAAAGTCACTAGACTAGAAGTTGTTGAGGTATCAAGGAATAAGCAGATGGAAAAACAGTCTTCTAAATAATCTAGAATGATAATATTTTCCTGAGATATGAGAAATGAGATGAGTGACTGGAGATGTAGTTTACAACTACAAAGTCAAAATAGTCCAGTCCACCAGAAATCCAGTAGTAAAAAAGGAGAAAATAAAACTAAAATGTATGGGAATCAATGAAACAAATAATGCTTCCTTGAAGATAAAGATAATCTGATCCTGTCTCATTATGGAGGAAAGGACTGAATAGAAGGTAAAGAATCAATGAGGAGGGTTTGGTGTTGTGGCATAGTGGGTTGAGCCATTGCCTGCAGTGCCAGCATTCAATATAAGCACTGGTTTGCATCCCATCTGCTCCACTTCCCATACAGCTCCCTACTAATGACCTGGAAAAGCAGAAGATGGTCCAAGTGCTTGGGTCCCTGCCACACACGGTGGAGACCCAGATGAAGCTCTTGGCTTCTGGCTTTGGTCTGGCCCAACCCTAGCTATTGCAGCCATTTGGGAAGTGAACAAGCAGATGGAAGATCTCTCTGTATTTACCTAACTCTGCCTTTGAAATAAATAAATAAATCATTAAAAACAGAAGAATCATTGAGGATTCACAGGATTTTTTTCACAGTAAATATATTAAAAGTCACAGGGTCTTAAGCAAGATTTCCCAGCCTTCTCAATCTTGACATTTTTGACTGAATAATTATTTGTGGTAGAGGGACTGTCCTATTAATTGTAGGATGTCAAGTAATATCCCTTTTATCCACACAGGAGATACTAGTAGCAACCTCCCACAATTATGAAAAACAAAAATGTATCTAGGCATTACCAAATGTTCCCTAAGAAGTAAAATTGTCCTTCACTGAGAACTACTAAACTATACAAAATGTACAGACTTTATGAGACAGAGGAATGCTACATCCTTCCTTATATATTTGTCCTTAACACAAAGTTCTTTGGATTAGATGAAGTCAAAATCAAAAGAAAACATCAACAACAAGGACCATATGTGGAGAAAAATATTAATTTGTAAGGATATGGTATCTGAAAAATAGAAATTTAATAAAGTCCTTAGTTTGCTTAATTATTGGCTTTACCGTTATGTCTATAGCATTGTGAGAGCTTAAAATAACCTTCACCTCTAGTTTCATTCTGTTTTTCACATATTTCTATGGGCAGAACCAACATAGAAATTTCAACTAATTAAGATTAGTGATCATAAGTGTGAAATAGCCTGATTGCAAGCTCCAGGCATATATACCTGTGTATTCATGACATATTTTACCCACTACATTTTTTTAAATTAATGGCTCCTTTTTCCTTCTGAGAAGGATGATAGTTAAAGCAAATGGAGCAGAATTCAAACTGTATCATCCACTTCCATATTATTTGGCACTTAAGCTCATAGTTTAGGGCTTTATTATCCATCACATGTCAATGCTAAAATAGTTTGTCACAACGCTTTCTGCAGACTAATTAAAAAAGATAGCATTTGGCTGAATATGCCATACTTTTATAGCAGCCAATCTTTAGGCAAAGCAAGCACAGGAAGCAGCAGGAGAAGGTAGGCGGTTCTTGGCACGTCCCTAAACAAGAAACAATGCATATCGTGTACTTGTGTAACAGGAGATGATAGCATTAGTTTTTTTCAAAGTGGTTTTACTTCACATAGAAGTTCACAAACAAATAGAAGGGAAGCAGGGAGGGGAGGAGAGAAAGAAACTAAAAGATGAAGCAGGCAGTATCATTTGCACTATAACCTGCTAGTAGCTATTTCCTACAAGGCCAACACAGAAAAGACAAAAAAGAGAATCATGCCATACACAACAGTAGTAAAGTACAGCAGGCCTTGTGGTGACCATGAACTTACCTAATAAAGGCCAGATAGCCAAACTGCTATTTTTTAAGAATTGCATTCATGTATCCTTAAACTCCACAGCTACTTCACTTCTGTCTTCGTGGCTCTTTTCTAGCATGTGGTCACATAACTGCCTTACTACTTTATAGCAGTGAGTCAAAGAATTTTAACTTTTGATTATCAGTGGCACTAAAATGAACAGTCCCTGAACTCCGTCTTCTCAATTATACATAAGCATAGTACAGATCTAGGACAGGTCCAACCACTATTAGTCTACAAGACCACTAAGTTTTCAAGTCAATTTAGAGATACCCTGAGGGTTGGGCTCTTAGGCAGTATAGAAAACCATGGTTTAAAACATGGATTTTATAGTCACATTGGTCTTAAATTCCAAATTCACCAGAGCATATCCTTGGGCAAATTACTTATCTGCTCTGAGCCTTTTTCCTCACCTAAAAAAATGATTACTATGAGGATGAAATGAGTTAATATTGATGGGGGAGGCAATCCGCCCTGGATCCCTAAGCATCCCTGCATGTTCTCACTGGCTAGGTGAAAACTGAAGGATGCTGATAGCATTTTACCCAAGCCATTTCCCAAGGCTTTGTTTGCAGCAAGAACTCAAGAATGAAGTAATATCTCTCCATCCCAAACAAAAAGCACACTGGTTTCTTCTCACTATAAAAGTGGCAAATTCCCCAAACTCAGTGTTCCTCTCCTGTAATGCAGCTCATTAGATGAGCATCATCCTGGTCCATCCCATGAGGCTTTAGATAACAGTGAACCCACACATGCCATGCTGACATTCTGGCTACTGCTTTTGCAAGAATAATAAACTGTCTTATGTCTCTGATTCAGACAGGGCCTTTTGTAATCATCATGAAACAGTCACAGGTGGGTAAGTACAGCAATACTCCAAACCTTATACATTTCTTGACAAATATATGCAAAACACTTAGAATAGCAACTGGTACCTATGATGCTGTATATTATTGAAAATAAGTCCTGAGTAGGCTTCTGTACTGCACTTGGTCACTGAACCAAGGCAAATTATCCAGGGATTAGGATGACCTAGAGTAGAGCCAGAACTCTCTAGGGCTCAGTGCACTGCCCTATGTACAATGCCTGGCTAAAAGAATACTGATTTCGCCTTCACTGGGTGTGGTTAACTCAGACTCCAGAAACTGAACAATAAAGTCGACCAGGATATCCATTCCTTAGCGTTCAGTCTTAAACAATCACGTTTCATAATTCCAACCTTTCACCTAACTAGAATCCAGATGTCAAGTAATTATGTTAGGGCAGACTCATTATAGCTCTCACTAACCTTTGACTCATGATATGGCAAAGCTGAATGGAACCTTGCATGTCATCTATTTCAACTCCATTGTTTCACAAAATAAACTGACACTGAGAAAAGATAAACTATCCAGAGCTACATTTTTTAAAAGTAGTCAGCTTGGGCCGGTGCCGTGGCTCACTTGTTTAATCCTCCACCTGCAGTGCCAGCATCCCATATGGGCACCAGGTTCTAGTCCCGGTTGCTCCTCTTCCAGTCCAGCTCTCCGCTGTGGCCCGGGAAGGCAGTGGAGGATGGCCCAGGTGCTTGGGCCCTGCACACTCATGGGAGACCAGGAGGAAGCACCTGCCTCCTGGCTTCGGATCAGCGCAGCGCACCAGCTGTAGCGGCCATTTGGGGAATGAACCAACAGAAGGAAGACCTTTCTCTCTGTCTCTCTCTCACTGTCTAACTCTGCCTGTCAAATTAAAAAAAAAAAAAAGAAGTCAGCTTATTTCTATATAGATAGACAGAAAACAAAAAATTTCCAGGAAAAGATTTAAGGGCCAGTGTATAGCCCAGTAGGTTAAGCCATTGCATATGATGCCAGCATTCCATATGAATGGTGGTTCAAGTCCCAGCTGCTCTACTTTGGATCCAGCTCTCTGCTAATGCCCCTAGGAAAGCAGCAGAAAATGGCTGAAGTACTTGGGTTCCTGCCACCCACGTAAGAGACCCAGATGGAGTTCCAGGCTCCTGGCTTTGGCCTGGTCCAGCAATGGCAGTTGCAGCCATTTGGGGAGTGAACCAGCAGATGGAAATCTCCCTCCCTCCCTCCTTCTCTCTCTCTCTCTCTCTCTGTCTCTGTCTTTCAAATAAATAAATCATTTTAAAAACTTAAAAAACAATGTAATAGCATCAAATATCCTGCTTAGCTTATTTCAACTCTGTGTATAATATTAAATACCACTAGAGTCTATAAAATACAACATGTGGCCTTAAAAATGCAAATTGGTGGTGCTAATATCAGAATGCAGTTCCTACAAATTCATGGCAATATGGTGGGTGATAGGTATGGATGGGAAATGATTTTAAATAAATCTCTGTCATTTTCAGTGACTGATTTACCAGCCAAAGGCCATCCTTCTACAGATTATTTCTGTGGTCAGACAATAGGCTACACCATTGATAATATTCACTGAAACCACCAAAAATGGCAAGGAATAAGATGACCTTCAGAGTTACAGACACGCGAGTGATAACAGATTATTTAAAGAAGAGGAAAGCAGTTGAACACAGGGATATGTAACATCCCATAGCTGGATTCACAATCAGCTACAACAGAACTGGTAGGAAAAGTGGAAATCTGGATCCAGAGCCCTGCACAATTCTTACGTTAAAGTGTAACTAATACCCCAATTTTATTTCACACAGTGATACTACCACTAATCTTTAGTATCTGGTCTCAGGCTGTCTTGGTGTATATAAAAATAGGGGATTTGAATTTCACAGATACTCATAAGACCCTCTAAAAATGGTTTGATGAAGCAACTACAGGCTGTACTGAAGAAAACCAAGAACTTTTAAATGAGAAAATATGGGCAAGCCCTGCTTTAGTAAAACAAATACATGAAAATTCAAAGCACCTACATGCATAAGGTCCAGGCCATTTTTATTTTTTGCGTCATAAACTTATTCTTCCCTTTAATAGCTTGTTTAAAGACCATTAGCTACTCAACCAAAAGGGGAGAAATATAAGCTAATGTAGTGCCAATGAAAAACAAGTTGTGAGGGCAGCCTAAGAAAAGGTTATTTTCACTCACAAATGTTTTATGTACACACTGACTCTTCTGGAAAACATTGATTTTGTAATGTGAGGTACCAGACTGTGGAGCATTTGTTTTTAAACATGTATTTATTTATTTGAAAGGTGGAGTTACAGAGACAGGGAGAGAGAGAGATGTCTTCCATCTGCTGGTTCACTCACAAAATGGCCACAATGGTTGAAGCTAGGCAGATCCAAAGCCAGGAGCCAAAAGCTTCTTCCGGGTCTCCCACATGGGTGCAGGGGCCCAAGCACTTGGGCCATCTTCTACTGCTTTCCCAGGCCATAGCAGAGAGCTGGATCAGAAATGGAACAGCTGCCGGCACTGCAGGCAGTGGCTTTAACCACTACTGCAGGCAGTGGCTTTACCCACTATGCCACAGCATTGGCCCCTGAGGAGCATATTATCAAAGTAAAAGCCTCTGCCAAATTTATTTTAACCATCTTAACTTTGTATATATTCTTGCCTTGTATCACGGGCGATGCAAATGAAAATAAAGTTAGGACACAAGCTTCCAAAACGCAGGCTTATCCACACAATCTGTAACTATGTGAAGCTCTGTGAAACAATAATGTCAAAGAATTACTCGGGGACTGGCACTGTGGCACAGCGGGTTAAAGCTCCTGTCTGCAGCACTAGCATTGACATGGGTACTGGTTCGAGTTCCGGCTGCTCCACTTCTGGAGCTAAATTGCTATCCAGCTCCCTGTTAATGCACCTGGGAAAGCAGTGGAGAATGACCCAAATCCTTGGGCCTATGCTCCCACTTGGGAGACCCAGAAGAAGCTCATGGCTCCTAGCTTCGGATCAGCTCATCTCCAGCCATTGCAGCCATTTGGGAAGTGAACCAGCTGATAGATTTCTCCTTCCCCTTCCCCTTCCCCTTCCCCTTCCCCTCCCCCTCCCTCTCCTTTCTCTCTCCCTCTCCCTCTCTCCATCCCCTTCCCCCCTACCCCTCTGTAACTCTGTCTTTCCAATAAATAAATATTTTTAAAAAATAATTACTGGGAGAAATGCAGAATGTACTCAAGATATTGAACCTCTAGCCTAGTCCCTCAAGGACACAGGCATCAAGATTTGAGGATTTCAATAATTCAAAAGCAAATGTAGTCAGGTTTGGGACACTATATATATATATATTTTTTTTTCGACAGGCAGAGCAGAGTGGACAGTGAGAGAGAGAGACAGAATGAAAGGTCTTCCTTTTCCGTTGGTTCACCCCCCAATGGCCGCTGTGGCTGGTGCACCGCACTGATCTGAAGCCAGGAGCCAGGTGCTTCTCCTGGTCTCCCATGGGGTGCAGGGCCCAAGCACTTGGGCCAGCCTCCACTGCACTCCCGGGCCATAGCAGAGAGCTGGACTGGAAGAGGGGCAACCGGGACAGAATCCGCCGCCCCGACCGGGACTAGAACCCGGGGTGCCGGCGCCACAGGTGGAGGATTAGCCTAGTGAGCCGCGGCACCAGCCTTGGGACACTATATTAACAGATATTCACTTTATATTCATTTTGCTAGCAGTAGCTAGCCCATGTGGGATCTCTATGTGAAAAAACAGTAAAGGTAGCCCCAGGACGATAGTACTGTGACTGACACATGATTTGGTAAATGGTTGAGCAGTGCCCAAACACACATAATAGCCTTGAGCTCCATCATAAAACATGTTATTAAAGTTCAAAATATAAGTGTACAGCCTATACAAGAACATGATATGTACAAAGAGAATCTTCCTAAATAGCTCCAGACACCATAATATGCTATTAAGCATTTAAGATTTTACCAGCAATTGATTTCAAAACACATAAAACTCTGTAGCTCCACCGCTCCCCCCCCCAACCCCGCCGAGCAAAACAAGGAGAAAATGTTAGCTGTCCAGCCCATACAATTATCATTCATCTGTCTGTTTTGAGGAAAATCATCCACCTGTTTGGGTAGTAAATGGTCAGTCAAGAAGTTGCAGAAATAGATTACTAGTCTAAATCTACTTGAGTCCAGAGAATTAGAGAAACTATATGCCTCTTACCTTCTAGCACAATGACAGCACTAAATTGCTGTCTGGAAAGTAGTGGTTACACAATTTCTTTAGTAAACCTGTGTGGAGTCTAGGCCATTTGCCCAACTCGATTTCTCATACTTATCCACTCCACCCATCCCCAGATACATCACCTCATTAGGGTAGCCTGGTTTTCAATTTTAATCCTACAAATATCTAAATAAGGAAACCTAATAGTCCAGGGCCCTTTGTAAAGGTCTGTTCATAAAATTATATAGATTCTGTAATCTAGAGTATATCAAACTGGCTAAAACACAGCCAGATTCCTCAAGCACCAAATTGGCATTTGCTTTGAAATAAAGCTAGAACTAGCAACATAAAACTTAGTTGTTGTGTGTGAGTACATCAAAGAATTATATGAAGCCTTTATCTAGGGAACTCAAGAACATTTTTTCTGTTGTCCAGCTACCTACAACATTTCCCTGGAAGAAAAATTCTTACACATAAACCCCACCCCATTTCACAAATTGCAAAATAATGAACGAGTGATTACCCAACTAGTCATTGAAGCCAAAAGGCTTAATTTGGCTTATTTTCTATGGTACAGAGTAGCTGTTCCGAGGAGTCTAAACAGACTTGTATAGTCAACTTTTCCAGACACTTCTACAGTATTAAAGACAAAATGAACTTAATGTGAGCTGATGCTTTATAATAGCATTTTATGTGAAGTAACTTTGAGCAAGATTTTACCATTAATTTAAAGCCATACTTATTTGACTAGTTCAGTGGCATATACATTAATTTGTCACACAATGGATTAAAAATCTATTTTAAGGCAATCGGGAATAGCTGATTATGGACTGTTAGATGACATCGAGAATATGTTAATTTTCCATAATATGACAGAGGAATGGCACTTACATTTTTTTAAGTGCGTAATTTTTACAGGTGCACACTGAAGTAAGTAGAAAAAATGCATGGTATCTGGGATTTGTACTAAAATATTTCAGCAAAGAAAAAATAAGAATGGATGAAATAAATGTCGCAAAATCTAGATAACTATTCTAACTAGGTAATAAGTATACATGGTGGTTCATCATACAATCCTGTCTACTTGAAAATTTTTCTAAAGTTTCTCAAAACTCTTATTAACTACTCCATATTATAAAGTAAAAAATTTATTACTTTTAGCTCAAAAAAGAAACAAAGGGTAATTTAACATTCTTCACAATTTTGAGCAGATCTTTATCAAAATATGTGGCTATCTGCCACAGAACAACTAGCTTTAAAAAAAAATAGTGAGGCATTGGTGGTTCAGTGGTAGAATTCTTGCCTGCCACGCGGGAGGCCCGGATTCAAATCCCGGCCAATGCAGCTTGTAACTTTGGCCGGCGCCGCGGCTCACTAGGCTAATCCTCCCCCTGCGGCGCCAGCACCCCGGGTTCTAGTCCCGGTCAGGGTGCCGGATTCTGTCCCAGTTGCTCCTCTTCCAGTCCAGCTCTCTGCTGTGGCCCAGGAAGGCAGTGGAGGATGGCCCAAGCGCTTGGGCCCTGCACCCGCATGGGAGACCAGGAGGAAGCACCTGACTCCTGGCTTCGGATAGGCGCAGTGCTGGCCGTAGCAGCCATTTGGGGGGTGAACCAACGGAAGGAATACCTTTCTCTGTCTCTCTCACTGTCTAACTCTGCCTGTCCCAAAAAAAAAAAAAAAAAGGCTACAGGATTGCACTCACAGTGCAAGTCTTCTGAAGGAGAGACACTGGGGTGGCATCCAGCCTTTAAACTAAAAAAAAAAAAAAATAGACTATACCCAGTCTCTTCTTCCCTGGGTGAACACCAGAACTGGCAGGTGAGTAAGTCTACGGCCATTGGGAATAATTTCTTCCTAATCACATCATAGATTCCTACCTATGCATGCCTGAGTAGCTACCCAGAAGCTTCTCATCCGCGCTCCACTGTACAAATCCCGAACAGAAGGAAAGACTGGTGGCTAATGTGTTGGTCTGTATCTGGTAGCAATGCAGTTTACCTTCCCTAAAGCAATACAGTTAAACTGTCATTAAGCCAAAGCTTGCATAAATGGTAATTAGTAGGAATTTGGTTTTCTACATTCTTTCTTTTTTTTTTTTTCTTTTAAGATTTCTTTATTTATTTGAAAGGCAGAGTTACAGAGAAGCAGAGGCAGAGAGAGAATGATCTTCCATCTGCTGGTTCACTCCCCAGTTGGCCACAATGGCAGAGGTGGGCTGATCCAAACTAGGAGCCAATTCAGTCTGATCAGGTAAACAAGCTTAAATTAATTTATTTCTATTGCTGACATTCACACTACATATAAATGTGAAAACAGATCTCAATATTTCTTCACATGCATCAATTCTGAGCTGTCTTCTAGAATGAATGCCCTCTACATGAAGCCCACTTGGACATCAAATAACTTATAAGTTATTCAGCTATGACCTTAGTATCTTCAGTCTTAAGAAAAAATAAAGTATGAAACACCACAAATCTTGCAGAAGGAACTGGTCTCTTCAGCATGGCCGACTGAATACAAGAATGGGGGAAAGTTGAGTCTTTAATAATCATCCATGCAGTGCTTCTTTTTTTTATTTATTTATTTTTTTTTTGACTGGCAGAGTGGACAGTGAGAGAGAGAGACAGAGAAAGGTCTTCCTTTGCCGTTGGTTCACCCTCCAATGGCCACCACGCTGCGGCTGGCGCACTGCGCTGATCCGAAGGCAGGAGCCAGGTGCTTATCCTGGTCTCCCATGGGGTGCAGGACCCAAGCACTTGGGCCATCCTCCACTCATGCAGTGCTTCTGATACCCAATATTGAACCAGATATGTTGACTCATATAAATTAGCATATATTATGTATGTACTATTTTCAGAGCATCCTGTTATTTACACAGCTCTTTGAGATCAGGTTTGAAAAGAATATGCTTTCAATTCAATGACATGTGCTACTGCCAAAGCACTTAGTACTTGGAGTGAAATCTAGGTGGATTATAATGATAATTGTTCCAAAAAAGAACAAAAGAAGAGTGAGATTGAATAACTTTCTTAGTTTCAGAGTCCCTGAGGCATGATGACTCAGGGCTATAGATAACTTTTATAATAGCTTTTAAACTTATTTCTAAGTCAGTTCCCTTAACATTTCAATGACTCAGTTTCCATATTTGTACAACAGCAGTAAGCTGCCTGACAAGGCAGAATGTCATAGATATCAAATGGAGGCCTTCTTAACAAAAATTTTAAATGACTCAAATTGATAAACTGAAAGAAAAGGGTAGCTTGGTTCTTAAAAATATTGGAGGGGCCAGTGCTGTGGCGTTGCGGGTAAAGCCACTGCCTGCAGTGCCGGCATCCCATATGGGCATCAGTTCGAGTCCTGGCTGCTTCCCCTTCCAGTCCAGCTCTCCGCTGTGACCTGGGAAAGTAGTAGATGATGTTCCAAGTCCTTGGGCCCTTGCACACGCTTGGGACACCTGGAAGAAGTTCCTGGTTCCTGGCTTTGGGTTAGCCCAGTTATAGCCGTTGTGGCCATTATAAGAGTGAAACAGCAGATGGAAGACTCTCTCTCTCTGCCCCTCTCTAACTCTGCCTTTCAGATAAACAAATAGATCTTAAAAAAAAAAAGACCAAGAATCTTGGTTGTAAAAAAAAAAAAAAGTAGAAAAAAGTTAAACGTACATCTTATATTCATTCAGCAGAATTACTAGTAAAAGAAGAGAAGATACCATCAGTCAGATGGATGAATGGCACTGAGGAAAGAATAGGGACTCAATCAGCGGCCAGTGCTATGGCCTAGCAGGTAGGGCCACTGCCTGCAGTGCCAGCATCCATATAGGTATGTCCCGGCTGCTCCACTTCCAATCCAGCTCTCTGCTGTGGCCTGGGAGAAAGGTGGAAGATGGCCAGGGACCTTGGGCCCCTGCACCAGTGTGGGAGATCCAGAGGAGTCGCCTTGCTCCTGGCTTTGGATTAGCAAAGCTCCAGCTATTGCAGCTGGTTAGGGAGTAAACAGTGGATGGAGGAGCATGCTGTCTCTCTCTCTCTCTGCCTCTCCTTCTCTCTCTGTGTAACTCCAACTTTCAAATAAATAGGTAAATCTTAAAAAAATAAAAAAAAACTAAGCTATTCTTAAAAAAAGGAATCAATCAACATATAACCATATTCCTTACTTCACACAATATTGTTACAGCTATAGATTGCAGGGAAGCCATTAGACAGGTTCAACCACAATCACACTTGATCCAGGTAAATTCTCTACTTGGATAATATACAATTTCCTAAAAATTTTCTCATTCATTACTATATTTCATCTAAACCACTGTGTGTAACAACTCAGGTAGCTTTAACTACAACTAATAGAAATTAATCAAAGAACTCAAACTTCTGGTGTTAAATGCTCATCAGAGATTAGGAGCAAATAAAAGATGGAAGGAACAGGCACCGGAACCCAAGTCCCTCAGCTCTCCAATCCATGTTCTTTGGCCAATAAGCTGAATTCACCTATTCATAACAGTGAAATGTTACCTGGCTCATCCATTTTGGTATTGTTTCTATGCATGGAAGTTCCTGCCCTTATACCCCAAGAATTCAAACAAACAAGAGGAACAGGTGACTTCTCATGGCCCTGAAGCTTTTTAATTTTCAGAATTAGAGAAAAGACACAGAGGGATGTATAGATAGGTCATTTGATGGAATATATCCACACTAAGAAAAGATATGACATATCAAAGTAAATATTTTTAAAAGCCTATTTTCAACAATAAATGCTCTTGGAATGCCTGGTCCATAGGGGGAAAAAAAACTCCAGCTAATAATTCATTTACTGAGTTGTGGACCTAAGCACTAGCCTGCCAGGTTTTCAAGAATAAGCACAAACTGGGACTCTTGCCCAGAAGCACTTTAAAATCTCTGCAGAGACAAGATCAGTATATGATGTTTAAACTCAAAATAGTTGAGTTCAGAAGAAGGAAGAGTATGCTGAGGTAATCAGTGAAGCTTTAGTGGAAGAAAGAATACTGAGGTATGAGCTGGGCTGTCAAGACAGGGGTGAGATTTCTCAGAGAAACAAGGTGGAACATTCAGATTTGGTGAGGAAGTTCAGGGTATGTAACAGGAAAGAGAGACAATAGAGGTAGCAGGAGGAAACTGAGGCATATAGTGCTGCACCTAATAAACTGATAAACTGGTAATGGATGAGTAGATGAGCTGAATTGAAATCCAAATCTCTACGTCTAAACATCAAGCACTTTTACACTACTCTGCTACTCCTAACTGGTCTTCCTGCCTCCTGTCTAGCACCTTTCTCCAAGAAATATTCCATAGTTCTGTGATTCTTTCTGAAACACAAATCTAGTCAGGTAACATTCCCATTTTTAGTCTCTTCAATGAGTTACTCTGATTTCCAGAAAGAAGTACAAACTCTAATGTGGCACATAAAAGATGTGTTGTGATCTAGACCCAGTCTTTTTTCTAGCAGGTACACCATATATACATACAGGGACTTCCAAAAGTTTATGAAAAAATGGAATTAAAAGATAGCTTTATTTTGGTAGAAAACATTTTGAAATCCATGTTTTTTTTCATAATATACATTTTACATGAACTTTTTGAATATCCATCATACCTTTTATTTCAGCCCCAAACAATCTACCTGATTTTTTTTTTTTGAAGATTTTAATTATTTTATTTGAGAGTTAGAGTTACAGTTACAGGCAGTGAGAGGGACAGAGAGAAAGGTCTTCCTTCCGCTGGTTCACTCCCCAAAAGGCCACAATGGCCGGAACTGCGCTGATCCGAAGCCAGGAGCCAGGTGTCTCCTCCCAGTCTCCCACATAGATGCAGAGGCCCAAGGACTTGGGCCATCTTCTGTTGTTTTCCCAGGCCATAGCAGAGAGCCGGACTGGAAGTGGAACAGCCTGGACTAGAACCAGCGCCCATATGGGATGCCAGTGCCACAGGCGAAGGATTAACCCACTGTGCCACAGCGCAGGCCCCATCTACCTGATCTTAATTAGGCATGATCCCATATCTATCTACCTTTGTATACAAATGTGTTTCCCTCTCCTCCAATTAAAGCCCTATTCTTCAAGTTTCAGTTCCAATGTCAACAACTATGATAAGCCTTTCCTTACCAAGCTCAAGCATCCAAGTCAATTTCAATGCCTATGATTTAATAGATCCCTCTTCTGAATATTCCTGCAGTAAACTATCACATTGTTTTTAATCATTAATTAACTTCTCTGTCTCACTAGACTATGAGCATCTTTATATCTCCAATCCTTGGAATACTGCCTACACATAGTAAGTTATCAGTAAATGTGTGATGCATAAGTGCAGTAACTTCCCATGTTTCATTCAAAATAAAGACATTTATTATATTATAAAAAATTACCAAACAGGAATTTATATCATAACCAGAAAATTAACTTGTGTCAAGTTACTAATTGGACTCTAAAAATCCAAAGGCTTCAGAAATTATACACAAATATAAATTCCAAAAGCAAAAAACATCAAATGTTATCAAGCCACTCTACACCATCGTGTGTGTGTGTGTGTGTGTGTGTGTGTCGTAGTGTTAGTTTTACCTTAACACTGATCTCTCTTAACAGTTAAGTCACTGCCTTAAATATGTGGAATTGAGTATGTACCTCCTTCATAACACTTCTGTGGCTCCAACACTCGATTTTACAAAATACACTCCTTGGTTGACATGAAATTACTAATTAAACTAAGATCCATGCTGTATGATGGCATGCTACAATCTGATCCTAACCAGTTACATAAAATCCAAAACTCTACTATCAATGCATTATTCAAAATGTATTGAGTCCAGAACACGACTGCCTCCCTTAAAAACAATAAAAATAAAGGCTCATTATAAAGTTGGTTATATGAAGAAAATTGAAGTGAATTCTATTAAATCTTGATTTGATTTAAACAGATGTCATGCCACTCTGAAAATTTTTCATTAATATTCATAAAAAGGTGAGGATATAAATGAAAAGAGGTCCTCTCTATAGAAAAATGTCTTCCACCTCCAGTCTTCCAGAACCATGAACACCTAGACGTAAACAACTGAATCACAAGCCTTATACTTTAAGCACCCACTATAAGACAACTGAGTTAATTTTTCTACCTAGAAAAACTAAAGCAGAAACTTTAGTCTTAGCTAACACTGTGTAAACATTGTGTAGTTAATTTCTTTTTACTCCCAGAGGAATTTCCTTCACTACCAATAACCCTTGTGGTCACTGCTATTCCCCTCTCCCTTCATCACACAACTCCCCTCCTCCCCACTACCTTATAGAGTGGAATCAACTGCTGTTTCCTTTACTATCTTTCATATGCAATAGTTCTTATCCTTCTACAGGTGATGGATGCCTTTAAGACACACTGATAAAGTGCTGCCACTGTGTTGTGACAGGTAAAGCTGCCGCCTGCAGTGTCCGCATCCCATATGGGCACCACCACTTCAAGTCCCGGCTGCTCCACTTCTGATCCAGCTCTCTGCTATGGCCTGGGAAAGCAGTACAAGATGGCCCAAGTCCCTGGGCCCCTGCACCCGCGTGGGAGACCCGGAGGAATCAGTGCGGAGACCTGGAGGAATCGGATCAGTGGGGCTCCAGCCCTTGCAGTGATCTGGGGAGTGAACCAGCAGATGGAAGACCCCTCCCTCCCTCCCTTCCTCTCCCCCTGCCTCTCTCTCTCTCTCTCTCTCTCTCTCTCTCTGTCTGTCTCTCTGTCTCTCTGCCTCTGCCTCTCTGGAACTCTGCCTCTCAAATAATAAATAAAAGCTTTAAAATAAAAAAAAACTGATAAAAGTTATGGGGATCAGAAAAATGAACATACCCACATATACTCATTTCATACAATTAAGAGTTTAAAAACCCCTAATCTAGCTGATGGAAGATCTCTCTGTCCCTCCCTCCCACTACTTTTTAAATAAAAATAAAATTTTAAAGAGAACCCATATCCTCTCAATCACCTACACAAAATATTTCTATTTTCATAAAGATTCTCTTTTATAATTCCATACCACAACTTCTTTACACACACACACAAAGAATAATTACCATGACTGTTAACATAATACTCAACATACTAAAAATTAGCCTAAGTAAAGCTTTATCTTACTTCTCAAACTTTAAAGATCCAAGACAAACTCTGTCCTAAAAAGTTTACCAAGTCTTATTGATATAGTCAACTTGCTTGCCTTAAAATGTGCTGCAATGGCTTCCTAAATGTGTTATTATCAATCCTAATACATCTGCTTATAAAATTACATAAGACTCAAATATTATGTTGAGCAAAACAGAAAAACTATGTTGTTCTTATCAAATGCTCAGATTCAAATACGTGTTCCAATATATCAAGCTATGTTCAACATGGAACAGAGAAGTTAGCTAGGATCTGTAAGTGATACTATCTTTTAACTATCCAGTTACCTTGTCAAAGCAAGTAAAACATAAAAGATGCAACAGGACAAATGGCCACAGGGAAGGGGAGAATTTAATCAAGGTGTTATTACTAACAGAGATAAATGCTTTTTCTGGAGAGCGTACTTCTTAAAAGTGGGACATTCTTGCTAGATTTGCTAAATGATTCATGGAAACTTTCAGTTAATTTTCATTTTTACTTAAACTTTGAATCACTGACTAAACCACAGTTTTGTACTGGATCCAAGAAAAAAAGGAAATACAATCACTCTTTCACCACAAACTGATAAATTTCAAAATCACACCACCAGAATTTTAAAATATGTTAAACTCTGGTGAGACACTCATAAAACTCAAGTTTTATGCAGTGCAGGCACCCATTCAACCCATTAACCCTCTGCTAGTATAGACAAGTCACAAAGAGCCCATGACTCAGTTTCTTTATTTCTAAAGTCTAGGATAACAGGACACATCAAGTTGGCAAGTTCTCAATTTGCTTCAAGTTAGGGTGTAATTGATGAAACATTAAACTAGGACATTTTTAATCTATCTTACAAGGTCCCTTGCCACATAATGGAAGACAGCATATTTCTTAAAGTGATAGTGCTTTGATCACTGTTTTCCAACATAAACAGCCCATAATTGAAAGGTAAATGGAAAATGAAGACAACAATCCTATGGCCAGAAACCATAGGAAACAACTTTTCACATATAAGGGCACTTCAAAAATATGTGAAAAAATGGAATTAAAAGGTAAATCTACCTTGGTGCAAAAAAAACCTGAACTCTATGCATTGTTTTTGCATAACACACGTTTTCTATGAACTCTTTGAAAACCCCCTCATATGTCACCATGTCCTTCATAATCAAGTTGCTGGTGAAAAGTGAAATCTAGACATGCAACATGTGGCTCGTGCTTCGGCTCAAGACTAAGAATCTTCAGTTCTAAGGAGTATTTGCTGAGTTCCTGCAAGAGAACCATTGGCCCTCATATCACTCAAATTAGAAAGTTTACCAAAAAAGAGGAACCCTTGTAACTGTCGCGCTGAGGAAACTCCAGTATTTCCCAATGCTATAGCAGGCCCCATCGATTTCATTCCCCCAGAACACTCAGGGGCAGGAAATGGACCGCTGCCACTGGTTCACACTGTCAGCAGGGTGAGCCTTGCAGTTTGCCTACTGCTTTTGAACGTTTTTAATCAACGAAGTGGAAGGACCGTGCGACTATGCCTATCACACTCACAGGACAGTCAGTGATACCTCCCCAGTCTCCAAACTCCCACGCGCCTCCCCCCCACACACACACTCCCAAAGAAATGTTTAAGAGAGCACATGGAGAGAGGCAAGGCGGGGGAAACGCACGTAGGCGCCTCTTCCTTAGGTTTCTGGTAAAGTAGAAAGACTGGGGGCCTACGCTGTGTTTCCCTTGATTTACCAGGCTGTGGGTGGGCTCCCAAGTTTGTGGACTGAAGAGGAGGGAGGATCCCCTAGCCCAGACCCTAAGTGTTAGGAGCAACAGCAACTGACAAGAGGCGGGAGGGAAATGGAATGGCGCAAAGAGGGTTCCTGCCCACAAGTTGGACAAACAGCCGCCCTACCCCGCTACTCGGGATCTCCCCAAGTTGGGGTGGGGCCTTTCTCCTTCCCGCACTGCCTCCGGGGCTGACCAGAGCGAGAAATGCATTAAGTGAAGAAGGGGGTGCTCTTCCGCCCCCGCGCCGACTCCGCGCCTCGGCGTGGCCACTCCTTCAGCGGCTCCCCGAGTTGCACAGCGAGGTCGCGGTCACACTTGGGAAGGGGCCCCGGGTCCCCCCCGTGCTCAACGGCAGGAGGAGTCCGGGGCTCTCCCAGTCCCCAAGGCCGGCGGGGGCTGCGGGAGCACTCACCAATTTGGGTTTGTTTTTCGTTTCCTCTTCGTTGGCGGCCCGGTTGCCCGTGCTCCGCTTGTTGCTCCGGGCCCCGCCGGCTTCCTCGCTGCCGCCTCCCGCTCCCGACGCCGACGCCCCGGGCTGCTCCATCTTTCTCCGGCCCTGTCACCTGTGCCCTGTCACCCCCTCCTCTCCTCAACTGCGGAAGCCCCTCGGGGCGCTCGCGCTGCCCCGCGCCGATTGGGTAGCACCTCTTCCCGAGAGGTTGTGCGGCTGCTCAGGGAGCTGCCGAGTTCAGGCCCCCGGGGCTTCGGCTCCCAGGCACCCCAGACGCAACCACGCCGCGGCCGCCACTACTGGGCGCTGGGGCCAGCCCTGCCCCTAAGCAGCTGCAATTACCACGGTCGCCGCCGCCGCCGCCCTCAGGGCGGTGTTTAGCACGGAGGGAACGTGGGCGCCTATCTCTTTAAGAGGGCCTCACCACACGTGATTCATCAAAGTGCCCGCAGTCGGCCGCCCGGGCGGCCGCCTAAAGCTGCTTCCTAGTCGTACTCGCCTTGGAGTGGCCCCCGCTACTGAGCATGCCCGGCGCGGCGACCGGCGCCTAACAGAAGACTCTCAGCCGCCGTGAAGCACTGATTTCACTTCCTACTGGCCTCGCGTGCAATGGGAGGGAACTCAAGAAAGAGAAGGGTAGCCCATTTTAGAGGTGGGGAAACTGAGACTCGGGAAAACTAGGGTTGCGTTTCACTGCCGCCTGGAGTCTCAGCTTTCCACTAGTATAGGCCGAAGCACCTTGCCTGGCAGAGGCCTCTCCGAGGGTGTGGTCTGGCTACATCCTGTGGGAAGGTTTAATTAGCAAGGCAACTGGCACCCCATAGCAAAACCACGGGGAGCGCTGATTAATTGCCTAGACAGACTGTATGGGTCAAAGTGGAAAGAGTGGGTGCTTGCTGTTGCCATGATTGCGTGGTGACTGAAGAAATACAGTCGTTCCTTTATTCCCATGCTGCCTGGTAGCTAAAGCAGCGGGCGCCCTTTCCTTAATCCCTAAGGAGTTATTAAGCTCTTTAACCAAAGCACCTAACTGGAGCTAACAATTGGACTGAGTGCTATCTCCACTTTCCCGAACTAGTTTAGGTTGCGGATTGTTGTGGGGGCTGAATAAGATCATGTGTGCCAAAGCTTTATTTAAAACATAAGTCCCTTGACAAATGCTTGGTGTTTTTATGCTGCAGCAGTAGGGCCCTGGATGCATAGTTTTTAGTCCTTGAGGTGCACCCAGTATTTTGCCCTCAGGAAGAAGCATACTATTTTAGAGATCTTCCATCCTGTTTAAAGGGGGCCCCTTAAAAATAAAAGTTCCACACTGAGAACCTGAGAGGGTCGGGGCAGGACTTGAATGAACCATCAGCAAAGAATAAAAGCACACATGCTGGAGAAGCTGGCTGCATTGTAAATTTAGATGCTGAGTCTATCGCCATGCCTACATGCCTGTTATGGAAGGTGTCTTCAGGCTGTGACTCCTTTTCCTCTGCAACCTAAATTTACTGTGCGTTAGGAAAAAAATCTGCCCATTATACGGATTTGCTGCGGTGGCTCAGTTGGACAGTAGAGTGAACAGAACATTAGATATGGGAAAACAGTTTTAATCCCAGTTTGTTTTTTGTTTTTTGTTTGTTTGTTTTTTGTTTTTTGTTTGTGGTTTTTTTTTGTTTGTTTTTTTTTTTTTTTTTTGACAGGCAGAGTGGATAGTGAGAGAGAGAGAGACAGAGAAAGGTCTTCCTTTTTGCCGCTGGTTCACCCTCCAATGGCCGCTGCGGCCGGCGCATCGCACTGATCCGAAGCCAGGAGCCAGGTGCTTCTCCTGGTCTCCCATGTGGGTGCAGGGCCCAAGCACTTGGGCCATCCTCCACTGCCTTCCTGGGCCATAGCAGAGAGCTGGCCTGGAAGAGGGGCAATGGGGATAGAATCCGGCGCCCCGACCGGGACTAGAACCCGGTGTGCCGGCGCCGCAAGGCGGAGGATTAGCCTGTTTTGTCAATGTCCTTAATTGTCTTTTCAATCATGCAGATGTGCATTCTCCTAAGGAGATAAACTACCCGAGGACAGCAGAGAAGGGGACTACTTGCTTCCAGACAGGGGATACAAGGAGCCCCAAGGTAACTTTTCACTGTTGACTTAAAGTTTGATGTATATTTTAGACTCGGCTCACTACACATACACACGGTTTATATAAATGTCTCCCTTCCTGAAATATTGAGTAAAAATGGATGCTGCAGAAGACATGACCTATTTATCCAGTGGTTTCATGTAATGGCTATTTGACAGAAGGAGGTGTGGGCCATTGTGGGGGTGCTCTCCAAGCTCAAACATTGCTTTATGATATACTTGGTAGACATTCCTGGAGCACTTTAGAATATACCGTATGACACACAGAGGACTGTGGTATCCTCAGGTTAGGCTTAGCTACATTTGACGTCCAACTAGAGGTAAATAAAGACCAGTCATCTTTTCTGCAAAAAATGAAAATATTTGGTCCTGATAAGACCTACATTTGACTATACTATGGCTGTTTCAGCCCCTGTCTTAATTCTTGATGTTTGCTTTTCAGCATTTGGCTCCAGTTAATGCAAACAGTAGTTAAAAACAAACAAACCAAAACCCTTTCGTCTTCAGGCATCAGGGTCATTGGCCATTTTTTGGAAGCTAATTGAGCCACTGTCCTCCACCAAGGACACTTTGTCCACTGATAATAAACCAAGCACCTTTTGGCTTATCTCACTGCACCTACTTTACTTTTTACCTTCCTGGAACACCCAAATAGGCTGGTGGATAGAGAAGCATCTGTTCTCTGATGCTGAAGAAAGAAAGAGGCTATCCCCAGCAGCTGGATTATCAAAAACATACTTTAGACCCACTGACCTTGCAGGCTCTCCCTCTGGCCTCTTACAAGTATAGCACCCCATCAGAATTTTAGAGCTAGCTCTGGCAGAAATAAAAATAAAAAGCTGCTAGGTTCTGTCTTCATACTGACCTGGAAGTTTCTGGTGATCTTTATTGTATCCCTCTGGCTTTCTGCATCTTCCGACTGCAACGTATGCTCATCTAAACAATTGGGGTCATTTATAGGTAAATGGAAGGAAAATTTATTTTATTGATTGATTTAAAGATTTATTAATTTATTTGAAAGACACAGTTACACAGAGAGAGAAGAGGCAGAAACAGAGAGAGGTCTTACATCTGATGGTTCACTCCCCAACTGCTGCAATGGTTGGAGCTGCGCCGATCTAAAGCCAGGAGCCAGGAGCTTCTTCCAGGTATCCCACGCAGGTGCAGGGGCCCAAGGACTTGGGCCATTTTCTACTGCTTTCCCCGGCCATAGCAGAGAGCTGGATCAGAAGTGGAGCAGCTGAGACTTGAACCAGCACCCATATGGGATGATAGCGCTTCGGGCCAGTGCGTTAACCTGCTGTGCCACAGCACCGGCCCTGGAAACATTTATTTTAAAAAATGAGAAGTAACCGGTTCTAGCACCACAGCAAAAAATACTTTTGAATTGAAGGATGCCTAGGGGCCGGCACTGTGGTGTAGTGGGTAAAGCCGCCACCTGCAGTGCCTGCATCCCATGTGGGTGCTGGTTCAAGTCCTGCCTGCTCAACTTCCTATCCTGTTCTCTGCTATGGCCTGGGAAAGCAGTCAAAGATGGCCCAAGTCCTTGGGCCCCTGCACCCACGTGGGAGACCCATGGTAAGCTTCTGGCTCCTGGCTTTGGATCAGCCCAGCTCCAGCCATTGCAGCCATTTGGAGAGTGAACCAGCGGATGGAAGACACCTCTCGCTCTTTCTCTCTGCCTCTGCCTCTCTGTAACTCTGCCTTTCAAATAAATTAATAAATAAATCTTTAAGAAATAAAATGAAGGGTGCCTACAAATAAAGATTTATTAAACATATACTATATAGCCAGCACAAAACTAGATGTTGCACAGGTTTAAAAAAAAGTGCCATGGCCGGCGCCGTGGCTTAACAGGCTAATCCTCCGCCTTGCGGTGCCGGCACACCGGGTTCTAGTCCCGGTTGGGGCGCCGGATTCTATCCCGGTTGCCCCTCTTCCAGGCCAGCTCTCTGCTATGGCCCGGGAAGGCAGTGGAGGATGGCCCAAGTCCTTGGGCCCTGCACCCGCATGGGAGACCAGGAAAAGCACCTGGCTCCTGGCTTCGGATCAGCAAGATGCGCTGGCCGCAGCGGCCATTGGAGGGTGAACCAACGGCAAAGGAAGACCTTTCTCTCTGTCTCTCTCACTATCCATTCTGCCTGTCAAAATAAATAAATAAAAAATTTTTTAAAAAAAAGTGCCAGACATTCTGCTATAAAGGCAGATGACAACCTAGAGAATCTTCTGTAAAAATTGCATACCTAAAATAAAAGGGCATATGGGAAAAGTAGTGTTAGATAGGTCACTTAAATGCAATACAACTTTGTAATCAGAACATCAGGGAAAACAATAACCATCCTAATAAAACACTCAAGCAGTTAAATCTCCACTGGCATTTGCACTCAGTATCACAGTCATCAATGCTTGCCAGCTGCCATGCTTCCTCCTTCCTGATATGGGTCCCCAAGGGCATTCACCTTTTTTTAGATGCCATTTTCACCAGAATTAAAAATCCAATTGAAGAATAGGCAACCTTGTAGAACCATGCATTGAAAGGTCTTCACAGCTGCATGAGATAGTTGAATGTTGTTGAAAACTTACAGGTTGAAGCCACTAAACCAGTCACTAAAGGCAATCTTGTGCAGGATTCTTCATTTTTCCTTAGTCTTCATATACTGCTATTTGTGAGGAAGTTTGCTCCTGATCACTACAAATCTAAAGTAAGAAAATCCACACATGAATCATCTGGACTTCTACATTATTTTGACATCATTCTGTATTTACCAATAGCTAAAGTGTTATTTGTGGTACACAAATGCTTGTAATGTAACAGACTATAAAAGATAAAAGCCCTGCCATCATTAGACCTAAAACTGACCTGAGAAAACAAAATCGTGAAACAGTACAAGGAAATTAGCTGCCTCTTTCAGAGATACTGACTCTAACTGCAGCATAATATGGGAGAGGGGTGAGATCAGTTGAAACTGAAATAGATAAAGTTTTCAAGGAGGAGTTAAGACTTGAGGTGCTGAGCTATGAAGCAGAAATGAAACTTGAATGGGCAAAGCAAAGAAAGGAAGTAAGGAAAGGCAATGTATGGAATGGTCTACAAACAATACTGACCAGTAATGGTGAGAGGCCAATGGGGCTCGACTAGAACCATGAGAACACAGATGTTGAATAATAGTAGGAAATGTGGTTATCCCCATAGCATTTTCCCAGTATGTAAACAGATTTGAATGTAAGATATAGTGGTAGTAACTGATAAAGATCTTTAACAGGAACACTATAAAAAAAAGAAATGTTTCAAGGAGCTGCTATGGCAGTGATATGCAGAATAACTCTGAGCGCTGATTTTCAGACTTATTTTTATTTATTTTAAGGAATGTTTTCTCTACACAAAACTGTTCACAGAACCTCAGTATATACTACAGTTGCAGATTGAGCTGATGTGTTTGAAGTTAGTGTGGGAGTCAAGACATGCTCATGTCCACTTGGCTTCTCTCTCATCCTCTGAGGCGACCCTTTGAGGCACCACTGCTGAACTCTAGCTGAAACTAGATAAAATCTTGCCAGATAGAGTCATGAGGATTGAAACTGGAGCAGCCCCATAGGAAATGAAGAAAAATAAATGAATCCAAGAGATGTTTAAAAGGAACAAACTATTCCTCTCCACAATTAGATACAGAAAACAGGAAAAGAAAGAGTAAACAAGAATTACCAAAATGTTGGCACAAGGAAATTAAAGACGACTGGTAAAGTGGGAGCTAGCATCTCAACAGGTGCTTGTCATTGGCATTCAGAGTCAGATCAAGGAGCTTGGTACCCAGAAACACAACTAATTAGGGCAGCAAAGGAACACTAAGACGGTCCCTGTTGTCACCAACAGGAAGAGAATGGACAGGCTGGTAAAGCATAAGGGGAGACTAACAGTAAGCAATGGACAGGCAAGCATCCAGATGCTGGCAGCCCAGCAGTAGATATCCTGGTGGGCAGACAGAAAATAGAATCCAGAAAATGTGGTGGCAGGCACTAGGCAAAAGTTGAATCAAGCACTATGTAGCAGGAATCCAGTCACAGGGCTGGGATTAAGAAACAAATTAGCGATCCCTTTAGAGATCTGGCAAGACACTGCTGAACAAGGCAAAACACCTATCCTGAAGGAACCTGGAAATCAAATGAAGTCAAGGAAAGAGTCAGACGCAGGCAAATAAAAACTGGTACCCAAGGTATATGATTACTTCAACAGGTCTATGAGACTAGAGCAGCAGTAGATTCACTTGATACAAATCCAAACTACTGAAATACTGTTTAAATCCTCTCTGATTAGAAGCAGGATTTCTCAGTGGAGGAAAAGAGGGTAAGAAGAAAACGTCTGGAAACAATCATCATCAGTAACGGTCATTTACCTGGAGGTAAAGGTTAATGGGTTCAGGTGTGATGATTATAAGGTTCAGAAGCAGGAGCTAGAAGCAAAGCCGCACAATCCACGAGACAACAGTGCTAATTTCTCTTCTAGGGGAAAATGTCAAGCCAATAAGAGACCTGGAGTGCCCAGATTGGTGCCCTCTATAGTTTTATACAGTATGCTGAAAACCAACCCTTTTGAATTTTATCTGGAAAATGTGCTTCTAACAAATAACAGACTTCCCTGTTTTGCATTAACCAAAGCCTCAAAGTAACGTTCAAGAGTGGCTTGACAGAACATGCATGGGAATTGTCCAATCTATAAGTTATAAGACATAGGAACAATAAAGAACAGTGAGAAAACTTTGAATTTGCTTGCTATTATGTGGCTCAGAGAAACATGATAGTATTCATAGGGATGCTACTTTTTATGAAGTTTTAAACTTTTAAAAAATCAGCATAAGCATTCTCTTGAAGATGAACATAGTTTAAAAACAGGACTAAAATTATGCAGTTAAAAGCGATTGTCTCATTTTGTGGTTTATGTTTATTCTCTGACCTTTTCAAAATATTAATTACATGAAAATTAAGGAGTACATGTTTAAGATCTGTAGATAAAAGAAACATGTTTTCATTTTCTGGGGAAGCCTAAAAACAGGCTTATTTGTGTCATATATTCTATATCGATTTTAGCTGCTTTATTGAGATACAATGCACATATCATACAATCCATTCTTTTGAATTATCTTATTCAGTGGATTTTAGTATATTCACATAACTATGCAACTAGCACACAATTTTAGAATGTTTCCATCACCCAAAAAGAAACTCTTGATTCCTTAATGATTAACTCACCCAAGTCCTCCCAAACCACACCTGTTAGGCCAAGACAACCACTGATTTACTATATGTCTCTATAGATTTGCCTATTCTACACATTTTGTATAAATGGAATCAATAGTTGGGCTTTTGTGATTGATTTCTTTCACTGAAAATATTTTCTTGGTTTTTTTTTTTTATTATTTATTTGAAAGGCAGAGTAAGAGAGAGAATTTCAATAGGCTAATCCTCCACCTTGCGGCGCCGGCACACCGGGTTCTAGTCCCGGTCGGGGTGCCGGATTCTGTTCCGGTTGCCCCTCTTCCAGGCCAGCTCTCTGCTGTGGCCAGGGAGTGCAGTGGAGGATGGCCCAAGTCCTTGGGCCCTGCACCCCATGGGAGACCAGGATAAGCACCTGGCTCCTGCCATCTGATCAGTGCTGTGTGCTAGCCGCAGTGCACCGGCCACGGTGGCCATTGGAGGGTGAACCAACGGCAAAGGAAGACCTTTCTCTCTGTCTGTCTCTCTCACTGTCCACTCTGCCTGTCAAAAAATAAAAATAAATAAATAAATAAAAATAAAAATAACTCCCCTGAATGGCTACAATGGCTGGGGTTGGGCCAGGCCGAAGCCAGGAGCCTGGAACTCCAACCAGGTCTCCCATGTGGGTGGCAGGGGCCCAACTACTTGGGCCATCTTCTGTTGCCATCCCAGGCACATTGGCTGGATCAAAAGTGGAGCAGGCCGACACCATGGCTCACTTGGATAATCCTCCGCCTGCGGCCCCAGCATCCCATATGGGCACCAGGTTCTAGTCCCAGTTGCTCCTCTTCCAGTCCAGCTCTCTGCTGCGGCCCGGGAGAGCAGTGGAGGATGGCCCAAGTGCTTGGGCCCTGCACCCGCATGGGAGACCAGGAGGAAACACCTGGCTCCTGGCTTCAAATCAGCGCAGCTTCAGCCGTTGTGGCCATTTGGGGAGTGAACCAACGGAAGGAAGACCTTTCTCTCTGTCTGTCCCTCTCACTGTCTATAACTCTACCTGTCAAATAAATTAAAAAAAAAAAAAAGTGGAGCAGCCAGGAATCAAATTCACACTTGTATGGGATGTTGCCATTGTAGGCAGTGGCTTAACCCACTGTACCACAACACCAGCCCCCCCCCCTCACCTCCTCTCTCTGAAACTGTGCCCTTTGAGTAAAGTAAATAAATTCTTTTTAAAAAGCAAATAGATACATCTACATTGGCATCAGATTCATTCGGAAGGCCAGCTTTGAGGAGAATTGCCCATATGGCTTTTTAAACTTTTTTTTAACTTTTGTCTTCTTTTTTTGAAAGGCGGAGAAACAGAGACAGAGAAAGACATCATCCAATTTCTGGTCACTCCCCAAATGCCTGCAGGGCTAGTCCAGGGCTGGACTAGCTGAAACGAGTCCAGAACTCTATTTCCCTGACAGAGGTAGCAGGGACCCAAGTACTTGAGCTGCCTGAGTACCTGCTGTCCCAAGAATGTTGCACGTGAATTTTTTTAAAAGATTTATTTATTTATTTGAAAGGCAGAGCTACAGAGAGGCAGAGGCAGAGAGAAAGAGAGGTCCTCCGTCTGCTGGTTCACTCCCATATGACCACAACGGCCAGCACTGAGCCAATCCAAAGCACGGAGCCAGGAGCTTCCTTTGTGTCTCCCATGTGGGTACAGGGGCCCAAGCACTTGGGCCATCTTATACTGCTTTCCCAGGCCATAGCAGAGAGCTGGATCAGAAGTGGAGCAACTGGGACTCAAACCAGCACCAATATAGGATGCCAGCCCCTGCACATGAATCTTTAAGAAAATTTTTGGGAAAATCTCTTGGTCAATACATTGTTTCCTAAGAGATATCAGGTTCAAGGGTCCACAGATATGTCAATGGTATACATTTAATCATGAGACTAGGATATTGTACAGGACAAAAAAGAATGGAAAGAGGGGAACAGATTTCAGAGGTAAGGTCCTCAGGATTCAGTGACCTGATATGGAAATGTAAAAGATGGAAAAAATGTAAAAGATGGAAAAAAATGTAAAAGGTAGAAAAAAAGATATGGAAAGTTTCATTTGTTATTTTGTAAATGTTCTAAAGAAGCCTGCTTTTTAGTTTTGATCAGTCTTGTCCTATATTAATAACATTGATTTACTACTTAAAATCACTTTATTTCTTATTGAACTTTTTGTGTAAAAAAATGAATAAAAGTAAAAGTGGTAATACTATATCCATACTGGAAATTTAGGAGTAAAGATACATTTGTAAAAATATGAAGATGAGCTTTATATAGAAGAAGCAATATTTCAGGTGTCTGCAAGATATGAAGATGGAGATATCATTAGAAATTAGATCTTGTGTTTCTGATAAAGTTTGGAGACAGAGATAAAGATTTATCATCATTTATATGGCAATATTTGTTGAACATATGGCAGTAGGTAAGATCATCAAAGAAGAGTGTTGAGGATTATAAGAAACAAAGAAAGAAATTGGTGGTAAGCTCATTCTACATGTGGACAGGGGAAAGAATGCAAGGACAGAACCTAACAAGGTATTACTCATGGTAGTTGCTGAAATTTCAGTACTAACTGACAGGGAGGGTGGTAATACCATGATACTATAATGCAGATTTGGAATCTAGAAGGAGAAACCCTTTTTATGTCAAATGACTGGATTCCAAGAAAAAAATTCGAATAAATATGATGGGATCCATAAGAGTGTAGCAACACAGAGGCCACATGTTACCTTTAATAAAGAAAGTCAGAAAGCACAAGATCTATGGTGACATTAAAGATGGAAATTAGAAAACTGATGAACAGATTTGTTTTAGAATCAGTACCCCAAAAGACTAAACACATTAAAATAAAGCCAGTGTTACTCAGAAGGCAGAGTTAGAGAGAGCGAGGGAGAGACATAGAGAGAGGTCTTCCATCCACTGATGCACTCCACAAATGGCCGCATCGGCCAGAACTGGGCCAGGCTAAAGCCAGGAGGCAGGAGCTTCATCTGGGTCTCCCACATGGGTGGAGGGGCCCAAGAATTTGGGCCATCTTCTGCTGCTTTCCCAGGCACATTAGCAGGGAGCTGGATTGGAAGTGGGTCAGTCAGAACTGGTACCAGTATGGGATGCCTGCACCACAGGCAGCAGCTTAACTTGCTGCACCACAGTGCCAGCCCCAGAACCCCACTTTTTTAGAAGGTTTTTTTTTAATGAATACAAATTTCATATGTACAGCTTTTAGAAATATAGTGGTTCTTCCCTCCCATTCCTGCACTCCCACCCCCACTCCCAACCTACTACTACTCCCTCTCCCATTCCATTCTTAAGATTCATTTTTAATTGACTTTATATACAGAAGACCAACTCTATACTAAGTAGAAATTTTAACTCTTTGCACCCACACAGACACACAAAGTATAAAGTACAGTTTGAAGACAAGTTTTACCATTAATTCTCATAGTACAACTCATTACGGACAGAGGTTCAACATGGGGAGTAAGGGCACAGTGACTCCTGTTGTTGATTTAACAATTAACACTCTTATTTTTTACCTCAGTGACACCCAAGGCTCTTGACATGAGCTGCTAAGGCTATGGAAGCCTTTTGAGTCCACAAACACCTTTGGTATTTGGTATTTAGACAGGGCCAAATGCAAATTGGAAGTTTTCTCCCTTCTGAGAAAAGTACATCCTTCTTTGATGGTCCCTTCTTTCCACTGGGGTCTCACAGAGATCTTTCATTCAGAACCATTTCTGCCACTATGTTTTGGCTTTCCATACCTGAAATGCTCTCATGGGATTTTCAGCTAGATGAGAATGCCTTAGGGGCTGATTCTGAGGTCAGAGTGCTGTTTAGGGCATTTGTCATCCTATGAGTCTGCTGTGTGGACTGCTTCCCATGTTGGAACTTTCTCTCCTTTGTAATTCTATCTGTTGTTATTACCAAACACTTTGTCTTATTTATGTGATCCCCTTGACTTTTAATCATATCTATATGATCAATTCATACTTAATATGATCACTTTATCACATAAGATGAGATTAGTACCACCCATCATAATGGGATTTGGAGTCCCATGGCAAGTTTTTAGCTTAAACCTTAGGAGTAAGTCTGTGGGAATGTGTGCTGAACTGTACAGCTCCTCCCTCTCTCATTCCCACTCTTATTTTTAACTTGGATCTAATTTCCATTGATTTAATACACCCTTGATTAATTCTATGTTAAGTAAAGAGTTCAATGGTATTAAGTAGAAAAATAGAATAAAGAAAAAAATGAAATAATAAACTGTTCCTCTATAGTCAAGACAAGGGTTGTTCAAGTAATTGCTTCTTGTAGTGTCAGTTTCACTTCTACAGATTTTCTTTTAGGTACTCTATTAGTTCTCACAGATCAGGGAGAACATATGGTATTTTCCCCTTTGGGACTGGCTTATTTCACTAAGTATGATGTTTTCCAGATTCATCCATTTAGTTGCAAATGACCATATTGTTTTTAACTGCTGTGTAGTATTCCATAGGGTACATATCCCATAGTTTCTTTATCCAGTCTTCCATTGATGGGTATTTAGGTTGATTCCATGTCTTAGCTCTTGTGAATTGAGCTGCAATAAATGTGGAGGTGCAGATGACTCTTTTAGTTGCTGATTTCATTTCTTTTGGGTAAATTCCAAGGAGTGGGATGGCTGGATCATATGGTAGGACTAGATTCAGATTTCTGAGGTATCTCTAAACTGTCTTCCGTAGTGGTTTTACCAGTTTGCATTCCCACCAACAGTCAGAACTCCACTTTTGCAATTACTTTCAGAGACAGTTAAACATTCAAATAAGATAAACAGTCTCATTTCTTCATAGAAAATGGTACCCACACTTGACATTCCCATGTATATCTTGTCAGTTTCTTTTATTCCTCTACCTTCCTTCTTTCTTCCCTCTCTTCTATCCTTTACTCAGCTTAGTTCATTATTCTCCCCCTTTCTCCCAGAAGCAGTAGTTCTAAACTCCTCTCCCAATTCCTGGACCATGAAAGTTTCTGCTGGTGTTGGCCTGTGACCAAACACACAGTAGCAGGGACTACAGAGTGTAGCTACATCCAAGGAGCTCAACTGAAGCTAGGAGCCAGAGAGAGCAGTACTTAAAATGCATCAGAAAGAAGAGTGATTGCTGTAATATTTGTGTGCTAGAAGCCTGCTGTAAGTGCTAGAGGTTTAGAACATGCAAATTACAGTAAGTCAAGGATTGCCTGGATATGTGCTTGTATATTAAAAAGCACAAAAAGCCATGCAAATAAATATATGCAAAGTTAATCCTAAATTTACAAATAGGTTTATTTTTAAAATGACAGAAAGAATATGAATATGAGAGACCACATTTATTTTGGTTATTCAGGCGTAGATTGCATTCCACTTTCTAAGTTTATTCTTCTCCATTACTTCTAGAAAGCTGAACCTACTCAATTTGGACAGTTAAATATTTGAAAATATTTCAAGATCTTCAAAACATAAACCATACATTTTAAGCTCTCACCTCTAGGCAGCACATTACCTTTCTAATATTAGAATGACCCAGGATCATTGGTTCTAATTTAGAAACTTGTCTTTAGGTGATTATGGCGTATTCAGAGAATTCACCATGTAGCCCTCAGAGGTGAGGATTGTTAGCCATGCCAGCCATATTTGCACATCAAAAATTCAAAAGAAAAGGCCAAGAAGATAAGCCATAGAGATAAAGAGGTGATCAACATGAGCAATATTAAAATACAGCTATGGTTTTCAAACTATGGTCCCCAGACCAGCAGCATCATCATTATCTAGAAACTTGTTAGAAACAAAAAATCAAGAGGACCAACCAGACTTACGGGATCAGAAAGTGGTGAGATCCAGCAATTAGTGTTTTAACAAGCCCTCCAGATAATTCTGATGCACACTCAATTTGAGAACCACTGAGGTAGATTCAAACAAGTCATGAGCAAGAGGGTTATGTTGCAGAGGAGGGAGAAAAACAAGGTACCAGCAATAGAGATGCAGTTGAATTCAGGAGGGGGATAATGGGATAGTCACCGAATGGTGTAATTTTGACGGCCTTCCCAAGAACAATTCTTCTATGCAGATGTTTTAAAAGTGCTACACAGCACATTTAAAATGCAGCAATAACTGGAGTAGAATAGGAGACCAAATGTTAAGTGAAGCATGAGAACAGAGTCCAAAGTACATGGTATGATAGATGGATCAAATCCAAACCTGCAGAAGCTGCCGTGAGTGAACAAAGCACACAGTGGTAGATTAGTACAAGATGATGTGACTCAATTGCTTCTGATGCTTTAGAAAAGCTTTGAAACTTCTGATATTGCCAGAGAGAAAAACAAGCAACTCCAAGGGTGGGAATGGGGTCAAGGAGATGGGATGTGTGGGGAAGTAGAGGGTAGGGGAGTAATGTTCCAAAATTATCTGAGTGTGTGCTTGAAAGAAACAAGACATTTAGTGTAATCCAGACTCTTGATATTTCAGCAAGGAGTTTGGCCTATGAAACTGCCTTATTCTACATTCAAAACCCTCAACTGTGCATGGAATTTGAAATATATATATATATATAAATCAATATAAATCAGTGGATCTATAAAAAGGAGATAGATTTAAATCAGACTAAGAGGGTTTGTGAACTAACCGTTGTCATAACTCAGATATACTTGCTAGGAGCTTTTATGGTTATCGGCAACATGGAGTCTGTGAGAGTAAACTAACCAGGACTAGTGGGGACCCAGCTATTTAAGGTTAAGGACCTAGGCACTAACTCATCTCTACAGTTTGTCTTGGAGTGGTGGGGAAGAACAAGGAAGTGGCCATTTAGGAAGAAATCCTAGCAGGTTCCGGGATAATTCAGGCCTAAGTATCCAGGCCGCAGCAAGTGGGCCAAGGCAGTAAGGAATCCAGACAATAAATGTCTATATTCAGCATCTGTCTGATTGGATGAGTACCAGATATATTTATATGCTCTACATGCTTAACTAACAGAGAAATATTTCCCACTGGGACTCACCTGATGGGTAAAGAGCTTTGCTTTAAATCTTTTTCCTCCACTATTAATTGTATAATTTGTGGGATATTCCTTAATTCCATTCTGCCCATTTCTTCATCGGCAACATGGTACCTACTTCACAGCATTGATTAGGATTAAATGAGATAGTGCATGTCAAAAAATTCACTCAGGGTCTAATCCATAAAGGATTTGATTTTACAAGCCTTTGTGACCTTGCCCAGGTAACTTATCTTTATGATGCCTTAATTTCCTCAAAAATAAAATGAGGTTAAGAATAATGTCCCCAACATAGCTTACTTTTAATAGTGAAATTAATCGGCCAGCACCGTGGCTCAACAGGCTGATCCTCTGCCTTGCGGCGCTGGCACACTGGGTTCTGGTCCCGGTAGGGGCGCCGGATTCTGTCCTGGTTGCCCCTCTTCCAGGCCAGCTCTCTGCTATGGCCCGGGAAGGCAGTGGAGGATGGCCCAAGTGCTTGGGCCCTGCACCCACATGGGAGACCAGGAGAAGCACCTGGCTCCTGGCTTCGGATCAGCACGATGCGCCGGCCGCAGCGGCCATTGGAGGGTGAACCAGCGGCAAAAAGGAAGACCTTTCTCTCTGTCTCTCTCTCACTGTCCACGCTGCCTGTCAAAAAAAAAAAATAGTGAAATTAATCAATACATTAAAATACATAGCATAGTGCTTGATGCATATTAAGTACTCAATAAATGTTAACTACTATTATTATTTCTCACAGTTATATGTAATTCCCTGAACACTTACTGAGATATAACTGACATACAATAAACTGCATATATAACTCTATAACTTGGTAAAATTTAACATTATATAAACTTGGGCAATCATCACCTTGATCAAGAAAATGAACATGTCCACACCCACCTGCCCCAGCCTAAACCCCAGGCAAAAACTTATCTGATATCTGTTATTTTAGATGAACATGCATTTTATACAGCTTTATAAATAGAATCATATTACTTACTCCTTTTTATGGCTTATTTCACCCAGCATAATTATTTTGAGATTCATCCATGCTGTTTTTTTTTGTTTTTTTTTGTTTTTTTTTTTTGACAGGCAGAGTGGATAGTGAGAGACAGAGAGAAAGGTCTTCCTTTTGCTGTTAGTTCACCCTCCACTGCCTTCCCAGGCCATAGCAGAGAGCTGGCCTGGAAGAGGGGCAACCGGGACAGAATCTGGTGCCCCGACCGGGACTAGAACCTGGTGTGCCGGCGCCGCAAGGCAGAGGATTAGCCTATTGAGCCACGGCGCTGGCCTGTTGTATTTTTATTTCTAAATAGTATTCCATTATACTCACACAGATATAACATGGTTTGTGTATTTATTTACTCATTGATGAACTTTTGGGTCTTAGGCTATTACCAAAGAAAAAAAAAGAACAAAGAAACATTTTATGAATATTCATATATAAGTATTTTGTGCTTCTATCAGATTTTATTTCTTTTGATGAACTATCTAAGAGGAGTGGAATGGCTGGCCATATGTTAGGTGTATGTTTAAATTTTAAGAAACTGCCAAAGTGCTTTTCAAAGGCTTATATCATTTTGCAACTCCGCCACCAATGTATGAGAGGTCCAGTTGTCCCACCAAGTTGGAAACACTTGTTAAGGCCATTCTTTTTCAATTTTAGCCATTCACATGTGTGGAAGTATCTCATTATGATTTTAATTTGTATGTTCCTAATGACTAATGATTTGAGCATCTTTTCACTTGTTTATTTGCTATCCCAATATCTTTATTATGTGTTTATTCTAATATTTTGACTATTTTTAAAATTGACTTGATGGTTTTCTCCATGCTGAATTTTGAGATTCTTTTTATCTGAATGAATGTCCTTTATCAGATATATGCTTTGCAAATATTCTATCAGTCTATGCCTTGTCTTATTCACTTAACAATATCTTTTGAAAATTAGAGGTTTTTTATTTTGATGAAGTCTAATTTAATTATTTTTATTTTATGGACTTACATTGGGTAGGATATCTAAGAAATCTTTACCTAAGGCAAACCAATAAAGATTTTCCAATTTTTCATTCTAAAGTTTTCATATTTTTAGGTGTTACATTTAGGTTTATGACTCATTTTGAGTTAAAGGACACAAGGTATTAATTGAAGTTTTTGGCATTTAAAAAAATTATTTGAGAGGCAGAGAGACAAAGACAGACAGAGACAGAGTTTCCAGCCAGTGATTTACTCCCAAGATGCCTAAATCATCTGAGGTAGAGCTGGTGCTGGATCTAGGAGCAAGGAACTCAATCCAGGTGTCCAACACGCATGGCAGAAACGCAATCATTGGAACCCTCACTGATGCCTCCAGATTTGTATTAGCAGGCATACTAGAGTAAGGGCCAGAAGTAGCATCAAACCCAGGTTCTCCATCATGGGACACAGGCTTCTTAACCACTAGGCCAAATGCCCACCCCATGCAGTTTTGTATATGGAAACCAATTGTTTGTTCTACCATTTATTGAAAAAATTACCCTCTCTCCACTCCTATACTTTTCTTCATTTTATACCTTTAAAAGACACATTATGTTTTCTCTGATATTCAATAGTTAACACAAAATATAAAAATAAATGCATAGGAATGGAATAGACATCTTATGATTTGATTGTTTTTTAGCCCTTGTTTATACTCCTGTGGAACTGTGGCCTTACTACTTTTTGCTTGTTGAATATTATGGTTAATGGTGTATTAAGACTATGATAATAGAATGAATTGAAATTATGTTTTTGCAAAAAAAATAGAAAAAAAGAGAGGGCCAGCATTGTGACATAGCAGGTAAAGCTGCTGCCTACAATACCGGCATCCCATATGGACACCAGTTCAAGTCCCAGCTGCTCCACTTCCTATCCAGCTTCCTGCTAATGGCCTGGGAAAGCAGCCAAAGATGACCCAAGAGCTTGGGTCCCTGCACCCACGTGGGAGTCCCTGAAGAAGCTCCTGGTTCCTGGCTTCAGCCTGGCTCAGCCCCTGCTGATGGGGCCATTTGAGGACTGAAACCAGCAGATGGAAAATCTCTTTCTTGCTCTCCCTCACTCTCTATAACTCTGCCTTTCAAGTAAATAATAAATAAATCTTTCTAAGAAAAAAAGTAAGGAAAAGGGGAGGGAGGGTGGGAGGGAGGGAAGTAGAGTTAAGTTAGTATTATATATATGAAATACATCAAATATGTTCTCTTTATATTAATAAAATTTTTAAAAATAAAAAATCAGTTGCACCTATATGTAAATATATGTGTTTATAGACTATTCTGTTCCACTGATTTATTTATCTATTTTTAGGTCTACATACTACTCTCATGATTACTGTAGTTAAAAATAGGTTTTGAAATCAGATGTTAGCCTTCTAACTTTGCTCTTCTCTTTCTCTTTTATTTTTAAGATATATTCATTTATTTGAAAGAGATCTTCCATCTACTAGTTTCACTCCTAAAATGGCCACATCAGCTAGGGCTGAGCCAGGCCAAAGCCAGGAACCAGGAGCTTCTTCTAGTTCTTCCATGAGGTGCAGGGGCCAAGGACTTGGGCCATCAACAAATTGAACTTTATTAAAATTAAATTCTTTTGCTTCAGTAGACACCATCAAGAAAGGGAAAAGCCAATCTGCAGAAAATATTTGCAAGTTGCATTTCTGATAAAGGTCTAGTACCTAGAACACATACAGAACTCTTAAAAAGTCAATGATAAAAATAATAAAAACAGAATCCAATGAGGAAAAAGGGGGCAAAAAATTTAAATAGACATTTCTCAAAAAAAGATACAAGAAAGACCAATTGACCAAAAAGCACATTAACAGGTGTTCCATAACACTAGCCATAGGGGTAATGCAAATAAAACCCACAGAAAGTTATGAGTTGACTCCCACAATGATGATTATAATCAAGAAGATGGGAAATACTAAGTATTGACACAGTAGTAGAGAAACTGGAACATGCATACATAGCTAACGGGAATATAAAATGGTCAAATTGCTTTGGAAAACAGTTGGGAAGTTTCTTAAAAAGTTGAACATAGAGTAACCCTATGACTCAGCAATTCTTCTCTTAGATATATTCTCAAGAGAATAGAAAATATCTGTCAGGACAGGCATTTGGCACCACAGTTAGGATGCTGCTCCAGATGCCCATAGTGTCTGAGTTTGAGTCCTAGCTCTGCTCCTGATCCCAGCTTCCTGCTAATGGGCACTCTGGGAGGCAATAGATGATGACTCAAATAGTTGGGTCCCTGCCACCATCATGAAAGCCCTAAGTTGAATTCTCAGCTCTGAAGCATTTGGGGAGTGAACCTCCGGATGGGAGCTCTGTTTGTCTCTCTCCCTGCCTCTCAAATAAGTATATAAAAATTTTTTGAAGAAAATATATGTTTTCACAAAAACTTTTATGTGAATATTCATACCACAATTGTCCTTAATAGCCAAAAGACGGAACCAACCCAAATATCCATCAACTTATGAATAAATAAAATGTGGCATAGCTGTATATCCATGTTATAACATAAAGAAGCATTGAAAACATGCTGAGCAAAAGCAGCCAGCCACAAAAAGCCACATCTTTTTAAGGTTTATTTTTACTTATTTGAAAGGCAAAGTTACACAGAGAGACAGAGAGAGATCTTCCACCCACTGGTTTACTCCCCAAATGGCCATATTGGCCAGGGCTGGGCCAGGCCAAAGCCAGGAACTGGAAGCTTCTTCTGGGTCTCCCATGTGGACTCAAGCACTTTGGCCATCTTCTACTGCTTTCCGAGGTACACTAGCAGGGAGCTGGATCGGAAGCAGAGCAGCTGGGACTTGAACCGGCACCCATATGGGATGCCAGCATAGTAAGGGGGTGGCTTTACCCACTATGCCACAGCGCCAGCTCCAAAAAAACCACTTATTGCCTGATTCAATTTACGTGAGATGTCTAGAATGGGCAAATCCGTAGAGACTAGTGCATATTAGTGACTTCCAGGGTTTGGAGGAGGAGAATAGTGAGTGACTATTAATAAATAGGAAGTTTAGGGGCTGGCGCTGTGGCACAGTGGGTTAAAGCCCTGGCCTGGGCGCTGGTTCTGGTCCTGGCTGCTCCACTTCCAATCCAGCTCTCTGCTGTGGCCTGAGAAAGCAGTGGAAGATGGCCCAAGTCCTTAGGTCCCTGCACCTTCGTGGGAGACCTGGAAGAAGCTCCTGGATCTTGGCTTCAGAGAGGTGTAGCTTCAGCCATTGCAGCCATCTGGGGAGTGAGCCAGCAGATGGAAAACCTCTCTCTGTCTCTACCTATCTCTGTCTTTCAAATAAATAAATCTTTAAAAGTAAATAAATAAATAAGAAGTTTATTCTCAGATAATGGTAATTGTTCTCTACTTATAGAGTGGTGATGGTTGTATAACTTTGTGAATATTCTCAATACTACTGAATTGTACTCTTTGAAAGAGTTATGGTATATGAATTGTATCTCAATAAAAAAAGAATATATGGTGAATAGTCATGAAAACAGAGACAGAGTTTCCCTCCAGAGCTTACTGTATATTATAAATGATAAATTCTCTTACAATATGCCTACTTCATGAGAAGATATCTTCTAGCTGTCTTTGGATCACCTTGGGGGAAGTGGGGCTCAAGGAACTGGTACAAATGTTGATACTCTGATAACTGCTGTTGCTGGTATTAATAAACTGTCCTTTGTCTCTGACCTTGGATGATTGCATCTTCTGCCAGAACCTATGAAACTGACTGAGCAACTTGTTAACTTGTACATATTATAAAATCTGAGATTCTTCAAAGTTCCTCACCAGGACCATAAAATAATTTAATTCAAGTTTCTCATTTTATATATTTCAAAGCTAAATAACACACTATATTTCAAAAAAAAATCCAAGGAAGAAGTAATGTATAAGAAGCAAAGGTTGTAATAAAAAAATTAAAAAATAAAAAAAGAAGCAAATATTGGTTACTTTGTGAAATGGGTTTATCAGTCCTTGACAATTTTATCCTTGTTGTTAACAGTTCTCATACCATATTTCTCTTTATTTATTGTACTCATCAGAGTACCATCTTGATACACAGCTTCTAAGGGGATTCTCTGATCTTTTCTTGGTAGCATTTCTAACCTAAAACCTGTTTTTCTGCTTTTACTTTTTTCAAATATTTGTTTATTTATTTGAAAGGTAGAATGACAGAGGGAGAGGGAGAAAGAGGGTGGGTAGGGAAGAGAGAGAGCGAGAGCAAGAGAGAGAGAGAGAGAGAGAGATTATCTTCCATCAACTGGGTCACTGCCCAGCTGGCCTGAATGGCAAGGACTGGAGCAGGCCAAACCCAAGAAGATTAAACTCCATCTGAGTCTCTCACATGGGTGACAGGGTTCTAAGCACTTGGGTCACAATCTGCTGCTTTCCAAGGCACATTAGCAGGGATCTAGATCAGAAGTGGTGCTGGGGCCACCACTGTGGCGTAGTGGGTAAAGCTACCGCCTGCAGTGCCGGCATCCTATATGGGCGCCAGTTCAAGTCCTGGCTGCTCTACTTCCAATCCAGCTCTCTGCTATGACCTGGGAAAGCAGTAGAAGATGGCCCAAGTCCTTGGGCCCTTGCACCCATGTGGGATACCCAGAAGAAATTCCTGGCTCCTAGCTTCAGATCAGCTCAGTTCTGGATGTTGAGGCTATCTGGGGAGTGAACCAGTAGAAAGAAGACCTCTCTCTCTCTTTCTGTCTCTCTGTCTCTGCCTCTCTGTAACTCTGACTTTCAAATAAATAAATAAATCTTAAAAAATAAAAAAGAAGAAGAAAAAGTGGAACAACCAGGACTAGAACTGAAATGACACCGCTGGCATTACAACCAGTGGCTTACCCCTGCTATGCCACAGTGCCAGCCCCATCTTTTTCTGTTTGTAATAGATTTGACAGACTAAAGAGAAAAGAGATTGAAAATGAAAAATCATTGATATATATAGAGATTTGTGATCAATTTTGCCTTGATTACCAGGAAAAATTAAAGTATTATGAAAAATAATTTAGAATGGATTAAATGGTTCTTAAAGTGTATCATAATTGTAGTACAGTTTTTATAGGTAGATATCTGTCTAAGTGATACAGTACTTCATAATGAATCCTACCACTTTTTACTCTGGCTCTTATGTATCACTAGGGATCGTTCTAGTTCTTGGCAAACAAAGTGTAGTTTTTTTTAACTATCCTTGGATTTCTGAATTCTTTTATATAGCCTTGTATTTAATTATGGCTTAGCTTATAGTATCCTATCATGACTGATGTTTTACTTTGGATAGCATAGTCTGCAAGGTCATAACCATCTTATTAAGACAAAAAATTAACATATTTCTACTAAACTTTTTTTGACAAATATAAACACATCAGTTTATAAAGTATTTTTAAAACATCTATATCAAATGGTTTTATCATTTTTAAAAAAAGAAATCCATGTCAAATGGCATTAATAGTTGAGGTAAAAAAAACCTAAACAAATAAATAAATTAAGTCTTCAAATTAATAAACTCTAAGACTTTATGCAGTGGTGTTAATTAGGCAGTGTTCTGGAGATTGATACATTCCTTTACCATGATTGGATCACTATGAGCCTGGCTGAATTTAGTACATTTTATTTTATGTGCTTATTTATATTATTTCACCTCTTCCAGACTACAAAGTCTTCTAAGGCAAGATATTTATTTCCTTTGTCTTTTTAGCCCTAGCACCTACATTGGCACCTGGAACAGAAGAGGTATTGAGCAGAAAGATGTTGATGATTCTGCAGGTGGGTCAAACATTTTAAAAGGTAGTTAACTACATTTTGCCAAATATCTGATTTTTAAATTCGTATTAGATGGTATATATTTACAGATAACTCTCTTTGATCAATGTATGTGGATACTTGAAATAATATTATGGGATGAATTATGGCCCCCAAAATACATACATTGAAGCCCTAACCTCTAGCACCTCAGGATATATTTGCACACAGGGCTTTTAAAGCGATAATCAAGTTAAAACGAGGTCATTACAGTGAGTCCTATTCCAATACGACCTGTGCTTTTATAAGAAGAGGCGATTAGGACACAGACACACAGAAGAAAGGCCATGTTTAGAAACAGGGAGGAGATGGCCATCTGCAAACCAAAGGGAGAGGCTTTGCAAGGAACCAACCCTGTTAATGCCTTGACCTTAAACTTCCAGCTCCAGGATGTTGGGAAAATAAATGTCTGATGTTGAAGCCACCCAGCCTGTGGTACTTTGTTATGAGAGCCTTAGCAATTAATACAATAGCTAGCAAACGAATAAAATTACTAAAATAATTTTTGGTAAGTATAGAATTTTTTAATTATTTATTTATTTGAGGGGCTGGCACTGTGCTGTAGTGTGCTAAGCCTCTGCTTGCAGCGCCAAAATCCCATATTGGCGCCGGTTTGAGTCCTGGCTGCTTCACTTCCAATCCAGCTCTCTGCTCATGGCCTGAGAAAGCAGTAGAAGATGGCCCAAGTCCTTGGGCCCCTGCACTTTCGTAGGAGACCTGGAAGAAGCTCCAGGCTCCTGGCTTCGGATCAGCACAGCTCCGACCATTGAGGCCATTTAGGGAGTGAACCAGCGATGGAAGACCTCTCTCTCTCTTTGCCTCTGCCTCTCTGTAACTCTGCCTTTCAAACAGAGAGAGAGAGGCTGAGAGAGAGAAAAAAGAGAGACAGAGAAAAAGAGATATCAATCATCTTTTACCCACTGGTTCACTCCCCAAATGGCCTCAACAGCTAAGGCTGTGCCAGGCTGAAGCCAGGAGGCATGAACTCCAATCAGTTCCCCGATGTGGGTGGTAGGGGACCCAAGTACTTGGGCTATCTTCTGTTGCATTCTCAGGCACATTAGCAGGAAGCTGTATCAGAAGTGAACAGCTGGAACTCGAACCAGTGCTCTAATATAGGATACCAGCATCACAAGCAACTGCTTAATCTGCTGCCCTACAATGCCAGCACTAGAATTTTTTAAAAAGAGAAATGTAATAGTCTTGTAGGACTACTTGTAGAAAAGATCTTTAAAATTTGGTAGAAAATGTGTCATGAAAAACTGTGCATGGATTTCTGAATTTGAGGCACCAAAGTACACTTGCTTTTTAATTCCATTTTCCATAAACTCTTTTCTGGCACATATTACATTTATTTTGATTTCTACAATTACTCTACTTTTTTTTTTAGCAGAATCTGCTGGTATTCTATTGGAGAAAACAACAACAGGATAGTTCTTGATAGCTTTGCAGATATTCAGACCTGGCACAGATTTGAACTCTGCTTGTATAAATTATGTTAGTGCTTCTTCCCCTCTACAGAAAAAATCACTCTATAGTGACTCGGTATTTGTTTTCTTTTGTGTCTTTCCTTTATCTAGAGTTGTATAAACTGACTGTCTCTCATTTTCTGGCTCTCCTCTCTCTAGGTTTTTAAACAACATAATCTCTTAGCTTCTCAATAGAAGAATCACAGCAAGAATGACAGTCTATTCCTTCTTCACACCTCTTACACTTTCTAATGTATCTTTTAGTTTCTGCTTAGCTGTGTACTATCATTGGCTTCTTGTGCATTAATAATTTAGTAGCACAATATATGGACCAAGGAATTTGTCTTGGAAAACCATGAATGATAGAATTAGTAGATACATAAAGAGAAGAGCTGATTCTCTTATGTTATCTCATCATTCATCTGGCTTAATTTTGAAATAAGAATTGACTTAATTTTATCACAGTAAAGGGCCTAGTATAGTAGTCTTTTCAAAGGAGGCAATTGTTTTTATGTGATTTTTTTTGCTATTAAAGTTACAAAGAATGAATAAGGATATTCAAAGCTTTTCTGAAGATGAAGTAATATGTTACAATATTTTGAAATTCAATAGCATGTTTTTAACAAGATATGCTTAACTATGGAGAGCCATGTAGATAGCTGTTTTGACATAGTAACAAAACACATTAGTAGATTTCTTAGAAGAAGAACATTTCTAGCCACAGCAGAATATTCATAGGCAATCAAATTTAGTTTGAGTGCAGCCCTGGGATTCCATAAAGACACAAGCGAGTTGATTCTCAAGAGTATGTAGTTCATGCTATACTTCAAATAATGTATTTCCAAACAGAGTTATCTGTCTTTTTTATGAAGACATAGATAGAAACAGTTTCTAACTTAACAGTAGACAGTGACTCAATTTGAGATTTCCTGCTTTTAGGATAAAAAATTATGAGAACATGGAAATTTGCATCCCTACAGTTATTAATCAAAATGAAAAACCAAACATTTAATGACTTCAGGTAGGCTCAGTTCATCAGGAAAGGCTGGATTTAAAGTGCCAAACAACCAGCTGAAAAGTGAAAATAAATCAAGGCAATTCCTGGGTGTGTTATTGCTAATTTTGTTGTTTTAATGACCACATCCAATCTATCAAATCAATTGTTGATTTTCTCTGCCTGGTTGACTTGGTATCAGCTCAGAGGGAAATTACTCTGTTCTTAGTCTTACCTGGTTGGCTTTCCCTTTTTAATGAAGGAAAAACATATTAGTCAATTACATTCTTGCAAAACCACTCTATCTCCCAGTTTTTCCACTATGACTTCCTGCTTAAACTGGCAATCTGAAGGTCATGATTCTCTGTCCTCATCTATTCCAAAACCTTTCATCTCTACTCCATTTCAGCTACACATTCCATGGTCTCACCTTAAATTAGTTTGTATAAAATTTAGTGCACTGTATTTTGAAAAAGCCCCTATGTGATTTTCATGCAAATGAATTGTTGATGACACTCTGAAGAATACTTCTGTGAATTTGAGTATATGGGGTGGGGATGGTTGAGAGAGCTCCTCTTCTTTCCTTATAAAATAGATAAATTTTGTCTGCTTTCCTGACCTTTATTCAATTGGCACAATCCTATATATCCTTCAATATCCAAATGAATGTAAAGTCTTTTGTGGTAATTTCTGCCTACCAAGCTGATCAATCTCATGTTGAGTCTCTAGGATATGTCATGCATGTCTTTATTATGATACTTACCAAAATTGGTAACGATTGATTCTGTCTCCTTCTTAAATTGTCAAGTACCTCAGGGTTTTCTTGTTTCTCACCCTCTTTCTTCATTCTTTACACATTCCTTGGGCAATTTCATCCATGCCTATATGCATGGATGCTACTGACTATCAAATCTGTAACTCTAGTCCATACCTCTCTCCTGAACTCCAGATTAGCACTTCTAGTGGTCTGCTGGACATCTCCACTTGATTGTTACAGCTATCCTATATCTCAAAGTCCAAAACTGAAGCTACTTTCCTACTGTGCCCCCAACCCCTACCCTAAACCTTGTACTTTTCTTCTATTCTCTATCTAGGTAAACATATCACTGTGTACTCAGATGTTGAAGCCTGAAGCAAAGTGTCATTCTTTCTCTCTTCCATCCCATATTTGACGCGGTCAGTTCTTTTGTGATGTTTCTCAAATCTCCATTCTCTACTCTCCCACTGCAACTGTAAAAGCTATATGTTTTGTATTATTTAGTAGAACCAGGATGAAATATATTTGCCAATTATTAGATAATTGAAGAATTAGTACTTCAAATATATTCCATGTTTATTCCATTATGAAAGATATTGAAGGGAGGGTAGTATTTAGCCAAATCCTCATCTTTCACAGCACAGAGTAAATATATAATGTCTAAAAATCAATAAATCAAGAAATAGCAGTATTACCAGAAGCACAAGAGTAGAGAAACATGTTTCAAAACAGCACAAAGTTGCAATTATCCATATACAGAATGTGGGAAATTCCATGGCACAAGGATATGATTCATTATTTTTTTAAGTAGCATGGGAAAATGTGGTAAGGGCACTATTATAGATTTTTTTCCAAGATTTATTTATTTGAAAGTCAGAGTTACACAGGGAGAGGAGAGGCAGAGAGAGAGAGAGGTCTTCCATCTGATGGTTCACTCCCCAAATGGCTGCAATGGCTGGAGCTATGCTGATCTAAAGCCTGGAGCCAGGAGCTTCTTCCAGGTCTCCCATATGGGTGCAGGGGCCCAATGACTTGGGCCATCTTCTACTGCTTTCCCAGGCCATAACAGAGAGCTGGACCGGAAGTGGAGCAGCCGGGTCTCGAACCGGCGCCCATATGGGATGCCGGCACTGCAGGCGGTGGCCTTACCCACTACACCACAGCGCCAGCCCCTCACCCAGTTCTTTTAAACTTCTGTTATTCAAAAGACATTCCTATTGGGATATTAAAAGGATAAACCAGAGGCTGGAGAATATCCTTGCAAAGCATATATTTATGTTTTTTAAATATTTATTCATTTATTTATTTGAAAGGCAGAGTGAGAGCGAGTGAGAGAGAGAGTGATTTTCCATCCACTGGTTCTCTCCCCAAATGACCACAACAGCCATGTCTTGGTTAGGCCAAAGCCAGGAGCCAGGAACTCCTTCCTCACCTCCCACTTGGGTGTCAGGGACCCAAGTACTTGGGCTATCATGTGCTGCCTTCCCAGGTACGTCAGCAGGAAACTGAATTGGAAGAAGAGTATCCGGGATTTGAACTGGTACTCCTATATAAGTGGCAGCTTAACTCACTGTGCCACAACACTAGCACTGCAAAGCATATATTTTATAAAGGATTGTGTCTAGAATATATAAAGAACACCTAAGTCTCAATAATAAATAAACAAGCAACCCAATGATAAAATATGAGTGAAAATAGTGTTAATACAGTAGGTATTGTTGATCACTCCTCACATGTCTCCGAGAGAACTTGGAGCTATTATTGATCACTGAACCCCTAAGAATGTGGTACTTGGACAGTTCTTTATGTTAAGGATTGAGGGTTTTATTGTGTACACCCAGTGCAATGAACTACATTGTAGCATCTCGTCTGGATTGTTTTGCACAAACATGAAGATTGATGATATGTACCTCATTCCATTATCAGGTCCTCAATTTTGGTTGCCATAACTAATTGTGCAGAAGGATGTGCTGTGCATCCAGCCTTCCATAAAATCCTCAGACCCTAAGGCTTGAATTGACATCCCTGTATGGAGAGTCTTCACATAAGATATCTCTGTAGTTGACAACCAGATAAAAAGTGTGTCCTGTGAGACCTCAGATGGGGCTCGATTTGGTAACCTGTGCCCAACTACTCTGGACTCCACCTACTAGATATGTTGCTCCTGTGGTTCTTACACTGTACACTTTCTCTGTAATGAGTATTATCCAGAAGTAAAACCTGTTATGAGTTTTGTGAATTTCTAGTGAACTTGAAGGTGGTCCTAAAACTGCTGAGCCAAAAGGAAAATAACTTGAATAGACACTTCACTAAAGATAAAAAGATGGCTAATCAAGTCATGAAGAGCTGCTTGATAGCATTAGTCAATTGGGAAATGCAAAATAAACCACAATGAGATACTATTACTCTACCTATTAATAATAACTAAAATTAAAAAGATTGATTACACCAAGTGTGGTGAGGATGTAGAGGGATAGAAAGTCCCACACACTGCTGAGAGGAACATATAATGATGCATTTGCTCTAGGAAAGCACTTTGACAGTTTCTTAAAAAGTTATACATACACCTACCATACAATCCAGCCATTCCAACTCTCTATTTACTCAAAAGAAAAGAAAGTAAGTGTTCATACAAAAATTTGTAGATGAGGGCTGGCACTGTGGCTCAGTGGTTTAACGCCCTGGCCTGAAGCGCCAGCATCCCATATGGGTGCTGCTTCAAGATTTGGTTGCTCCACTTCTGGTCCAGCTCTCTGCTATGGCCTGGGAAAGCAGTGGAGGATAGCCCAAGTCCTTGGGCCCCTGCACCCGCATGGGAGACCCAGAGGAAGCTCCTGGCTCCTGGCTTCGGATCGGCACAGCTCTGGCCGTTGCGGCCAATTAGGGAGTGAACCATCGGATGGAAGACCTCTCTCTCTCCCTGCCTCTCCTCTCTGTGTAACTCTGACTTTCAAATAAATAAATAAATCTTTTAAAAAAATTTGTAGATGAATGTCCATAACAGACTTAATTGTAATATCCCCAAACTGGAAACAACCCAAATATCCATCAAGAGGTGAATGAATAAATACATTGTTGCATATTCATTCAATGGACAACTACTGAGCAACTAAAATGAAAGAATTGTGAATCCATACAACAATATGAGTGAACCTCGAAACAATTATGTTGAGTGAAAGAAGCCAGACAATAAAGAGTACATATTATATGACTCCATTTATTTTCAAATACAGAAAATGCAAATTAATCTATCATTTCAGAAAGAAGATCTGTGTTTTTCAGCTTTGGAAAAATCATGTAGGGAGAGACAGGATGACGAGAAGACATTTAGGAATAATGGATGTATTTATTGCTTTGAGGTGGTGGTTTTATGAGCTATATATTTTATAACTTTCAAATTATAACTTTAAATATGTGCAATTCATTGTATGTCAATTACACCAAAAATATAAAACTAATAAGTGTCATTTAAGAATAAAAGTGGTCCAACATGGGAAGCAGTCCGCACAGTAGACTCCTAGAATGACTTTCGCAGTAAGTAACGCTCTGACCTCAGATCAACCCATAAGGCTTCCTGGTCGGGCTGAAAGGCCTGCAAGAGCATCTCAGGCATGGAAAGACAAGACTCTGTGTAGGGTGTTTTTTTTTTCCCCCCTACAGAGGATCTCTGGGAGACCCCAGAGGAAAGGAAGGGCCATCAAAGAAGGAGACACTCTTCTCTGAAGGGAGAGGAGAACATCATCTTTGCTTATGGCCGTGTCCACATACAGATGGAGTCTATGGTCACAAAAGGCCTCCATAGCCGTGGCAGCCCACGACAAGAGCCTCAGATGGTCACTGACGTCATGAAAGAGTGTTAATTGTTAAAGGAACAATAGGGGCCAGCGCCATGGCTCACTTGGTTAATCCTCTGCCTGTGGCGCTGGCATCCCATATGGGCACCGGGTTCTAGTCCTGGTCGGGGCGCCGGATTCTATCCCAGTTGCCCTTCTTCCAGGCCAGCTCTCTGCTGTGGCCCGGGAGGGCAGTGGAGGATGGCCCAAGTGCTTGGGCCCTGCACCCGCATGGGAGACCAGGAGAAGCACCTGGCTCCTGGCTTTGGATCAGTGTAGCTCTGGCAGTAGCAGCCATTTAGGGGGTGAACCAAAGGAAGGAAGACCTTTCTCTCTCTCTCTCTCTCTCTCCCTCTCTCTCTCTCTCACTGTCTGACTCTATCTATCAAATAAATAACTAATAAATAAATAAATAAATAAATAAATGGAACAGCAGTCTTCACTGTGCACTTGCTCCCCAGGTAGGACCTCTGTTCGTATTGAATTGCAATATGAGAATCGACTGCAAATTCTCTCCCCAAACTGTACTCTATATGCTGTGTGTGGGCGTGAGGGCAAATTATTGAAATCTATGATTACATAAAGTCATTCCTCTATATATAAAGTCATACTAAAAATGATCCATAATGAAGAAGGAGATTGGAGAGGGAATGGGAGGTGGGAAGGGAGTGGGGTGGGGGGCATGAGGGAAAGAACCACTCTATTCCTAAAGTTGTATTTATGTAAAAATGCATTCATGAAATTAATTAATTAATTAAAAAAAAGTGGTCCAATATTACAGATTCCACATCTTCTCCTGTGTTTCCAGCAATCTAATTTTCTTCCTCTGCATACAATATGGTGAAATTAGAGTTTACAGATAGTGAGCAAGTCATAGTGGGGCTAGGCAGTAGAACTAGAAGATACATTTAGCCCCTGCTCCAAGGACTGGAGAGTAGGGAAAGAAAACCAGAAACAAAAAGAAACTCTTACAGGGCCAGAGTTGTGGCACAATGGTTTAAGCCATGACCTTTGACACCAGCATCCCCTGTGAATACCAGTTCAAGTCCTGGCTGCTCCACTTCTGACCCAACTCCCTGATAATGCACCTAGGAAGGCAGGTAATGCACCAAGGAGACAGAGAAGATGGCCCAAATGCTTCTACCCCTGCTTCCCACTTGGAAGATCCAGATGGAGTTCCAGGCTCCTGGATTTGGCCTGGCCCAGCCCTGATCATTGTGGCCATTTGGGGAGTGAATCAGTGGATCTCTCTTCTTTCTGTCTCTCCCTCTCTCTCTTTATATCTCTACCTTTCCAATAGATAGTTTTTAAAAAAGAAACTCTAAGGGAAATGGGAAGAGACTCTAAACAAAGCATTACTGGCAAAATGTTCAATTCATAATTTGTGTACCTGGGTTGATGGGTATATGGGTTTTATTATAGTAAAGGTGTTGTTAGCTTATTATATAAGTTAACAGAAGAACTGAAATAAAAATATTTGAAATTCATTGTATAATGGAAATGAAAATGTGGGAAAGAGGGACAGCTATTCTTTACTGACAAAATGTGTACCCATGTTATATATTGCTTTGTTTCAAACAAAAATAGGGGCAGGCATTTAGCCTAGTGATTAAGACACCAGTTCAGACACTCACATTCATATCAGGGTACCTGGGTTCAATTCCAGGCTCTACTCTGACTCCGGCTTCCTGCTAATCAGACCCTGGGTGGCAGCAGGTGATGCCTCGAGTTCTTGGGGTCTTGCCATCTAGGTGGGAGACTTCAATTGAGTTCCCGGCACCCAGCTTCAACCCTGGCCCAGCCTCAACCCTGGCCCAGCCTTGACCATTTTGGGCATTTGAGGAGTGAATTCAGTCTCTGTCTCTTTGCCTCCCAAACTTTTTCTTTTAAAAAATGATAAATACTGTAAAAAAAAGAGATAAATAAAGCAATTTTTGAAAGGATTATTAAGTCAACAGGATACATATGTTTAAAAATGTTCTATATCTCTTACATGAAGTCACTAAGTTATATAAATTCATTAATGATTCATGCACTAAATTTAACCATTTTGATAATCACTTGTGTTTTGAAAGCTGAAGTTTTTAAAAACTCTGATTTATTCTTACTTGTATAGTTTGAGTTGAAGGAAATTCTAAATTTGGAAATTGTAAGTACTAAGATATTTGAAAGCTGTTAGGCTTTTATTTAAGAATGTATAATTTTGGTACTGCTTTGTGTGTCAAAATGAATTGTTGACAAGCTGCTTATACTTTTATTTCAAATATCTTGTACTTCTAGTTGATAGACATTTTTATTATATTCTATATCATTGTTACCCCTCCTTACATAATAGGGAGATAGGTTTCAGGAACAGGGAGAGTTAAAAGGAATAGAATGTCTTCATCCATCCTCTACTCATCACCCTAGAGGAATCTTTGAGCACTATAAAGAAAATTTTGAAAATAAATATGCATCAAAGTCTATAAATTTGGGAAATTTATAGTTCTGAGGGCTTAGAATAAGGGTTGTGAATCACAGTAAATTCAAAACAGTTGATCCAAATGGTTTCCTGACTGAATAAATTTGTTTGGTAATAAACCTAGATAAGAACACAAGAAATGCTAGTAATGCTGGATTAAATCAGTGTCTCTACAAGTGAAACCAAAGAATATTTTTGTGAAAGAACCCTGCGCTTTCCCTTCAAAGTAACAACCTCAAAATATTTTTTCACAACACCCTGAATATCCTAAAACGTCTTATTGCAGATCTGCAACCCCCGAATTTACCTAAATCTTTGTTTGACCTATTTGTAGTTGAGGCTGCACAGCAGAATATTAAGGGCACAAACTTAAGTTGAACTAATGGGTTGGAATCACAGATCTTGTGCAAGTAACTTATCTGTGCCTCAGTCTTCTCTTCTGTAAAGTATCATAATTAAAGTACTTCTTAAATTTGTTGTGAGTATTCAATCAAAAGATTTATGTAGGGGCCGGCACTGTGGCATAGTGGGTTAATGCCCTGGCCTGAAGCGCCAGCATCCCATATGGGCACCGGTCCCAGCTGCTCCTCTTCCAATCCAGCTCTGCTATGGCCTGGGAAAACAGTGAAGGATGGTGCAGTTCCTTGGGCCCCTGAGCCTGCATGGGAGGCCCAGAGGAAGCTCCTGGCTCCTGGTTCCTGGCTTTGGATCAGTGCAGCTCTGGCCGTTGCAGCCATTTGCACAGTGAGCCAGTGGATGGAAGACCTCTCTCTCTGTCTCTACCTCTCTCTGTAACTCTGTCTGTCAAATGAATAAAATGAAACTTAAAAAAAAAAAAGATTTATGTAGTGTAGAGTCTGATGATCAATTTACACAAGTCACTGGTATTTTGTATGTTCAGCCTGTACATCTCTTCAGTGTTTACTATTATTAGTATCAGGTCTATTCTGTTGATTAAAAGAAAAATCCTTGTTACAAGAAGGGCTGAGCTTTAAAAGGGTGAAATAGCTGATCATGTGCATGGCATGATTTTTAAGAGTCTTAGAAAGATTTCAAACCTCTGTTTCCCATATAAACACAAAATACTTTTTTCACTTTGATTTCACCCATGAAGCTTTTTGTCTTTATTGATGTTAGTTAAAATTTGGATACCACCAGGGTGAGAACTTCTGTATATTTTAAACAAGATATTGCATAAAGTATGTAAGGCCAGTGTTGATTCTCTGGCGACGAGAGCCTAGGAAGGGCACTGGATAGAAAAAAGTGGTGACCGGCACCACAGCTCACTAGGCTAATCCTCCCCCTGCAGCGCCGGCACATCGGGTTCTGTCTGGGTTGCTCCTCTTCCAGTCCAGCTCTCTGCTGTGGCCCGGGAAGGCAGTGGAGGATGGCCCAAGTCCTTGGGCCCTGCACCCGCATGGGAGACCAGAAAGAAGCACCTGGCTCCTGGCTTTGGATTTGCACAGCACCGGCCATAGCGGCCATTTAGGGGGTGAACCGACAGAAGGAAGACCTTTCTCTCTGTCTCTCTGTCTCTCTGTCTAAATCTACCTGTCAAAAAAAAAAAAAAAAAAAGAAAAAAGAAAAGAAAAAACTGGGTCCAAGGAGTCACAGTAACTACCAGGAAAATCTCTCTCCCCATTTCCTTTACATCATGGTTAAGGAAGCTATTTAGTGTAGTGCACTGGGTCCAAAACAAGTCAGACAATAACCATTACCTGGGGCATTTGTTAAATAAGTGGAATTCCAGGCCCTTCCCCTGGGATTTGGTAGGTTTAGGATAGGGCTCAGGAATCTGAATGGTTAATGAATATCCAAGGAATTCCTACCAGCTGACAAGTTTGAAAAAAGCTGAACAGGTTAGGCACTCAGATTTGGGAGTCAGACTACATCTGAGTTCAAATCCCAACTCCCCTCCTTGGGGGTATAACCTGATATAAAATAACTGAAGTAACGATTTTTACTACTTAAATGTAAAGCCAGGAAGTTTATGCCTCAGGGCTGAAAGGCTGGCTTCCAGCTAGCCCATGTCCTAAGGCACAAACTATCTTGTTCCTTATCTCAACTTCTTTTGCAGAACAAGAAGACCTGGTTAGGCTGGATCTACTCTCACCACCTGTGGGCCTCAAGGGCCACCATGACAAAACAAGCCTTCGTGCCTGACGCCAGACACGTGCAACTCTTCCGTGATTTCACCATACCAGCATCCTATCCCTTATAGCCCCTTTGTAAGCCCAAAACACCTTCATCAAGTAGACTAGTAGTCCATGAGATCTGGAAGTCTGCTACACTCTCATCTGTCGACAGATTAAATGTTCTCTTTCCTTCACCCCAAAATCTTTCCCTCATTATTCTGATTTGGCACTGGGCACAGGGACCAAACTTTGGTAACAGGGTGGCTCATGGAATGAACTGTCCTCAACCTCAGTTTCCATTCCCATAAAATGTTGTCTTTGGATTAAAAAAGTTAATATACATAAAACGTGTCTCTCACAGTGGGCACTGAAAAAATAGTTGGAGTTACTATTAAGTGAATTTAAATTTTAATTCATTTATAGTTACATATAAATCTTCAGAGTTTCCTGGGCAAGATGCCAGCATAGTCACTGATTTTCTAGAACCTTTTGTTTGCTCTCTAACATATCCTTATCTTTGAAGCCAGAGTTAGAGAAATTAGCATTGTTATTGTGATTAGCTGTTGAGGGTCACCTTTTATGTCTTCATACCTTATCATGGAAATAAAACAGTGTCTGAGGATTCCAATTCTACCACAGGAGCTGTATTTCTCCCAGAAAAGGTGAATTTTCTCAGAGTTACATTTTCAGACTTTAGCCTTCTCTGTGAGTTCCAACTTGGAAAGTGCCAATAACACTCTACTTCCAGTTACAGTGTAAGCAGGACTTTGAAAGAGCTTCAGAGATTGACCTCCAGGTTAGAAAGTGGTGGGTGTCAGAGAAACAGAAATGGACAGACAGAGGAAGACAAAGCAGGGAAAAGGGCAAAGACATATTGTCAATAACAAGGAAAAGACCATGAAAAGGAGACAGAAAGGCAGACGGACAGTGTAGGATAGAGGAGAGGGAGAATTGAGGAGACACAAAGAAGACATATATGAGGGGTCTTCAAAAGTTTATGGAAAATAAAGTATGTATTATGAAAACACTACATGGATTTCAAAAATATTTTTCACCAAAATAAGCTTATCTTTTAATTCCTTTCTCCATTCTCTCCCTCCCTCACAGAGAGAGCTAGACATGGGATTATACCTAGAGTTGGAGATAGGCACAGGCAGAAAGCTTCTCTTATTATTTATGTAAGTTAGGTTTCACTTAAGGAATTTTCCTAGCTGTTGAGTAAGGGGAAATTCATTCATTCCACACAATTTAAAAGTAATTGGTATGGGAAAGGCACTGCTAGGCACTATGTGGAAATTCAAACCTTCCATACCCTAGGTGGGGGAAGAAAGTGTGATAAGGTAGAAGAGGGTAAGCAGCATTAAAATGCAAAGTGGTTTTTAATCCAGAGAAGGAAAAAATTCATTCAGTTGGAGGTTGGAGAAGATAATATTGAAGCTGAGCCCTGAAGGACGAATAAGGATTTAACACTTGATAGGGAAAGGAATTTTCAAATAGAAGCAGCATTAGTGAAAACTTGGAGCAAGGAAAACAAGGGACATAGTCAAGAAAGAAGGAATGGTATAATTTGGATAAATTTTGGTTGTAAGTAGGGGAACTAGTGGGAAAAAGGTAAAAAAAAAAATGTGTGTGGAACAGGGGTTGAAGTTAAGAGTGAGGATTTTTGGACAGGGGAATAAGTCTGGTGGGAAGAGTTGGCAGGAGAAGACCCGGAAGCTTGGAAGTGAAGAAATAAGAAAGATTTTATTGTGAGAGATAAGTCCTATCAAATGTCTCCTGATCATCTCTCCTACCGGTCTGTCTCTATTCCACAGTATACTAGTCATTAAGCCTTTTTTTTTTTTTTTAAAAAAAAAGGATTTTTATTTATTTATTTGATAGAGTGACAGACAGTGAGAGAGAGAGACAGAGAGAAAGGTCTTCCTTCCATTGGTTCACCCCCCAGATGGCCGCAAAGGCTGGAGCTATGCCGATCCAAAGCCAGGAGCCAGGAACCTCCTCCTGGTATCCCATGCAGGTGCAGGACCCAAGCACTTGGGCCATCCTCCACTGCTCTCCCGGGCCACAGCAGAGAGCTGGACTGGAAGAGGAGCAACTGGGACTAGAACCCAGTGCCCATATGGGATGCCGGCACCGCGGACGGAGGATTAACCAAATGAGCCACGGTGCCGGCCCCTAGTCATTAAGTCTTAATTGGAGGGGCCAGCACTGTGGCGCAACGGCACAGCAGGATAAAGCTGTGGCCTGCAGTTCCAGCATCCCATAGGAGCATTGGTTCGAGTTCCCGCTGCTCCACTTCTGAACCAACTCTCTGCTATGGCCTGAGAAAACAGTAAAAGATGTCCCAAGTCCTTGGGCCCCTGCACCCACGTGGGAGACCCGAAGAATCCCCTGGCTTCAGATCAGCTCAGTTCTGGCTATTGTGGTCATTTGGGGAGTTAATCAGCAGAATGGAAGAGCTCTCTCTATCTCTCTGGCTCTACCACTCTCTGTAATTCTGTCTTTCAAATAAATAAAATCAATCTTAACAAAAAAAGCCTTAATTGGAGGAAGAGAATGACATTAAAGGAGGAAATGAAGACAGTCTATACGCTTCTAACTTGGATAATTGGGAGGCTGTTAATGTCAATAATAAAAACTGCTTTGGAGAAAATGAGTCTAGTTTTTTATGTGTAATGTTAGAGATACTAGTGCATCATTCAGAGGTGGGGGACCTTAATGCTGCCAAGAGCCATTTGGATATTTATAACATCACTCATGGCCATACAAAATTATCAACTTAAAAATTAGCCTGCTACATGAGTCCCGTGCTGTGGCATAGCGGGTGAAGCCACTGCCTGCAGTGCTGGCATCCCATGTGGACGCCAATTCAAATCCCTGCTACTCCACTTCCGATCCAGCTCTCTGCTATGGCTTGGGCCCCTGCACCCACATGGGAAGACCCGGAGGAAGCTCCTGGCTCCTGGCTTCAGGTCGTCGCAGCTCTAGCCATTGAAGCCACTTGGCCATTCCAGAGGATGGAAGACCTCTCTCTCTCTCTCTCTCTCTCCCTCTCCTTCTCTCTCTGTGTAACTCTGACATTCAAATAAAATAAATAAATCTTTAAAAAAATTAGCCTGCTACAGATTTATTGAATTTTGAGTCCCACCTGCAATTGCCTTGGCAGGGCTGATATCGGAGATGACCCCCTAAAATATATACGAAAATGTGGCCCCTTAAAATTCCCCAGAAGTCTCATCTGGGTGCTACCAGAATTTGGGGTGCCATATGATATTACTATATGCTTATTAATAAATCCCCAATATTAATAAGCCCGAGAGGGTTCTTGTCTAATATTTAGAGAATTCTAAATACTGGCATAAATAAACGAGGCAGCATGGTACATCTTAGGCTTTTATTCAGTGAGAGAAATCATAGGAGAGTGAGGGCTTTATCTGAGAGAGGTAAATCTGGGTTCATACTGAGCACCAGGAACCAGCCACGTGGAGGACCATCTAGGCCAGGAAGCCTAGGGCGGTGGACAGAAGGCCACGCACCCTGGGGGCGCAGGACTACAGCAAGCCCCCTCCTGGCAAGAGGCCAGGGAAAAGAAGAGAGGGGCAGAACACACCATGTCCCAGGCTTTTAACCCGCTTCCAAAGAGGAGTGGCTAATTAACCTGATTGGCTGGTGGGCACCCAGGTATGGCCAGGTAGGGGCATGAGGTCACACAGGGGCGTGGTGAAGGTATCAGGTATCAGGGCATGAGGTAAATGCAGGCGTGGTCTTCCAGCTCACAAATCTAATCTATTTTAACCTGTATGCCTGCCTACTTCAGGGCCAGATCAAATGATTTCACAAGTATTCCTCTGTCCATGTATCAGATGTTCTTCACCCCGATAGGTGTTGTCCAGGAGGTGGTTGGATTACTGATCTAGACATTTGGAGAGAGTTTGGTTCTATGAAGTATAGAGATAACTTATAAAGTGTTTCAAGAGATTGACTAAAATAAGCTCTGTGGGAAGAGTTCTCACAGCCCTGTGTTGCTTTTTTGTTGCCTAGGAACCATGTGATAAGTTGTCATGACTCTCAGTAGTGGATTCGAATTAATTTCACCTTTCTACTTGATTGTCACTACTACCCCTAAGACACCTTTCCAGACCTAGAGGGAAAAGAGAAAGAGAATTAACAAACAGTCATAGCTATAGACAAAGGGATGGTACAGGTGTTCTTTTGCTAGGAGAGCATGGCATCTGCCTGCCTTAGTATATTACTCCACCTGATAAGCAGAGTAATAGCAGGTGGCATGAGAACACATGTGGCAATGTGATTCTCTCTGTTTAGGCTGCCCTGCTCTGCTCTTTGGAGCTAGGGAGACAACATTCTGCTGATTTGTACAGAAATGATAGGACTAGTTAAAATGACCAAGGACAAGATCCTATTGCCTTTTTCCTTAGGGACTCTGTACCCTCAGCCCTTCATAATGCGGTGGAGGGAGGTTTGTTATGAAGAAATGAGGCCAGATGCAGGCATCTTTAGATATCTCAAAACCTATCATCACCTACTTCTTTAAATCCATAGTATCTCTTAACTCCTCTTCCTTTCTTCCATTATATTGCAAATGCTTGCTTCACTCTATCCCCAAAGGCTGTAGAGTATTTATTGTAACCACATTCAGTGTAAAGTACCCCTTAAGCACTGCAAAAATGTCTGTATCTTTGTCATTTAAAATAAGTAGACTCCAAGAATGGGGAACAGATTCCTGGGTCTTCAGAAAGTGGCTTCTTTCACTCTGCCAGCTGCTGGATACGTTGAAGCTATTGATTAAGGGCAGTGAATCTCAACTATTAAAATATACCTGAATAACCTTAGAGGAGCCTTTTAAACATGCAAGTGCCCAGACTCACCTTTCGATTTATGAGCCCTTTACATTGGAGGCAGGGCCCAGGTATTAACAAGCTTCCTGGGTAATTCATATCCACACTACATGTGTTACCAGAATATTGAATTATTTTTGGCCTTTTATTTGAGCCCTGCAGGCTTTAGGTCTTATTCTCTAAGTGTGTTAGCACCATCAATCAATGGGCCTTAAGATTCAGTGATCTGGGTCAGCACTGTGGAGTATCAGGTAAAGCTGCTGCCTGCCGTGCCGGCATGCCATGTGGGTGCTGATTCGAGTCCCGGCTGCTCCACTTCCAATTCAGCTCTCTGCTAATGCACCTGGGAAAGAAGCAGATGCTGGCCCGAGTATTTGGGCCCCTGCATTCAAGTGAGAGATCTGGAAGAAGCTCCTGGCTCCTGGCTTTGGCCTGGCCCAGCTCTGGCCATTGCAGCCATTTGGCAAGTGAACCAGTGTTTGGAAAATCTCTCTCTCTCTCTCTCTCTCACTGTCTCTTTCTCTCTCTCTCGAAAAAGATTGAGTGATCCTGAGATTCATGAAGAAGAATTCTTTTTTTACAGGCAGAGAGAGAGAGAGAGAGAGAGAGGTCTTCCTTTTCCGTTGGTTCACCCCCCAAATGGCTGCTACGGCCAGCGCGCTGCGCCAAGCAGAAGCCAGGAGCCAGGTGCTTCCACCTGGTCTCCCATGCGGGTGCAGGGCCCAAGCACTTGGGCCATTCATTCTCCACTGCTTTTCCTGGGCCACAGCAGAGAGCTGAACTGGAAGAGGAGCAACCGGGACAGAATCTGACACCTCAACCGGGACTAGAACCCGGGGTGCCGGTGCCGCAGGCGGAGAATTAGCCTAGTGAGCCACAGCGCCAGCCAAAGAAGAATGTTTGAAAATGTGTATTCTCATATCTCATCTCATGTAGACTGTATTTTAGCATCACTGTTAACAATGGCTTGAAATTTGTATTTTTACAAATACCAGTTATGTGCAGTGGACTAGTCTGTAAACCTCACGTTAAGAAATACTGATCTACATGTGGGAAGTTAAAGTTGGCCACTGTTGACAGGAGTGATGAAGTTTGGGGCACAGCAGAACAAGGAGGTAGATCTGATTAGCTGTTGAGTCACTGCAGCTCAGTGGACCATAAAGGTCATGGTTTGAGTCTCAGCTTCAGTAATGTACTGAGCTGTGGTTACAGCCTAGGCAAATGAGTCCATATGACAGCTGGAGAAAACTGCTAATTAATTGAACCTGGTCTAAGGTCAGGCCACCAACTGGCAGGCACGAGTTCCTTTTTAGTTGGAGAATGTGGATAAGTGTAATAGGAAAGATCTGAAATTTAAGAACTTTTCCTTTGACTTCTCAAACTCCTTTTCTTGTTTATTTCTCTCAGGACTTAAGTAGGTTCCTCTACAACAGTATCAGAATTGACTGCTGAATTATTATTCATTGTTAAATTATGTTAGGAATGCATTTGAAATTCAAGAACACGGTGTACCATGTAGTCACTATTTGTAAAGGCACTTAGATTTTTTTAAAGTGAGGGAGAAATATTTTCCAGTGATATTTGAAAAAATGAAGGCAATGCTTGTATTTGTCATGTTATGTATTTTGTGAAACCATCTCATTATTTTGTGGCAAGTGTCCTTCAACTGTGGAAAGCCATGCAAGGTTGGGCTGGTTTGCTTTTCTATTAATGGAGGAGTTAGAGGGCACAGTTCCTACTGACAGTTAAACTGATTTTGAGATTTCACATATTCCCTAGTTTTTTGTTGTTATTTAAGCCTTTATTAAGTATTGCTTAGAGTACTATCTCCTCTTTCAATTAGATAGTAAACTTCCTGAAGGCAGGCACCTTATCTTAGACTTCTTTATATTCCTCCATGTATTGTATGTACCACATTATCACCCGTATAGCAGGCTCCCAGTAAAGATTGAACCCAGGGGCCAGCATTGTGATGCAGCAGGTTAAGCTGCTGTTTGTGATGCCCAAGTCCCATATCAGAGTACTCTTCAAATCCTGGCTGCTCTGCTTCCAATCCAGCTCCCTGCTAATGTCCCTGGGAAACCAACAGATGATGGCCCAAGCACTTGGGTCCTTACCACCAACATGGGAGACCCAGATAGAGTTCCAGGTCCCTGGCCTGGGACTGGACCAACCCCAGGCCGTTATGGCCATTTGGGGGTGAACCAGTGGATGGAGGATCTGTGTGTGTGTGTGTGTGTGTGTGTGAGACTCTGCCTTTCAAATAAATAAATAAAATATATGACTTGCATGAAAATAGTAAGATAGGAATAAAAGCATTTCACATGTCCACCCTATCTGTGCTTAGTTGTGGTCCTAAGACATTGAGCAGCATGGAATAATGGTTGGTACAATTTTGGAAAATTTGCCCAGCTCTTGCTACTTGTATTATACACATGTAAATTGAATATTTAGAATTGACTATAGCTGACTCATATTATTAGCAAAATGAAGGCTTAAAAAGTTAACAGGTATAATTTAAAGAGTTAAAGGAAGGGGTTGGTGCTGTGGCTCAGTGGATTAAGACACCTCCTGTAGTGCCAGCATCCTATATGGGTGCTGGTTCAAGTCCCAGCTGTTCCACTTCCAATCCAGATCCCTGCTAATTGCCTGGGAAAGGAGCAGAAGATGGACAAAGTCCTTGGGACCCTGTACCTACATGGGAGATGTGGAAGAACATCCTAGCTCCTGGCTTCAGCCTGTTGAGATCATTTAGGGAGTGAACCAGCAGATGGAAGATCTCTCTCTCTCTCTCTCTCTCTCTCTCTCTCTCTCTGTCTCTCCTCTCCCTCTCTGTAATTCTGACTTTCAAATAAATAAATAAATAAATAAATCTTTTAAAAAAATGTTAAGGGGTATAATTGTTATGCTTTCTGGGCGGAATAGGAAGGGAGCACATTGATAGTTCAGCAAGACACACAGGTTAATAAAAGTGGAGATACTGCAGGGTCAAGGAAGAGTAGGGGAAGAAACAGCAGCGGAAACTCTTCCGGAACTAGTGATTCACAGTGGACCTGCGTGGAGAGCGTGGGAGCCCAAGTTCGGGACACCAGCGGCAGACTCAACACACCAGCGCTGGAACGCGAGGTGAGCCGAACCTCAATAGCCCGAGACACCAGCGGGCAAGCGGAAAGAGGAGACTAGAGGGAACGAGGCTTGAAACTCCGTGGGGAAAAGTTCACCAGGCTAACTAGAAGAGAGAGAGGGGAAAAAAAAAAAAAGTGACCGATAGGGACACGAGTTTCTCTCTCTCTGCTCACCCCTCAAAGGCGAGCAAGACAAAGAGCAGGCGCCATTTTGGACATACGTCATAAGCAGGGCGACCTCAGGTCTGCACCAGCCCTGAGCCTAGCAGAAAAACCTGACTCTGGGGGGAGGGGTGAAATAACAGGAGATTAGCATCTAACTTGGCAATCCAGTGGGAGACTGCAGGAGAATTGGAGCCCACACTGAGGGCAGCAGAGATTCCCTGTGTGGTCCTTGGGAAAGAGCTTCCGATCTCTGGCTCCTGTGGGTATATCATTCGCCTGCTAACTACCTCCAATTACGTTCAGCTGTGCGGAATTACTTCCCTTTTGAATAAAAAAAAAAAAGAGAGATTTACCACGCCTAACCTGGGAGTGTCATCTTTGACACACCCTCAACCCTGAGGAACCAAACACAGCTCTCAGTCCACACTCATCTCAAGCCTCTAAGGCTCCACCGAAAGCAGACAGTCCACTTAATATAGAGCCATAGTGTAACAAGAAAAAACACCACAGTGAAGAAACCAAATATCTCCAACATGCCATACAACAAACGCAAAAACCGAGGTAACAAGAACAAGGAAGACACTATGACGCCCCCAAATGAAAAAGACACCCCAATTCAAGATTATGAAGATGATGAGGTAGAAGAAATGCAAGAAGCGGATCTCAAAAAATTGATAAGAACATTAAGCAGTTCTCAAAAACAAATTCTTGAACTACAGAAATCCTTAATGGACAAGATAGAAAATCTCTCTCGTGAAAAGGAAATATTAAGGAGGAATCAAAATGAAATGAAACAACTAGTAGAACATAAAACTATGATAGTGACAAAAATCCACAATGAAATGAAGAACTCAATAGATCAAATGACAAACACATTAGAGAGCCTTAAAAACAGAATGGGTGAAGCAGAAGAGAGAATATCAGAAGACAGAGAACAGGAAAGGAAACAGGCAAACCAAAGAAAAGAAGAAGAAATTAGAAATCTAAAAAATATTGTCGGGAATCTACAGGATACTATTAAAAAACCTAATATTCGGGTTCTAGGAGTTCCTGAAGGCATGGAGAGGAAGAAAGGATTAGAAGGCATTTTCAGTGAGATACTAGCAGAAAATTTCCCAGGTTTGGAGAAGGACAGAGGCATCTTAGTACAGGAAGCTTATAGAACCCCTAATAAACATGACCAAAAGAGATCCTCACCACGACACATTGTAATCAAACTCACCACAGTGAAACATAAAGAAAAGATTCTAAAAGGTGCAAGAGAGAAACGTCAGATTACTCTCAGAGGATCTCCAATTAGACTCACAGCAGATTTCTCATCAGAAACCCTACAAGCTAGAAGGGAATGGCGAGATATAGCCCAGGTACTAAGAGAGAAAAACTGCCAACCCAGAATATTATATCCTGCAAAGCTCTCATTTGTGATTGAAGGTGAAATTAAGACTTTTCATAGCAAACAGAAACTGAATTTTTTTTTTCCACTCATCCTGCCCTGCAAAAGATGCTTAAAGATGTGTTACACACAGAAACACAGAAACATGGTCACCAATATGAAAGAAGGTAAAGGAAGGAAACCTCACAGCAAAAGATCACAGGAAGCTCAATTTCTCTTTGACATAGAATTAAACTCTGATGCTCTGTTAAAGCAATGTGTTAAAGTAATCTAAAAACAAAAAGCAATTCAAATCAATTGGCAATCTACAAAAAGAGTTAAAGATTTTAAAAGCTATTATTAAAACTGCTATATTGGTCTATTATGCTATGTTATATGTGTGTACATATTGTATGTCCACATAGGAAATTTTATTAAGAGTTTTATTTTAAATGGCTTATAGATAAGATTGTCCATAAATTTAAGCTGCTAAAATGAATCAAAGATACATTTTAATTTGTGTGACCTGAATCTGTGTATCATGTTTTAAACTTGTTGGTAAAAAGAAACTACAAACATTTTAGATGGTTGTGCTTAAGTTTACTGGTTAAACAAACTACACCATGTTAGATATTTAAGAGGTGTTTTCAAATACATGATTCTTAAAATTTATAGAAGGCATTGGACCTTCTGGTAAATGTTTTCTTAAGTTGTTATCTAATGGTTGAAACGGTTTGCTAAGTATTCATGTGATATTGCTATTGTCAACGAGCGATCTAGGACTTGCTCCCTCATTTCTCTATTCTAAGCCCAACTTGTTCTTTCATTTCTCTATTCTCTTCAAGGTAGGAAACTAATTCTATTATGAAGGAATCTGTAGGACGTACAATTTAATCTTTAGACCTTATAAAAGAGATGGCTAACATTTTTCTGTAATAGCATAGCCAAAATAAGAACTTAAATAATAATCTCATAGCTAGATTCACTTCGCCATCAGCAAAGTATACAGTAAGTAGAAAAAACCTCCCTTTCAGACCAAAGGGAAAGAAAGTTTTAAAGTGAGAATATAATTTTCCTCATGGGCATTGTCTACCTTAGAAAAACTACTACAGAACATGCCTGTGACTATAGACTTGTAGTTCAGGCCACCGAAGATTAGAGATGGGACACGGGCACTCCCTTGACTTGCATCCTCTGGTCTGCTTTAACACAAACCAGGAGGAAAAGAAAGCTAGGCATCAAGGGCAATGGGTGGCAGGCCTATTAATGGCTGATCTGTACAGTGATCTGCCCTCAAGGAGACCCAACAGGCCAGTCTACTGCAGTGGCTTTCAATGTGGTAAGCCTGGGCTTCAGCAGAAGTCAGCTTGTGAAGAGCCCTGGCAGCTCTGCCAAGAGTTGGATCACTGGAAATGGACCTGCCCTGGAGTCGAAGGATGCCCAGGTCAGAGCCACAGATCTGATTGGCTCTAAGCTGAAAAGCCCTTCACTCAGCCCAACTTCCAAAGTGACCACTGCAGCTGAGGGTATGGTCAAGTAGGGTCAGCAACATTGCAGGCAGAACTGTAAATTTCTTGTTAGAGATGCCACCTGCCTTTACCTGGCCAGCTCTCCTCCCAGGCCAGCCAAGTAATGAAAGTCAACAGAGTGCCTTCCCCTAGGAGGTTCACACCTCCCTTAGGATATACCCCATGTGAAGAGATAGATAGGTCTGGGCCTCTTAACTTACAAGGCCTAAAGCCCAACAGATTATTATCAAGCCCCTTCTATCAGGTTCTATTTGCCTCTCAATCAGAAAACTTAATTGTAGCTTAGACAGCACCTTTCTTAGCTCCTCTAATAATGACTCTGTCCTTTGTTCTAGACCCTGTCTAGCACACTTAAGCCTCATTCCTTTGTAATCATAACCTCTACTCTACCACCAATGGCTCTACTCCCAACCTGTGTGTCCTGATGGTCCTCTTCCCCACTTAATGCTGTATAATTGTTCAAACCTGGTAAATGCCACTCTTAGGATCATTGGTTACTATCCTCACTCTGTCTTTTATGACCTTGTCTAAATATGATCAGAGTTGGCAAACTTGGAAGGCTTCCATAGCCTTGGCAACTCATGACGACAGCCTAGGGTGGTTACTGGCACCATAAACTAGAGTGTCAATTTGTTGGGTCAACAACAGGAGCCACTGTGCACTTGCTCCTCATGTGGTATCTCTGTCCTTAATGTGCTGTACATTGTGATTTAATGCTATAACTAGTACTCAAACAGTATGTTTCACTTTGTGTTTCTATGTGGGTGCAAACTGTTGAAATCTTTATACTAAATTGATCTTCTGTATATAAAGAGAATTGAAAATGAATCTTGATGCAAATGGTAGGGGAGAGGGAGCGGGAGAGGGGAGGGTTGCGGGTGGGAGGGAAGTTATGGGAGGGGGAAGCCATTGTAATCCATAAGCTGTACACTGGAAATTTATATTCATTAAATAAAAGTTTAAAAAAAAAAAGAAAAAAGGAAAAAAAAATAATTGTTATGCTTTCTAATGACGAAATTATTATTTTTACATCCCAATTTATGCATCGTAGAAACTTGAATGAATGTGCTTACTTCCACAATATTTGTGTAGATATAAAGGATCTGTTACCTGCCTTCACATACAGTGTTTCAGGTGAATCCATATACAAGCATAGTATGAGCAAAGAACTGTATTCTTTATAAACTGTACAGAGAGAATAAGAGCCATCACATGGAAAGGAGAGAATTTGACTTTACAAGTAACGATATTGCATACAAAGAAGATATGTCAGATTTGTTTTCTTCTTACTGACACTTCCACTTTACTAACAACTTCCACCAAAGAAAACAAGGCAATTTTGACTGTTATGAAAAATACTAGATGTACACTTTCTTGCAGCTACAATCATAAATCAGAAACAGAAAGGTTGATGGTAGCCATAATTTATACGAAAAAGAAAAATACATTTGTGAGCTTCCTAAGATCTTTAAGAAATAAAAGGCGTTATGCAAATTAGATCAGACAATTATGTATTTAATAAGAAGTTTGGTTTTCATTTGACTAACTGAATATTCATCGGAATTCTTATCAAATGTGTGCTTCCCTCTTTGACTTGAGATGTTTTCTGATAAAATGATCCTTAGGTGAACTCAGCCCTACTCACAAATGTCAAAACTAGACTTTGATCTTATTGACACAATGGGTCAGTGAGGGATACAGTGGGGCTGAGAGCATAGATGACTTAAAGATGACAAGCAAGCAGAGAGGCAGGCCGTCTGGAAAGATCCTAATAGCAGGCATTAGGAAGAAGTCCAGACAGAGCCCAGGGGCTATGTTGAGATTCATTCAGGCCAAGGAGCTGTATAAAACAGGTCTTGGAAGAGATTGCAAAGGGCAAGTTATGAGGATAAGATTCAAAGCAGACAGACTGATCACAAAGAGAGACCTCATGGATTCCAGATTAGGCATAAAGCTAAAATTCGTTATAATAAGGCAAGATGTCAGAATGAGATTTAAAATAAAAATGGAAGTATGGATATTTGAGATTATGGTTCCAGAATTGGGGGTGAACTTGGAGCCAGAGGAAGAAATTCATTGACTTTAGCTATTGGAATTTATTAACTGTTGAGATTCTAAGCTAGACACTAGGGTTAGCATATTCTTACGCTACCTCTATTTATATAGTTGCCTGCTACCATTCTCCAACACAGGAAAATTTTAATCTTTGTGTCTCTCTGAATAGTGTTTGTTTACATATAAAATTGCATCTTAAAGGTGTTCTGTCACATATTCATTCAAAAAACATTTATTAATTGATTACAATATTTCAGATATTGTGGACTACAGAAGTGAATAAAACAAACTTTGGTCTTAGAAAACTTATAGGTTCGTGAAGGAGCAAGCATCTAAAGCAATGATTCCAGTGTAGTGTGCTAAAATCACAAAGAATAAAGAGAACTTTCATTAATTTAGCCAATCAAACAAATTTCATCTATTTATTAAACCCCACTCTGGAAACACAGAGAGTGACTCTAAATCTAAAATTGTGGTGTCATGAAAAGCTACCAAGAGAAGTTGGTGCTTAATCTGATTTTTGTAAGTGGTAAACAGATTGGGGCCAGGGCTGTGGCATAGAAGGTTAAGCCTGCACCTATGGGGCTGGCATCCCATATGGGATCCCATAACCTATATGTCCCGGCTGCTCCTCTTCTGATCCAGCTCTCTGCTCATGACCTGGGAAGGCAATTAAAGATGCCAAAGAGCTCTGGCGCCTGCACCCATATGGAAGTCCCAGAAGAGGCTCCTGGCTTCGGATTGACTCAGCTCTGGCTGTTGTGGCCATTTTGGCTGTGAACCAGTGGCTAGAAGACCTCTCTCTCTGTCTCTCCCTAGCTCTGTCTTAGCTCTACCTATCAATTTAAAAAAAAAAAATGTTAAAAAACAAACAAAAAACCAAAAAATGTCAAGGACTAGTCTAAAAAATGGAACTTCTTAGGAGATCAGTCTCTTTTTTTCTTTTTCTTTTTTTTTTTTCTGTTGGTTCACCCCTCAATGGCCGCTGCGGCCGGTGCACCGCACTGATCCGAAGGCAGGAGCCAGGTGCTTCTCCTGGTCTCCCATGCAGGTGCAGGACCCAAGGACTTGGGCCATCCTTCACTGCCTTCCCGGGCCACAGCAGAGAGCTAGACTGGAAGAGGAACAACCAGGACAGAATCCAGCACCTGAACCCAGCGTGCTGGCGCCACAGGCGGAGGATTAGCCTAGTGAGCCACGGCACCGGCAGAACAGTTTCTAAAAAACAAAACTGGAGGCCGGCACCGTGGCTCACTAGGCTAATCCTCCGCCTTGCGGCGCCAGCACACCGGGTTCTAGTCCCGGTCGGGGCACCGGATCCTGTCCCTGCTGTGGCCAGGGAGTGCAGTGGAGGATGGCCCAAGTCCTTGGGCCCTGCACCCCACGGGAGACCAGGAGAAGCACCTGGCTCCTGGCTTCGGATCAGCACGGTGCGCCGGCCGCAGCGCGCCGGCCACGCCGGCCATTGGAGGGTGAACCAATGGCAAAAAAGAAGACCTTTCTCTCTGTCTCTCTCACTGTTGACTCTGCCTGTCAAAAACAAACAAAAAAATAAAATAAAAAACAAAACTGGGATTTGGAGTTTTAGAGAAGCAACCTCAGACATAGGAACAATGACATATGCAAAGGTGCAAAGGCATGTATGAAGTCCAATTCAAAAAAAAAAAAAAGACAAAAGGATGTGACAGACTATCTCTTCTTGCCTTCCTGTGTATAAACATAACTGGGAATTTTCTGAGGCAACATTGTGTCCACTTAGAAACTACTTACTCCTTATACATCATTCTAGGCAAGAGTGACAGTTCCCATATAAATAAAAGTCCACCACGTGGGGTTTTTTTAAATTTTTTTTAAAGATTTTATTTATTTATTTGAGAGGTAGAGTTAGACAGTGAGAGGGAGAGACAGAGAGAGAGGTCTTCCTTCCGTTGGTTCACCCCCCAAATGGCCGGCGCTGTGCCGATCCAAAGCCAGGAGCCAGGAGCTTCTTCCTGGTCTCCCATGTGGGTACAGGGGCCCAAGCACTTGGGCCTTCCTCCACTGCCTTCCCAGGCCACAGCAGAGAGCTGGGCTGGAAGAGGAGCAACCGGGACTAGAACCCAGGGCCCATGTGGGATGCCGGCTCCACGAGGTGGAGGATTAACCAAGTGAGCCACGGTGCTAGCCCCTACCACGTGGGGTTTTGTTGAAAGTCATTTTTTTTTTCTTCATTAAAAGCAAACTTAACTGACAGATTCTTCACTCTCCCCTCTCTTTATTCTTGGAATGCAGATGAGAAACCTAGAGATGAAATCACCATCTTCAAGCCATGAGAACAAATTCTTCATTATAAGAAAGGTAAAATCAAAAGATAGTAGGAGTCTTGGTCCCTGACGATATCAAGCAACTTATATTTCCTTTGTATTTTTGTTTAAGCCACTGTTGCTGCTTTTCTGTTGTGTCTGTATCATTAAAGATAATTCTTTTTTTTTTTAACATTTTACTCACTGGTCAGAGGAACAATTCAGCATTTTTAAAAAAATTAATTTATTTATTTGAAAGTCAGAGTTATACAGAGAGAGAAGGAGAGGCAGAGAAAGAGAGAGAGGTCTTCCATCTGCTGGTTCATTCCCCAGATGGCCACAATACCCAGAGCTGCACTGATCTGAAGCCAGGAGCCAGGAGCTTCTTCCGGGTCTCCCACGCAGGTGCAGGGGCCCAAGGACTTGGACCATCTTCTACTGCTTTCCAAGGCCACAGCAGAGAGCTGGACAGAAAGAGGAGCAGCTAGGATTAGAACCAGTGCCCATATGGGATGCCGTCACTGCAGATGGTGGCTTTACCCGCTACGCCACAACACCGGCCCCAGATAGTTCTAAATAAAAAAAGCAAAACTGGGATTTGGAGTTTAAGAGAAGCACCACAGACATAGGAACAATGACATATGCAAAGGCATATAGTGAAGAAACTGTAAGCAAGACCGAATTGGATGGAATCATGAAGAGGAAGCATCCAGAGGTAAGCGAACACTAGTTTCTCATAATATTAAGGAATGTGGGCTTTTTTGTAAAGGCAGTAAGGGAGGAGTCCCTTCTGAAATTTTAAATGACTTAATATTTGCATTGTAGAGAGATCATTTTCATAGAATATTTAGGACGGTTTGGGAGAGGAGAGGCTTACAACAGGTAGGCCAAATAAGACCGGTGATTAAGAACCAAAACTAAGGGAGCAGAAATGGGAATTGATAGAAAGACTGGAATTACTAATGACAGATCCCTAGAGGAGACTGAAATTACATCAAAAGAGATTCAAAATCAGTGTAGACTGTGTGTGTGAATTTAAAAAGAGAGATATCTGGAGGATGAGTCTCAGGTTTCTGTCTTGAGTGACCAGATAGTTTACCAAGTTAGGACTTAGAGGAGGAGATGATAGGTAATTATCCAAGCTCTGATATCTCTGGGAAGCAAAGTAAATTTGAGCATTTTTTACCAACTGTAAACATTTCTTTTGGAAGTAGTAATAATCTGTTCTCAATTCTTAAAGTTGAGGGGGGCCGGTGCTGTGGCATGGTGGGTGAGGCCACTACCTGCAGTGCCGGCATCCCATGTGGGCATCAGTTTGAGTCCTGGCTGCTCCACTTCCGATCCAGCTCTCCACTATGGCCCGGGAAAGCAATGGAAGATGGCTCAAGTCCATGGGCCCCTGCACCCGTGTGGGAGACCAGAAAGAAGCTCCTGGCTCCTGGCTTTGGATTGGCGCAGCTCTGCCCATTGTGGCCAACTGGGGAGTGGACCAGTGGATGGAAGACCTCTCTCTCTGCCTCTCTTTCTCTGTGTAATTCTGACTTTCAAATAAAATAAATTAATCTTTAAAAAATTCTTAAATTTGACATTTATATAAAGTAATTTTTAGAAAATTTCAAAGTAGATTGATATCAAGATAACAATATTTTATCTTTATGCAGTACTATGTCTATAATGTTCTGTAATATTTCTTAAAACCTGGATAGAAAAAAAAGTTTAAAAAAATAACAAAACAGCTTAATGACAGAAACCATAATAAGGTTTTTTGTTTGTTTCTTTGTTTTCTGTATCAGCCTTTTTCAAACCTAGGTAAGGAGGAAATGATGAATGGAAAGAATACGGAAAGAAATGTGCCATCGAGACATTTAACAGATGTTATTTTAATGTGTCTGACATAGCTCTGCATAGTTTTACACCTTTATGAGTTTATTGTGATAATGGCGGCAAGAAGATGCACGCTCCAGGCATTGCTAAGTAATGATACAATTTTGGGTTTTACTTGATATCTCCATCAAAATACATTCACAAAGTCTTCCTTTCGGTCAGACTAAACGGTACTCACAAAAAGTCTTGTGAATGGAGAAGACCATCAAAATGATTCCCATTCTTTTCCATGTACATGTTCTCTTTTCATTTTTTTTCAAGATTTATTTATTTTAAAGGTAGAGAAGCAGCAATAGAAGGAGAGAGAGAAAGAGAGAGAGAGAGAGAGAGAATCTTTCATCTGCTTGTTCACTCCCTAAATGGTTGCAACAGCCAGGTCTGACCCAGGCTGAAGTCAGGAGCCAGGAATCCCATCTGGGTCTGCTACATTGGTGGCAAGGGCCCAACTACTTGGGCCATTGTCCACTGCCTTCCTAAATACATTAGCAGGAAGCTGGATCAGAAGCAGAGTAGCTGGGGCCGGCTCTGTGGCACAGTAGGTTAATCCTCCGCCTGTGGTGCCAGCATTCCATTGGGCGCTGGTTCAAGACCTGGCTGCTCCTCTTCCAGTCCAGCTCTCTGCTATGGTAGAAGATGGTCCAAGTTCTTGAGCCCCTGCACCCACATGGGAGACCCAGAAGAAGTTCCTGGCTCCTGGCTTCGGATTGGCACAGCTCCAGACGTTGTAGCCATTTGGGGAGTGAACCAGTGGACAGAAGACCTTTCTCTCTATCTCTCCCTCTCACTGTCTGTAACTCTACGTCTCAAATAAATAAATAAAGTCTTAAAAAAAAAGCAGAGTAGCCATTACTCCAACCCGCACCTGCACTCTGATATGGGATGTCAGTGTCACCTGTCATGACTCAAATTGCTGCATCACAACACCATTCCCAAATGTTTTATCTTTAGGTAGGTGAACCCTGGACAGAGTAGGTTGGCGATTTTTATAGTAACATACCTGCTAACAGTGAAATTGATGATGTCCAAACTCTAGTAGCAATGATTGGAAAGGATAGGATGAGCTCCAACTTCCGAACTTGATCATATCAACCAGGAGTCCATATTTTCACAAAGACAGAATAGTAAGCATTTGTTTCACTTTGATAGCATTTGCATCATTGCTACTATGTTCTTAATTAAATGGATCCAAAGGGGCAACTTTGGAAAAGTTGCTATCAGGGCCTGAATTGTGGTTTAGTAGGTTAAGCTGTGGCCTGCAATGTTGGCATCTCATATTGGATTGGCAGTCCAGAGTCATGGCTGCTCTGCTTCCAGTCCAGCTTCCTGCTAGTGTGCCTGGAAAAACAGCACAAGATGGCCCAAGTCCTTGGTACCTTGCCACCCATGTGGGAGATCATAATGGAGCTCCTGGCTCCTAGCTTCAGCATGGCCCAGCCCCACCATTGCGGCCATTTGGGGAGTGAACCATAGAAGATTCTCTCTCTCTCTCTCTCTCTCTCACACACACACACACACACACATGTACACTGTTACTCTTTCTTTTTAAGGTTTATTTTTCTGAAATGTAGAGTTACAGACAGACAGGGAGACACATACACATATGCACACACAGATCTTTATCTGTTGGTTCAGTCCCCAAATGGCCACAATGGCCAGGATTGGTCCAGTCAAAAGCCAGGAGTCCAAAACTCCAACCTGGCTTCCCACATGGGTGGCAAAGGCCCCAATACTTGGGCCATTTTCCACTGCTTTCCCAGGTGCATTAGCAGAGAGCTGGACTGGAAATGAAGCAGCCAGGCCTCCAACTGGCACTCTGATATGGGATGCCAGCATCTCAAGTGGCAGCTTAACCCACTGTGCCACAATGCTTGCCCTGGTTGTTATTCTTAAACAGTGAAAGACCCTTATAATACCTAGGCATATATTGATGTAATGGGAGAAATACAGATATTTGTGGAATAATTAGGTTCTTATGAATAAAAATATGGATTAGCAAGTTGTTGACTGTAGTCGCTGGAGCTTTATTGACATTCCAAAGGAAAGTTTCAAAAATAAAATATTTCCTTGCAAAATTATTTTTTTGAAGGCCGTGCTCATTACTGAATTTGTAAAGCACTCCTTGGACTTAACTCAGACACCAGGGTAGTATTTCCTAAATCACTACTTCAAGGCCTAGAGACCTAGGCACCAAATGAATTTCTATCCACCTGTTTAATTCACATCTTTCTGACATAGTACTCAATAGTGGGGTTGGGGGAGGAGTGTAAATCCCAAACCCTGTGGGAATAGATAGTATTACACTGGGTACATACCCAAAAGACATGAAGTCATTGTGTCCAAGAGATACCAGTTCCACCATATTTATGGCAGCACTGTTCACAATAATCAAGATGTGAAATCAACCAAGGTATCCATCATTAGATGAACAGATACAGAAAATTTGAAAAATATACATAATAGTGTACTATTAAGCTATAAAAAGAATGAAATCCTGTCATTTGCAGCAAAATAGATGGAACTGAAGGACATCATGTGGAGTGAAGTAAGCCAGGCACAGAAAGACAAATACCCATGGTTTCCTTTGTATGTAGGAGCTAAAATTAAACACACACACACACACACAACTCAGTCTGAACACAGAATTATTAGAGACTTGGAGGAGCGGGAAAGATAAAAGGAATTTGGATTTTTTTTATTTGAGAGGAAGAGTTACAGAAAGGCAGAGCCAGAGAGAGAAAGAGAGATTTTCCATCTGCTGCTTCACTCCCCAGATGGCCACAACACCCAGAGCAGGGCTGATTTGAAGCCAGGAGTCAGGAGCTTCTTCCAGGTCTCCCATGTGGGTGCAGGGGCCTAAGCACTTGGGCCATCTTCTACTGCTTTCCCAGGCCATAGCATTGAGCTGGATCTGTAGTGGAGTAGCAAGGTCTTAAACTGGCACCCAGATGGGGTGCCAGCACAGCAGGCAGTGGCTTTACCTGCTAAGCCATAGTGCCTGCCCCCAGGAATTTGGATTTAAAAGATTAGGGGAATCTGAGTGTGATCCATTAATTGTTGCAAAGATAATGTGAGATGTTAATAGGAAAAACTGGCTAAGGAGTATATGGGAACCCTTTGTATTACTACATCACAGTTTTTCTTTTATGCATTTATAACTATTCTAAAATAAAATGTAAAAAAAAAGACTCCAAAGAGAAATTTTTCCTTATCTCTGATTATATTCATTTTACATCCAGAAGAACAAGGATTCTTTCTGATTTAACTTTTCTCTTTCTGTACCATCTTGTCACAGATGGTTTTCATATAAATGTGTGATTTTTTTTTTATTTACATCAATTATTGCTTCTAACCTTCATTTTCTAGGATACTTTGTGCAATCTCAAAGTATTTTAATTCTAAAGTGGGTTAATTAGTTATCAGCATAGAGTCTAAAGCTCACCAATCAGAAAACTAGGAGTGAAATGGGTGCATGTTTATGAACACATTATAGTGATTTGGGGCCAGACCAGGTGGTGAGGTAGTAGTCATAATGACAGAAGATCTACACTGTTACCATTTCGCATGGAAGCGGGAAGGTGCAGGAAAAAGCAATGGTAACTTAAAATGTTACAACAGAAAGGGAAAAAAAAAGAGAGATAAAGCTGAACTCACAGAAATGGCCTCTAATTTATGTTTCATTATGTTTAAAGATTCTATAGTGCCATCTGACATTTCTACTAGGAGAAAAAATAAATAAAAGGCATGAATAAATTTTGTTTATATATACACTTTATAAACTCAAATATGGAAATCAGCCCATTTGAAAATGAACATGCCTTGACTGCTACATCAGTGAATTCAAAATCAACAGGACTGTCAACCCAGTCTGAAAGATTCTGTTTGTTTCCAAGTCATGTTATTTACCTTTGTAAGAAGCAATTTAAACAAAAGAAAAATGGGTTTAAAATGAAGTTATGAGATATTCTTTAGAATTGGGCTTTGACAAGTTCACAAAGTAAAAACAGAATATTCAACTTTTTTTAGAAGGCGAGAAATATTTATCCTGTATTTTTTAAAAAATCAGAATCAGCAGCCACTTTATTCAACAATTAATGAACACTTTCTACGTGTCAGTCAGTAATTGGATTGAATACCAGATGTGATAAATAAGAGAAGCAGGCAGGATTCACTTCAAACTAGGAGAAGAAGGAGTAAACATGGTTAGGTGAGATTTTATGTCAAAGGTATCCTTTAGGCACCTCTCATTTCTCACCAAGTCAGTACTTACCCAGAAAGCAGCCCTACTTCATTTGGCAGGAAATAAACAGAAAATCAGAAAAATTTTTTTTTTCATTTTGCTTCTTTTTATTTGATGATGAAGACAATAAAAATATCATTGTAACTGAGAAGTTGATAGTCTGGAATAAAAGCTTCCAATGCTTTTATTTATTTATTTATTTTAATTTTTTTTTTGACAGCTAGAGTTAGACAGTGAGAGAGAGAGAGAGAGACAGAAAAGTCTTCCTTCCATTGGTTCACCCCCCAAATGGCCACTACGGCCAGCGCGCTGCGCCGATCTGAAGCCAGGAGCCAGGTGCTTCCTCCTGGTCTCCCATACAGGTGCAGGTGCCCAAGCACTTGGGCCATCCTCCACTGCCTTCCCAGGCCACAGCAGAGAGCTGGACTGGAAGAGGAGCAACCGGGACTAGAACCTGGCGCCCATAGGGGATGCCGGTGCTGCAGGCGGAGGATTAACCAAGTGAGCCACGGCGCCGGCCCCAATTTATTTATTTTTAAAGATTCGTTTTCTACTGGGCCAACACTGTGGCAAAGTAGGTAAATCCATCACCTGCAGTGCCGCATCTCATATAGGTGCAGGTTTGAGTCCAGTTGCTCCACTTCTGATCCAGCTCTCTGCTCTGGCCTGGGAAAGCAGTAGAAGATAGTCCAAGCTCTTGGATCCTTGCACCTGTGTGGGAGACCTGGAAGAAGCTCCTGGCTCCCAGCTTCGGATTGGCCCAGCTCCGGCCGTTGCAGCCATTTGTGGAGTGAACCAGCAATTGGAAGATTCTCTCTCTCTCTCTCTCTCTCTCTCTCTCTCTCTCTTCCTCTCTCTGTAACTCTGCTTTACAAATAAATAGAAAACAAATACTCTTTTTTTTAAAAAAAAAAAAAAGATTTATTTGAAAATTAGAGTTACAGAGAGGCAGAGGCAGAGAGAGAGAGAGAGAGGTCTTCCATCCTCTGATTCACTCCCCAAATGGCTGCAACCGCTGGAGCTGGGCTGAAGCCAGGAGTCAAGAGCTTCTTCTTGGTCTCCCACGTGAGTGGCAGGAGCCCAAACATTTGGGCCATCCTCTCCTGCTTTCCCAGGTGATTAGCTAGAAGCTGGATCAGAAGTAGTGTAGCTGGGTCTCAAACTCGTGCCCTTAGAGGATGCCAGCATTGCAGGCGAAGGTTTAACCCTCTTGCCACAGCACGGGTCCCAAGCTTCCAATGATTTTAAAAATTCCTGGAGGGCGGGTGTTGTGGTGCTGCAGGTTAAGCCACTGCTTGGGACTCCAGGATCCTATATCCTGATTGGAGTCATGGTTACTCTGTGCTTCAGATCAGATTTCCTGCTAATGTGCCTGGGAAGCAGCAGATGATGGCTGAGGTGTTTGGACCCCTGTCATCCTTATGGGAGACCCAGATGAAATTCCAGGCTCCTGGCTTCAGCCTGGCCCAGTCCTGGCTGTTATGGCTCTTTTGGAGAGAGACCCAGTGGATGGAAGATTCTCATTCTCATTCTCTCTCTCTCTCTCTCTCTCTCTCTCTCTCTCTCTCTCTCCTCCTCCTCCTCCCTCCCTCCCTCTGTCTCTCTGCCATTCAAATAAATAAATAAATAAATCTTTTTAAAACACCTGCAATTCCTGGCCTTCTAATATTTATGATAAAAGCTCACAATGGCCACATCCTTACTTAGTATATCCCTATTCCTCATGAACCACTGGCTTTTGCTTTAAATTTTTTAAAACACACCTTTTTTTAAAAAAATAAAAATAAAAAGAGTAGTTAGGGGAGCCGGCGCTGTGGGTCACTTGGTCAATCCTCTGCCTGAGGCACCAGCATCCCATATGGGAGCTGGGTTCTAGTCCCAGTTGCTCCTCTTCCAGTCCAGCTCTCTGCTGTGGCCTGGGAAGGCAGTGGAGGATGCACACGCATGGGAGACCAGGAGGAAGCACCTAGTTCCTGGCTTCAGAATGGCATAGCTCTGGCCATAGCGGCCATTTGGGGGGTGAACCAATGGAAGGAAGACCTTTCTCTCTGTCTCTCTCTCTCACTGTCTAACTCTGTTAAAAAAAAAAAAAGAGTAGTTTAGGTGCACAGCAAAATTGAGCAGAACATGCAGGGAGTTTTCTTATATCTTCTGACTCCAAACATATGGGAGGATATCCTCCTCATATTCACATATCTCTCCAGAATGGTACATTTAATTACAATCAATGAACCTACATACATACATCGTTATCACTCAAAGCCCATAATTGACTCTAGGTTCACTCTTGGTGTTGTACATTCTATTAGTTTGGACAAATGTATAATGACATGTAACCACCATTAAAACATCATGCAGAATAGTTTCACTGCCCTAAAAATCCTGTGTTCAGCCTATTGATTCCTCCTCTGCTACCTGCTGGAAATCACTGATCTTTTTACTGTCTCTATAGTTTCATCTCTTACAAAATGTCATATTATTGGAATCATACAGTATGTAGCCTTTTCAGATTGGCTTCTGTCACTTAGTCACATGCTTCTAAAGTTTTTCCATGTCTTTTCATTGTTTGACAGCTTACTTGTTTTTAGTGTCAAATAATATTCCATTGTCTAAATCAATCACAATTCTCTTTTTATCCATTCACTTATTGAAAGGCATCATGTTTGCTTGTAAATTTTATCAATTATGAATATAGTTGCTATATATATTTGTGTGCATATTTTTACATGAACATAAGTTTTCAACTTCTTTAGGTAAATACCAAGGATCATGATTGCCATATCATATAGTGAGAGTATGTTTAGTTTTGTAAGAAGCTACCAGCTGTATCCCAAAGTGGCTGTACCATTTTGCATTCCCACCTTCAATGAATGAGAGTTCCTGTGCTCCATATCTTCATTAGCATTTGATGTTGTTAATGTTTTGGATTTTAGCCATTTTAATAGGTATGCAGTGGTATCTCATTTTGGTTTGTTTGTTCTAAAGATTTATTTATTTGAAAGGCAGAGTTACAGAGAATGAGAGAAAGAGATCTTCTATCATCTCGTTCAGTCCCCAAATGTCTGCAACAGCCAAGATCCTGGAACTCCGTCCTAGTCTCCCACATGGGTGGTAGGGGTCCAAGTACTTGGACCATCTGCTGCTGCTTTCCCACATACATTAGCAGGGAGCTGGACTGGAAGTGGAGCAACCAGGACTCAAACCAACACTCATATGGAATGCCAGTGTGTGAGCACCGGCTTAACCTGCTGCATCACAAAGCTGGTCCCTCATTGTTGTTTTAATTTCTAAGTCCTGAATTATATATGATGTTGAGCATCTTTTTGTATGTTTACTTCTCATCTAATGATGCATGTATTCAGATTTTTGGCTGAATTTTTAATTGGGTTGTTCATCTTGTTATTATTGAATTTTAAGTGTTCTTTGTATATTGTGGATAACAGTCCTTTTTAATTTATGATTTTTACAAATGTATTCTTTCATTATGTGGCTTAATCTCATTCTCTTGATAGTGTCTTTAACAGAACAGGAGTTTTTCTTTTGAATGAAGTTGATATTATCAATTCTTTCTTTCCTGGGTCATGCCTTTCATGTTGTATATAAAAAGTCATTGCTAAACTCCAGGTCATCTAGATGTTCTCCTATGTTATTCTAGGCGTTTTATAGTTTTGCATTTTACATTTATGTCTATGATTCATCTTAAGGTAATTTTTGTGGCAGGTGTCAAGGTCTGTGTCAATACTTTTTTTTTTTTTTTTTTGGCATGTGGATGTCCGATTGTTCCAGTACATTTGTTGAAAAGACTATATTTTCTTCATTGTATTGCCTGCGCAACTTTATGAAAGTTCATGTCGGTATATTTGTGTAGGTCTACTTCTGGGCTCTATAGTCGACTCCAATGATCTATTTGTCTGTTCTTTACCCAATACTTGATTACTGTAGCTTTTATATAATAAGTCTTCAAGTTTGGTAGTACCAGTTCTCTGAGTTTTTTTTTTTTCTCCATTAATATTAATGCTGGCTGTTGTGGGTCTTTTGCCTCTCCATATAAACTTTAGAATCAGTTTGTTGAAACCCACAAAATTACTTGCTGTGGTTTGTTTTACTTTTTTTTTTAAATTTATTTTTATTTTTATTTTTTGACAGGCAGAGTGGATAGTGAGAGAGAGAGACAGAGAGAAAGGTCTTCCTTTTTGCCGCTGGTTCACCCTCCAATGGCCGCTGCGGCCGGCGCATCTTGCTGATCTGAAGCCAGGAGCCAGGTGCTTCTCCTGGTCTCCCATGCGGGTGCAGGGCCCAAGCACTTGGGCCATCCTCCACTGCCTTCCCGGGCCATAGCAGAGAGCTGGCCTGGAAGAGGGGCAACGGGGATAGAATCCGGCGCCCCAACCGGGACTAGAACCTGGTGTGCTAGCGCCGCAAGGTGGAGGATTAGCCTGTTAAGCCATGGTGCCGGCCCTGGTTTGTTTTACTTTTAAAACTTTTAATTATGAAACTTGAGCCTTAAAAATGGAATGTACAATAACACTATATATAAGTATTTCTACTTCACCTGCCTGATTTTGCTTAATCTAGATAATCAAAGATTTGTGGTATTGTTTTACCTTTTTTTTCTATAGAAACAGGAGACACCAGGAGATATGTTGTCAAAGCAAATGATAATACCTGTCATAATGATTCAAAATTTATTTTTTTAAATTAAATAGTAGGATGTGAAGTAGCTAAAATTCTAATACAGTGCTTTTGAAAATGTAAATTGGGGCCAGCGCTGCAGCTCACTTGGCTAATCCTCCACCTGTGGAGCTGGCACCCTGGGTTCTAGTCCTGGTCGGGGTGCCGGATTCTGTCCCGGTTGCTCCTCTTCCAGTCCAGCTCTCTGCTGTGGCCCAGGAAGGCAGTGGAGGATGGCCCAAGTGCTTGGGCCCTGCACCCGCATGGGAGACCAGGAGGAAGCACCTGGCTCCTGGCTTCAGATTGGCACAGTGTGCTGGCCGTTGCAGCCATTTGGGGGGTGAACCAAAGGAAAAGGAAGACCTTTCTCTCTGGCTCTCTCTCTCACTAACTCTGCCTATCTAAAAAAAAAAAAAAAAAAAAAGAAAATGTAAATTTGTATAACCACTTTGGAAAACTGCATATCTTTTCAATTAAATCTAAATATATGCTTAATTGTGACCCAGAATTCCAAACCCGATAAATGTGGACATATATGCACGAAGAAATGTGTGCACAAAATTTTACAGCAGCATTATGCCATAGCCGTAAAAATAAAGTCTATCAGTAGGAGAAGGAAATAATACACTGAGATATATTCAACAATTCAATGTTTCACAGCTATGAAAATGAACAAATGACTACCATAGGTAACAACATGAGTGAATCTCTCAAACATAATGTTGAGTAAAAGCTTACAAACTTAAGACTACATACTCTGATTATATTTATACAAAGTTCAAAACCACAAAACCAATTTGTGATGATATTGTAATTACTTTTGGAAAGAAGGAGGGATAATGGATGGGAAGAAGAATTGAGGCAGACTTTGAGTTTGGGTAATATTCTCTTGAGTTGCATGATGTTTGCACAGATATTTTTATTCTGTGAAAATTCACCAAGCTGGCGAACTCAAAAAGCTTTCATAGCCTTGGCAACTCATGACAAGAGCCTCGGGTGATTACTGACACCATAAACAAGAGTGTCAATTGTTAAATCAACAACAGGAGTCACTGTGCACTTACTCCCCATGTAGGATCTCTGTCCTTTATGTGTTGTACTATGTGAATGAACGGTATAACTAGTACTCAAATAGTACTTTACACTTTGTGTTTCTGTGTGGGTGCAAACTGTTGAAACCTTTACTTAGTATATACTAAATTGATCTTCTATATATAAAGATAATTGAAAATGAATCTTGATGTGAATGGGATGGGAGAGGAAGCAGGAGATGGGATGCTTATGGGTGGGAGGGAGGTTATGGGGCGAAAAAGCTACTATAATCCAAAAGTTGTACTTTGGAAATTTATATTTATTAAGTAAAATTTAAAAATTAAAAAAAGAAAGTAAAAAAAAAAGAAAATTCACCAAGCTATATGGTTGTGATGTGTGACATTTTTGGAATGTTTGTTGTTGTATTTTCGTGCAAACATTTATTAAATAAACTTAGACACTATTCAATTTGACTTATAAAATTCTACAAAAACTATCAGAATATCTATGAAAGGAAATTTACAGTTTTTTTTTTTTTTTTGACATGCAGAGTTAGACAGTGAGAGAGAAAGAGAGCCAGAGAGAAAGGTCTTCCTTTTCCGTTGGTTCACCCCCCAGATGGTGGCTACGGCCAGTGTGCTGCGCCGATCCGAAGCCAGGAGCCAGGAGCCAGGAGCCAAGAGCTTCTTCCTGGTCTTCCATGTGGGTGCAGGGCCCAAGCACTTGGGCCATCCTCCACTGCCTTCCTGGGCCATAGCAGAGAGCTGGACTGGAAGAGCAGCAACCGGGACAGAATCCGGCACCCCGACCAGGACTAGAACCCAGGGTGCCAGCTCCACAGGTGGAGGATTAGCCAAGTGAGACGCAGTGCCAGCCGAAAATTTACAGTTTTTGAAACATTCACTCATTGGGCATTTACTACATGCAAGAAAATAGGTTAATATCAGGAGGTAGAGATTGCCTTGTTTTGGACAAATTGAAATTGGAACTTAGGGGTGTCTGATATCAACTGAATCTCATGCTCATAGCCACTATCCTGTAGATATTCTCTTCCTTATATATTTATGCTAGACAGCTCTGGTTCCATATATTTGCTTTTCATTTTTTATTTTATGATAGCAAGGGACAGTGAAATACTAAGTGTGTCTTTTGTTTCATGATATCAAAATAAAGTTAAAAGACACTTGTTTGCTCTAAACAAAGTCAAGTGACTAATATATTTATTTGTGTTCATGTTGTATTTGCAAAGCTTAGGTGTATGTACAAGGTATGTGAGGTGTCATTATATCTTTTGAATAAATTTCCGTTATTTCATGTTTCACTTTTAAGACATTGCTCAGTATTTGACCAAAGCTGAACACTGAGCAATCTCACGGAACTGTCTATGACAAGCATTTAAAGTGTTTTCCCCCTCAAGATGTACAAATTCAGAATCTTCCAGAGTATACAGCAATTTAATTTTTTTCTAGTGTGCATTGACTTGTACACAGAGATACTGAATTGTATCTGTCATTGTTCTTCTGGTGCCCAATGATAACATTTGCTCAGTTTCCCAAGAGTCTTTTGTAATTCTCCCCTCATCTTGACTAGTTCTAATATTTATTCCTCTCTGGTTCTTAATAAATTTATGAAACTGAAACCCAACAGCAATACATAGGACTGTACCACCTCCCTATTAACCTTTAATATACACTGAAAGTTGGTCATTTATTCTCTGTATTAGCTTTTCACCTCTTAAATACTTTATAATCCATAGCTAAAGTGGCACATGCTTAACCTTTGGTTACTGAATTTAATAGGTAAGCACCAGAGGATATGAGAATACTATTGTTTTCATAGAGACAAACCCTTTATTTTTGGAATCTAGCCATTAGGTTTACCTATTGAATATCATAGATGCTTATTCTGAATTTTACCATTAAAATAGTTTATCCAGTATACGGGCTCTGCTTTTCTGTTACTTGTTGCTCCTTTAATGGACTAAATGCACCTGAAATATTTTTATTGAAGACATATATTCATAACAGACTTTACAGTATAAATTTTCAACTCATTTTTTTCATGTAGCAATGTTTAGAAACATCAGAATTTAATGTATATGGGGGGATTTTCAAAAAGTTCATTGACACTGTCTATTATATATAAAAAAAATCCTTTGCACAGGATTTCAAAAATTTTTACACCAAAATAAACTTTTTTTAAACTTTATTTTAATTCCATTTATTCCAAACTTAGGAAGTATCCTCATGTGTGATGTAATATACAAATTTTCTTCATTTATTTTCAGAGACTGTAGTACAGAATTGCTTAAAAAGAAAAAAACAAGCAAGGTATTATTTCCAAAGAGAAAAGATTTGGAACATTAATAAATTAATATAGCTGGGGGGTTAGATGTTTGGTGTCCTTACATTGTAATGCATAGAGCTGGCCAACGGGGCCTGCTGTGGTGCAGTGCCCATCTGCAGTGCCGACATCCCATATGGGTGCCAATTCAAGTCCCAGCTGCTCTGCTTTAGATCCAACTCCCTGGTAACGTGCCTGGGAAAGCAGCGGAAGATGGTTTAAGTACTTGGACCCCTTCCCCCATGTGAGAGACCTGGAAGTAGCTCCAGGCTCCTGGCTTCGGCCTGGCCTAGCCTCTGCTGTTGCAGCTATTTGGGGGAGTGAACTAGTGGATGGAAGATTCTCTCTCTCTCTTTCTCCCCTTCTCTGGCTCTGTAACTCTGAATTTCAAATAAATAAATAAATCTCTTAAAAAAAGAACTAGCTGGGAAGGCCATATGGAGAATAGTATATTCCATTCCATTCAGGTAGATGGTGCAAATTAACAAATCTTCCTTTCTTATAAAGTCTGTGTACTAATTAGAGAGTAGCTATCAAAGTTTAACTTTATTCCAAGTTAGAAACAATGATACACCCACATATTCTCAGCCACCTTTCAGTAACCTGAGAAACCTGCCTGTTTCAAACTTGGTAGCTTCAGCTTATGTTATTAGCTTTTATTTTATTTATTTATTTTTTTTGCAAGACACTTTGGAAAGGTGAAATAGAGTTGAAAATCATTAGAATGCAACAATACTTCTGCTTTGCCTATAGGTTTGATATTTTGATTTGATTTTCTCATAGATACTTCATTATAAATCCAAATGAATATTTTTAATCATTCTTGAAAGAGAAATATCTCCAAACATCATGTTAAGCTTTATTTGTGAAAATGTAATGAAAAGGAAAAGGACTTACAATACTAAGATTTTCACAAAAATTAATCTGACCTATTGCTAAATTCAAACTCCAAGTCCGAGTTTTGAAACAAGCTTTCTCATGGCATTAAAGCTAATCTGTGATGACTGTTACATAAATAGCTTTTTTGCACTACACCAAATATGAAATGCTCTCGTTTCCAAATCCCTGAAAAACTGTTTGTAATGACATTGAATAAACAAGAATTCTTTTAAAAGAATAGGCCATTGCTACAATCAAGTCAATTTCAGCATTCCTTTCCCAGAGCTATTTTGCATATTGGGTCATACAACAGTTTTAGTCCTAATACTGTCTATTTTGGGAACTCACCTACAATCTGGTGACATTATGGAAAAAGTATGAAATTAGAACTGTAATATGAATTAAAAAAGGCAAACATCCAGAGTTTAAATGATTATCTTATTACTTAGCTACTTTTCATTTATAAAGGTGCTTTATAAGCACTAATTAATCCACTTAAAACCTCTGTGGGCATGGCTGGACTAGGAGAAACTCAGAGTTTTGAGAAGACTAAAAGTGAAAAATTCCTAGTGGAGTATATTTTTCCACAGCTCATCTCTAAGCAGAATCTCCAAGTAGGTAAGTCAATTGAATTCCTTTTATCTGAACAGTCAGACTGTTCAGTAGATTAAGAAATTTTTTTACGCCTGACACACTTAGGGATAACCAAAAGCATTGTTCCATAGTAAACCAAAGTCTTAGAATTCAGTAAAGGTGCCTAGAATACTCTTGGACTTTTGGATATCTTCAGGATCAACAATGGAGTGATATAAAGCTAAATAACCCTGGTTCTGTTAAGTATTGGACATATTTCTAAGAAAATAACCAGTTGACTCCTCACCATGCTTAATTCCTTGCAGGTCAATAATTAATTTTTTAGTTTGGAAGTTTCAAACTTTTGGACCTAAGGAATGCATGTGGGTGTCACTGATAGCCACTGGTAGGCCTGAGGAATCAAAAAGGTATGGTAGAAGATCACCAGCAAAGGTGATTAGCCATGATTTCTACCACTGGCCCAGAGGGCAGTGAAATAAATGTGTTAGCAGTTAAAGCAATGTAATGAAGAAGAGTAAATTCAAGGAGCAGAGACCAAGTTATGCTGGAAAATTCAGGAAGATGACCCCACACAATAACCATGTAATGGAGGAATCATGTCAGAAATCAGGATGTCACATGTGGACAGAATCTCTAAGCTACACAAAATATAGCCCAAGAAAAAGTCAAATCCAAGTATGACATTTTAGCAAGGATCAATAATGAACCTACACATACACACACACACACACAGCCCCCATTCACACATATGTAGAAGCACACACTCCCAACCTGGTATCTATGCTCTGTATTTACACAACATTGCTGGTTGTTTTTTTTTTTGTTTTTTGTTTTTGTTTTTTTTTTTTTTTTACAGGCAGATTTGACAGTGAGAGAGAGAGACAGGGAGAAAGGTCTTCCTTTTCCTTTGGTTCACCCCCCAATGGCCGCTGCGGCCGGTGCACCGCGCTGATCCGAAGCCAGGAGCCAGGTGCTTCTCCTGGTCTCCCATGTGGGTGCAGGGCCCAAGCACTTGGGCCATCCTCCACTGCACTCCCGGGCCACAGCAGAGCTGGACTGGAAGAGGAGCAACTGGGACAGAATCCAGCGCCCCAGCCGGGACTAGATCCCCGGGTGCTGGTGCCGCAGGCGGAGAATTAGCCTATTGAGCTGCGGCGCCGGCCTAGCATTGCTAGTTTTCTAACATACTTCACAATTGACTTATTATGTGGTCTTTCCCTTCCCCCATAAAATGGAAATTCTAATAGGGTAAAAAGTCTGTTTTGTTTATTGATTGTACACCTAGCATATACAATATAATCATATCTCAATAAATATTTGTTGCCTGAATGAATTAGGTGAGTGAGACTTAAGAAATGAGTATAAGATGTTCCAGAAAGGATTAATGAAGGATACAAAGCACACTAAGTTCATTGCAGTGCATTGTTTACGGATTGCTACTTTTATGCAGAATCTGTCTTAAAGTACCAGTTCTCTATGACTGCTGCTTATTAGCAAAAAAGGTTGTAGATCAGTGTAGCTGACATGGAGAGAGAAAGTGGAAGAAGAGAAACAGTTCAAAGAGAATGCTGAAAGGTGAGGGATACAGGGTTTTACACTCTGTGGGGTCCTGTTGTCCATTGTAAGAATTTTGGCTTTGATTCAAAGTGAGATGGGATGACATTGGAAGGTTTTGAGGTGATGAATGACTTGATCTAACTTATATTTTCACAGACATCTCTTTGGATTTTGTGTGAGGAATCAACTGTATGAGTACAAAGGCTGAAGCAGGGAGGCCAGTTAAAAGACTACTACAATAATTCAAAGAATAGATGATGGTGCCTTCAACCTGGGTGGTAGCAGTGGAGATTTTAGGAGCTGGTCAGATTTGATATATTTTGAAGATATATTTTAAAAATCATTTTACCAAGGTATGACTGACATACAAAAATCTGAAATATTTAAGGTATATAATTGATGAGTTTGGAGATAAGTATACACATTGAGAACCATCACCACAATTTATGCCAAAAATTTAAATGCCACCTCTAAAAGTTGCCTCATTCTCTGTTTATTCATTACTATTTTAAAGAACACTTAACATAAGTTCTACTTTCTTGGAAAACTGTTATTTTAATCAGTGAAAATTATACTTAATTATATTTTAATGAACAAACTTTGTCACCATCATTAGTGAAATTGGTTTGCATTTTAATCTGAAGCTGCTCTGGCATTGGGACCTAACTTTTTTCTGCTCCACAGGTTCAGATGCCACTGCACTACTAATTCCAAGAGTTCTTGAGCACATGTTGGACACATTCTCTTTTGGAAGGCCTTGTGACAACTTCAGGGGCTTGATTCTTTATTCATTGTTTAACCACCTTCAGTTTTGTATTCACTGAAGGAATATTCTTGTGAACCTGAGGTGTATGTGCATTTTCTAACCCAAGCATCGTTATTGTATATTTTCTCAATAGGGATGCCATTTTGTACTTTTTATCCTGGTAACAATAGGCAACTTGTGACGGTCCTGTGGATTCCTGCTACATTTTTCATGCTCTACAGGTGAAGGTGAAACACTTCATCTGGAATTCTTGATATGGTAAATTTGTGAGAGATCCAATCTGTAAAAATGAGACTCCACATCTTTTATCACAGTCTTCCTGGGGGCCTCTGAACTTTTGAGTGCCAAATTCCTGCCATAGTGTGATGATCACTGTCTTTAGAGGCAGCACCTGCTGAACATTGTATCTGAATCTCCCTGCTGAGCTGCTTGGCAATTTTAAGTATGCAATGCAGTATCATTAACTATGGTCACTTTCTTGATGGGTATATTTAGGGTGTGAAAGAAGAAGAGTAAGTGGAGGATGATACCAGTGCTTTTGGCTTAAGAAAGAATGGAGGGGCCAGCATTGTGGCATGGGGGCGGGTCCTTCACCTGCCACACCTACATACCAGTTTGGGGTCCTGACTTCTCCACTTTGGCTCCAGCTCCTGCTGGTGCACCTGGGAGGGCAGTGGAGGGTGGCCTGGGTGCTTAGGCCCCGGGGGCCTGGGAGAGACTCCAGGCTCCTGGCTTTGGCTGCTGTGGCATAGCTGAGCTATTGTGGCCGTTTAGGTGTGATCTGGTGGATGGAGGTTCTCTCTTTGTCTGTCTCTCCCTCTCTGTGGCTCTGCCTTTCTTCTTTTTCTTTTTTTTAAAGACGTATTTATTTATTTGAAGGGCAGAGTTACGTTGTGGGGGGGGGCAGAGAGAGAGAGGGATCGATCTTCCATCTGCTGGTTCACTCCCCAAATGGCTGCAATGGCCGGAGCTGGGCTGAAGCCAGGAGCCAGGAGCTTCTTTTGGTCTCCCATGTGGATGCAGGGACTCAAGCACTTGGGCCATCTTCCATTGCTTTCCTAGGCACAACAGCCAGGAGTTGGATCAGAAATGGAGAAGCAGGAACTCAAAGAGGCACCCATATGGGATGCCAGCTCCACAGGCAGCAGCTTTTACCCACTACACCACAGGTGTCAGCCCCAGCTTTGCCTTTCAAAATAAACAATCAGGAAGGAAGGAAGTAGGGAGGGAGGGAATGGGGATACAATTCATTGTTAGGTAATTTACCAAAAAAAAAAAAAAAAAAAAAAAAACCAGCGGAAGAGAAGATGGAGGATGTCATTTAATGGATGGAAAAATCATAGTAGGTTAGAAGACTGGGATGTTAAAAAATATGTTGAGGTTTAAGTATGTTTCTGCCTTGGTGGGATTGAGAGAGGTTAAGTAAACAAAGTTGTAATTAGGGTTGATTATTTTTTATTTTTGAGGAATTTAATATAATGCAGAATGATCAGTATAGTTGTATGCATGGATTTCAATTTTTTGTAGCAAAATAAACTTATTGTTTTAATTCCATTTCCATGTACTTTTTTAAATATCCTCTTGTACCAGTATGTCAAAGAAATAATAGATCCTATTACTGTAGACTATTTGTGTATATTAAAATGAATTCAGTTAGTGTTTTAATGTAATAATTTGCCAGGAGAAATTAAATAATTTGGGTGGCTAGCTGTACTAGCTGTTTTCTTAAATTGATAGATATCAGTGAACTGTATAAATTAAATATCCATTTGTGCATAATGTGGTAGCCACTAGCAAAACAAGATCACTGTGAGCATCAGCCATACCATATTAAATTAAAGATGACATGTACATACACCTCAGAAGTCACGGTGCTTCCTGAGTATTCAATCCAGTGGAGTATATTGCTGCTCTCACTCTTGTCAAAAAAATGTATACAATCTAAGTATGGCTAAAATTAGGGCACTTACTAGGCAAGAAAACATATTGAAGATATATCCATATTCTTTGATCCAGAATTCCATTTCTGCTCATTTTGCTTATGGAATATTAAGAATGTTCACAGAGATTTTCATTCCAGAGTGTTTCCATAGCCTTTATTATAAAAAGTAATACTGGAAACAATTTAAGTCATTAAATCAAAATATGAATATAGGGGCTGGTGCTGTGGCATAGTAGGTTAAGCCTCTGCCTACAGTACCAGCATCCCATATGGGTACTAGTTCAAGTCCCAGCTGCTCCACTTCTGATTCAGCTCCCTGCTAATAGCTTGGAAAGCAGTAGAAGATGGCCCAAGTGCTTGGGCCCCTGCACCTGCTTGGGAGACCTGGAAGAAGCTCCTGGCTCTTGGCTTTGGCCTGGGCCCAGCCCAAGCTGTTGCTACCATTTGGGGAGTGAACCAGTGGATGGAAGTTCTCTCTCTCTCTGTGTCTCCCTCTCTGTGTTTTGTAACTCTGCTTCTCAATAAATAAATAAATATTTTTGAAAAATGAAAATAAATTATGGCACACTAACACACTGGAATATTATGCAGCTAATTCAAAGAATGTTGTGAAATATATTTCCTAGCACAGAAAAATCTGATATGTTGAGTAAAAAAAGTTACAAAAACAGTATTACATCTGACCCCAATTGGAGGGTGATGGATTAATTTATGAACAGGAAAATCATACAAATATATGCTACAAATGGAAACTGCTTATCACTAGTGGATTACAGGCAGTTTTTATGATTGTCCCTATTTTCAGAAATAAACATGTAATACTTTCATAATATAATTGTTCGAATGCATAGAGCAACAAAGATTACAATAATCTAAAGTATTTCATGATCTAGAAAGATACAGATCTCTTCCCTAGAGACACAATCTTGTTGATGCATCATTGGGATAAACCTATAACAGCATATTATTTTTGGCATTCCCTGGCTGCAATATTTCTGATTGAGATAAGTAATGAGTTGCCAAATTAGGTATTTAAAACACTTGCATAAAACTTTTCAAATGTGAGAAATGTGGCTAATATTCACGTGTCCATTAGGATTAGTTTCAGTGTTTTACTAATTATATAATAGTTAAGCAAATAATGAGTGTAGATTCTTACAGAGGCTTGTGTGTTTTTTAGTTAGGTATACAAAAAAGGAACGAGTGAGAAAATTATCAACAGAAAAACAAGAATGGAAAGACAGTACCTTAAATTTTCCCATTAAAGATCCATTTGTTTCTCCATATGGCAAGGCAAATAATATATATACAAACAACTCTGGATTATGCAGAGTCATGAGGGACAGAAACAACGTGAATAATTGAAATCCACTGATAATCCAGAAACCTAATTTTACCTAATAGTTGTAACCATCTCCTGGACAGAGTCCTTCAGTAGAGCTGCTAATGAGAAAGCATAATTGAATGGTTTGAGTTCAATCTGCTTTCAGTTAATCCTTTGCAGTGCTAATGAATAGTGAAATGGTCAAAAGGCTGTCAGCCAAAGGAAGCAGCAGGAGAAATGCAGGACATGGATACTCAGAAACTGGATATCTGCCTTAAACTGTTTGACTTGACTGCAGTGAGCATCAGCTATTAAATATTGCCTAACTTTCATGAGGGAATATGTCATGAAAACTGAGCTTCATATTAAGGATTTTCACATGTGCATAGTCTAGCTTGGTTAATATGAATCATGGTATAGCCCTAGAAATTCTCTATACTGTAGTGGTTTTCATTGGCAGCAATGATAGGCTATTTATTGTAAGTGCACTAATGAACTGCAGACTCCTTTGCTAAATATGGCCAACAGGCTGCTTATGAGTCAGGACTCTGGCAGACAGTCCTGCTTTTAGACCAATGGGAATGTTATTGACTCACTCCAGGCCTTTCTGTGAGAGACATAAGCATTGCTGGTATCCAATATTTTTTTAAAATTATGCTCCAAATTCATGTTTTAGTAAACAGCATTTTGAAAGTATTGTTATGGTGAACATTTTGTGGTTTATGTTAAGCATTTGGTTTTCAAGATTTGTTGAAAGTAAATGTTTTTAGAGTGCAATTATTTTCAAGTAATACACAATAAACTCTTATATTTGTAACTAAAACTGTATCTATGTTTGATTGGTATTAAGCTCTCAAATGGTTATGAAAGTAATTTCCTTTTATAAGGCTGTACTTTAGGACAAATTACTTGATACACTCTAATATTCAGAACTTCAACTATATCTACATATGATTATTAAATGCAGCTCTCTATAGTGGCAGCAAAAGTGATTTCCATTTATGGCAGTAGTTTAAAAGAAAGTACATTATAAACTATCAGATATTTATAAATGAAACTGTATCTGCACATGAATATTAATTGTGTTTTCTACAGCAATTGTGAGAGTAATCTCCATTTATAGCAGTCCTATTGAGTAAATGAGATTTGTAATCATTTTAAAAATCAACTGGTATTTCTTGATCTTGTCCTATGTTAGTGTGTCCCTTTACCCATATTATGAGCAAAAGGGCAAATGAGCTAGTTTTATACAATGTGAGTTGTTTAAGCCAGACTTCTTCCTAACTTTCACTTAAAACTAACAAATAAAGTAACTTTCAATTCAATTGCAGATAACATTCACTAAATTATACATCAATGAAAAATGCAATCCTAAATTTCTGATTTAAGGAAAATTTGGGTAAACTAAAGCCCTATTCAGTTTGGTTCTTGAAATATAGTGGTATGATTAGATGAATTTTAAAATGTATGCTTATTGAGCACTTGCTATGTGCCTGACCTGATGGCAAGTATCCTTAGATGCATTCACTCATTTTGTACATGCAAAAAATCCATCGGGAAATGTTACTATTATATCTCTAGTTTATTACAGACTGGAAGCTGAGATTGAGTAATTTGCCAAAATTCACATAGAACTTTTAAGTGGTGTGGCTCAAGTAGGTGTTCTCTGGAGTCAAGCTTTGTAATTCTCCATGTGTAGGTTCACTTAGGTTTCTGTCAACTAATGCATGTAGACAAAGTATTACTAGTAGTTTTTAGGTACTCTAGGAACATCTTCTAAATTTGTCTCTATTCAGTTGGCAAGTGTGTATGTATTTTGCATTCAAGTAGGTTCACAAACATTCTATTTAGCTCATAGATTGTTAATTGCTTTCCCTGTGTTTATCAACTTGGCTTTTCCCTCAATCATTCCTGTCCTTTTAAACCCTCCCCATTTTTGATGCTTTAATTTTTTTCCCATTGACATATATTCTATAAACAAACAAGAAAGAGCTCAGTATAATACACTGCATTTGTTAAGCACTTAAAAATTATTTTCACCTGCTTGAAAGGCAGGGTGAAAGCAAGAGTGAGCAAAGAGAGAGAGAAAGAGGAGAGAGAGAGAGAGAGAGAGAGAGGGAGAGAGGAGAGAGAGAGAAATATATCTTCCATCCAATGATTTCTTAACCCAAATGCCCACAATAGCCAGGGTTAGGCTAGGCAAAAGCAAGAGCTAGGACCTCCATCCAGATCTCCCGTGTAGGTAACAGAGTTCCCCAGAATTTGAGCTATGATCTGCTGCTGTGAGGAGTAAGATGGGCTAATAGGCAGTTAGGTCAGGTTCCTGTTGGAGTGAGAAAGGGGGAGAGTCCCTTTAAGAGTTGGCTGAACACTTGTTTCTCCCTAGAAGCTTCCTTTAGCAAGACAAAAGTGCTGATCTCACCCCCACAGAGTTTCTAGTATTATCATGAGAATAGCAAGGAAGTAGTGATCGCACCATTCTGATTTTTTTTTATCCTGAACAGGTTAGACAAGATTACAGTTGCCTTCTGTTGGGTTTTATTCCCACCCTCTGATATTTTTTGAAAGCTTTTATTTAATAAATATAAATTTCATAGGTACAGCTTTTGGGATGTAGTAGTTTCTTCCCCCCATACCCGCCCTCCCACCCCCACTTCTGTCCCACCTCCTACTCCCTCTCCCATCCCATTCTTCATTAGGATTAATTTTTTTTTGATTGATTGTTAGCTGTTATTCTGCTCCCCTGAATTGTGCTTAAAGACTGCACTTTGACAAGTTTCTCTGTTTTCCTCTCTTGGAGCGCCCCTCCTGACACTGTGGCAGGAATTCTTCTTCTACATGAGACAAGAACCGATTTTGCCTTCATCATTGTTTCCAGGTAACACTGCCACCTAGGATCCATTAACAGGAAACTTGAAGGGAAGCAGCATAGGTGCGACTCATTCCAGCACTCCAATATAGAATACAGGTGTCACAAATGGTGGTTTAACCTGCTATGCCACAATGCCTGCCCGCTTGCAAAGAATTTCCACGTGTTTGCTCTCATTTTGTTCTCACAGGTTTATTAGTCATTTTTAAAATTATAATTATTATATAATTATAATTATTATATTTATTATATTATAATATAATATATAATATGATATTATATATTATATATTATATAATTATATATAATTAATAATATATATTATATAATTATATATAATTAATATTATATATTAATATATTAATACATAATTATATATTATATATCATATATCATTATATATTATATAATATATGATATATTAATATATAATATTATATATTATATTATTAATTATTATTATATAGTTATAATTATTATAATTATAATTATTTAATTATATTTAAATCCAAGTCTTAGAGTGAGAGGCTATGTTGTAGTGAAATCAGACAAGACCCCCTAAAATTCACACTAAAATGTGGCCCCTTAAAGTTCCATAGAAATGCTAGCTGGGGTGCCACATGTATTACCAGAATTTGGGGTGCCTTACAATTTCACCATGGGCTTATTACTAAATCCCTGATATTAATAAGCCCAAGAGGGTTCTTGCCTAATATTTAGAGAAGAATTCTAAATACCAGCACAGATAAACAAGGCAGCATGGTACATTTTAAGCTTTTATTTAGTAAGAAAGATGCATAGGAGAGTGAGAGCTTTATTTAAGAGAGAGAGGGGTAATTAGGGATTCATACCGAGCACCAGGAACCAGCCACATGGAAGAGCATCTAGGCCAGGAAGCCTAGAGCACATGGCCCAAAGGCCATGTGCCCTGGAGGCGTGGGGCTACAGCAAGCCTCTTCCTAGCAAGAAGCCAGGGAAAAAGAGCAGCCTGGGCACACTGTGCCCCAGGCTTTTAACCCACTCCAAAGAGGAGTGGTCAATTAACCTGATTGGCTGGTGGGCACCCCGCTACGGCCAGGTAGGGGAATTTGGCCACACAAGGGCGTGGCAAAGGCATCAGGTAGGAGCATGAGGTCACACAGGGGCGTAGTCTTCCAGCTCACAAATCTGATCAACTCCAACCTGTATGCCTGCATACTTCATTAGTAATTCCCATTGTGGATTCAAACATGCCTGGGTATGTCTAGATGCCCAACAAGGCAGACCCATCTGGGATTTTTTTATACAAAGGCCCGAGGACCCCAATGTGAACTATAATAATTGGACAAGTTGAAACCAATATATGCCCCTAGCACTAAGAACTATCGCTAAGTTTTGAGACAGTAAGAGTTCTCCTTTGAACAAGAACTTAATTGAATATGGGAAGGAACTAACTTCAAGGTGGGATATTAAAGTAAACCGGTTCGATCAGAAAATCAAATAAAGGTCTATTTATTGTGTATGAGGCGAAGAGATGGTTGAGCAGTGCATCTGTGCTGTGCTGGAAGCCCAGGGTCAGAGCAGTGGTGCCAGGCTCTGATAGGTAACAAATCAAATAAAGAGCTCTAGCACTAGAGTTATTCTAAGAGCTTGAAAGCACAGGGCAGTGCCATTTGTGGCTTAGTAATACACTGATATACAAAAAAGGAAGATACGACAGTTGGAATGGAATGGAAGCAACTAAGACTACAACATTTGGGCTGAGATCAGAAATATTAAGGAAACAACAGCTGTGACAAATACACAGGTCTGGACAGCAGAGGCACAGATGATTAAGCCATATGGAAAAGGAAAACCATCACTAGCCAGCCATTCAGAAGTCATGTGAGCTCCTCCCTGAGCCTGCCCCACACTCCTGAACCAGAAAGGAGAAATATTAAGGAGGAATGGATCCAAAGACTCAGTTGTTGGATTCTGAGAAAGTGACTTCATTTTATAATTATTATGACTCTTTAAGACAATACTACATTCTCTCCTAAACTCATTGATAGAATATAAAAAAACTAAGGCTGTTGTGGGTGAGGTTGAGGTCCAAGTTCCTATTCCAGGTCTTTGCCTCTTACCTAGAGAGGAATTCTAAGTACAGACACAAATATGGTGCACAAAATGATAAAGTTTATTTAAAAGGTGAGGAAAACACACACATGTGGGTATTGTTCAGGAATTGATAGGCCAGGAAGGGAAAAGTATGGGGAAGGAAGTAGAGAGATAGTGCCTCAGCCACCCTGTATAGTCCTCTTCTTTAAGGAGAGAGAGAGAGAGCCCCTTCCAGTAGCTGGCATCTTATGAGGTTACAAGGGGAGAGGTGCCCAACAGCCCCGCCACCCAGGTCCCAGGTAAAAAGGAATACACCCAGGAAATGGGTTATTTGATAGGTGAATAGGATTACATAGGTTGGGGGAGGTGTGACTTGCAGTTTGTAGTCCTAATCTGGCTATCTGCCTTGTCCCACATGAAGGTTATATGCATATTACAAATAAGTACAGTCCTCATATGTAATAGTTTGACTTCTGATTATTGGACTTTGAAAAAAATTCTCTTTATTTATTTAAAAGGCAAAGAGACTGACAGAGATCTTCCATCTGCTGGTACATTCCTCATGTACCCATGACAGTTTTACAGTGATGTGAAAATATACCCATACTGCACTGTTTTTGCCTTTTAGGATAGTGTTTAGTATATTGCATGAGATATTCAACACTATCATAAAATAGACTTGTCCAAGCGTAGGCTAATAAGTGTTCTCAGTGCATTTATTTATTTATTTTCCCAAATAAACCTTTTATTTAAGGAGTACAAATTTCATAAGTACAACTTTAGGAATAGAGTGATTCTTCCCATCATACCTGCCCTCCCATCCCCACTGCCACCCCACCTCCTCCCTCCTCTCCCATTCCCAGTCCCATTCTCCATTAAGATTCATTTTCAATTAACTTTATACACAGAAGGCCAACTCTCTAATAACTAAAGAATTCAACAATTTACACACATACACGCACACACAAAAACTATTTTTGAGAACAGGTTTTATAGTTAATTCTCATAATACAACTCATTGAGGACAAAGGTCCTGCATGGGAAGTAAGTGCACAGTGACTCCTGTTGTTAATCTTACAACTATGACATCAGTGATCACCTGAGGCTCTTGACATGAGCTGCCAAGGCTATGGAAACCTTTTGAATCCACAGTCTCCATTAGTATTTAGATAAGTCCATAAGCAAAGTGGAAGGTCTCTCTTCTCTTCAGAGAAAAGTACATCCTTCTTTGATGACCACTTCTTTCCATAAACAATGATCCTTCATGTAGCACATTATTGCCACAGTATCTTGCCTTTCCATGCCTGAAATGCACTCATGGGCTTCTCAGCCAGAATGGAATGCCTTAAGGGATGATTTTGAGGTCAGAGTGCTATTTAAAGCCATTGTCAACTGTGAGCCTGCTGTGTGGACTGCTTCCCATGTTGGAACATTCTCTGCTTTTTAATTCTATTATTATTGCCAGACACTTGATCTTATTTATATGATACCTTTAAAACTTAATCCCATTTATATGATCAAATTAACACTTGGTATGATCACTTTAAAAATTAAGATGGCATTTTTACCACCCAGTTTAATGGGATTTGGGGGTCCCAATGCAAGTTTTTAAACTGTACCCTTAAAAGTAAGCCCATAGGAATGGATGCAGAACTATACAGTTTTATTGTTACAAATTTCCTCTTCCCTCTCTTATTCCCACTCTTATTTTTCACTGAGATCAATTTCAATTCATTTTATACACATATGATTAACTCTATATGAAGTTAAGAGTTTAACAAATAGTGTGAAGAAAAAAAAAAAAACCTGTTCCTCGGTAGTCATGAAAGTGGCTGCTTAAGTCAGTACTTCTCACTTCTACAGATTCTCTTTTAGGTGCTCTATTAGTTCTCACAGATCAGGGAGAACATATGGTATTTGTCCCTTTGGGACTGGCTTATTTCACTAAGTAGGATGTATTCCAGATTCATCCATTTTGCTGCAAATGACAGGATTTCATTTTTTAACTGCTGTGTAGTATTCCATAGTGTACATATTCCATAGTTTCTTATCCAGTCTTCAGTTGATGGAAATTTAGGTTGATTCCATGTCTTAGCTATTGTGAATTGAAATGCAATAAACATGGGGGTGCAGATAACTCTTTATTTGCTGATTTCATTTCCTTTGGATAAATTCCCAGGAGTGAGATGGCTGAGTCATATGGTAGGTCTATATTCAGATTTCTGAGGTATCTCCATATTGTCTTCCATAGTGCCTTTACCAGTTTACATTCTGACCAAGAGTGGATTAGGGTACCTTTTCCCCCACATCCTCCCCAGCAATTATTGTTTGTTAATTACTGTATGAAATCCATTCCAACTGGGGTGAAGTGAAACCTCATTGTGGTTGTGATTTGCATTTCCCTGAAGGCTAGTGATCCTGAACATTTTTTTCATGTGTCTGTTGGCCATTTGGATTTCCTCTTTTGAAACATGTCTAAGTTCCTGGCCCATCTCTTAACTTGGTTGTTTGTTTTGTTGTTGTGGAGTTTCTTGATCCCTTTATATATTCTGATGATTAATCCTTTATCAGTTGCATAGTTTGTAAATAATTTCTCCCACTCTGTCAGTTGCCTCTTAACTTTGCTGAGTGTTTCTTTTGCAGTACAGAAGCCTCTCAATTTGATGTAATCCCATTTATTAATTTTGGCATTGATTGCCTGTGCCTCTGTGGTTCTTTTCCAAGAACTCTTTGCCTGTGCCAATATCTTACAGGGTTTCCCCAATGTTCTGTAATAATATGATGGTATCAGGTCATAGATTTAGGACTTTAATCCATTTTGAATGGATTTTTGTATAAGGTGAGGTAGGGGTCTTGCTTCATACTTCTGCATATGGAAATCCAGTTTTCCTAGCACCATTTGTTGAATAGACTGTCCTTGCTCCAGGGATTGGTTTTAGCTCCTTGGTCAAATATAAGTTGGTTGTAGATCCTTGGCTTGATTTCTGGTGTTTTATTCTGTTCCATTGGTCTATCCATCTGTTTTTGTATCAGTACCAGGCTGTTTGGATTATAACTGCCTTGTAGTATGTCTTGAAATCAGATATTGTGATGCCACTAGCTTTATTTTTGTTGTATAAGGTTGCTTTACCCCAGAGGCCTAAAGGGTTAAATACTTGTAAAATCCTATAGGTGCTTTCAAAAATACTGTGAAGTAAGCAAGTGCCTCTTGTTGGTTGATGAGTTTATAATTTTAAACATGGTGACTTAAAGTCTTTTGTCATCCATAGTTATATATGATGTGCTGCTCATAAAACTAAAGCGTTGTTGGTTCTGTGTTTAGCTGTCCTCCTATAGGTTCCTATGGACTTTTTCCAGCCACTTTTATTGTATTCAGTACTTTGGGATGGCTCTGTAAACAGATGAAGCCAATAATGTATTAACAGTACCAACTGAGAGAAAGTATGGTTAACTGAGGTTACTAAAAACAAAAAGCAATTCAAATCAATTGGCAATCTACAAAAAAGGTTAAAGATTTTAAAAGCTATTATTAAAATTGCTATATTGGTCTATTATGCTATGTTATATGTGTGTACATATTGTATGTCCACATGGGGAAATTTTATTAAGAGTTTTATTTTAAATGGCTTATAGATAAGATTGTCCATAAATTTAAGCTGCTAAAATCAATCAAAGATACATTTTAATTTGTGTGACCTGAATCTGTGTATCATATGTTTTAAACTTGTTGGTAGAAAGAAACTAAAAACATTTTATATGTTTGTGCTTAAGTTTACTGGCTAAACAAACTACACCATGTTAGATATTTAAGAGGTGTTTTCAAATACATGATTCTTAAAATTTATAGAAGGCATTGGACCTTCTGGTAAATGTTTTCTTAAGTTGTTATCTAATGGTTGAAACGGTTTGCTAAGTATTCATGTAATATTGCTATTGTCAGCAAGCGATCTAGGACTTGCTCCCATATTTCTCTATTCTAAGCCCAACTTGTTCTTTTATTTCTCTATTCTCTTCAAGGTAGGAAACTAATTCTATTATGAAGGAATCTGTAGGATGCGCAATTTAATCTTTAGACCTTATAAAAGAGATGGCTAACATTTTTCTGTAATAGCATAGCCAAAATAAGAACTTAAATAATAATCTCATAGCTAGATTCACTTCGCCATCAGCGAAGTATACAGTTAGTAGAAAAAACCTCCCTTTCAGACCAAAGGGAAAGAAAGTTTTAAAGTGAGAATATAATTTTCCTCATGGGCATTGTCTACCTTAGAAAAACTACTACAGAACATGCCTGTGACTATAGACTTGTAGTTCAGGCCACCGAAGATTAGAGATGGGACTTGGGCACTCCCTTGACTTGCATCCTCTGGTCTGCTTTAACACAAACCAGGAGGAAAAGAAAGCTCGGCATCAGAAGCAATGGGTGGCAGGCCTATTAATGGCTGATCTGTACAGTGATCTGCCCTCAAGGAGACCCAACAGGCCAGTCCACTGCAGTGGCTTTCAATGTGGTAAGCCTGGGCTTCAGCAGAAGTCAGCTTGTGAAGAGCCCTGGCAGCTATGCCAAGAGTTGGATCACTGGAAATGGACCTGCCCTGGAGTCGAAGGATGCCCAGGTCAGAGCCACAGATCTTATTGGCTCTAAGCTGAAAAGCCCTTCACTCAGCCCAACTTCCAAAGTGACCACTGCAGCTGAGGGGATGGTCAAGTAGGGTCAGCAACATTGCAGGTAGAACTGTAAATTTCTTGTTAGAGATGCCCCCTGCCTTTACCTGGCCAGCTCTCCTTCCAGGCCAGCCAAGTAATGAAAGTCAACAGAATGCCTTCCCCTAGGAGGTTCACACCTCCCTTAGGTATATCCTAGGATATACCCCATGTGAAGAGATAGATAGGCCTGGGCCTCTGAATTTACAAGGCCTAAAGCCCACCAGATTATTATCAAGCCCCTTCTATCAGGTTCTATTTGCCTCTCAGTCAGAAAAATTACTTGTAGCTTAGACAGCACCTTTCTTAGCTCCTCTAATAATGACTCTGTCCTTTGTTCTAGACCCTGTCTAGCGCACTTGGGCCTCATTCCTTTGTAATCATAACCTCTACTCTACCACCAATGGCTCTACTCCCAACCTGGGTGTACTGATGGTCCTCTTCCCCACTTAATGCTGTATAATTATTCAAACCTGGTAAATGCCACTCTTAGGATCATTGGTTACTATCCTCACCCTGTCTTTTATGACCTTGTCTAAATATGATCAGAGTCGGCAAACTTGGAAGGCTTCCATAGCCTTGGCAACTCATGACGACAGCCTAGGGTGGTTACTGGCACCATAAACTAGAGTGTCAATTTGTTGGGTCAACAACAGGAGCCACTGTGCACTTGCTCCTCATGTGGGATCTCTGTCCTTAATGTGCTGTACATTTTTATTTAATGCTATAACTAGTACTCAAACAGTATGTTTCACTTTGTGTTTCTATGTGGGTGCAAACTGTTGAAATCTTTATACTAAATTGATCTTCTGTATATAAAGAGAATTGAAAATGAAAAAAAAAAATAAGGTTGCTTTAGTTATAGGAGGTCTCCTGTGTTTCCATATGAACTTGAGTATCATTTTTTCTAGGTCTCAGAATAATGTCTTTTGTATTTTGGTTGGTATCACATTGAATCTGTAAATTGCTTTTGGAAGAATGGACATTTTGATGATTTTGATTCTTCCAATCCATGAACACGGAAGATTTTTTTCAATACTTTTGGATCTTCCATTTCTTTCTTTGATGCATTGTAATACTTAACTATAGATCTTTGACATCCTTGGTTAAATTTCCATTCTTTCACTTTCACTCTGTGTGCATCTTTGTTGGTGAGATGTGTTTCTTGTAGGCAGCAAATAGACGGGTTGTTTCTTTAATCTATTCAGACAGTCTGTGTCTTTTAACTGGAGAGCTGAGGCAATTTGCATTCAAAATGACTATTGATAAGTAATAACTTTTCCCTGCCATTTTCCCGTAAATATTCCTATTTTTTACTTTGTATTTCCTTTGTACATTTACTGAGCGATTTTGTGCCTTCACCTTCTTTTTTACTGATAACCATGTTTTTTTGTTTCTATGTGTAGCACATCCTTAAGCATCTTTTGCAGGGCTGGACAGGTGGTGACAAATTCTTTCAATTTGTTTGTTACGGAAGGTCTTTATTTCACCTCTGTTCATAAATGAGAGCTTTGTAGGGTATAGTATTCTGAGTTGGCAGTTTTTTTCCTCTGAAACTTTGAATATATCTTGCCATTCTCTCCTAGCCTGTAGGGTTTCTGATGAGCAGTCCATTGTGAGTCGACTTGGACATCCTCTGAAAGTAATCTGGTGTTTCTTTTGTGAACATTTTAGAATCTTTTCTTTATGGTTTACTGTGGAGAGTTTGATTACAATGTGTCATGGTGAAGATCTTTTTTGGTCATGTCTATTGGGAGTTCTGTATGCTTCCGGTACTTGGATGTCACTTTCTTTCTCCAAATTGGAGAAATTTTCTAGAATCCATATTTTGGGTCATTTGATAGTATTCTATAGATTACCAATAGTGGTTTTTTTGTTTTCTAATTTCTTCTTCTTGAGTTTCTTCTGACTGTATAATTTCCTGTGCTTTGTCTTCTAAGTCGGATCTTCTTTCTTATGCTTCACTGATTCTTCTGTTAAGGCTTTCCACTGCATTTTTTTATTTGTTCTATTGGATTCTTCATTTCCAAGATTTCACTTTGATTTCTTTTAATATCTCAATTTCAATTTTGTGGGAGAAATTTTCTCTCAAGTTCATGTACAGATTTCATTAGTTTGTGCATTTGCTTCTGATTACTTCTAAGTAATACTATGATCAATTTTTTGAATTCCATTTCTGACATTTATTTTATTTATATATTTTTATATATAATATATTTATATATTATATAAATATAATATTTATATTATTCAATCTCATCTTCACAATCTTATATTGAAGTGTTGTATTCTTTTTGGGGTGTCACCTTGTTTTCCTTATTTTTATTTCTTGATTTGGTGCATTTCTTCTTCTGCATTTATGGAGATAGTCATTGGTTTCTTCTTTGTTTTTTCATTGTGGCAGCTTTTATCTTTGTACTATGCCTCTTGAGGTTGGTGGAATGTCTGCTTTCAGTGAATACCCAGAGGCATGTCGTGGGTGTGGACAGGGAGCTCTGTTCAGTTCTCCAGGGTTAAGGGCGTGTCTGAGGTGACACACCAAGGTTTGACATGGTAAATCTCCTCTTTTTTTTCTTTTCTTCTTTTTTTTTTTTAATCAGAGGGGATGTTTGTCCTTGTCCGTTGGCTCAGATGAACTCTTTTCCTCAAAGGAGACCACTGCCTGGGTGCTAGCCCCAGTGGGTGTATTATTCATCTGCTCTGCCACAAAAACCACATAAAGGATCTTGCAGTCCTCAGTGTAATCTCAGATTCCCCAGCAATGTCTCTCACTAGGTAACCAGGAGCCCTGAGCATGTCTCAGCACATTTAATTAGGTCAGTCTGAGCTATGACTGATGTTTGGTAGGTTTTGGTGTATTACATGTGTTTTCGATTTAGAATATTTTCAGCTGATGATGGGTTTATTGGGTATAATCCTATTGTAAGTCATTGAAAAGCTGTGTAATTATTTTTTGTATTATTATCAACACCATCCAACCTGGACAAATCCTCATTCAATTTATCACATGTCAATTTTATTTTGCAACAGTTCTTGAACAGTCATAATATTGTTGGTTCTCTTCCCCTTATTATTTCTTCTTAACTTTCCACAATTATTTTTTTAAAGATTTATTTATATATTTGAAAGGGAGAGTTTATGGGGGTGGGGACAGAAAGAGAGAATCTTCCATCCATTGTTTCACTCCCCACATGGCCACAATGGCTGGGGGCTGGGCGAGGCTGATGCCGGGAACTTCTGAGTCTCCTGTGTGAGTAGCAGTGGCCCATGTATTTGGGCCACTTTCCACTGCTTTCCCAGGTGCATTAGCAGGGAGGTGGATTGGAAGTAGATGGAACTGGTGCCCATATGGGATGCCACATCGCAGATGGCAGCTTAAACCACTGTGTACAATGCCAGCCCCAACATTGCACAATTCTTGAGTTTCTAAAAATAAAACCCACTGTACTATGTCACGTAAATAATAGAAAAGGGGATATGACACAGATTCTTTTAGCCCTGTGAAGGAGCTAGATAGACTCACACATTATAAAATAACATATAGAAGATGGAGAACTTCAGGGAATATACTGGGTTATGCATGAACATGAGATTTCTCATATTCTAGGTCCCAAGTTGATGGGATGGGCATTTTTGTGTTCTTATCTAGTGGTATAGTCAGTATTGGTAAAACGTAGATCAGAGAGAGACAATATGGGGGCCAGCAGTATTGTGAAATGGGTTAAGCTGCCACCTGTGATGACATCACATGTCAGAGTGTTCAAGTCCTGGCAACTCTGCTTTTGTTCCAGTTCCCTGCTAATGCACCTGGGAAGGCAGCAGATGCTGGCCTGAGTGCTTGGACCCTTGCCACCTATGTGGGAGACCTGGATGGAGTTCCAGGCTCCTGGCTTCATGCTGGATCAGTCTTGGCTGTTGCAGACATTTGAAATGTGAAACAGGGGCTGTGCTGTGGTGCAGCGGGTTAAGCCCTGGCCTGAAGCACTGGCATCCTATACCGGCACCAGTTCTAGTCCCGGCTGCTCCTTTTTCCGATCCAGCTCTCTGCTATGATCTGGGAAAGCAGTAGAAGATGGCCCAAGTCCTTGGGCCCCTGCACCCACGTGGAAGACCCAGAAGAAGCTCCTGGCTCCTGGCTTCGGGTTGGCGCAGCTCCAGCCATTGCGGTCATCTGGGGAGTGAACCAGTGGATGGAAGACCTCTCTCTCTCTTTACCTCTCTCTGTAACTCTTTCAAATAAAAAAAAATAAATCTTTAAAGAAAAAGAAAAGTGAAAAAGTGGGTGGAAGATCTCTTTCTCCCTCTCTCCCTCTCTGTCACTCTTTCAAATAAAATCTTTTTGAAAAGGTAGACAAAATGGTTGTTTTCTTCTTCAGCTATTCTGCAAACTTAGATAAATTTCAGAATTTTTTTTTACAGATTATCTTAGGGACCAGCGCTGTGGCACAGTAGGTAATCCTCTGCCTGTGGTGCCAGCATCCCATATGGGTGCTTCTTCAAGTCCCAGCTGCTCTACTTCCAGTGCAGCTCTCTGCTATGGCCTGGGAAAGTAGTAGAAGATGGCCCTACTGCTTAGACCCCTGTACCCAACTGGGAGACCGTGAAGAATCTCCTGACTCCTGGCTTCACATCATCTCAGCTCCAGCCATTGCAGCCATCTGGGGTGTGAACCGGTGAATGGAAGACCTTTCTCTCTGTCTCTCCCTCTCACCTTCTGTATCTCTACCTCTCAAATTAATAAATAAAATCTTAAAAAATTATCTTTAGCTAAATCATAGATTCAAGGAATGTACTTCAAGCAAAGCTTGGCATGGGGTAAGGGTAGGTCAGACTTATGGCATGGAGCTGTGAGATAAAAAATGTTATGGAGAACCAAAGAATCCATATAAAAAGCCTAATCAAATAAACAGGGAGGAGAGGTTAAAAAGTATGAGTTAAGCAATGTGGCTGCAATCAGAGGCTGCCAAGATTGAGGAAGCATGCTGATATTTGGGATAAGAGATGTGTTCCAGAAAATATTACCTCTATGTAATATGCAACAATCTTTCATGAGGCATCTGTGGCTTCATCTATGTGGTAGGAAATGAGCTATTATAGCATCAGACTGGCTCAAATTCAATCTATGTTATTGTCATTTCCCTCAATCTTTTTGCCAACTGATTTTAAAAGTCTTCAATTTTGGCACATGTAAATATCAAGAAGTGGTAAGTCTACTCCATTCAGATTTCTTTTGAGAATATTGCTGGTATACTGACCTGACCTTCACTTTCAACTCACAGGGAGGCAATGGTTTGAATCAGTATCAGCATCAAGGGGATGTGTGGCCCACTCAACCATGATTTATTTATAGGAGATATTCCTAAAACTCAGCCATCTAGAAATGCAAAAAATAAATGGGTGAATGAATATATATATCACAAATGCATACAAAATGAAAAATGATGTCAGTATTAGTGTCAGATAAAAGACAATTTAACAAAAACACTTAATGAGACAAAAATTGATATCAATTTGAAAACATAATGACAGTGAAGATATTTTAGCCATGAATTTATGCACTAAAAATGTAACATCAAAATTCATTAAGCATATGATGATAATGTCAAAAGTAAAAAGAGAAATGGATAGAATTATAAAAGCTTAGCATACTATCATTAGCCTCTGTTATGAAGTATATTAAATATGGATAGTTGAGTACAAGTATATTCATTGTATTATAAAATGTAATAACAAGAAAATAGAATCTAAATGTCCATCAGGACACTACTAAGTAAATTATAATAATCCATACAATAGAACATCATAAACCCCTTTAAAATGTGGTATCCCTACAAAATGATATAGGAAGGTGACCTTACTATGTTGTTAAGTGAAAAGAAATCAGAGTAATATGTTTAGGATGATGCTATTTTTATAAAGACAAAACTATATGCATAGTGTATATATATATAAACACATAATGCATAGAAAAAAAGTTGGTAAAAGTCATGTCAGGAAATGATAATAGATATCCTTTAGATATTTATGTAACTAAATAGTTGCCAGTTTACATTTTATGCTTTTACTTTATTTTTGTATATTTAGAAAATAATGTTATTTTTTAATTATATATGGGGTTTTTGTCCTTTTTATTTTAAAATTTATTTTAGGTGAAGAAATTTCATGTATTTCATATACACAGTTTTAGAAGCATAATATTTTCCACCTTACTCTTCCTCTATCCATGCTCCCATAATCCATCCTTCTTTCTTTCTTACCTTTCTTATTCTTTCTTTTAATTTTTACAAGGATCTACTATCAGTTTATTTTAGATTCATAAGATTAGAATTCAACAACTAGTAAGAAGAAAAAAAAAAGACACACTGTTCCTCAAAAGTAGAGACAAGGGCTGTAAAACAATCATCCAATCTCAAAATGTCATTTCACACATATACATTACATTTTTTGGGTACTCTATTAGTTAACCACAGATAAGCAAAAACATATGGTATTTGTATTTTTGGACCTGGCTTATTTCACTAAGTATAATAGTTTCCAGTTGCAACCATTTTGGATTACATTTTTTATGGTTGAGTAGTATTAGTATTCCATTCTCTCTCTCTCTCTCTCTATATATATATATGTATATATATATATGTGTATATATATATATATATATATATATATATATCACAATTTCTTTATCCGGTCATTAGTTGATGGACTTCTGGGTTGATTCCATATCTTAGATATTAGGAATTGAGCTGCAACTGAACATGGGGATACAGATAACTCTTTCACATGCTGATTTCATTTCCTTTGAGTAAATTCCCAGGAGTGGGATTGCTGGGTCATATGGCATATGTATGTTCAGCTTTCTGAAGTACCTCCATACTGTCTTCCACAATGGCTGTACTAGTTTGCATGATTACCAACTCTGGATTAGGGTACCTTTTTTTCTTGCAGCCTCATCATCATTTATTGTTTGTTGATTTCTATGTGAGAGCCACTGGGGTGAGGTGAAACATCATTGTGGTTTTGATTTGCATTTTCTCGATAGCTAGTGATCGTTAGAATTTTTTCATATGTCTATTGGCAATTTGTATCTCCTGTTTTGAAAAATGCCTGTTCAAGTCCTTTGCCCATTTCTTAACTGAATTGTTTGTTTTGTTGTTGTTGTTGTTGTTTTTTTTTGAGCTCTTTATAGATTCTGGATATTAATCCTTTATTATTGCATAGTTTGCAATTATTTTCTCCCATTCTGAAAGTTGCCTCTTCACTTCTCTGAGTGTTTCCTTTACAGTGCACAAGCTTCTTAGCTGGATGTAACCCCATTTGTCTATTCTTGCTTTGATTGCTTGTGCTTCTGGGGTCTTTTCAAAGAAGATTTTCTTATGCCAATGTCTTGCAGAGTTTCCACAATGCTCTTTTTTTTTTTTTTAACAGGCAGAGTGGACAGTGAGAGAGAGAGACAGAGAGAAAGGTCTTCCTTTTCCGTTGGTTCACCCCTCAATGGCCGCTCTGGTGGCATGCTGAGGCTGGCATACCATGTTGATCCGAAGCCAGGAGCCAGGTGCTTCTCCTGGTCACCCATGCTGGTGCAGGGCCTAAGCACTTGGGCCATGCTCCACTACACTCCCGGGCCACAGCAGAGAGCTGGCCTGGAAGAGGAGCAACCGGGACAGAATCTGGCACCCCAACTGGGACTGGAACCCGGTGTGCCGGTGCCGCATGTGGAGGATTAGCCTATTGAGCCACGGTGCTGGCCCACAATGCTCTTCTTTAGTAATTTGATGGTATCAGGTCATAGATTTATGTGTTTGATCCATTTTGAGTTGATATTTTATAAGGTAAAAAGTAGGAGTCTAGTTTCAACTTCTGCACACAAAGATCCTGTTTTCTCAGCACCATTTGTTGAAGAGACTGTCCTTTCTCCAGGAAATGATTTTAGCTCCTTCAGCAAAGAATAGTTGGATTTAGATGTGTGGATTGATTTCTGGAGTTTCTCTTCTGTTCCATTGGTCTAAAGGTCTATTTCTTTGCCAGTACCAGGCTGTTTTGATTCTATCTGTTCTGTAGTATACCTTGAAATCCAGTATTGTGATGCCTCTACCTTGGTTTTTGTTGTTTAAGATTCTTTTGGATAGTGGAGATCTCTTGTGTCTCCCTATGAATGTTAGTATCGTTTTTTCTAGATCTGAGAAGAAGGTCATTGTTAGATTGATTGGGATTGCATTGAATCTGTAAATTGAGATTGTGTTGACATTTTGATGATATTAATTCTTCCAATCCACAAACATGGAAGATTTTTCCATTTTTTTGTGTCTTCCTCTATTTCTTTCTTTAATGCTTTATAATTTTCATCATAGAGCTATTTCACCTCCTTGGCTAAACGTATTCCAAAGTATTTAAATTTTTTGTAGCTATTGTAAAAGGAACAGATTTTTCCTCCCAGAAATCTTATATTTAAGGAACACAAACTTTTTGCATTTCATAAATACAACTTTAGGAGCATAGTGATTTGGACTGATCTTACAAGTTCTTTCTCATCCATGGCGTTTTCTGTGTACCCAAAGGCTATCGATTTTTTTGTGTTAATTTTACATCCTACAACTTTACCAAACTCTATTATGAGTTCCAATAGCCTCTTGGTGGAGCCTTTTGGTTCCCCTATATATAAATTCATGTCATCTGCAAACAGGAATAATTTGACTTCCTGCTTTCCAATTTGTATTCCTTTAATTTCTTTTTCTTGCCTAATAGCTAGGACTTCTAGTCCTATATTGAATAGCAGTGGTGAAAGTGGGCTTCCGTGTATGGTTCCTGAGTTAGTGGAAATGCTTCCAGCTTTTCCACATTAAAAATTATGCTGGATGTGGGTTTGTTATAAATTGCCTTGCTTGTGTTGAGGAATGTTTCTTCTACACACAATTAACTTAAAAGTTTTCATCATGAAAGGATGCTGTATTTTATCAAATGCTTTCTCTGCATCTATTGAGATAATCATATGATTTTTATTTCTCAGTTTCTTAATGTGATATGTAACATTTTTTGATTTGCAAATGTTGAGCCATTCCTGCATACCAGGCATAAATTGTACTTGGTCCAGGTGAATGATCTATCTGATGTGTTGTTGTATCTGATTAGCTAGTATTTTGTAGAGGATTTTTGCATCTACATTTATCAGTGATATTGGTCTATAGTTCTCTTTCTTGCTTGCTTATTTTTTGGTGTTGGAATTAAAGTGATGCTGGCCTCATAAAAGGAGTTTGGGAGGATTCCCTTCCTTTCAACTGTTTTGAGTGGCTTTAGAAGAATTGGAATTAGTTCTTTAAATGTATGGTAGAATTCAGTTGTGAAGCCATCTGGCTTTTCTTTGTCAGGAGGGTCTATATTAAGTGATTCAATCTCTGTTTTGGTTATTGGTCCGTTTAGGTTTTCTATGTTTTCACAACTCAATTTTGGTAGATTGCATGTGTCCAGGAATCTATCCATTTCTTCCATATTTTCCAATTTATTGGCATATATCTATTTGTAGTAACTCTTGATTATTCTTTTTATTTCTGTGGTATTTGTTGTTACATCTCCTTTTTTCATCCATGATTTCATTAATTTTGGTATTTCCCCTCTTTTTTTTTGGTTAGTTGGGTCAATGGTATATCAATTTTGTTTATTTTTTCAAAAAAAAAGCTCTTCATCTCACTGATATTTTGTTTTTTGTTTTTAATTTTGTTTATTTCATCTCTAATTTTAATTATTTCTTTCATCCTACTACTTTTGGGTTTGGTCATTGTATTCTAGGTCCTTGAGATGCACTGATAGCTCATTTATTTAAAGGTTTTCCAAATTCTTCATGAAGGCACTAATTGCTATAAACTTCCCTCTTAACACTGCCTTTTCTGTATCCCATAAATTTTGATAAGTTTTGCTGTTGCCTTCATTCTTTTCAAAGAATTTTTTAATTTCTCTTTTGATTTCTTCTATGACCCATTGTTCATTCAGGAGTGTGTTGCTCAGTCTCCATGTGTTTGAATATTTTCTAGATATTTTTAAGTTATTGATTTACAGCTTTATTACATTGTAGTCAGAAAAATATATGGTATGATTTCAATTTTTTTGAATTTGCAGAGACTTGCTTTATGGCCCAACATACATACTATCATAGTGAAAGTTCCATGCACTGATAAAAAGAATGTGTATTCTGCAACTGTGGGATGAAAGATTCCCTAGATATAAGTTAGGTTCATTTGGTCCATAGTGTATATTAGCTTTGGTGTTCCTTCATTGATTTTCTGTCTAGTTGATCCATCTATTGATGAAAGTGGGGTGTTTAAGTCCCCATTACTAATGTATTGTTTACTACAATACAATCTAAAGGAAGACTTTTACTACAATACAATGGTAATAGTCTTCCTTTAGATTCAATAACATTTGTTTTTTTTTAAATAACCAGGCACCCTGGCATTGGGTGCATATACAGTTATTATAGTCACATCTTCCTGTTGAATTTATCCTTTAATCATCACAAAATGTGCTGCTTTGTCTCTTTTAACACTTTTTGTGTTAAAGTTTATTTTGTCTGATAAGATGGCTACACCTTCTCATTTTTCCTTTTCATTAGCATGGAATCTCTTTTTCCATCCTGTAAGTTTCAGTCTGTGTTTATCTTTGTTGGTTAGGTGCTTTTCTTGTAGGCAGCAAATAGATGGGTCTTATTTTTTAATTCATTAAACCAGCCTATATCTTTTAATCAATAATTTAGGCCATTTACATTCCAGGTTACCATGTTTCCATAAACATTCCTATTGTTTGCTTTGGATTTCCTTTGTACTTTTATTATGAGATTTTATGCCTTTACTTTCTTTCATAATGATGACTATTTTTCTGTGTTTCTGTGTGTAACACACCCTTAAGCATCATTTGTAAGGCTGGACAAGTAGTGACAAATTCCTTCAATTTTTGTCTGTTATGGAAGGTCTTATTTCACCATAATTCATAAATAAGAGCTTTGCAGGGTATAGTATTCTCGGTTGACAGTTTTTGTTTTTTTCTCTTATGACTTGGACTATGCCTCACCATTCTCTCATAGCCTATAGGGTTTCTGATAAGAAGTCAGCTGTGGGTCTAATTGAAGAGCCTCTGAAAGTAATCTGATGTTTCTCTTGTGCACATTTTAAAATCTTTAGGTTTTACTGTTGAAAATTTGACCACAATGTGTCATGGTGAAGATCTTTTCTGGTCATATCTATTAAGAGTTCTATGTGCTTCCTGTACTTGGATGTCTATTTCTTTCTCCAAACTGTGGAAGTTTTCTATGATTATTTCACTGAATCAGCCTTCTAAACCATTTTGTTTCTACACCTTCAGGAACTTCTAAGACCCATGTGTTGGGTCATTTAATAGTATCCCATAAATCTCCTACATTTTAAAAAACTTTTTTCTAATTTGCTCCCCCCCCGCCTTTTTTTGGTGTTACTGAAAAATTTCCAAACACTTGTCTTCTAGCTCAGATATTCTTTCTTCTGCCTCACTGAGTCTGTTGTTAAGGTTTTCCATGTATTATTTATTTGACATATTAAATTCTTCATTTCTAATATATCAGTTTGATTTCTCTTCAAAATCTCAACTCAGAGGCTGGTGCTGTGGCACAGTGTGTTAATGCCCTGGCCTAAATTGCCAGCATCCCATATGGGCGCCGGTTTGAGATCCAGCTGCTCCACTTCCAATCCAGCTCTCTGCTACAGCCTGGGAAAGCAGTAGAAGATGGCCCAAGTTCTTGGGCCCCTGCACCCGCGTGGGAGACCTGGAAGAATCTCCTGGTTCCTGGCTTTGGATCAGCATAGCTCCGGCCATTGCAGCCAGTTGGGGAGTGAACCATCAGATGGAAGACCTCTCTCTCTCTCTCTGCCTCTCCTCTCCCTGTGTAACTCTGACTTTCGAATAAATAAATAAATAAATCTTTAAAAAACAAACAAACAAAACAAAATCTCAACTCATGGGACAATTTTTCATCCATGTTATGTATGGGTTTCTTTAATTCATGGATTTGTTTCTCATTGCTTCTGAGTAATCCTATGGTCATTCTTTTGAATTCCTTTTCAGGCATTTCACCAATTTCTTTGGCTTCATTTTCTAATGTAGAAGTGTTGTTGTGTAGCTCTGGGGGAGTCATGTTGTCTTCCTTATCCTTGTTTTTGAATTTCTTCATTTATTTTTAGTCATCTGTGTAAATATTTTTGGTTTTATCCTCTGATGGATATTATCTTTGAACTATGCCTCTGTGGCTTAGTGGATGTCTGCTCTTTCATGAATATCCAGAGGTTTGTCCTGGGTGTGGCCAGGGAACCCTATCAGTGCTCAAGGGTAGGGTGAGAATCCAGAGTGACACCCAAGTTGATAGATCTCTATTGTTAGCAGGAGACAGGGTATGATCATATATATTGGCGTAATCACAACCTCACCTCTTCTCTTCCAATGTGATCAATGACCAGGTTTAGCCTGCAGTGGGTACAAACCACTCTGGTACATGAACCACAGAAAGAATCTGTGTGGTCCTCAGTGTAAACACAGATCCCTTTGCAATGACCCACCCCCTGTTGTTCAGAAGCTCTGAGCCTCTGACATCAGACACAGTTATTGCTAAGATATGTAGCTATACCCTGCACCCTATTGTACAGTCACAAAATTCCTAGTAATAACAGAAAAAATATAGATACAATTTGTGAAGAGCACTAACCATTTAAAGGTAAACATTGGAGTGAACATTTAGCACAGTGATTAAGATAATTGTTGGAATGTCTGTACCACATGTCAAAGTCCCTGGGTTTGAGCCCTGGCTCCACTCCTGTCTCTGGCTTCCTGATTATGCATATTCTTGGAGACAGTAGGTGATGGCTCAAATACTTGTTTCCCTGCTATCCATGCAAGAGACCTGGATTAAGTTCCAAGTTCCTGGTTCCTGGATCTTGGGTGCATTTGGGGAGTGAACTAGTATATGGGAGCTCTGTCCATTTGTTTTTCTCTTGCTTGCTCTTTCTACCTTCCAAATAAATAAAAATAAATTAAAACACTAAACGTGAGTATTAAGTAATTTTTCCCAAGAATTTCTCTTGGTCTTTGAAGGTTTATAGTAATATTCCAGTGCAATGTCTCTTAGTCAAGCCTATCAAAATGATAACAGTCATCTGGAGTCAATTTTACTTTTTGTCTTCCTTTTTTGCTAGAGGTTTTTTGAGTATGTTTTGTAGCTGTATAGCATCTGAACCTCGTTTTTATGTGTTTGAGAAATTCCCCACAGTGTGAGTATAATAAGGCAGGACTTGTTTTCCACTACAGGAAATAAAAGGCCAGATACTATCTCCACTCCAACACTAAGATATAGGTATGTGATCTAGGCTAACTCCATCATATTTGCATATTATAGATGTGAAATCTAAAACAAAGAAGGAAGAACAAGGAAGACTTTCTTCTTCTGACAGTATATATTGACTACAATACCTAGTATTCCACAGTATCAATTCCAACAGTGTGCTCAACAAATTCCTCTAATGGCATGATGTACACTGCAGTTTTGTTTATATTAAAGACAGTCATTTTCTACTGCTTGAAATTAAGAACTCTAACTGTACACCTATGCAATATATTTTGTCTCCATAGAACTGGTCTAAAATGTGAACAAAATATACCAAATCGACATAAATATAGATGAAAAATCATTGTATAAAATATTAGTAAGATGAAATTTGATTCTACATGGAAATACTCTATCAAACTACATAGGTCTTATTTCAGGAATACAGAGTTTTTTCAGGATAAGGTATTTATATACAACATCAATAGGCTAAAATAAATTAGTATCTCCATAGATTCCTTAGGTAAAATTTGATAGTTGTTTCTTCAAAATTTTTTTAAAGATTCATCTTTTTTTTTAATGAAAGAGTCATAAAATGAGAGGGAGAGACAGAGGGAGAGAGAAATCTTCCATTCACTAGTCAACTCCCCAAACAGCTGTGACAGCTGGGACTGTACCAGGCTGAAGCCTCCCCCCAGGTCTCCCATGTGAGTGCAAGTGCCCAAACACCTGGGCCATCTTCTTCTGCTTTCCAAGGCCATTAGTAGGAAGCTGGATCAGAATTGGAGCAGTTGGAACTTGAACTGGCACCTAATGGGATGCTGGCATTGCAGACACTGGCTTTACCCAATATGCCACAGTGTTGGCCCCCATTGCTTCACTTTAGAAGTAAATAATTAAGTGTCTACTACATGCAAGACACTGAGCTCAACACTGTCTTCTGTAGATGAATAAGACATACTCACTTACCCTATAGAAACTATGGCCTAATAGAGACAAAGACAAATGAATACATGTAAAACATAATGTGCTAATTGCTTTGGTAGAGGTTCACACACATTACTCTGGTGGCACAGGGAAGTAACTCTTAACACAGTTAAAAGGTTCAAGAGAGGCTTCTTGAATAGGTAATTTTTGCTGTGTCCTGAGAGGTTGGTCTTAGAAAAGAAATGGGCACTTCATTATTTGACACTAAAAAGGATAAGAGAAAGGTTGATGAAGATATATTACATGTAGCAGGAAAGGTTAGAATAGCAGATTGGATTGCCTAAACATTTCTCTTCCCACTTATTTCCACTCTATGGCTACTACCACAATCTAAGCCATTATCAGTACTGGCATGGATTCCTGCTGTTGGCTGAGAGCAAGTATTTCAATATTTGTGAGGAAAAGCTGAGAAAATTCCTTTTTATAATTGCCGAGTCAATCTGATGGAAACACAAGGTTATCTGACAGTCAATTCATCTGCTTGGGACTCTGGAATTAAAGAAAAAAGAAGAGTTGCCTATGGGCCTGCATTGTGGCATAGCAGATAAAGCCGCTGCCTGAGACCCTGGCATCCCATTAGGGCATCAGTTTGAGTCCTGGCTGTTCCACATCCAATCCAGCGCCCTGCGAATGTGCCTGGGAAAGCACTGGATGATGGCCCATGTGCTTAGGCCCCTGCACCCATGTGGAAGACCTGGAAGAAGTTCCTGACACTTGGTTTTGGCCTGGCCCAGCCCCAGTTGTTGTGGCCATTTGGTGAGTAAACCAATGGAACACCCCTCTCTCTCTGTCTCTACCTCTCTCTCTCCTCCTCCTGTCTCTCTTCTCTCTCTCTCTCTCTCTGTAACTCTGCCTTTCAAACAAATAAAATAAATCTTTAAAAAAATGTTGCCTAAATCTTCTTCCTATCTGTATGCTTTCTTCTTTTTAATGTGTTCTCTGCATAGAAGAGAAGCTGAACTTTAAGAGCATAAATCAAATGATATGACTCCATACCTAGATATCAGTGGCTGTCTGTTGTTCTCAGAATAAAATAAGATCTTGCATCCTATGACACCTATCATCTTCATCAATCTCATTCATATCACATCAACCTCACTCATATTTGTTATTCACTAGGCTCCAACAACCATGCTTTTCACTTTGTCCTGAACACATCAAACCCTTTCCTGCCAATGGTCATGGGGATTACTTTTTCCGTACCCTAACTTTTCCTTACATCCACTATTCCCCTCCTCTATATACATGCTTCCTCTTCCTGTCTCATCTTCATCTGTTGGGTCTTGCCTCCAATGTTATCTCCTCAGTAAGAACTTATATAACCCTTCTTTTCCACTTACTCTTTGTCATCCTGTTTCTTTTAATTTTCATACAAATACAATGTGTACATCTCTTGTTATCCATTTCCCTGATGTCCATTAGAATATAAGCTTCTTGAGTGCAGCAATTTTGTATGTCTTATACACCACTATGTCCCTACAACTCAGACTATTGACTGGCACATAATAGCTTATCAATAAGTGTTTGTGGAATGAATTAATCTTTACATAGCCAAAGACTCTGTAAATTATGCTACAGTACAAATGTCAAATTGAAAAAAATATTTGCAACACATAGACAATGTATAATGTCCAAAGGGTTAATATTGGTACACATATAGCACTGCTACATATTAAGAAATGAAACAACAAAGTCAAATACACACAAACAATATAGACAGACAACTCAGGGAAGAAGAAATGCAGGCAGCACCCACACATATGAAAATATCTTATCAGTTAATCATAAAAATAGAATTTTAAAAAAATAGATATTTAACCTATTAGAATGGAAAATATTGATAGTAATGTTAATATCCACTGTTGACAATCCCATATGTTGTTTATCAAAGTGTAGATTGCCACAGTCTTTATGGAGGGAAATTTTATGTTATCTTTTGAATTTAATTATTACAAACTTTTTGATCCAGCATTTCTACTTTCAGGACATTTCCCTACAGAAATAAATAAGTTTGAGCAGATATATATTTTTTAAAAATTGCATCAATAGATTCTCTAAGTATATTAAGGTAATTTATCCAGTATAATAATATGGTAATATTACAAAGAATTCCATTTGCAGTGGCTTATAAGAATGCACAATATGACCTTGCACTTCATATTTGTGCTTTTTCCTATTTACTTTCATCTTTTAAATTTCCCAACATTTTTTTAAAAAAGATTATTTATTTACTTGAAAGTCAGAGTTACAGAGAGGCAGACAGAAGCAGAGAGAGAGCAAAAGATTGAGAGAGGTCTTCCAACCCTGGTTCACTCCCCAAATAGTGTGGCGGGAGCTGAGCCAATCGGAAGCCAAGAGCCAGGAGCTTCCTCTTGGTCTCCCATCTGGATGCAAGGGCTCAAGGACTTGGGCCATCTTCTACTGCTTTCCCAAGCCATAGCAGAGAGCTGGATCTGAAGAGGAGCAGCTGGAACTTGAACTGGCACCAATATGGGATGCTGACACGGCAGGTGGCAGCTTTACTCACTATGCCACAGTGCTGGCCACGGCACATCTTAATAATCTGCATGGTTTGGAGGAAAATTCACATAGTTATAGTATGAATTAAAAAGCAAAGAGTTAATATATGCTCTTTACTGTTTTGTTTCATTTGGTTTTCACTTTCATTAATGTCTGTGGAAAAATGAAAAGGAAGGTCCTCTGAAAAACACAGCATTGAGTTCATGACATTATAAAGCTTTTAAAGAAAATAGAAGGAAAAAGGACTCTGTCTTCCCACTCCACTTCTAGTCCAGAAGAGATCTAGTCCAACGATCACTTGGGTAGGAAAGGAGGGTGTGGGGTAGGTGGGAGTGAGAGGGAGGGTGGAGGTGCTAAAGGATAAGTCCTTGGAAGTGGTCATAAGCTAGAGACAGAAAGACCAGACCTGGGGGGATACCGATTATAGGAGGGAGTCAGCATTGATAAACACCAAGTACTTTTATTGGTGACCACTGGAAGGGAGCCAAATGAAAGCTGAATGAATACCAGTAAACATCACTAATTTAGAGAATATATTTTATGTTGAGGAGTAATGTCATTTTTTGTCTGTGAGATAAAATTTTAAGATCTCCCTAAGGTCTCTATTGCCCTTTGAAAAATTTTTTATTTATTTATTTCCCTTTTTTATTTGAAAGGTAGAGAGACAGTGAGAAAGTGAGGCAGAGAGAACAGTGACAGATCTTCCTTCTGTCAGTACACTCCCCAAATGCCTACAACACACAGGGTGGGGCCAGGTCAAAGGCAGATGTCCAGATCTCCATCCAGGTATCCCATGTGGGTTGCAGGGACCCAAGTACTTGAGCCATCACTTGCTGACTCTTATTTGCCGGATGCTAGAATCAGAAGCAGAGCAGGGACACCAACCCAGACACTCTTATATAGGATGCGTGCATCCTAAATGACATTTTTTTAAAAGATTAATTTATTTGAAACATAGTTACAGAGAAGCAGAGGCAGAGAGAGAGAGAGAGAGAGAGAGAGAGAGAGAGAGAGAGAGGTCTTCCATCCCCTGGTTCATTCCCTAGATGGCTGCAATGGTCAGAGCTGGGCTGATCCGAAGCCAGGAGCCAAGAGTTTCTTCCAGGTCTCCCACATGGGTGCAGGGGCCCAAGGACTTGGGCCATCTTCTACTCTTTTCCCAGGCCATAGCAGAGAGCTGAATTGGAAGTGGAGCAGCTGGGTCTCGCACTGGCACCCACGTGGGACGCTGGCACTGCAGGCAGTGACTTTTACCCACTACACCACAGCACCAGCCCCATCCCAAATGACATTTTAACCACTGCTTCAAACTCCCACCCTCTCACTGCTCTTCAGTGAAAGTAGTTTGGTCCTGTCCAAACTACTACTTATAGATATTTCTCCCTGGCAATGACTGGAGACTTATGTTATTGGTTCTTCAGTGGGACATGAAAATGGTAACAAAATTTACTTTTGTGATAGGTAGGGAGGGAAAGAGGCAGAGGCAGAGGCAAAGGGAAAGGAAGAGGCAGAAGGAGAGGGGGAGGGAGAGGGAGAGGGAGGGGGGAGGGAGAGAAGGAGGGAGATGGAGATAGCGAGGGGGAGGGAGAGGGAGAGAAAGAGAGAGTCAAAGTGCTAACAGTCAATGAGTAGAGAGATTTATTTTTACTGCTTTACATATTTTTGTACTGTTTGAATTGTTGAATAAGAAGCATGCATTACTTTCAAAATAAAATGGCCTCTCTCATAAAAAAAAAAAGCAGAAAAATCTACCAGATAATGCAAATGCTGCATTTTATCTGACTTGTTGATAAGGAGAATAAATTAGGTGTTCCTTCAGAAGCACTTAACGTCAACAGTAGTTATTTGTTAATGTCACTGCATATGGAATGCCCAGTCACTTGGGGTCGAGACAACTTTAAAAAAAAACAGAGTTCAGTAGAAAACAATTATTTCCTCCAAAAGATGTTAACCAAATACATATCAGCACAACTTTCTCAGCCTTTATGTCTATGGCTCTATTTTTCTTATGTGTTTTTGCAGTGGGCATTTTGGGGACTTGTGCTTCCCCTCATAAAGAATACGTCCCTTGAGACTTGACTTCTTGCCATTAAGAACTATAAAAATACACCAAGTAAATGAAAAAAAACCTCTTCAGACAGGAGACATCAGGCTATACATGATTGTCATCCCTGAGCGAAGGGAAATAAATGAGGGGAGATTTAAAACCACATTCACTTTCTGATGAGGACACTTTCCTGATAGTGACGCAAGGAGAGAGATTTCACTGAGTGAGTTGAAGTTCAGAATTCAGGGAGGCTAGTGGAACTAGAACTTGTGAGGCAGAGGACTGGCGAGGAGGGTACTATACAGAGAAATGGCTCCAGAAATCTGCTCAGGTGTCCCCTCAGGTCTTCGGTTGAAACCAATATATGTGTTTGTAGGGTGAAACTCCTTCAGACTGGGCAAAGAACAGCTGTTATGGAAAGGACAATTATCAGGAAGTTGTAAGCCAAGCAGTTAGTAGAGTCCAGATTTGCGAATCATTTTGATTCTAACTGGCCAGAAGGGAGAGACGTTGTTGAATATCTTGGGCGTTCACTAGAGAGCTCAGAATATCATACCTTGTGCTGGGACTTAGAAGGCTTAAATACAAGCCTCAAAAGCATTATGATCTTTAGTTAACTACATGCCAAAATAAAGCCCTATGCTCATTACAGGAATATAGTTCACAACACAACATTTACAATATTCAATACCCAGTAAATAATTATGCGTGAAAAAGCAGGATAATTTTAATGACAAGCAGAAGGAAAAAAGGCCATAAAATGAGAGCTGATGGAATTTGCAAACATAGACATTAAAAAAGCTCTATAAAAGGGTACTTAAAGAGCGCATGGAAAATGGTACTAAAGGGTAAGTATTTGGGAGCAAAAAAAATTTGAAATCCATGCATATGATGGATTTTTAAATTTGTGGAAAATATATATGAGCAAAAATTATGCATAAATATTAGGGTCCTTCAAGAAATCCATGGAAAAATGAAATTCAAAGATAATAACAATTTTCCATGAACTTTTTGAAGTCCCCTTGCATGTTCCATTTGCTTAAGGAGATTTTAAAAAAACAACCAACCAAAACCATGAACACAATAGTAAGAAAAATAAAAATTATACAAAAAATTAAATGGAGCTTACATTGATGGAAAGTACAATATCTGAAATGACAGTTTTATTCGATGTGTTAACACCATTAGACATTGCAGAAGAAAAGATCATTGAACTTGAAGACATAGCAATAAAGTCTATGCAAATTGAAGTGTAGACTGAAAAGTAGACTAAAAAAGTGAAAGGAGCCTAAGTGATCACATCAGGAAGTGTCCATATCAAGCATTCTAACATACTTATAATTAGAGCCCTAGGGAACTGAATGGGGATGAAAAATGAATAATGGCCATTTTGCACATTTGATGAAATCTATAAATTCATACATCCAAGAAGTTCAACAAACTCAAAGCAGGATAAATGAAATGAATTTTTATGTTTGTTTCTTTATTGTTCCCTGAATCCTGGCTTATGAATTGGCTTTTATTCTGTTTCCTTAGCACTGTTTTTCCCTTATTTCTGGCTCCCTAATGCTGCATATTTTCTGATTTCTCAAAACTGATTACCATCTGGACCAAAGGGATAATTTTGTCCATGCTCTCAAGGAGGAAGAGATGTAAATTAGTAAAATCCTCCTTTGCATATCCTAGAACTCTCAGGTAGGAGGTCTCTAATCTCTATTTTCATAATGCTATGTTGGACTTTGGAACCTGACATAAGTCCCATGGGCCCTAATTATGACTTCGTGATGCTAGATTTCTTTTATAATGTGGTAATATCACTACTCTAACTCTGTTGGAATGTTTTGAATCATAGGAACTGGATCTAATGGTCATTTTTTGTTCCCAAGTATCAATTTGTTGCCTTGCATATAAGTCAATCAATGAATATAGGTATATTGATTGGGGTGGGGAATGTCTGGCCTGTGGGCCATATAAGACCCTGGAAATCATTTGGTCTGGCCCTGCCCAGGTAATCGCAGGTGAAACTCAAAATTCAATAAATAAATCTATAGCACTCTGATTTTTTAGTTGATAATTTTGTATGGCATGAGAATGATGTTATAAATATCCAAATGGCCCTTGTAAAAATATTCCCCAAACTTTAGCATGTATCTGAATCATGGGGAAGATTGATAAATCAGATTGCTATGCTTCAATCCAGAGTTTCTTATTCATTAAATCTGGGGCGAGGCCTGATAATTTGTATTTCTAACAAATTCTCAGGTGATACTGATGTTGCTTGTCCTCAAACCATATATTGACAATTACTAGATTAGACTATATTTGTGAAATTCAACTATTATGAAATCCTACATACATTTTAAGTCTCATTTTATTTTATTTTATTTTTAATTTGACAAGCAGAGTTAGACAGTGAGAGAGAGAGAGACAGAGAGAAAGGTCATCCTTCTGTTGGTTCACCCCCCAAATGGCCGCTATGGCCAGCGCGCTGTGCTGATCCAAAGCCAGGAGCCAGGTGCTTCTTCCTGGTCTCCCATGTGGGTATAGGGCCCAAGCACATGGGCCATCCTCCATTGCCTTCCCGGGCCACAGCAAAGAGCTGGACTGGAAGAGGAGCAACCAGGACTAGAACCCGGTGCCCCTATGGGATACAGGTGCCGCAGGCAGAGGATTAACCAAGTGAGCCACAGCGCCCGGTCCAAGTCTCATTTTAAATCCTGTCTCTTCTATATAGAAATTCCTTCTACTTGGGAATAGTAGCTCTTCATTCTAACAAGTATTCCATAACCTGTCTTTACCTTTTATAGTATTTATCATATTTCCTACTTATATGTTGTTGGGATAATGTGTTCATCTTGAGTACTAGATTGTTTTTGACAGAAGTCAGTTTTGAAGACATACACATAGTAGGTGGTCAATGCTCAGTGAATGTGTGTTGATATAGTGAATGAATTAGAGGGCCGGCGACGTGGCTCACTTGGTTAATCCTCTGCCTGCGGTGCCAGCATCCCATATGGGTGCCGGGTTCTAGTCCCGGTAGCTTCTCTTCCAGTCCAGCTCTCTGCTGTGGCCCGGGAAGGCAGTGGAGGATGGCCTGGGACCCTGGGCCCCTGCACCCACATGGGAGACCAGGAAGAAGCACCTGGCTCCTGGCTTCAGATTGGTGTAGCTCCAGCCGTAGCAGCTATTTGGGGGGTGAACCAACGGAAGGAAGACCTTTCTGTCTGTCTCTCTCACTAACTCTGTCAAATAAAATAAAAATTAAAAAAAAAAAAAAACCCTGCTCATTAGAAACTAGATCAGGATCCGTTAGTTCTTCAAATACCAATTAACAAATTGGTATTTTCCCAAATATATACTACACTGCATATATTACTATTTAGAGAAAATAAATTGTTCATAATAAAATTAAACAGCTAGGTGATGGAAGTAGACATGTAACTAAAAATATCTCAGTTTCTGCTACTTTATATACACCGAGTCAATGAAGTGTTAGAAAGCATTTTTGTTTCTGAATTCAGAATAATTCCAATATGAGGTATCTAATTATTCTTTACTTTTAGTCCTAATTATTGTTAGTGGAACATCCTAGCTGTTAGGAAGGGTCACATATTCCCCCAACAACTCTATCTTCTAGAAGACATGTCTCTAACAAAGAATAACCATTCTCAAGAAGTAGAGTTTTTGTTGACAAAGATAAAGAAATGAAAGTTCAAGCCTCAAGTGTGGTCTGATGTGAAAAGTGTGGTAACATTAGCTTTCTACATCTTGAGACCCCCCACAACCCTTTATCCCACAATACACCTTTTATTTTGTAAAGCCAAGTTAACATAAGGTTAGAGTCTGGGTCACGGGAAGCATTTTAGGCAAGTTCTACTCTAGATTTTTCAAGGAAGATTTTTCTTGTGCCACTGTCTCCCTATCAGAGTGAAAGACCTGAGAGTAGAGGGAGGGGAAAGGTCAAGACCAGGGAATAGTCCCTAGAAAAAGCACTATGCCACCCTATTTAAATTTTAAAAAATTATTTTCATTTTATCTGAAAGGCAGAGAGAGAAAGAAATCTTCCATCTGCTGGTTAACTTCTCAAATGCCCACAAAAGTCAGGGCTGGGTCAAGCCAAATCCAGGAGCCTGGAACTCAAACCCAGTCTCCCACACAGGTGGCAGGTTGTCAACTGCTTGAGACTCCAGGGTGTGCAATAGCAGGAAACTGGATTGGAAGAGGAGTAGCTGGAACTCAAACCAGGCACTCCAACATGGGATGCAGGCAGGCCAAGTGGCAACTGAGCCACTGTGCAAACACCTACTCCAAACTTTTATTCTGCTCCCTAGGTTAGAATGGGGGTTGGGTAGCTAAAAAGCCATCTTCATTCATATATAATCCAATCCATTTTAACCTGAAACTATATAGAAATTTGAGGCCATAGCTCTAGCTAGAATGCAGTGTACATTTTTCCAGTTTGTCTTATGTGTTATACACATTCCTCAGAAATCTCATCCAGGAGCAAGAATCATGATAGAATCTAAAGATTTGAAGATCTGGGATCCCAACTATCTCTCTTTCCGTTAGTGATATGACTAGTATAGGTGTCCTATGATGTGTTCAGTTATGTAAGGGATAATGTATGCTTCATGCCAAGTATGTGATTACAAATATCTCAACCAATAAATTCTTTGTGCAAATGACATAGTATCAGTACTTTAATTGAGGAACTAAACTGTTAGTAGGATTCATTTTATCTTTTAAAAGAAAAATTGATAGCCATGTTAGTTCTGTAACAAATCCTGAGTTTTGTAATAGATATTATAACTATCACTATAACAAGCTGGATTGTTTTTCTTAATATAGGTTCCCTATTGCTTTATTCCCCTAAGTGGTGGAATGAGAAGGCCATGCCAAGGTGGCCGCTGGCAAGTGAGTGTCAGTTACTCAGGAATCGCTTTGAAACCCACGTGGCAAATGGAGCCTGCCTGGCAACAGGCTGTGATTGGATGGATTTGAAACCCACCTGGCAATGGAGCCTGCCTGGCAACAGGCTTGATTGGATGGCTTTGAATCCCACCTGGCAATGGAGCCTGCCTGGCAACAGGCTGTGATTGGATGGCTTTGGAAACTGCCTGGCAACAGGCTGTGATTGGTTGGGGCATAGACCGCCCCTTGACCAGATTGGCTGGTCTTGGCTATATAAGATGTTGTACCAACTGAAATAAATGAGTCTGCGGGCTGCTTGCCTCAAGCTTGCTTTCACCAGACTCCCGGGGTCTGTGTGGTGACTCCGCGCCTCTTGCCCCCACCACGCTCCTCCTCTCAGAAACAAATCCACTGCGACATTGTTGAGAAATCAACAGCAACACCCCTAGAGGACATAGCTCTTCTTAGAAATCTCCTTTTCATTCTCTGCCAATCTACATGTTCATATAATGAAGAATTAATTTATCATTAGTGTCAGCTTATCAATAAAACCATTTTCATGAGCAAGTCTAAATGATCCTATATTATTGTAAAAGAGCACACTTGGAATAAATTATTATTACATTTTTTATGCTGAAATGAAAGGTCATTTCCTCAGGTCTTTACTTACACTGAACTATTAAACATGTATTCTAATAAGCTACATTCAACTTTTTAATACACCATCTTTATTTGTTTCTCTCTATCCTACATTTCATTTACTGATCTGCATTTCTGTTTATGCCAGCATCCTCTAATAATGCCAGGACTTGCTCAGCAAAATCCTACCACTTCTGGCGACTGACCAAGCTTACACAATGTGCTTTCCACATAAAAGTGTTCTCATTGGAAACTGCTATGTGAACTATTTTGGTAGAGATTTTTATAATGCTGCTTTGTAATTAAATGAATGAAAATTAAGGATCCAATTTCAAACAAACTTGTATAAAGTTATTATCCGTCATTCTGACCAGAAAATCAGTAGGCCCTATTTCATTTGAAAAATGTGCTAGTGAGAAAGACATATCACTTGGCCTAAGTCTTACTATCATATTCATATTTGAATGCAGTCTAATTATACTTAATAAAGTATAGGAATATACAAAACGGACAAGTTACTTATGAGGATTAATTTCTTTAAGATAGTTTCTGAAAGCTTCAGTGTAATTTATTAAATAAAAATATCACTGTAAGTTAACCTAAAGCATTTGGAATGATCCCATCATTATGCATTTTGTGTGAAAAATACTTCTGAAGATTTAAAAATGCTTGGTGATGAATTTGGAGCTTTTTAAATTGTGAATATTCAAGTGTGCTTATGTTTTATCATCACTTCTAATAAAAATAATGAAAGCAAGTTAATCCTTCATTAATATATACATGTAAAAGTTAATTATTTTCTTTAAACAGATAACTACTATGCCATGAGCAGGCTCAAAACACATGCTCCCTGGTATCTACCAGAAAATAATATACTACTTTTTTGTATTTTGTTTGCTAAGCATAAATTAGAAGGTTGCTGAGTGACAAGCACAGAGACAATTTTTCCTAATGTTAATTTTGAAAATCCATGAACATATGCTATAAATATTATATAGTATTTGTTTTGCACCGCCAAAATAAGTGAGACCTACGTTTACACTGGAGCATAAATCCAGAAATGTATCTTTTCGCCATTTGTGCATGCACGCATGCTTATACACACACACACACACACACAGAATTCCTTGACAACTGAAAGCAATTCAGCAGTGATCAGTCACTGGTGTCAGAAGTAAAAGATAGTTACGGGAGTGCTGCTAAATCCCACCTCCTACGCCAGCTTTTTTGACAACTAGAATGTGAACCCAGTAGAATGAAAAAGAAGCACATGTGTCAACTATAATGATGGTAATATTAATACTTGGCAGTAGTAGCTCAGCCTCTCTGTCACCTGGCCCTACTGATCATGTAGTTGCTCCATTTCTATACAGGAGTCAGACATCTATCTGCATTTAATATCTCACAAGTCTTGTGATGTTGTGAACTTGGATATATTCAACTCTGCTTTAGAAAAAGCTGTATTGAGACCATTTAACAATGTCCAGAAATTAGAATATTAAAATTTGGATATTATATTGTATAATATATATTCCATTGTCAGTTTATAATACAAATATGCTTGCAACCCACTTCAATACCCAAATTCAGAATTCAAGTGAATGCATTCTCTTAAATTTATAACTTTTATGTTAGGAAATAGGAAAAGCTCACTATTATGAATTACAAAACCCATCAAAAGAAACACATTTCCATTGTAATACATGTATGCTGAAATATCACCCTGTTCCATTAGATAAGTTTTAGTCTTTACCATTGCTCTTTTCCCATACTACTGAATGTGATTATGTCATTCTGTGAAAGTTTCTCTCTCTGGTAGTTTGAGTACTTCTCTCAAAATAGAGGAAAACACCTTGAATAAATGACAGATCTCTACATTTGTTGTACTTGAGGTCAACTCATTGAATTAAAAAATATATAGCATTATTCTTAAAACTGAATTAAAATAATATGAAGATATTATATACATTTCTCATTTTAATGTATAACTTTGCTGAATTTAAAATACACTTTCACGGGGGCTGGTGCCATGGCTCACTTGGTTAATCCTCCACCGCCTGCAGCACCAGCATCCTATAAGGGCACCGGGTTCTAGTCCCGGTTGTTCCTCTTCCAGTCCAGCTCTCTGCTGTGGCCCAGGAGGGCAGTGGAGGATGGCCCAAGTGTTTGGGCCCCTGCACCCACATGGGAGACCAGGAAGAAGCACCTGGCTCCTGGCTTCAGATCGGCACAGCGCCGGCCGCGGCGGCCACTTAGGGAGTAAACCAACAGAAGGAAGACCTTTCTCTCTGTCTCTCTCTCTCTCACTGTCTATAACTCTACCTGTCAAATAAATAAATAAATAAATACACTTTCACATGTAAAAGGATATACACATTGTATTTAGTACAATCATAGGGGAAAAGACTGAATTTTTATGGTTTATTTCAACAAATGGATATTTTATTTAGGAAATTTGTTCTTCCTTGGTTATATAAATGCTAGTGGGATCCCACCACTAATATAAAATTAGTGACAAAAAGTCTATTATGATGAATTCATCCTACATTTCACAGCTTGACAAATGTTTCTAAAAGGTGGCTTCTATTTTGCCACCCCTTTGACTAAGAAAAAAGCAGCTACTTGGTTTATTTACACATTAAATCTAACTTCCTTTCCATGTTTCAGAGGCTCCCCATCACTAGACCTTCCTTCTTTCCAGTCTGTTCTCCAACTTTTTCTATCAGATGCTAGGTAAATATTTTAAAATGAGAGAGTAGGAATTGTAAGGTCTAGTGAAAACCATCCTGGTTGAGAAAAAACAATCTGCAGAGTTATATTAAAAACTCCCACTCTCTAGGGGCCAGTGCTGTGACACAGCAGGTTAAGCTGCAGCTTGTAAAGGCATCCCATACTGGGGTATCAATTTGAGTCCCAGCTTCTCTGCTTCTGAATCAGCTTCCTGCTGAAGTGCCTGGATAGGCAGTGGTAGATGCCCCAAGTGCTTGAGCCCCTGTCACCTTTGTGGGAGACTGGGATGGAGTTCCTGGCTCCTAGCTTTGACCTGGCCCAGACCTGATTATTGTGGGCATTGGGTAGTGAGAGAGTGAACCAACAGATGTGATTTCTCTCTCTCTCTCTCTCTCTCTCTCTCTCTCCCTCCCCCCACTTCAAATAAATATTTTAAAAATCTCACTCTTCAACACATGATAGAACTCCTTGGTTCCTAATCATTGATTCCTTTGCCTACTTTTTGGATTTTAGCTTCTCCTCATTAGACTTATAGATTTTCTTCATTATTTATTATTTTAAAATTTACTTATTTATGCTGAGGTGGGGAGAGAGAGAGAGAGGGAGATGGAGAGAGGGAGAGAGGGAAGGGGGAGGGCGAGGGGGGAGAGGGAGAAGGGGGAGGGGGGAGATGGAGAGAGATCTTGCATCCGCTGATTGACTCCCCTAAATATTCACAACAGGTGGGCTGAGCCAGGCTAAACCCAGGAGTCCGGAACTCCATCTGTTCTCCCATGTGGGTTGTAAGGACTCAGCAAGTTGAACCATCACCTATGTTTCTCAGGGTATGCATTAACAACAAGCTGGAATTAGGACCAGAGGATCTGGGACTTGAACTCAGGGACTCAGATATTGGATGCAGGTGTCCTAAGAGGCATCTTAACCACGTGTCAAGAATCTGCCCTGTGCATGACTTCTTTTCATTCTCCCACCCTTGCTAACATTCATGTCATCTCCTACCAAGAATGTGTTTCCAATTCAAGCCTTTCTGTTACTAATCAGGAATGATGTGTTCTAGTCTCCCAGCTCCTCCCACTATTATAGTTCAACCAAAGAAATTGATTTCCTTATGTCCCCACCTCATACATAATGCACATTCCTACCCAAAATTAGTGCCAGTCTGTGCTTTTAATAATCCTCATCCAAGTTATGCAATTCCTATTCAATCCTCAAAGCCTAGCTCAGTTTCCAACACCTGCATTAAATCAACTGTAGGCGCTCCTTCCCACTAGCCTTTCCTCCCCCTCCCCATTCCTTTCATATATATAGTTAGTATCTCAGTCATTCATTTGTCCTTTAAGTCAATATTTATTTAGGCTTTTCTGTATCCCAGACACATCACTTCTAGACCTTTTGGCTAAGATCTAGTGCTATATCCCAGGCACTATCTCACAGCATTATAAGTCTGTGCCTTAGAATTTATAGGCTAGTAGGGGAGATAGACAAATGATGACACAAGGTGTTAGGAGTTATTATGAGGAGAGACAAGAGAGTAAAACAATGTATTATGGGGTCCAAGTTGAATGGAAAAGGAAGTGAAGATAGGATGACAGTAAATATAAAAACAAAGAGTCAAGGGACTGGAGGACCTGCAAGGTCACAGATAAAACAAATTGGAAGTAACAGGGTAAGAGAACTTGAAAGATAAGAGGCTGTGGTTAGAGAATAGGATGCCTCTATTTCAGATTTCAAAAGTGGAGCAATTCTGGATTATGATAAGCTCCAAGATGTGGCGATAGGAGTATATGACTAAAGACAAACATTAAATTCTCTTTAAATACCTATGTGTTAATTTCCTTTTATAATGAATGTTATTGAGGGATGTGGTAGGCAGAATTCTAAGATGACCTCAGTAACTTTTGCCCTTTAATAATCTCCCCTTGAGTGTGGAAGGAACCTATGAATGTTTGAGCCATCACTTCCATGATTATAACACATTTTATGACAAAAAGGATTTTGTTATTGTAGTTAACTAATCATGTGAACCCTTAAAATGGACCAGGCTCTTCCTGCAGACAGAAATTTGAATCATGATAGGGATTCCATGCAAGATAAATTCTCCATTGTTGGATTAAAGCTGGAGGGGGTCCATGCAGCAAGAAATATGTGCACTAGAGATTAGAGCATCCCTGATTCATAGCAGGCAAGGAAACAGGGATTGTAGTTCTATAGTCACAAAGAACTGAATTATCCCACAACCATGTGAACTTCGAAGAAGATGCTGAGCTCAGATAAGAACACAGCTTGCCTGATGTCTTGATTTTAGCTTGGGGAGACCCTGCTCAGAAGGCTCAACCATGGTATAACTAGACTTAGGACCTACAGAACTGTGAGCTAATACATGAGTGTTGTTTGATGATCTCAAACGTGTGATAACTTGTCATGCAGCACTGAAAAACTAGAGTATACTTTACATATAAAACACACCCATTTTAAGTTTATACTTTGAGGAGTGGTGGCAAATGCACACACACTACAAATATTAAGATATAGAACATTAACATATCCAAAGCTCCGTTATGCTCCTTTACCATCAATCCAGCTCTCAGCAGAAGGCAACTACTTGATTGATTTCTGTCACTTAATGTGGTAAACCTTGACTTTGCTCTCTCTCTCCCACTCCTTCCCCCTCCACACACTATCTTTCTGAGAGCAATTATCACTCTCATAATTTTTATACCTCCCAATTTTCAAAGAAAAATAAAACCACCATTTTGAGTACACAGACTGGCAGTGTACATACAGAGCACACAGCCATAGTCACTCTAAATATCTGTTAGTTTAGTAATTTAAAAAAAAAATGGAGCTTATGTGGCACAGTGGGGTAAGCTGATCCCTGTGACGCCAGCATCCCATACAGGCACTGGCTCAAGTCCTGGCTGCTCCACTTCTCATCAAATTCCCTAGCAGCAGAAGGTGACTTAAGCACTTGGGCCCCTGATACTCATGTAGGAGACATGGATAGAGTTCCAGGCTCCTGGCTTCAGCCTGGCTCAGCCTGGTTATTGCAGCCTCTTAGGGAGTGAAGCAGTGGATGGAAGAGCTTTCTCTCTCACTCTGTCTCTCCCTTTCTCTGTAACTCTGCCTTTCAAGTAACTAAAATAAATTAAAAAAAAATATTTGTTGCACCCTAGTTATGTATGCAGATTTGCTTCAGGCACTGGGTATATACTAATAAATGAAATTGGTAAAGTTTGTCATTAATGTAGCATTTACTCCAAAGATCCTAGGAGGTTGACCTTTTTGATTGAGTGACTTCCTAATTGTAGAACCTCTAAACTTCCTTAAGGGATTATATAACCTCTATTTATGTTAGCCTCACCTCAAATATTTGGATAAACTCATCTAAATAGCCTAAGGTTCAGGTTCTTAGAATTAAGTATTAGGTTTATTTTGCTGCATAGTTCCATAAATTTGTATGTGAGAATAAGTCTCTATCTTTCACCTTTTTTCCAGCATTCAGTTCCTCTTGGTATGAGGTAGTTGTTCTCAGATCTGGCTAAACATGAACCACTAGAGAAGACTTTAACAAGTAATAATGTATATCCCCATTGCCTTGGCTTAGTTCTGTGCTTAATATGTGTTGAAAGCTCTGAGGTGGCTAACAATTCTGATGTGCGGTCAAGGTGTGAAACCACTCTTTGAGTCCTTTGGTGGAGTTGTGTCCTGGACTTTGAACTTGTATCTATGGATGAGTTCCCATTTCTGTTGTTCAATCCACTTGATGCCAACTATTGTAGAAGATGTGACTAGCTAGCCACCAAATATTGATCCACTTCCTTATTATAGGAAGGGTATGACTAGCTATGCCATAACTGAGTTTCTTTTTGCATGTAGGTGTGAGCAAAAGTGAGGTATGACTCACTAGCAGTGTGGTTAAGAAGTAGATATGTCTTCTTGATCCCATCTTTTCTCCTCTGTGGTGACCACTAAAACTATGTATTGAAAATAGCTGAAAAGATAGAAGGAACCTGGGTTCTTGAATCACTGAGTGAAAGGTCCCCTGCAAACTACTGAATTTGACTGTTGTAGATATGCTAGTTGCCTCCTTAATATCTATTCTCCCCTTCATCCTTTTAGCAGAATTTCCATACAGTTGTTGATGGAAATGTGTCAAGATAAAAATTGGTATATGTTATGGTCTCCTTTATAGACAGCAAAACTAAAATCAGACATTGAAGAAGCAGTCAGTACTTCTGGGAAGTCTCTTTTCAAGAGTTTGCTATGCCCGTATCCATTTCACCTTTACTTCTTCTATGACAGAAGAAATAATGGTTGGAGTTTCAGTGACAATTATGTAACCTTAAGGAGGAAAATCACATATTCTAGAGATGACAAATGCAGGCAACAAGGAATACTAGTTCTCTGATGTCACTGAGAACTGCTATAGCAACTCCCTGTGTAAAAATTACTAGATTATTGATAACATGAAAGAAAAAACAAATCTCACGTAAGCCAATATTTTTCAAGTCTGTAATACTTAGAAAAAGGTAGAATTTCTAATGTCGTACTTTCCCTGCCTTCAGGGATGTTCTGTGTTATCCCCTGATGACTCTTTCTGGCATTATCTGTTTATCTATCTGCACTTGTGGCTTGCTGTTTGGATTTCCTCATGAATCAGTCTTGGTTATCACCAAGTTGGTTTGTCTTGTCTTCAACATGAACCTCCCACATTTTATCTAGATAGGAATGAATATTTGACAAGTATTTTGAGGCAGACTCTAAAATGCTTCCCAATCAATGTAAATACAGCGAGTTGATTCTCTCAGTATGTTTTCTATGTCTAGTTTTCTCAATATCAGATTTAGATGGCTTTGCCAGCTCCATTTTCAGGTGAAAGTGAAAGAACTACTAGTATATAGATTATATGACGTGCAGTACCCTGTGAAGCTCATCATTGAAGGAATGGAGGAGACTGAATGGTGTGACCTATGATTTATATGTGGGAAGACACTACTTTTCATGTCTAAGAGTCTCTGTTATAGCTCTGGGCTGTGTTCATGCTGTGTAGTATATTGTTTTCCAGGTAGGGTAAATCTTACATCTCTCTTAGAGTTGTTTATTTCCTTTGTATGCCTACAAAGATAGGGAAACAATAAAAGATGCTCACAAGATAACTCATGAGCCAGTAACTTTTGTTCTCAACCTGAGAATAAGATTGAGAGTGAAAATGTGAGCTTTGGCACACAGCATGGTCTAGCTGTTTGAAGAACATCCTTTGACGAAAGCAGCCGCGAAGGGAGAAGAAACACAAACAGCAGGAAAGTCACATCTGTAGGTGGTTCTGTGGCTTCTGATTTGCTCATTATCACCATAGAGAAAAGCAAGTGGAGGTGGATAGCTTTGTTTATCCATTAATTCAAATAAAAAAATACAAAAGTAGCAACACCTAGTGAAAGATCAAAATATTGAATATGTTTTTCTAAAGCAGTCATATTTCCTCCAGGGTAATAATGTTCTTACACCAGGAAAATGCTGAATTTTTGATCCAACTTTGTAAGTTCTTGCTCTTAATGTTAAGTTGATTAAAATGAACTAGTCTATGCAATGGGAGTCCACATGTTTAAAATCCAATTAATAATTAAATATTTTTACTTGACTGGTCTTTTTATTTTCTTGTCAGAACTCTTCTATGCTAGCATGGCTGCTAGTTCCCCAACAGTTTTAGGTTAGAAAGAAAAATAGAATAGTTTATCTAGAGACAATTTGTAATTATTTGTGCTTATAAGAAAAAGTTAAGTAACTGACAAATGGAAAGCATACTTTTTTATCTGCCCTTATTTTATGATTAGATTAATACTGCTTAATCATCAAGTTTTGGTTTTTTTTTAATGGCCAACAAAACGTTATCATATTATTTTATCTGCATACCATTTCCCAAGCATTTCTCTGAGATTTGGGGGCCAAATACATCGTTGCTGTGTTGAGATACTCTGAACTCCTACATCACTTCTGCACATTTTTGACCAATAAAGAGGCAGTGGAAGTGACTAAAGAGAAAGGAGAATGACTGATGTGTTATTCTATTCCAGGTTCCAACACCAAAGTCAGGTCCATATTCACATTGCTGGAACATTACATAGGATAGTCACTTGTTACCGGTAGATAGTTAGGAAGGAATGGTAAAGTTGGAGACTGAGGACCATAGTTGGGAAGTTTACCAGGAATCTATTGTTGGGGAAAGTTGAAGTCTAGCAGAAATGAGGTGAAAAGGAAGTTACAGATTTTGGGAGGTAAACGTCAAGGAACGGAGTCAGCTTCCTCTACATGGAGAGAAAAAAGTGGAGCTGAAGCAAAGTTGGAGACTTAAAATCAGATTTAAGGTTGATACTATCCATACTTGCAATAGAAATCTTGGGATTTAAAAGCACTTGGGGTTCAGGTAAAGGTCTCTTCAGTTCTTGGGAGTTTCATTTGGTAGTGTCATAACCTGCCTGGCTCCAACCACTAAATGTACTGATGCTTTCTTTTTTCTGTTTTTGAGTCATTTGGCAAAGAAAGAGAACAGTGGATGGATGGGTTAAGGAACAAAGGGAATAACCAAGCTCTGGCACCGACTCCTACATAATGTAACTTTCAATACCCATGCCAGTGTTCAAAGCATTGGCAATTACTCAGACTTGCTTGGTAGGGTCAAGCAACAGCTGATTCATACCTCTTCCATTTCTGGGAAATTATCTTATGGAAATAATCAAAGATGTGTCCCAAAAAATCACTATTAGTATGTTATTCCCAATATTGTTTATTACAGAGGAAAAAGATAAATGCTCAGCAACGATAAGGGAATGGCTATGTTAGTATGGTACATACTTTCCTATATAGGAACATACATGTAAACATAAAATAACATATTAGAAAAACATTTATTAGCCAAGGTAAAGCTAACTTTATAATGAAGATTAAATGAAAGTATAATGTATGAAAACATCAATCCCTCCAATGATCAACTGCATTATCCTGCATTGTTCCCACTAATAGTACTCATCACATGACAAACTTGTTTTATTTTTTATTGCAGGCATCTCTCTCTGCTCATTACAACATAAGCTCCATGAAGGCAGAGATTTTGTTTTGTTCGCCATTTTATCCCCATTTCCTGGTACAATGTTGAATGAATGGCTGAATTGTGGACCAGCACAATGTATGGAAACACAGAAGAATGGCTCAAATACAGTCTGAATGATTAATGAAGACTTGCTGGAGATGATCCCCAAATCTGTTGTAAAGCATGGGCAAGGAAAAGAATTTTGGCAGTATCCTACTATATACCAATGGAAGATTTAAGCCATAAGAGGGCCATTTTCCTAACTTGAAACATCACTTGTGCCCTAGATTCTTGTTGTGATACCTTCACTAGTTGGCCTTCTTAAGGACTATGTGCCTATGCATTCTATCAATCCTACAGCTGGGTTATCTTTATATTCTGTCCTAAGCTATTGTTTCCTTTCTTTCTCCATTGACTCCAGGGGCTGAGAGGATGACTTGGTTCTCCTTTAAGCCTGTTCCTATTGTGGTATTTTTCTCTTTTAGTTTATCTCATGTTCCCAAAAAGCATATAGTTAATATGATGTGTTATAGAGGAAGTGTAAGTTCTTTATATTTTATTAAATGCTGAAATGTTCTACGCTTCCATGTGGGAAAAACTAGATGGAATCATTTTTAGCAAAATTACATTCATTTTCCATATCAGGCGTTGTAATACCTGAATAATAATATAAACAACAGTAACAATCAGAATAGCATCAGTTCATATATTTACATGACATCCTACATATTTCTAAGGCTCATATGTGAAATAGCTGACTTAAATTTCACAAAAACTGAAGTAGACAATATGACAATTAATACCATTTTATTGATGAGAAAAACAGATAAGAACATGTGTTGTGACTTTCCCTATTTCAAAACATGTCTTAAACATTGGTTTTATGATTTGGAGTCCTGAGATATAGTAGAAGTTAGGTGTAAAAAAACTCAGGTGACAACTTGCTTCTAAAAGAAAAACAGTACACACATTGTGTTATTTCTCTACACAGAAGGAGAGGAATAGAGGGCATAGGAAAATTGTGCCAAAACATACAAAATGGGTTTTTTGCTCATTATTGCTTGCTATGATAAGGACAGTTGCATAGACTGCTTTTAGTTTAACATTATATAAGTGAAAATGGATGGAGTTCATATAATTCCAGTTAAACATGAATTGGAGAAAATGCTGTAATAAATGATACTTTTTCCATTAAGATATTATCTTTAAAATTTTTGAGTGTCACTAAAATAAATAAGGAATATATGATAAAAAAATCAAGAAATGAAAATAAAATTTCATTTCTAAGAGGTCATCAGGCATCATATCTAGCAATAATGAAAAAATTTTGGTTATCTGATTAAGATAAAACAGGAGATAAAGTAATAGAACAAATCTCTTAATGAATCGAACTATAAAATTTTCATCTCCAGTTTTAAATATTGTATCTCAAAAATTAAGCTCTGACCATAAACTAATCAATATATGCCCCATCTTCATTAAAGAGCTAGATTTATAAATGTTGTATTATGCTGAACATTTTATTATTCAATATATGTGTTACAAAATGAAATACTTGGAATGTGGGTTAAATTCATTTACATTCCAAGTATCACATTGCCAATATTAAAATTGCAGGATCACGTTAAAATTTTGTTATCAGTATTAAAATTAGTCATAGCCCATTTAATTATTTAAAAGAATTATAATATCATCAAGGATAATTAGGTAGGTAGAAAAATAAATTTATAGGATCTATGTACAGTTTTAAAATAAAAAAAATGTTTGTTATATATTCAATACAAATGCTCCTGGTAGTTGGCCAAGACAAAAGTATCAAAGTAGTTCTTGCTAAGGTTTATGTAAAATAAAACTACATGGTTTCTTGTTGTATTGCAGTAGTGTTGATACAACAAAGAGAGGTTAGTATTTAGGAATAAAGGACAAAAATATTTAAAAGCATATAACATTTTATGTGTGTGTACCTTATTAAGTATAGTACGGAAATAATCAGACCAAAATGCTAATGGAAGATGTTTTTCAGATGAATAACCTCTATTCCCACATCTTAAACCAAACCCAAAGAAAAGTCCTCTTTTGTATTGCCTTACCTTGCTTTTGAGTGGAAGTATCATAATAAATTTTCAGTAAATATATGTAACAGGATTATAAACCCTCTAAATTGAATGGGACCTTGCATATTATCTGATCTAACCCCTTAGTTTTCTAAGGCAGAGTAAGAGTTCTTCTGTGACTCTCCCAAGGCCAATAAAGCATGGCAGAAACTGGAATCTAGATTTTCTCCTTCCTGGTCCAAAATTCATTTGTATGTAACATTGCTTTACCTTTGAGCCAAAGATATAACTTTACAAAGCACTCAAGATTTTTAGAAGTTAAGCATAATGATGACAATTTCCAGACTATCATACACATACATGCTCCCTTTACACTGATGTGCAATGAAGCATGATTATTAAAAACAAAACAAAACAAAACAAAACTATCATTCACAAGGCCATTTGTCAGTTTACCTTTATTTTCCCAAATCAAGTAAGGAAACTCTTTCCTTATTTTGATCTGGATGATCTGATAGGCAACAGGACACACACACAGGTTCAATTTAACCCTTTCTTTTAATTTCAGTGAAAGAAATTTCTTTGCCATATCTAATTTAACCATTTTAAATATAAATATTAGGATCAATTCGCCTGCATCCCATTCATTGTGAAGATGCCTGAAACAATTGGAACAACTTCACTTTGATTCATATTGGTAGAAATATATAATCATTGCTGAGGATTAATCTTGTCCTATGTCTGGAAGGTCCTTGGATATTCCCCCAAAATTTACATATCCACAAATTTATGATCATGGTTTCATATTCCTTTGTGTTTCTCTGGAATCACGTGAGTTACGGAGAGAGAGAGAGAGAGAGAGAGAGAGAGAGAGAGAGAGAGAGAGAGAGAGAGATATCTTCCATCTACTGGTTCTCTCCCCAGAATGGCCTCAATGGTGAGTCCTGGACCAGATCAAAGCCAGGAGCCAGGAGTGTCACAAGGGTGCAGAGCCCCAAGGACATAGATCATCTTCTGCTGCTTTCCCAGGCCATTAGCAGGGAATTGGATTCGGAAGCAGGACAGCCAGGACATGAACTGGCACCACAACACTGGCCCCCACATCTCATTTTTTGAAAAGTTTATTTATATGACAGGTAGAGTGAAAAGTGATGGAGCCCTGGAACTCCATCAGGGTCTCCCACATGGGCAGCAGGGACCCAAGCTCTTAGGCCTTTATCCTCCACCTTCACAGGTGCTTTAATATGGAGCTGAATCAGAAGCAGAACAGCTTGAATTTGAACCATGCCTGCAATATAGGATGCTGGTAATACAAATGGCAGCTGAACTCACTGTGCCACAATGATGGCCCTCTAATTCTATTCTTTGATACAGCCTCATATACTGTTTATTTCAAAATTCACTAAGATTTTATCCTTGACTGATGACCATTCCTTCTGTCCACTCCTCCAAACACATAAAAGTTCTCAAGAGTCAATTAAAATACATAGCTAGACATCCTCATAAACTCAGTGACTCACTCTACCACATGGCAAGTGCATATTGAGGTTATTTAAGGAGAGTAAAAACATCCCAAAATGTCAATGCAGCACATGCCAAGTGTTTTCCTCTCTATGCAATCATAAGAAATCAGTCCAAGGGATAGGCTGTGCCCAGAGGCCCTAAATATAATCACTCAGACATTTCTGTTATGGGTTGAATTGTGTCTCCTAATAATTCATGTGTTGATATACTAATCCCCAGTACCTCAAAATGTGACCCTATTTGGAAATAGGGTCATTGTAGTTAAAATTATTTGAGATGAGATCATTAGGATAGGTCCCAATCCTGTATCACTGGTATACTTATAAAAAAGGGAATTTTGGACATTTGGACAATGACACATAGAAAAGATGATGCAAAGAGACACAGCGAAGAAATGATTGTCTCCAAGCAAGGGAGAAAGGCCTGGATCAGCTCCTTCCTTCTCAGCCCTCAGGAAAAGCTAACCCTGAAAACAACTTGATCTAAGACTTACAGCTTCCAGACTGTGTGACAATAGCTTTCTGTTGCTTAAACCTCTCAGTTTTTGGTACTTTGTTAGAGCAGCCCTGCCAAACACATACAATGGCTTATTTGGAGTCTCAGACAAAACCAATATTTTAAAAGGTTACTTTATATTGATTAATCAAATGTCATAGAGACTACAAAAGTGACACCTGATGAGGTGTTTAATATATAGAAGTCTTTAATGTAAATGGTACTATTAAAATTAACTAACAGAGATCCTTAAGCTCACTGGGAAATTCAATTAGATAGAATCTCACTTTCTCAACTAATCTGGTTTTTTTTTAGAAGGCCTCCTAAAAGCTATACACTGAAGAATTCCTACTAAAGCAAAATCAGCTGTCATTTCTACTATCATGAAGCTTATAGTAATGGGGAGGAAAGTGTGTGTGTGTCTGTGTGTGTGTATGTTTATTTTAAATTGAATAGATAAAGGCATAAAAAATCAGGTAGGAAAGCAACATTTCAGTACTTCAAAACACATTATCTCATTTAATTTTCACAATAGTCTTATGACATATTTATTATTATCTCCATCTTAGATGAAGAAGCTCAGGCACAGTGACAATAAGAAACTGAGAAGTAGTGCCACTGAACAGTAAACCCAGATCTAACTCCCAAATCTGTTTGTTCCACTAATCTGCATTTTAGGGAGAAAAGGAGAAAAAGTGGGAAATGTGTGCACCCACATAATTCATACAGTGCCATGTATTCATCAGTGTACTTTAGAAGGTACATGGAGGCCGGCGCCGCGGCTCACTAGGCTAATCCAAGGCCTTGCGGCGCCGGCACACCGGGTTCTAGTCCCGGTCGGGGCACCAATCCTGTCCCGGTTGCCCCTCTTCCAGGCCAGCTCTCTGCTGTGGCCAGGGAGTGCAGTGGAGGATGGCCCAAGTGCTTGGGCCCTGCACCCCATGGGAGACCAGGAGAAGCACCTGGCTCCTGCCATCGGATCAGCGTGGTGCACCGGCTGCAGCGCGCCTACCGCAGCAGCCATTGGAGGGTGAACCAACGGCAAAAGGAAGACCTTTCTCTCTGTCTCTCTCTCACTGTCCACTCTGCCTGTCAAAAATAAAAAAAAAAAAAAATTAGAAGGTACATGGAAATGGAATTAAAAAATAAATTTATTTTGGTGGAAAAAAATTTGATATCTGTGTTGGATGCCTGCAACCCACATTGAAGTGCTTGTGTTTGAGTCCTGGCTTATCTCCCAACTCCAGTTTCCTGATAACATGCACCCTGCTTGGAAGCAACAGAGTTCTTGAGTCCCTGCCATCCATGTGGGAGACCCAGACTGAGTTCCAGGCTTCTGGCTTTGACTTAGTCCAGCTTCAGCTGTTGTGGATATGTGGGGAATGAAGCAGGAGATAGAAGATCTCTCTCTGTCTCTCTGCCTTTCAAATAAAAAAATATATATATATATTTTAAATCCATGAATAGTTTTTACATAATATGTATTTTTCACGAACTTTTTGAAGACACCTTGCATATTCTATTAGCTTTTTTCCAGTCTGGGAGATATTTTGATTCTTTAATGTCTTTCACTCTCTATGAACTGGTCCATTAGTACTTGGTTTTAGCTTAACCAAAATTTCAGTTTAACTTTTAGAGGGTAAAATGATTTCCAAATTATTAGAAGATATGTTAGTATTGCCTATACATGCTCCCCTCTTTTCTTCCATGCACCTGATACACTATGCAAAATCTTACCTCCTTATGTTCAGAGCTAACCTTTCTCTTCTGCAGTTTCTTATAATTTTTTAAATTTATTTGACAGGTAGAGTTAGAAAGTGAGAGAGAGAGAGACAGAGAGAAAGGTCTTCCTTCCGTTGGTTCACTCCCCAAATGGCTGCTACGGCCGGCGCTGTGCCGATCCGAAGCCAGGAGCCAGGTACTTCCTCCTGGTCTCCCATGTGGGTGCAGGGGCCCAGGCACCTGGGCCATCCTCCACTGACCTCCTGGGACACAGCAGAGAGCTGAACTGGAAGAGGAGCAACTGGGACCGGAACTCGTCGCCCATATGGGATGTCGGTGCCACAGGTGGAGGATTAGCCAGGTGAGCCACAGCGCCGGCCCTCTTTTGCAGTTTTTTTCCTTCTGTGTTTCTGTGAAAACTTCCTGGCTATTTTTAGAGTATGCTATGTGACAGTACTAGACATTTTAAAGTTTTTTAATGTTAGGGGCTTTATCATATTTTGAAAATGAACATTCTTGTTTATGTGTGACAAAGAAAAACAGGCTTTCATATGGGAAATTATTTCAATTTTAGAGTAATATATGTTTGTAAGAAATGACAATAACTACTAATTGTAAGATGTTGACATTTTTTACATTTTTAAATATGTATAAAATATTACGTTTCAATAATTATATAACTGTACTTGCATATATAAATCCAATATTGCAAGTTTTTATTTTTTTTCTCTGCTTTGTGAAATGGATGGATTCCTGGAAAGTTCATGATAAAATGTAGGCAAAGAGCCCTGGATATTGAGTCAACAGTCCTGTGGTCTGAAACTTCTTGTGCTTCTTTGCTGTGTGGCCTCTGGCAGATGCTTGAATACTGAGGACCCTGCTCTCTACACCTATAACATGAGTGTCATACTGGGCATGGGTGACAGCAGGGCAAAGGTCTGATGGGAATACAGGGCAGAGGCGCCAGGGTTTTCAGGGAGTTCTTCTAAAGGGAATAATACTTGACCTATCAAACTCAAAGGGCAGTTGTGAGGGTGATCACGTGCAACGAGGGTAAAGAGGACACACTTTGAAGAGAATTAGCTGAAACATTTTAGAAAGGAAGGGTCAGATAGTGACTTTTCTCTCGACACTGTACATGTCATAATGCAAAAATGTTAGACCTACTGGAAACCCTAGCTTTATCTGGAATTTCATTTTTTCTTTGAAAACATTTCCAGATTTTCTTTACTTACTATAGTCATTCCTATAATCTATTACTCCTGTGCAGATAACCCTCCAATCACTCTGGACTACCACTTTTATCCTAAGCCACAGAACAACATCTTCAAGGGTCTGCTGGCTACCTACCTCCATTAGGACACTTATAATAGCCACACACTCAGCATCATTAAAATTGTCATCTTCTACATCAAACTTTCAACTAGAAAAAAATTCTTTTGTTAAAAACTCAGACATTTTACTTAGAGTTAGCTTTTTTGTTCATTGATTTGTCAAGCTTTATATATACATATGTAAAAATATATAGTCTAATACTACATTATCCCTTGCTCTTTTACTTCTTTCTTTTCCATGCCTATTGCTGTCATCTTGTCTGTTCCTCATTACAGATAAACGGTCTTCAAAAAGCTCATAGAAGATCCCAGTGGAAAGAACAGGGCCATCAAAGAAGGAGGTACCTTTCTCTGAAGGGAGGAGAGAACTTCCACTTTGACTATGACCCTATCGGAATAAGATCAAAGTCGGTGAACCCTAAAGGCTTCCATAGCCTTGGCAACTCATGACTAGAGCCTAGGGAGATTACTGACGCCATAAACAAGAGTGTTAAATTGTTAAATCAACAACAAGAGTCACTGTGTACTTACGTCTCATGTGGGATCTGTCCTTAATGTGTTGTCCAATGTGAAGTAATGCTATAACTAGTACTGAAACACTATTTTCACACTTTGTGTTTCTGTATGGGTGCAAACTGATGAAAGCTCTACTTAGTATATACTGAATCGATCTTGTGTATATAAAGATAATTGAAAATGAAAAAAAAAACTTGGTGTTAAATTGGAAATTGCATAGAAAATCAATTTTTAAAAAATATCATGTAGGATCTCTGTCTTTAATATGCTGTACATTGTGATTTAATGCTATAACTAGTACTCCAATAATATTTTTCACTTTGTGTTGCTATGTGGGGGCAAACTGTTGAAATCTTTACTTAATATATACTAAACTGATCTTCTGTATATAAAGAGAATTGAAAATGAACCTTTATGTGAATGGAAGGGGAGAGGGAGCGGGAAAGGGGAGGGTTGCGGGTGGGAGGGAAGTTATGGGGGGAAGCCATTGTAATCCATAAGCTGTACTTTGGAAATTTATATTTATTAAATAAAAGTTAAAAAAAGGCCGGCGCTGTGGCTCAACAGGCTAATCCTCCGCCTTGCGGCGCCGGCACACCGGGTTCTAGTCCCGGTCAGGGCACCAATCCTGTCCCGGTTGCCCCTCTTCCAGGCCAGCTCTCTGCTGTGGCCAGGGAGTGCAGTGGAGGATGGCCCAAGTGCTTGGGCTCTGCACCCCATGGGAGACCAGGAGAAGCACCTGGCTCCTGGCTTCGGAACAGCGCGGTGCACCGGCCGCAGCGCGCTACCGCGGCGGCCATTGGAGGGTGAACCAACGGCAAAAGGAAGACCTTTCTCTCTGTCTCTCTCTCACTGTCCACTCTGCCTGTCAAAAATAAAAAAAAAAAAAAAAGCTCATAGAAAATGCGTATTATGAAAAAACAGGAGTCTTCTAAGATGTTGAACAGAGTGTAGCCACACTAACTTCAGCTGCTCTAGGATATGGAAAGAACAAAGGAAGAACCATGTTTCCAGGAGTCTGACTGAGGGACATTTTCGATGAAGAAGTGAAAAAAACAACGGAGACTCTGTGGGACAAGAGAGAAGACAGAAGCATCACTACAATTAGCCGCGCAGCACAGCCAGTGGTCGGCTGTTAGCCACTATCTTACCACGTCAAGGTAGGAAGAAATTGCTGTGTGCCCAGTGGCTCGGAGTTGTAGCTGAGAGGAACTTCCGCAGTCACTCACTGATTTTTACTTCAGCCTGGGGAGCTGACTGGGGTCTTGAGCAACTGCTGGGTTTGGCGCCAGGATGCCGCCTTGCTTCTTTCCCCTCCCCCGCTCCCGCAGAGCACTGACCAGTCAGGCAGGCACCAGGAGGCGCCATCTTAGAGAGAGGTGAAAGGAGTCTGAGGCAACTCGGCTCACTGCTAATATTGCCTCAGGGAGACCGTTAGGGACCACACTGACTTTGAGTCCGCCAGAATGCTAGCCAGGGGCAGGGTGCTCACCGAACTCCCTGAAGGGAGAACATAGTGCTTGCTTGCCATCCCCCTCAACAAGGACTCCCCGCGACAAGCAGAGGGAAGACTCCATCTTGATAAGGCAAGTACAGGCTGCCGTAGCTTGGCGAATGTGCGTGCAAGTAGGGGATTTTATCTGAGGGATAATCCTAGGGGTTGCTAGAAAGAATATGGTACAAGGAGGCTTTTTATATTGTGGCTCAACCAGTGTTACATTTAACCGCTTGGTCACAAACACACTTCAGCTGTACTAAATTACTTGCAGTTTCTCTAATCTTCCATGCTGTCACTTGTTTATACATATCGCTCCCTCTTCTTCCCCCCCCCCCCAAGATTTATTTATTTATTTGAAAGGCAGTTATAGAGAGGCAGAGGCAGAGAGAGAGAGAGAGAGAGAGAGAGAGAGAGAGAGAGGTCTTCCATCCACTGGTTCACTCCCCAGATGACCATAACGGCTGGAGTTTTGCTGATCCGAAGCCAGGAGCCAGGAGCTTCTTCCAGGTCTCCCACATGCGTGCAAGGGCCCATGGACTTGGGCCATCTTCTACTGCTTTCCCAGACCATAACAGAGAGCTGGATTGGAAGTGGAGCAGCCAGGTCTCGAACTGGCGCCCATATGGGATGCTGGCATTGCAGGCGGCAGTTTTACCTGCTATGCAACAGTGCTGGCCTCCCTACCCTCTTTTTGAAATACACTTCCTGTCTTCTTACATATTCATTTTGCCTGCTTTGCTAATTCCTATCTGGCTTTCAAGATTCCATTTAAGTACTGTCATCTCCAAATAGCCTTTCTTTCTTTTTTTTTTTATTAAACTTTTATTTAATGAATATAAATTTCCAAAGTACAGCTCATGGGTTACAATGGCTTCCCCCTCCCAAAACTTCCCTCCCACCCACAACCCTCCCCTTTCCCGCTCCCTCTCCCCTTCCAATCACATCATGATTCATTTTCAATTCTCTTTATATACAAAAGATCAGTTTAGTATAAATTAGGTAACGATTTCAACAGTTTGCCCCCATATAGCAACACAAAGTGAGAAAAAAAAATACTGTTGGAGTACTAGTTATAGCATTAAATAAGAGTGTACAGCACATTAAAGGCAGAGATCCTACATAATATTTTTTTAAAAATTAATTAATTTTCTATGCCATTTCCAATTAACACCAGTTTTTTTTTTCATTTCCAATTCTCTTTATATACAGAAGATCGATTTAGTATATAATTAGTAAAGATCTCATCAGTTTGTACCCACGCAGAAACACAAAGTGTAAAAATACTGTTTCAGTACTAGTTATAGCATCACTGCTCATTAGACCACACATTAAGGACAGATCCCACATGGTATGTGAGTACACAGTGACTCCTGTTACTGACTTAACAATTTGACACTCCTGTTCATGGCGTCAGTAATCTCCCTAGGCTCTAGTCATGAGTTGCCAGGGCTATGGAAGCCTTTAGGGTTCGCTGACTTTGATCTTAGCCTTTCTTAATAGCCCCCTTATGTTTGCATGGTTCCCTTTACATAATACTTTTATAACACATTCTATTCCAATTGTTGATTTATGGCTTTTATCACTCACTAGACTATAAGCTCCCTGAGGACAAGGATTTGGTCTCATTCATCTTTGTATCACCAAAGAAACCAGAGAATGCTTTGTTCAGGTAAATACATGTTAAATGAATATAAACTTTATCATTAAGAAATTGGGTCATATGTAACCCAGAGACTACAGTTTAAGTTGGGGAAGTGAACTGATTTACTAGAATCAAGGTATCAGACAAGATGAGGCAGAATTATATAGCCCAATAACGAATAAGGCCTCGGATATGGGATTGGTATACTGGGAAATGTAAAACAAATGCCAAGATCATAGGGGGCTGGCGCTGTGGTGCAGTGGCTTAACACTCTGGCCTGAAGTGCCGGCATCCTGGCATCCCATATGGGCACCGGTTAGAGTCCCGGCTGCTCCACTTCCGATCCAGCTCTCTGCTATGGCCTGGGAAAGCAGTAGAAGATGGCCCAAGTCCTTGGGCCCCTGCACTTGCGTGGGAGACCTGGAAGAAGCTCCTGGCTCCTGTTTTCGGTTCGGTGCAGCTCTGGACATTGTGGTCATTTGGAGAGTGAACCACTGGATGGAAGACCTCTCTCTCTCTCTGCCTCTCTCTGTGTAACTCTGCCTTTCAAATAAATCTTCAAAAAAAAAAAAAAAAGAGAAAAAAAACCCACCAAGATCATAAACCAGAGTAAAAGTTTTTAGTCTGAACAAGATTATTGAGTATGTAAATATCAAAAGTATCAAGGCAGATAGACTGTTGTTGAATCTGTCATGGCTCTCAGGCTTTGGTGAGAAGTTTTGAGCACTAGACCAGCTCTTGAGTGAGAATGACCAAAATATAGATTGTGCCTGGCTTCTGGGCATCATGGATGATCAAGAACTGGATCAGACAGAAAATCTTAGCCACTCTGAGTTAGATCTAGAGATCTTGCTGGTGCAAATGTATGCTACACTGGCTTAATGACATAATAAATACTAGACAAAACTGCTCCTATTTGTGAAAGCTGAAAATAACACTACATGTAGTTTTAAAGAATCATAATTGTCCTATAAAATTGGCCTTTAAGTGTTATTTTAATGGTGAATTTTATGGTTAATAAAGCCATTAAATACTCAAAAGGAGTGACCTTATATATACTCTACAGTTTAGCTTTAATGTATAAATCTATATGAAATTGATTTAATTAAGGAAGCTGCAGCAATTTCCTTCACAACATGACTCACTTTACATTTGTAAATATTTCAGCTGCCAAGAATTTTTCTATGACTTATGTGGCTTTTTTTAAAAAAATATTTTATTTATCTCAGAAGTAGAGTTACAGAGAGAGGGAGAGACAGAAAGGTCTTCCATCCGCTGGGTCACTCCCAACTGGCCTCAACAGCTGGAGCTGCGCTGATCCAAAGCTAGGAGTCAGGTGCTTCTTCTGGGTCTCCCACTCGGGTGCAGGGGCCCAAGGACTTGGGCCATCTTCTACTGCTTTCCCAGGCCATAGCAGAGAGCTGGATTGGAAGAGGTGTCTTGGGACTAGAACCGGCGCCCATATAGGATGCAGGTGCTGCAGGCAGAGGATTAACCTACTGTACCACAGCACCGGCCCCAACTTGTGTGACTTTTAAAAATCTTAAATTTGGGGGTGGCACTCTGGTGTAGCGGGTAAAGTCGCTACCTGCAGTGCTGACATCCCATATGAGCGCCAATTCTAGTCCTGGCTGCTCCTCTTCTGATCCAGCTCTCTGCCATGGCCCGGGAAGGCAGTGGAGGATGGCCCAAGTCCTTGGGCCCCTGCACCTTCATGGGAGACCCAGAAGAAGCTCCTGGCTCCTGGCTTCAGATTGGCTGAACTCTAGCCATTGTGGCCATCCTGGGAGTGAACCAGAGGATGGACAACCTCTCACTCTCTCTCTCTCTCTCTCTGTCTCTGTCTCTGTAATTCTGCCTTTCAAATAAATAAATAAATCTTTATGAAAAAAAATCTTAAATTTTTAAAAATAACTGTAAACCAGTTCCACGTTAACTATAGAATGGATGATGTTGGGATGAGTTTGTTAGGTCTGAAACTTTTTAAAATTTTATTTCAGTTACATTTTTTTCTACTAGATACGCTTTTTAGGCAACCATATTAACTTCACTGACTTTCTGTTGCTTTATAGTAACTGGTTTTTCATTGGTAAAGATAATATTTTTTCTATTCTGGGAAGATACAGTAACAATAAAATGTGTAAATATATTTACTAGAGGAATTTTTGTAAGTCACATTTGATAGCATTCAGAAAATATCAATATAGTCTGTTGAAAGACAGTAATATTTGGCTAATCTATTGTGCTATTTCATTCATCATGTTTTACATAGTACCTTGATATAAGCTCCTTGAAGGCAAGAGTTATATTTGATTCATTCTATGCATCACAATTCTTGGTACATAGTTGCTATTAAATATTGACTAATAATATATGAGTGCAGGTTTACATGACAATTTTGCTGCTGTAATGAAGACTGGCAATTCACTTATTTATTTAACATTCTTCATATTCTGCCTCTGCAATATTTATAAACCTATTCTCCTTCCTCTAAATTTTTAAGTATTAATGTCCACATGGAAATTTATATGACCTGAGGCTGGAGTTATCAAATTTGGTTTAAATTTAGTCACTCATTACAGTGACTAATTTTCTTAACATTTTTATTTTAGACAATATATTTTTACTGGACACAAATATAATTTGAAGATTACATTATTTTTAAACAAAATATTATGCTTCCTTTTTTGGAACTTCTTTATTAGAGGCTGGGGGGAATAATGAGTCTTCTGGTAAAATCATAAGCCTGAAAACAAAAGCAACACTGAGGATAAGACATATTTTGGACATCCACCATAATCTCTTTAAATAGTTTAGGCCAATTTGTAGTGCTTTTATTTTGAGAAATTCTCCTTATGAGCAAGTTCCTTTGGTAACACAGTCTAGAGTTTATTGATTCTTTTTTTTTAAAGATTTATTTTATCTATTTGAAAGACGAAGTTACAGAGAGAGTTAGAGACAGAGAGGTCTTCCATCTACTGGTTCACTCCCCAGATGGCCGCAACAGGCAGAGCTATGCCAATCCGAAGCCAGGAGCTTCTTCCAGGTCTCCCATGTGGGTGCAGGGGCCCAAGGACTTGGGCCATCTTCCACTGCTATCCCAGGCCATAGCAGAGAGCGGGATTGGAAGAAGAGCAGCCGGGACTAGAACCGGCACCCATATGGGATGCCGGCGCTTCAGGCCAGGGCTTTAACCCGCTGCACCACAGTGCCAGCCCCAAGAGTTTACTGTCTTTATGTCATTTAAATCCCTTCTGAGAAATGCCAACTCACTTCCTCTTTTCTATATTCAGTGAAGATATTAAAAAAAAAAAAAAACTGACCAGGAACCTCTCTAAAACAACATTTCATGTAACTGCTGGACACTATAAAATTATCCTCAGTTTTCTTGGCTTTGGTTGATTTTGCTTCATTTGTTACTGTGACCTGAATGTGACTCCAGTGCACATGTTGAAATCCTTACTCATCTCCCCACCCAATCAAAGTGATGGTATCAGGAAGTGAGTCCTTTGGAAATTGTTTATGTCATGAGGTCAAAGTCCTAATGAATGGAATTGGTGCCCGTATAAAAGAGGCTGCAGAGAAAAATTACCCACCCTTTTTACCATGTAAGGACACAGCAAGAAAGTAATACCTCTCAACCAGAAAGTGGGTCTTCACCACACACTGAACTGGCTAGTGACTTGATCTTGTACGAGCAGAGTAGTTGTAAAGAGACCATATGGCCTGAATATCCTAAAATATTTAGTATATGATCCTTTACAGAGAAAGTTTGCTAACCTTCGATTTAAAGCAATAAATGATCAAGGGATCACTGGTCAAGATTTAGTAGGTACAAGCTGGAAGTGGTAAAGGAATGCATTAGAATAGTGCTTCTGGATCTCTGATGAGGAATCAGCTCCTTGCATCTCCTTCCCTCCAGTCCAATCCATCATGGGCCTGTTTAAATTCAGTAAAAATATGTTAGGAGAAAGATAAAAAAGACATATAAAATAAAAGCTTATAATTTTTAGCATCTGATTCAACCAGTATAAAATTACTTTGTCAAATTGCAACAAAATTTCTAATTGCTTACTCTCAGTTTCAGTACTTATCCCATCATGGGCCAGCACCAAATTATTCCCACGAAGACACCAATCCAAGATCACACTTTAAGTAGCGTCTATCTAGGAAATATCAGAGCAAACCACCTCCCTTCTGCCTGAGACACTAATTTAGTACAGTATTTGCAATCAGGCTATAGTGAAGAAAACTTGCAGGTTTGTGAAATATTCTGTCCCATTAAGATAACTTTTGGTGATTCTGATCTAATACATGTGTTGATGTAATTTATGTCTGAGAGGACAATCTTCTTTCTTTTATTTTCAAGTCTCTGTCAGTATATTAAATTTGAACTCATTCTTGCCAAGTGGACACAACAGTATTATTGTTTAATAATAAGTAATTGTTATGGGCATGTCTTTATGAACAGTGTATTTTTCCCTGTTGGCAAACATATATAAAAAGTTAAGTCATATGTTGTCTTGACTGTAATTGAACTTATGCATCCATATGAATTTGACAAAATTCATATAACCCTATACTTAAAAGGGATTATTTTTACAGCATGTAAATTATACAGAAATAAAGCTGACTTTAAAAATGCAGATTGTAAGGGCCTTCCCATTGGAGTTTCTCATTCAGTGGGTAGGAAATCCTGGCACCAGTGCCATCAGAAATATGTGAAGTTTATTGCTAAAAGCTGCTGCATGCTTTCTACTTGAAGGCCGCTTTGCTTTGGGGAATAGAAATACCTAAGCTCAGCCTCCCGTTCCCCAGGAAGGTGCTGTCTGGAGAAAGCCAACTCTAGCTTTTGAGATTTGTTATCACCTATTTTGATCAACACTTGCTTTCCTTAACTACATAAGCTAGTTCAATTGGGATGCAGTCAAGTGTTGGTGACCTGTGAGTCATTCTGACCATACAAGGTGACTGTATGTTTCTGTTCTGATAGCTTTTGTAATTTTCTTCATTCATGACCAGCTTCTTGTGGTGCAAGGGGGCGGGGGGTGGGTTGTCAAAGGATATCGACTACACAGTCTTGGTAAGTGGTAGGAATATTCAGTGGAGGAAGAGGATAGAGGGTGCTATAGTTACAAAGCCTTCGTGGAAAAGATAGGATAAAGATGGGATAAATGTGGCTATCTGTGGTTAGGATTTATACAGAAAAGTTCCAGATGAGAAACTTGAGGCAAATGATTTAAGCCACTCTATCTGGACCAGGAGATTATCATTGGGATATATTGTGGGATAAGGTGAGAAAAACAGATATATTCTGTAGGCAATGAAGAATCATTTCAAGTTTTTCATAAAATATGTGTATTTCTCATTAAAAATCTTGCTAAAATCCCACTTTCTCAAGTCTATATTTTAAGTTCGTATTGTGTAAGACTTGATAGTGTTCTATTTTATGTGTGTGCACTTTGTTTTTCTGACTAGGCTCTTAGCTCTCATGGGCAGGAAGTCTCATTTTTGTTTGTCTTGGAGTGGGTAGTACTTAAATTAGTTTGAAAGCATTTCTTATTTCTTTAACCCATTGTGATCTTATATGTTGGTTTTTAAATTCAGTTTCAGATTTTCTATCTATTTTCAATATTCAGTCTTCCAAGATTGGGAGCTATGGTGGGAGAGTTACCTAATAGTTACTAGATAAAATATACCGGTTAATACAAATCATCATCATGTCTTATTTAAAGCAAAGATGCACTGCTTACTCACATTTATCTTGAGTTTGTACAACCTCAAGTGCTTGGTGAGGGCTTTAGATATTTGTTATGAAACACAATCTTTGGAAACTTACCATAAAATGCTCACTGAATGTGGAAACTATGTTATGAAAGGCTGGCATCCTCTGGAATAAAGTTAAGTTCCTTTCAGGTTTACAAACGATTTGAAATTTTTTTCCAGCTTGTCCCGAGAAGCAACTCTGTCCTGTCTCATAATGCTGATTTTTGGTACGCAAGCTTGAGTCATAACCAGAAAAACTTGTGGTAACATAACATTTGTTGGTTACTTTTAGATATGGAGAAGAGTAAATAATCTATCAAGGACTTTTTCTTCCTTAAGAAGAAAAGGGAATGTGGAAAAAGTTGCTATGGGAGTTTTCCATATCAACTATACTGCACTATTCTACCTTTCCCTTCCCTGTGCTGAGTTGGGTGACTATCCTTTGCGTGTAAAAATTTATTATTTTTCAAGAAATTTACCACCTTCTACTCATATTGACATCAGTGGCATATATCTCTGTTTCTTCTACATTGGGAAGATTTTTCAGTGGCAGGGATTGGTTCTGAATCATCTCTGTTTTGACAATATCTAGTAGAGTGTCTGATACGTGGTGGCTAGTTAGTGTATATTTGAGTTAAGACTAATAATACTGATAATAGCTAACACTGAGTATATTTACTTTGTACCAGGAACTGTTTTAAACAATTTACAATTATTAATTAATTTAACCCTCATCTGTACAGTCCTATGAGGTATCTACATTTTACAGATCAGAAAAATAAAGAACAGTGAGGTTAAAGGTATGTTCAAGGTTATAAAACTGCTGAGTGACAGAGGTAGGAGCCAAACCCATGACTCCGGGTTCTTAACCATTATGCTACACATACATATAGGGTGAAAGAAATAGTTCATCTGCTAATAAAATTGCCTATATAAGAACACTAATTGACTAAAGATGGAATCTGAAATTAGCCAGGAGAAGAAGTTCCTTCCTTTCTCTTAGAGTTTAGCCATAATTTCCCATTACAACTTTCTGCTCCTTAATATAGTTATTTCCAGGCAGTTATCTTTGCATACATTTGTGAGGTTGGCTTCTTTTGCATTGCATTTGAATAGTGAATAAATTGAATTAAAATATGGATTTTGGATTTGAATATCTTGCATCATTTTGTTGGATAATACGTGGGAACAGTTTGAATCTTGAAGTTCCGTTATGTGTGCCTAATAATGTTTTTCAGATTACTTGAATCGCTTCTCAGCCTTTTGGCTGAGATCAAGTGCAGATCACTTGAGCTTTTAAACATTTTTACTAAATTGTCTTTGTTTTTAATTACATGAATAATGCATGAATAAATTCATATTGGAAAAGATAGTCAAACAACATAATATAAAAATTACTCTACCATTATATCCTACCTCAACCCTTGGCATGGAGATATATTTTATTTCAATATATATCATTAAATGTATTATATTTTACTAGATATATTCTAAATATAAAGTAAATGTATATTAAATATGTTATATTTTAATATATTATTAAAATTATATATTTTCTTTTGCATTTTAATATATGTGCTTACAGAAATACATGATTTTGTGTGTATCTATGTGTTTTACATAGACATATATGTTTCATAATGTGCTTTTTTTACTTAATGATATGTCCTGGTTATTGCTTCATTCCAAAACACGTACATTCATTTCATTTTTTAAAAAGATTTATTTATTTATTTGAAAGGGTGACACAGAGAGAGAAGGAGAAGCAGAGAGAGAGAGAGGTCTTCCATCTGCTGATTCACTCCCCAATTGGCTGCTGGAGCTGCACTGATCCGAAGCCAGGAGCCAGGATCTTCTTCTGGGTCTCCCATGAGGGTGTAGGGGCCCAAGGATTTGGGCCATCTTCTACTGCTTTTGCAGGCTGTAGCAGAGAGCTGGATTGGAAATGGAGCAGCTGGGACTCAAACCTCCCCCCCATTTGGGATGCTGGCACTGCAGGCGGCGGCTTTACCTGCTATGCCACAGTGCCGGGCCCTCATTTCATTCCATTTCATTAATGCATGGTATTCAAAGTATGAATGACAGTATGTTCTTTAATCATTTCTCCACTGATGGAAATTTAAGTTATTTCCAATTTTTTGGTTACTACAGAGAATACTGTAGGTCATTTTTGAGAATGGATTGTCTTCACGGTTGATAAGGAATTGTTGGATCACAGGGTGTATGTATTTTTACTGTGATAGTTATGAGCAAATTGTCTTCACAAATGGCTGTAACCCATGCCACTACAGTTTCTCTACAAAAAAGTCAACTGGAATAAATGAAGATATACGACATGTTCCTAGATGCAGAGGCTCAATTTCATAAAGATGGCAGTTCTCTGCAAATTAATCTATAAATTCTCATGCAGTTCCAATTCAAATTAAACAGAAATTTTTAATGGAGTTTTATAGGCTGATTCTAAATTTTAAGAGGTAGAGAAAATAAGCAAATGGCTTCATAATTTTTTAATTATAAAAATACAATTATAATGTTCCAAGAATATTCATACTGTTCAATATAAGAGAATAGAGGTCTTGTGTATAGGCAAGATGGAATTTCAGTCCTAGGAGGAAAAAGTAATCTAACAGTGCTGGTAAATTTGGCTATCTATTTAGAAGCAAAGTTGGATCTCTACCTCATACCTTATATAAATCTAAATGAATTAAGTTAAAGATTAAAGTCAATATTTATATTATAGAAAATAAAAGAAGAGAAACTTTAAAGGAAAACTTAAGGTAATGTATTATTATCTGGGGTTACAGAAACCTTCCTAGTCCACAGACAAATCATGGAAATTAGATAATTAATTATAGATATTTGAATGTATAAAACATTGCTGTTTAATGCAAAAGGAGTCATACATTTAAAAACCAATGGAAAAATATTTGTAACATATTTCACAAACAAAATTAATATCCATTGTATACAAAGAGTATTTGTACAACAAGATAAAATACACAATCAAAAAAAGGGCAAGGGTTTGAATAAGCATAAAGCAGAGGAAATGGGGGCTGACACTGTGGCATAGCTGGTAAAGCTGCCATCTGCAGTGCTTGCATCCCATATGGGCACCAGTTTGAGCCCCAGCTGCTCCTCTTCTGATCCAGCTCCCTGCTAATGTGCAACAGAGGATGGCCTTAGTGCTTGGATCCCTGCATCCACATGGGAGACAGAGAAGAAGCTCCTAGCTCCTGGCTCCTGGCTCCTGGCTTAGGATCAGCCAAACTCCAGCCATTGCAGCTATTTGGGGAGTGAACCCCTGGATGGAAGTTCTCTGTCTCTCTCTTCCTCTCTCTGTATCTCTGCCTTTCAAATAAATAAATAAGGAAAAAAAAGAGGAAATGAAGGAAGATGGCCAGCAAACACATGGAAATATCTTCAACCTCAATCATAAAGAATATGCACATTGTTGCAACAAATGAGATACAGTTTTCATCTGTTCTGTCAGAGAGACTTTTTAAATGTGCTAACAGTGCTGCAATATATTGCAAGTTTTGAATTGTCCTTGTCTTTCAAGGAAGCAATCTGGATATAAGTATTCACATTGAAAGTAATATTCTATGTATATGCAAATCTGGAAAGTTACACCTAGTAGTTGTTTTAATGACTGATTTGGGGCATGTTATTAGTGTGATGAAGGTTTTACTTCAAAATATTATAATAAGGAAGTGGGTATTTGGTATAGTGGTTAAACTGCCACTCGGAATGCTTGTGTGCCATATCAATTCCTGGATTCAAGTCCTGACTCTGCTCTCGATGACAGCTTCCTGCCAATGCATATCCTTGGAGACAGCAGTAGTGGTTCCAGTACTTGGGTCCCTACCACTCATGTGGAAGACCTCAACTGAGTTCCTTTCTCCTGGCTTCTGCTTGGCCCAGCCCTGGCAGTTGTAGGCATTTGGGGAATGAACCACTCCATGGGAGATCTCTTTTTCTCTTTCTCCCTGCATTTCAAAAAAATAAAACAAGTAAGCATAATCTAAAAATATCCTAATAAGGTTTACTGGCAGGTATGTATTGCCTACAGTATATTTAGTTGTAGGTAGAAAAATTGCCTTTTTGGACTAAATGCATTATGGATATCTACAATCTAAATACTAATTATAATTTACGAAACTGAAAAGGGTATACTCATCTTTTTGTTTATTTATTTGAAAGGCAGAGCCACAGAGAGAGACAGAGATTTCCATTTACTGGTTCACTCTCCAAATGCCTGCAACAGCCAGGTGTTTGACCAGGCCGAAGCCAGGAGCCTTACTTCTGAATTTGTACTATGTTTTTGCTTTTCAATAAATCTTGCTCTTCTGTTCAATAAAACAAAACTTCATGAAAAATGTGTATTATGAAAAAACAATGCATAGGCATCAATCTTTTCTGCACCAAAATAAACTTAGCTTTTAATTTGACTTTCTATGAACTTTCTGAAGTACCCCTCCTCCTGTTTGACCCTCTTTTCCTGAGTTATAATGCCTTGCTTTTTTTTTATTTTCTGTTTCTCATTCTTTGATTATTGTTACTCACACTGAGGCTCTGGAAGGGCTTGCAAGTTTTAATCTCTAATTTTTCCACAGGAAGAGGAGAAATGACCTTTTTCCACACTATGTCTAATTTTAGCATTGTTTATGCAATGACTTTCAAAGTATGTTTTTAAATTGCTGTTAATCTCTTTGTGTAGCCCTTGTGGCCTAAGTAGCAATCAAAATTATATGTTAATAAATTTTAGAGGGAGAAAACTGCAAAATTAAACAAATATTTAATGAGTTCCTACTATGTGCCAGTTTAGTTGTAGGCCCTGGGAGGACAAAGCAATGAAAAAAACATACAAAAAGGATATACTGATGCTAAAAATTGATTTAAGGCAATGAAAAATGCATTTTAAAAATACACATCACATGATGTACTTTCTCCTCAAAGTAGGTTATATACAATTTTTAAAAAGATTTTATTTATTTATTTGAGAGGTAGAGTTACAGACAGTGAGAGAGAGAGAGAGAGAGAGAGAGAGAAAGTTCTTCCCTCCATTGGTTCACTCCCCAGATGGCCGCAACGGCTAGAGCTGAGATGATCCGAAGCCAGGAACCAGGAGCTTCTTCCTGGTCTCCCATGTGGATGCAGGGGCCTAAGCACTTGGGCCATATACACTGCTTTCCCAGGCCAGAGCAGAGAGCTGGACTGGAAGAGGGGCAGCCGGGACTTGAACTGGTGTCCATATGGGATGCCGGTACCACAGGCAGAGGATTAACCTACTGTGCCATGGCGCTGGCCCCAATTATTTTGTTTCGAATGAGTAAAATTCAACACTAATGTTACCTTCCAAGTTCTTTTCTTTTTCTCTTTTGGTTACCTGAAATCACTGGCCAAGTTGCATTAGCAGGGAGCTGGATCAGAAGTGGAGCAGCAGGGACTCAAACCGGTACCCATATTGGATGCCAGCATCACAGACACTGGCTTAATGCTGGCCCCAGGGTTTAAAATTCTTTAGCAAACTTTAACTTTCATCAAATTTTCTGTATACATTCTAACAGGAAGGCAGATATAGAAAATATTTTTTTCCTGGTGCATTGGTGGCAATGCATGGCCTTGTCCAAAAATGGCTCTTCAAAATTTTGTCTACTAATATTGTGGCTGATAGTAGATTCTTCCCTATTCTTGCTCTGTCCAAATTCTCTAACCTACCCCTTTTCACTAGTCAACACCACCACAATTGAACACGTGAATATATGTTAATTCTGATACTACTTGTTAGTTGCTTCTAACTACTGTATGCCAATCTTACATAAATCTTCAAGTGTTGGGTCTTAGTCCACCCGTACAAGGATGGACTGGGTCCAAGGAAAGGTAAGTGCACGCCGCTCGCCCGTTCCCCAGCCTCCTGGTCCCGGAGACAATCAGACGCAGCGGGGAGCCAAGTCTAGCAAGGACTCATTTACCTTTTGCATAATAGTACCTTTTATAACACAAAACGGCAGAGTCATTGGGGCAGGGCTAAGGACCAACCAATCACTTAAAAAATCACCTTACAGGGGGATTTCTATAGGACTAGCCCTATGTCTATACACTTGTTACTAGTTTTGTTACCTCCCCTGATGTTGCGCAGCCAGTTAGTTTTAGTGGTAAACAACTTTGGATTCCACCCATCTTACTTCCTCTGGGTGCCATCTTACTTGGCTCCACGTGGCTTCGTTCTGCGCAGCTCGGGCGGGGGCACCCTGGAGCAGCTGCGCATGTGGAGCCCCCGGGCCTGGCCTGGCCATGCCATGCCGCGCTCATGCCCCACATTCAAGCTCATGGCAGCAGTGTCAATGTCTTAAACTTTGCAAACTTTTTTTTTTAAGTTTTACCTTCCACTTGAGCATATACGACATCGGTAAATAATGTAGGAGGAACTCAATACTTGCTTTGAATTCATTCATTTAGTCAAGATGTGGTGACTGGTATAAGCAGTGTGGAGCAATAAACGTGATTCCAGGTTGAGCTCCCCCCTTTATTAGCTGTATGAGCTTAATTTATTCACGATCTCTATGAGCTCCTGTTTCCTCTTTAAAATGATGATGACTAAAACTAATTTCTGCCCCAATTCCTTTCCATTCTCTGATTCAGTGAGCCAAAGGAGTGACTCCATGTTTCTGACTTCCCACCCATACTTTATGGTTGCTGCCTTTTCTGTTATCCTCTGCTATTTATATTTATGACTTTGCTTGATGTTATTTAACAGAATGATTTCTTAAAAAAGAGTTTGAATACAGTGTGGTATGTTTAGTGGATAGTTTGTATATCAAGAATAAAAAGGCAGATTTCTTTCCAGAGTCTATTGTTTTCCAGGAACAGTTACCAATGGTTTCAAAACATATCTCTCAAAGAATAACAAGCCATTTTCTCTTTAATGCTCTCCATTACATATTTGCTTTATTTTTAGCTGAGTAGAGGATCTGCATGCTATAGACCAAATTTCCTCAAGCTGGCCTTCTTTTTAACATATGCAATTTTTCTAATCACAGTTATTTGTGTGAGCAAGACTACGCATTCTGATAGGAAAGAAAGCAGAATCAGCCAATTTTAGGAATAATTAGACCGTTAAGAAGACACAAAGTAGTATATATGTATAGGACCTTAGATGAACTCAGTCTTGAATAAGTATATTTATAAATGTTAGTATACATCAAGTTTTTTTATCACATGAGAAACAAACCACCTGAGAAATTAAGTATAATATGCCTTACTTGCCTAGAGTTACTGCAAGGATTTGATGAAATAAGATTTAACACTTGAATATTATCATAGACCTCTTTTCTCATTACTCATATCCATTCTGGACTAAGAAGAAAGGAGCACTGCTCTTTAGGGAGAACTTAAATTATCATTGGTGAAAATGAGGGATGGGATGGGATGGGAGAGGGAGTGGGAGGTGGGATGGGGGTTGGGGTGGAAGGATGGGTATGGGGGAAAGAACTGCTGTATTCCTAAAGTTGTACCTACAAAAAATGTATTCATTAAATAAAAGCTTTAAAAATTATTATTGGTGAAGACTTCTCAAATCTGCATTCCAACCTTGGTTCCTGCCTTAGTTTCCAGTGAGGTGTATTATAGTGAATCCCATTATCATAAAATCAATAAAATAATAGTCAAGTTGATCTCCTTCCCACAGCACCAATTTTTTTCCCTCCCAAACTGTCTAGGTTCTTGCCAAGCCAGTTTTTTGCCCCCAAACCTGAAAAGGAACATTGTCTTAGGCTTTGCCAATAAGGAGATACGAACTTCTAAGAGGGATCAGAATCTGGAAAGAAGTCTGGGAAGTTGGAAAGGTGAAGCAGAAAAGGAGCTAGAGAAAAAGAAGAGATTTAGGAACTGGGGGATTCAAAAGCAAGAAAAAGCACAGCACAATTGAAGGTTAGTTCAGGAACTAATAACACAAATTTAATTCATCTGTTTTGCCATCCTTATGTGGCTCAAGGACCTTTTTCGGGCTAGAGGCTTATTTGTGAAAAGATGAGAAACTATAGTAAAATTTCCAATATTTTGTTTTGAAATCTCAAAACCTTCAAGCCTTCATAGAATCTTCACTACTCATAATATTCTACCAATTAAATAATACATGACAAATGTTTGCTAGGATGAATGGATAAAAGTCCTATTGATGCTTCCTCCTGTAGTCCTCTTACTATATATCTTTATACCCCATTGCTACTGTCACTCTAGTCCAAGCCAAGAAATATCAACTCAAACTTCCAATTTTAAAGTTTCTCCCAAATCAGATCCCAATTTATTTCCTGCTGCCTATCAGGGTCTTTCCTCCTATCTAAACTTGTCTCCATTCATTGTCTCTTGGTCATGTGCATACTTTTGTTTTTACCTCTTCCTTGTGAATACTCTCTTTCCTTGTGTTAATGTAATATTCCTTATGACTCAGCTCAAGTTCTGTCATCCCTAAGAAACCGTCTGTATATATTTTAGTGAGCAAGAATCTCATTTTAAAAACTTTCTGTTGTAACTCATGCTGTATTATACATATTGGTACTGACTTAATTTTCCTCTCCTAAATAGTATAAGTGTCTTGACTTCCTAGACAGTGTGTGTCTTTGAGGGCAAAGACTGTACACTGTACTTCTTTCATTTCTCGCACAATATTAGCAGAACCAGTTTTTGAACTAATGATTCACATTGGGTACAGAAATAGAAGAAAAAGGGCAATTTTATGAAATAATATAAACCTCAGTTTAATTTCATTGTGCAAGAGATCAACAAAATACCATAAAGACTGAAAATATTCTTGACACCTGAGAATTTATAATAATAACACTTTGTGTTATTATATGTATCATTGTTACAACATATAACTATATAAAAGACAGGATAGACAACATTCTAAAGCACATATTTAAAAGTTGAAAGAATTGCACATCAAAAATTTTTTATAAACATATTTGAGAAATTGGAAGGAAATTTTTACATTTGTTTTTTAGAATAAATCTACTGTTTTTTTTTAATGAAATGACCCCTGAAACAAGTAACTTTTTCATAAATTCATATCTGATGAACTTTTTGTAAGATAATTGTTATTTAGCTTCTTTCAAAACTTGAATTAAAATTAGTGCCACTGAATGCAGATTTTGAGTTCAGTGATACAATTATCCACACACATCCCAGGGTACCACTTAAAACCTTGATAACAAATGTCTTGGAAGAATTAAACAACTGTTCAAGGCAAGAAATCTTTTGAAGCTATTATAGGCAAGTGAGGTAAAAAACAGATGAAATTTGTAATTGTTACAAATATTATTTTCCAGATAGGTAAATCTTAAGCAAAGAAAAACCTTAAATTAGAAAAATGTTACGTGAACATCTCTGAAGTGAAGACTGGTCTGTTGGTCTGGGGATTATAAAATAATCATAAAATTAGCTTGTTCTGAATAAAATGCTAATCTTGAACCACTTCATGAAATTGACATGCGTGCCTTTAATAGCTCATTCTCTCTTTTCTGTTCAGATTTTTTTCTCCTTAACATTTAATAAATGTCATAATACACATTAAAACTCATGATGCTTTCCCTGTATTTCTGAAATCATTATCTTGGATATTACTGCACAATTTCAAAGATTTGAAATACTGACATTGATTGATAAAGTTATTCATAATACATTGCCTATTGCTGATTTAATTACTTCAGGGTTAAATGAAGAGGCATTTTAAATGATATGTTCTAATATAGTTCAATTATTGAAAACAAATCAAAGAAATACATTTCAAAAAAGAAAGATGATGAAAGGACATCACGTCTGTGAAAAACTTTATTTTTAAATGTAGAATATTTATAAATTAATGGTGCAGAGAAAAGATGAATTCCTTGTCCTTTCTCTTTAAATATCAGCATCATCAAATATTAAGTGCCTGTAAATATCTACTCTAATTGATCTCATGCTTTTCTTTGACCTTGATGCATAGCTGAATGAGTCCCTAAAGAACTAAATACCTATTCAGTCCTTCTGTTTTGCTGGCTAACTGATTCCTTCTTGTTGCTAAATCATTTGTTCTTCAAACCCTATTCCCTCTAGAATTTATCCTCTCTTTTTAAAAGTTCGTGTACGTGCCCCAGCCAGTCTTACTGATGCTGTCTGCATGACTTGTCGGTATAACAAGCCTGCACTGATAGCCGCACTGCAGTTTTTCAGTGCAGCATCAAGCATAATATAGTCAGCTTATGTCGGGAGGTGATGTAAGATGAAGTTTCAGGGCTGCAATGAAGAGGGCTTCAAATCTAAATAGCTTCTGCAAGGCAAATTGTTCTGTGTTTCCAAGGTAATTGTAATCCCTGAAATCAAATCACCTCTCAAGGTGTACAATGACATGGTTTTAAATGATTTCTTCAACATTGGAGCTGAAAAGAATGACAGGTTTAGATTTGTTCAAAATTCATAATATTTGTCATTCAGCCTCTGAACCATCTTGTTGCTATCATTTGCAATGGGGCTATACAGATGGCAAACACTTGAATGCCTTTTTTTTCCTCCCAAGAGAAAGACGGCTGTCCTACAATTATAGCAGGATATTAAAGAAAAAAATACCCTTTAAAATAAATTTCTTACCCCGTGGGATGTTATCTTGGGAAAACTTGATACTTTATTAAAAAAACACTCAGGCACAATATTTTAGATCAGTTTAGTGCTTAGGTTAGGAGTTTCCTTAAGTGTTTCTAGTTAGAATCTTAAAATATTTCAAGTAAAATTAAATTACATTGCTAATAAGACCAGTTCTACTCTAAGATATTTCTCTAACAATAAACAGGCTAACATTTTTGTTTAATTTATTCAAAAGACAAAGAGACAGAAAGTGAAAGATACACTGAGATCTTTCATCTGCTGGTTCACTCCCTAAATGCTCACAACAACTGAGACTGGTCCAGGCTGAAGCTGGGAGTCTGAAACTAAACTCAGGCCTCCATGTGGGTGGCAGGGACCCAACCACTTGAGTCATCACCTGCTGCCTCAGAGGGAGCACATCAGCAGGGAGTTGGAGTTTGGTGTGGAGCCAGGATGAAAAACAAGGCACTCTGAAATGGGATGTGGAAGTCCTAAGAGGCATCTTAATTGCTACACGAAAAGCCTAACTCAACAGATATTTTGATATTGAAGGCTGGAATGTAAAAAGTATGAATCTGCTAGAAACAGTGTTTGTTAGCAAATAGTGAGAAAGAACAAATTTTACTTAGGTGTGAATGCCTTTTTTAAAAACTTGCCACTGATATCTCGTCTGCTTCACCCTGGAATGTCAGTGCTGAACCTACTTTATTAAAACTTTCAGGGTTTTAATCACAGATAATTAAGTCTAAGGTATGCCATTTTCTTTTCTCAGCTAATTACACACAAGAGGACCACGACTGATTAAGTCAAAAGAGGATATCCAAGTAATACTCAATACATGGTGGCAGTGTCTCTTGTTGGCAGAATATAAGGGATGTTCAAAAAGTTCATGGAAAATGTGTGTGGTGAAAAAACTGTGTAGTTTTCCATTTTTTTTTTTTTTGCACCAAAACAAACTTATCTTCTAATTACATTTTCATGGACTTTTTGAAGTACCTTTGTACATTAAAAATGAACAGAAATGCATTTAAGCCATTCCTGTTTTGTGCTCTTTTCTATCATGACTCTATTGTGCTCTTTTGCAATTGTTGGTTTATGTTCATGCTTCTTGCTCAGAATCTGCTTGTTTTGAGGGTAAGACAACTAACTATCTTTCATCTTCATAACCTCTTCACTTTACACAGTGGCAATAATAATATTAGACCCTAAAAGAAGGTCTGTTGCTTGCTAAACACTATGTTAGAAGACCCAAGACAACAGTGGCTCTGTTGATTTCATTGTTATGTGTTGAACACCTGGTATACTTCCTAGCTAAATTAATATGGGATGGATGAAAACATAGCTTTATATTTGGTGACTGTTACTCATGCCATCTTATTTCAGCCATCTATAAGAAGGTCTTCTGGAATAGTAGCTGGGGGAGTTTTTTTTTTTTAATTAATTTATTTTTTTTATTTTTGACAGGCAGAGTGGACAGTGAGAGAGAGACAGAGAGAAAGGTCTTCCTTTTGCTGTTGGTTCACCCTCCAATGGCCGCCGCGGTAGCGCGCTGCGGCCGGCGCACCGCGCTGTTCCGATGGCAGGAGGCAGGTGCTTCTCCTGTTCTCCCATGGGGTGCAGGACCCAAACACTTGGGCCATCCTCCACTGCACTCCCTGGCCACAGCAGAGAGCTGGCCTGGAAGAGGGGCAACCGGGACAGGATCGGTGCCCCGACTGGGACTAGAACCCGGTGTGCCGGCGCCGCAAGGCGGAGGATTAGCCTGTTGAGCCACGGCGCCGGCCTACTGGGGGAGTTTTTAATCATGCCATTTTATAGTTGAGGAGACAATGATCCAGAGTGATGAGTTAACTTACTAAAATTCACCTTACTTATTGAAACTTTCAACTATTTAGTGACAAACGATGCAAGGTTGCTCATTTATAAGTCAATAAATGTCTCTAAGACTGTTTTGTGGCAGGCATTTGGAACACTGGTTAAGATGCAGCTTGGGATGCCTACATCCCATATTGGAGTGCAAGTGTTCAGGTGTTGCACCCACTTCTGATCCAGCTTCCTACTAATGCACACCCTTGGGGGCAGAAGGTGATAACTCATGTACTTGGATCCGTGCTATCCACATGATAGATGGGAATTGAGTTCTGGAATCCAGGCTTCAACCTAGCCCAGCCATGACTGACGTGGGCATTTGGGGAGTGAAACAGCAGATGGAACATCTCTCTGTCTCTATAGCTCTATGCTTTTCAAATTAATATTTATTTAAAAGACTATGTCTTGAGAAGGTAATGACTTTTATTTTTATTTTTTGTTTACTCATTTAAGAAACAGAGAGACATCTCAGAGTGCCTGGGTTTGAGTCCTAGCTATGCTCTTGATTCTGGCTTCCTGCCAATGTCCACCCTGGAGAGCACCAGGTGATTGGTCAAGTACTTGGATCTCTGTCACCCATGTGGGAGACCAAAATTGTGTTTAGGCTCCTGGCTTTGGTCTGCACCAGACCTGGCTGTTGTTGGCATTTGGGTGAGTAAATCAACAAATAGAAGATTCTCAGCCGGCGCCGTGGCTCACTAGGCTAATCCTCCGCCTTGCGGCGCCGGCACACTGGGTTCTAGTCCCAGTCGGGGCACCGATCCTGTCCCGGTTGCCCCTCTTCCAGGCCAGCTCTCTGCTGTGGCCAGGGAGTGCAGTGGAGGATGGCCCAAGTCCTTGGGCCCTGCACCCCATGGGAGACCAGGAGAAGCACCTGGCTCCTGCCATCAGATCAGCGCGGTGCGCCGGCAGCAGCGCGCCTACCGCGGCGGCCATTGGAGGGTGAACCAACGGCAAAAGGAAGACCTTTCTCTCTGTCTCTCTCTCACTGTCCACTCTGCCTGTCAAAAATAAAAAAAAAAAAGATTCTCTCCCTCTCTCTGTGTGTGTGTATGTGTGTGTATGTCTTCCTTTCAAATAAATAAGAGGAGAGAGAGAGAGAGAGAAAGATTCCATCTACTGGTTCACTCTCTTAAATGCCCACAGTGGCTGGGATTGTGCTGGATCAAAGCTGTAAACACAATCCAGGTTGCCCTTATGGATGACAGGAGCCCAATTGCTACAGCCATCACTGCTGACTTTAAAGGTCTGCATTTACACCAAGATGGAATCAGGAGCAGGAGGAACCTGGAATAAAACCCAGGTACTCCAATATGGGATGCGGGATCTTTAACCACTAGGCAAAACACCCCCACCTCTGTGGTGATATTTTGTTTTATTTTAAGTCTTGTCTTGTCCCTCACTTCTGGAAAGAGGAAAAATCTGATTGGATATGGATACCTACAACTACTTTTCCCACAGAGACTGTGTGTGTGTGTTTCGTGATATTCTTTTGGTCCCTTCAAAGACATGAGGATTTATTATCTATACATCATATAATCTGTAATAATTTATTTTACACAATTCTAATGGGCCAACTAACATAAACAAGGTAAAATACTTGACTCCTTTCCCTGAAACTGTGGCTTCTCCATTTATGTGGCAGAATACTTCCCACAACTATTCCAATCCTAACTTTTGGTGAAATGGATCAAAAGGAGGTAATCTAAATGGCAGTGCAATCATAGCAGTGATTCTCTGGAGGTGAAAAACTATGTCAATACATTTGATGCAAAATTAGTGTCAGAACATTTTTGGAGAAATATTGCAGTTCATGATAAAGTTGACTGGAACTTTGAGCAGTGTAAGAAAAGAAAGGTTTTGTAAAGATGTCATAAAATTACTTTTTCCATTATTGCTAAAGGATTCTTAAGTATACTCTCCCTAAAGTAGTTCAGGCTTTGCTTCATCCTCACTTGTAATGGTTTTCCAGTAATACAGTAACTTGATGTTGTCATGTTAAGTGGAAATTCACTCTAAGCAAATCTTAAGTTGCTACTTCAGTGTTTGATAAACTCTAGACATTGGTGCTGGCTGCTTCTTTTTCGCTGATTGAAAATCTCCTAGCAGGTCACATGATCTTATCCTTTTCAGCAATCAAAAAGCATTTGGGTCATTGCCAATAAGAGGGAAGAAAGAGAAATTGTTGTGATGTTCTGCCAGAATTAGTGAGCTGTATGTCCAAAGGGCTTGTTAGGTAGCTGGAAATATTTTACTATCTTCTGAGCCATTTCTTTGATTAGATTTTAAATATGTTACATAAGAATTTTTAAAGATGCTCATTATCCTAAAGTCTTCTTAAGATCTTCCTCAAATTGAATACAACACTTGGAGTCCTAAACTCATCTTGCTTGACTCAAAGCCAGCACATTTCTAGGAATCAGTTTCTCTCATAGGGATGGGAGGTGGAAGAGTAGATAAAATTAACCACTGTTCCTCTCTTCCAATTTTTCTTCCTGCCATCCTTTCCTTTCCTCCCTCTTCCCTGCCTCCCTCCTCCTTTCATTCCCTCCTCCAGCCCCCTTTCTTTCTTTCTTCCTTGCATTCTTTAACAGGAACATTCCTAGAAGAAAAGTGCACAAACTGAAACCACTACTAAATGAACAATTAACACCTGTCCAGGTTTTTGTTTGTAAAGTGTGGAGTTTTCTAGAAGGCAAATGTGGATAGAGGCTATTACTTGCTGTCAAATTGGTAAGCAGTTGTTGCTGGAGAGAAAGAAGTTCCCTATGACCCTTGCTAGGGAGGTGGTGGTACCACTGTTGGTGGGAGATTGACCAAGATTCAAAACTTTGTCTTGAGAGGAGCATAAAGGATCCCAGGGGGTAAACCCTGGAGTCATTAGAGACAGGGAAAAAACAGTATTGAAAAGCAGGTCTGCCATCCTGCTTCCTACCACATGCACTATCCAGCAGCAATTGGCAGAGAACCAGAATTCAGCAACCTCATTGGGTAACAGAAGCACCAACAATGATGGTGAGTGCGAACTATTAAGGATTAGCCCTCCTCCTCATTTTCTTCTAGGACATAGTAAGCTCTGAGATTCTTCCATGATCTGATGAAAGAGAAAGCTCCAATAATTATGGATGGTGAATGCTATATTAACTAGGTATAAGAGGATTCAGAACCAAGTCTTATATGATTTGAAAAACAAAAGGCAAAAAAGAAGTGATTGACTTGCCCAGGGCATTGTAGAACAAATTCATGCTTATACTAAATGGATTTAAATAATAGAAGAATACATCAAATCTCTAAGAAGTGGGTTGGGGGCCAGAGAAACTTTCACCTGGTGAAAGGAGGTATTCCTCCTTTTCAGAATAAAACAGAATTCCCTTTGGGTGGAGAATAGGACTTAGTGATACATAGATGTCTCCAAAGTCATTTAGACCAGCCCTGATCTTGACAAATATTCCTACAACTTTGCTCCCTGGGAGCTCTAAACTCAGACTAAGTTTTGGAGTAGTGCAAAAGGGTATGATCTCTCCTAATCATTAGCCAACAACATAAAGAACATTTATTTGCAAGTATAAATACTTTTAACTATTGTATCAACTGTATTTACCTAAGCAGTTAAATCACAGTTAGTTATTCAATGTTAAATTAATATTTATTTGGAGTCTATTAAGTGCTAGATATCTTTCTAGGCATTTAGCATACACAGGGCAGTACAAATTAATGAATCCTTCCCTTTCTGCCCATTTTAATTGACCCCTTTTTATGCCTCATGTTTGCTCAGGTGCAAAAAATATCACTTTTTTGTCAGTATGGGTCAGACATTCCAATTATGTGGCATATACCTCCATTATATTGTTCATTATATTGTATCAAAATAATCAATTTTTGCAATTTGAATCAAAGTAGCTTTTATAACACACAGGCAAAATATGAAGGATAGAAACAACAGAATTGACTACATAAAAATTAAAAACCACACAGAAAGAAAAATAAAACAAGGAATTAGATTGGATTAAGATAGTGGAGTAGGGAGGGGAGCTTACTGTTTTAGTCTAGGAGAAGATAGTCGATGGCTGGCGCCGCGGCTCAATAGGCTAATCCTCCACCTACAGCGCCAGCACACCAGGTTCTAGTCCCAGTCAGAGTGCAGGATTCTGTCCCAGTCACTCCTCTTCCTGTCTAGCTCTCTGCTGTGGCCTGGGAGTGCAGCAGAGGATGGCCCAAGTCTTTGGGCCCTGCACCCGCATGGGAGACCAGGAAAAGCACCTGGCTCCTGGCTTCGGATCAGCGTGGTGCACCGGCTGCAGCGCGCTGGCTGCAGCGGCCATTGAGGGGTGAACCAACAGAAAAAGGAAGACCTTTCTCTCTGTCTCTCTCTCTCTCACTGTCCACTCTGCCTGTCAAAAAAAAAAAAAAAAAAAAAAAAAAAGATAGTTGAAAAATAGTGGAGAGAGTGCAGTCTCAGGGAAGAGTTAGGGAAAAGATGGCAGAGGAAGCTCCATGCAAATTAGAGGGACATGGTGGACCCATATGGAGGGCATGGATGCCCACAACTCAGGACCCCAGCAGCTGAGAGTCTCTGCACCAGCTTTGGAGAGTGAGGTGAGACCAGACTGCAGCAGCCCAAGCCACTGGCAATAAAGCTTCAGGAAGAGCCTGGAGGGAATCTGGCTTGGAGACCTGTAGAGGATAGTATACCTACCAAACTAAAGGAGAAAAAAAAGGGAAGAGGGCACATTTATCTCTCTCTGATCACCCTGCAATGACCTCCTGTAACAAGCTGATAGAGAGCGGGCACCGTTTTTGACATATGTAACTGCTGCGCAGCTTGTATCCACACCCAGTAACCAGCTGAGAGGAGACACCTGAATCTGGTGGGAAGAACTGACAGGGGGCTGGGTGCTTGGGACTGTGAAAATGCTGAGGCTGCATGAGAGGGCTAGGGTGTGGTTGGCTGGAACTTTTGGCAGTCACTGTGGGAGGCTCCATATGCTCAGGGCGCCCTGCTTGCTGCAGAATCTGTGCTTACACTGAGGACTGTATAGATCATTTTTGTGGTTCTTTTGGCAGTGTGGATGGATATTATACACAATGGGGCTAGCTCCCGGGCACTGGTCTCCTTTGAAGAGAGGAGGTGAGCTGAGTTCACACCAACAGAGCAGAACAAACTTAGCCTCTGATAAAACAAAAAAAAAAAAAAAAAAAAAGAGGTTTTCCATGCTCAATCTGGGTGTCACTTTGGATACTCCCTTTACCTTGGAGCACTGAACAGAGCTCCCTGGCCACACCCACCACACATTTCTAGGTATTCACTGAAAAAGTAGACACTCCACTAATCCACAGAGGATTAGTCCAAAGATAAAAGCTGCACAGTGAAAAACCAAAAAATAAACCAATGAGTATCTCCACAAATGCTCAATAACAAACACACCAAGTCAAGAAATAAGAATGAGGAAGACAACATGACACCCCCAAAAGAAAACAACACTTCAATACTAGATTGTGAAGATGAAGAGACTGAAGAAATGTCAGAAATGGAATTTGAAAAGTTGATCATAGGATTACTTAGAAGTAATCAGAAGCAAAGGCATAAACTAATGAAATCCATACATGACATGTATGGATTTATCCCATGAAATTGAGATCTTAAAGAGAAATCAAAATAAAATATTCAAAATGAAGAATTCAATAGAACAAAAAATGCAGTGGAAAGCCTTAACAACAGAATTTGAAGCCTTAACAACAGAATTAGAAGACCTTCTTAGTGAAATAAAAAGAGAAAACGTCCCTAATTTGGAGAAAGAAAGGGACATTGATGTGCAGGAAGCACATAGAACTCCTAATAGACGTGACCAGAAAGATCTTCATCAGAACACATTGTAATCAAACTCTCCACAGTGAAACATAAAGAAAGGATTCCAAAATGTGTGCAAGAGAAACACCAGATTACTTTCAGAGGACCTCCAATTAGACTCACAGCTGATATCTCATCAGTAGCCCAACAGACTAGGAGAGAATGGCAAAATACATTCCAAGTCTTAAGAGAAAAAAAACTGTCAACCTAGAATACTGTACCCTGCAAAGCTCTTATTTATGAATGAAGGTGAAATAAAGACCTTCTATAACAAACAGAATTAAAAGAATTAGCCACCACCTGTCCACCACCTTTTGTCCTTGCAAAAGGTGCTTAAAGATGTACTGCACATAGAAGCAAAGAAACATCATCATCAGTACAAAAGAAAGGCAGAAAATCTCCCAGTAAAAGTACAAAGGAAATCCAGAGTTAAAAATAGGAATATTTATGGAAAAATGTAAGGGCAAAGTCATTGCTTATCAGTAGTCACCTTGAATATAAAGGGCCTCAACTCGCTAGTTAAAAGACATGGACTGGCTTTATGGATTAAAAAACAAAACCTATCTATTTGCTGCCTACAAGAAACACATCGCACCAACAAAAATGAACGCAGACTGAAAGTGAAAGATATTCCATACCAATAGGATCCAAAAATGAGCTGCTGTAGCCATCCTAATATCAGACAAAATAGACTTTAGCACAAAAACTGTTAAAAGAGACAAAGAAGGGAATGATGCAATGATTACAGGATCAATTCAACAGGAAGATATAGCTATTATAAACATATATGCACTTAATTAGAGAGCACCTGGATATTTAAAAGAAATATTAAGGGACCTAAAGGGAGATATAGAGTCAAATACACAAGTAATGGGTGACTTCAATACCCCACTTTCATCAATGGACAGAAAATCAGTAAGGAAACAACAGATTGAATCGACACTATAGGCCAAATTGACCTAACAGATACCTACAGAACTTGCCATCCTACAGCCACAGAATACATTCTTTTCACCAGTGCATGGTGCTTTATCTAGGATTCACCACATGCTAGGCCATAAAGCAAGTCTCAGTAAATTAAAAATATTGATATTCTACCATACATCTTCTTGGACCACAATGGAATGAAGCTGGAAATCAGCAACTCAGGAATCTCTAGAACATAGTAAACACAGGGAGACTGAACAACATGCTCCTGCATGAACAGTGGGTCATTGACAAAATCAAAAGAGAAATCAAAAAATTTCTAGAAACAAATGAAGATGACGATACAGCATATCAGGACTTTATGGGATACAGCAAAAGCAGTGTTAAAAGCAAAATTTATAGCAATTGGTGCCTACATCAAGAAATTGGAAAGACACCAAGTAAATGAGCTATCAATGCATTTCAAGGATCGAGAAAAACAACAGCAAACCAAACCCAAAACTAGTAGTAGAAAAGAAATAATTAAAATTAGGGAAGAAATAAATAAAATTGAAACAAAAAATACAAACATCACAATGAAGAGCTGGTTTTTTGAAAAAATAAACAAAAGTGACACACCATTGGCCCAAGTAACCAAAAAAAGTAGAGAGAAGAACCACATCATTCAAATTAGTGATGAAAAGGATATGTAACTACAGACACCACAGAAATAAAAAGAATTACCAGAAATTACTATAAAGAGCTGTATGCCAGCAAACTGGGAAACCTTCTTTTGAGATGGATAGATTCCTGGATACATACAACCTACCTAAAATGAGCCATGAAGACATAGAAAACCTAAACAGATCAATTACCAAGACAGAAAGTGAATCAGTAAGAAAGACCCTGCCAACTAAGAAAAGTCCAGGACTAGATGGCTTCACTGCTCAATTCTAAGAGACATTTAGAGAAGAACTAACTCCAATTCTTTTCAAGCTATTCAAAACAATTGAAAGGGAGAAAATCCTCCCAAATTCTTTCCATGAAGCAAGCATCACCTTACTCTCAACCCTGAAAAAGATGCAAAAGAGAAAGAGAACCACAGACCACTTTCTCTGGTGAACCTAGACACAAAAATCCTCAAGAAAATTTTAGCCAGTGAATCTAGCAAAACATCAGAAAGATCATTCACCTGGACCAAGTGGGATTTAACCCTTGTGTGCAGGGATGGTTCAACATTCGCGAATCAATCAATGTGATACATCACCTTAACAAACAGAAGAACAAAAACCATGCGATTATCTCAGTAGATACAGAGAAAGCATTTGATAAAATACAACACCATTTCATGATGACAACTCTAAGCAAATTGCGTATAGAAGGAACATTTCTTAACACAATCAAGGCAATTTATTACAAACCCATGGCCAGCATCCTATTGAATGGGGGAAAAGTTGGAAGTTTCCCACTGAGATCTGGAATCAGACAAGAATGGCCACTCTCACCTTTGTTAAAGCAATCTTATACAACAAAAATAAAGCTGGAGGCATCACAATATCACAATACCTGATTTCAAGACATATTACAAGGCAGTTATAATCCAAACAGCCTGGTGCTGGTACAAAAACAGATTGATAGACCAATGGAACAGAATAGAAACACACAAATCAATCCATGCATCTACAACCAACTTATATTTGACCAAGGAGCTAAAACCAATCCCTGGAGTAAGGACAGTCTCTTCAATAAATGGTACTGGGTAAACTGGATTTCCACATGCAGAAGTATGAAGCAAGACCTGTACCTTACACCTTACACAAAAATCCACTCAGGATGGATTAAAGACATAAACCTATGACCTGATACCATCATATTATTGCAGAACATTGGGAAAACCCTGCAAGACATTGGCTCTGGCAAAGAGTTCTTGGAAAAGACCCCAGAGACACAGGCAATCAAAGCCAAAATTAACAAATGGGATTACATGAAATTGAGAAGCTTCTGTACTGCAAAAGAAACACTCAGCAAAGTTAAAAGGCAACTGAGAGAGTGGGAGAAATTATTTGCAAACTATACAACTGATAAATAATTAATAACTAGTATATATAAAGAGATCAAGAAACTCCACAACAACAAAACAAACAACCTAGTTAAGAAATGGACAAAGGACTTAAAGAGATATTTTTCAAAAGAGGAAATTCAAATGGCCAACACACACATGACATAATGCTCAGAATCACTAGCCATCAGGGAAATGCAAATCAAAACCACAATGAGGTTTCACCTCACCCCAGTTAGAATAGCTTACATACAGAAATCAACAAAAAATAAATGCTAGGGGAGGATATGGGGGAAAAGGTAACCGAATCCACTCTTGGTGGGAATGTAAACTGTTAAAGGCACTATAGAAGACAGTATGGAGACACCTCAGAAATATGATTATAGACCTACCATGTGACCCTTGGGAATTTACCCAAGGGAACTGAAATCAGTATATGAAAGAGTTATCTGTACCTCCATGCTTTTTGCAGCTCAGTTCACAATAGCTAAGTGTCCATCAACTAAAGACTGGGTAAAGAATTTATGGAATATGTACACCATGGAATACTACACAGCAGTAAAGACAAATGAAATTCAGTCATTTGCAACAAAATGGATGAAGCTGGAAAATATCATGCTTAGTGAAATAAGCCATTTCCAAATGGACAAATACCATATGTTCTTCCTGACCTGTAATAATGAATAGAGCAACTTAAATGCAATCTGTAGCAGTGAAATTGACACTTTGAGAAGCAACTTGAACAGTCTTTGTCTTTATTGTTGAGGAACAGATTTTTTTGGTTTGTTTGTTTTGTTTTATACAATTTGCTGAACTTTTTACTTAACATAGAGTTAATCATATGTGTATAAAATTAATTGAAAATAGAACTTAGTAAAAAATAAGAGTGGGAATAAGGGAGGAGAAAGGGGTGAGAGTGTGGGTGGGAGGATGGGCATAGTTGAAAGAATCATCATGTTCCTAAAGTAATTATGAAGTGTATGAAGTTTGTAACTGTAAAGTTGTGGAGTTCTGCATACATTCCTACTGACTTACTTCTAAGGGTACAGTTTAAAAACATGCCATGGGACCCCAAATCCCCTTATGTTGGGTGGTAAAAATATCATTTGAAGTTTTAAAGTGATCATATGGATAGGATTAAGTGTTTAAGTGATCCTATAGATAGGATTAAGTGTTCCAGTGATCATGTAAATTGGATTAACTGTCTGATAGTAATAATAGGTTGAATTAAAAACATGGAAGCAGTCCATACAGCAGACTTATAGAATGACAATAGCTTTAAGTAGCACTTTGACCTCAGAATCATCCCTTAAGGCATTCTTGGTCTGGCTGAAAAGCCCATGAGAGCAATTCAGGTTTGGAAAGCCAAGACACTGTGGCAAAAATTCTCCTACACAAAGGACATTTGCGAGTGAAACCTCAGGGGAAAGAATTGGTCATCAAAGAGGGAGGTGCTTTTTTCTGAAGGGAGGAGAAAACTTCAACTTTACTTATGGCCTTGTCTAAATACTGATTGAGTTTGTGAATTCAAAAGTCTTCCATAGCCGATGCAGTTCATGTTAAAAGCTTTGGGTGATCATTGACATCATATATAAGAGTGTTAATTGTTAAATTAACAACAGGAGTCACTGTACACTAACTTCCCATATGGGACCTCTGTTCTCAAAGAGTTGTATTATGGGAGTTAAGAGTAAAGCTTGTTTTCAAAGGTTTATTTCATTTTAGCATATTACGTGGAGGGTATTCTTATGTCTCATAAGTTTGAGTTATGCCTAAGTGTCCAGTTCCACTGCTTGTTTTCTTAGGTGCTTCCTTAATTAATTATAAAACTTGTTCTCAAGGACTTACTTTCTTTTAATGTATTAAGTGGAGAATATTCAGGAATATTCTTATGTCTCATAGTTATATCTACGTGCTTGTAAAAGATGGATCATTCTTTTTCAAAAAAATTATTTATTACTTGAGAGGTAGAGTTACAGAGAGAGGGAGAGGTAGAGAGAGAGGTCTTCGATCCACTGGTTCACTCCTCAAATGGCCACAACAGCTGGAGCTTTGCCATTCCAAAGCCAGAAACCAAGAGTTTCTTCCGGGTCTCCAGTGAAGTTGCAGGAGCCCAAGCACATGGGCCATCTTCTACTGCTTTCCCAGGCCATAGCAGAGATCTGGATGAGAAGAGGAGCAGCTGGGACTAGAACTGGTGCTCATATGGGATGCTGGTGCCACAGATGGGCTATTAACATACTGTGCCACAACACCAGCCCCAGATTTATCATTCTTGGGTGCTTCTTTAAAGTTAATTAATTTATTTAAAAAAAGGTGAAATTAACTTTGAGACGCAATGACTTTGAACAGCCCTTCTCCTTCTCGACTATTGAGGAACAGGTAGTTTTTTTTTTTTTTTTTTTGCTTTTTTTTTTTTTGGTGCAAACTTTTGAACTCTTTTATTAGTATACAGTTGGTCTTCTGAAAGAAATTGAAAATGGATCTTCGTGGAGAATGAGACTGGGAATAGGAAAGGGAGGAGGTGGAGGGATGGGAGTGTGGGTCGAGTGTGGGTATGGTGGGAAGAATCACTATATTCCTAAAGTTGTACTTAGGAAATGCAGGAAGTTTGTGTTCCTTAAATAAAAAGTATCTTTGGGAAAAAAAAATAAAACAACATAAAAAAAAAAAACAAAGAAAAAGAAAACAAAACAATAAAGTGGGCAAAATATTTGTAATGCAAATTTTGGGTCTGTAATATGTAATAGTTTACTCAAGACACTAAGCAAAATATAAATACCTGGTTGAAAGATTCCCAAAGGCTACAAAAGTATAGCAATGAAGAAATATCATAGTTGATAACTAAATTTAAACATTTGGGGCTGGCACTGTGGCATCGCAGTTGAAACCTCCACCTGCAGTGCCGTATTCCAAAGAAGTACCAGTTTGAGTTCCTGCTGTTCCACTTCCCATCCAGCTCCCTGTTACTGTGCCTGGGGAGATGGCCCAAGTGCTTGGGTCCCAGTACCCATGTGGGGGACCCAGAAGAAGCCCCTGACTTTGGTCTGGCCTACCCAAACCATTACGGCCATTTGGGGAGTGAACCAGCAGATGGAAGAACTCTCCCTGTCTCTCCCTCACTCTTTCTAACTCTGACTTTCAAATAAAAAAATTAATCTATTAAAAAATCAAAGGAAGTAATAATCAAGTATATATGAATTGATGAAGCAAGTTACACCATCTGGCTATTAAATTGATGAAGACTGAAAAATTTCAAATCTACAATTATGTTTCTGTAACACAAAGTTTCTCAACTTGGGCAGTACTGTCATTTTAGGTTGGATTACTTTGCTCTGGGCCACTGTCCTGTGCATTGTATGATGTTTAGCAGCATCCCTGGTCTCTACCTACTAGATACCAATAGCTATCCTCTACTGTTGTGACCACCAAAAATATCATCTGGAAGTCAAAACAGCCCTGAATTGAGAACCACTGTTTTAAGCATATGGGAGTCTTAGCTTTACTCCCACTGATCATGCTCTCTTTTTCTTTCAGATCTGTACCTATTCTTGTTCCAGTGCATTTCCTCCCCTACTATTTCATATGTTTGCTAGGATTGTGAGAAGCTCTCCAAGACTTCTCCAGAAGGGTTCCCATAATTTCTTGCATGTACCCTCATTTTAATGTTTTTACACTGTTCTACATTTTATCTAATTACTTGTCAGCGTCTTAGTCTGTTGATGCTGCAACAAAATGCCTGAGATTGGGCAATTAATAGGGAAGAAGAATGTATTTCCTCACAGTTCTGGAGGCTGAGAAGAACATGATCAAAGCACTGGAGGTTTGGTGTCTAATCAGGTCCTACTCTGTTTTGAACATGGTTTCTTGTTGCTGCATTCTGCACTGCACTGTGGTCTCACATGGCAGAAGGTGGAAAGACAAAAGGGACTAATGCTAGTTCTCTTAGCCTTTTTGTAAATCACTAATACTATACATGACTCCTCTACCTTCATAACTTAATCACCTCCTAAAGGACCCACTTTTTAACACTATCACATTGGTAGTTAAGTTTCAGTGTATCAATTTGGGGATTACATTCAGGCAATAGTGGTCAGTCTTTTCTAGTTGAATGTGAATACCACACAGGCCCACAATAACACTTTCTTGAGTTCCAGCCATTTTTGCCTTTACCAGTCTCCTTTTTCAAGAAAAAAAGATGTTAATTATATTTTATGATCACATTGGTGTAAAGACTAATATAATTCAGCCAGGATTATAGTAATTTTTCCTCCAATATGTATATATGAGATACATGAAATTTATTCACCTTATGTAAATAAAAAATTTTTAAAAAGAAAAAAAGAAATTAAAACATTTTAATTAGGCTTTAACATTGTAGATGCTAGGCACTGTGTCTACTGTGCTTAATTAATAAGTTGACACTGGCTTCACAAGAACAAGAATTATGCCTGTCTTGGGCACTGCCATATAGTCAATGTGTGTTTAATAAATAGTTCTCAAGTATTTAAATTTTGCTAACCAAGAAGTATTTGTAAATATTTGAACCACACAGATATTAAAATGATTTTAATTGAGTCAAGACATAATTCTTTTATTATATTTTCCTTGAAATTCACTTTTGCTCTTGTTTTGACATACTTGAAAAATATACTACATCCTTGCATCGTATTTATTATTAAAATATCTATGATGTGGTGTATTTACAATTTAAAACAATTTAAAATAGGTTCTTGATCATCTAACCCTCCATTTGATTATAAATCAAATACCAGTGGTCAAACTGAAAACATAGGCAAGGATATATATCAGTTTACTTTATATGTATTCTTCCATGATTTACTACTGAGTTTCTTTTATTTTGGAAAATACAGAAGGTAAATTTGTAAGTCCAGTCAGATGTATAAGAGATAGATGACAGAAATCATTCTGCTTTGCTGGTAGTTAGAATTTTTATTTGACAATTTTATGAATTTATAATTTTGTCAATTTACCTATGTGGTCATCAAACTCTGACATGTCAATCTAGGTTAACCAGTGTATAATTCCAGCACTCAGGGAACTCATGGATTATGGCTATCCTTAAAATATTTTCTCTTTTGAGAAGGATGATGGTAACATTAGTACTCAAAAGCCTACTAGGTAATTATGGAATAAGAGCAAAATAATTGGCAGTCTCAGGAGAAAAGTGTGTCTCAGTCATGTTGAGCTAAGCAAAAACTATTCCTGTGTTATTGTATAGTTCATCTTTCCAATGATAGAATATTTATATCTACCTGTTCCTAAGGCAGTGTTCAAAATGTTATTTTTCTACAACTAAGAATCCAGACATTGTTCTTCTTGAATTAAATATTTTATACCTTTGTAGCATGTAGCAATTCCCATGGGGAAAGATATTATTTGCTGATAGCACTTTAGGTGGAATGCTTTGTGATGACTTGGTTGAAAGCTCTTTAGTCTCATTATCAACATTCTCTCATTGTCTTATGGATAATCTCTGGGCAGGTTTCCCATGGTGCATAAAATTCAGCTAAGTAATGTGGATCTTGTTTGATTCCACAAAGGTTGTCAGTTAATTTGGTTACTATGAGTCAATTGTCACCCCAATTAAGCCTCCCCTAATCCTTGTGGATCAGAATCAATCCCTTGTTTCATTGAGTTCTCCCAAAAGGATATCTGTACCTCTATTTAGCACTTACTCGTTCTGCTTTAGATATCATTCATCTTATCTCTGTTTTAAGAGAAGGAGAGACTTTCTTTTTTTTAAGATTTTATTTATTTCAAAGGCAGAGGCAGAGAGAGAGAGAGAGAGAGCGAGAGCGAGAGCGAGAGAGAGAGAGAGAGAGAGAAAGATTGCTCTCCAAATGGCTGTAATGACTGGAGCTGGACCCATCTGAAGTCAGGAGCTTGGTGCTTCTTCCAGGTCTCCCATGTGAACGCAAGGGCCCAAGGACTTGGGAAATCTTCTACTGCTTTCCCAGAACATAGCAGAGAGCTGGATCAGAAGTGGAGCAGCCAGGACTCGAACTGGTGTCCATATGGATGCCAGCACTGCAGATGGCAGCTTTACCCACTATGCCACAGCGCCGTTCCCAGGAGGGACTTTCTTATTGATCTTTGTGTCCTCCATAAACCTTTATAACTCCTTGCACATAGTAGGTTCTCAAAACATTTTGATTGAAAAAAAATTTTCAAAGATGGAATAGAGTTTGTAATGCCCACGATATCCTTGGACCTTAATGCATATTTAAAGAAAGCATATATATTTTGACAGAATGGAAATGAGCGTGTTTGGTGGAACTTCTATGTGAAATCTTCCAGGATTTTTTTTTTACAAACAGGGTTTTCATCAGCTAGGCAGCTTTTAGTGTTCACAACCTTATCACTACCAGCTGTAAATTTCCTTGAAAATGCCAAGTGAGGGTCACCAGGCTAATGGATTTATCCACTATGATATTCTAGGAAATTATACCATCCAATTTGCCAGAAGTTTCTTCAAGGTCAAACACTAAAATGTGTAAGTAGATTACAGGGATGCCAGGAAGATTTTTTTTTTTTTGTAATCTTGCCTGTTTCTATATCTGTATTCTCAGCTGTGATCACATATTTTTGCTATCTGATTTTAAGATGTTCTTTCTTTACCACCTTTTCTATTTACAGTCACGATCCAGCAGTTATTTGAGTTCTCAGCCCATTAGATAGTTCAGAAAAATGTACCCTTCTAGAAAGTATTTCTTTAACTCTAGAAAGAAGGACTGAAATCAGGAAGATGAAAGGAGTAAAACTTCATTTGGAAAGGGCTTTCTATATAGAAAGTGGACTCTGGTCAGGAATTTAATATTATTATCACACAGGTGTTCTGAATAGGCTGAACAACCTCCCTTCTTACTGATTTCCTGTGTAATGATTGGCAGATACTAGATGTTTTGTTAGATAATGGAAACTTACAGATCCCTCTCAGCCAGACCTGAAAACATTATCCTTTCCTGGCCACTCAAGACAGGTCTTCAATCACATGGCCAATTATAAAACAGAGCACTAGCTACCAGGTTACTCTCTGTCTTCCAATTTACTTTGAATGATCTCTGGTCATTGGGATTTTAAAGGAAAAAAAAAAAAACACTATCCTGAAGAGACATTAAGTATATAACAAAGAGTACAGCTTGAACTTGAGCTGTGCTCGGGTATGTTTGGAAATGCCTCAATATATATATTCCTTCAAGGGAGGTACCATCTTTCTTATATTTTCTGAGTTGCACCTCTATCTTCATTACTACTTTTGGGCTTCTGTTTTGACATTTCTCCTGTTTGCTGGTTGAAAAGCCACATCTCATTTTGGCTTGGATTGATTCAGCATGCTGTCCTTGACTTCCACACTACATGTTGTTAAAGGCTCTTTGGTGCATCAAGGAGATGGAGCGATGGAAGGCTTCAAAGGCAGGAAGATCAGAGTTCAGCACCTCTAAGATATAGGAAGGCAAGAGGATTAAGAATCGGAGGAGTATATATTTGGGGGTAAGGAAAAAGCAAAGAGCAGAATTTTTTTAAAAAAGATTTATTTATTTATTTGAAAGGCAGAGTTACAGAGAGAGAGAGAGGGAGAGAGAGAGAGAGAGAGAGAGAGAGAGAGAGAGAGGAGAGAGAGAGATCAATCTTCTATCCATTGGCTCATTCCCAAATGGCTATAACAGGGGTTGAGCCAAGCTAAAGCCAGGAGTCAGGAGCTTCATATGGGTCTTCCATGTGGGTGTAGGGGCTTAAGGACTTGGGCCATCTTCCACTGCTTTCCCAAGTACATTAGCAGGGAGCTGGATCAGAAGTGGGGCAGCCAGGACTTGAACTGGTACCCATATGGATTGCCAGTGCCACAAGCTGTAGTATAATCTACCACACTACAAGCTGGCCCCAAGAAACCCTTTCTTTACCTATGTGCCTAGGGAGAGTGCCAGAATTTAACTCAAGATATAGCATTGGATTTGATTCAAGAAAATACAAGAGAAGATTGTCACTGAGTTTCTCTAAAGGAATATATATATATATATATATATATATATATATATATATATAAAATTCAGTGTCATCTTTTGCTTACCAAGAGTGTGCCATCACTATGTATCAGGAAAGAAGAATTCTTTAGTGCTTACCTTGAAGAGCTGTATGTAATGAAGTCATTGGCAAGCTCTATTTACTTTTTAAAGGCAAACAGGAGAAAAATAGTAAAACTCAAGCCTCCACGGTTCTGTTGATCACAGGATGCAGATTTTATTTTTTGTCTCTATCTGTCAAGAAGTAGAAGCATGCAGCTTTAAAAAAAATGTTAAAACTTTGATCTAGTTTTCTTTTCTTCCTTTCCAGTAAATTCTCTGAGTATTTTAAAAGATGGGAACATTAGAAAGAAACTTTTCTTTTGATGTTCAGAAAGTGTTTGGTTAGAATCATAGTGAATATGTTTTCTTTGAAGAAGTAGTATAGAATACTGTGTCAATGCTCTGATAAAGTACAAAATGTTAATGTGAAAATGTTAAAAAGAGTCTATATACACTGATGCTTTGAATTTATAAAAACTTTTGGTTAGAGGCCAACATTGTGGCATAGTGGGTTAAGCCTGCAATGCTCGCATCCCAGCCGGTTCCAGTCTTGGCTGCTCCACTTCCTATCTAGCTCCCTGCTGGTGTGCCTGGGAAAGCAGCAGATGATGATCCAAGTTCTTGGGCCCCTGCACCCACATGGGAGACCTGGATAAAGCTCCTGGTTCCTGACTTTGGCCTGGCCCAGCCCCAGCCATTGTGGCCATATAGGGAGTGAACCAACAAATGGAAGATTCTCTCTCTCTCTCTCTCTCTCTCTCTCTCTCTCTTTCTCTCTGTCTCACCCTCTCTCTGTAACTCTACCTTTCAAATAAAATAAATAAATCTTAAAAATCGTAAACACATTTATAGAGTTAAGTAACAAATATTATAAGAACTAAGCTTAACTATGATCTGTAGTGTGTTCGACCAAGGAGTACATATACTTGCAAAATTAAAAGGTTTAGTTCCAGATAGTTTCTCTGTATGTTTCAGTAATTTTTTTCCTATGTGCTGTAAATCAAAAACCAACACCAAATTATAGATACAGTTTTGCCTCTTTTCATTGAAAGGCACAATGTGAGGTAATTTATTAAAATAAACTGTAAAAAGCCTGAAAACAATTGGATATGACCATTAGCTTTTTCATTGGGAAATTCTTTATCCATATGAGAATGTCAAGGTTACATTTCATTTGGATGATTTTGTAATTTTGCATTGATCAAGGGAATGTTACTTATTTTTGAAAATAGTGTATGCAAATTATTATTAAATTCCTGAATATTTAATTTTTAATGTTATTTTAAAAATAGTATTGATGATATACTAATATGATAATTAACTCATTATGAATAATTTACTTTATAGGTTGAAACTCTGTGTTAAGCAAAGTTTATGTTTTAGAACAGATTCTAGTTGCTATATCAGTAAGTTCAAGTCACGTATATGGTATTATATACTAAGAGAGAAATCTCATTAAAGAAGCCATGCATTTAATGATGCTTAGTTTGTAATGTAAATGCTTTAAAAAAAATCCCAGTTTGGGACCCTGAGAGAATTATAATATCCAAACAATGTTTTTCTAATAAACATATTTTAATTTTTAGGCTTAATTATAAAATGGCTATTAAATCTACTTTAACTGCAAAGTTTACAGTGATTATAATTTATCTTTTTAAAGCTGGGAAGTGAATATAACCATCTTATGATTGCAAATTTTAAACAATGGAGGCCATGAGACATTGTGGGATTTGCCAGGATCAAAGAGCCTGTCATCCACAGATTATATTAAATTCTCATGTTGAGGAGGAACCCCTTCATCTACTATTTGCCTATTTATTTTATCTTTTTACATATTGTTGAACTATTTAGCATTTTCTCTGTGCCAGACAATATTCATAGGCATTTACAATAATCTTATGAGGCAAGCATTATTAATATCCATTTTATTGTGGAGGAGTGGAATAGTATGAATTTGGCATCAAACTTGAACTGAATCCTGAATCCACTGCTTAATAACAATGTGACCACAGGCAGTTACTGTGCATTTATGTCTCTGAACCTCACTTTCCTTTAAACAAAATGAGGGAAGTACTCTGTACCTCATAGGGTTATTGTGAACATGAAATAAGAATACAGGAAAGCATCTTGTATGGTTTCTGATATGTGACACATTCTAAGTACAGCTTAATTTCCTTCCCATTCCCTTCAGCCTTGTGTTAGGACTTTTAGTTGCAAGTGATAGGAACCTACATCAAACAGACTAAAAAGGAATACACTGATTCATTTAACTGGGAAATTTCAGGGGTTCCACTAGTGCCATGAGAATGTCTTTATCTCTTGACACTGTTTTCTACTCTTTTGGCTCATTTTCAAATAGATTATCAATACAATCGTTAATCAACTTTTTGCCAATTGCATCTGGTAAGCTTTATGGGCTGATAACCAAAGAGCCGTATCTCTTTGAGTCATAGGTCTTGGATCTATGCCTCAGATACTCTGTCTTTAAGCAGCAGACCCAAAAGCCTTAGTCATTGACCCAGAGCTTAAATGACATTTATCTTGCTGTTTGAGGGGACAGTATAAGGGATAGTAAATTAGAGAGTGGTATATATGTAGTCAATCTATTCCTTGCCCAAGGCAAAATTCCAAAGGACTGTTTGTTAAAAGGCAGGTAATCTGTTCTTTGTTACATAGGGAATGCACAGGATAGGATACCAGGTAAGGAGCTAGGGGATCAGCTTCAGTTTTATCTCCTATTATATATCTTTTATCCCTAAAGTTTGCTCACAATTAGTTTAGCTTGGAGTGAAGTATACAGTACTTCCAAATGGTAAGATTCATGATTACCTGTGAGCCATTTTGTATAACTGGCCATAAACAGAAAAGTGTCTCTATTTCCTTTTCTGTTTCCTTCCAGACATAGCAGCTTGGACTACATCTTTCATCCTCTTGATAAGTACTTATTCAAGGTCCAAAGTAGGAGTCAACAAAATTCCATATCCTGAAGTATTTATATCATGTACCTAAACTTTGGTGGGTACAAAGGTTACAGATAAAACAGGAACAGTTTAATAAGCTTCTGCAAAACACAACTTGCCAATATTCCAACTATAGGCAAGGGCACCTTCAATGTCCACATTCCAACCAAAATCAACCAGTTTCACTTTGGGGCTATGTTGCTTTCCAATACTACTGTTTTAGATGTCATTATCAATTTTATGAACAGTTTTGGGTTGCATGAAACAAAGTATCAGTTCAAATTTCTTTACATTTATTGACACATACAATGAAGATGTTTTGGAATGGCTGAATCTAAAAGTTCACATCTTATAAGAACTCTGTTCCTTTCTAAGGAAATTGGCAAGTAGAATACAGAGTGATAGAATTAGCCATAGAGTAGTGTGAAAGAGCATAAGTGACAAGAAAAGAAAGCAAAACAAAGTTTCCCCTTCCCTTAAATAGCTGGAAATGCACATGTAGAGATTTGTCTGTACAATATGCAAAACCTTATGGAGGAAAAGCATGAGAAGTAATCTTTAAAAAAGATATTTATACATGTGTTTGGGACAAAATATCATTAGTGAATTCTTAAAACACCAAAGTTGTGTGTGTGTGTGTGTGTGTGTTTAAGATTTTATTTGTTTATTTGAGAGAGAGAATTACAGAGAGAGGGAGAGACAGAAAGGTCTTCCATCTGCTGGTCCACTTCCCAAATGGTCACAATGGCCAGAGCTGGACAGATCTGAAGCCAGGAGCCAGGAGCTTCCTCTGGGTCCCCCACACAGGTGCAGGGGCCCAAGCACCTGGGCCATCCTCCACTGCTTTCCCACGCCACCAGCAGAGAGCTGGATGAGAAGAGGGGCAGCTGGTACACAAACTAGTGTCCACACGGGATGCTGGCGCTGCAGGAGGCTTAGCCCATTGAGCCGCAGCGTCAGTCCCCCAAAGTTGTGTTCTTAATTCTTTGAGTCATCCTGTAGATTGAATGCCTATGTTATGCTGGGTACTATGTTCTTTGAAGCCTCACAGAGTCTTTGAAATAAACCTTTTCAGAGATGTTAGTCGTTTTCATGTTACAGAGGAGTTTAAAAAATACAACTTTTAATGCACTGATAGGTCTCCTAAGCTGAAATGTTAAATTTGTTTTGATGATTTTTTCTGCATCTTCTCAACTTTCTTTTTTTAAACATGTTTCCCTTCATCATAAAGATGATGTCAAAGATTCATTTGGCAGTGTCTTCAGAATTCTCATTAGCAACATAAAGAAAATTTTCATTGACTATTGAAGGAAACGATGAGCAGTTCCATATATATTCTTGAAAGGGAAGATAAAAGCCTGCCCTCCAACTGACGAAGGCTGACTGTTGAGTTTCACTGATCTTTTCTCTTCTCTAAAAGGTTTGCTTTGCTTTTCCTCAGTTTGCTTTCCTCTACTAACAGAGTAACAATGACTTATTTTGTGGTTGAGAGTGAAACAGCCAGGCCCTGACCTGAGCATAAGAGGAGAGAGGCTTGCCATGTAATGCCTAGCTGTTAGTTATAGCTTGGCTTTTTGCTTGCATTTCTTTGTGGCAGACAAATAAATGATACAATCTTGGGAAAGCTTTCAGAATATCCCAGAGGGCTGCCTTAGAAAAAACCAAATCTCTGTTGAATTCAAGAAAGAAAGCAATTTCTGTCCATGCAAAAAAGATGGAGAGGGTAGAAAAGAGTGTTGACCACTGTGGGGATTTTAAAGGTATCTGGAGAAAGTCAGTTTCCCTGGGGTACATTCTAACTTTTATGTGATGGATTATATCTATTCATGTAGCTCTGTCTTTTGTAAAAAGTAAGCCAACTTATTATTGACTTATAACCTGAAGAAAAAAGGCAGGGGAAATAGAAAGCAGCAGTGTGCTTTCTACTTGTCAAGTCTACATGGATTTGATGTCAAAATGAAGATAACATTTGTCTTGGGAATCACTTTGAATAATTTAGAAATAATATCAAATGATTAACACCTCATATATTCTGTCATTCTTGTTCCTACCTGTTCTCATATGATATAACATTATTATACATTGTGCTTCATCGCAAAGGATCCCAAAGTGGTTTACAATCACAGCATACTTTTAAATCAGTCCAGGTCTCCTGTTGAACAATGTATTTGGAATGACAGAATTATAACTTTCTTGGCAGTCCCACGCATAATTCACTAAGAATATCTGTACTATAAAAAATCAGTTTATATATAATTCTTAATAATGGAAACAACACACCGTTAATTTGAATGCATGTCAAAATGAGGGAGAGGGTATAAACAGCAATGCTGAGGAACAGCACCAGAGTGGTATAGAACAAAAGGATACAGGTCACCATTCTGCTCTCATCAGGGATGGGTTTGTAGAGGATTGTGTCAAGGGGACTTAGACACACAGCAAATTAAATGGTTTGTGTGCCTGGATACATCAGTAAATTACAATGCATTGCCATGTGTTCCAGAACTCTAGCTAGAGTGAAAAAGCTTACTGTACATAAATTAGTCACTCTTTTAAGTGAACCACATTGAACATACTAAACCTCAATTCTGCTTGCATGTTTACTACTTCTAAAATTCAACTCTTGGTGTTAATTTAGGTGCTAGCACTGATTTTCCTCATTAGCATTTAACAATGTATTTTATTTTATTTTATTTTATTTTATTTTATTGTGAATCAGAGAAGGCTCCCAACCACTGATTTACTCCCCAAAGGCCTGCAAGGTAGGAGCTGAGAATTCCATCTGGGTCTCCCACATGGGTAGCAGAGATCCAACTATTTGAACCGTCACATGCTGCCTCCCAAGGCTGTGCATTAGCAGGAAGTTGGAATTGGGAGCAGAGCCATAACTTGATAAATTATGTACATAAATTAGGTACTCTGATATGGGATGTGGGAGTCCTAAGGTGTGTGTTAACCACTAGACCAAATGACTGCCCCACGATTTTCCTTGTTTTGGTAGGCTGGCAGGAAGGAAGAAAAGAAAGCAAATAAAACTTAAAACCAGTTTATGCAACTTTTAGAACATATTTTCTATTAAAATGTCATTTATAATTTAGAATTTATAATAATTTGGGCTTGGCACAATTCTTTACCTTTAATTAGTTTTTTATTGTATATATTGATGAGGTGCAATGGGATGCTTTGGTTATGTATACATTATGGAATGACCAAATAAAGCTATATCACAGACGAATCACATCACATACCCCTTCTTCTTTTCCTTCTCTTCCTCCTCTTCCCAATCCACTTACCCCTCTTCCTCCTCTCCTTCTTCTTTGGTGAGAACATTTGAATTATGCTCTCTTCGTACTTTTCAAACTTATTATTAGCTATAGTCATGCTGATCTAACTGAAACTTCATGTCCTTTGATCAACATCTTTCCATGTCTTACCCCATACCCAAGTCCCTGGTAGCCATCATTATATTCTCTACTTCTGGGAATTCATTTATTTAGACTCTACATGTCACATCATGTTATGTTTGCTTTTCTGTGTTTGGTTTATTTCACTTAACATGACCTCCTCTGGGTTCATCCACATTGTTGCAAGTGATAGGGTTCCTTTTTTTTTAAAGGATGAATAGTATTCCATTGTGTATATTTAATGCACTTTCTTTATCCATTCATCTGTTGACGTTAGCAAAGTTCTTATCGAAGAAGAAATTCAAAATTATTTTCACCTACAATTTTAAGGTACAGTTAAAGATTAAAGAAAAATCACAATTCAGTAGTTTATCCAAATATAGTACTAAAAACTTAAGGTACATTAAAAGAAATTCCTATATTTCTTGTTGAAAACTGATTGCCAATATTTATAACACTCTAGAAAGATGTTTTTGCTGTTATTTGCAGTTTTATATGTGTCCATTTGATCAAACAACTTATTGTTCAAGAATATATTTCCGGGGCCAGTGCCGTGGCTCACTAGGCTAATCCTCCGCCTGTGGCGCTGGCACCCGGGTTCTAGTCCCGGATGGGGTGCTGGTTCTGCCTGGTTGCTCCTCTTCCAGTTCAGCTCTCTGCTGTGGCCTGAGAAGGCAGTGCAGGATGGCCCAAGTGCTTGGGCCCTGCACCCTCATGGGAGACCAGGAGGAAGTACCTGGCTCCTGGCTTCGGATTGGCACAGCGTGCCGGCCGTAGCAGCCATTTGGGGGGTGAACCAATGGAAGGAAGACCTTTCTCTCTGTCTCTCTCTCTCACTGTCTAACTCTGCCTGTCAAAAAAAAAAAAAAAAAGAATATATTTCCTTACTAATTTTTAGTTTACAAAATTTATCAACCACTGAGAGAGGAATTTGTTAAAATTTCTCATTGTGAAGGGAATCTATTTCCCTTTTAAATTGTTTGGAAGTTTAGAGTTGTTACATCTCCCTGGAATAAACTGTGACTTTTATGAAAATGTAGTACCTTCTTTTCCTTCAGCTTTACCATTTTTCTTTCAATGTTTCTGTTATTTGCTGCTTATATAGCTACCATGATGTTTTTGTTTGTTTTGATTTTTTGTTAGCATTTGTCTAAAAATATCTCTTTTTCATCCTTGTTGTGATTTGTCTAAAACAATCTTTTTTATCCTTTTATCTTTTCAAAAAACCATTTAGTTATTTGAAAGGCATAATGACAGAAGAGGGAGGCAAAGACACGTGGGGTGGGGGGATGGGAGAGAGGGAGAGATCAACCTTTTATCCACTGGTTCACTCCCCAAATGGCTACAACAGCCAGGTCTGGGCCAGGACAAAGCCAGGAGCCAGGAACTGCACACTTGTCTACCACACGGGTAGCAGGGGCCCAAGTACTTGGACCATCTTCTGCTCATTTCCCAGGTGCATTAACAGAAAACTGGATCAGAAGCAGAGCAGCTAGGACTCAAACCAGTTCTCTGACACAGGATGCTGGCATCCCAAGCAGTGATTTAATTCACTGTGCCACAAAGTTGACCTGTCAGCTTTTTGTTTGCAACATCTGTATTTTCTAAAATTTTAAATGTGTCTCAAAAAAACTGTATTTAGCTCAATTTCCTTTTTGCTCACAATCTAAATACTTCTGTTTTATAATTGTAAACTTTAGTTAATTTAAAATTACATCATTATATATGTTTTTGTATTTATTGTTGATGCTTTTTTTTTTCCTATCACCTGTGGTTGTTCTTTCTTTGTTTCTTTCTTTTTCTTTTTCTCCGTTCCGTCCTTGTGAATTATCTGTTATCCATATATCTTTATCTTCTTGTTTGAGTTCTTTTGTCACCGGAATGATTTTCCACTTAGTTTTGTCAGTAGCCCCAGAGTTATCTATCACCAGTCTATGATGACTCTGCTTGTGGTGAGCTTTGGGGAATATTTCTGGATCACACAGATAAGGTAAATTCAAGCCATAAGCTCATTATTTAAAGGCAGACCCATGGTCATAAATTATTAGAGAAGACTCCTGTTCCTCCCCCATTCCCTACAAAGAAAGCAAGACAATGCGTAAAATCTTCTTTCTTCTTGTGCCAGTTATTTCTTCTCTTCTACTTCTTCCTTCTATGAAAATGAGCTATTCAAGACCCATTTTTTGTGAGGTATTTCTGTTTCAACTTCAAACTTAATATATACTCCAAACCACATCCTATCTCTACTTGGACTCTCAGCTGGTTAACTTCTCAAATGTCTGCAATAGCTACAGCTGGGCCCGTCCAAAGATGGGAGCCAGGAACTCCATTCAGGTCTCTCATGTGGGTGGCAGGAACCCTACTACTCAAGCCATCCCTGCTACATCACAGGGTGTGCATTAGAACGCTTCAGTCAGGAGCTGGTACCTAGTGGTGAGTCCTGGTACTCTGATGGTGGTTTAGAGCATCTTGACTGTTAAGCTAAGTGCCTGCTCTTTGAATGCCAGTTTAATTGGTAGTAACATGTTATACTATTAATGTAATGAAAATATTACTTTAATGTTTCTTGATATTTATTATTGCCAAGTAAACCACTGCTCAGTCTAAGTTTTGTTCCTCCTAATGTAATCTTTCTTTTTCCTGGTAATTTTCATAATTTTATCTTTACTTTGATATATATTTTTAAAAGATTTTATTTATTTGAAAGGCAGAGTTAGAGAGAGAGAGAGAAAGAGACAGAGACAGAGAGAGATAGGGAGATGTCCTCCATTTACTGGTTTACTCTCCAAATGGCCTCAATGGCCAGGACTGGGCCAGGCCGAAGCCAGGAGCTAATAGCTTCCTCCAGATCTCCAATGTGGATGCGGGGCCCAAACACTTGAGCCATCCTCCACTGTTTTCCCAGGTACATTAGCAGAGAACTGGATGGAAAGTGGAGATGCTGGGACTGGAACCGGCTATGCCACAACACCTGCCACTTGATATGCTTTTTATTACTAGGTATCGAGGTATAGATTTATTTATCTTACTCAGTGCTTAGAGTATGTTTTGACCTAAAGATATATATCTTCACATTTTAGAAAAACTTTACTCATAAACCTTACACATATAGGTTCTATACCATTTCTCCCCCCGCCCCACCTTTTTCCCCCTGGAATTCTGATTAAGGGTATTTTGTGATCTCTCTGTCTAATCTCCATATCATGCTCATATTTTTCAACCCTTTGTGTCTTTGAATCTCATTTCAGATGAATTTTTCATTATCACTTTCCAATTTACTAATTATCCAACTGTGTCCTGTTTGTCCTATCCACTTATATTTTTTCTTTTATAAATAAAAGATATTTTATTTCCAGAATTTCTGGTTGGTTCTTGTACATACCTGCCTGTTCATGTTTTATTTTTATTTTTTAATTTTTAAACTATTACTTTTTTTCTTTAGATTTATTTATTTGAAAGGTAGAGTTACAGAGAAGTAGAGGCAGAGAGAGAGAGAGAGAGAGAGAGACAGAGACAGAGACAGAAATGAGTCTTCCATCTGTTGGTTCACTCCACAGATGGCCACAATGGCCAGAGCTGTGCTGATCCAAAGCCAGGAGCCAAGAGCCAAGAGCTTCCTCTAGATCTTCCCACCTGGGTGCAGGGACCCAAGGACTTGGGCCATCTTCTGCTTTCCCAGGCCATAGCAGAGAGCTGGATCGGAAGTGGAGTAGCCGGGTCTCGAACTTGCACCCATATGAGATGCTAGCACTGCAGGTGGTAGCTTTACCCACTATGCCACAGCACTGACCCCTGTTCATATTTTAGTACTGCTTGTTCTCACTTTTAGTGCTCATATTTTAATACTGCTTGTTTTTTATTTTATCAAGGTGATTTCTTTCCCCTCCCCTTCCTCTTCATACCTTTTGCTTTTAGGATTCTAAACATATTCCAAATCTGTGTCAGACAATTCTCTAAAATTACTTGACAAAAAAAAATGTCTTCTAAATAAAGAAAATATCTGCCACATTTGCTTCTCATCTCGTTCTTTTTTTTTTTGAGCTACATATGCATACTAATGTTTAGTTTTTACAATTTACTTTGTACTGCAAGATAAATTCACCCCATATCTTGGCATTAAGCAATTAAACTTGCCCATGTCTGTCTTATTTCTCTGGGACTTTTAGTTCCTATTATCGTAACCAGAGATAAACTCCTGACCATCTTTACTTTGCTTCCAAGAAGCGGAAGCAGGAGGTCAGTGGCTCCAGGACATCACTTTGCATTTCTATTTAAGTGCTGGTCCAGAGAGCAGTTTTTCTTGCTTTCAAGCTGAGTTGCTCCTTTTTATTTTTATCTTGATTTATTTCATCTACAATTGCAAGAGTTTGATACAGTAGAGATTCCTTGATTTGTGACCTTCGTATGCCATTTCTCCTTATGTCTTTTTTGTTCTTTTACAATTTATAACTTACTTTTAACTTATTTTTAAATAAATGATTACAAGTATTTTGTTTGTGAAAAAAGTTTCTTGGACTTTGGATGACCAATGTGAAATTTTTATCCTTGAAATATTTTTTATTTAGGATTTATTTATTTGAAAGGCAAAGTGACAGAGAGAGAAGGAGAAAGAGAGAATAAGAGCGAGATGGATCTTCCGTCTGCTGCTTCACTCTGCAAATGACTGCAGCAACTGGGGCTATGCCAGGCTAAAACCAAGAGACAGAAACTCCATCCAGATCTCCTGAGTAGGTTGCAGGAATCCAGGTACTTGAGCCATAATTCATTCAGGTTTCCCACAAGTGTGGCTGGAACCCTAGTACTTGGTACTAGTACTAGTACTGCTGCCTCCCATAAGCTGATTTGAAAGCATGGAGTAGCCAGGACTGGAACCAAGCCTCTCAAACAACAGCTTAACCCTTTGTGCCATAATGCCTGCCTTTCTTGAAATATCTTAAAAGAAGATTTTTATTTGGAGAAATTGTTCAAATCTCTCATGGTTTTAAGCACTAAACATTAAAACCCCCAGTGCAATTATTTTGAATTTTAAAATAAGACATATTCAAGATTTAAAATACCTTTTATTATTGAAGGTTCCATACTGTCATGCTTCTTTCATCCATCCCCTCATCATCAACATTTCATTCTGTTAATAATAGACTTTGTAAAAACAAATCTAGGGGCCAGAGCTGTGGCATAGTGGGTAAAGCCACCTCCTGCAGTGCCAGCATCCCATGTGGGCACTGGTTCAATTCCCAGCTGCTCCACTTCCAATCCAGCTCTCTGCTATGGCCTGGGAAAGCAGTAGAAGATGGCCCAAGTACTTGGGCCCCTGCACTCACATGGGAGACCCAGAAGAAGCTCCTGGCTCCTGGTTTCAGATTGGTGCAGCTCTGGCCGTTGCAGCCAATTGGGGAGTGAACCAGTGGATGAAAGACCTCTCTCTCTCTCTCTCTCTCTCTCTCTCTCTGCCTCTCCTCTTTCTGTATAACTCTGACTTTCAAATAAATAAATAAATCTTTAAAAAAAATCTAAGCTATGATGTCATTTCAGCTATATACCTTTCATTATAAATCTTCAACAGATAAAGCTTTAAAAATTATTACCACAATATTATCACCCCAACAAAAGAAAGAATAATTCATTATTATCATCAAGAGTAGATTAGTGTTTAATTTATAGTTCGGTTGAATCAGAATCAAATCAAGGTCACATAAAGAACTTGTTGATGTGGCTCTTGAATCTATTCTTTAAAGATTTATTTTTATTTATTTGAAAGGCAGAGCAGTAGAGAGAGAGAGAGTGGGAGAGAGAGAGTGGGAGAGAGACAGACAGGGATACACATACACACACATACACACACACACAGAGAAAGAGAGAGAGAGAGAGAGAGAGAGAGAGAGAGAATCTTCCATATGCTGTGGTTCACTCCTCAAATGCCCAAATTGAACAGGTCTGGGCCAGGCCAAAGCCTGTAGTCAAGAACACCATCCTGTTCTTTCACTTGGAAGATAGGCTCAAGTACTTGGATCATCATCTGCTTTCCCTGGTGCATTGGCAGGAAGCTGCCTCCAAAGAAGAGGAGCTGAGAATGGAACCAGCACTCTGATATGGGAAGCTGGTGTCACAAGTAGCTGCTAGATCCATTGCACCACAATACTGGTCCTTTAAATCTATTTTAATCAATAACCCTTCTCCCTCATATGTTATTTATTATTTGAACAATCTATATCAATTGAGTGTCATGGTAGTTCTATTTGCAAAATTATTTAAAAGTAATTACATTTTTAAGAGGCTTAATGTTATTCTATATGCAGATAAGTTGTGAAAGATGGAAGGAACTCTGTGAAAAATATTACTTATAGTCTAATATTAAGATATAACATTCTATATTATTTAACTATTGCTATGCACCAAATTATCCTAAATTAGATCAAAGCAACAAACACATTTATTATCAAATATGGTTTCTAAGGGTCAAGAATTTGGAAGCAACTCAGGTGGGTGGTTGTTCAGGGTCTCTCATTAAATTGCAGTGAAGTTGCTGGCAAGGGTTGCAATTTCCTAAGACTTGACTGAGACTATAGAATTCTCTTCCAAGATGGCTTACTCAGATGGCTGTTGGCAGGAGGCTTCAGTGTCTTGCCACCTGGGTCTCTCCATAAGGCTGCACATAGCATGACTTCAGCTGACCCAGAATGAGTGCTCTGAGGAGGAATGGGTCATGACAAAAGTCATAGACTTTTGTAACCTAACTTTGAATTTTACATGCTATTACTTCTGTCATGTATTGTTGGTCATGCAGACCAACCTCGATACAAACTGGGGGGGGGGGGGGCATGACTACCACAAGGTGGTATCATTGGTAATCATCTCAGATGCTAGTTACCTAAATGTGCAGTAAACCAGAAATAGATTTATCATTCCATTACCAATAATACAAATAATGTAATTTCTTATAATAGGCACCAGAATATGGTAGTGTTAATGGAAACCTTTGCTTTCAAATCAAGTCATATTTTATAAATGGTGAGACGTTCTTCTTGTTATGTGAATACTATGTACACTTAGTGAAAGGATGCCTCTGTTTTCCATATAGAGTGCAATTAATCAGTAAGGACCCTTCTCACTGCATAATCTCTTATATACCTCTATAAGGGATTCCCAGGAATGATACTCTTATACATAGGAATCACATCATTAGGATCCCAAGGCATTTCAGACATGAACTCAGTAACAAAACTGAATGAAGTCCTGAGAAAACACTATCGTGTGTTATTTGCAGTAGCTTTTTAGGCTATTAAACTTCTCATTAGCATAACATAGTTAATATTCCAGGCATGTACTATTAATGTTATTTGTTATTTTGTCATTATGGCAACAGGAAAAAAGTACTTGTAGTAATACCATTGATTTAAAAAAAATGTCATCAGAACAAGAATTATGCACGATGAATGAAATGTTTATCATTTTATTGTTTCTTATTTTAATTATATTAACATGCACACTCAGTCATATAAATATAAAGCATGGTTGAAGGAGTACTATAGATATAATAAAGGTATAATGAAATATTTTGTAAGCATTTACCAGTTAGTATTTTTAATATTTAGTTTTATTTATTTGAAAGGCAGTATTAGAGAGAGAGGTGGAGACAGAGAGAGAAAGGTCTCCACTAGTCCACTCCCCAAATGTCTGCAACAACCAGGGCTGGGCCAAGCCAAAGCCAGGAACCAGGAGATTTCTCTGGGTCTACCATGTGGGTACAGGGGCTCAAGCACTTGGGCCATCCTCTGCTGCTTTCCCAGGTGCATTAGCAGGGAGCGGGATTGGAAGTGGAATAGCTGGAACTCGAACCAGTGCCCAGATGGGATGCTGCTTTAACCTGCTGTACTACAGTGCCGGCCCCTAAATAATTTAAACAATAAGATATTAGAACTGGATAAGACTACAAAACGTATACAATTTTATGCCCTCATTTTATGACTCTAACAAGTAAAGTACTTTATCCTATATTACATAGTTGAAGTCTTACTAGAACTCCTAATTCTCTTATTCCAAGGATCTTTCTAATATACTGCATCATGCTCAAATCACTAAAATAAGGTATTTTCAATGTAAACTATAAGATTTTTATTAAATCCAGTGGAATTTATGAGGCAAAATACTACAGTAGCAGGACAAAACCAAAATTAATCTAAATTCTAATTTTATTTTACCCTTTAAAATATTTAATTGACATAGTATATGTTCAAGGTGTATAATCTGATTTGATATACATTGTATACTGATTATCATAGTCAAATACATTTACACATCCATCATACCCAAGCTAAGATTTCTAGAAGTTGTTTCTTGTAACTTTTTTTGTTTGCACCCTCCTAGTTCCTGCTAGCCCCCAGCTCCTGCAACCACAGTTCCACTCTACATTTCTAGGTGTTTGACTTTTCTAGATTCCACATAGAAGTGAGATGCTATTTTTCTTTGTGCTCAGTTTATTTCACTTACCATAATGTCCTCTAGGTTCATCCATGCTGTTACTTATGGCAAGATTCCCTTCTTCTTTAAGGCTGGATGGTATTCCATTCCACAATTTCCTTATCTATTCATCTGTTGACAGCAACTTAGGTTGCTTGTGTGTCTTGGCCACTGTGAATAATGGTGCAATGAACATGAGAGTGCAGGTGTCTCTTTGACATATTGATTTAATATCCTCTGGTATATACCTACCCAGAAGTGGGATCACTTGATGGTATGGTAGTTCTATTTTCAATTTTTTGAGGCTCTTCCATATTATTTTCTGCAATGGATGTACCAATTTACATTTTTGCCAATGGTGTACAATTGTTATCTTTTCCCCACACCCCTGCCAACATTTGTCATCTCTTGCCTTTTGGTAATAGCCACCCTAATGTATGTGATGATATCTCCATGTGTTTTTTGTTTTTTGTTTTTTTTTTATAGGCAGAGTAGACAGAGAGAGAGAGAGAGAGAGAGAGAGAGAGAGAAAGGTCTTCCTTTGCTGTTGGTTCACCCTCCAATGGCCGCCGTGGCCAGTGCGCTGCAGCTGGTGCACTGTGCTGATCTGAAGGCAGGAGCCAGGTGCTTCTCCTGGTCTCCCATGGGGTGCAGGGCCCAAGCACGTGGGCCATCCTCCACTGCACTCCCGGGCCACAGCAGAGAGCTGGCCTGGAAGAGGGGCAACTGGGATAGAATCCGGTGCCCCGACCGGGACTAGAACCTGGTGTGCTGGTGCCGCTAGGTGGAGGATTAGTCTGTTGAGCCACGGCGTCAGCCTCCATGTGGTTTTAATGTGTATTTCTGATGATTAGTAAAGTTTAGGGAACCTTTTCATATACCTATTGGCCATTTGTATGTCTTTAGAAAAATTCCTGTTCAAGCCCTTTGTTCATTTTTAAATGGAGTTACTAGGTTTTGTTGTTGTTGTTGTTGTTGTTTTTTTGCTACCGAGTTGTGTGGGTTCCTTATATATTTTGGATATTAACTCCTTATTAGATATGTGGTTTGCAAATATTATCTCCTACTTCATAAACTTGCTTTTCATTTTATTGATTGCTTCCTTGTTGTGTAGAAGTTTTTTAGTTTGCATAGTCCAATTTGTTTAGTTTTGCTTTTATTGCCTGTACTTTTTGTGTCATATTCATAAAATCATTGTCAAAGTCAATGGAGCTTTTCCTCTATGCTTTCTTTTATTATTTTAGGTGTTACATTTAATTCTTTAACTTATTTTGAGTTCACTTTTATGTATGGTGTAAGCCAAATATGCAATTTCATTCTTCTGCATGTGAATATTCAGTTTTCCAGAATCATTTATTGAAAAGACTTTCCTTTCTCCATTGTATATTCTTGCAATCTGTGTCAAAGGTTAATTGACCGTATACATGTTGGTTCATTTTTAGGCTTCCTATTCTGTTCCACTGGCTGTGTATCTATTTTTATTCCAGTACTCTGTGGTTTTGATTATTATAGCTTTATAATGTAGTTTGAAATCAATGAGTATGATGCCTCCAGATTTGCTCTTCTATGTCAATTAGTTTGACTTATCAGAGTTGAAGCAGGAAAGAAAATACATGTTGTAAGGAATGGAAAACCCATTTTTTTCTCTTACTGACCACAGATCTACAGAAGAACTCAGTTATTGGACAAATACACAAATATTCATAAACCAAAGAAATTGTTTTATAGCCTTTGACTTACATAGAGACCATAAAGAAATATAGATAGCATTAAGTTTAATTTTAATAACTAGGCAACACAAAATAAAATTATAGAATTTCGTTAGAGTTTCTAACCATATTTTACTTTCTTTGTCTACTAGGAATGAGAATTAGCCTTTCAAGGAATACATTCAATAGAATAATAATGAAAGATACATAGGAATCATCAGGCAAGGCAAAATAAAATTATGAACAGAAAATTACGATCAGGGAAAATCAGGGCACAGGAGTTTTCATAATTCCTGCAGTTGAGTTTCAAATTTAGCTCTAGGATTCCTGAAAATAAAAGGAGAAAATAAATGTAATTATATTCATGATTTTCAAGAAAGTTTACCAAGTATTAGCTGTACTCTAAAAGAAAATTCAACACATTGGGATTTCTACCAGGAATACTGAATGATACACTGAACAAGCATTGCAGTCTACAGCAAACTCTGCAGTGAAATCCTCGTTTCTTGTGTTGTCCTTTACTAATTATCCCGGTGTTAATGCACATTTCACTTGTTGAAGCTTATTTACGAAGGTCTAAGATTGTATAGGCCATAGATCTACCATCCTGATTGTCCAGCTTAATCCAAGAAAAAAATTTTAAAACTTCTAGAAAAATGAGGGACCTAAATATAATTTGAACAATTCTCCAAGATTATAAAATTTGGCTTTGAGCACCTTGATCAGAAAACCATAGTTACTTTATAAATAATCATTATTGATATGATTATAAAATGTAACAGTAATTCCACAGTAATTACTAAAGGATTAATTGCATAATAAAAGGACTTAAACTCAATTTTCAAAATCAGATCACTTCAATAAAACATGAGGAATGGGGTGGGCATGAAATATAGTGATTAAATTGCCTGCTGTTGATACCCACATCCCGTATCAGAGAGATTGGTTTGAGTCTCAGTTACTCTGCTTCTGATCCAGCTACCTGATAATGTGTACATTGGGAGTCTGATGATGGCTCAACTAATTAGGCATCAGACACCTATGTGGCAGACCAGGATGGAGTTCGAGGCTTTTGGCTTTGGCCTGGCCCAGCCTTGGATGTTGATGGCATTTGTGAAGTCAATCACTAGATGAAAAAATCTCTCTTTCAAATAAATGAAAATAAAGAAAGAAAATTTTAAAAAGGAGGGCTTGTAGGGAGAAAAACATATTGTCTCTCATTTTATATGGACTAGATCGATTGATGCTTACATTTTTTATATTTGTGGAGATACAGAGATCAAATCTTCAAATGTAAACATAACTATTAGTACGATATATCCCATGGTGTTCTGGAGTCAAATCATACCAGCTATTTTTTGTTCTTTCAAAGATTTATTGATTTATTGATTTGAAAGGCAGGGTTACAGATAATGCAGAGGCAGAAAGAGAGAGAGAGAGAGAGGGGTCTTTCATCTGCTGGTTCACTCCCCAGATGGCTGTAACAGCTGGAGCTGGGCAGATCTGAAGTCAGGAGCCAGGAGTCTCCTCCACATCTCCCACATGGGGGAAGGGGACCAAGCACTTGAGCTATCCTCCACTACTTTCCCAGGCCAGAGCAGAGAGCTGGATTGGAAGTGGAGCAGCAGGGACTCGAACCAGCGCCCATATGGGATGCCAGTACCTCAGGTGGTGTCTTTACCTGAGATACCACAGTGCTGGCTCCCATAACAACTCTTGAGAGGTAATTGTGCGTATCTCTTCCTACCTCTGAATTGTTACATCATGTTGATTATTTGAAATAGGCCTCAGTAGAAGTATTTAGACTACCAAGTTCAGCAATTTGTAAACACTACAAAAATATTTTAAAAAACTACAGCTTTTTTGGGGAAGGGGGACTGGTTTAATAGAATACTACATAATAAAACTATCAATATACAATGTCCATATCACTAGATTACAAAGAGAAAGACAGAAAGTGAGTATGAGGAAAACTAGAGTACTAAAGAAACAAATTTTAAAAGCAACATCATACTAGATCTGAACATATTAAATACTGGAAAGCATCAAATAGCATGCCAAAATTAAAAGAAACAATATCACCCATCATTAAAATTGTGAATGGATTAAACCTTCCTAATACAAGACCTATATTCTAAGAGTAGGTTAGAGTAAATTTAAAAATGAAGAAAGTTTCACCAAGTCAGCAAAGATGAAAGGAAATGGGGCAGGCATTTGGCTTAGCAGTTAAGCCACTGGTTGAGGTGCCCACATCCCACATGGAAGTGGCTGGGTTTGAGTTCTGGCTCCACTCCTAATTCCAGCTTCCTGTTAATGCACACATTGAGAGGCAGCAAGTAAGAGTTCAAGTAGTTGGGTGCATGCCACCTACATGGGGGACTGGGATTGAGTTTGCCCCTGTCTTGCAGGTTTTGGGGAGTAAGCCAGTAGATGGGAGCTCTGTTTTTCACTGTTTTTATGCCTCTCAAGTTAATTATTTTTTTTTTAAATGAGAGACAGGAAAGGATCACAATTTCAACATCAGGCAAAGAAGAATTAAAAGTAAAAAGCATAAAACTACATTAAAAAGACTGTTTTGTATTGATTAAGCAATGTTTAGAAATCAGATAAAATCATAAAAAATAACACAAAAGCTGTCATATTATCATACAAGAGAAAGTTGGCAAAATCACAACCATCGGGGAGACTTTCAGTACAAGTTTCCTAATCTTTGACTAATTAAATGGGAAAAAAAGAAACTAAAGATACTAACTTAATAATACAGTGAACTTGACACACACATTTGTAGTATAGAAAAAACATCTATACATTATCTTTGGTTGCATTAAAATATGACAATATGACATGTAGACTTTAAAACTAATGTATTTTCTTTTTTTGGGTCTTTTAAATGGGAAAGGAAACTAAAGATACTAATTTAATAATACACTCAACTTGACATACACATTTATAGAATAGTATAGTATTTTCTATACTATAGTATAGTATTTTCTGTGTTAGAAGAAAAAGATGTGACATGGCTAGAGCATTTCATAGCTCATCTGAATGAATAAACATAAGAAGACATGCAATTAAATTTTGGTCAAAAAGAGTAATAGGATGGAGGTAGATAACTTGTTTACCAGGTATAAAAACATACTATAGAACTATAGCAGAAATGCTGATGCCAATAATTAAAGATGAATGTAACAGATACATACAGCTTTCAAATAGGTGGAGAATGCACAATTATTCAATAAACTATTCTAAACAACTGGATGAGCAGTTGTATAAGAATAAATTCTAGATAAATTGAAGGATAAAATGTACCACATAATAGACCCCAGTACATAATGAGATGCCAGTATATAACAGAGTATTTCAAATCCAATGTGAAAAGGATGAAATATTTAATGTATAGTTCTGGTAATCCATATGGGAGAAAATAAAGTTAGACACTTATCTCACATTATATTAAAATAACACACCAAATAAACAGATGGATTAAATACTAAGTGTAAACAAATAAAAATTAAAATCCTGGAAGAAAAATATAGACACTATATTTATAGCCTAGGGGTAGGGGAGACATTGGCAAGGCAAGAAAATCAGAAATTATAAAAATAAAATATAAACATTCTTATTACATAAATTTAAAATATTTGATGTGGTAAAATATGCAATAAATCAAGATAAATTATAGATTTGGAAAAATTCTGAGGGCCGGAGCTGTGGCGTAGCGGGTAAAGATGTTGCCTGCAGTGCCAGCAAGTATATGGGCACCGGTTCAGATCCCAGCTGCTTCACTTCCAATCCAGCTCTCTGCTATGGCCTGGGAAAGCAGTGAAAGTTGGCCCAAGTCTTTGGGCTCCTGCACCCACGTGGGAGACCAGGAAGAAGCTCCTGGCTCCTGGCTTTGAATCGGCACAACTCCAGCCGTTGTAGCCATCTGGGGAGTGAACCAGCAGATGGAAGACCTTTCTCTCTCTCTCTGCCTCTGTCTCTATGTAACTCTGCCTTTCAAATAAATAAATCTTTAAAAAAATTCTGATACTAAAGGTAACAAAAAGTTAATCCTTTATGCAGAATAACTTTCATAAATTGATGAAAGAACATTCCCCAAAACAAAGGATATGGAGAATCAAGTCACAAAAAAATGTTTTAAAAAAATGTAAAGATCCAAAGCTCAATGACAGGGAGAATTTTAAAAAGAGAACTAAGTGAAGAATTATCACATTCTATTCATTCAAAAACCAATTACTATTTTGCTGTTTTTCATTTCTAATATTGGAGCATCACTGGCATTCTACAATTACTGAGACAATAGTCATGTTATAGTTTCCCCTGTTGCACATGTGTAGATGTGGTTCTTGCTCCTGGAAGCATGACTGAACAGCTACAAACCTCTTAGTGTACCACTCAACAAAATCGCTAGAGAAAAGAATATCAGACCTGATTCTTTTTTGAAAATCTTGTATCGACATTTTTTTGACATTATCAAGAAGATTGCAGCATCAAAAAGTGCAGAATGTGTGTCCGTGGTTTCAGTTAAAATTCTGGTGATGATAATGGAGAAATGCTTCACCGTCAATGTTCTTGGTGGAAAAGAAAATAATATTGTGTGGAAAAACATGGGGAAGATGAATCTGAGTTGAAAGCATGCAGAAAAGTTGGCTTTGATGTTAGAAACTTGTTTTTCTGGATACTCAAAGCAATTTAGTTCACTTACAATTCTCTAAACACATGCACAGTAATAATATATTGTAAAATTCTATATGAAAATCTGTCAAAATTCATTCAATAAGAATAAAATAGAGATTTTGAGTGATAAAAAAGCTTTGTGTCATATTTAACTGGTGACACCTTTTCTTTGTTCTGCATAAAATAATAATGAAACTTATATACAAAGGCATGTTAAGATTTAATGAAATAAAATTTATGTATCTTTTTAAAAATATTTATTTATTTATTTGAAAGGCAGAGTTACAGAGGAGGGGCAGAGGCAGAGAGAGAGAGAGAGAGAGAGAGAGAGAAAGAGAACTTCCATTTTCTGGTTCACTCCCCAAATGGCCGCAATGGCCAGGGCTGGGCTAGGCCGAATCCAGGAGCCAGGAGCTTCATCTGGGCCTCCCATGTGGGTACAGGGGCCCAAGAACTTGGATCATCTTCCACTGCTTTTCCAGGCACATTAGCAGGGAGCTGGATTGGAAGTAGAACAGCTGTGACTTGAACCAGTGCCCATATGGAATGCTGGTGTTGCAGTTGGCGGCCTTACCTACTACACCACAATGCTAGCCTCCCCTAAAATTTACTCTATTGTAACTACCAGGAAAACAAGATCCTCTTTCCAAAAATATGTGTATATTAAGATCCTAGTTTTGTAAAATAAATTATGAACTCCCCTTCTTCCATATGTACAAATAGTTAACATTTATATAACATATACAATTTTTTATTCTTCTAAGAAATTCACTCTTCTAAGATAGATATTATGATGCCCATTTTACAAATGAGGAAATTGAGGTGTAAGGAAGTAAAGTCACTTATCCAGGTTCACACAGTTAGTAAGTGGCATAAATGGCATTTGAATATATATGACTTTGCTCCAGATTTTCTGTGTTCTTAACCATTTATTCTCTCTCGCTCTCTCTCTCTCTCCCCTCCCCCGCTTTGTGGATGGCACGTGCATATATATCCCAATTTGTTTCTCTCTTTCTGTCTCTGATTATACTTGATTTTTTTTTAACATGAAGCAAATTCTGGAAAGATACACGCTACTTTGTCAACACAGGTTATGGGTGTGAAATTGATATAGGAGCATTTGACATAAGTAAAAATTGAAACAGAAGAAAAAAATTCAACTGAAACTACAGCTTTGTAGGATATAGTTATGGTTTTGCCTTATATAAACTTGAGTGTGTGTGTGTGTATGTGTGTGTATGGGTTAATATGTAACAAATAAAAGTGAAATGGTCAACACACTTATTTGAATATTGCTAGTTATAAAAAGTAAAATTACCAGTGATCCAACTCTTGGCAGAGCTGCCAGGGCTCTTCACAAGCTGACTTCTGCTGAAGCCCAGGCTTACCACATTGAAAGCCACTGCAGTGGACTGGCCTGTTGGGTCTCCTTGAGGGCGGATCACTGTACAGATCAGCCATTAATAGGCCTGCCACCCATTGCTTCTGATGCCTAGCTTTCTTTTCCTCCTGGTTTGTGTTAAAGCAGACCAGAGGATGCAAGGTCAGAGCCACAGATCTTATTGGCTCTAAGCTGAAAAGCCCTTCACTCAGCCCAACTTCCAAAGTGACCACTGCAGCTGAGGGTGTGGTCAAGTAGGGTCAGCAACATTGCAGGCAGAACTGTAAATTTCTTGTTGGAGATGCCCCCTGCCTTTACCTGGCCAGCTCTCCTCCCAGGCCAGCCAAGTAATGAAAGTCAACAGAGTGCCTTCCCCTAGGAGGTTCACACCTCCCTTAGGTATATCCTAGGATATACCCCATGTGAAGAGATAGATAGGTTTGGGCCTCTTAACTTACAAGGCCTAAAGCCCACCAGATTATTATCAAGCCCCTTCTATCAGGTTCTATTTGCCTCTCAATCAGAAAACTTAATTGTAGCTTAGACAGCACCTTTCTTAGCTCCTCTAATAATGACTCTGTCCTTTGTTCTAGACCCTGTCTAGCGTACTTGGGCCTCATTCCTTTGTAATCATAACCTCTACTCTACCACCAATGGCTCTACTCCCAACCTGTGTGTACTGATGGTCCTCTTCCCCACTTAATGCTGTATAATTGTTCAAACCTGGTAAATGCCACTCTTAGGATCATTGGTTACTATCCTCACCCTGTCTTTTATGACCTTGTCTAAATATGATCAGAGTCGGCAAACTTGGAAGGCTTCCATAGCCTTGGCAACTCACGACGACAGCCTAGGGTGGTTACTTGCGCCATAAACTAGAGTGTCAATTTGTTGGGTCAACAACAGGAGCCACTGTGCACTTGCTCCTCATGTGGGATCTCTGTCCTTAATGTGCTGTACATTTTGATTTGATGCTATAACTAGTACTCAAACAGTATGTTTCACTTTGTGTGTCTATGTGAGTGCAAACTGTTGAAACCTTTATACTAAATTGATCTTCTGTATATAAAGAGAATTGAAAATGAATCTTGATGGAAATGGAAGGGGAGAGGGAGCGGGAGAGGGGAGGGTTGCGGGTGGGAGGGAAGTTATGGGGGGGGGAAGCCACTGTAATCCATAAGCTGTACACTGGAAATTTATATTCATTAAATAAAAGTTTAAAAAAAAAAGTAAAATTAACATTATGACACATTATTTTCATCCATCAAATTTGCATAGGTGAGGAGGTGAAATTGCATAGGTAAAGAATTGAGCAATATTACTAGTACAGCAGGAAAATGAGAAAAGGGCCCTCATACTCTGTGAGTAAATATTTAATCGGTACAACCTACCTGAAGATAAATGGCAATACCATAGTTACCTCTTCTTTGCGGTTTTGCTTTCTGTTTCAGTTACCAGTGGTCAAATGCAGTCGAAAAAAATTAAATGGAAAATTCTAGAAATAAAAAATTCATAAGTTTAAAATTATATACCATTCTAGGTGTCATGATGAAATGCCATGCCCTTCTGCCTGAATGAATCATCAGTTTTCCCAGCCTATTCACAAGATATAAACTACCTGCTCATTAGTGACTCAGTAACTCTCTTGGTTACCAGATTGTTTTTTGCAGTATCACAGCACTTATATACAGGGTTTGGTACTCTCTTCGATTTTAGGCATCCAAATGGGTTATTGGAATGTATCCCCTGTGGATAAGGGAAGACCTGTCTGTATGACATTAAGATTTTTGATCTAGTAATTTTACTTCTAAGAATTTTTATTAAGGTAATACTCAGAGATGATGACAAAACATTAGTGTTAAAGATACATGTCTATGTATCTATGTTTTCATTTATTCATATATTCATTTATAATTTGGTAACAGGATATATATTTAAGTGTTAATTATTTTTTTAAGTGTTAATTATGTTAGAAAGAAGAGGAGGAGGAGGAAGAGAAGAACACAATCTATAGGTTTAAAAATAAGAATGCCCAAGTAAATTGCATTATATTTACTCAGAATTTTAAACCATAATTAAAACTACATTAAGAACTGGTATTTTCTGTCATGAAAAAATTCCTGTTACAAAGTGAGGTGAAAAAATGATGTATATCAGTTTTATTATTTAAAATTTATATAACATATATAGAAATTCATAGAAATTTTAAAAATTAAGGTGATTATTTTGAGTGTATGAGCTATTAATCATTTTTATTTATCCTGTACAGCATTTCAAAACATTCAATGATTTTATATGTATGTATTTATAATTATATTACTATGTATTATAATTACATTGATGTATTTAATATATTTTATAATTGGGATGCAATGTTGATTATATTATTATGAAAATAAAAAAAACCAAAATAATATTAGTACTATGCTATACTAGGGTACTTCAAAAAGTCTGTGGAAAAAAAGAATAAAATGCTGTCTTTTGCAACAAAATGGATGCTATTAGAGACAATTATGCTTGGTGAAATAAACCAGTCCCAAAAACACAACTACCATATATTTTCCCTGATTTGTGGCAATTAAATATGCAGAGTACAAAAAAATGTAATGTATATGAATGAAATTGACATTTTGAGATTTGATTATTTATAGCCATTGTCTATACTCCTAAGGAACAGTTGTTTTTCTACTTACTACTTCTTGAATTCTTTATTTAGTGGGGGGTTAAGCTTGAGATTATGAGATAAATTGAAAGTATGTGTCATTGCAAAAATTCAAAGAAAAATGAGAAAGGAAGAATAAGGGAGGTTTGGAGTGAGGGAAGGAGAGAGGATAGGGTAGGAAGTATCATTATATTCTGAAAACTGTATATATGAATTACATGAGCTTTGTTCCCTTTATAATAATAAAAAATAAAAACAAGCAAATGTATTTTGGTGAAAGAACTCTGAAATGCATGCATAGCTTTATCATAATATGCATTTCAATGAAGGTTTTGAAGAGCTCTCACATCCCTGAAAAAAAAAATAGTGTATGGCAGTAAACAGAATGTTGTTCAGGAAGGGCAGTCTGCCTTTGATAAACTCTTTCAGAGTTTAATGGCAGAATTGACAATTATAGGAGTGAACAGTTACAGAACCTTACCTTGTGCCTACTATGAATCTAAGTGATTTATATATAATAACTCATTTAATTCTCACAACAAGCCTTCCTCAGAAACTGCCACAGAGTTTGTGTAGCTTGCCCAAATTCACATAGCTAATACGAAGTGGGACTTGGATTTGAAATCAGGTAGATTGGTTACAAAACATGGGTCTGTAATTTTGCCTTTATCACCAAGGAATAAAACAATAAATTTAAAAAAATGTTAGGAACAATGGTGTAGCAATATACTATGATTGGAGATGAGGCTAAGATATAGGGGCATATTGATTAAAGGAATGTGTTAGTAAAATTATTTGAAATATTGTCTGTGGCAGCTTGGGGCAGAATGTGAAGTAATGAACAACAATCTTAGTTTTTCATTACATTTCAATGGATAGCTAGTAATGACAGATAGATAATTCATATTTATTGTTATCACCCTAATTCAAACTCTCCTTCTCTTCCCTCCTTCCTAGTAGAAGAAATTCTCATGTTTTAATCTATACTGACTTTTAAGAAACATTTTATCTCAGAATAATTGTAGGGTTATGTTCTTAGAATTGTATCTATGGAATGGATGAAATCTGTTCTCTTAATATTAATTAAAAATTTATAAAACAAAAATTGTGAAATCGTACGGAGTTCCCATACAACCCACACTCAACTTCCCTTATTTTTTTTTTTAAAGATTTATTTATTTATTTGAAAGTCAGAGTTACACAGAGAGAGGAGAGGAAGAGAGAGAGAGAGAGGTCTTCCATCCTATGGTTCACTCCCCAATTGGCCGCAATGGCTGGAGCTGCGCCGATACGAAGCCAGGGGCCAGGAGTCCTCTTCTGGGTTTCCGACGCAGGTGCAGGGGCCCAAGGACTTGGGCCATCTTCTACTGCTTTCCCAAGCCATAACAGAGAGCTGGAAGGGAAGAGGAGCAGCCAGGACTAGAACTGGCGCCCATATGGGATGCTGGCACTTCAGGCCAGGGTGTTAACCCGCTGCGCCACAGTGCCGGCCCCAAGCTTCCTTTATTATTAACACCTTGTATTAATTAGTTTGATATATTGGTCACAATTAATAAATCATAGCCAGTATCCCCTATTATTAATATCTCATAGTAGGATGATATATTTTTCACAATTATTGGTTTCTACTATGCCACAGGCTCAGAAATGGATTCTTCATAAAATGTCCCCTATGAGTGCAGCTGCTTCAGTCTTAACAAATTTCATCTTCCCAACGCCACTTGCATAATCTTGTGCCTCTTATGTGAGACTCAGATTTGATTCTTGTCAACAACTACTCCTTCATCCTCCACTTCAGTGCCAGTCAGTTCTGATAATTCATTGCTTTGCTATTCTGTCTTGCCTTGGACAGAGATTTTGGTCCCATATTAGTCTGTGTTCTCCAAAAAATAGATCAATAGGAGATATATATATATATATTTAAAATATCTATTTAATTTACTTGAAAGTCACAGTTACACAGAGAGAGGAGAGGCAGAGAGAGAGAGAGAGAGAGGTCTTCCAGCTGCTGGTTCACTCCCCAGACGGCCGCAACGGCCGGAGCTGTGCCAATCCAAAGCGAGGAGCCAGGAGCTTTCTTCTGGGTCTTCCACATGGGTGCAGGGGCCCAAGGACTTAGGCCATCTTTTACTGCCTTCCCAGGCCATAGCAGAGAGCTGGATCGGAAGTAGAGCAGCTGATAACAAACCGACGTCCATATGGGATGCCGGCACTGAAGGCGGCGGCTTTACCCACTACTCCACAGCACTGGCCCCAATAGGAAATATATACAAAAGTGCATATTATAGTGTATATGCAATAATGCAATAAATATATCACAAAATATATTATGCAATACATATAGCATATGAGAATACAGAATTCATGGAAAATGCATGTGTTTTCTATCTATTTGCATGGATTTCAAAAATTTTTTGCACTAAACTCATCTTTTAATTCCATAATCTAAGTATTTCAAAAAGTGCATGGGAAGTGGAATAAAAAGATAATGCACACTTACCATGAACATTTTAAAGACCTCTCATAAATATTTATACTAAAGAACTGGCTTATATGGCTATGGAGGTAAAGCAGTCTTCAGTCTTAGAATTAGCAAGCTGGAGATCCAAGACAATCTAAGATCTGAGAACCAAGAAAGCCAATGTTGTAAATTCCAGTGTGAGTATGAGTTTGAAGGTAGAAGTCTAATGTCCTAGCTCTAAGACACTCAAGCAGAGACAGTGAAATCTCTCTTGTTTACCCTTTTGTTCTATTTAGGTCTCTCATAGATTGGATATTCCCGTCCACATTGGAGAGGGCAATCTGCTATGCTCAGTTTATCAATTCAAATGTTTAATTCAAATGTTAATATCAGAAACACCCTCACAAACACACCCAGAATTATGTTTGGCCATGTATCTGGGCACCCTATGACCCAATCAAGTTGACACAAGAACTGCCATCAAGTTGGCCCCCATATGCATCTCTTTAAACCATACTTAATCTCTACATACAGACAATAACAAGGTCATAATTCCACTTAATATAGTACAGCTATCCTGCCTACAACAAAAAGTGCACCAACCCATTCTCCAGAAGAGGAAGTAAAGTACTTGAGTGATGTTTACTCTTCTCTTTGATATCCCAGAACTTAAGTACTATGATGTACAATTAACAATATTTAAGTACCATAATATAACGTCAGTCACATAATAAAGGAATAAAAGTGAAAGAAAACAAAAATATTTTACTTATATATACACATGGAGACATATTCATAAAAAGGAATACTCCAGATGATTGCAGTCTTTTTTTTTCTATAATGGGTCGTGTGATCACAGTAATTTATAACTAGTTCTTCCATGACCTATTCCATATTCCTTTGCCTTCAGCTGGTTGTTATTCTTTGCCTGGCGGAGTGACCAACTTTCATTTCAGAAGATCCTGAGCCATTCATAATCCTTCCTGGAATTGTTGCTATTTTCTATTGCCCTCAATCACAGGAAATACTAAGGGATGTCTTAAGGGATCTGCTGTATTCCAGACATACTCTTTCCTATATCCAGTGTGGTTGTCAGGATCATCATCCAAGCTATCATAGTAACTTCCTTCTTTGCCTGTTGATTCATAAGACTGAGGAGCTCAAAGTTGTTGGGTGACAGTCTTAATTTCCATTTCAGTGGAATCATTGTTGTGTCTCCCAGTGGAAACATTACTCTTTTTGGAACTAATAAGACCTTTAGGTCAGCAGAGCATAAGGTCATGGGAAGAGGACATGAAAGTGTTGCTAGTGAGTGACTGGCGCCACTCCCATTTCCACCCCTTGATTCCAGAACTCATGAATCCTAACTATAGAATAAACAGCATTATACAAGGGTACTTCAAAAAGTTCATGGAAGTGAAATTAAAAGACAGGATTTTGGTACAAAATTTTGAAATTCATGCATACTAGTTTCTTTTCTTTTTTTTAAAGATTCATTTATTTACTTGAAAGTCAGAGTTACAGAGAGGCAGAGGCAGAAAGAGAAGTCTTCCATCTGCTGTTTCACTCACCAAATGGTTGCAACAGCCAGAGCTGCGCCAGTCTGAAGACAGAAGCCAGGAGCTTGTTCCCGGTCTTCCATGCGGGTGCAGGGGCCCAAGGACTTGGGCCATCTTCTACTGCTTTCCCAGGCCATAGCAGAGAGCTGGATCAGAAGTGGAGCACCTGGGACTTGAACCGGCACCCATACGGGATGCCAGCACTGAAGGTGGTGGCTTACTCACTATGCCACAGTGCCAACCCCAGTATTTTCATAATATGTATTTCCATGAATTTGTAATGACTCCTCATATGCAAGGATTTCAAATTTTTATGCACTAGAATAAATATCAATTTCATTTTTCATGGACTTTTTGAAATGGCCTTATATATTAGATGCTGATTCAGCACATATACAGTCTTTTGGAGAATTCTGCCTCAGTACTGACGAAACTGAAACTTTAAAAGGCCATTTTACTTTTTCATCAAACTATTGCTTCAGGATAGTGGAGAACATGGCCAGTGGATTCCATGAGCATGATGCACTTTTGCTATGAATCTAGTCCCTTGATAAGAATCAATACTGTGTGGAGAAGTGTTAACAGTGGATAAGGCATTCTATAAATTTATTGATGCTAATTTTGGCAGAAGTGTTGCATGTAGGGAAGGCAAATTGGAATCCAGAATAAATGTTTATTCCAAAAATAACAAATGCTGACTTTTTCATGTTAGAAGTGGTCATCTCAGGCCGGCGCCACGGCTCACTAGGCTAATCCTCCGCCTTGCGGCGCTGGCACACCAGGTTCTAGTCCCGGTTGGGGTGCCGGATTCTGTCCCAGTTGTCCCTCTTCCAGGCCAGCTCTCTGCTGTGGCCCGGGAGTGCAGTGGAGGATGGCCCAAGTGCTTGGGCCCTGTACCCCATGGGAGACCAGGAGAAGCACCTGGCTCCTGCCTTCAGATCAGCGCGGTGCGCCGGCCACAACGCGCCAGCCGCAGCGGCCATTGGAGGGTGAACCAATGGCAAAGGAAGACCTTTCTCTCTGTCTCTCTCTCTCTCACTGTCCACTCTGCCTGTCAAAAAAAAAAAATAAGTGGTCATCTCAGTGGCTTGGTATTGGTCTTTGATGCTGGCAGATTGGGTACTCAGCAGTGGTCATGTCCAAGTTGGCCTTGGTTAGTGGATGTCCATGTTGCTGAGCCCATGAATAATCTCCATCCCTGACACCATGATCAGTTTTTTCATCAGTCCATTGGGTGATTATTTGTGTGGTTAAGGAAAGAAGTTGAGTGGTATCTATAGAATGTACCATCCTATCCACTTGATTTTTTAAAAATGTGTTTTTATTTGAAATGTAAAATGACAAAGAGAGGAACACACAGGTGTATACACACACACACACATATACAGATCTTCTGTCTGCTGGTTAACTCCCCAAATGGCTGCAAAGGCCAGGAATTTCCATCTGGGTCTCCCACATGGGTCTCAGGGGCACAAGCACTTGGGCCATCCTCTGCTGCTTTCTCAGGTACATTAGCAGGGAGCTGGATCAGAAGTGGAGCATCTGGGACTAGAACTGGCAGTCTGATATGGGATGCTAACATTGTAAGCTGAGACTTAGTAGAGGCTAAATGCTTAACCCTGGCCAAGAGCTGTTTCCAAAAAAGACAGTGGTTATCTGCAGAGAATGGCAAGGCCTTGAACTTAAATGCTAAGGGCCTGTGCAACAATTCATCCATGGGGGCCTGCTGAATACTCCAATCACAATCCTGATCTACCACTGAGACTTCAAGCATCACTAGATCTAATGGGTCATATGGCTCATGCGGTGCAGCATCTTGTACAGCAGCCTGGACCCGTTGGGAGATCCTTCTCTTATTCTAGGCCCCATCAAGACTAGAAGCTTTTCTGATCACTTGATAAATGGGCTGGAGTAACCCACCCAAATGAGGAATATGTTGACTACAAAATCCAAAGGGCCTACTAGGTGTTGTTACTCCTTTTTGGTTTTAGGAGGGATGCAACAACTCCTTTAGTTAAAAGAAATAAGTATAAGTTTCAGTCTGAATCTGAAGGCCTGAGAACCAGAAGAACCAATGGTGTAGTTCTAGTCTGAGTCTGAGATCAAACACAGGAGAAGAACAGTATCTCAGCTGGAAGAGATGTTAGCGTTAATATGATATTAATTTCATCCAGAAACACACTCATTGTCACACCCAGAATAATGTTTACTTAAAATATTGGCACTCCACGGCCCAATGAAGTGGGCACATAAAATAACTATCACAGGTCACTTTGTTCCCACACTTGCTATAGTGGTACCATGCTCTGCTACACCACAGTACAGAGTATCTACCCTTCTCTTGCTAGGAAGTACAGACCCAAAGCAAATAAGTAAGCAAACATTCCAGAAAACTAAACTCATTTTTGGTTTGGCTGAAAGCAAGTTGGTCAATTTGATTTAGTTGAACATAAATAATGTAATTACCTTAGTCTGTTCATGTTGCAATAAAAAAATGCCACAAAGAGTGGCTTAAACAACAGTAATGTATTTTCTCACAGTTCTGGAGGCTGGCTGTCCAAGATGAAGGTGTGAGCAGGTTTAGTTTCTCCTGAGATCTCTCTCTTTGACCTGCAGATGGTCTTCTTGTTCTGTCTTCACACACTCTTTTCTCTATGCATCCATAACTCTTGTGCCTTTTCCTGTTCTTAGAGAGAGAAGATGAGGGAGAGAGAGCACTCTTATCCACTGAGTCACTCCTTAAACGCCTGCAAGGACCAGGGCAGGGGTGAGGAACTCTAGCCAGGCCTCCCACTGGGTGGCAAGGACCCAATTACTTAAGCTATCACCTGCTGCCTCTTAGGGTCTGCATTCCTTGATTAACTGTCAACTATATACCAGCTACAGTACTGGATGTTTGAGGATATATTGAACAAATTAGATAATCAGGAAGAATATGATCTAGCAAGGAAGGCAGTTAAACAAGCATTAAGAATCAACTGTGGTGAAAGGGAAGGTGGTTTGGATAGTGCACAGAAAGAAGCTGTTGAGCAGGTCAGCTGGAACGTCCCATGATTGTCTACCATGGCTGTCAAACTGCAGATCACCTGGAGCAATCAATCAGTATCCCACGCAGATCAGCTGGGGTTGCCAATCAGTATCTGCCCTTTCAGGCGTGAGCTGTCCACCTGCAGTCTGGCTGAGGCTGTTCTGATAGCTCCCTCCCCTGTCTGCCTACATTCTCACAACCACCAAGCATTGGGAATCCTTAGAATACAGAGAAAACCCCATTATGAAAGACAACATAACAGTTGGCAACCTTGCTTTTCTTAAAAACCCATATTGAGAATACATTTTTAATTGTTATGTTCCTTAACATCATATAAAAGATTGTGTGAAGAATGCCTTGCTGGTATTTAATATTTATGTTCAGTTCTTCCTGCTTCTACCTTTCAGTTTCTATGTACCCTGTATCCACATTTGTATTTTTTCATTGAGGCTGTTGCAAAAGTCTCTTCATTTGAGGTTGTCAACCATTTTTTAATGTGAAGTCAGTGGTTATATTGAGACATAGGAGTATTTCTTATGGTATAGGGAATGCATCTTATACCCTTGAGATAATAAAGACTATTTCAAAAACCTTAAAGAAGTTTCATAATTTGTATAGTGGAAGAAGTGATCAAAATTAGTGGCAAGTTTGTGAATAAATAGAAAACATAAATGATGCCTTAGTAAGTTTTCAACAAACAACTCTAACATTTCAGTGGATCACTTACATCAACAGTCATTTAATCCTCAATCTTGTTACATGTAAGTTGCAGGTTGGCTATGGCTGCTGTGGTTCTGATCAGACCTCTAATATCCTCTCACTTTTGAACCCAGGCTGAAAAATAAGCTCCTATCTAAGACATTGAGCTCCTATGGCAAGGAACAGAAATAAAGGTAGAGATGAATCAAGGATTCATATTTAAAGATAATTCATTGACCTCTTCAGATATAGCCAAACAGAATAACAACCAAGGACTCATTGATATCTTGAATAGTCACAGTGTTTTGTGTGGGTGATCTTGTGCGTGGCTGGGAGACTGCCTGCCTAGCCATGCGGGAGGTTAAGAAGGCATGGCATGCCGGCGCCATGGCTCAATAGGCTAATCTTCTGCCTTTTGGTGCCAGCACACCGGGTTCTAGTCCCGGTCGGGGCGCCGGATTCTGTCCCGGTTGCTCCTCTTCCAGGCCAGCTCTCTGCTATGGCCCAGGAGTGCAGTGGAGGATGGCCCAGGTGCTTGGGCCCTGCACCCATTGGGAGACCAGGAGAAGCACCTGGTTCCTGCCTTCGGATCAGCGTGGTGCGCTGGCTGCAGAGGCCATTGGGGGGTGAACCAATGGCAAAGGAAGATCTTTCTCTCTGTCTCTCTCTCACTGTCCACTCTGTTAAAAAAAAAAAAAGAGGGCATGGCACACCATGCCTCCTGGGAAAGGCCCTGGTAGCTGGGGGCTCAGGGACACTGAGAGCCACACATGACCTGACTGCTGGCAGGCAGCAGGAGCCCCAGGCACATTTCCCCCACCCCCGCTTCCTGTTGAGGGCCTTGTAATTGTCAACCAGGTAAACAGCTCCTGGGTGTGGCCCAGACCACCTGGAAGGCTACCTAGGCTAGTAGGCCTAATTGAGAAGCATAGAGGCACCAGTATCTGCTTTATCTGATAGAATTAGTGTTGCTACCCTGAGCTAGCGTCTCCCCTTTGCCTGCCCTATAAGTTTGTGCCCAACTGTTAATAAACGGACATGTTCATTGAAAAAAAAAAATCAACTGTGATAAATACCATGAGAAGCATGCATATGTCTTTTCCTTTATAATGGACTCACTAACTGTTCTAACTATAGTTGGCAGGATCAGATGAAGTAATTGCATGTGAAATGAGCAATATATATATAAAGTACTTCCACAACTAAAAATCATTTGAATAATTTGTGTATAACCTTGCACAAGGTTAATAAATATTAATAGTTCAGAAAACTGTAATCAGATTTTAATGGACAAATGTTAACATACGTTCTCCACCAATATTTAGTAATTATATTTTAAAAGTAGGAGACATTTATAGCAGTCAAGATCTTTATAGTATATTTCAATACATGATAAATTTATGAACATTTCTTATCTCCTAGAATAGTTGTATATCTTAAGAACTCATCATTATAAGCCTTCTCTGGATTTTCACAGAATTAATCTTGAATAATTAATGACTATAAAAGAGTTAGACATGTATTGTAGCATGCTAATAATTTGTTTCAATGTCAATTTAGAAAAAAATAGTCTCTTTGGCCTGTTATCTTAGAATATGTATTGTATAGTTAACTTTGAATTTACAAATGTAAAATGTATCTAATTATTAAATGAATATAATGAGATAGAGATCAATGTCATTGATGGACATTATAGCTTGTTGGAAAAAAACACATACTTTGATTTAACAGAATTATTTATTGGGATAGCTCTTGCAAATATGTTTAGTTTTTAGATTAACATTTATATAATATTTACATATTTCATCAAAAATTATATGATATTTTAAACATTAATGACTTAGGAATTATGTCAAATGCAAACCTTAGATAATTTTAGGCAGGATAAATATAAATTTAATACAAATAGAATTGAAGGGGTAGGAAACATTCATTTATATTTTATAGGCCTCAAATTAATATAAGCTTTGGTTATCTTCTAAATATATTGCTCAATTATAGCTTGGTCATAATTTATTGATTCTTGTTCAAAATTTCAGCTATAAAGTAAGGTAAAAGTTTATGTAACATTAAATGAAAATTATTGAAGTATGTAGACTGCCTTTGTGAATTTGGCTAAGATAAGTATCTTCTAGATTGCATAATAACTTTACTATTTAATTATCCTTGTATTTGTAAGAATTTTATTCCTTTTATAAGTGAATCATACACGGACAACTTAAATTACATTAATTGGTTGTTTTGATGAGTATTATGACAAAATATGATTAATCCATTATGAAATTCTCCCTTCTAGCACACAAACTGTGTAATGATGTAAATATCATGACCATCATCATTCTATTTCTCAATATAAAGTCAAAATAAACTTTGGCATTTAGATTTTACAAAGGTAGCTGAATGTTGCACACTTTTCACTGGAGGGTTGGAGATTTGTTACTACCATGCTCACATTTAATTATATAGAACAACAGTCTGCTTTAATGTAATGTCTGATGTTTTTAAAAAAGACATCAATGATTGGTATATAAACAGATATTCCAGAAACAATCATGCAGAATCATTGTCTGAATTGTCTTTGTGTTCCATAGTATTCAGGAAATAGTTACAGGTAAATCCACTTTCCATTTTATAAACTCAAATGAAGCTAAAAGTGGAAAACAAAACCAAACAATTAAAATGACAATAATGAAGCTTTCACTCAAATAAAAAATGGTTACCATAGTAACTTAAAATTGGAGCATTACAATAAGAGTGGAATGAAAAGATAATTTCAAATGCTATATTAATCTTTTGAAGTATGGAAAGAGGAGTTGCTGTTTGATGTTTGAAAGAGACTAGGTTGTTGTTGAACCTTCTAAGATGACTGATTTTGTCTTGTCTATTGTTTTATACATAAACGTGGAAGCCTCTGACTGCAGGCATTAACTAGAAGAAGGGAACTGTTAGTTTCACTTGTATTAATCTCCCTAAGATTGATGGCAATCACTTTATTCAAGCAGCTCATAATTACCTGTGGAAATGGAAGGCAGATTGAATGAAGCAGTGCATTTATAAATGACCTAAAGGATGTAATTTTGCTGTTTATTTTCTGCTTTCTATATCACCAAGATAGAAGTGCAGACACATGCAGACGTAATAGAAGAAATTTTACTAAATAAGATAGGAGAGAAAAATCTAGAGTTTGGGATGAGTATGGAATTGTGCATTCAGAAGATATCATATGAAAACCACTAGAGTTATATTGTGTTGAACTCAATTTACAGTTTTATGCCAGTGGTATGGTCATTGTCAGAACGTCCTCAGTGTTAGCACATCTTCTTGGGTCTTGCAACTGGAGACGCGAGTTTTTAGTCAAAAAGGTGGAAAAGGATAAATAACTCTGATGGAGCCAGAAATCTTTAAAAGCAGCACCTCTAGGAAGTCTTCTCCTGACCTCCATAATCATTTTCACACACTTGCAATCCTTCCTTCCTCCCTTCCTCCTTTCTTTCTTTTCTTCCTCCAACCTCCATCCGTCCCTCCCTCTCCACCCCTCCCTGCCCACCTCCTTTTCTTCCTCTCTCCTTTCCACAAAAGGGTATAAGCAGTTTCTATGTGCTAGGCCACAGGGGCTATACTAGTGAACAACACTGATATAGTCCTGTCTTCATTGAGTTTATAGTCTAGTAGAGCAGACAGACAATAAACAATGACACAGATAATTAATTACAATTACTATAAGGGCCAAAATTGAAAAGTAAAGAATATGTGACAGTAAGGAGACCTAATCTGAGTTAGGGAAGGTTTTTCTGTGGATGGGATATTTACATGGACTACCATACTGAGTCTAGGACTTAGCCAGCTGTTGGATGCAAGGAAGGAGACCGCAAGAAGAAGTAACAAGTGTAAAGGCACTACCCTGAAAGGACCCTAGAGAATTCAAGGTAAAGAGAAGGAAAGTGAGGTGGAAAGATAGCAATCAAGGTAAGATTACAAAGGTAAACAAGGGTCTTAGAAGCCATGATGTGACCTTTGAACACTTTTACTGTGTTTATTCCATTATACTACAAGGATTATTCTTATACATGATCACAGAGATTTTTTTCCCCTTTTTCATTTTGTATCTTTGATTTTTGGTATAATTCCAGATACACAGTAAGTGCCCATAAAGTGCTTGTTGAATGAATGAAATAAAGGAAACATGACTTCCTGATAATTAAGAGATCATAATGATTACAGAAAACAGAGGTAAACTTGTATATGACTGTTATCTCTTGTGTGTCTTATCACAAATAAGGCACAGTTATTAAAATAATAGGTAGCTTTTTTTAAGGGCAAACAAAAATGCTGCTTACTGAAAGAGTGAATTGCTAAATGGTACTATGAGAAAACTAGTTTTTTTTCCAGGAAAATATATTTTTGCCTGTGTAGTAACAATTTATAGCATAGGAAAAACCTGGAAGTCAAGGAGTCACTGTGAACTTTTGAAGTCAAATAAGTAAAAGCTAATTTTTCTTACTTTTGAAAACCACATAAGGTAATAGGGTAGAGAAACCAAAAAAAGTGCAGTTGTCAAGAATTTATGGTCATATATTTAGGTATTTTAATTTCTTTAAACTTTGTTCCAATTGTATTGTTTTTAATATGGTAATTGGAAATATAACTGGTTAGGTATTTCAATAAAGCATAAAAAATTATCTTAGCTCTAATGTAGCTAAACTGTCCAGCATAAACACTTTAGAAATTCTAGCCTTAACGGCCGGCGCCGCGGCTCACTAGGCTAATCCTCCACCTTGCGGTGCCGGCACACCGGGTTCTAGTCCCGGTCGGGGCACCGATCCTGTCCCGGTTGCCCCTCTTCCAGGCCAGCTCTCTGCTGTGGCCAGGGAGTGCAGTGGAGGATGGCCCAAGTCCTTGGGCCCTGCACCCCATGGGAGACCAAGAGAAGCACCTGGCTCCTGGCTTCGGATCAGCGCGGTGAGCCGGCCGCAGCGCGCCTACCGCGGTGGCCATTGGAGGGTGAACCAACGGCAAAAGGAAGACCTTTCTCTCTGTCTCTCTCTCACTGTCCACTCTGCCTGTCAAGAAAATAAATAAATAAATAAAAAGAAATTCTAGCCTTACAAAGCAGTTTACATAGAGGCATGTGAGACCCTGCTCTGAATTTGTATAACTGTTATTGTCTGTTACACTCATGTGACCCAGAGGTACTGTCTTAGTCTGTTTTCTGTTGTTAAAGCAAAATATCACATATTGAGTAATTTATAGAGAAAAGAAGTTTATTTGGCTCATGATTCCCGAGACTAGGAAGTCCAAAGGCATGGCACTAGCATCTGCTTGTTGTTTCACATGACAGAAGGCAAGAGGGAAGGAGCAAGAGAAAACTGAAGAAGCTTTTTAAACAACCCACTCTAAAGTAGACTTGCTTCTGTGAAAACAGCATTAATCCATTCATTAAGGTGGAGGCCTGACAACCTAAACACCTCCCATTAGGCCCCACCTCCCAATACTGCTGAATTGAGAAATAGGTTGCAACACATGAGCTTTTGGTGGACATACTCATACCAGAGCAGGTACTACCATACATGTATATATGTACACTTCATGTGTATATATTTTGTCTCCTTATCTAGACCACAAATCCTTTAAGGAAAATGCCTCAGACTTTATATCTTCAACAACTCTTTGTGTAGCTGATGCTAATTTAGAATTTTACTGCAAGGTACTTAAAGCACAGATTTTTTTAAAAAAAAAATTCATTTTTTTTTTTTAATTTTTGACAGGCAGAGTGGACAGTGAGAGAGAGACAGAGAGAAAGGCCTTCCTTTTGCCATTGGTTCACCCTCCAATGGCCACCACGGTAGGCGCGCTGCGGCCGGCTCACCGCGCTGATCCGAAGCCAGGAGCCAGGTGCTTCTCTTGGTCTCCCATGGGGTGCAGGGCCCAAGGACTTGGGCCATCCTCCACTGCACTCCCTGGCCACAGCAGAGAGCTGGCCTGGAAGAGGGGCAACCGGGACAGGATCGGTGCCCCGACCGGGACTAGAACCCGGTGTGCCGGCACCGCAAGGTGGAGGATTAGCCTAGTGAGCCGCGGCGCCGGCCTCATTTATTTGTTTTGAAAGTCAAAGTTAGAGAGAGAGAGAGAGAGATTGTCTATCTGCTGGTTCGCTCCCCAGATGCCCACAATGACCAGGCAAAAGCTAGGAGCCAGGAGCTTCATCCTGGTCTCCCACGTGGCTGGCAGGGGCCCAAACAACAGTTGGATTGGAAGTGGAGCAGCTGGGATATTAACTGGCACCCATATGGGATGCTGGCATTGCAGGTCATGACTTTACCTGCTACACAATAATGCTGGCCCCAAAACATAGATTTGAAGTAATTTTGTTGTTTGTAATGTCTGATGGTAATGAAAGACTGCCTGAGTAATATTATTTCATGAACCTAAGAGTAGTTTAAACTTAAAGCACTATAAACGAAATAGTAGTGACTATTTTACCTTTGACACAGAACTTTTTTTTGATAACAATGTAGTTTTGATAATATCACAATGGAAAGGCTAAATATAATACCCATACTCTCATAAGGTATTCTTAAAGTTTTTGTATCTGTTACCAAGGTTTTCATTTATAACCTTTGAAATATTGACACATTGACATTGAGTTGGGAAGAGAAAAGCCATGGGAACATTTTCGTTTTCCGTTTTAATATGGTTACTGAATTTTAGAGTTGGTTTTTTTTTTTTTTTGGCTCAAGTTTTCAAGGAAATCACATTTGATCTGTATTCAGTGCTTGGTCTGTTTATCTAAGAACACTAACACCAGGTCATGTCTTTCTATAGAAAATGAATTCTATTTTTTTCAGTTCTTGATGAATTAATTCAGCCCCTTATAGACAGTGTGAAAGAAACAAACACGGTAAAGTGACACAAAAGCAGTTTAAACTAGAATTACCAATGTTCAGTTCATTCACAAGCTCTGTCGTGACATTTAGATGCTAAACTATGTGATCCGCTAACAATTAAACATTAATATCCATATCATCATTTCCTTAAGTCTCTCTCCATGCAAATGAACTGTTCTAAGTGTAAATGCTGTCTGAAGCGCAAGAAATTGTCTAGGTAACTTTCTGCATTCATTGTGTTATCAAATTACTAGATAGTTGGTTTATTGAAAGAAACACTTATGACCTGTTGGCCAGATTTTTGGCATCTCTTCAGCCTTCTAAGTCTTACAGGGATTTTTGGCTCCTCCAAATTTACGTAACAAAGTAGATGTTGTATATACCCAAGGTGTTTATTGAGCCCTGGAGATTGCTAATGGATTTGCTATGATCCCTTGCATTTTGAGGGGGATGGGAAGTAGATGGTATCTGTAGTTCCTTTCAATTTTGATGATTTTAATAGTTATAAGAAATAGTTGAGCTTCTCTTGGGGGTTACTGTAGTCAAATGGCAAGATCCCCACTCAGTATGTGTAAATGTAGCTGCATAAAATACAAAACAATTGGTCCACACAAACTGAGTCTCATAAATTGACATAGTGAGTATCTGTGTCTTTGTACAATCCCTCCTGCTCTAATCTGAAATGCTCTTTGGACCCTATCTCAGTGTAGTAAACACTCTGTACTCGTTCAAGGCAAGGGTCAAAGGGCACTTCAGCTGCTTCGGAAGGATTGCAAACTTTCTCCATGTTTCTCATTTCCTGAGGTCTCACCAGCCTGCCAAGATCACATAAAATAGCAGAACCTCAAATAGCTTGTTATGCTCCCATTGCATGACATATAACTACAGGTTTCTTCAAAAGTCCTTTCAGCAGGTATTTTTGGAAGGTTTCAAGGGCCCCCTCATGTGTGTTCCTGAGCAAGTCAAGTCCCACTGAGCTCAACAATGCCTCCTTCTGACTCCTTGCTACTTTTCTTTGCTCTTATTTGTTCCCTCTGTTGATAGGGGAATGCATGCCTATACCTCCAAGGACTTAAGAGTTTAGGACTTAAACATGAGTCAAGTTGAGGCTGGGATCAGGAGACAAACACAAATAATAGCCACAATGCTTTGTCCAACATTACTCCACCCCTTATGGGACTAAGACTGTTTTCCTAGGTCCTTCTTCTCTCAAAAAAGTGATTCTAAGAGGCTCTTAAGTGCTCAGACACATGGACTTTAATTGGGCTTATTCAACCAGTGCATTAGATATGTCTATTCTTGTCTAAATCATGCACAGACTCAAACTCAGACTCCTATGCTTTTTTTTGAAGATTTATTTATTTACTTGAAAGTCAGAGTTACACAGAGAGAGGAGAGGCAAAGAGAGAGAGAGAGAGAGAGAGAGAGAGAGAGGTCTTCCATCCAATGGTTCACTCCCCAATTGGCTGCAACGGCAGGAACTGTGCCGATCCAAAGCCAGGAGCCAGGAGCTTCTTCCAGGTCTTCCACGTGGGTGCAGGGCCCCAAGGACTTGGGCCATCTTCTGTTGCTTTCCCAGGGCATAGTAGAGAGCTGGATGGAATTTGGAGCAACCAGGTCTCGAACCGGTGCCCATATGGGATGCGGGCACTTCATGCCAGGGCGTTAACTCACTGCACCACAGCGCCAGCCCCTCCTATACTTTTATTTTCAAATGACAAGCAGCATTTTGAGATGCTTTGATGTAAGATCTGCAGGTATAAGTTCTACTGAAAGAGAGAAAATCATTTTCTGCAATTAGATCACCTAGTGATACCTGTCCTCAGTTATTTTATTTGCTACTCTTAGTTTTCTAAAAAAAAAATATTTATTTGAAAGGTAGACAGAGAGGACCTTCCATCTGTTGGTTCATGCCCCAAATTGTCTCCATGACAGGAGCTGGGCCAGGCCAAATCCAGGAGACTAGAACTCCAACCATGTCTCCCATGTGGGTGGCAGAGGTCTAAGCACTTGGACCATCTTCCACTGCCTTCTAAAGCACATTAGCAGGGAGTTGAATTTGCTGTGACTCCAACTTGCACTGTGATATGGATTCTGGATTCCAAGTTGTGGCTTAACCTACTCTGCCACAAGGCTGGCCCTTCTCTTAGTCTTTATAAAACAACCGCCAGGGCTGGTGCTGTGGCATAGCAGGTGAAGCTCCCACCTATGGGTCTGGAATCCCATATGGGTGCTGTTTCGAGTTTTGGCTTCTCCACTTCCAATCCAGCTCCCTGCTAATGCACCTGTGAAAGCAGTGGAGGATAGCCCAAGTGCTTGGGCCCCTAAGCCCACATGGAAGACCAGATGAAGCTCCTGGCTCCTGGCTTCCGGCTCCTGGGTTTGGATTGGCCCAGTTCCTGATGTTGCAGCCATGTGGGGAGTAAACCAGTGGGTGGAAGATCTCTCTATCTCAGTCTCTCCCTATAACTCTACTATAACTCTATTTATTTATTTATTTGAAAATCAGAGTTACACAGCGAGAGAAGTAGAGGCAGAGAGAGAGAGAGAGAGAGAGAGAGAGAGAGAGAGAGGTCTTCCATCGGCTGGTTCACTCCCCAATTGGCCACAATGGCCTGAGCTGTGCCGATCCGAAGCCAGGAGCCAGGAGCTTCTTCCAGGTCTCTCATATAGGTGCAGGGGTCCAAGAACGCTGGCCATCTTCCACTGCTTTCCCAGGCATTAGCAGAGAGCTGAATCAGAAATGGAGCAGCTGGGAGTCGAACCGGCGCCCATATGGGATGCCGGCACTGCAGGCGGCAGCTTCACCCACTATGACACAGTGCAAGCCCCTAAATAAATAAATCTTAAAAAAAAAAATTACCACCCTCTAGCCCCACTCTACCTCACTGCTTAAACTAACTTAGTTCATGCAAGCTCCTAGAAATTTTCCTATACAAACCTTGATAACTAGCTCCTGGGATCCTAAGTCATGGATGAAATAGAGGCCCTGAATCTGTTTTTCTTAATCTACTTATCTAGCTTCTATCTTATTGGCTAGAAAACCAGTCTAGTACTTCTCCCATTATATTGTAGTTATTCAGTATTTTTTAACTTTTATTTAATGAATATAAATTTCCAGTGTACAGCTTATGGATTACAATGGCTTCCCCCTCCCATAACTTCCCTCCCACCCGCAACCCTCCCCTCTCCCGCTCCCTCTCCCCTTCCATTCACATCAAGATTCATTTTCAATTCTCTTTATATACAGAAGATAAATTTAGTATAAAGATTTCAATAGTTTGCACCCACATAGAAACACAAAGTGAAACATACTGTTTGAGTACTAGTTATAGCATTAAATCAAAATGTATAGCACATTAAGGACAGAGATCCCACATGAGGAGCAAGTGCACAGTGGCTCCTGTTGTTGACCCAACAAATTGACACTCTAGTTTATGGTGCCAGTAACCACCCTAGGCTCTCGTCATGAGTTGCCAAGGCTATGGAAGCCTTCCAAGTTTGCCGACTCTGATCATATTTAGACAAGGTCATAAAAGACAGAGTGAGGATAGTAACCAATGATCCTAAGAGTGGCATTTACCAGGTTTGAACAATTATACGGCATTAAGTGGGGAAGAGGACCATCAGTACACACAGGTTGGGAGTAGAGCCATTGGTGGTAGAGTAGAGGTTATGATTACAAAGGAATGAGGCCCAAGTGCGCTAGACAGGGTCTAGAACAAAGGACAGAGTCATTATTAGAGTAGCTAAGAAAGGTGCTGTCTAAGCTACAATTAAGTTTTCTGATTGAGAGGCAAATAGAACCTGATAGAAGGGGCTTGATAATAATCTGGTGGGCTTTAGGCCTTGTAAGTTAAGAGGCCCAGGCCTATCTATCTCTTCACATGGGGTATATCCTAAGGGAGGTGTGAACCTCCTAGGGGAAGGCACTCTGTTGACTTTCATTACTTGGCTGGCCAGGGAGGAGAGCTGGCCAGGTAAAGGCAGGTGGCATCTCTAACAAGAAATTTACAGTTCTGCCTGCAATGTTGCTGACCCTACTTGGCTGTCCCCTCAGCTGCGGTGGTCACTTTGGAAGTTGGGCTGAGTGAAGGGCTTTTCAGCTTAGAGCCAATAAGATCTGTGGCTCTGACCTGGGCATCCTTCGACTCCAGGGCAGGTCCATTTCCAGTGATCCAACTCTTGGCAGAGCTGCCAGGGCTCTTCACAAGCTGACTTCTGCTGCTTGTCTACGGCCATACCACCCTGAACGCGCCCGATCTCGTCTGTAGTTATTCAGTATTACCAACTTCATCCCAAGTTTATATAGTTTTGGTAATGCTAATTGTCAGATGTTCTTTTCATGAGCAGTTTTCCCAGGCCTATATTCCAGCTTTTCTGCACTCTTTATTAACATGATAAGCATAAATTGACTGAAAAGAATGGTCAGAGAAATTAATGCCAAGTATGGTGAAGAAAAAAATCTGTTTTGCTTGAGACACATTAAAGAAATAGAAATTCTGTAAGAACCCCATTTTTATATTTTGCTAAGAGATTAGATCTTTTTATTTTACAAAAGCTTTATTGAGATATATAGTTCACATGCATTTCATCATTTTCAAATATACATGTTAGTATTTTTAGTGTATTGATAGATATGTGCAGTCATCACCTCAAAAACAAAAGAAAAAAGGAAGAAAGCTCTGTACCTTGTATTTATTACTTCTATTCCCAAAATCTCCCCAGCTCTAAGCAACCACTGATCTACTGTTTCTATAGGTCTACATATTCTGGACATTCCATATAAATGAATCATATGTTATGTGGTCTTTTGTGACTGGTTTCTTTGACTTAGCATAATGTTTTCAAGGCTCATCCATGTGGATGCATTAGTACTTCATTACTTTCTATGATAAAATAATTTTTATTGTATAATCATATTATAATTTGTTAATATTTTCATCCATTGATGGATATTTGAGTTATTACCACTGTTTGGTTACTGTAAATAGTACTGCAATGAGCATATGTGCATATTTACTTGTTTGGGTACCTATTCTCAATCTTTTGGGTATATAGATATGAGTATGGAATTACTGATCAAATCATAGTTTTCTTTAACTTTTTCAGCAATCTCCAAATTTTCCACAGTGTCTGAACCATTTTTCCATTCCTACCAGCAATGTCTGAGGATTCAAATTTCTCCATATTTTCACTATCACATGTTTTCTTTTGATTTTTCAATGATAGTCATCCTAGTGGTTATGAATTTGTAATTCATTTTTGTTTTTATTTACATTTTCCTAATGCTAAATTATGTTGAAGAACTTTCCATGTGCTTGTTGGCCATTTATATATCTTCTTTGCTGAAATATGTATTTAAGTCTTTGCTCATTTTAAATTGTGTTATTGATCTTTCTGTTGTTTGGTCGGAAAAGTTCTTTATAATTTCTGGATATGAGTCTTATATGATTTGCAAATATTTTCTTCTCTAGGTAATACTATCACTTTGGGAGTAATATCTTCTGATGCAGGGAAGTTGTTTAATTTTGATGAAGTCTAACTTATCCATGTTTTCTTTTCTTGCTCATGTTTCGAGCATCATATCTTAGAATCCACTACTAAATCCAAAATCCTAAATATTTACTCTTGTGTTTTCTTTCTAAGAGTGTTATGATTTTGGATCTTATATTTAGGTTGTTCAAACTATTTTGAATTAATTTTTGTATATGGTATGAGGTAGGGTTCCAACTTCATTCGTTGCATGTAGATATCCAGTTGTCCCAGCACCCAGTACCAATTGTAGAAAGCACTACCTTTCTCCATTGAATGATCTTGGCTCCCTTGTTGAAACTCAGTTGACAATAAACATATGGGCTTATTTCTAGATTCTCAATTCCACCAGTGATTTATATGTCAGTACCACAATGTCTCGATTATTGTTGATTTGTAGTAAACTTTGAAATCAGAAATTTTGAGTCCTCCAACTTTTGTTCTTTTTCAAGATGGTTTTGGCTATTCTCAAACCTTTCAATTCCTTTCTTTCCCAGTTCTACTTTAAAATACTCTTGAAAAGGAAGTAAAAACTGTGAATTTTACTAAATCTCAACTCTTGAGTACATATAGTTTTAATAGTTTGTAGGATAAAATTGGAAGTTTGCATAAAGTACTTTAGCAGAACACTGAAGTTTGATGGTTGTCTCAAGAAAAGAGTTTTCACAACTGAATAGCAAGCTGAACCATCTGCTTTTCTCACAAAACATCATTTATATTTGATAGAATGAATTAAAGGCAAACTGTGGTGATAAAGACTTGGGTATTTTGCAGATATTTTCTTGAAAATGAACCAAGTAAGCCTGTCATGTTAGGAAAAACAACATAAAATATTTGTTGCCAATAATAACATTCAAGCTTTCAAGTGAAAATTAGAGTTCTTGAAAACTTATATCTGCCACCATGAGCTTGTCAACATTCCAACATAAAGACTTTTCTGATGAGATCAATGGTAGTATTAACAAATGTGATTTTTTTATATTGTATCATAAAATGTGTCATCATTTGGAAGCCTTTCATAACTCAGTGAATGAGTTTTTTTCAAAATAATAAACGAATGCATCATGGTACAAAATTATGAGTGGGTACAAGATCCATTCAAAATGTAAAATAGACAAATAGATCTTAATATAACAATATGAAAAGTCAATTGATATGATTTCAGATTCTTATTACAACTGACCGTTTTTTTTTTTAAAAAAAAAACTTCCATTTGTTAAATTTCAGTGTGATAACAAAAAGAAATTTCTACCATGATCTAGAAATTCCATTAAAATTATTTTTCAGAGTAAATACCTGTGTAAAGCTAAATTTTGTTCATATAATTGAACCAGAACAAAATATCACAAGAGATTGAATGCAGATAGGGATGAGAATCCCACTGTATTATAGCATGTCAGACATGGAAGAAATTTGCAGAAATGTAAAACATTTCTACACTTTTCACTAAATTTATCTTTTTTGGAAAATATAATTTTCATGAAAATGTATTCATGTTGACATGTAATAGATATTATTTTTATGTTTACATGAATTAATAAAAATTTTCAAATCTCTCCATTTTAATTTAGAACATAGGAAATATCAATAGACATATTGCATATAAGCCAAAGGGTTTTTTTGGATCTTCAAAAGTTTTTAAAACTTTTTATTTTGAAATGAGTTTAGATTTACAGAAGAATTACAAAGTTAAAATAGTTCTTATATACCTCTTATCCAGTTTCCTCTAAAGTTAACATCTAACATAACCATAGCTAAAAATTAACATTCTTCAATACTGAGTATGATTGTAAAGAGTTTTGAGACCACAAAATTTGAGATCTGCTAGTCTGCAGGTAACCAGTTGCTGGTGTTGGCATAATTACTCAACAGTTCCACCAAAGACCCAAACGTTGTGGTTTCATTTCTCTTACATTGGCTTCTTATCCTTATTAATGTTATTCTGTGGCTGGCTGTAAGATGGATCTGAGCTCAGAGCTTTAGGCTTCTCTGCTTTAGTCTAAGGCTGTAAGAAGGGGGAAGGGAAAGTATTAGTAAGCTCTCCTTTTATATTCTCTCCCTTCCTAGAAACATCTTACAATACTCCCTGTATATTTTATGGGTCAGAACTTGCTCAGATATAGGCCCAACTCTGGACAAATCACTTGTGGAAGAAAACAAAATTAGTACAACTAGAACAATTGCTTTATCTCTGAGGCAGATTAGGGGTCTACCAACCCTAAGATTAAGGATCTCTGCCTACTTCCTGTAAACAATCAGGCTCTAGTTCAGGAAGAAGGGTGAGTGAAGAGAATGGAGTTTAACTGTCAGTTGGTATTTTAACTGTTGGGCTGGAATTTCTATAAGAGATTATAGAAACTAAAAACTGAATGGACTACTGAATACAATCTGGTTTTACAAGTGTGGAGGGAGTGGTGGCATTGGTTTAGACTATCTCTAGCCATTTTATAGATACCTGGTATGCGAACTGCTATTTATTACCACCTGGCTATGAATTGCTATTTACTAGCATTCCATCTGCACATTTCATAATAATTTATAAAAAGATAGGAGTAAATAAGAGAGTAACACTCAATGCCAACTTATTCTCCTTAACAATCATTCCAGGAAAGCCCAATATATGAATATAAGTTACTTTCTTCTTTTTAAGATTTATTTATTTATTTGAAAGGCAGAGTTACAGAGAGGCAGAGACAGAGAGAGAGGTCTTTCATCTGCTGGTTCACTTCCCAAATGGCCATAATGGCCAGAGCCGCGCCATTCCAAAGCCAGGAGCCTGGAGCTTCTTTCAGGTCCCCACACAGGTGCAGGGTCCCAAGAACTTGGGCTAGGTTCCACTGCTTTCCCAGGACATAGCGGAGAACTGGATTGAAGTAGAGCAGCTGGGACTAGAACCGGTGCCCATATGGGATGCTGGCACTGCAGTTGGAGGCTTTACCCACTATACCACAGCATCAGCCCTTAAGTGACTTTCATTTTGGAGACTGGCCAAGCTTGAAATAGAAGGTAAAGTTGAAGAGGAAATTGAAGGCGAGGATATAGGTGTTTCTCTATTTGCATAAGATGTGGAGTGAGCACCCAAGGAGTAGCACATCATAAAGCTGAACAACTCAAGGACATTCTGAGAATAATGTAGGAGAAATGCTGTGTCAGAGAATCATTATCATGAAACTCTTGGAGAATAAGATCATTACTAAATCCCATTGTCAATATGCCTATAAGGGTGGTAGTACCAAATCTGGAAATATTCAAACATGTTTGGATGAACGTAATTTTAATCAGCACCAAGAACACAGAACTACAAATATAAAGTGGTTTGGATTGTTTGGTAGGAAGCCAGTGTTATATTATCTTAAATTTTTGAAAATAGCATCATAAATCTGACTCGTGAGAATAAGGAAGTACATATATAAGGAAGAAACTCAAAGGAAATTCACTTTATTTTAAAATAGAACTTTGACATATACCATCTTCCACTGTAGTGACCTGGATATATGTGAGCCTGGAGTGTTTTTTTTTTAAACCTAAACTTTAATGTAAACAGTTTGTTCTATTATGGTGATTAAGCTTTTTTTCTTCATAATATTTGTTGAACTCTTTACTTAACACAGAGTCAGTCATATGTGTATAAAGTCAATTGAGGATAGATCTCATTAAAAAATAAGAGTGGGAATAAGAGAAAGGAGGAAGTTTGTAACTGTAAAGCTGTATAGTTCTGCATAGATTCCTACAGACCTCTTTTTTTAAAAAAAAATATTTATTTATTTGAAAGTCAGACTTACACAGGAGAGAAGGAGAGGCAGAGAGAGAGAGAGAGAGATCTTCCATCCTCTGGTTCACTCCCTAATTGGCCTCAACAGCTGGAGCTGCGCTGATCTGAAGCCAGGAGCCAGGAGCTTCTTCCAGGTCTTGCACATGGGTACAAGGGCCCAAGGACTTGGGCCATCTTTTACTGCTTTCCCAGGCCATAGCAGAGAGCTAGATTGAAAGAGGAGTATCCAGGACTCGAACTGGCACCCATATGGGGATGCCAGCACTGCAAGCAGCAGCTGTACCCACTACGCCACAGCACCAGCCCCTCAGACTTACTTCTAAGGGTACAGTTTAAAAACTTGCCATGGTACCACAAATCCTATTGTTAAAGTGATTATATTAAATGTTAAAGTGAACATATAGATAGGATTAAGTGTTAAAGTGGTCATATAAATAGGATCAAGTGTCTGGTAATAATAATAGAATTTAAAAGAAGAGAATGTTCCAACATGGGAAGCAGACCACACAATAGACTCATGGAATGACAAACACCCTCAACAGCACTCTGACCTCAGAATCAGCCCTTAAGGCATCCTGGTCTGGCTGAAGAGCCCGTTAGAGCATTTCAAGCATGGAAAGCCAAGACATTGTAGAAAAACATGTTCTACATGAAGTATCTCTGTGAGTGAGACCCCAGTGGAAAGAAGTGGCCATCAAAGAAGGATGTGCTTTTCTCTGAAGGGTGGAGAGAACTTCCAGTTTGCTTATGGCCTTGTATAAATACTGACAGAATTTGTGGATTCAAAAGGCTTCTGTAATCAGCCCTTAAGGCATTTGGATCTTGCTGAAGAGCGCATGAGAGTATTTCAGGCATGGAAAGCCAAGACACTCTGGCAAAAAAAAAAAAAAAATTGACCTAAATGAAAGATCTCTTGCAAGTGAGATCGCAGTGGAAAGAACAGGTCATCAAAGAAGGAGGTACCTTTCTCTGAAGGGAGGAGAGAACTTCCACTTTGACTGTTACCTTGTCTAAATATGGTAAGAGTCGGTGAACGCAAAAGGCTTCCATAGCCTTGGCAACTCATGACTGGAGCCTAGGGTGATTACTGATGCCATAAGCAAGAGTGTCAAATTGTTAAGTCAACAACAGGAGCTACTGTGCACTTACTCCTCATGTAGGATCTGTGTCCTTAATGTGCTGTACATTGTGATTTAATGCTATAACTAGTACTCAAACAGTATTTTTCACTTTGTGTTTCTATGTGGGTGCAAACTGTTGAAATCTCTACTTAATATATACTAAACTGATCTTCTGTATATAAGAGAAATGAAAATGAATCTTGATGTGAATGGAAGAGGAGAGGGAGCGGAAAAGGGGAGGGTTGCGGTTGGGAGGAAGCCATTGTAATCCATAAGCTGTACTTTGGAAATTTATATTCATTAAATAAAAGTTTAAAAAAAAAGGCTTCTGTAGCCTAGGCAGCTCATGTCAAGAGCCTCAGGTGGTCACTGATGTCATAAATAAGAGTGTTAATTGTTAAATTAACAGCAGGAGTCACTGTGCACTAACTTCCCATGCAGGACCTCAGTCCTTAATGATTTGTATTATGAGAGTTAACTATAAAGCTTGCTTTCAAACAGTTTTGTGTGTGTGTGTGTATGTGTGCAAATTGTTGAAATCTTTACTTAGTATAGAGTTGGTCTTCTGTATACAAAGTTAATTGAAAACGAATCTTAATGGAGAATGGGAATGGGAATTTGAGAGGAAGAAGGAGATTGGGTGGCAGTGGGGGTGTGAGGGCAGATATGGTGGGAAGAATAACTATATTCCTAAATTTGTACATATGAAATTTGTATTCATTAAATAAAAGGTCTCTTTGGGGGGAAAAAAGCAAACTGGCTGCTGAATATATCCTGGTTTTACAAGTGTAAACATATAGACCTTCTACTCTATAGAATGTTATTACAAAGTAGGAATAGAATAAGGCTCTTCTTTTAATATTAAATCCAGATATGAATTTTGTATTAGCTGCATATTCTAACAAAAGTCATTGTGCATTCTATAACAGAAAGCATTCATAGCAGCACTGCTTAGCTCACCCAAAGGCAGAATGCATAGTTTCCAATGTATTCATTGGAGCTGATTATTTTAACCTACTGCCCCAGGGTTATGAAACTGGATTGCATCTGTTTTCTTGACTCTTTCATATAGGTCACTCTATTTCTTCTAATGAACAGGGTAGCCCACAGGAGTAATAGACCACTTTCAAAATAGCCTTATCTTATATGGCACAAATCTCCTATCTTTTTTTATGTATCCCTAGCAAGACCCCAAGATGTTTTTGTCCCTGATCCACAGGAGCTATGACTTCTGTTGTGTAATTTGATGTTGAAAAGGGGCTGGTGGTGTGGTGTAGTGGGTAAAGCCACTGCCTGCAGCATGGGCATCCCATATGGGTACTGGTTTGAGTCCCGGCTGCTCCACTTTCAATCCAGTTCTCTATTGTGGTCTGGGAAAGCAGTAGAAGATGGCTCAAGTCTGCGTGGGAGACCCAGAAGAAGCTCCTGGCTTCGGATCAGTGCAGTTCTGGCTGTTGTGGCCATCTGGAGAGTGAACCAGTGGATGGAAGACCCATCTCTCTGCTTCTGCCTCTCTGTAACTCTGCCTTTTAAATAAATAAATAAATCTTTTTTTTTAAAAAAAGGTGAGAGATGCATAAGCATATAGGCTTAGTTTGTCATATTATACAATAACTAAGACATCATTCTTCTTTTAAAATTTCCTCATTACCCTATATTCTGTCTAAGCACTTTTCTCAGGAATGTCGTATAGCAGTATCCATCTAAGACCACAGTAGATCTGTGTTTCTATTGGAGAAGGTCCTCCTCAACCTTGGTCTCTGAATGTTCCTAAGGCAACAGGCAGGCATTCAAGGAAGTGGCTGAACTTCTGCTCTGCTTAGTGCAAAGATTGCACTTGATGGTAGAATTTTACATGGAATTTTTTCATCACAATTTTTGTTAAAATCTTAAAGCTAAAATAGTAAGTGTGAAGTGCCTGTCATTCTAAAGAAAGCAACAAGTAGATGTAAGACACCCACTGTAAGGCTCTCTAACAAATATTTAAAGCAGTTCTATTAACCACACTCCCATATGCTCCTCAGCTAAGCAATGGGATGGAGTGGAGGGGTGGATGGTGGGGGTAGGTGTAGGGAGAAGTGTGTTGAATTAGATGAATTCATAGAGGAAGTAAGTGAGTGGAAGGAGTGGGGAGTTGCTTCCTGTCTTGATATTGTCCTTACCTTGCAGAGGGAAGAAAAGAAAGTTGTATGTAGAGCATAAAAACAAAAAAGACAGGGATACTTCACCCTGAAGTTTTACAGTATGGATGGTGACATCTCATGACCTGGGAGAGGAAATGGCTGTAGTATGTTGTCAAAGATGGGACCATAAGAAACCTTATAAATTATTCCCATGCCACAATGTGGCATAAATTAATAGAAAGATTTTCATGGCCTAAGTATGCACTGAATAGTGACTCTTTGCTGGACCCCTTGGAATACCAGACAAGGATAGTAGCAACTACCAGAGGCAACCTATATTCTGCGTTAGGCTGAACCAGATGGCTTCACCTTTCCCTTCTTCTTATTCCTTGGTACCATGCAAGACTTATTTGATTGAGTGTCAACTACTTCATCTTTTCAAGAAGGCTCATTAGTGGGTAGAAGTAGTCTCTTAAATGAAGAAAAAGGGGTAGACATCTGGCTTATCTGTTAAGATGCCAGTTAAGGTGATTGCATCCTATGTTGGAGTTCCTAGGCTGAAGTCCTGGCTCTAGCTCTCTATTCCAGTGCAGGCCCTAAGAGGCAGCAAGTAATGCTTCAAAAGTAGTTGGGTCCTTGCCACATATGTTTGAGATCTGGATTGAATTCCTGTCTCCTGGCTTCAGCTTGGCCCAGCCATGGCCTTTGTAGGCAGTTAGGGAGTGAATCCATGAATGGTAGCCCTCTGTCTCCATGTCTTTCTTTCTCTCTGTCTCTTTGCCTTTCTAGTTAACAAAAGAATGCAACAAATGTGGTATTCATGAATATTAGAGGTGGGAAGAATATAGCAAGAATTTCAGGCACATTTGGAGCATTTTCAGGAGATTTCTGGGAATAGAAAGCAAGAGATCCATTAACATTTCACTAGGGTCCAAAGATTCTTCTGGAGAAGAATTATAGAGGAATAATCAAGATGAACAAATTCAACTCTGAAAATAAACCAGTATTTTGAGATAGAGGGGAAATAGATTCCAAGCATAACATGGTATAGATTAGATTGGATTCTAGGCCTAGCCCAACAAACTTATATTAGAATCCTTTCCTTAGCAAGGAGGCCACAGTGAAAAGAGTAAATCTCCTTGAGATGTTAAAATTCAAAGAGTCAGCAGCATTGCTACCAACAGTTTGGGTATTAATATGATATAGTATCCTAGGTACAGTATCAGAGTATTAGTTTCCTAAGGCTACCATCACAAATGTCAAATGTTTAGCAGCTTTTCCAGTTTCTGGTGTCTCTTGCCATTCCTTGGCTTATGGCAGCATAGCTCCTATCTCTGCTTGTATTTACATGGCCTCCTCCTCTGTATGTCTCTGAATTCTTTCTTTTCTCTTATAAAGTCCCTCTTGTTGGATTTATGGTCTACCACAATCACATTATGATTTCATCTCAGTCTTTAGTTATTACTTCAAAGACCCTATTTCAAATACACATTTGAGGATCCAGATCTGTTGCAGTTGATTTCTCAACAATGTTGCAGTGGATTCATTTCTGAGAGGAGGAGCGTGGTGGGGGCAAGAGGCGCAGAGTCACCACACAAACCCCGGGAGTCCGGTGAAAGCGAGCTTGAGGCAAGCAGCCCGCAGACTAGTTTATTTCAGTTGGTACAACATCTTGTATAGCCAAGACCAGCCAATCTGGTCAAGGGGCGGTCTATGCCCCAGCCAGGCAGTTTCCAAATCCATCCAATCACAGCCTGTTGCCAGGCAGGCTCCGTTGCCAGGTGGGTTTAAAGCCATTCCTGAGTAACTGATGCTCGCTTGCCAGCGGCCACCTTGGCATGGCCTTCTCAATCCACCACACAGGTGGTCAAGAATTGTGGGAGGATGTCATTCAATCATTCAATCCCTGCAATTAGTAATCTCAGTGCAGACATCTGTAGTGTTATCATAGGAGAGATTCAGTATCTGTCATATCACATTGGCCCAACAAAGGCAGCCAACATTGATGTTCTTAGTAAAGGAATTAACATCTGAAGCCATCTGGAGACAAGCCAGTGGAAGAGATTTTTTTTTTCATTTTTTTTAAACTTTTATTTAATGAATATAAATTTCCAAAGTACAGCTTATGGATTACAGTGGCTTCCCCCCAAAAAAACTTCCCTCCCACCCGCAACCCTCCCCTTTCCTGCTCCCTCTCCCCTTCCATTCACATCAAGATTCATTTTCAATTCTCTTTATATACAGAAGATCAGTTTAGTATATATTAAGTAAAGATTTCAACAGTTTGCCCTCACATAGCAACACAAAGTGAAAAATACTATTTGAGTACTAGTTATAGCATTAAATCACAATGTACAGCACGTTAAGGACAGAGATCCTACATGATATTTTTTAAAAATTGATTAATTTTCTATGCAATTTCCAATTTAAAACCAAGGTTTTTTTTTTTTTCATTTTCAATTATCTTTATATACGGAAGATCGATTCAGTATATACTAAGTAAGGATTTCATCAGTTTGCACCCACACAGAAACACGAAGTGTAAAAATACTGTTTCAGTACTAGTTATAGCATTACTTCACATTGGACAACACATTAAGGACAGATCCCACATGAGATGTAAGTACACAGTGACTCCTGTTGTTGATTTAACAATTTAACACTCTTGTTTATGGCGTCAGTAATCTCCCTAGGCTCTAGTCATGAGTTCCCAAGGCTATAGAAGCCTTTAGGGTTCGCCGACTTCGATCTTATTCCAACAGGGTCATAGTCAAAGTGGAAGTTCTCTCCTCCCTTCAGAGAAAGGTACCTCCTTCTTTGATGGCCCCATTCTTTGCCAGTGGAAGAGATTTTAAAGATATTTAGAGATAGCTGGCGCCGCGGCTAAATAGGCTAATCCTCCGCCTTGTGGCGCCGGCACACCAGGTTCTAGTCCCGGTCGGGGCGCCGGATTCTGTCCCGGTTGCCCCTCTTCCAGGCCAGCTCTCTGCTATGGCCCGGGAGTGCAGTGGAGGATGGCCCAAGTGCTTGGGCCCTGCATCTGTGTGGGAGACCAGGAGAAGCACCTGGCTCCTGGCTTCGGATCAGTGTGGTGTGCCGGCCGCGGCGGCCATTGGAGGGTGAACCAATGGCAAAGGAAGACCTTTGTCTCTGTCTCTCTCTCTTTCTCACTGTCTAACTGTGCCTGTTTAAAAAAAAAAAGAAAGAGAGGAATCTGTGGACAAATACTAACTGTGCTTACTTTCTTTGTTGGTGGTACATAGCCTAAAATTTAGCAGAAATTAATATTAGTAAGAATCAGAAGCCTATCAACACTGCTTTACTTGACTGCTAAAAAAAAAAAGTCAAATTAAGGGTCTTTTTCTCAGGCACTATTTTTATTGACATTATTATTGTACAATTGAATATCTGTGTATTCTTTATGCCATGACCAGAGAACATGATGCAGAGGCATCATCTCCCTCAAAAATCTGGACAATTGGTCTATCAACAATATTTTTTCTGGTTCATTTATGTATTGTGAGCATTCTTACAAAAGAATAAAAATTTAATAACCCTCATTCATACATTTCAATTTCTACAATATAAAATAAAATAGTATATAATTGGTGCTATCCTGAAAATTCTGGGGTTTATTTTTTATCTTATTTGTACAATTAGTACTTTGATAACTATTTTAACTGCATGTCAGCTGGCACCTAGAATCCTTTATCCCTTTGACCTTACTCTCTATCTACCCTGCCAGTATACAGAACTGGATAAATCCAAACATCTGTTTTGTTTGCTTGTGCTGAGTTTTTCTACAGATAGTTGGAAAATTGTGCCAATTGGCTCCACTACAAATTTATGCCATTTAATCTCAATTGGGCCTTCAATACTGCTTGGCAATTCTTCATTCATCCCTGTAATGATGCCCCCAGCAACTGTTCTGAAATCTTTTTTTTACTTTCTACAGCCTCTCAGTCCCTAAAGAAGAAAATCATGGGAAGGAAATAAAATAATTTCCAAAAAGTACAATGCAAGAAAATTTTCCTCAAGTAGAATTTAAAGCTACATGTTGAAAAAGCACAACCACGTGCCTAAGGAAATTGACCCAGCTTAACCAAAGTACTGGACTTTAAGGGGGAGGGGAGCTGCCAGTTGAAAGGATCAGAATAATTCATAAAGGAGGGAAAATCAGATCATCATTAGGCTTTGAAAGATAATAAAGCTTTACATTAGCAGGAAAAGTAGCATATGTAATGCAGCCAAGGAAAGAAAATGTATGCCAAAGATTTTATATCCAGTCTGATGTTCAAATAAAAAGTCCACAGAATACTTTAAAACCTGCAAGAATTCAGAGAATATTATTCCAGGAGTCCTTTCCCACTTTAAGGAAGACACTTCTGTAAATACAAATATGTGGGGATATAGCCTCAACCTAAGGCCTGATGTCATTGATCATTAGAAGTGGTTATTAAACAAACGAGAGGCAACCTAATATTTTATACCTCCAGATGGAGGAACACATCACTGTCTAGGAAGGCAAAAGAAAAAAAAAACAACTAAAATATGACCAAATTTATAGAGCCAGCAATTAATGTACAGCAGGACAGTGCAATATCAAGACTGTGGAAAACTCAGGAGAACAAAATCAAGACCATTGAAAACTCTAAAGGATAAAGGACACAGTATCTTCAGCAAATAAATTGGAAGGCAGAAAGGACAGAGGTCAGACTTTAGATAAAAAGAAACTCACAAGTCATCAGGGGAGACATAATTACACTAGTGTATGAATGAACATTTGGGTAATAAATTTATAAAGAAAATAAAGAATTGATTACAATAAAGGTCAGGATAGAGATTACTTTTGAAGAAATGAAGAGATTTGTGATGAGGATGACTCTCTGGGGTAACTGGCAAAATTCTAATTTTTTAATCTTGATGGTTATTTACAATGATGTTTACCTTATAATAATTGCTCAAGCTACACATTTGTTTTATTCAGGTTTCCACACCTGTTATATTTTACCAAAAAATCATTTTAAAAAGGAAAGAAACATTATACGTAATTTCCCATTGGCTGTCTTCATTTTGTAGCACTGAGACATCAACACCCAGCTGGAATACATATCATTTTACAGTAGGGACAGAGAGGGCAAGGCTAGAACAGCCTAACTACTTAGGAAATAATAAATAACAACTCTGTGATTATTCAATATTATTCAGGAAAAAATAATTATAAAACACATTTCTCTGCTTTTGTCCACTGTAAGTATCATCATTTCTATTTTTTTTAACTTTATAAATGTGGTTTTTTCCTTAGTAATCAAAGCTGTGAATAAAAATTACAGTAAATTTCATACTCATGGATTGAGTGGCACCTGGTGAAAACAGGCATTTTCACATAAAATCTGCAATTTCCTCTTTCTTTAACTCAGCTCAGAAAAGTACCTTTTATTTTTGTCACTATTTCTTCGATTTCATATTAAGTCACCAAAAATAAGTTCAAGTGTGTTCACATATATTAAAATAGAAGACAGGTAAAGGAGAAGAAAGTAAAATTTACTAGATGTACCACTTGCCCATAGTTTCATTACTGTTTTATAGACTAGGTGCTATTATTACCTATCAGGCTTTTTTTTTATAAGTAATAATTTTAGTTTTAATCTTTTGATAATGGGATGTTCTAGCCATATAATGAAGTAGGTATGATAAGATAATGAACCTCCCTGTACTCATCATGCAGCTTCAACTGTTAGCAACACATGACCAATCTTTTTTATTTATGCCCATGTCCAATACCCCTCATCATTACAAGCAAATACTGGACATCATGTTATTGAATCTCAAAGCACACTTCCAAGAAAGTAAGCAACAGAGAACTCTTAAAAAAATCAGAACATTCCCAAAGATTCAGCCAAATATTGCCAGTAAACACCAGTGCCTATAGGAGACCAAAATGTTTAGGTTTACAACATTTTAGTTGCAACTTAAACTTCAATTCTCATGGATAACAGAAAGAGAACTGACCTAGAATTGAAATTTGGGTTAGTCACTGCTGTTAATTTACTTTACTACATCTTTGAGCAAACCACTTAAAACTTTGGGTTTCTTCCTTCAGAAGTTGAGTGTGGCATCTCAATTTTCTTCAAGCTCTGAATCTCTAAATCTTTAACAAATTGACTTTGAGTAGCACATCTTTTTTTTAGTCAGTCAAAAGATAAGCTTAAATGCTCTTCACAAAGAGTTAAGTGCAGTTGAAAAATTGTCTAAGAATGAGGTTAAGATAAAGTAGCACTTTAAGAAATACTTTAAAATATAAATTTAAGCTAAACATACAATCACTGCTATCCAGAAATCTGCTGTTCATGAGTTATTTTTCTAGCATAGGTATGTAGACACAAGCAGAGATTGCTTTCTAAAGAGTTGGCTAAGCATTAACTTGATATATAATGAAATGCTCAACTAAGATGTGTGTTCAACCCGATTCCACTCTCAGCTAAATTTCAGGGCCAGATTTTCACCCTGATCTTAACAAGGCATCTTAGAAAATAATAGTGTTTACACTCAGAATATGCTTAGAAATGCCATTTTTAGGAAATTACAAAATGCATCCTGGTAGGAAAAAATTCTCTGAATTGAGAATGCTTCGTGTTAGTTTGCATTAGTAATATTCCAAACTCCAGCCTCCTGAGAAAAGCTTAGCAAATGGGATGACTTAGCACACCCTAACTTCCCTTCGCCAGTGCATTGCAACTGCCATCTTACGAGAGCATGCTATTCAGTGCAATGAAACACAATTCTTAATTTCCTCCATCTTACTTCTCCTCATTAGGATTGTTGGAATAAATTCAATTTATATATGGACATCTTGTCCATCTGAAGAGCCTTCCGCTTTCAGTTCAGTGTCTGATCCTTCTGTTGATGCTTTCACTTGAAATTCTGGCATTCTGGAGGTCACTGATCCTTCTCTCAAAAGTTCAAAGTTCAGCAGTGTAGTCTTTAAGATCTCTGCCTCTATATAGCTGACTGTGTGTAGATCGTGGTTAACCAGCCTCTTTTTGCACATATTTCTACCAACCCAAGAACTGATCAATGATTGCTGACTACCTGGAATTCCTAGTCCTTTCCTAGCTGCCCTCTTTCCTTTCCAGTGAAATTTCCGGTTGCTTGTCCATGATCCAGATTACTTGACTATACAGTTGTCCATTTTCCTTTCCACTAAGATAATGGATCTGTATGCTATTATCTGAAACTTTCTATCTGCTGACACATTTCTTGTTTGCTAAGCACCATATGTGGATTTTCCTGCACACTTTAGTCATCCTCTTTCTTTCCTACTATGACCTAGAATGACCGGTTTGGCAGTGGCTATTTTGGAGTTTCTTGCATGGGCACGTATCTATGGTAGCTGTGTCTCTCCTATGGCAGTATTTTCCCCAAAGTAGGAGACTCTCTCACACTCCTACACATTTTTCTTCACCAAAATTGTACTTTGGGACAAAAGCCAGTGCTGTTCATGTCCATACAAGCTTCTCAATAAGGTGATTTTTCTCCCTATACTCCTTCAAACACACACACAGATCAGGCAATACAAATATGTAATCTGAAAGTGAATGTCTTTGGTTTTAATGTTGGGGTGAATTTGCCCCTTCTCCATCATGTATATTATTGCTTATTTGGACTGGTTTTATATATAATGAATTAAATTTGTGACAGCAATTTTTGCCCCCTCTCTCTGACAAGAATTTGCTTATGTTGATCATACCCCATGACTAATTTCTCCAGGACTCAGTACCACTGGGATTCAATTTTGTTGTGGCATTGATCCTCCTTATGCCTCAGGTAAGTTTTCACTAATATACATCAGACAGTACAAATGACTAGCTGGGAAACAAACATTGTTGGATATAATTTTGGGAGTGAATTTTTTCCTGTACTCCTTCGGAGAGATGTTGACTTATTTGGTTTATATCTCAAGACTAACTCATTCAGAGTCCAGTATCATTCACATTAATTTTGATGGCTTTACCTTTCCCTCTTCTCCTTCAGATAAGCCTGTCTTTATATGGCTCACTAATTCTTCCAGGATTCAATCGAAGAATTAGATCTTAGTGGTGACACACCTCCTTGTCATATATGTTTACTTGTATGAATAAGACTCCATGGTATCTTGCCTAGGATAAAGAAACAGTGGAATTAATTCTGTTGTTTGGGGCTGGCATTGTGGCATATCAGGTAAAGCTGTGCCTATGATGCCAGCATCACATATGAACACTGGATTGAGTCCCGACTGCTCCACTTCCCATCTCCTTGCTAATGACCTGAGAAAAGCAACAGAAGATGATTCAAGTGGTTGTGCCTCTGTACCCATGTGGGAGACACGGAAGAAGCCCTTGGCTTCTGTTTTCAGCCTGGTCCAGTCCTGGCTGTTGTAGCCATTTGGGGGGTGAACCAGCAGATGAAAGATCTCTCTCCCTCTTTCTCTCTCTGTAACTCTGCCTTTCAAATAAATGAATTAATTTAAAAAAACAAATAATGATCTTGTTGTTCATCTAAAGCTGAACTAATCTTTCCCTTAAGCTGTTTTTTAAGAGGTTCTTCATGCAAACTTAAACTCAAGCCTTCCTCTAATTCTAGTTTCATTTCCATTTTACCCTTTTCCCTGAATCTATCCTTTCAAGAATAGTTTCTTGGACATGGCCTCGAAAAATACTTTGTCTAGTTTAAGAAGCGTCTGAACTTTCATAATTTAGCCTGGAAATTAAATGTACCTGAACCATATTTGAAAACTATAAAAGCAGAAGGAAAGTAAGAAAGTACATAGAAACTGGTCCCATAATGCAGCTTAAACTCAGAAGTAAACGAAGAGTGCCAACCTTGATATAATAAGGAACATCCACATAATAAAAACAGCCAGTCCACTGATCTACTTATAACTTACTGTTTATAAGCTTGTTATCATATATAATGTCTATCCCCAAGATGTAACAGCTTCTGATTAGCTCTGTCTTCCACACATAGTTCTTCTCCAAAAAGATCTGCTCTTACCTCCTAACCCTCACAGAAACCCCCATAGGAACAGATTTAGTTCTTCATTATCCAATCAGGTAATCAGTCCAATCTCAACTTTACTTCTTTACAGAAGTTCTGTCCTCAAACTCCCATTTCCCATAGTCACAGAGAAACCCTAACAGGGGAAAGAAGTTAGCTCAGTTATCCTGAAACCAACCATATTCTGATCTACCTCCTTCTATAAAGTTCTGTGCTCATATGGTCACTACATTAGAAACGTTCAGGGAGGGGAGCTTAGTTTAGTTCTACTTCAATTTGTTTAAATTTATTTCAAGACCATATTCTGATCTACCTCCTTCTATAAAGTTCTGTGCTCATATGGTCACTACATTAGAAACATTCAGGGAGGGGAGCTTAGTTTAGTTCTACTTCAATTTGTTTAAATTTATTTCAAGACCTTTACTTTCCCTAGAATTTTTAACACTGTCTTCACAGAAACCCCCAAGGACGTGGGCTTATTTAGGTCTTCCTCATGATACTACTTTCTGAGCCACTCTGAGCTGACATTTGTTTGTTTTAGAAAGTTCTGTCTTCATATCCTCATTATAACACAAATTCCAGAGAGTAAGAGCTTGGCTCAGATTCCTTCAACCTATCATATTGTAACATGCTCTAAGACCATTTTTTTAAAGATTTTATTTATTTATTTGAGAGTTAGAGTTACAGACAGTGAGAAGGAGAAACAGAGAGAAAGGTTATCCATCCACTGGTTCACTCCCCAAATGGCCACCATGGCCGAGCTGTGCCTATCCGAAGCCAGGAGCCAGGAACCTCCTCCAGTCTCCCACACAGGTTCAGGGGCCCAAGGACTTGGGCCATCTTCCACTGCTTTCCCAGGCCACAGCAGAGAGCTGGATTGGAAGTGGAGCAGCCAGGACCAAAACCGGCGCCCATATGGGATGCTGGTGCTTCAGGCCAGGGCATTAACCCACTGTGCCACAGAGCCGGCCCCTCCAAGACCATTATTTGCCAAAGCATTCTATATTTAGTCTCCCATCATATCAATAGCAATCAGGGTTATGCAATTATGCAGTTATTCCACATATTTTAATGTTATGAGCCTATTTGAACTTCAGTTCCTTTTTTAGAATTATTTTATTTATTTGAAAGAGAGAGATCTTCCATGCACTGATTCAGTCCTCAAATGGCTGCAACAGCTGGAGCTGGCCTATGCTTAATCCAGGGAGCCTGTAACTCCATATAGGTCCCCCACGAAGGTGGCAGGGGCCCAAGAACTTGGATCATCTTCTGTGGCTTCCCAGGTACATTTTCAGGGAGCTGAATCAGCAGTAGAGCAACTGGGACTCAAACCGGCACTTATAAGGGATATTGACATCATGGGCATGGGTTTAACCTGCAGAACTACCACGCCTGCCCCTGAACTTCATTTCCTCAGGAAGTTCTGTACTTACTTCCACCTCCCCTAGATATACAAAGCTTAATATAAAACCCATGAGAAGGAATGCAGTTTGATATTTCTTCTACGCGTCACATTCTGAAACTTCCGTTAGTTCTTCCATTAAGTTCTGTCCTTACACATACAATCACTATATCTGAGGCATTCTAAGGCAGGAATCTTAGTTCAGATCTTCTTCAAGCTATTATCTTTTGACCTGTGTCCCCGATATTTTTATGTACCCTCATTGGAGGAGGTTTATTTAGTTCTTCCTTATTCAATCATGTTCTGAACTCAACCTTTTATCTTCACTTCTTCTGTACTTACCTACTCTCCATATATTCTCTAAGAAACACCAACAGACAACTTAATTCAGTAGTACTTCAACCCATCATGTTCTTATCCTGTCCCCTGATTTTTACTTCTTCCTAAAATGTCAGTCCACATATAATTACTCTAGTAGACAAATCCAAAAGAGGGAGCTTAGTTCAGTTCCTATTCAAGCAATCAAGCTCAGATGCCATCTCAGTCTTGTACCTTTACCAGAATATTGAATCCTCATCTACTCACCCTCACAGAAACTCACAGAGTGGGGAGGATGAGGAAAAAACATTTTAGGAATAGTGAAAATGTGAGAGGGGCATCAGAACATGGCTAGTTGAAAGACAACTATGGTTCCTCCTCTGACAGCTGCTGATGTAGTGAGGATGTGAAAACTTTTTGGAAGCATTCAAGGTCAAGATATATGGTCAGAATACCTTCTCTGGTGGTCTCTGTAAAGATGAGTTCATGGGGAGGGTTGCAGATATTTCCCAGAAAAGTAAAGGTCTAGGAGTAGATCAAAATATGATTAGTTGAAGGAGATCTGAATTAAGCTCTCAACCTTATATATTTCTGATAGAGTAAGTGTGTGAAGATATAAATTTTCTGAAAATGTAAAGGTCAGGAGGTAGAGACAGAATGTTATGCATTGAAGGAGACATCAACTAAGTTCTCTCCTGTGGGGTTGCTTTGAAAGTATGTGTGGGGATAAAGATACAACTATTTGGAAGAAATTAATCGTCACTGAGTTGGCTCAGAATATTATTGGCTAAAGATGACCTAGATAGTCAGCTTCACAAAAGACTTCTATGTGGGTTATGAGAAGAGGACAACACATTCTGGGAAAGGTAAATGTCTGGGAAAAGTTTGTACATGGTTGAAAGTTGGCTGAAAGAGATCTGAGCTAAATCCACTCCTTTGGGCATTTCTGATAAAGTTTAAGGGAAAATCTGGCTCCCCTATGGGTCTCTGTGAGGGTGAGGGCAAAGGAAATGAGAATAGAAACTCTGGGCAAAGTAAAGATCTGGAAACATACATGATTGGTTGAAGGAGAATTGGACCAAGCTGGGTTTGCCTGACACGAGGAAATGAGAAGGAACCTTCTGGAAGAAGTAAAGGCCAGGGAAATGGGATCAGAATGTGATTAATTAAAGAGAAATTGAGGCCGGTGCTGCGGCTCACTAGGCTAATCCTCCGCCTTGCGGTGCCGGCACACCGGGTTCTGGTCCCGGTCGGGGCACCGGATTCTGTCCCGGTTGCCCCTCTTCCAGGCCAGCTCTCTGCTGTGGCCAGGGAGTGCAGTGGAGGATGGCCCAAGTGCTTGGGCCCTGCACCCCATGGGAGACCAGGAGAAGCACCTGGCTCCTGCCATCGGATCAGCGCAGTGCGCTGGCCGCAGCGCACCAACCACGGCGGCCATTGGGGGGTGAACCAATGGCAAAGGAAGACCTTTCTCTCTGTCTCTCTCTCTCTCACTGTCCACTCTGCCTGTCAAAAAAAAAAAAAAAAAGAGAGAGAGAGAGAGAGAGAAATTGAATGATGTGCCTCCTCTTGGATTGTATAGGATTGGAATAGGGTATAGTCAGAATATTTTTAAAGTTCAGGGATTCTGCTTACAACTAATGGATGAGGAATAATTTAAATAAGCTCCCTTTTTTAGGGGTACCAGTGAGGTCAGGGGATGAGGATGGATCACTCTGGCAAAAGGAAATATTTGGGAGACATTTGGAACATTATTGGCTGAAGGAAAACTGAACACAGCTCCCTTTCCGAGGTGTCTGTGATACAGTAGGGTAGTTTATTCCATTCTTCCTCATCCAATCGTGTTGATTCCCAACTGCTGACCTTTATTTCTGCTGCAATATTCTGTGCTTGTACCCTCTCCCACCAACATGGACCCTCAAAGAAACCCTTAGCAGAGGGAATTTAGTTCATTTTAATTCAACCAATCACCCTTTGACATCCCTTGCTTGTCCTTTACATCTTCCAAAATGTTCTGTCTGCATATTCTCACTAAAGCAAAACACACTCAGAGATGAGTCTCAGTCAATCATTTGAGGAGGGTTTCCCAGACACTTTCGATGAAAAGTTCTATCTTTATTGCCTAATGTTCACAGAAATCATCATGAATTCTGTTCACCTCCTGTTCTGGTCCTTCCTCACCCAATCATTTTTGAGCATATTCCCTGATCCTTAGTTCTTTCAATAAGTTTTCTTTTCACCACCCATCTATGCAGATACTGCAATGGAGAGGGGGCTTCAACTCAATCTTCAAACACTGAAGTTTAGGCAAGTTTGTCCACTTTCCTGAGTCATGCTTTCAGAAATTTCTTTGCTCATTCCTACATCCTTGCAGAAATACACAGGAATGAATGTTAAAATGAGTGCTTTAACCAATCATCTCAACACAACTTTCCCTTATTTTTTCTTCTTTAAAACTTTTTTCTTCATTCTCCTACCATGATAGAAACACTCAGAGTAGAGGGTTGCTGCTCAGTCATCCTGACACATCTACCTGACCTTTCTTTTCTCAGAATATTCTTTCCTCATGTCCTCACTCATGCAGAATCACTCAAGGGATGGGGCTTTATTTCTCCCCCATTCAAAAATAATTAGAACCAATTACTTCTGTCCTGGTTTCAACCTTGCACCATAGGCTGTGAATGTGTCTATCTCTGACTATCCAAGCAATATCCACATTAAAAGAGTAATTTGAGGTGGGCATTTAGTTTAGATGTTAATATATCCATGCCCCACATTTGAGTACCTAGGTTTGATTCCTGGCTCCAGATCTTGACTCCAGCTGCATGCCAATGCAGATTCTGGGAGGCAGTTGTGATGGCTCAAATAGTCAGATCATGGCCACCCATGTGGGAGATCTACATTAAGTTTCTGCCCCCAGCTTTGGTCTGGTCCAGCCCCAGTCATTTGAGGAGTGAGCTGGCAGATGGGAGCTCGCTCGCTCTCTCTCTCTCCCTCAAATAAATAAATTTTAAAAAAATTTAAAAGTAAGTTGACAATTCTATCTCAAGGAATGTACAGTTATATAACATTCTTTTTCCTGATATTCCTAAAGAATGTAAAAAATAAGGGGCCAGTGTTGTGGCATAGCAGGCAAGGCTGCTGTCTGCAAAACCAGCATCCCATATGGGTGAGGTTTGTGTCCCAGCTCCTCCATCTCTGATCCAGCTCTCTTCTAATGGTTGGGAAAAGCAGTGGGAGATAGTCGAAGCACCTTGACCCCTGCTATTCATATTATAGAACTAGAAGAAGTTCCTGGCTCCTGACTTGGGCCTGGCCCAACTCTGGCCACTGTGGCTATCTGGGGAATCAAACAGTGGATGGAAGATCTCTCTCTCTCTCTCTCTCTCTCTCTCTCTCTCTCTCTCCTTCCCTCTCTGTAACTAACTTTCAAATCAATAAATAAACCTTTAAAAAGAAAATAAAAATAAAAAACAAATCTGGTTTTATTATTGTCATTTCAACAAAAGTTCTTTCTGTTGGAATGAATACATTTTATAAAGAATGCAACTTGGCCTTCTAGACTATCTCCATAAAGCTTTTTCAAAGCAAAGTCAGGGTACTAGCACTGTGGAGTAGCAGGTAAAGCCACTGCCTGTGTCACCAGCATCCCATATGGGTGCCAGTTCAAGTCTCAGCTGCTCCACTTCTGATCCAGCTCCCTGCTAATGTGCCTGGGAAAGCAGAAAAGGATGGCACAAGTCCTTGGGCTCCTGAACTCATGTGGGAGACCCGGAAGAAGCTCTGGATCCTGGCTTCAGACCAGCCCAGCTGTGGCTGTTTCAGCCATTTGCGGGGTGAACCAGTGGATGGAAGATCTCTTTCTCTCTCTTTTTCTCTCTCTCTTTCTCTCTATCTCTTTGTAACTCTGCCTTTCAAATAAATAAATCTTAAAAAAGAATGCTTAATACAAAAAATGCAAAAACAAAAATATGAAAAATACTAAAAATGTCAAGGTCAGGAGGCCACAAATAATGCTGATGTTCAGTTTTGAAAAATTCTACTGTGACTATTGAGTTATGAATTTTTTGAGATAATTATACATTCACAGGCAGTTGTAAGAAACAAATAGAGAAATGCCATGTACGTTTTACTCAGTTCCTCTAATGATAACATCTTGTAAAACTATAGTACAATATAATAATCTCAATATTGATATAAAACAATCCATTCATCTTCAAATTTCCAAGTTTTACTTATATACATTTATGTGTGTATTTTATTTATTTATTTATTTGAAAGTCAGAGTTACACAGAGAAGGAGAGGCAGAGAAAGAGAGAGAGAGAGAGAGAGAGAGAGAGAGACAGATCTTCCATCTGCTGGTTCACTTTCCAGTTGGCCTCCATGGCTGGATCTGTGCCAATCCGAAGCCAGGAGCCAGGAGCTTCTTCCGGGTTTCCCACGTGGGTGCAGGGACCCAAGTACTTGGATCATCTTCTTTTACTTTCCCAAGCCATAGCAGGGAGCTAGATCAGAAGTGGAGCAGTTGGAACTCGAACCAGTGCCCATATAGGATGCTTGCACTGTAGGCAGCAGCTTTACCTGCTATGCCACAGCGCTGGCCCTGTCTGTGTGTTTATTTCTATAAAACTGTATCCTGGAGTGAGTGTTTGGCACAGGAGTTAAGGCACTGCTTGGGATTCCTGCATCCCATATCAGAGTGCTGGGTTTGAATCCTGGATCTACTTTTTTTTTTTTTTTCTTTTTTCTTTCTTTTTTTTTTTTTTTTTGACAGGCAGAGTGGACAGTGAGAGAGAGAGACAGAGAGAAAGGTCTTCCTTTTGCCGTTGGTTCACCCTCCAATGGCCGCCGCAGTAGGCGCGCTACGGCCGGCGCACCGCGCTGATCCGATGGCAGGAGCCAGGTGCTTCTCCTGGTCTCCCATGGGGTGCAGGGCCCAAGCACTTGGGCCATCCTCCACTGCACTCCCTGGCCACAGCAGAGAGCTGGCCTGGAAGAGGGGCAACCGGGACAGGATCGGTGCCCTGACCGGGACTAGAACCCGGTCTGCCGGCGCCGCAAGGTGGAGGATTAGCCTAGTGATGGATCTACTTTCAATTCCAGCTTCCTGCTATTGTGTACTCTGAAAGACAGCAGATGAAAGACAGTACTTGGGTCCCTGCCACCTGTGTGGGAGACATGGATTGAGTTCTGGCTCATGGCTTTGCTCTGGTCCAACATTGCCCATTGAGGTAAGTGAACCAGAGATGGAAGATCTCTGACTGTCTGTCCCTGTCTCAGTCTCTCTGCCTCTTAAAAAAATGGAAACAAATAAAATTTTACAAAATTGTACCACATTAAGTAGATTTCTATATCTACTAGCACAGACAAGATACAAAATGCCATATGGATTCCTTGTATTTATGATCATTCTTACCTTTCCACCCATACTCTGTCCCTAATTTCTGTAACCACTAATCTGTTTTCTGTTACTGTAATTTTGTCACATCAAGGATTGGCTTTATTTACTCAGCATAAGTATCTGGAGATACATCTAGGTTGTTTTGAGTAACAATAGTTTCATCCTTTACATTGCTGAGTAGTTTTCCATGATATGGATGGAGCAATATCGGTTCATCCAGTTGTGTACTGTTAAACATTTGAATTGTTTCTACTTTTTGGTTATTATGAATAAAGCTAAGAACACTTGAGGGTAGGTTTTCTTGTTTGGACATGTTTTTAATTTTATGGGATAAAGACCAGGAGTGCAATTGCTGGGTTTTATCATGTTTACATTTTTAGTTTTATAAGAAACTGCCATACTGCTTCCCAGTAAATAGCACTTTAAACTGAGCAAATGTTAACTTTATCTTTAGGGGTAAATCTCTGGTGTTAACAAAAATGCCAAAACCATATTTCCAAAATTTTAAAGAAACATTATGCAGAGTGAAACATGGAAGACTTCAGTTTTCTTCATATAATGGCCAAATCTCAAACATATAGACAGACTAGAGCCTGTCTGGATGAATGGATTTATTTGTTTTATTAATGTTGTATACTTGCATTTTATGTCTATAAACAAGATTCAATCAGAAAATCATCATAGTAAATCTTGCATTACTTATTTTTAAGAACAGTATAAGTTAAAATTTAAAGGATAATGAATAACAAGTGTTGTGGATTCAAACTACTTATATTTTCCATGAATTCTAGGGTCTTTATCATTATATCACATAACCCTTTATTATAACTATGCATAACAAAAGCAAATTTCACCTTTTTTGACTAAGAAAACTTGATAAATACAACAGAATATAAGCTAGTTATCATGTGGTAAAATTAGAAAAAGAGGTTTTGAAAAATCAGTTTGGAATGGAGGATGATCATTCTAATAACAAGTTAGACATCATGACTGCTTCTCAGAGTCTGCTTTAGCAGGAAGCTGTAGTCAGGAGTCAGAGCCAAGAATCAACCCAGGTAGTATTTTTTTTTTTCAGATTTAAAAATTTATTTGAAAGATTTACAGAGTGATGGGGGGGTGGGGGAGGCAAAGAGAGAGAGAAGCAGAGAGGGAGAGAGAGAGCAATCTTCCATCTGCTAGTTCACTCCCTAGATGACTGCAACACCTGGGGTTGGGCCAGGTCCAAGCCAGGAGATACATCTGAGTCTCCCACATGGGTGGTAGGGGCCTAAGCGCTGAAGCCATCTTTTGCTGCTTTACCAGACCATTATCAGAGAGTGGATCAGAAGTAGAGCAGCCAGGACATGAACTGGCACCCATATGGGATGCCTGTATTGCATGTTGGCTTTACCCACTATACCACAATAGCAGTCCCAAACCCAGGTACTCTAATGTGCAACATAGGTATCTTAATCTGCTAGGCTAAATGCCTGTCCTGGCTGGATTCTTTTTAGAAAATATAATAATATGACTAAAGAAAGTTGGGCTGATGCTACTTCAAAAATGCTTTACTTTGTTCTGGATTTGATGCTGCTTTTGGCAAGCTAGCTATAAATGACATGTTTGGTTCAACTGAAGTGACAGATCATTATGGTTTGCATATTAGATGAAATGGAACCTTATGAACTGGAAAAGTGCAGATCACTGACTTAATAAAAGCAAGTGCTAAACAATGTGATGTATTTTTGGTCAAAAACACATAAGCTCACATACTGCATATATACATATATAAAGAAAAGCTGAGAAGTATATTCACTACAGAATTAACATATAATCTGTTAGTAGCAATGTGAAGACTTATATTTTAAGTTTAATACTTAATAAAACACAAACTTACTTGTATTTTCTGATTTTCTACAGTGCAAATATACTATTTCTTCAATAATAAATGGCATTTCTAATTGATTGCAAATGGAAATACATTTATGGAATGTATTGTGCCACTTAGCTGTGATTTAGTTTCTTTAACAATGAAAAATCAAATGCAAAACCTCCAATAAAGACATGTTTTTACAAGTATAGCAAATATAGTGGTTTCTATAAATGTATCAGCTCTATTGTGGACATTTGGAACAGTCCATTTTCACATGCTCTTTTGCAGGGCAGACTTTCAGAAGTACTATTTTACTTTGACAATTTTGTGTGTTGGTTTATATTTTATTCTAAATGGTGAGTTTGCTTTGTGCCTACTATAAGGCTTGTTTGATGAAAATAGAATATACCAGTACAATCTGAATACACTATGCCATCTTTGAGCAAATTCTGGGGCTGTTGGTAGTGGTAGTATTTACCTAGCTGAACAACATTTCATTTAACTGAATTATCTTGAAATATTGCTTGAAGTACAACCACATAGATTATTTTTAACCTGAGGCTGTTTATCACTATTCCTCATGAGACTCTTCTGCTTAGTTCAACAAGCATTTATTAACTGAGTGTTAACTCTGTGCCAGGTACTCTTCTAGGTTCTTGAGGTACATCAGTGCACAAAATAAGACAAGACCTGTCTTTGTAGAGCCAGCCTTCTAGAGGAGAAAACCATTCAGTAAACATTACACATTAGTAAATTGAATGTTCCACAGCTAAAGTCTTCAGAAAAATAAATAAGGCAGGCCAGAGGAAACTGGAGTGTGGACAGAAGGTGCAATTTTATATTTTTAATCTTTTCAAGATTCATTTATTTATTTGAAAGGCAGAGTTATAGATAGAGAGGGAGAAAGAGAGAGAAAGAGAGATCTTCCATCTGCTGGTTCACTCTCCAGATGGCTGCAGAGGCCAGCAATTGGGCAGGCCAATGCCAGGTGCTTCTTCTGGGTCTCCCACATGGGTACAGGGTCCCAAGCACTTGGGCCATCCACTGCTGTCTTCCAAGGCCAGTAGCAGGGAGATGGGCCAGAATGGAATGCCCATGTCACAGGAGGCAGCTTAACCTGCTACGCCACAACACTGGCCCCAGAAGGTGTGATTTTAAAAAGAGTGGTTGGGATGTAGTTCACAGAAGTGACACATAAGCAAAGACTTGAAGACGATGAGATATGGAGGAATAAATACTGCAGGCTGGCAAACAGGCCTTATGTGGAGAGTACGCTTCAAGAGAGGGAGGGGACAGTGCCAGTATGGCTGGAGTGCAATGAATGTGGGTGGGACAGAAACATAAAAGATGTGATCAGGAGACAATAGGCTGGAGGGGAAAACAGATTCTGCAAAGGTCTTTGTGTTTAAATCTGAATGAGGTGGGCTCCATTGAAGTGAGCAGGAGAAGGACAAGATTTGATTTCAGTTATTAGTGGGATAACTCCAGCTTCTGAAAAGAGGCCTGCGCAGAACAGGGAAACCAGTTCTTTGAGTATGAGGGGACTTCAAAAAGTTTGTGGAAAATTGGATTAAAAGATAAGTTTATGTTGGTGAAAAAACTGAGATCAATCCATAGCTTTTTCATAATATACATTTTCTATGATGTTTTTGAAGACCTCCTCAATAATTCATGAGGTTGCTGGCAGTAGTTGGGGCCAAGGTAGTGGCAGTGGGAATGGTGAAAAGTGGAGATTTTGAAAATATTTTGAAGATAATGTTAATAGGATTAATTGAAGTCAGAAAGGCTAAAGGTGGGGTAAATTTGGGGAATAACATAAAGAGTGCTATTGTAGATTTGGTAAATGAAAAATATCAGTCATCAAATCTAATTCCAACATCAGTACCAATTATCCAAAGCATTGAGTGTGGGGCAAGCCATCGAAAAGAATTGTAGAAAACACTTCTTTATAGCCAGTCTACTTGCAATTTAAGAGGATCAAGACTCACATATACAATTTAAAACCTTTTTTACCATTGAATATTCTTTTATGCATTCCTTGGGTAAATACCTATTGAGGCATTACTAGGTGTTTAACATTGGTGCTAGGAACTGGTAAAGCCACTGTGGAAGACAGTTTGGAGATTCCTCAGAAACCTGAATATAGCCCTACCACATGACCCAGCCATCCCACTCCTTGGAATTTACCCAAAGGAAATTAAAGTGGCAAATAAAAGAGCTGTCTGCACCTCCATGTTTATTACAACTCAATTCACAATAGCTAAGACATGGAATCAACCTAAATGCCCATCAACAGAAGACTGGATAAAGAAATTATGGGATATGTACTCTATATAATACTATAAAGCAGTAAAAAAAATGAAATCCGGTCATTTGTAACAAAATGGAGGAAGCTGGAAAACATTATGCTGAGTGAAATAAGCCAGTCCCAAAGGAACAAATACCATATGTTCTCCCTGATCGGTGACAACTAACTGAGCACCTAAAAGGAAACCTGTTGAAGTGAAATGGACACTATGAGAAACAATGTCTTGATCAGCCCTTGTCCTGACTGTCAAGGAACAACTTGCTGCTTTATTCCTTTTAGTATTTTTTTGTTCTACTTAATACCATTGGTTGAACTCTTTAATTAACACAGAATTATTCTTAGGTGTTTAAATTTAACTGAAAAGGGATCCCTGTTAAATATAAGAGTGGGAATAAGAGAGGGAGGAGATGAAGAGTTCGGCACATTCTCACTCAGACTTACTCCTAATGATAAAGCTAGAAGTGTGTCAGGGGATTCCTAATCAATCTCATCAAGGTGGCATGTACCAATGCCATCTCACTAGTCAAAGTGATCAGTTTCAGTTCATAATTGATCATAATGATAGGATTAAGTGTCAAAGGGATCACATAAACAAGACTAATGTCTGCTAATACTAACTGATAGAATTAAAAAGGAAGGAATGATCCAGTATGGGAAGTGGGATACACAGCAGACTCATAGAATGGCAGATGTCCTAAACAGCACTCTGGCCTCAGAATCAGCCCTTAAGGCATTCGGATCCAGCTAAAAAGCCAATGAGAGTTTCTCAGGCATGGAAAGCCAAGACACTGTGGCTAAAAAAATGACCTAAATGAAATATCTCTGTGAGTGAGATCCCAGTGGAAAGAAGGGGCCATCAAAGAAGGAGATACCTTTCTCTGAAGGGAGGAGAGAAATTCCACTTTGATTATGGCCTTGTCTAAGGTTGGAGTTTGTGAACTCAAGAGGCTTCCATAGCCTTGGCAGCTCCTGACAAGAGCCTTGGGTGATTACTGACATCATAAATAAGAGTGTCAATTGTTAAATCAATAATTGGAGTCACTGTGCACTTACTCCCCATGTAGGATCTCTGTCCTTAATGTGTTGTACTATGTGAATTAACGGTAAAACTAGTACTCAAATAGTACTTTATACTTTGTGTAACTGTGTGGGTGCAAACTGTTGAAATCTTTACTTAGTATATACTACATTGATCTTCTGTGTATAAAGATAATTGAAAATGAATCTTGGTGAAGAATGGGATGGGAGAGGGAGTGGGAGATGAGATGGTTGCAGATGGGAGGAAGGTTATGGGGGGTAAGCTGCTATAATCCAAAAGTTTTACTTTTGAAATTTATATTTATTAAATAAAAGTTAAAAAAAAATGGTGCTAGGGAAATGGGATGCTCACTGCTTAGTTTGGAATTTTGAATTTACCACTTACCAGTCACTTAGCCTTGCTGTGCCTCAGATTACCACCTGGAACCCAATAATAGTGCTGTCCACCTCATGGGGATGCTGGGAGAATAAAGTGAACTAATCATGTACAACACATTTAGATCAGCACATGATAAACACTATATGTATCATTCACTATTCTCATCAAGGATTCTCTTTTCCTTTCCAGCATATCTTCTCCCATAGCAAACCTTAATATAAACAGAAAAGAATATCTGTAAAAAGAAAAATAAGTATTTGACATGATGGATAGTTTTACTTGTTTGGCTGCATTAATCACTTCACTATGTATACGAATATCATAATTATATCAAAACATCATGTTGTACACCTTAAAATGTACAAATGCAAACTAAAATTAAATATAACTGAATTCATTATAGACACAGTTAGCAAGATCAAAGTGCAGATAGTCTAGGAGCCAGCACAGTGGGTAAAATTGCTGACTTTGATGTGCAGGCATCCCATATGAGCTCTGGTTCAGGTCCCAGATGCTCCACTTCAGATCCAGCTCTCTGCTAATGCCCCTGCGAAAGCATCAGAAGATGGCCCAAGTTTTTGGAACCCTGCCACCCATGTGGAAGACATGTATGGAGTTGCAGGCTTCAGTCTGGTCCAGCCTCAGCTGTTGGGGCCATTTGTGGTGTGAATCAGCAGATAGAAGGTCTCTCTGTCTCTCTCTTCCTCTCCCTCTGTCTATAACTCTGTCTTTCAAATAAATAAATCTCTTCTTTCTTTAAACACTTGTTTGTTTATTTGAAAGGCAGAGGTACAGAGAAAAAGAGAGAAAGATCAAGATCTCCCACCTACTAGTTTACTAACCAAATGGCCTCAACAGCTGGGGCTGGGCCAGGATGAAACCGGGAGCCAGGAGCTTTTCCAGGTCTCCCACATAGGTGCAGGGGTTCAAGGACTTGGGCTTTCCCAGGCTATTATGAGGGAGCTGGATCAGAAGTGCAGCAGCCAGGACCGGAACTGGCACCCATATGAGATGCTGGCACTACAGGTAGATGGCTTAACTACAGAGCCATCCCCTAACTCTTTTTTAAAAATGTAGATGCTCTAGAACCTCAAGCCAGTTCCTACTGCTATGGTTGATCAATACACTGGCTCGATATCTATAAGTTAATTTTCAGACTCAAATACGTGTAAAATAGGTAAAGGGGGCTTTTAGAACTCTTATGCCTCCTTGGAGATCTAGACCCTGTAGGCACCAAAACTGGGAGAACACTGCCTCATGTAGCAGTGCTGCATATTCCTGCTAGTCCTCAAATCACTCCTACTCACAAGAATATTTAAGTCCAGAACAGGAAGCAGCCTGACAGGTAAATTTTGTGTCCTACCCCAGCCATGTTTCTGTATGAACCACTCCATCGGTTCCCCTTTTCCTCATCTCCAGGCCGAAATCCTGCTGTTTCCTTATTTAAATGTTGTTTGAGCCTCAAAGCTCAAATACTGACTTGATCAGTTTCATTACATTTAATTCCTGACCTCCTTGCCCCACCAAGGCAACGTAAAGCTGGGTTGTGTCATTTGATTTGGCTTGACACTATAAACTTTGACTTTGGCTTCTCTTTCAGAAAATGAAAACCACACATCCCCCTCCCCGCCTTTTGAAGCAGCTTCCCTTTCATGATCAGTTTCTATGTTTTGTATTAATTTAGTTCTTCTGCAAGGCTTATCTGTGAGAGCTGAAGATGTTAAGATACAGTGCAATTGTGGTTTGTAAAGTGTGAAAGCACTTACAGACTTATAGCCTCCTGAATAATGTTTAAGTTCTTAGTAATAAGAATAATGTTATCAATGACAGTGGTCATCAACATTTACACCAACATATGGAGTGCTTACCCCATAAGTCATACATTGTGCTGATGTTGTGTTACCTCCTTTACATTCATTATTATCTCTATCAATATGGCAAATAAACTACAAAGAAATTTTATTAGTTTCTCCTCTCCATTTTATAGAATAGGAAACTAAGGCTTAAAGAGTTCCATTCATCAATAAATGGCTGAGCTGAGACCAGACCTTTTTTTTTTTTCCAAGAAACCCTTTATTTAAGGTATACAAGCTTAATGCATTTCATAAATACAAATTTAGGAACATAGTGATTCTTCCAAGACCAGACCTTTCTGGGACAAAGCTAGTAAATTTATCTCTAAAGTATGAGAGATCTTCAAAAAGTTCATCAAAATGCATATTATCAAAAAATGCATGGCTTTCAAAGAGTTTTTTGCACCAAAATAAAAGTCTTTTAATTTCATTTTACATGAATTTTTGAAGTTCCTTTGTATATCACAAGATTGTGTTTACAATTCATTACCTCATAGTTATTCTTCAACACTTGATGAACATGGTGGGGGGAGTGGCAAAAATACACCTTTATAAATGTTCATAAATCCATGTTCTTTACTAAAAGGAAGTACTTCTATTTGTACAGAACCTTACAACCTCAAAATTCTTTTCCCACTCCATCATGGTTGATAGTCAGAAAAAAATTTTGTATTGATCAAGACTGGGCTTGTTATCCACTTTTCACAGATAAAAACAAAAACCAAAAAAACAACCAAGGTTCAAGGATGTTAAATGACCTGTGCAAGGTCTCCTCTCTACTAAACTGGCTAAATGGGTTGTAATTAGACTTCCTGACTGTTTATCAACTCATCCAGCTGTAACTAGTGCTTGAAAATTCTCGTTAGAGTATAACATTCTTAATACAAATTGGAGAGAATTGTGGTTTTACTTTCCAGGAAATCATCAAACACCAAAAACTAAATATTACCAAAATATCAAAGATCATACTCTTTCCTGTATGTTCTTGACGTGAAGGTTTTGTGACCTTAAAGAGTTGTATGAGGTTGCTAGGGCTGTTGTAAAAAAGTCCCACAGACTAGGCAGCATAAATCACATAATCTTATTTTCTCACATTCTGGAGGCTGGAAGTGCAAGATCAGAGTGTCAGCAGGCTTGGTTTCTCCAGAGGCTGCTCTCTTTGGCTTGCACAAAACCACCTTCTCGCTCTACTCACGTGTGTATGGGCATCCTGGTGTCTCTTCCTCTTCTCATAAGGACACCAATCATATTGGATCACAGTCCATGCATATGACATCATTTAAACTTGATTTCTTCTTTAAAGGTTCTATTTCCAAATATTCACGCTGAGTTATTGAGGGTTAGGACTTTAACATATGAAGTTTGGCTGACAATTTAGTCTGTAACAGGGGATTTCCTATTTAGCAAATGCAGGTTTAGCTGATGGATCTGAAAGCTGGAATCAAGTAAAATGAGTTCTCCAATATCAGTGTGAAATGCTGCATAAAATCAGAGCCATTTCATAAAACTTTAAGCTTGAAACAATTTTCAAAATGAAGAACCTAGTAAACAGCTAAACAAAAGCTTGATCCTATAGCCATTGCTAGAAGGAAGAAGAAATGAGGAAACTGAGAAGCAACTTAATCACATACAGTGAAACAGAAACGTAAAACTTTCAAAATATACAATATAAGTAATGGACGATATCACACACATCTCAATCTCTGAAGCAAAATAATATATGAGAATATTTCCATGGGGTGCTTATATTTTTACTGCTGATTTGAGATTAATCACTTTTAACAAATTATTATCTCAAATCTTAAGTGAAATTGAGAATGGTTCAGAGGGCCAAGGTTTGATTGAACCCATATCTGACTGATTATTGGAAGGGTAGGACAGGAATATGGGACCCAAGACTCTAAGATGAGATCCAAAGATGTCTGCCATTAGTTCTGACAGCCAAGGTAGACATGGATAGCCGCCACTGGCATCAGTGAGTGGATATTCAGCAGGCATCAGCAAGTGGTTCAGGATGGATTTGATGTTCTGTGCAGACTCTGTGGTCAGTCATAATCCTAGACTTGGCAGAATGGTGTAGACATCAAGGCAGAGCCTTAGGTACTGAGGCAGAAGCCTGACATCTAGTTGTAGGAACATGTAGCCACATGTTCAAATCCTGTACACAGAAAATAGCATGAGGGTACTTCAGAAGTTCCTGAGAAAATAGAATTAAAAGATATTTTTTTATTTTCCATGAACTTTTTAAAGTTGGCTTGTACAGGTTATCATGGGGACATTAACAAAGCAGCTTGATTTTCAGTGCATCACCTTCTGGCTGGTCTAGGGTTTCCTAGCTTCTTGCACCTAGGAATATAAATGGTATCTGGGTTTTAGAGTGGCACTAAACCAAGATCAAGGCATGGAAAGTCTCAGGTAAGAGGGGAATTCCTCCCTATGGGATAGCAGATATCATAGCTATCAGCTCCTTTTGTCTTGCATATAAGTTAATCAGATCTAGCAGCAAAATATTCCAAAAGTGCTTCTAGAAAATCATTGTCTGATAGCATTGTATTGACTCATTATTTTCTTTCACAAGAGTGCATCACTGGCCTACGATAGAGCCTGTCCTGGCATTGTACTCTTCTTAAGACACCCTTACACAATGCTGACATTGTGACTGGTTGCCATCTCAGTGTCGGGGCAGCGATTTCATTGAACATCAGCACCCATATAAATATTAGAGTCTCATCAGATAACAGAAGTTATGTATTCACTTTCCCTCAGGACAAATTAAAGGGGAAGAAGGAAAACAATTTAGAAGCACCTAGATACTTTTCTCTGAAGGGAGGAGAGAACTTCCACTTTACTCATGGCCTTGTCTAAATACTGATTGAGTTTGTGGTTTCAAAAGTCTTCCTTACCTAGGCAGCTTATGGTCTCGGGTGATCACTGACATCATACAAAAGAGTGTTAATTGTTAAATTGTTTTTGTTTTTGTTTTTAATGAGTTTCTTTCCTTTTTCTTAAAGATCTATTTTATTTATTTGAAAGAGAGAGAGAGGTAGAGACAAAGAGAGAGATTCCATCCACTAGTTCACTCCCCAGATGGCCGCAATGGCCGGAGCTGCGCTTATCCGAAGCCAGGAGCCAGGAACCAGGAGCTTCTTCCAGGTCTCCCACGTGGGTACAGGGGCCCAAGGACTTGGGCCATCTTCTACTGCTATCCCAGGCCATAGCAGAGAGCTGGATTGGAAGAGAAACAGCCTGGACTAGAACTGGCGACCATATAGGACGCCAGCGCTTCAGGCCAGGGCTTTAACCCTCTGTACCACAGCGCTGGCCCCTAACTGAAAATTAACAACAGGAGTCACTGTGCACTAACTTCCGATGCAGGACCTCTGTGCTCAAAGAGTTGTATTATGAGAGTTAATAGTAAAACTTGTTCTCAAAGATTTATTTCATTTTAGTGTATTAAGTGGAAGATATTCTTATGTCTTACAAGTTTGAGTTATGCCAAAGTGTCCAACACCATTGCTTGTTTTCTTTTTCTTAAAGATTTATTTATTTTTTTGAAAGTCAGAGTTACACAGAGAGAGAGGAGAGGCAGAGAGGGAGAGAGAGAGATCTTCTATCCGCTGGTTCACTCCCAGATTGGCTGCAACAGTCAAAGCTGCACTGATCCAAAGCCAGGAGCCAGGAGCTTCCTCCAGGTCTTCCCACATGGGTGCAGGGGTCCAACGACTTGGGCCATCCTCTACAGCTTTCCCAGGCCATAGCAAAGAGCTGGATCAGAAGTGGAACAGCCGGGACTCGAACCGGCTCCCATATGGGATGCCAGCACTTCAGGCAGCAGCTTTATCCACTATGCCACCGCGCTTGTTTTCTTAGCCCCCATTGCTTGTTTTCTTAGATGCTTCCTTAATTAATGATAAAACTCGTTCTCAAGGACTTACTTTCTTTTAATGTATTAGATGGAGAATATTCTTAAGTCTCATAAGTTATAGTTATGTCTAAGTGCTTGTAAAATATGTATCATTCTTGGGTGCTTCTTTGAAGTTAATTAAGCCTATTTAAAAAAGTGAAATTTACTTCAAGATGCAATGACTTTTATAGCCCTTGTCTTGACTGTTGAGAAACAGTTTTTTTGTGTGTGCAAATTTTTGAACTCTTTACTTAGTATAGAGTTGGTCTTCTGTGTATAAAGCTAATTGAAAATGAATATTAATGGATAATGAGACTGGAAATGGGAGAGGGAGGAGGAGGAGGGGTGGGAGTGTGGGTGTGAGGGCAGGTATGGTGGGAAGAATCACTATTTTCCTAAAGTAGTACTTATGAAATGCATGAAATTTTTATTCCTTAAATAAAAGATTTCTTTGCAAAAAAAAGAAGCACCTAGATTACCTTGGACAGAAATTTTAAAAAAATTAAAAGTTGATTTCTATGATATATGTTACCCTGTAGCTACATTGAAGCAATGCAGACTCCCTGGGGCTTCTCTTGTACACCACCTGAAAGCGTCAGTTGGTATAGATCGTACCAGACTGTGTGCTTATAGGCATTGACCACATGGAGCCTGTGACATCTTTGGTTTTGGTCTTTAATGACTGTGTACTTGATTCTAGTTCTGAGATATGTATTTATACAGTATGGTACAGCATGGGATCTGGAAGATACTTTAAAAATGATTTAAAAACTAGGAAAGTATATTTAATCCCTGTGATTGTATCTATTGTGTACCATGTTTTCTAAGTGTTTTACAGATAATATAACAAAATTGATATGGAATGCAAATGCATTTCTTGTTCAACATGTTAATAGAAGGTTACAGAAAGAGTCCAAAAGAGCATCCAGACATCCAGACATTTGTGTTGTGTCCCCCTCAAAAAGATATGTTGAATTCCTAGTCCCTGGTGCCTGTGATGTGATCTTAAATGGAAATGGAGACTTTGCACAGGTTAAGAGGAGGTATGCTGGAGGAGGTTGACACTAATCCAGTGTGACTGCTAGAGGACAGTTTAGACACAGGCAGACATAGAGGGAAGATAATGGTGGAGACTGGGGTGATGCTGCCACAAGTGAAGGAAAGTCTGAGGCTACCAGATGTTGGAAGGAGAGAGTCATGCTTAGAGGATTTGGAGGGAGCAGGGTTCTGCAAATTCCTAGAGGTTTCAGACATCTAACCTCTGACATTATGAGAGAATGACTGTGATTTTAATCCATTCAGTGTGATATACTCGTTTACAGCAGGCCTTAGAGTTTCCTCCTCCCTCTTGTCAGGATTGTGTTTAAACAGTCAGATTTCACAAGTGTGCCAGACAATTTTTTAAGATCTTTGACTGCTGGTGAGTTCTGGGGTTTGATTTATGGAAGAGGGGAAGCCACAGAAAACTAAGCTGCCACTAAAATTAGCTGGGGCCGATGAGGTGGTGCAGCAGGTTAAGCTGCTGCCTGTGACACTGGCATCCTATATCAGAGCACCAGTTTGAGTCTCAGTTGCTCCACTTCCCATCCAGCTCCCCACTAATGCATCTGTGAAAGCAGTGGTGGGGCCCTGCTCCCACATGGGAGAGCAGGACGAAATTCCAGGCTCCTGGGTTTGGACTGGCCCAGCCCTAGATATTGTGACCTTTTGGGGAGTGAACTAGCAGATGGCAGATCTCTTTCTCTCTCTCTGTCCCTCCCTCTCTCCATGTTGTTTTGCCTCAAAAAATAAATGACGTAAAACAAAACTTTAAAAAATTAATCTCTTTTCAGGGAAAATATACGTGGATAACTCAAGGTGACTAATAATGTTCCCTGTGTAATGATTGTAATGGCTGGTTTTTCGAGCTGCTGGGTTATTTGTGTGTTGGGAGGGGGGAGGGAGAAGAAGAGATAAGTCATAGTATTCAACCATTCTGGTTATGTACATAATTTGCTTCAGTGGACTAAATGCTTGTGTTCCCCCCAGTTCATATGTTGAAATCCTAATCCCAGTGTGATAGAATTTGGAGATAGGAGTTGATTAGTTGATGAGAGTGGAGCCCTCATGAATATAGTTAATGACCTTATAAAAACAGTTTGAGAAACAGTGTCTTCCCTCCCACCCCATCTCCTCCGTATCATGTGAGGATGTTACAAGAAAATCACTGTTTGAAAGCAAGAAGTAGGCCCTCACCAGAACTGACCATTCTGCCACCCTGACTTCAGACTACCCAGCTTCCAGAACTGTGAGAAATAATTGTTGATTGTCCAAACCTCCCTATGGCATTCTGTTACAGTAACCTTAGACACAAGCTGATTCAAAGTGTGCAAGAAACCCTATATATGGAATTAATCAGATGGTTTGCTTTTTAACTAGGTTTCAAACTCATTTCTGACTATCTGAGTCATATTTTACTGATTTCCAGAAAATATTTTAATAATAAGCTATTACACATTTTAGCATAGATTCTGCTTAAATGTTAGTAGTAATAGGCAAACATAATTTTTTCATAGATGATAGATTTATCAGCATGCTGATATCAGAGATCAATTCATCATTCTCTTGTAAAGGTCAGTTATGAGAATATGTATAATAAATTAGAGATAAACAGACGAGAGGCTTATATTGTAAATGTTAAGACTACTTAAGATAGTAATAGGAGACAAGATAATTAATTCTTGCAATTTCATTGTTGTTGGCAGACACAAAGAAAAACATAAAGCATCATTCTTTGGAAATGTTGTCTTCTTGCCGTATCCTGACTTTTAGCCTTATGCTCTGAGGTAACAGCAGTGTTTTGGTATAGAGAATATCTGAAACTTAAAACAAAATTTTTCCCCATTTCTATTGTTTTTTCTACTTCAACAGCCATCACTGCTTATGATACTGGGTGTTCCTATGTATCCACATAGATGGGATATTCAGTCATTTAGAAATTATAAGCAATTAGACTTCTCAGAAAGTTGGAGACTGAGAATGCATTGGAGATTTTCAGAAAGGCATTGCATTAGCTTTTCATTGCTATAATGAAATACCCAAGACAAGCTATCTATCAAAAAAGAGGTTTATTTTGATTTACAGTATTGGATATTCAATCCAAGATCTGGCAGTTCCATTGCTTGAACTCTGATGAAAGCAGCAGATGGCAATGATGGAGTACATGCAGAGAGAGGAAGAATCACATAAGCAAGCCAGGAAGCATAGAGAGAAGCTGGGCCTTCCTTGGTTTGTATAACCAACCCTTTCACAAAAACTACCTTCTGAGGCATGCCCCCAATGATCTACGGACCTCCTATTAGACTCAGCCCCAAAACATCATAATTTAATTAAGTTTCCATCCTCTTAATAGCATTAATTTATGACTTTGGGGTTTAAGGACTTGAGTTAAATTGGTAGTCGAATTATGTTCAAACAATACCAGGTATGCTGAAATTAGTCATAGAAAGTATGTGAGTAGCACATTTACATTCATTTGCATAGGAGATCAATTTATCCAATAAATGCAATTAGGGATTAAAATGTATAATTTATCAGGGTTTTACAGAATAAGTGGAAACCTCTATGTGTTTTTGATTCTTGCAAATGTAATGCTCAGTGTTCCCAGATATAGATTTTTCTGTTCAGCATTATTGGTAACTGGATAACAAAACCTGTACCTCAGACCAGCAGAATGATATTAGCAGGTGTTATTGCAATAAGAATATTTCTGCATTTTTGTCTGACTTAAAATGTTACTGAAATAATTGAGTCTTGTTAGAGAAGATACAGACTTACACAATTTATATTTAGGGCAAAGTGAAAGCCAAACGAGTTGGGATAGTTGGAAGCTGGAATGGGTATAAGATTATTTAAGCTCTCTGAAAGCTAGAGACAAGTCATGGAAGTGGGGCAAGAAATTCAGTGCACAAGGTTTGACAGTATCTGTAAATAATTCTATACATTCTCTTTCTCTTGTTATTATTTAAAGCCAGCTACTAGACAGGAGCTATAAAAACAGCTGGCCAGGAAACTTTTTTTCACTTCCAAAAACTTACTGAATATTTTAATGCCAAGATCCAGGATCTCAGTGAGTGTATACAAATGTTGAACACACACAAGCACAGATCTCCTTTATTCTCCAGTGTTTTTCATCAAATTTGATCAACAATATTCTGCTATAGGTTGGCATATAGCTTATCACTGAAGAAATGAAAATAGGCCAGAAACATAGCCACCACATAAGATTTAATCTCTAGTCCTACTTTGCCTACTTTGAGAAAAAAACCAGCTTAGCCCTGGCCTACAATTATGGAATGTTAGACTTGGAAAGCACCTGAGAATCAATATTAGCCATTTCTTTTGACATTTTCATTCATCCTTCAGGCACATTATTGCATACTTAGTTTATATTTGACTCAAAATGAGATGTTAAGGGATACAACTGTGAATAAGATAGTCTCTCTTTAAAAATATCATATTCCAGGGTAGTGCTTCTCAAACTTTAATGTGTATACAGATGAGCTAGAAGGTCCTGTTAAAATGTAGACTCTAATTCAGAGGTCTAGGGTGAGGCCTGAGATTCTACATTTCTAACAAGCTAAGTAATGCCTAAGCTGCTGGCCAATGCACTATATTTTGAGATGCAAGTGTTGAAAGGGTGACTTGTGATAAAAAAAAAAAAGTCACCAAGCAACCTGTTCAATATCACACAATAAATAGTGATAAAACCCAGAACCTTAACTTAGTCCAATCTCCCTTCTGTTCACATGGCTCTGAAGATAAGAGTTTAGTATTATTTAGTTTGAGTGTCACTCATATGTTTGAACTTTTGTTTGTATTAGAAGATGTATGGTATATCATTCGCCTGCTAACTACCTCCAATTACGTTCAGCTGTGCGGAATTACTTCCCTTTTGAATCAAAAAAAAAAAAAGAGAGAGAGAGATTTACCACGCCTAACCTGGGAGTGTCATCTTTGACACACCCTCAACCCTGAGGAACCAAACACAGCTCTCAGTCCACACTCATCTCAAGCCTCTAAGGCTCCACCGAAAGCAGACAGTCCACTTAATATAGAGCCATAGTGTAACAAGAAAAAACACCACAGTGAAGAAACCAAATATCTCCAACATGCCAAACAACAAACGCAAAAACCGAGGTAACAAGAACAAGGAAGACACTATGACGCCCCCAAATGAAAAAGATACCCCAATTCAAGATTATGAAGATGATGAGATCGAAGAAATGCAAGAAGCAGATCTCAAAAAATTGATAAGAACATTAAGAAGTTCTCAAAAACAAATTCTTGAACTACAGAAATCCTTAATGGACAAGATAGAAAATCTCTCTCGTGAAAATGAAATATTAAGGAGGAATCAAAATGAAATGAAACAACTAGTAGAACATGAAACTGTGATAGTGACAAAAAACCACAATGAAATGAAGAGTTCAATAGATCAAATGACAAACACATTAGAGAGCCTTAAAAACAGAATGGGCGAAGCAGAAGAGAGAATATCAGACTTAGAAGACAGAGAACAGGAAAGGAAACAGGCAAACCAAAGAAAAGAAGAAGAAATTAGAAATCTAAAAAATATTGTCGGGAATCTACAGGATACTATTAAAAAACCCAACATTCGGGTTCTAGGAGTTCCTGAAGGCATGGAGAGGGAGAAAGGATTAGAAGGCATTTTCAGTGAGATACTAGCAGAAAATTTCCCAGGTTTGGAGAAGGACAGAGGCATCTTAGTACAGGAAGCTCATAGAACCCCTAATAAACATGACCAAAAGAGATCCTCACCACGACACATTGTAATCAAACTCACCACAGTGAAACATAAAGAAAAGATTCTAAAAGGTGCAAGAGAGAAACGTCAGATCACTCTTAGAGGATCTCCAATTAGACTCACAGCAGACTTCTCATCAGAAACCCTACAAGCTAGAAGGGAATGGCGAGACATAGCCCAGGTACTAAGAGAGAAAAACTGCCAGCCCAGAATATTATATCCTGCAAAGCTCTCATTTGTGAATGAAGGTGAAATTAAGACTTTTCATAGCAAACAGAAACTGAAAGAATTTGTTGCCACTCATCCTGCCCTGCAAAAGATGCTTAAAGATGTGTTACACACAGAAACACAGAAACATGGTCACCAATATGAAAGAAGGTAAAGGAAGGAAACCTCACAGCAAAAGATCATAGGAAGCTCAATTTCTCTTTGACATAGAATTAAACTCTGATGCTCTGTTAAAGCAATGTGTTAAAGTAATCTAAAAACAAAAAGCAATTCAAATCAATTGGCAATCTATAAAAAGAGTTAAAGATTTTAAAAGCTATTATTAAAATTGCTATATTGGTCTATTATGCTATGTTATATGTGTGTACATATTGTATGTCCACATAGGAAATTTTATTAAGAGTTTTATTTTAAATGGCTTATAGATAAGATTGTCCATAAATTTAAGCTGCTAAAATCAATCAAAGATACATCTTAATTTGTGTGACCTGAATCTGTGTATCATATGTTTTAAACTTGTTGGTAGAAAGAAACTAAAAACATTTTATATGGTTGTGCTTAAGTTTACTGGTTAAACAAACTACACCATGTTAGATATTTAAGAGGTGTTTTCAAATACATGATTCTTAAAATTTATAGAAGGCATTGGATCTTCTGGAAAATGTTTTCTTAAGTTGTTATCTAATGGTTGAAACAGTTTGCTAAGTATTCATGTGATATTGCTATTGTCAGCAAGCGATCTAGGACTTACTCCCTCATTTCTCTATTCTAAGCCCAACTTGTTCTTTCATTTCTCTATTCTCTTCAAGGTAGGAAACTAATTCTATTATGAAGGAATCTGTAGGATGCACAATTTAATCTTTAGACCTTATAAAAGAGATGGCTAACATTTTTCTGTAATAGCATAGCCAAAATAAGAACTTAAATAATAATCTCATAGCTAGATTCACTTCACCATCAGTGAAGTATACAGTAAGTAGAAAAAACCTCCCTTTCAGACCAAAGGGAAAGAAAGTTTTAAAGTGAGAATATAATTTTCCTCATGGGCATTGTCTACCTTAGAAAAACTACTACAGAACCTGCCTGTGACTATAGACTTGTAGTTCAGGCCACCGAAGATTAGAGCTGGGACACGGGCACTCCCTTGACTTGCATCCTCTGGTCTGCTTTAACACAAACCAGGAGGAAAAGAAAGCTCGGCATCAGAAGCAATGGGTGGCAGGCCTATTAATGGCTGATCTGTACAGTGATCTGCCCTCAAGGAGACCCAACAGGCCAGTCCACTTCACTGGCTTTCAATGTGGTAAGCCTGGGCTTCAGCAGAAGTCAGCTTGTGAAGAGCCCTGGCAGCTCTGCCAAGAGTTGGATCACTGGAAATGGACCTGCCCTGGAGTCGAAGGATGCCCAGGTCAGAGCCACAGATCTTATTGGCTCTAAGCTGAGAAGTCCTTCACTCAGCCCAACTTCCAAAGTGACCACTGCAGTTGAGGGGATGGTCAAGTATGGTCAGCAACATTGCAGGCAGAACTGTAAATTGCTTGTTAGAGGTGCCACCTGCCTTTACCTGGCCAGCTCTCCTCCCAGCCCAGCCAAGTAATGAGAGTCAACAGAGTTCCTTCCCCTAGGAGGTTCACACCTCCCTTAGAATATACCCCATGTGAAGAGATAGATAGGCCTGGGCCTCTGAATTTACAAGGCCTAAAGCCCACCAGATTATTATCAAGCCCCTTCTATCAGGTTCTATTTGCCTCTCAATCAGAAAACTTAATTGTAGCTTAGACAGCACCTTTCTTAGCTACTCTAATAATGACTCTGTCCTTTGTTCTAGGCCCTGTCTAGCGCACTTGGGCCTCATTCCTTTGTAAGCATAACCTCTACTCTACCTCCAATGGCTCTACTCCCAACCTGTGTGTACTGATGGTCCTCTTCCCCACTTAATGCTGTATAATTGTTCAAACCTGGTAAATACCACTCTTAGGATCATTGGTTACTATCCTCACTCTGTCTTTTATGACCTTGTCTAAATATGATCAGAGTCGGCAAACTTGGAAGGCTTCCATAGCCTTGGCAACTCATGACGACAGCCTAGGATGGTTACTGGCGCCATAAACTAGAGTGTCAATTTGTTGGGTCAACAACAGGAGCCACTGTGCACTTGCTCCTCATGTGGGATCTCTGTCCTTAATGTGCTGTACATTGTGATTTAATGCTATAACTAGTACTCAAACAGTATGTTTCACTTTGTGTTTCTATGTGGGTGCAAACTGTTGAAATCTTTATACTAAATTGATCTTCTGTATATAAAGAGAATTGAAAATGAATCTTGATGCAAATGGAAGGGGAGAGGGAGCGGGAGAGGGGAGGGTTGCGGGTGGGAGGGGGAAGCCATTGTAATCCATAAGCTGTACACTGGAAATTTATATTCATTAAATAAAAGTGAAAAAAAAAGAAAAAGAAAAAAAAATCTCTAGAAAACCCAAAGAAAAACACAAAAAATGAGAAGTCAAGTTTATATGACTTGGATTGGAACAAATCAGCAGTTAGTGCCTGGTGTGATACTGTGCCTTGCTAATTGGTGGATCAGCTTCAAAGCAGCCTTAGAGAGACTCATTAAGCTGCAGGAGGCACTGAAATGGGAGAATTGAGGTTGGTTGTGCCTCGGTGGAACCTTGTACCGGTCAATTGTGAAGAAGTTAGGAAAGACTGATGTTATTGGATAAATCAGCATATATTTCAGCCTTAACAGAATACCTTGATGCACTAGGAGGGCACCATGAATGTTCTGAATACAATCAGTGATCTCTCAGGATCTAGGAAAATAAGCCAACTTTAATGAATAAATGCTGATGGTGTACAATAAAAAAAAAATCAAATCATGTTGTGAATGGAATGGGATAGGGAGTGGGAGATGGGAGGGGTGTGAGTGGGAGGGAAATTATGGGGGGGGAAGCCATTGTAATCCATAAACTGTACTTTGGAAATTTATATTTACTAAATAAAAAATATTATATATATAAAAAAAAGAGGATGTATGGCAAACAGAATGCTTGGAAAGGAGGCCCTTTCACAGAAGTTCTAGAGCCCAAGGGAAAGATATCCAAATGCAAGAAGGAGTCACATAATACATTACTGTATTTACTAATTTGCACAAGAAACATTTATTCACAGTTTGCTCTATGCATAGGCAATAGTGCTTACTCATTTATTCTATAATTATTTTGTATTATATAATGCTTAGAACACAGAGATGCCCAGAAGTCTTTCTGCTAAATGATAGCACTGCTGTAGTACATATATTTTGCTTGTTTTTGTAAAGATTTCTTTTTCATTATTTGAAATGCTGTGTGTGTGTGTGTGTGTCAGAGAGAGAGAGAGAGAGAGAGGAAGAGAGAGAGTGTGCTTTCATCTGCTGGTTCACTTGCCAAATGGCTGCAAAAACAGACTGCAATAGGCTGCAGCCAGGAGCCAGAAACTTCATACCAGGTCTCCCACTTGGATGGCAGGGGCACACATACCCAGGCCATCTTCCACTGCTCTCTCAGGTATATTTGCAGGGAGCTGGATCAGAGTAGAGCGAGCAGGACTCAAAATGGCACTTATAGGTGATGCCAGCGTGGCAGGCAGACACTTAACATGCTGTACCACAACACTGCCCCTGTAGTAGATATCATGAGAGGTTAAATAACACTGTTTGAGCTCTTTCTTCAAGGAATTTGAGATCTAATTGTAAGGAGAAGTCTTACCTTTTATATCTTTCCCAGAGAATATAATTTCTTTATATGAGCTAGATTATGGTTTTGTGAGGTAAACTACAGATAAGTGCTAGAAAAATTCAAAGTTGTTGAAAGTTAAATATGAGCTGGCAATAGTGAGAAGTATTGACAAAGTACATGAAAATTGAACAGAAGCAGAAATGAATTCAAAGATTTTGGGTTTGCTGGGGAGGCACTGTGAGAATATTTAAAATGAGGGAAGTTCACTGTAAAGGTACAGAGAAAGTATTTCCTACTAGAAGTTTAGGTTATGGTGCTAGGTTGGTCTGGCTATAGAGGAAGTTGGAGAGTAGGGGAGCTAATATTAAGGAAAATCATTGTATGGATACAGGATGGACATCTCTAAGAAATAGTCTCTAAAAATAAGACAACAGAGTTGTCTAACATAAAAGTTTTTACTTTGTTCTCATATATTCTTGTATAAATATCCCATTGTTAAATAATCATCACCACCCTATATGATTATTGCTCAACATGTTTATTTTTAAACTTTTGTTTTAAAAATATGACATACATGTAAAGATTATACAGATTTGTAGGGTCCTATGTGATGTCTTCTTATACATATACTTTGTGTAATGAGTTAAATAATGGTAAATATATTTATACTTTCAAGCATTTAACATTTCTTTAAAGTGGAAACATCCATAGAGAAATGTACAGTATAGTAAATTGACATTATCTATCTTCATCCCACTGTACAGTAGAACCTAGAACTTCCTACTCCCATGTTGCTCTAACCTAGTGTCCATCAATCCACCTTCCCTCAACCCTCTCTCCCCGCTTCTTTCCTCAGTCTCTGGTAACCACCATTTTATATATTTATTTTCAATATTTATTTTATTTACTTGAAAGGGAGAGAGAGAGAGGTCTTCTATCTACTGGTTCACTCCCCAAATGGCCACAAGAGCTGGGGCTGGGCTAGACTGAAGCCAGGAGCCAGGAGCTTCTTCTGAGTCTCCCACATGGGTTCAGGGGCCCAAGCAGTTGGGCTGTCCTCCACTACTTTCTCAGGCACATTAGCAGGGAGCTTGATTGGAAATTGGGCAGCTGGAATTTGAACTGGTACCCATAAGGGATGGTAGAGATGCAGGCAGGCAGCCCAACCTGCCATGCCATAGTGCTGGCCCAGCTACCATTATATTTTTAACTTCAGTGAGTTCATTTTATTTTTTTAGACTCCACATATCAATGAGATCATAGGATATTTATCTTTCTGTGCTTGGCTTATTTCACTTAACATATGACCTCCAATTCCAACCATGTTGTTACAAATGACAAGATGACATCCTTTTTATGACTGAGTAATATTCCACTGTATATTATGTACCATATTTTCTTTATCCATTCATCAGTTGATGAACACTTAGGTTGTTTCCATTTCCTGACTATTGTGAATAGTGCTGCAAAAAACATGGGAATGCAAATTTCACTTTGAAAAATGGATTTCATTTTCCTTGGATATATACCTAGAAGGGGAACTGCTCAATCATATGGTAGTTCTATTTTTAATTTTCTGAGGGACCACCATACTGATTTCCACAATGGCTATATTAACTTACATTCCTACCAACAGTGTACAAGGGTCCCTTTTGCTCTACATCACCACCAACACTTGGTATCTTTTGTCTTTTTGATAATAGTTAATTTTACTGAAGTGACATGATATCTCATAGTAGTCTTGATTTGCATTTCTGTGATGAATAGTGGTGTTGAATATTTTTCATGTATGTTTTTGGCCTTTTCTATGTCTTACTTTGAGAAATACCAGTTTAGATCCATTACTCATTTTAAAATTGGATTGCATAGATTTTTGCTATTAAGTTCATTATATATTCTGGACATATTAACCCCTTATCAAACGTATAGCTTGCAAATATTTTCTCTATTTTGTAGGATGTCTGTTCATGGTATTGGTTGTTTCTTTTGCTGTGCAAACATTCTTTAGTTAGATGAAATCTCATTTGTCTATTTTTTGGTTTATTTTATGTGCTTTTAAAAGGTATCTAACCCAGAAAATCTTTGCCCACTCCAATATCCTGAAGTATTTTCCCTATATTTTCTTCTAATGGTCTCAATATTTCAGGTCTAATTCTTAGGCATTTAATTAATTTTGAGCTGATTTTTGTAAATGATGAGAAATAGAAATCTAGTTTCATGATTCTCCATGTGTATATCCAATTTCCCAGAACTATTTATTAAAAAGACTATCCTTTATTCAATGCATGTTCTTAATACCTTTGTCAAATGTCAGGTAGCTGTAGATGTGTGTATTTGCTTCTAAGGTCTCAATTCTGTTCCATTGGTATGTGCATGTGTTCTTACACCAATATCATTCTGTTTTAATTACTGTGGGTTTGTAATATATTTTTGAATCGGGTAGTGTAATGCTTCCTGCTTAGTCTTTTTGCTCAAGATGCCTTTGGCTCTTTAGGGTCTTTTTTGATTCCATAAAAATTTTAGTAGTGTCTTTTCTACTTCTATGAAAAATATCATTGGGATTTTGATAGTACTAAATCTGTAAGTTGCTTTGGGAAGTATGCACATTTTGATAACCTATTTCATTAGATGGAAGTTTGGCTATTCCTGCTTGCTTTTGGGCTCCATTTGCATGGATTATCTAATTCCATCCTTTCACTTCCTATATGTAATTAGAGGTAAAGAGAGTTTTATGAAAACAGCATATAGTTAGGTCCTGCTTTTCAGCCCATTTGGTCACTCTATATCTTTTAATTAGAAAACTTAGTCCATTGATACTTAACATAATCATTGGCAAGTAAGGTCTTAGTAACTGCCATTATGATACTTGTTCTTTATTTCTTATTCTAATTCATTTCTTTTTTGTCTCTAAATTTTAATCTTCATTTGCAATTATTGATTTTCTCTAGTGCTGTACTTTTATTCCTTGTTTATTATTTTTGGTAAGGCTATGTATAGATTTTGCTTTGTGGTTACCTGAGACTTATCAAAATTTTTTTTGGTTTTACAAGTAGTCTTGAAATGATAATAGCATTGATTATCAAAATAGATAAGAGGCAAACACAAAACACAGATAAGAAATCCTAATAAATCACTTTAAACAGATCATCTTGTTCTTTGATTGTTTTAGCCCTTGTTTATACTCCTGTGGAACTGTGATTTTTACAACTTTTTTAAAAAAATTTTTTAACAGGCGGAGTTAGACAGTGAGAGAGAGAGACAGAGAGAAAGGTTTTCCTTCCGTTGGTTCACCCACCAAATGGCTGCTACGGCTGGTGTGCAGCACCAATCCAAAGTCAGGAGCCAGGTGCCTCCTCCTGGTCTCCCATGCGGGTGCAGGGCCCAAGCACTTGGGCCATCCTCCATTGTCCTCCCGGGCCACAGCAGAGAGCTGGACTGGAAGAGGAGCAACCCGGACAGAATCTGGCGCCCTGACCGGGACTAGAACCCAGGGTGTCAGCGCTGCAAGCAGAGAATTAGCCTGGTGGGCCATGGCACCGGCCGATTTTTACAACTTTTTATTTGTTGAATATTATGTTAGGGGTACATTAAGCCTGTGATTATAGGATGGATTGAAATCATGTTTTTGAAAAAATTAAAGAAAAAAAAAGAAGGAAGGAGGGGGAATTGAGGGAGGGAGAAAAAGAGGGAGTGAAGTACAGTTGTCTTCATGAATTGTACCTATGAAATACATGAACCCTATTCTCTTTATATTAATAAAAAAGTAAATAGTAATAAAACACTACATTTGTGCTCCATTTGTCCTGACATTTTGGAAATTTTAATGGTACACTTGACCTCTTTTCATATTGCCTATCTCTTAACATTTTAGTCTAGTTAAGTATATTTTTTCCAGTCTTCACAGTAAAGATATAAATTATTTACATGTCATGTTTACAATATTAGAACATTCTGAATTTGTGTAATTCCTCTTACCTGTGAGTTTTCAACCTTGTGATATTTTCTTCTTACTTGTTAGCATCTCTTTCAGTTTGAAAAACTTCCTTTACAATTCCTTATAAGACAGGTCTAGCGGTGATAAATTCTCTCAGCTTTTGTTTGTCTGGTAATGTCTTTAATTTCTCCCGCATATCTGAAGGATAGCTTTGCTTGCTACAGTTTCTTCACTGGCAATTGTTTTCCTTCAGTACTGTAAAAATCTACATCCTCCTGGCTTATAATGTTTCTGTTGAGAAGTCTGCAGTCAGCAAACTGGGAGCACTTTATGTGTTTTTTTTTTTTTCTTCTTTTCTCTTGCAGTTTTGGGTATCCTTTCTTTATTTTTAACCTGGAAGAGGTTGATAATAATATATGTTGGTAGACTTAAGTGGATGGAATCTGAGTGGTGATCCTTCATCTTCCTGTACCTAGATAGTTGTATCTTTATCTAGGGTTGGGAAGTTTTCTGTCATTATATCTTTGAATATACTTTCTACTCATTTGGCATTCTCAAATCCATCTTGAATTCCAATAACTTGAGTATTTCTTCTTTTCATGACCTCACATATTTCTCATGGTCTTTCTTCATTCTTCCTGATTCTTTGTTCTCTTTTTTCTTTTCTCCTTCAACTGTGTATTTTAAATAGTCTGTCTTTGAGCTCACTAATTTTTATTCTTTTTTAAAAAATGTGAAATGTGTATTTATTTTCATCTACTTGAAAGGTGAGAGAGAGAGAGAGAAAGAGAGAGATCGAGATCGAGATCTTCCATTTTCTGGTTCTTTCCCCAAAATGCCTGCAATATCTGCTGCTAGGGCAGGCTGAAGCCAGGATCCTGTAACTCCATTTGGGTTTCCCATGTGGATGGCTAGGCCTAAGCACTTGAGCCTTCATTACTGCTTCCTGGAATGCATTAGTAGGAAGTTGGATTGGAAGCAGAGGAGCTGGAACTGAAAGCAGCATTCCACCATGGAATGTAGTAGTCTCAAGTGGAGGTTTAACTGCTGTGCCACAGTGCCTGCCCTTCATTCATTCTTTTGTTTCATATATTCTGCTATTGATCTCTTCCATCACATTTTTAATTTCACTTAGTGTATTTTTCAGTTGAAAGATTTCTGCTTTTTTTTTTTTTTTTTTTTTTTTTTTTTTTTTTTTTTTTGACAGGCAGAGTGGATAGTGTGAGAGAGAGACAGAGAGGAAGGTCTTCCTCTTTGCCGTTGGTTCACCCTCCAATGGTCGCTGCGGCCGGCGCATCTTGCTGATCCGAAGCCAGGAGCCAGGTGCTTCTCCTGGTTTCCCATGCAGGTGCAGGGCCCAAGGACTTGGGCCATCCTCTACTGCCTTCCCGGGCCATAACAGAGAGCTGGCCTGGAAGAGGGGCAACCGGGATAGAATCCGGCGCCCCGACCGGGACTAGAACCCAGTGTGCCGGCGCCGCAAGGCGGAGGATTAGCCTGTTAAGCCACGGCGCTGGCCTCTGCTTGGTTTTAATAACTCTCATCTCTGTATTAAATTTCTCTGTTAGAATATTGAATTATTTTTCTCCATTGTCTTGAATTTCATTGAGTTTCCTTGAAACAGCCATCTTAAAATCTTCATCAGAGCATGTGAAAATTTCAACTCCTAGATAGTTAGTTACTGGCACCTTATTTTGCTCTTTAGCTGAGGTCATGGCCCCTGGAAGTTTCTGATGTTTGGTGGAGTACTACATCATCTGTGTATTGAGGGATTAGTTTTAGTAATCTGGCTTCCTTTTGTGTCTGTCTTTCTAGAAATTCTAAACAGTCTCTTCTGCTGCTGAATTGGACTCACTGCCCAGTGCTGCACCTATCATCCATTTGTGATGCTGGCAGCTGTTTAAGACTGCTCAACCAGGACCACAGAACCCCACTAGGGACTGAAGCAGGTCCAGAAGCTCTGTGTGCAGATACTGGCCTGGACACAGGGACCATAACAATCTGCTCAGTTTTTGGTTTCATCAGCCTGGCATTGGATTCCAAGACAATCCTATGAATCCTTGCCATAATTCCAAGGTTGTAGGAGAGACAAAGACAGACAGAGCTCCTTAGCTATTCAGGCAGTCCCTAGGTGGGTCACATCTGGGTATCACAGTCACTAGGCTCTGTGCAATCTTGGGGGTGCACACTAGGCTTGTGAGAAGCTGTTGTTGCTACTCACCAAACCAAGTCTGTCTCACCAGGGAACAGCTCCATTCCTGATACTGGGGCAGGTTCAGAGACTCCATCAACATGTACAGACCCAGGGAGGATCTGCCCAGCACTGGGCTTTATCAGAACTGATTTCCAAGATAGAGTCCCTTGAACCCTTGTTGTCTGCTCAAGATTAGAGGTGGGTGAAAAAGCAGCCCCCTGACCACTCAGCTTGGCCCAAGTCTTGATACACCTGAGTCCCACAATCTCTGGGAGCCTAAAGTCCCAAGTGTGATCCCTGGCCCACTGGAGGCTGGAAGTGACAAACCAGTGTGCAGGTGTCTACTTGATACCAGGGAAGTCTAGAGGCTCAATCTGTGAGCACCAACTGGTTGATCAAGGCTGTGTACTTCATCAGGTGCCAGGGCTCAGCACAGTACACCTGGCTTTGAGCTCCAAGGCATACCAGTGTACAGGTATGCATTCCTTAAACTTGGGGGAGGGGGTGATGTGGGCAACTCTTTCCTTCTATGTAACGTTTCTCATGATTATAGCAAGATTAGGTACCGTGGTCTCTCACCTGTCTTTCATAGCTCTTGTGAAGGTGATGTGGTCTGCGTATAATTGTTTACATTGGTGCCTCCGTGGGGTGGTGGCTGCTGGAGCTACTTACTAAGCCACCATCTTGGCTCTGTCACCAACATATTTATTTACTTAGTAAACCAGATTTATTCAATATTTAGATGTAGAAAGTAGAATGCACTATAATGGAACCTAAAATATTTCTATGTTTTGTTAACATCAGGGATCACAGCCTTAAATAAGCTCTGGAATGACCAGTTATTTGTTATAGATTTATATTTTATTATGAAAGTTTTCTACATAAATCTCAGGAAATTTCCATTCAACATGTATTTGGCCTATGAATGACTTGGAAGATTACAAGAAGAGGAGCAAGAGAGGATAAATCACTTGGGTAGAATAAGTTGAGGCAAAATAACCCATTGATAATAGTGAGTGCCTTCTTTTTTATGCCTTTTTTCTTTTATTTTTAAATTTTTATTAATATAAAAAGAACAGATTTCATGTGTTTCATAGGTACAATTCTAAGATGATAATCAAAATTCTCTCCCTCCCTCTCTCCCTCCTTCAATAGCTCTCCTTCCTTCCATTTTTTTCTTGATTTTTGCAAAAACATAATTTCAGTCTGTTCTATAATCACAGGCTTTATACAGCACTAACCATAATATTCAACAAGTCAAAACTAGGAAGACCACAGTTCCACAGGAGTATAAACAAAAGCTAAAAACAATAATTAAATCACAAGATGGCCATTTCATCCCTATACATTTTTTTTGTATTTTATATGTAGGTGTCTTCTTAAATTTATAAATATACATTTTTAACTTATTGTGAACTTGACTTAAATGCATGTCAACCATTCATGATATTAATTGAATTGTTCATACACTCTTCTTAAATTTTCCACTAATATTTTCTTTTCAAGATGTATATTTTGAGCCCTTCTGATAAAGCTTCTGATTTACTAGCACATGTTAAAATGAAGTTTTATTCCATCTAAAGTGGCTGCTCAGAAGCTACCTTTTGGGCATCACTCAGATGTGTACTTTGCATAATATGGAATATATCTTCTTATTTGGATATAGACTGTGCAGATCATATATGGCTCAAGTCATCCGTGTCTTCATATATTTCTCTATTTAGTATGCTAGTGCCTGTCTATACTCATTTTTCTCCCTCACTCTGAGCCTACCGGAAGGAAACCCCTTGAGCCCTTCCACCCTTTGTCTGATTCCTTTAACTCCTGGCAGCTCTGGTTCTGTCTCTGGCAGCTGTTGGGGAAGCACACCCCTCCACCCCCCTGCCTTTCTTTTTTGACCTTCTTCGACAGGCCCTGAATTAATGCTGGGAAGCTTTACCAACATGCCTTTCTACCCCCACCCCTAGCTTTCTTTCCTTTGCAGATGTTTTGCTGTGCTTTCCATGACCGTAAATGTATTTCAAATGAACCACTGTAGTTTACAGTTGCTGCAGCCTTTCTCATGCTAAGGTTCCAAACAAGTTTTAACAGCTGCTAAGGAGGTTGGCAAAAAGCCTTGATTGCTAATTCTGTGCTAAACTGCTTTTCACAATGGGACATTCTGTAATATTTGATACAGTCTTTAAAGCAAATGATTTCTACCTTACATTGTTACGGCTGGATCACACTCATTCCCAGCTTTTTTTTTTTTTTTTTAAAGATTCCAAATCCTAAATGGGCTTGATTTTATTTAAAGCTGTATGCAGGAGTGGAGAACATCCAGCCTGTGAGCTGATAAGGCCAGGGAAATCATTGGGTCTAGTCCTGCCAAGGCAACTGCTGGCTGGACTTGAGATTCAATACATCTCTAGCAGGCTAATTTTTAAGTTGATCATTTTGTATGGCTTGTGATTGATGTTATAAACATCCAAATGGCCCTGGGAAGAACAAAGCTTCCTCAATCCTGATTGATAGAGAAGTCAAGGGTTCCCAGCATAATAGGGAAGTTAGGATGGAGAAACAGGGAAGACTGGTAACAGTAGGGTCAAGTGAGTTGATTCAAAATACAGTAAACTGTACCTTCTGGAAACATGATATTTTTGTTCTCTTGGCTATAATTTGTAAATATATGGAAGCTGCTTGGGTAAAATTGGAGCAGATACATTCAGATGTTCCTAGTGAATTTCCAAGTGTCTCAAGGTCAGGGGCTGCTCAGCAGTCTGGGGTGAAGTGAGGTTGCACTCAGAAGCTCAGATAAATGCACACTGCAGTGAGTCCACTGTCAGATAATGGAGAATGATAGTATGTGTAACAAGGGAGATGCCACATTAATGAGGAAATCACTGAGAACAGAAACCAAGTTATAACTGCTAAAGGTTGTTTCAAAAGCTGCATTTGATCCACTATTGACTCCAAATTTACTTCACTAGTCATCAAATTTTTAAGCAATCTAACAGGAAAAGTGAGTTGTGTTTTATTCTGCTTTATGACTTAAAATTTGTCAGCTAAGGTTCGATGGTGGATATCTTGTAAAGATACTTAGATCATAAATAACAACATTAATAAATTGAGAATTTTATTGAAAAGCCCACATGGAATTTGAATGTATTTGAATTTTCATCAGTTCATTTACTCTTTACTACAGCTGTCCCATTCCATGTGTCCATTCCATGATTTATGAAAAAATCTTAATAAAGTAGAATTAGAAAAAAATTTCAATAACCTGACAAATAAATAACAATACTATATTTAACAGTGAAGCATTAGAGCATTATTTTCAAAATATACTCATATAAACATACTGATTCTATATAATGTTACTAAGTTTATGAAAACACAAACAAGTTTAGGAAATGCTGGGCTAAAAAAGTTTTTTTAAAGATTTATTTATTTATTTGAAAGTCAGAGTTACACACAGAGAGTAGAGGAAAAGAGAGAGGTCGGTCTTCCATCCTATGGTTCACTCCCCAATTGGCTGCAACAGCCAGAGCTGCACCAATCCAAAACCAGGAGCCAGGAGCTTCTTCCAGGTCTCCCACGCCGGTGCAGGGGCCCAAGGACTTGGGCCATCTTCTACTGCTTTCCCCGGCCACAGCAGAGAGCTGGAGTGGAAGTAGAGCAGCCAGGACTAGAACCGGCACCCATATGGAATGCCAGCACTTCAGGCCGCTGTGCCACAGCACTGGCCCAATACAAGGTTTTTTTTTTTTTTTTTTTTTTTTTTTTTTTTTTTTTTAATGTATGGCTTCTCAGAACCTTTAATGTGTTAATATTCTTGGGACTTTCTAAGAGGAATACATAATTTGGTGTCACAGATGCATTTTTGTAGACATTCCTAGTGAGCAAGGCTCTGAGGAATATGGTTTGCAAACACTGACACTGCATTTGGTCAGATGTGAGCCAATGTGCAGCATTGTGTCTTGTGTAACTAACCACAGACAGATGTCGTAATAGTGAAATGGCAAGACTTCACTGTGCATCAGAATCAGCTGGGGATGTTTGTCAAAATGCAGATCCCTAGGCTCTGCTCTGATTTATCAAATCTGACTTGAATTCCAGGAATTGACATTTTAATAAACACCAAGTGAAGTAGGTGCCTGTAGTTTATACTTTGAGAAACACCATACTAGAAACTGTAGGTCATTAATTAAGATGATGCAATTATTTAATTTTGAACTTCTGAGTTTAATAACACTGATATTATGTGTTGAAAGTGGGACATTACAAGAATTTATAAATAAAAGGCAATTAGATATGGATAAATTTTACATTCACATAAATCATGTATTAGAAATCTTTAATACTCATGTGGGGGGAGGCGTTGTGTTGTAGAGGAATATGCTGCTGCTTAGGACCCCCGCATTACATATCAAAGTGCTGATTTGAATTCCAGCTTCTCTGCTTCTGATCCAGCTAATACACCTAGGAAAGCAGCAGATGATGCATGCTGCCAATCCATGTGAGACTCAAATGGATTTCCAGCTTCCTGGTTTTAGCCTGGCACAGCCTTGGCTGTTGTGAGCACTGGGGGGTGAGCCAGCAGATCATAGATTGTCTATCTCTTTCTTTCTGTTGGTCTGTCTTTCCAGTAGATGAAAATAAACAAATAAACATTAAAAAAAATTATATGCCCAACATGGACTCGTTGCCTTACCATCACCATAAAATATTCACGTAATCTGCACTTTTGATCATGTGAAACATAACTGAAGCCGCTAAGACACCCCTTTCCTTGATGAACTTCAACTTACACTGTTTTTTTTCAGGCAATGATGGTCGTTCTCTGTATGTAGCATGGTATTTTATGCTTCATCCCTCGGCTCATGCTGTTTCTCTTCTTTTGAATACCATTCTCCTTGTTTTTTACCCTCACTAAGGTGTTTTTTTTGCTGAGTGTGAATATATAAAGGTCGTTTGGAATGGGCAGAACTTATGAGGTTACTTCAAAAGTTCATGGAAAATAGAATTAGAAGATGTTTATTTAAGTACAAAAAGGTTTTGAAATCCAGGCAGTTTTTCCATAGTTGTGCTTTCTATGAAATTTTTGAAGACTCTTCATATTTATATAGCTAAAAATGGAATAATTGAGGTTGGAACAATATATGTAGGTGTGTAGTTGCTAGGGTAAGACTAGTATTTAGGATAAGAATAGCCTGAAACAGGTGCTAGAGAGAGCCTAAAATTCTGAGACAGGTTCAGGACTCAGGTGATCCTGAAAGCTCTAGAAATACTGCAGTTCATGTTGAGGTTATCATGAAGAAGAAAAACAGTTGAAATTTTAGTTAGTTTTGAAGAAACACTTTTTTCCACCGATTGAATTTTACTTATTATTGAATCTTATTTGCTTGTTTGTTGGCAATAATTTCATTTCATTTGGATTAAATTTTTTCACCTGCCTGGGTCTGTCTTAGCAATAGCATTTTAATATATATTAATAATGATCACTGGTTACTGACTGAATGGGAACAGGCCTTTCTCAAAGGCAGACTTACAACTTCTGATATCAGCCAAAGCACTCACTTTTAATAATTCTGAAAATAAAAACAAATCCCAATGTAGTCAAACTTACTTCCTTTAAATCTTTAGCCACAGGAAGCTGCATATCTTGTCATCTCCCTTGTTCACATCTGGCACTTCACTTTTTGTCCTAATGCCAAAAATCTGTCATTGGAGACATATTGGTAGATAGATGATGATCATAATGTTTGATAATGGAGCAGAATTCTATTTCAGTTTTGTAGAGATGTTAGACTTCTCTCCCTTCTAGTATGAGACCTATTTCCGGAGAAAAGAAAGGATATTGCATTTAGTTATGATTCATGAATGTCAGGATTTAAGTGTTGGAGGGCTGTGTGGGAGCGGAAGAAGTAGTGGAAACAGGAAGCCAGGCTGCCATAAGCACATACATAACAAGTAATTAATTGGCTACAGACGTGAGGGAACCTACAGAGAACATTAGAAAATACTACTGTACATGGAGTGTATTAACGTTAATATTGTGAACAGCTGGATGGCTGGATGTTTGATAACGAAGCAAGTCATTTTAATTTGATCTAAGCTTCAGCTTTTAATTGAATTTATAAGAACATGGGGAAAATTAACAGGCAGCTTCTGGCAATTCAAAAACAATATTTTGGCTCAGAGTCTAATCTTTTATCTAAATTTGGAAAGTCTCACTCTGGATAAAAATGGAGCAAAGAAAAATCATGCTGTAATACCAAAAACAGCAGTTTTATGTCTCTGATTTCAAATAAATGCAGACTGTCACTGTCAGGAAGGTAACTATTCCTTTGGACATAGTCATAGCTTACAGTGACTAACAGGTCAGCTGTAATTATTAGATGGGTGGTTGTATGAGCTATGTGACTTTTTTCCTCTGTGAAAAGACAAGAATATCATGTAGAATCATTTTTCAAAGACCTTTCGACTAGAGCAGTGTGCTGAGGCCAGAGATGAATCTTCTTGGTTAATAGACCCCAGAAGAGCTGGGCAAGAAACTTTTTTTTCAGAATGGAACCCCGTGTTTTTTGACTAGGGCTGGCTAAGACTTATTTGTTCAAAATTGCTGCTTCCTACAACAAATACAAGGGAACATCAGTTTTCTATTCCTGGGAAGGGTGCCCTGAGCAATCACATTTGTATCCAACTAACTTCAATGTATAATCTAACCTGCACCGTTTTGCATCCTCAGAAAAAATGCTTAATTGTCTTATTCTGTCATTCAGTAGAACAATGCAAGGTAAAACAGACAATTCCATGGTGGAAGATATGAATCATATTCTGGAAAAGAGGAGAGTGTCTAAAGATGAAGTACAGTTTTTCTTTCCCTTGTTGAGGTGATGGATCTTTTCTGCCTCTCTTTATTTCTTAAAAAGGAACCGATTCAGTTGTTTTCATTCCAAATCACACCCAACTAAAAGTTTACTTTTTCAAAAAATATTGGGACAGATTTTCTCCTACAGGGAAAAAAAACAGTTTAATAGTCATCCACTTTAAGAAGTTTTCCCTAGGTATCTTTATCTCAGTTAATTTCTGCCTTTATTAGCATTTTTGGCATTTTACATACAATTTAAAAAAATATGATCAGACTTATGTTTATTCTTTTATTTTACATGTGTCTATCTTCGGTCTCATTCTAAATAATAAGCATGTATAGAGAAAGAATTCTTTTACTTTTATGTTTTGCATTTCCTATATCATCTGGAAAACTGCTATGTATGCTAAAGGTGCTTCATGGAAATGCTTAGTATAACATATTCATAAGTGTTCTTGGATAGCACTGATTTTGGCAAAGCACATTTGAACAACAATTTATTTGGCATATAATAAAAATGTGACAGTTCCTTCTGGTATTTCTCTTTTGTAGAGACATTATCTAGGAGTCCTGTCATTTGTATACCTTGCTATTTTATATTATGTAAATCATAGGTTGGAATTGGTGGGTTGACACATGGAGATAAGAATTCATTTTAACACAACTTCGAAATACAGCAATGAAGGATTCAAGCCTTAGAAATATTGTATCTTAAAAGAATCACATAAAAAATGTGGTAAGTAATCAATCCCTAAGAGGTAATGGTCAAACTAGGTTCAGATTTTTCAGATAATTAGCAGTGTCTTCTGATGCAAGTGAAGGGCTGTAACAATTGCTTCGGATCACTGTGGTTGGTAGTACAAAGTTGATGAGGATTCCGAACTCAGAGCTGCTGTGTAGGCCGGGAATAAAGGGAATTTTGGAAGATATACCCAGCCTCTGATTATTTATGTATAGGTAATTCATACTCCACGATGTATTTTAAATTTCATCCTTGGCTAGCTTTTCTTTGTTACTCTGTCTCTCACCTTTTCCCTCTGTGTATCTTGTGGTTACTTCCACTTATTTGGATATCTAAATTAAATAAAATATAATAAAAAGGGTGAATTTTTATAGGAAATAACTGCATATAATGAAAAACAAAACACATGGCTATAAAAGAGTAGATGCCAGGCTGTGGGTGAATATAATCACATGCTCATGAGGAACTGTTTGTGCACTGTGAAAGTCCTTCTCCCAACAAACATTGCTTAACAAGCTTATTTGCATCAGTCCACGATACTCAATTGGGTGAACTAATTAGTAACTCTTCATGAAGATTATTGAGTACTGTTCATTTATTACTATACATATTCATCAGATAGAATTTGGACCCCATGGGACATTATATAATTTCAATGTATTTAATAAGCTGCTAGACAATGTGTGGAGAAAAAAGTCTGTGGAATTAATGCAATAATACTGATACATTACAAATTCCTTAAAGTGTGTGTTGGTGACTTGTGTATTCTGCACATTAATGGAATTCATTCAAAGTAGAGAGAAAGATAACCTCATGTGAATTTGACATGGAATGGCTGAGGAAAGCACACTTGTCTCTAACGTCCATCATGATACATGGATATTTTCTAAAATACAGTAACAATGGACTGTCCTGAAAACATTAGTGCCATCTGACTAAAAATTTATTTAGAACTAGACAACTAAAATTGTGCCTTTTTTAGAACTGGTATCTTTTCTTACATTTGTCAACTTTGTGTATTTTCCTGACTCTACAATGACAGTGAAAGCACATTAAGAACTCAGACCATAGCCCACTTATTTATCTTTCACATTCACTGTAGGCTGCAGAGTGATCTGTACATACTTGGTACATGAGAAATGTTGTTTGCCTGAATGCAGTACCTTATGAATCTGTTTTCGTCATGTGCATCAGTGTCTGTTTTATTCAAGACACATAGTTGTTATTTCCTTAGTGACATCAGGACATAGAGGCTTCCATAGCCTATTCTACTAATTGTCACTCTCAATATGAAGGGTCCTTCCAATACCTGACTTCTTATTTTCTCTTATTCAATAGACATAAATACATACAATGTGTATATCAGGGCTGTTGTTGTGGCGTGGCAGGGTAAGCTGCTACTTGCAAGGCTGGCATTCCATGTCAGAGTGCCGGTTCCAGTCCTAGCTATTCTGCTTCCTATCTGGCTTCCTGCCAGTGTGTCTGAGAAGATAGCAGAAGATGGTTCAATTGGTTTTCTCCCCGCCACCCCTGTGGGAGACCAGGATGGAGTCCTGTGCTCCTGCTTCAGCCTGGCCCAGCCTCAGCTGTTGTGGCCATTTAGGGAGTGAACCAGTGGACAGAAGATCTCTCTCTGTCTCTCCTTACTATTGCTCTGCCTTTCAAATAAATCAATAAATCTTTTTAAAATATATGATTTTAATCTTTTTCTATTTCTTTTATTATGTTTGTACTGCACAACATAGAAATTTTATGTCTCTAAGAGATATACTTCAATTTATTTTTTCCAAAGTCAGTTACCAATACATAACACTTTGCTATCATAAAGAATAAATTTTATTTTAAAATATCATTAAATATTTATCCATATCTTCTTTTCTGTAACTGTCTTTAAACATTCTAGTAGCCTGTGGCAGTGTTGACTGTGCAAATTAATGAATGAATGGATCTTGAATTTGATATATGAATCTAAGAACAAGGTTCATGACAATATCTGACTATCCTTCTACCTCATGTGGAAATCATTGCTGCTGTGTACCTTCTATCCTTTCTCCTTTTTTATAACTTAATTAGAAAAAAAAGATTTCCTTATTGTTTCTGCTTGCTCCATGAAGGCAGGGACTATGGTTGTCGAATACGTTCTCCAGAATAGTGCTTGAAATATAATAGACAATCAATGAATGTTTTTAGGAGGAAAAATGTAAATGAGGGCAATGTGAGCAAGTAGGTACAGTGACCTTCTAGCTGTTCCTCCAATCTGCCAAGTAATTTCCCACCTCAGGGCCTTTGGCACTTGCCATTTCTCTGCTTTGAAAGCTCTGGTTAGCCATGTGATCAGTCTCATTATTTCATGTAGGTCTGTGTTAAAATTTTACTTTGATGTGTTTTTGTTCTATAGTCTGTTAAGACATTTTACCTCCAACTCAATCGCTCTTATCTTGCTTTGCTTTTTCTTCACAGCACGTGTTACTATGACATTTTGTTATACCTTATGTGCTTGATGTTGTCTCTCTTCCCCTCTCCTAATATGCTGCCATAATATGAGGCTACTTCAAAAAGTTTATGGAAAATGAAATCAAAAGATAAGTTCATTTTGGTGCAAAGAAATTGAAATCCATGAATAGTTTTTTCATAATGTGCATTTCATGGACTTTTTTAAAGACCCTTCATAGACATAGAGTTCAATTTTTTGTAGAACATGAAGTCTATATTTTCTGGGACTTTATCAGTTCAGAGTATCATTAGGAAACAGATCATTGTAGGTAATTCAAATATAAACACTTTAAAGAAGGAGTCAAATATAAAAACTTTAAAGAAGGAGCACTTATAGAAGTTTGGACAGGCTGAAGGGAATAAACAAGGCATAGTGAAACTAGAGTTGAAATGGTGAGAGGGAGGAAGAAAGCTACTAAAGCCCAGCAAGAGTTGGAGCTGAAAGAAGGGATTGTCCAAAAGGAGAGGTAGTCTTGGAGGGACTCATGTGCTGCCAGAGAGGTGGCACTGACAGTAAGGAGGAACAGGGAAAGAAATGACCAGCTCCTCTCTCTTGCTAGACTTCTACCAATGCTTCCTACTGTTAAAATCCAAACAAAATCCAGCTGGCAAAGAGCCCAGATGAACCAGAGCAGATGGAGAACTGAGGCTGATTCTTATGAGTAAAACAGATTCTTGTGAGTAAAAAAGCACAGGTGTATTGTCTGGTTCATGGTTGTGTCTTTCCTGCCCAGAAGAATACCTAGCCCATTTTGGATACTGAATTATGCTAATAAATATTTGCTAACTGAATTAATGATAGTTGAAGGTTTGGAACAAAGGAATAGTGGCATTGATACAGGGTGTTATCATATAGGGTATGTGGCCCTCTCCTTCCTGGTCAAGTACGTACTTCCTTCCTTCAGGAGCACACATCTAACTTTCCAAAAGTCATAGTCATGACCAAAGTTTACATTGAGGTGCACACAAAAAGGGGTCAATTGTAGTGTAAGGCCTAAAACTAAGGCAGAATATTATGCACTGCCTTGACATCTGGAAACCTGGGAGGGTCTCAAGTGGCCTAACTCAAAGTTCCCTTCCTTACTAGACTCTTCAATGACACTTTATATCAAATATGCCAGGCACAATTCCTTCTTATTGCTGAGTAGTCTTTTTCAGTTCCCTGTCAGTATGCAGAATTATTTTTTAAAACATTATCACCATTGTTCTGTGCAATTAGTATTAATTTATACTTACCTACCCATTTATACTTTTTACTCTTTGGGTTTTTTACATTAAAAATTTTGAAATAAAATATTCCCATATTCTTTTTGGGATTATTTGAATTTTATCTGAAGATGCCTCTTTGTTGTATCTCTTTAGTGAGAGTGGACAATGGTTTGACATTTGGCCATTATTTTAACCCTTCAATGTCATTTTATTTTATTATAGTTTCATTATTTTTAATAAGTCACTTGTTAGTTTAGTATGATGGCTTTTCATTTGGAGATTTTTATTTTCTACATGATTTGATGTTTTTCTCTTTGCACTTGTGTATAAGTGTGACCCTTCTAATTTATTTGCTTGGTATTTGTAGAGCCCCTTAAATCTATGTCTTGACATTTTCAGTTGGTTTGGAAAATTCTCTACCATTTCATTTTAAAGATTATTTGTTTGAAAATTGGAGTTAGAGAGAGAGAGAGAGAGAGAGAGAGAGAGAGATCCTCCCTTCAGTGGTCTACTACCCAATGGCCACGATGGTCAGGGCTGGGTCAGGCCTAAGCCAAGAGCCTGGAACTCTATCTGGGTCTCCCACATGACTGCAGGGCTCCAGGCACTTAGACTATCTTCCACTGCCTTCCCAGGAGCATTAGCACAGAACTGGATCAGAACTGAAGCAGCAGGACTTGAACCAGTTCCCACATGGGAAGCTGGTGTCACAGGTGGTGGCTTAATCCACTGAGCCACAATGCTGGCCCCCATCATTTCTTCAAATATTGTTTCTGATCTGTTCTTTCCCTTCCTTCCAGGATTCTAATTGCAAGTGTATTACACATTTTCACTTTATTCCATACATCTGTTACCATCATTTCACTGTGTTTCATCCTTTTTGCTCTCTGTGTCTCAAACAGCACATTTCATATGGCTCTTTCATTTCACTAGTTCTACCTAAGCTGAATCTAATATACTATCAAATCTATTTACTGCACTTTTGGGTTTTTAGTTATAATTTTATTCTCTATATGAATTCTTTGTCTTTGATGAAAGCCTCCATCTTGTCAACTACATTCTTAAGGACATCATTATTTTCACATCCATGTTTTATAAGTCCAAAAATGGAGCATTCATGAATATGTTTCTATTGTTTTTCTCGTCTTTCTGGTTTTTTGGCATATCCAGTAATTTTTGATTAACGGCCAGATAATGTAAGTGAAAAATTATGGAGACCCAGATCCTGCCATATGTTTCCAGAGGAAATCACATTGTAACACTGGTAGGCAGATAAGGTAAAGGTGGATAACCTTAATCAAATTGCTGACTGTGCTGCAGTGAAATTGTGTTACAACTTTTGTAAGGTTCAGACTACCTCTAGTATTAGGGAATAGCCCTCCAGGTGCCACTTTAGTGAAAGCCTGGAGTTTTTACTAGGGTTCTGCCTCCTCAGCAGGCTGTCAGCTACAATTCTGGTCACTTCAGTTCTTTAAGAATTCCAAAGCTTTCATTCTGCTACAAAGGTTTTCCATTCAGTTTCTTTTTTAATTTGCATAGCTTAAGAATTCCACAAAAATTAAAATAGGAAATTTCCAGTTCAAATTTCTATGTATTTTATTTTTTAAGATGTATTTATTTATTTGTAAAGCAGAGCAACAGTGTTGGGGGAAGGAGGAGGGAGGGAGGAGGGAGGGAGGGAAAGAGAGAGAGAGAGAGAGAGAATCTTGCATCTACTGGTTCACTCCACAAATGGGTAGGTTGAAGCCAAGATCCAGGAACTCTATCCTGGTCTTCCACATTGGTGGCAGGAACCCAAGTACTTGGGCCATCTTCCACTGCTCTCCCAGGCACATTAGCAGGGAGCTAGATTGTAAGTAGAACAGCCAGGACTCAAGCTGGGGTCCAGTACTGGAAGTTGGCAATGCAAGTGGTGGTTTAACCCACTGTGCCACAATGCCTGCCCCAGGAGGGATTCTTGAGCCCATGTGTAGACTTCAAGAAATATCTTAAAAATGGGGGGAATAAAAAGACAAGAGATTTGGGATGGTAGAGGAGGATAGGAGAGAGAGAGAGAGAGAGAGAGAATACCTGTTTGGCCAGCTCTTAAGTTTTGTTGGGAATGTGATTAAAAAAAAAATGGATGGAAGGATTTGTCTAGAAGCTCAAACTAGGAAGTGAGGCCTTTGTTGCAGGGACTGCATTAAATAAGGTGAGGGTGGGTTGGGTAGTAAGTAGGTATTGGAGTACTGAGATGGGAAATTGAGGAAGTTGATGTTTTAGTTCTCTCTAAAGAAAAAGTCAAGACTGAGATAATAGAATTTCAGTGGTAGTGTTGGGATATATGTTGCTTTGAGAAAGGTGGCAAAGATTTGGAATAGCAAAAGCCATTAGTACTGGAAGCGTCCTTACAAATCTCTTAGTTGGGTGGTTTTCAAATGAAGTCTTTCACAGGAGTCTAGTATATGTAAATCAAATAAATGTTTAATGGGTCCAGGGGAAGATTCGGAGAAAAGCCCTGACTGATCCTCAGATGTTAGGTGTCACTTGCTCTTTCCAACCACATGTCCTCCTCATTGCCTGATGCACTTCTAGAAGCATCACTAAGTATGCCTTGAGCTCCTTTGAGTGGTTTCAAAACCATCAACCTTCTTATCTTGTTAAAGAGGGAACAGATCCAGAGAATGAGTTGACTTATCCACGGTAGACTCACAACTAGTGATATATACACACTACCTCCCCTAATTGCTGTCCAGATATTATATGTCCTATATTATGTTATTCCATGGCTTATGTGCTTAAAGTCAATAGCCCTCAATAAAGGTTTCCATCAACCTGGAATTTCAACCTTCATTTATGAACATTTCTCCTTAGATAATTTCTTTCTGTACCTCATACTTCTTATTTGTTAAAAGATATAAAGATATGTCTTTTCTTACCAACCTCACAACTTTAGATGAAATACGAAAATGTGGCAAGCCTAGAGATCCTTGGAAGGAAGTTGTGATGCACATTCAGTATATTACTTATGAAAAACATAAGGCTTTTGGGGAAAAATCATTAACCAGAACTGTAATTAAAACATTAAAAATGAAAATGTATGGCATATAGTCTAATAACATGTTTTTCACCTGGAGTTGTTTCTGAGATTCATCATGTTATTATGTGTAGCTATAGTTAATTTCTTTTCACTGCTATCTGAATATATCACAATTGATTTATTATAATAAAGTGATATATACACATGCAACAAAACTAGGTTTTTTTTGGAAAATGCAAGGAAATAATTATTGTTTAATTTAATTCATTTGAGAGGTAGAATAAGATACAGAGAAAGCTCCTATCTGTTGGTTTAGTCCCTAAAAGCCCACAATCGCTGGGACCGTTCTGGGCCAAAGTCATCAACCAGAAATTTGGTCCAGGTCTTCAATGTGGGTGTTGAAACCAATTAGTTGAGCCATCACCACTGCCTTCCAGGGTCTACATTAGCAGGAATATGGAGTTGGGAACTGGAGACGAAAATCAAACTCAGGCATTCTCATGTAAGAATGGGCATTCAAATAAGTGTCTTAATCCTTAGGCCAAATGTGTGTTGCTGATAATGAGCTTTAAAATCAGAGTATGGGATAGGCATTTGGTGCAGCAGCTAAAGTTGCTGCTTGGAACACTTGCATCCCATATCAGAGTGCTTAGTTCCAGTCCCAGCTGCTCATCTTTCTGCTTATGTACACTCTGGGAGGCAGCAGGTAGTGGGTCAAGTACTTGGGCCCCTGCCGCCCATGTGGGAGACCCACAAAGAGTTCCAGTCTTCTGGTTTTGGCCTGATCCAGTCCTGGCTATTGTGGAGATTAGGGGAATGAATGAGCAAATGGAATATCTCTCTGTGTGTCTCTCTGCCATTCAGATAAAATGAAAATATATAAATAAAAGTTAAAAAATAAAATAAATTCAGTGTAGAAGTTACCTATTAAAGGAAAGAGAAGGATATGGGGTTGAGGATTAATGCAGTGATTTACTAATTATGATTCCCAAGTCCACCAGCACCAGCTTGAAATGCACATTTTCAGGTCCTACTCAGATCTACTGAATCAGAACTTTAAAAAATATATATTTATTTATTAATTTGAAAGTCACAGTTATAGAGAGAGAGAAAGAGAGAGAGATGGAGAGAATCTTCCATCCTCTGGTTCACTCCCCAAATGGCAACACCAGCCGGGGTTGTGCCAGGCTGAAGCCAGGAGGCAGGAACTTCTTCCAGGGCTCCCACATATGCAAGGGCCCAAGCACTTGGGCCATCTTCTGCTGCTTTCCCAGGGGCATTAACAGTGAACTGGATTGGAAATGGAGCAGCCAGGACTTGAACCAGTGTCCATATGGGATGCCAGCATTGTAGGTGGCAGTTTAAACCATATGCCACAATGCTGACATCCAGAAATTTTTTATAAAGATTTATTTATTTATTTTGAAAATCAGAGTTTTACACACACACACACATGTAGAAAGAGAGAGAGAGTGATCTTCCATCTGCTGGTTCACTCCCTAAATGACCACAAAGGCCAGTGCTGGGCCAGGCTACAGCCAGGAGCCAAGGGCTTCATCCAGGTCTCCCACATGGGTGGCAGAGGCCCAAATACTTAGGCCTTTGGGACACGAACAGGTGCCCATGTGGGATGCTGGTGTCTCAGATGGCAACTTTATGCACAATACCACATCATCAGTCCCCTGAATCAGAAATTTTGAAGATGGTCCACCAGTCTGAGATATAACAAGCTCCCCAGGTGATTTTGGTGAATGTTAAAGTTTGAGAACCACTGTTACAGTGTTATGCTTGGTAACTTACAATAGAAGCTTCTCTGACTCTTGTTTGCTCTTGTTCTCTGTCTCATTCTCTCTTTCTCATGTAACATAATTAAAAAAATAAAATAAAATAAGAGAAGCTGAAAAAATTAATTTTTAAAAAAATATTATGTAGGATCTCTGTCTTTAATGTGCTGTACACTGTTATTTAATGCTATAACTAGTACTCCCACAGTATTTTTTTCACTTTGTGTTGCTATATGGGGGCAAACTGTTGAAATCTTTACCTAATATATGCTAAACTGATCTTCTGTATATAAAGAGAATTGAAAATGAATTTTGATGTGAATGGAAGGGGAGAGGGAGCAGGAAAGGGGAGGGTTGCGGGTGGGAGGGAAGTTATGGGAGGGGGGAAGCCATTGTAACCCATAAGCTGTACTTTGGAAATTTATATGCATTAAATAAAAGTTTAATAAATGAAAAAAATTGAAAAAAAAAATAAGAGAAGCTGAGCCACGACTAACCAGAAATAAAAAACTGAAGGGATATTACAAGCTTTTTGATAGCTATTCCCTTTGCAGTATAATTAGTCAGAAGGGCAAATGGTAAGAAGAAAGGAAACAAGAATAATGGAAACATGGAGTAATTCATGAGGAAGGTCAAGGTGAGATAAGAGAGGATTCTTTTTGTAGCAGGTTATGATGAAAATGTAATTGAATATGTGGAGTTCACTTTGAAGCATGTGTATATGTATGTTTGTATCTGTGTGTGTGTGTGTGCTAAGAATGATACCTTGCTTGGAAAGGTTAACATGCCCCATTGGTAGAGATAATTACTCCCTCTCTCTACTTATCCCTGCTTCTGAATAATTTAGACTCAGCAGGGAGTAACTTACTCTCACCACAGGATACAACTGCTGTTATTCAAATGGATCTTGCTGCCTGGGCCAGGCATCCTGAAATGAAATGAATCTGTATCATTACTACTTTGACTCCCTTTTTTTGATTCTGGAGCTGTAGTTCCCTTTGCAAGCTATCTCTTTTCCCTGCTGCTAGCATCACACATCATCATATTGAAAGTGAACACACAAAAGGGGAACAAAGCATAGTCTTTATTTATTTTGAAAGAAACCAGTTATTAACTGAACATTTATTCTTGAATGGCTTACTAGTGTTAAGACTGCAAAAGGGTAGTCCACTCTGAAAGGTATCACACAGTGTAACAGTTAAAGATGTCATTGTTGCACACAGAGGACACAGAAAACTTTAACCTGCCAACTGCCTGGGGACACTCTAGAAAGAATCTCTTGAAAGAAATTAATTGTGCGACATACACACCCTAAGGAAACCACTACTAGCAGGCAGAAATATAGCACCAAATTAGTTTTGTGCATCTTTGCGGTTTGTCATTTGCAATGTGTTTGGGGCCATAGAGATATGAGAGCAATAGTTTATCCTCTTGACTAAACTTCTTTTAAGGTAAACAAACTGCAATCAAACAGTCATTTGTCATTACCTTTGATGAGGTCCTTGCTATTATAATAACTTTTTAAACTGCTATATATTGTCCATACTCCAATCTCTCCTTTGTGTCACTGCCAGACTGACCTTTATAGAGTACAGTATAGTTTTGACTGTGTCATTAATCCATAGATTACATCTCAGCCTTGGTGTGGTTGATGAGAATCCCAGAGCTGACTATGTGCCCTACTATTAATAATTGTGCAGGAACTTGTTCACATATTTTTACATACTACCAACTCCTGGTGTTATTTGACTGTTTTATTATTTTGCCCCTTCATCTAAGTCTTCTAACATTTTTACACAATTACATTGTATTTATCATTGTTGGTTGCCTTAGATTCCTTTGGAAATATGGAAAAGTAAAAATAAATGCATGAATAAGTACAGTGCATTCTCCTTCTCACAGGTTTTCTCACAGGCCTCTATTTACCTCCGCATTGTGCAGTCAACTCTGAACTCAGGCTAGCTGAAGTCCTCTGTGGTGTAGCTTCAACCCACTTTTAGAGTTTCTACCAAAGGATGTATACAACATGGTCCATCAAACCAGCTCTCTTGCTTTTATCCAAACTTACAATGTGTTTTCTTGGCTCTATGCCTTTGTGCATGCTGATACTATCTTGGTCATTTCTTCTCTTATCTATGCTTGTTGAGATGTTTTCTACTAAATTTCATAGATCCACTAATACTTCTGTCTGAGTCTTTCCTTACACTAGGTATCATTTATGACCTACCTCTGTCTAGAACATTTGCTTTATTGGCCTTAGCATGTTCTACCTCATATTATAGTTATTTGTATTCTTAGCTTATACCACCACCCCTTCCATGCACAGAGAGGTTATAAGCTTTTGGTAGGCAGGGGCCAATTCCAATTTATTACTGTATCCTCTATACAACATGTAGACACATCTATTTCATACCATAATTGGTCAACAAGTGTTTGTTGAACAAATTTAGGTGAATATAAATAACAAGTGCAACCGTGCTCTTTTTCTTGCATAAGATAGTTCTTGTTTTAGCATTTGGAGATACAGGCAGAGTCATATGGAAACACTCAGTACAGCCCACTGGGTAGTCAGTAGCCTTTGCTCCTTTATGAATATCTGACCTCTTTTTCTTTATAAAGAACATTATCCCCTGAGGATTGAAAAATTTGGGGAAAAGCTCTAAAGAACATTGAAAATACAGCTAAGCATCCACAGGAGAAAATATGGACACAATAACATGGCAATGCCAACCTCTAGGCAGAAAATAAAAGTGTGACTTGCTTGTTCTCCATAGTTATTAGATTGGGGAAGTCCCCTCCTGGGTTGCCCAAAAGATCTGAGAAATCAACCGACAACTGAGTCAGTTGGATGAATTTGATAATATGCCCGTAAAGATTGAGAACAGGATACAGATGCCAAAAATAGATCTAATGAGTGAGTGCAGCAGAATTCCTAGTATGACAAAATCAGGAAGCCGGAATTTAATGAGTCAAGAACCATAACAGGAAAGCAAAACACAATGATAAGGCTTGATTCTTAAAGTAGCTGCTGCTAAATAAACATACTAAGATGTCAGAAATTTAAAAGATGCTTATTTTCTTTTTCTTTTTTATTTTATATACCATGTTGCCTTTTAAATGATCACTTCTAAGAATTTCATTCTGAAAAGACATTCTGTTGACTAAACTCATCATATACTTCATATTTACTTAAGTGGTTAGGAACAATGACAAAAAATCATGAAAAGAAAAGAACATGAAAAGAGACATCAGCAGAAGGGCAAGAGGGAAAAGCTGCAAAGATGACTTCAAAGTAATTATTTCATAGAATTTTATTTAGGATTGAAGAACTAGCATTCAGCATGAAGTTCCTGACATATGGCTCACTCTATGACCCTCAGAACCGAATGGTATGAATAATCCAAAGCTTGCCAGAAACCAAGACTTTTATATTAAAGTCATTCTTTTTTTCTTAGGCATTGTGTAGCTGCTTTGCTGTACAACAATGGAAATACATTCCCTGCCTTTCTTTTTTCTTTTTCATTTCAGTTTTTTTTTTTTTTTTTTTAACTCAAGAGGAAGCTTTAGAGTTTAACTAAAATTTCTCCTTCAAATAAAGTGGGACAGCAGGACTTGGGACTATTTTTCTGTTTTTATTCATGAAGGTCACAGAAGAATGCTGGCTTTGAAGTCTGAAAAAGAAATTTTTTTTTATGTTTGGAAGATGCTGCATGCATCCTTTACATAGTCTCGTAAAAATGCTTGATTTTAGTTCTTTAAATGCCCTCTATTATTAATGATCCAAGCAGTAAAATGTAGGAAATAAAATTGTGCTTTTCATGCAGGTGATGGATCACTTTTGTATTCTGAAGAATAACCTGGTAAAGCATTATGTTTTTGCTGTAGGTCTTCATAACTCATCTACATAAAGGGTGCTGAATAGGAAGAGGTGACAGTGACATGTTGCATGTAAGTACTCAGGCTCTATTTTAATTGCTGTGGGATTACATTTCAATTTTTTTCCCATACATTTTTCCTTGCAACAAACAACTTAGTTTAACTTCTTTAGTGTTTTATTCAACTCTGATCCCTCTTCACATCACTATCAGAGACATCCTCAAACGCATTAAGTCAATAATGCTACTGTTCTCCTAAAAAACCTTTTGTATCTCCCTATTGTCTGCTGTATCTTTTTTGTCTGGCATTCAAGGCTCTCCATGATTGGGCTTTAATTCATTATCACTCTAGCTTCACCGTTTGCTAATAACTCTCTTGATTATATGTACATTTCAGACAAACACATATATTTCTCTCTCTCCTATGTTTCCTCTTCCATTTCCATTGTATTTGCTCTAATAATAATTTCTACCTGGACCATCCAAACTCTTCATGCTAGATGTATTTTGAGGCAGAAATCTTATACACATTTTGAGTTTAAATGCCCTGGGTTTTAACGTCTTAACTTGTCCCTTTTATTACAGTTTTGATATCATACTTTGCCTCACTATTATCTTCCCTCACAATGGCTCCTAAATTGTAGGAACCTACTTTATAAACCCAGAACAGTGGAGGAGCCTTCCTCATACAGGGTAATTGTCACTACTCCTTTCTTGAATAATGTCAATGAATCCTAATACACATCACTGGATCCCTAAATCTTCCTGTTTTTATATTCAAATACTTACCATGTTTGGATTAAAGGAACTAGCATCCTAGTAACCTTTCTTCTCATAAACTAGGAGAACCTGGTGATTTACATGATGATGCTATTCATCATCAGAGATCTAATGTTGATTAAGTATGGAAATAGCCCTATGTGCATTGTTGGAAAACAATAGTTTGGAACGGAGGGTTAAATCTGAATTAATATTTAAAGTTGGCATGGCATAGCAGGACATAGTCCCCTCAGATATTTGAAGGAATGACGGAGCCATCTGCATAGCCTGTAGAATATGTGACTCTGCATGAGACAAAGCCTCAGATACATCAATATAACCACACTGGTAAGCCTAAGATAAGAAAGTCTCTTTAGCTTTAAGCAGAATTTGCATAACTTCCAGAACTCAAGCTTCAAGTGCCAACAATACTGAAAGTAATCTTTACAATTGTCTGAGGGTTTAGCTATCTCTCACTGATAAAAGGTATTATTTAGCATTTCTTGACTCCTCATTTAAAAGCAAATGTCCTGGCTACATATATAAAGGCTTGAGAGCTCCCTCTCCCTGTTTAGTTGGAGACTTAAGTTGGCAGACAAGCACCAGAGGGAAATTAACGTCTGTTACTGCCACAGGTATGAGTATGGCAATCTCTCTTTCTGGAAAATGTCCAGGATGTCACTGTTTTGAAGGCTGACTTTCCCCTGGAAAAAAAAAAGTAAATGTATCCTGCATTATTGTCACACCACGTTGTAGACCAGCAAAGGCTAAAAGCCTCTCGAGAAATAAGCAGAAATGACAAAAGATTAATTCTTTTGGCTTTCTTTATAGAAAAACCATGTTCCTCTCTAAAGAGAAAACTCATTCAAGTCCGTCATTTGTGGGTTCATTAGAAGCCACCCTCTGGGAAAAAAATAAAGAATAGCCAAATGATCTGATTGTTTGTGTGGTCTGACAGCAACATCTGTCACCCATTGGCCTCAGATGTGACATAGCTATTCGGCTGCCTAGTGTAGTGTTGGCTTCCTTCTTCACTGCTCCATGAATATACTTCCTAAAGCTGTGCCAAATTAGGAGATTTTAAAAACAACTCCTTGTCTCTGATGCCTTTGATTAAAGAGCTGCAATCTAGGTATGAAGGAATTCAATCTTATTAAGTCCCTAGGCAATTTTTTGGGTTGAAGAGCTAAAAGATTATCCTAGAAACCTGGATAATGGTAAGTTCTTTATAAATGAACCACCTCTTGTTTATTCACTGAAGGTCCATAACTTTATCTTTTTTTTTTTTACATTTAAAAAAATTTTTATTAGAAAGGCTGAGAGAATGAGACAGAGCCAGACAGACACGAGAGATCTTCCATCCACTGGTTCACACCCCAATTGCCTGCGAACAGCTAGGGTTGAGTCAAGCACAAGCCAGGAACTCAGAACTCAATATGGGTCCCACATGGGTGGGACACCGGCATGTGAGCCATCACCTGCCAGCTCCCGGTGTATGCATTAGCAGGAATCAGGAATCATAAACAGAGCTGGAACATGAACCCAGGGTATTCTCATATGGGTGCAGTCATCTCAAGTGGTATCTTAACCACTGCATTAAATGTTCAACCCCCTTGTTCAGTCTTAATGAACATGTATATAATATTTGTCTCCCAACAGGAGTTTGTCACTCACTTTAGAAACAAAACAAGCCAACAAATCAAAGCTGTGAATCACCCATTTGCTTTTCCGACCGAGTGTTTTGCTTACATGGATGAGTCAATATTTGGGAAACATGGGTTAAATGAACTCAAAGGTTTTTTTGATGTATTGCTTTCCAAAACCTCCTATGTGCTTTGTGTATCTCTAAAAGGATGCCAGAGTGTTCAGTCACTGTGTTTGATCATGAGACCTGTTTCCCAGGCTCACCCACTGAGACTAACTCTTCCCTTCCATTATTGTGAGTTTAAACTGAATAGTTCCCAACAACCAAATCTGCTGGCAGCATTGCTGTTGAAGAGCAGTTTACATAGTGAACTAGCTTTGTCATTGGATGGAATTTTCTCCACTCACTGTAACATTCTGTTCTTTGCTTAACAAGCAGCTAGTGTGATCCTGCATACTTTTTGTTTTAGGTCACTCTGAGAAGTTGGTTTACTTATATTTAGATAAATAGTACAAAACACTGACCTCATGGAACATTCTTTTCCTGAATTTACTTTTAGAGTCTTCACACAACTAAGATTATGAGGGATTAGATAATATTCTTTCTAGAAGGAAAAATGAGTCTGTACTAGTATGGTAGGCATGATAATTGGAGAGCCTTTTGTTGTGAATGGAGTAGCAATATTGGGTCCGGTGCAAATTGTTCCTCCATTCTAGATTATTCACTTGATAAATATTTATTGGGTGCTTACTATACTGCTACCATTCTTTTATGTATTTGGGATATAGTTATTAACAGAAATCTGCAAATTCATGGAACTTACAGGCTATGGGGTGGGGGAAGATAAGCAAATATATTCAGGAATAAATGATATGTTTTCAGAGTAGATAATTAAAATGAATAAAGTAAAAGAAAATGATAAGCTGGATAATGACTAAAGAGTATGGGGAGTTCTTTATTAAAAGTGATTTATTATTTGTTTCTAATCTCAAATATGTTTGTTCTATAATGAAATTTTCCAGAAACAAAATGCAATATCTATTTTTGATTTTCTTTATAAATATACATAATAATAGAGAGGAGGTGAAAATTGAAAGAGGTGAGCTAGCCATGTGAATATCTAGGAGAACAGATGTCCAAGTGCAAATCATAGGAATTACAAAGACCCTGAGGTAGGATCATTAGTTGATTTTCAGAATAGGAAAAAAAAATCACTGGCTGGAACATAGTGAGTGAGGGGAGCAGTAGAATGATTTGCTAGGTCTGGGGTTCTCAAAGTGTGTTCAGGTTCCTTGGTAGTCATACATAGGTTAATAAGCTGTACTGCTTAGTTCAAGGGATAAGAGATGGTGTCCTCAGGTACCCAATTTATGCAGGTCCTGATAGTTCTCTGATTATGAAAAATCACGAAGACATTATTTAGTGTAGTGGGTCTCAAATTATGATCCCTGGGCCAGTGACACAAATATCTCCTGGGAACTTGTTGGAAATATAAATTCTTTATCCCATTCCAGATCTATGGAATCAGAAACTCTGATTCTAAGTTTCCTAGCTTTTTTGTTTGCTTGCTTGCTTTTGTTTTTAACTACTTTGGTCATTTTATCTGGAATGAAATTTTGCCAAGGATATGTATAGAAGTTGACATTCTGTATAGCCTTCAAGTAGACACCCCTCTAAACTTAAGGCCTTATTACAAAACTTTAATATTCTTAAATGTAAAATTTCCATTTAGACACATAAATCTGAAGTAACTAACTTTTCTGTTTGAAGCTTCTGTTATACACTTAGAAAGGGATGTTCTACAATTTAAGTTTTTAATCTCAAATGTATTTGCTCTATAATAAAACTCTGAATAATAAAATGTACTACCACAGCTTGATTTTCTTTATAAATATGCTATTCTTGTCATTTTCCCTTTAATACAGTGAGCAAATAAAAGAAATTATTAATTCTAATTTAAAATGTAGTCCTGACTACCATGATTTTTTTTTGCCAGAAGAGTTATTCATGATACTTTTTGAGGGTTTCTTAGAGAATTAATAATAGGTTATAATGAAAAATCATATTTTGCAGATTAGATGTAATTATAAAATACATTTTCTATTTATTATCAGTTCCCCAAGCAATTTCTATATAAAGGAAAAGGAAATGCCTTCAAAATAGTTTTGAATTTTTAAAAATAAATGTTTTTAATCCTGGACTCTCCCTTAATCTAGGACAGGGAAGAATGTTCCCTTAAAGTTTTATGAAAGGGAACTTTTACCTGTAGATCATTCTCAAGATTTTTTGAGTCTAGAGCATATGTTGAGAAATAATGCCTACTCCATTAGTAAGGTCTGAGGAGAAGGCATTTCACTCAAATATCAGTTTCTCTTTTCTCTGCTTTCAAGTAAAAATATGCCTTTAGCTAAGAATACCTTAATAATTGTGATTCATTTTGCTTTAATGCTATAATATTATATACTATTTAATGGGCCTTCTACAATAATAAACAGCATTTAAAAACAATTGTATTTCCTAAAAACTGTGTCACAGGCCAATACATTACAATATAAAAATTCTGGCTGTATAATTAGTTTTAATTAAGAGCTAATTAGATTTTCAGGTAATTCAGTACCTTACTTCCCCAACACAGTGTGTTAGCAGCATTAGTGCAACTTAAGGAGTTACAAGGAAGTGCTTTTACTTTTACTCTCACTGAGTAACAAAGTTTAGGGCAAAGCTCATTTCTTCTGTTCAAGGAGAAAGAATTCATATACTAAGATTGAGTGTCTCCCAGCAGGCTGGGCAGAGAGTTCTGCCTATCATTATGTTTTTGTCACCTGTACATACCCAGTTTTATTTCATCAAACAGCATGTAGATAAACAAAGACTTATAAAGGGACAGGCACACACATATTTCTCCAACATTTTAGAAGCTGTACCAGAAACTAGAGTAACCCTATTAGTCAGCATTTCACCAATATAATGAAATACATGGAGCAATTAACTCATAGAAGAAAAGGTTTACTAAGCTCAGTTTTGGAGGTTTGAGCAGCTCCAATGGTTTGGCCTCTGTGAGGGTAGTGGGTTGCAATGGTTGAATGTGTGTGGAAGAAGGTCACATGGCAAGGCAGGAAGCTTTGACAAAAATTCTCTCATGAGAACTCAAGAGATCACATGAGAACTGGTACCTTCTGAGAACACATTCTGTATGATCTAAGGACCTCTCCCCAGGTCTCTTCTCCTAATGGTTCCCCACCACCTTCTAAACACATCACCCTGGGGACCAAGCCTTTAACATATTGATATTTGGGGGACACTCAAACTAATATTCGGAATACAGCAGTGACCTACTATCCTAGTTTGCCCAGAACTGAGGAGTTTCCCCAGAATGTAGGAATTTCTGTTCCCCCAAAAAGGAAAGTCTTGGGCAAACCAAAACGATTGGGTGCCTAAGTTCAGGAAAAATGGTTCTAATGTAACAATGAAAATATTTTATACTTCACTAGAGTTAATTCTGGACTTAAGGGGGAAGGGTTTGAGAGAAAACTTAATACTTCTAGTACATAATCAAGTAGTGAAACATCATCAAATTCAGTCAACAGTAGGCCTAACAACTAGTCAGGTGTCAAGACAAGTGGTAACAGCAAAAGTATGAGAGGATACCATTAATAATGATGATTTTAGATTCTGTTACTTTATTCTGCTGAGGATTTACTGTGTTAAAGAAACACTGTGGTTTATATGTGTTAAACAATAATGGATAAGGTTAGTTAAAATACCCATACTATTGAAAATTGGCTTTCTGTTAATTGGCAAATGTTCCAGTGGGTCTCTGTTTTTGTTGGGATGTGTTATGTTGTATGTACACATTTATGGACCAGAGTCTACTGAGGTTACAAGGTTCAGAAAAGATGAGTGGTAAAATCTGGATTTTTGTTCCTTTATCTCAATAAAAGCCCACTGGAACTCCAAAAAAAAAATATACCCATACTATTTATCTTCTTGAAGAACAATAAAATAAAATAGGATGTGAATTATTGTGTAACAGTTACCACATTGTGGCACTAGATATAAGACAGTTAAGTTCCAGTTAAATGCACTGCCATTTCCAGCTTATAGAGTTGCAATTATAGTTGTGAAATAAATATGCATTAGAATGTGAAGTCCAGGATTGAAACAACAGTCTTTGGTGTTTAAGTTCTCTGATCCAACACAAAGTTATCTGTTTACAGCCAAGTTTCTCAAATTTAGTGCTACAGTTTTCTGTGTCTTTGACTTGAGAGAGAAAAAGTTAGCCTCAACTTCTGGTGAAAAATTTTGGACAATTCATAAAGTAGTGGTCATCTGAAGTAAAGATTGGAGAGAAGTAAGTTTTGTTATGTATGAATGTGTGGTGTAGACACAAATATTGCCCCATGTAGTTTGCCTAGGAGAAACCAATAGGGTTAATATCAAGTGGAAAATCCTCTGTCTCACTTTCATCATCTGCTTCCAAACTACTTATCAAGTCTTATGCAGTATGGTATGAAAGTCAGCACATGCATCCTGGATATCTGGGTTCAAAGCCTGGCTCTACCAGTATTAACTTTGTGATCTTGGTCAAAAATTACTTAAACTTTCTATGTCACAGTTTCCTCATTTGAAAAATTGGATTATTACCAAAAATATGAGGAATCTTCAAAATGTTTATGGAAAATGCATATTATGAAATATCTGTATGTGGATCTGTAAATTTTTGCATCAAAATAGACTTATCTTTTAATTCCACTTTCCATGAACTTTTTGAGGCACCGTTGTATGTAACTCAATGGGTTAAATATATATAAAACACTAAGAAGCTGGCATTGTGATGCAGTAGGTTAAAGCAGCCTCTTGACCAGCATCCTGTATCAGAGTGCTGGTTTCAGGCCCAGCTACTCTACTTCCAATCCAGCTTCCTGTTAATGTACTTGGGAAGGCAGTGGAAGATGACTCAAGTATTAGAGATCCTGCCATCTATGTGGTAGACCACGATGGAGTTCCTGGCTCCTGCTATCAACCTTGTCCAGCTCTGTCTGTTGCAGTCACTTGAGGAGTATACCAGCAGATAGAAGATCTATCTCTGTCTCTTCATCTCTCCATCTCTCTCTATTGCTATGCCTTTCAAATAAATAAATATGAAAACAAAAGAATGAAAACTAAGAGTAGTGACTGGCATAGAGTATCTATTTGCTTGTATTATTGTTACTGTTATTATCATTATTATTACTTAACTTTTGCCCTTTGTTCCAGACTCCATAAATCAATAAATTTCATGTATTTCAAATATATACAAATTCAGGAGCACAATGATAATTCCCACCCTAACATCCCTCCCACCAATGCTTCTATTCTTATTCTTTATTTTAATTTTTCAATGACATACCTTCAGTTTATTTTATAATCATAGTGTAACACTCTGCTAAATAATGAGTTCAACAAATAGTAAGAAGAAAAAAACACCATTCCTCAACAGTAGAGACAAAGGCTATAAATAATAATCAAATCACAAATGTTAATTTTGCTCATATACATAATGTTTTTATGTACTCTATTAGGTACCACAGATCATGAAAAACCTATGGTATTTGTTTTTTCGGGACTGGCTTATTTCTCTAAATATAATGGTTTCGAGTTGCATCCATTTTGTTGCAAAAAATAAGATTCATTCTTTTTTATGACTGAGTAGTATTCCAGGGTGTATATATACCACATTTTCTTTATACAGTCTTTGGTTGATGGACATTTGCATTGATTCCATATCTTAGCTACTGTGCATTGAGCTGCAATGAGATGAGATGAGATGGGTGAGATGGGGTGAGATGACTCATTCACACCATTTGGGTAAATTTCCAGGAGTGGGATGCCTGGGTTATTTGTTAGACCTACTTTCACATTTCTGAGGACTTTCCATACTGTCTTCCACAATGGCTGCAATAGTTTGCATTCCAACAAATAGTGCATTAGGGTACCTTTTTACCATATCCTCGATAGCACTTATGGTTTTCTGATTTCAGTATGAGAGCCATACTAACGGGGGTGAACTGAAACCTCATTGTGGTTTTTACCTGTATTTCTCTGATGGCTAATGATCCTGAGCATTTTTTCATGTGTCTTTTGGCCATTTGCATTTCATCATTTTAAATGCCCATTTCCTTTGCCCATGGATTGTTTGTTTTGTTTTTGGTGAATATCTTGAGCTCTCTAAAGATTCTGGATATTAATCCCTTATAAGTTGCATAGTTTGCAAATATTTTCTCCCATTCTTTCAGTTGCTTGTTCATTTTGTTGAGTGTTACTTTTGTAGTGTAGAAGCTTCTTAGCTTGATGTAATCCCATTTGCTTTGATTGCCTGTGGTTCTGGGGTCCACTCCAAGAAGGCTCTGCCTATGCCAATGTCTTCCAAAGTTTTCCCAATGTTCTCCTGTAGTAATTTGATGGTATCATGTTGTAATTTAGATCCTTGATCCATATTGAGTTGATTTTTGTAAAACATCTAAGTTAGGGGTCTTGTTTCATACTTTTGTATGTGGAGATCCAATTTTATCAGCACCATTTGTTGAAGAGACAGTCCTTTTTCCAGGGACTGATCATAGCTCCTTTGTAAAAGATTAGTTGGTTGCAGATGTGTGGATTGAGATCTGGGGAGTCTATTCTGTTCCACTGATTTACATGTCTATTTTTGTGGCAGTACCAGGCTGTTTTGATTCTAACTGCCCTGTAGTATGTTTTGAATGTTGATAAAGTGATGCCTCTGACTTTGTTTTTGTTCTTTAAGATTGTTTTAGCTATTTGGGGTCTCTTGTAATTCCATATGAATTTTAGCATCATCTTTTCTAGATCTGAGAAGAATGTCATTGGTATTTCCATTGGGATCACATTGAATCTGTAATTTGCTTTGGGTAGTATGGATGTTTAGATGATATTAATTCTTCCAACCCACAAACATGGTCAATTCTTCCATTTTTTTAAATTTTTTTCTTTAATGCTTTGTAATTTTCATTGCAGAGATATTTCACCTGCTTGGTTAAATTTATTTCAAGGTATTTAAATTCATTTGTAACTATTGTGAATGGTGCTGATCTTACAAACTCTTTCTCAGCCATGGCATTGTCTGTGTATTACAGAGCCTATTAATTTTTGTGTGTTAACTTTATATCCTGCAACTTTACCAAAATCTATTGAGTTCCAGTAATCTCTTTGTGGAGTCTTTTGGTTCCAAAATATAGGATCATGTCATCTGCAAACAGGGATAATTTAATTCCCTCCCTTCCAGTTGTATCCATTTGATTTCTTTTGCTTTCCTAATGGCTCTAGCTAAAACTTTCAGTAGTATATTAAATAGAAATGGTGAGAGTGGACATTCTTGTCTGGTTCCAGATCTTAGTGGGAATGCTTCAAACTTTTCCCTATCCAATAGGATGCTGTCTGTGGGTTTGTCATATATTGACTTGATTTTGTTAAGGAATGTTCATTCTAAATCCAATTTGCTCAAGGTTTTTATCAAGAAATGATGTCATATTTTATCAAATGCTTTCTCTGCATCTATTTTGGTAATCATATAATTTTTATTCTTTAATTTTTTAATGTAATGTATTACATTTATTGATTTGTGTAAGTTGAACCATCCCTACATATCAGGGATAAATCCCACTTAGTCCTGGTGAATGATTTTTCTGATGTTTTGTTGGATTTGATTAGCTAGTATTTTGTTAAAGATTTTTGCATCTATGTTCATTGAGGATATGGTCTGTAGTTAGTTCTCTTTGTTGCATCTTCTTCTTGTTTAGGAATTAAGGTGATGCTGCCTTCATGGAAGGGGTTTGGGAGGACTCCCTCCCTTTAAATTGTTCTGAATAGTTTGAGAAGAATTGGAATTAGCTCTTCTTTAAAAGTCTGGTAGAATTCAGCTGTGGTGCTAACTCGTACTTGACTTTTATTTGTTGGGAGGGTTTTTATTATGGATTCAATCTCCACCTTGGTTATTACTATATTTAGGTTTTTTTTAAATAGATTTATTTATTTTTTTATTTATTTGAACTAGAGATTTACAGAGAGAGGTAGAGACAGAGAGAGAGGTGTTCCATCTGATGGTTCACTCCCCAGATGGCTGCCAATGGCCAGAGCTGCGCTGATCTGAAGAGGAGCCAGGAGCTTCTTCCTGGTCTCCCATGTGGGTGCAGGGGCCCAAGGACTTGGACCATCTTCTACTGCTATCCCAGGCCATAGCAGAAAGCTGGATCAGAAGAGGAGCAGCGGGACTAGAGCCGGTGCCCATATGGGATGCCGGTGCTTCAGGTCAGGGCTTTAACCTGCTGCACCACAGTGCCAACCCAATATATTTAGGTTTTCTATAGATTGTATGTGTCCAGGAATCTATCCATTTCTCTTTTTTGTGAATTTTTAAATTTTATTTAGGTATTTGAAAGGCAGAGTTACAGAGAGGCAGAGGCAGAGGCAGAGGCAGAAGCAGAGAGAGAGAGAGAGAGAGAGAGAGAGAGAGGTCTTTTGTTCACTCATTTGCTAGTCAAATGGCTGCAATGGCCAGAGCTGGGCCAATCTGAAGCCAGGAACCAGGGACTTCTTCAGGGTCTCACACATGGGTGCAAGAGCCCAAGTACTTGGGCCAGCTTCTATTGTTTTCCCAGGCCTCAGCAGTGAGCTGGATCAGAAGTGGAGCAGCTGGGCCCTAAGCCGGTACCCACCTGGGATGTGGAACTGCAGGCAGTGGCTTCACCTGCCAGACCTCCGCTCCAGCCCCCTATCCATTTCTTCTATATATCCAGTTTGTTGGCAAATAGCTGTTTGCAGTAATCCCTGATTATTCTTTTTATTTCTGTGATATCCATTGTTACATCTCCCTTTTCATCTCTGCTTTAATTAATTTGGGTTTTCCCTCTCTTTTTTATGGTTAGTTGGGCCAATGGTACATCAATTTTATATTTAAAAAAAAGCTCTTCATTTCACTGACTTTTTGAATTATTTTTTGTTTCAATTTTATTTATTTCTTCTCTAATTTTAATTATTTTTGCCTACTAATTTAGGATTTAGTTTGTTGTTTTCTTTCTAGGTCCTTGAGATGCATTGATAACTCATTTATTTGATGTCTTTCCAATTTCTTGCAATCACCAATTGAGAAAAACTTCCCTCTCAACATTGCTTTTGCTATATGTCATAAGTTTTGATATGTTCTATCATGATCTTCACTAGTTTTCAGAAATTTTTTATTTCTTTTTTGATTTGTTCTATGGCCCACTGTTCATTCAGGAGCATGTTGTTCAGTCTCCATAAGTTTGCCTGTTTTCTAGAGATTCTTAAGTTGTTAATTTCCAGCTTAATTCCATGTGGTCAGAAAAGATACATGGCATTACTTCAGGTATTTTTTTTTGTATTTGTTGTATTTTATGGCCTACTATATGAGTTATAGTAGAAAAACTTCTATGCACAGATGAAAATAATGTGTATTCTTCAGCTGTGGGATAAAATATTCTGTATATATCAGTTAGGTCCATTTGGTTCACAGTTTAGATTAGCTGTGTTGTTTCTTTATTGATTTTCTGTCTTGTGGATCTGTCCATTGATGAAAGTGGGGTGTTGAAGTCTCCCGTTATCATTGTGTCTCCCTTTAGATCCATTATCATTGCTTTTAAATAGCCAGCTGCACAGTCATTGGTACATATACATTTACTATAGTCACATTTTTCTGTTGAATTGTTCCCTTAATCATTACTTAGTGCCCTTCTTTGTCACTTTCAACAGTTTTTGTGTTAAAGTATATTTTGTATGATAACAGGATGGCTACCTACTCATGTTCTTTTTTGCTTTCCATTAGCACAGAGTATATTTTTCCATCCTTTCACTTTCAGTCTGCATGTATCTTTGTTGGTGAGGTGTGTTTCTTGTAGGCAGCAAATAGATGGAACATGTTTTTTTAACGCATTCAGCCAGTCTATATCTTTTAATTGGAGAATTTAGGCCTTTTACATTCAAAGTCACTAGTGATGGGTAACAACTGGCCCTGCCATTTTTCCATAAATATTCCTGTTGTTTGCTTTGGATTTCCCTTGTACTTTTACTAAGAGATTTTCTGCCTTCACATTCTTTCATAGTGATTGGTATCTTTCTGTGTTTCTGTGTGTAGCACACCTTTAAATATCATTTGTAAAGCTGGATGAGTGGTGACAAATTCTTTAAGTTTCTGTTATGGAAGGTCTTTATTTCATCTTCATTCATAAATGAGAACTTTTCAGGATACAGTATTTTGGGTTGAAAACTTTTAAGACATGCACTAGTCTCTTCATATTCCTAGACTATACAGTTTCTGATGAGAAATCAGCTGTCAGTCTGAAGATCCTCTGCAAGTAATCTGGCATTTCTGTAATGTATATTTCAAAACCTTTGCTTTCTGTTTTACTGTTGAAAGTTTGACTATAGTGTGTCATGGTGAAGATCTTTTCTGGTCATATCTATTAGGAGTTCTATGTGCTTCCTGTGCTTGGATGTCCCTTTCTTTCTCCAAATTAGGGAAATTTACTGTTATTATTGCACTGAATACTCCTGCTAATCCATTCCCTCTTTATACACCTTCAGGAACTCCTATGACCCATATGTTGGATCACTTGATAGTATCCCATAAATCTTAAACATTGTTTTTAATTTTTCTATTTTCTTCTTTTTGATCTAAGATATTTCCAATGGTTTGTACTCTAGCTCCGATATTCTGCCTCACCAAGTGTGTTGTTAAGGCTTTTTAAAAATTGAATTCTTCATTTCTAATAGTTCAGTTTGATTTTTCTATAATATCTCTGTATCATGGGAAAATTTTTTATCTGTGTCATGTATGGATTTCTTTGACTCGTGTATTTTCTTCTCATTGCTTCTGAGTAACCTGAGTACTTATATGATCATACTTTTGAATTCCATTCCTTTTTAGGCATTTCATCAATCTCTTTTTCTTCACATTCTAATATTTAAGTGCAGCTGTATTCCTCTGGAGGAGTCATATTGTCTTCCTTGTTCATGTTTTTCATGTTTCTACATTTATTTTTTGGCATTTGTGGAACTATTTGTTGTTTTTTTTCCTCTGAGAACTTTTATTTTTGAAATATGCCTCTGTGGTGTAGCAGGGTGTCTGCTCCTTCAGTGGCTATTCAGAGACATGTACTGGGTGGGGCCAGGAAGCTCCAGTCAGTGCTTGGGTATGGTACAAGAGTCCAGAGTGACACACATGTTGGATGTGGTAGATTTCCTTCATTGTCAACAGGGAGGAGGGTATGATCACTTTGTGGGCATGCTCACTGCCTCACCTCCTCTCTGCCAAGGTGATCAATTCCCACAGTGAGCCCACAGTGGCTACACACCGTACTCATGCACTTGAAAGAACCACACAAAGGATCTTTGCAGTTCCTCAGTGTGAGCGCTGAACCCTCTGCAATGACCCGCCCCAGGCACTCATTGAAATCTGGGACTCTGTTCCAGACACAATGATTGCCCAGAAACCCAGCTATACTCCATGCACTATCATGCAGTCACAGAACTCCCACAGTCCTAGCGTGCAGAGTTCCCATAGTCACTCGGAGCAGGGGATCCACTCAGCCCCACTAGGCTGCGCCATCCACAGGGACTACTGAGGCATTGCCTTAGACAGTTGCTTTTTTGTGTTCCACTTTGACTGTCTTAGTATTGGCGACAGGGATATAGAGGACAGGGGGCACCTCACAAGCTTACATGGGTGCCATGCCCCCTGCCAGCTCTCCAGACCAGACTCAAAATCATGGGGACCATGGATTTATCGTCAGATAAAATTGCCTAGTCATATGTGCAAGAGCCGTGGTGGCTTGTTCTTGTCTTTTAAGATGGCACTTCTTCCCTAGTATTTGCTAGGAGCCCTTTTTTTGGGGTAGAGGCTGGGCAGTGGGAAGCAGGCAGTGTGCTCTCATTTCATGGGTTTAGGTGGGCACCCTGCCCCATACTGGCGCTCCAGTACACACTCAAAGACCATACGGTCCGAAAGGTTCTCCCTTAGTCAACATCACCAGCAACGCTGGCTGCTGCAGTCTCCTTTCATTACTCTTTAAGAAGATGGCGTCTCCTCCTGATGTTGATTCTGACACTGGTAGGAGCAGAACAGAGGAGCACTGCCCGGCTTTTCACTGCCAAGTATGGTGCTCTGCAGGCCTGGGGGAGGGGAAAAAGCTGGTCAGCTTCCCTGCTCCAAGCCTGGCAATTGCTCAGACCCCCAATCAACTCCCCAAGCTGTAGAAAAAGTTGTTGGGTGTTTGTGGAATTCCCTCTCAGATAAAACACTGAGCCGCAGGCCATGCAGCAATTTTTTTCTACCTTATCTTGGTATGATGGTGGCTCACAGCTGGCAGCTGGCTGCACCATGTGGCTGGCTATAGCAGTGTTCCTGCCCTCTCTCCTCCTGTCCCTTCATGGGATGCTGTTTTTCCCCATATATTTTTGCTTGTGCTGAACTCTGTATGCAACAGGATACTTCTTCCTGTTTGCTCAAATTTTATTCATTTTTTAAAACGACAATTTCTGTCCCAATCTCCTAAGTGAGGATGCCACACAACTCTTTGATAAATTCCTTTATCTTTACAACTAGGGCCATGCAGTTTAGCTTTTAGTTATTTGCTGTTTGGTACATACTTTTGCTATCTCCTGCTGATCTGCAAACTTCTTGGCAGTTGGGGCAATGCCTCATCTATTTCATTGTGTTTCACAGTCCTTAGTATGCTTTTCAAATAAATAGTTGATTGATTCTTGTCAGGGAACCATGGCTTAAATTTGTTCCTTAGATTTCCCCACCACTTTTGAGAAACAAAGCCATCAGTTATATCACTTCAAGAGTGGATCTCACAAATATCTTGCTGATTTTACATTACTTTTCAGCAGTTGTTTCTGGCAGAATATCATTTACAGATCATTTTTTTTCATGTTTGGATTCACAAAAGAATAAGATATTGTGTTTTTACATAAAATAAACACATCACGGAACCACACTTATTACAGTTATTCCTAGGATGCCTTGATAAATTGTTATAAAAACAATTAAAATTTGTATTACAGAATTTTAAGGTTTGAATATATTTGCCACTCCAAAATTTGCAAGTTGAAACTTAATCACCAATATGACATTATTGAAAGGTGAGGACTTTAGTATGTGGTTAGATCATGAGGGCTCTGTTCTCTTGAATAGAATTAATTCCCTTATAAAAGAGGCTTCACACAGCGTTTGTCCCTTCTGCCCTTCCATCTTCCATTCTGGCATGTGAGGAGGCACCAGGGTACCATCTAGAAAGCAAAGAAGGAGAAATTAGCAGAACCAGATCTGCTGAGGTCTTTATTTTGTACTTCCCAGCCTCCATAACTGTGAGAAATAAGTTTCTGTTCTTTATAAGCTATCCAGTGTATTCTATTTTGTTATAGCAACAAGAATGGACTAACCTATCAATATTTTCAAATACATACAAAAATAGAAACAATATGATCAACCTAGTGTAACTATCACCCAGTTTTCATAGTTATTAACACTTTTCCAATTTTTATTCATCTACCCTACTCATTTTTTGGCTGGAATATTTTAAAGCAATTTTATAATATTTCATCTGTAAATAGTTTGGTATGCATTATTAACAGTTGAGACAAAAATAATCTTCGAGAGAACTAAGAATTCTCAATATTGTGGTAAAATTTTAAAATTTGTCTTATGATTTTACAACTTTAATAACATCACTTTGTTCTCTTTTACCTCAAACATATAGGTTAACCTAAAAACTGGTTTTCCTGATAGATTGCTGAAAATATATTTGAAACGTGAAGGGTATTTTGTTGTCTTAGTGACATTATTGAAAGGTGAGGACTTTAGTATGTGATGGGTTTTGAACTACAGCAGGAATCATGGCTTTGTTAAAAAAAAAAAACCACTGCATTATTATTTTAATATGATAGATCACTACAATAATCAAATGGAAATTATATATTTATTTAATTGCAATATCTTTTTCAGCTTGATAATATTTTGGGGTATCTTAAATTAAATGTAGAATGGGGCTATCTAGGCTCATGACCAATTATTGCTTATCTATCTGTTTCAATAAGGCAATTTTTCTGGGTATGTTAGAACTCAATGGCTTTAATTAATTCATGATATTGTTTTACTAAGGATTGTGATATCATTCTATCCTAAACCGACAGAAAGCATAGCAGTGGTATTGAGGTAGAGGTTTCAATAGCTATTTACCTTGTTCAGTTTACCAAACACTGTCTACACTGGTTATAATCAGTTTATAAATGATGTCAAATTATGAATTGTTGTACTTTTAGGGTCACAGATTCACTGAGCACCAGTTTGAGCTGTATATAGTTTGAATATCCTAAAAGCAACAATTTATATGTAGAGGCATATTATGAGAATTTTTAGGGACATGAATGAATCCAACAAAAGTTGGAAGTTTTGTTAAATAAACTTGAGTCAGATATATATGAAATAAAATTTAGAGTTTAAAGTTGCTAGCAATTTATATGCTATATTTATAGAATCATTGTCTGTGTATTGTTTATTCTCTTTTCTCCAGTGTTGGAGTGAACCTGTATACATAGCTAGACATATTCCCGGTAGTACCATAAATCCATGAAGGTAACATCAGCTCTAATGAACTGCAGTGAAATGCACCTGACTGGCTGTCAGTTCTCTTTTTAAGTTAGGGTTCAGTGAACTCCCATTTTTGGAATTTTCTAGGATGAACTGAATTCAAATAAAATCTTCCCTGAAGGCATTTAAAGCTGAACTATAAGGCTGTCTTTCAGTGATCTTTGTTCTATTTTTCTTCACATTTTTAACTGCTGCCTCTCTGTATATTTTGCCTTTGCAGGTATTCTGCTTGAGTTTGTATCTTGATTTGATGCCATTAATTTGTATCAAAGCTTATATGAATTCAAACAATCTTTTGGAATTAACATTAGGCTCTTGTTTTCTCTTCATTGTGTCAATTGATCTAAAGCAAGGATATCTTTCAAAGTGAAGACATTTTATTTGGAAAATTCCTTTGAAAAGCCTTCTTTATTATAGCATTCTAAAATCACCAGACTTTAGGTTTTTCTAGAATATAATATCCTCAAAATTTATCCCATTAGGATGAATTATGAGTTGCTGGCATGTATCTTTTTTTTTTTTTGTATGGTAAACAGGAAAAACTAAAGAGGACTTTAATTTAAATTTTGAAGAAAAGAATTTTGGCATGGTGTCCTGAAATTCAATCTTTGAACATGGGTACTTTAAATTAAAAAATTGGGACTGCCTGTTCCCCATTCATCTTTCATTCTCTCGAATATGGCTTTCTTTAAAATATCATGAGTAATCTACTTTCTGAGTAATGTTTATCATGAAAATTTAAAACACAAACAGCATATCCAAGCAAAGAATAAAGGGTAGCAACTCAATGGCAGTCTGTCAGAGAGCTGGATTTTATGGTCTCCTGAGAGCAATTTAGAAAAGTCAACCACGAAGCTATCTAAGCTACACACAAGACAGTGCTGAGAAAATGTTTTGTGGTATATCTTTTGATTTACAAGTTTTAGGTCACATTTATTCTGTGTTCATGGACATTATACATATGTAAGAGATAGAAAGTGGAGAGTCATTTTAATATGAAAATTTAAGGCCATTATATACAGTAGGCTTATCCTACTGTTCTCAATACATGCCAGACATATGATTCTACTCAACCTCTATTTTCTCGTCAAGAAAAAGGAAACAATACTATTTATGTGATGGTAAGAGAAATTTAATACATGTTCCAAGTGGTATTAGCAAAATATCAGGTATTTCCATTGGTGAGGTAAAGAAGGGGGCAGGGAATGTTACAGTGATATATTGATGCTAGAAATTAGGGACCACTATTGCAGCATAGTGGGTTAAGACACCACCTGCGATACAAGTATCCTATATAAGTGCATGAGTCCCAAGGTGCTATACACATGGGAAAGCAGCAGAAGTTGGCCCAAATGCTTGGGCCTCGGCCACCCATGTGGGAGACTCAGATCAAGTTGCAGGCTTCTGGCTTTGGCCTGATCCAGCCCTGGCCATTGCAACCATTTGGGGAGTGAACCTGCAGATAGAATAACTGTCTCTGTTTCTCCCCCTCTCTCTGTAACTTTCCCTTTCAAACAAATAAATCATTTTTAAAAATTACCATAGGATACATATCATGATTTTTCTTTATTTTTTTTTCTTTATTTTTATTTCTTTATTTGAAAGGCAGAGGAATGAGAAGGTGGTAGAGAGAGAGAGAGATCCATGGGTTTACTCCTCAAATGCCTACAATAGCCAAAACTGGGCCAGGCTGAGGCTGGGAGCCTAGAACTCAATCTAGGTCTCCCATGTGGGTGGCAGGGACCCAAGTATTTGAAAGATCACCTGTTGCCTCCCAGGGTTGCATTAGCAGGGAGCTGGAAGCAGGAGTGGAGCCAGTCAGTACTCAAACACAGGCTTTCTGATATGTGATGTGGGCATCCCAAGTGGCATCATTACCTCTCTGCCAAATGTAATTTATTTATAAATAGTTCAGGTAGTCTTTATGATGACAATTTCAAAATAAACAGGTATCGTCTCTGTCAAAATAGCAATCACAATAACAAGAAAACTCGAGAACATAAAAGGTTGGCTTTGTGAAGGAAATGGTAGCACCAGGTTGAAAGGTTGAATCAACGTTATAATGAGAGGAAACAACAGTGATTTCAAGTTTATCAATAAAAGTACATTCCAGCAGAAAGCAGATTAAAGACTTTGATTTTCTTGAGTAGCATGACTCACTTCATTCACTTGGTCTTCAGGTGACCAACTATATTGTTTTGCTGGGGACTTGTTCAGTTTTAACCATGAAAGACTCACATCCTGGCAAATATAGTCCTGGTCAAAAAGAGACTGTTGATCTCCGTTTGGGATCTCTTTGACATTGGCTGTGAGACTGTCCAGATATGCAGGGGGGAATAGCAGTTCACAAGGCATTTGGTCTTTATTTTAATTAATTTTAATATTTTACACATATGCAAGCAGCTCAGAAAGTTCATGGAAAATGGAATTAAAAGGTAATTTTGATGCAAAAATGTTTAAATCCATGCATACAAGGGATATTCAGACAGTTCATAGAAAATGCATATTATTAAAAAACTATGCATGGATTTCAATATTTTCGCAGCAAAATAAACATCATTTTAATTCCATTTCCCATAAACTTTTGCAATACCCTCATATTATCAGCTAACTACATATCATTTTTATAATTTTGTACTAAAAGTTTGCTTGGTAGGTGGGCACATCAAACTTTGTGCTATAGGTTGGTTGCCAGGAGCTGGGGGAAGAGTGTATCCAAGTTCTCCAGAGAAATAGAACCAAAGGGTCCTATGTGTTGGAAGAGATTTATTATGAGGAATTGGCTCATGTGATTATGGCTCATGTGTTTTCAAGCTAGAAACTACCGGTTTTCAAGAAAGTTGGTGATGTAATTCCCGTCTGAGTCTGAGGACTTGAAAACCAGGGGAACTGTTGGTGTAAATCCTCATCCACATACAGATGACTGATGTCCCAGCTCAAGCTGGTGTGCAGGAAACAAAATAGGCAATTCTTCCTTTTCCTTTTTTCTTCTCTACAAAGGCCTTCAATGGATTTGCTGATGTGCACCCATATTGGGGAGGGCAATCTACTTCACCAAATCCATGATCAGAAAACCTTCATAGAAACACCCAGAAAAATATTTAATCTGAGCACCTCTTGGAACAGTCGAGTTGACCGAAAAATTCAATAAAAGGAGGATTATGCCATACAAAATTTGACCTATCTTTAGTGATCTGGAGACAGTGGAGAACAATGTTAAGATTGCTCCATGAGAGAAAAGACACCATAGCATTATGCAAATATTAGGAACTAAACACAAGATATTTGGCACAATTTATTTTTGAGCATGTTAGAATCTATTTTGGATTACTAGTAGCTGATAACTTCACAGTACAGTTTACTCTTAGAGGAGGTGACAGCATTTTGTTGAGATACAATTTGGATATTGACAAAGAAGCTAATGCATAAGTTACTGCTAAGGTGGCCAATCACAGGGAAGCAGCTTTGAACCTGGAGGTTGAAATTGGGGCAAAAAGATCTTTCTCTTATTATGCTCTTCATTCAGTTTGTGTTTCTCATTTGCTGAATAAACAAATGCAGGGGTCAAGAAATGGAAAGGAGAAACAGGAAAACCACAAAAAAGAAACAGGCAAGAACATTCTGGAATGCTTCTCATTTCTTTAAAATTGGTAGAATGCAACAAATAATTAAGGTCCCGTTTGCCTTGACTCCAAATATCAATAGCCTAGGTGAGTAGTGTGTGTCATCTAACATCCAAAGAGCCATGTTACAGAGGTGGAAATAATGCTACTCGGTCAAGATGGAAGACCTTGAGAAGGATTTTCCAGAGAAGAGGCCCATTTAAGATCTTAAGTCTGCCTTAGGTACCAGAAAGCTAACTGCAGAATGCTGTGGTGACCTGATTGTTCATGTATACCTGTGCCATGTAAACACCCTATATTGAATTCTGACTCGTCTCAATTTTGTGTAGTAATGTCAAATGCATTTATAATGTTACATTTATACCTGGGTCCTCTGGGTGAATTACTAGCTTTACTGATATCATATTTTTACAAAAGAGAAATAAAGGGGAGTCTAATGGTGAGGCTTGAAAAAGATTTACTACCCAGGAGCAGGCTCTCTGATCCTAGCCAGTTCGGAAATTCAGCTTGCTTCCCAACACTTTCTGAGTGATTTGCCCAATTTGATCTTGAAATTATCCTTTCACATCCCCACTACATTCCCACAAGTTTCCTGGCAAACAATTTGCCAACTGCCTTGGTGGCTCTTGGCTTTCTTTATGGAAACTATGGCAAGACCTGTATTTCTTGCCTAAGATGTAGACATAACCATACATAGATTTAGAAGTTTGTGTAACAGTAGAAAATGTGAGCTATAACCATTTTCCCTACAAAGTAGTAGAATCTTCCTTGGAAAATAGAAGAGGAAAGCTTGTTTGTTAATTCATCAAATAAGTATCATAAATACAACCACTACAAGCTATTGGGTTTACAACTCCAAAAGGTATTTTGTAAAGTTTTTTGGTAATAATGGATATTATAAGAAAATATTTTTTAACTTTTATTTAATGAATATAAATTTCCAAAGTACAGCTCATGGGTTACAATGGCTTCCCCCTCCCAAAACTTCCCTCCCACCCACAACCCTCCCCTTTCCCGCTCCCTCTCCCCTTCCAATCACATCATGATTCATTTTCAATTCTCTTTATACACAAAAGATCAGTTTAGTATAAATTAGGTAACGATTTCAACAGTTTGCCCCCATATAGCAACACAAAGTGAAAAAAAAAAAAATACTGTTGGAGTACTAGTTATAGCATTAAATAAGAGTGTACAGCACATTAAAGGCAGAGATCCTACATATTATTTTTTTTAAATTAATTAATTTTCTATGCCATTTCCAATTTAACACCAGGTTTTTTTTTTTTTTCATTTCCAATTATCTTTATATACAGGAGATCGATTCAGTATATAATTAGTAAAGATCTCATCAGTTTGTACCCACGCAGAAACACAAAGTGTAAAAATACTGTTTCAGTTCTAGTTATAGCATCACTGCACATTAGACAACACATTAAGGACAGATCCCACATGGGATGTAAGTACACAGTGACTCCTGTTGCTGACTTAACAATTTGACACTCTTGTTCATGGCGTCAGTAATCTCCCTAGGCTCTAGTCATGAGTTGCCAGGGCTATGGAAGCCTTTAGGGTTCGCTGAATTTCAGACTGGGAAAAGAGAGGGAGGAGATGCACAGTTTGGGACATGCACAATCAGTCTTGCCCCAAATGATGGAGTTAGTAATGTGCCAGGGGATTCCAATACAATCCCATCAAGGTGGCATGTACCAATGCCATCTCACTAGTCCAAGTGATCAATTTCAGTTCACATTCGATGGCTTGGATAGGTCTAAGAAACAAAGGGATCACACAAACAAGACTACTGTCTGCTAATACTAACTGATAGAATCAAAAAGGGAGAGAAAGATCCAGTATGGGAAGTGGGATACACAGCAGACTCATAGAATGGCAGATGTCCTAAACAACACTCTGGCCTCAGAATCAGCCCTTAAGGCTTTCGGATCTGGCTGAAGAGCCCATGAGAGCATTGTAGGCATGGAAAGCCAAGATACCATGGAAAAGAAAAAAAGACGAAGACCTAAATGAAAGATCTCGGTGAGTGAGATCCCAGTGGAAAGAACGGGGCCATCAAAGAAGGAGGTACCTTTCTCTGAAGGGAGGAAATAAAATATTTATAAAGTTATATTGATTTAAAGTCAGAAATTAACACCCACTCAAAATTGTGAATTTTTGTTCAATAAAGGCAAATCTTTTTACAAAATACAATTAAAAAGTGTGAAAATAGAAATTATACATAAATAGCATGTTTGCTTATGGGGCTGTGTTTAAATTTCCTTCCTTATATATTGAGGAAAGGTAAACATTTTCGTAAGTTTTCAATTTTGTAAATACAGCTAAAACTAAATGATAGGATTCAAAAGTGTCCAAATTTTGTTGAACAAAAATGACATGTAATAGGAATAAAGTCAAACAGTTCACATTCTTACCAATATTTTTCCATTGTCCACTGCATGTTCAACTTTACTGGACACTCCTTTTGTAAAATTTTCAATCAAAAATAATGAAAATGTTTAAATGCCAGATCATTGTGTTTAAATGTGTCCTTTTAGGTTCCAAAGGACTTCTTTTTCCCCTGACTTCTATTGTATTCAATACTTTGGGACAGTTCTGTAAGCAGATAAAGCCAATAATGTACTACAGATTCCAACTTAGAAAAATTATGGTTAATTCACATTACTAAGAGCAGAAAGTAATTCTAATTGATTGATCGTAATTTAAAAAAAACCAGATTTTTAAGAAGCTACTATTGAAACTGCTTTGTTCTATCTTGTATGCTATGTTATATGAGTATATATATTGTATAGCTACATGGGAAAATTTATTAAGAGCTCTATTTAATTAGTTTATAGATAAAATACTGCCCATAAATTTAAACTGCTAAGTTAATCAAATATACCATCTTTTGGTTCATGTGACTTATATATCTGTACCAGATGTTTTAAATTTGTTGACCTGTTCGTACTTGGGGTTTCTGGTCAAACAAGTTACAGTTGTGTTAGATATTTAAGTGATGTTTCCAAATACATGTACTCTTGAAATTTATAGAAGGCACTGGACCTTTTTGTAAATGTTTTTCATAGTTGTTATTTAACAGTTAAAATTGTTTGCTAAGTTTACATTTGTATTATTGTTAATAAGTGATCTGGGAAGCCTGACTTGTTCCCTCATTTCTCTAATCTCTTCAAGATGGGAAACTAATTCTATTCTGAAGGACTCTCCAGGATATACAATTTGATCTTCAGATCTTATAAAATGGATGGCTAAAATTTTTCTGTAATAATAGCATAGCCATAATGAGAGCTTAAATTATGATTTCACAGCTAGGTTTACTTTGCCATGAGCACAGTAAACAGGCAAAACCCATCTCTTCAAACCAAATGAAAGAAGAGAGTTTTGCTAATGACTTAGAATTTTATAGATAAGGTGGTCATCATTTTGATGTTAAAGCAAGGACATATCTTTCCTCATGGGCATTGTTTAACTCACAGAAATGCCATTATCAGAACATGCCTGTGACTATAGATTTCTAGTTTAGGCCACCAAAGATTAGGGACAGAGCACCCCTTTGACTTGCATTCTCTTAAAGGTTTCCTCTGGTCTGCTTTAACAAAAACCAGGAGGAAGAGGAAGCTAGGCAACAGAAGCAATGTAAAGACAGGTGGTAGGCCAATTAATGGCTGCTTTACACTGTGATCTACCATCAAGGAGATCCAACAGGCTAGTTCACTGCACCGGTTTTCAATATGGAAAGTCAGGGCTTCAGCAGAAGTCAGCTTATGAAGAGCCCTGGAAGCTCTGCCAGCCAAGAGTTGGGTCACTGGAAAGAGAACTGCTGCCCTGGAGTAGAAGGACTCCAAGGTCAGAGCTACAGACCTTGTTGGCTCTAAGCTGAAAAGCCCTTCACTAGGCCCAGCTTCCAAAGTAACCCCTGCTGCTGAGGGGATGGCAAGTAGGGTCAGCAACATTGTAGGTAGAACTGTAAATTTCCTGTTAGAAATTCCACTTGCCTTCACTTGGCCAGCTCTCTTCCCAGGACAGCTAGGTAATGGAAGTCAATGGGGTGTCCTCCCTAAGGAGGCTCACACCTCCCTCATGATGTACCCCATGTGAAGAGATATGTCTGGACCTCATATATAACTGTCCAGGCCTATGCCCACTTGATTATTATCATGTCGCCTCTGTCAGTTTCTATTTGCCTCTCAATGGACTTAGCACCTTTCTTATGTCCTCTAATGACTCTGGCCTTTGTTTTAGAACTTGTGAGTTTAAGCTGCTTGTTTTCTCCAGAGTAGAAACAGTGAAATTCTATATGGCCATGCATATGACACCTCGGAGGGAAGCAGTTTCTGCAAGCTGGCACTGCATCCCCCTCTAGAAGCCACCTCCTGCTGAGAAGCCACCTCCTGCTGAGAAGCTACCTCCTGATGGAACCCTGCCTTGACTCTCGTTCCCAACGATACCCCTTTTCATCATGAAGTAGCCAGAGTGATCATCATCCATTTTCCCTAGCAAAAGTTAGGGTCCATTCTGGAGGAGGAAATGTGAGGAGTCATACGGGTTAATAGGCAGTCAGGGTAGTCTAGTGAAAATTTGGGGTATAGAGTTCTTGCTTTTCCTTAAGGGTTGTCTTTTAGCCAGGTCAAAATTACCTACCTGCCCACTCCTTGAATGTTTCCAATTTTAGGGTAAGAACAGCAAGGGAGTGGCAATTCCATCCTCCTGAGTTCACAGTTTACTGTAAACAAGTTACCTATCCCACCTTTCTGATAGCTCTTTGTCTTATCATGAGCAAGTCAGCTAGGATAAAGGATTGTAAATCAGGTCTTTTGATGGCTTTTGCCCCCACCTTGTAACTGAATGTCAATCAAAATTTTGCTTAAAAACTTGACTGCCATGGACCACTTTCAGGTTTTTTCCTCTCTTGGAAGCCCCCTTCATGCACTCTGGCTGGAGGTCTTTGACTCTAATAAATCTTGCTTTTAAATAAAATCAAATGCAAATCAAAACCACAATGAAGTTTCACCTCACCGCCATTAGAATGGCTCTCATACAGAAATCAACAAACAACAAATGCTGGCGAGGATGTGGGGAGAAGGGTCCCTTAATCCAGTGTTGGAGGGAATGTAAACTGGTACAGCCACTATGGAAGACACTATGGAGATATCTTAGAAATCTGAAGACTTACCATGTGACCTAGCCATCTCACTCCTGGGAATTTATCCAAAGGAAATAAAAGCAGCATACAAAAGAGTGATCTGTACTCCCATGTTCATCTCAGCTCAATTTACAAGAGCTAAGATATGGAACCAACCCAGATGTCCATCAGCTGATGCCTGCATAAAGATATTATGGTCTATATGCACTATGGAATACTACACAGTGGTTAAAAAATGAAATCCTTTCATTTGCAAAAATATGGATGCAACTGGGAGCCATTATACTTAGTGAAATAAGCCAGTCATAAAAAGACAAATATCATATAGTCTCTCTGATCTGTGGTAACTAATAGAGTACCTAAAATGTAATTTATAGGAGTGAAACACTTTGAGATGCAATGACATTTCTGTTGATGAACAATACATTTTTTGTTTATTTGTTTTGCTTTGTTTTTTTCTTCATACCAATCGGTGAACTCTCTACTTAGTGTAAGGTTAATCTTGGTATAAAAATTAACTGAAAATTGATCCTCATAAAAATAAGAATGGGATATGAAGAGGAAGGAGGAAAAAAGGCAGGAGTATGGGTGGGAGGAAGGTGGGGAGGAATAATCATCATATTCCCAAATCTGTGTATATTAAATGCATAAAGTTGTAATCCTTAAACAAAATAAGAAAATTATTTTAAAAATATTAAAATATTTTGGATTTTTTGTCTACATTTCTGAACAGTATTGGTCTATGATACCCTTTTTCAAAATGCCTTTTTATTATTCCTTCAAAGCATCTCTCGTATTAAAATCTATATTCATAACTTTCCAAAAAAGATAAAATTAAAGAAAAACTAATTCCAATTCTTCTCAAGCTATTCAAAAGAATTGAAAGGGAGCATATCCTCCCAAACTACTTCTATGCAGCCTTCATCACCTTAATTCCTAAAGCAGAAAAAGATACAACAGAGAAAGAGAACCATAAACCAGCATCCCTGATGAACATAGATGCAAAAATCCTCAACAAAATACTAGCTAATTATATCCAACAAAACATTAGAAAGATCATTCACCCAGACCAAATGGGTTTTATACCTGGTATGCAAGGATGTTTCAACATATGCAAATCAATAAACTGATAAATCATATTAACAAATTGAAGATTAAAAACCATATGATTACTTCAATAGATGCAGAGAAAGCAATTGATAAAATGCGATATCTTTTCATGATAAAAACCTTAAGCAAATTGGGTATAGAAGGAACATTCCTGGCTGGCGCCGCGGCTCAATAGGCTAATCCTCCGCCTTGCGGCGCCGGCACACCGGGTTCTAGTCCCGGTCAGGGCACCGATCCTGTCCTGGTTGCCCCTCTTCCAGGCCAGCTCTCTGCTGTGGCCAGGGAGTGCAGTGGAGGATGGCTCAAGTGCTTGGGCCCTGCACCCCATGGGAGACCAGGGTAAGCACCTGCTCCTGCCATCGGATCAGCATGGTGCACCGGCCGCAGCGTGCCTACCGTGGCGGCCATTGGAGGGTGAACCAACGGCAAAAAGGAAGACCTTTCTCTCTTTCTCTCTCTCACTGTCCACTCTGCCTGTCAAAAAAAAAAAAAAAAAGAAGGAACATTCCTTAACACAATCAAGGCAATTCATGACAATACCATGGTCAGCATATTATTGAATGGGGGAAAAGTAGGAAGAATTCCCCCTAAGATCTTGAACCAGACAAGGATGACAACTCTCACCATAGCTATTCAATATTGTCCTGGAAGTTTTAACCAGAGCCATTAGGCAAGAAATAGAAATCAAAAGCATACAAATTGGAAAGTAGGAAGTCAAACTATTCAAAAGACTCCACTGAGAGACTATTAGAACTCATGAAAGAGTTTGATAAAGTGGCAGGATATAAAGTTAACACACAAAAATCAACAGCTTTCATACACACAGACAATGCCATGGCTGAGAAAGAACTTATAAGAGCACTACCGTTCATAACAGCTACAAAAAATTTACATGCCTTGGAATAAATTTCCATGAGATAATGAGTGATCTCTATAATGAAAATTTTAAAACACTATAAAGAAAGAAAAACAAGACACAAAAAATTGAAAAGTCTTCCATGTTCATGGATTGGAAGAATTATTATCATCAAAATGTCCATAATACCCAAAGATTTATTCAATGTGATCCCAATCAAGGACCAATGAAATTCTTCTCAGATCTACAAAAATTAATGATCAATGCTAAAATTTATGTGGAAATATGAGACCCTTAATAGCTAAAGCAATCTTAAACAACAAAACCAAAGCTGGAAGCATAATGATATTAGATTTAAAAACATACTACAGAACAATTAGAATCAAAAAAGCCTGGTACTGACACAAAAACAGACATATAGACCAATGGAACAGAATAGAAACTCCAGAAATCAATCTACACATCTACAATCAACTAATCTTTTACAAAGGACCTAAAATCAATCCCTGGAGAAAGGACCATCTCTTCAACAAATGTTGCTGTGCAAGGTGGATCTCTGCATGCAGGAGTATGACATAAGATCCTTACCTTACACCTTATAGAAAAATCAACTCTATATGGAGCAAGGATCTAAATCTATGACCTAATACCATCAGGCTATTAGGGCAGAACCTAGGGGAAACTCTGCAACATTGGCATAGGCAAAGACTTTTGGAAAGGATTCAAGAAGCACAGGCTTCTTCAAAGCAAAAATAGACAAAAAGGATTACATCAAGCTAAGAAGCTTCTGCACTGCAAAAGAAGCACTCAGCAAAGTGAATAGGCAACCCACAGAATGGGAGAAAATATTACAAACTATGTAACTGATAAAGTATTAATAACCAGGATCTATAAAGAACTCAAGAAACTCAACAACTAAACAAACAATTCAGTTAAGAAATGGGCAAAAGAATTGAACAGGCATCTTTAAAGAGAGAAGATTCAAATGGCTGACAGACACATGAAAAAATTCTCAGGATCACTAGCCATCAGATAAATGCAAATGAAGAACACAATGAGGTTTTACCTCACCCCACTTAGAATGGCTCTCATGCAGAAATAAAAAAAATGCAGATGAAGATGTGGGAAAAGGGCTTCCCTCATCCACTGTTGGTCGGAATGCAAACTAGTGCAATTATTGTAGAAGATTCTTCAGCTGAAACTATATCTACTATGTGACCCAGCCATCCCACTCCTGGTAATTTAATAAAAATATGAAATTAGCATATGAAAGGGTTATATGTACCCCCATGTTTATTGCAGCTCAGTTTACAATAGCTAAGATATAGAATCAACCCAAATGCTCACCAACAAATGACTGGATAAAGAAAATGTGGCATATATACACTACAGAATGTTACTCAGCCATATGGTATATATACACTATGGAATGCCACTCAGCCATAAAAATGAATGAAATTCTGTCTTTTACAACAAAATAAATGCAACTGGAAACCATTATTCTTAGTGAAGTAAACCAGTTCCAAAAAGACAAGTACCATATGTTTTCCCCCATCTGTGGTAACTAAAAGTGTACAAAAATATGTAATATATAATTATTTGCATTGCAATGTGCATAAAATTATTCCTGTGCATAAATTGTTGAGAGGAAATGGCTTAAAGTTTAAATGAATTTAATTATTATCTTGTAACCACATAGGAAATATTCATATATTCCATTGTCATTGGTGCTATTTCATTGAAATAAATTATGAATGACTAATTGACAAAAAAAATTAAACATGGTTGAAAAGGTTATTTTTCCATTCAATTATAGTTTATAGTCATTGTCACTGTCTATTTTTCCACTAAACTAGGGTCTTTATGCTTTTACTTGTTAAGCTTCTTATTTAGTCAAGTAGTAATCCTTTTTACTGTAATGTAAATTTAAAATGTTATCTCAAAAACTAAAAAAAGAAAGGTAGAAGGAAGGAGGGTGGGAGGGAGGGAAGAAAAGTGGGAGGAAGGGAACATCATTATGTTCTTAGACTTGTATCTACATATCATATTGAACTTGTTAAAAAATTAAAATTAAAAGAAAAGTGAAGAAAGAAATATCAGAAAAGAGAAAAAATACCTTCTGTTGTATTACAAAATTTTTGAGATATCATTGAAGACATGGATTATTGAATTTATCATTCAAGAATGTAAAAAGACTTCTTAGCTAAAACCATGCATGTCATTCCAGGCAGCAGTGGTTCAGTGATTTCTTCAAGAAAAAGATGTGTATATTTAGATGACCAGAATCACAAATCATGTGTTAAATTACAGTCAGAATTTAAAAAAATCAGATATCCAATGGTTCTATCTTAAAATTGTATTTGCTTTGTCTAATTGAAATTTTGTAAATTGTTTTCTGAAAAAATTATATTCCAGTGTTTCTTAGAGATATTGACTTCTAAAAGTGAGAAAATAGATGCACTATGATGATGCAAAAATCAAAAATTGTGTCTTGGATTTCTGTTTCCACAATGTACTACTGAATCTGAATCTTTGGTTAATTTGAGGAAGTCACACTTCCACTTGAATAGAATAATTCATAACCAGTGAACATCTCCTGAATAACGCATAATACTTCTATGAAAGAAGGTTTTTATACACTGAAGCCAATTTTGAAAAAATATTTTCTCAGTCAATAATATATGTTTCATATGGAAGTGATTGTAGTGTGAGTACATAAACAGACAATGTAGATGAAAGAATCTTGGCACTTAAATAGCCAGTCCAGGCAAACATCAAGACTACATATGAAAGGGTTATAGCATATGAAGGTACATAGCATATGAAAGGGTTATAAGTACCCCCATGTTTATTGTAGCTCAGTTTACAATAGCTAAGATATAGAATCAACCCAAATGCTCACCAACAAATGACTGGATAAAGAAAATGTGGCATATATACACTACAGAATGTTACTCAGCCATATGGTATATATACACTATGTACCTATAGAAATAGGCAGAGGGTGGGAGTGGGTTAGTACTTTTTTTTCATAATAAGGAGGAATTATTCAGATTGGATGCTTGTATTGATCAACTTTTACATTGTATTGCATTTAATGTACTGCAATCTATGGTCTTTAAATCTGTGCTTCTCAGAGAAGATGACAAGATTTTGTGGTAGCAGACAACATGATTGCTACAGACTAAATGTTTGTGTTCTAAAACTGGCGGTTGAAGCTCTACCCTTGAAAGTGATAATATTTCAAGATGGAGTCTTGGGCAGGTAATTTTGGTAAACTAAGGCCATGAGGGTGGGCCTTCATGATCGGATTAATGCCTGCTATTGTCCGAATGTTTGTTTCTCCCCAAATTTGTACATTGAAACCTAATCACCAAAATAATTATATTAGAAAGTGGGACCTTTGTGAGACAATTAGGTAATGAGTGCTCTACCCTCATGGATGGGATCAGTACCTTTGTAAAAGAGGCCCCACAGAGTTACCTTGCCCTTTCTTCCATGTGATGTCACATAAAGGTGCCAACTATGAGGAATGGGCCCTCATCTGACACCAAATCTGCTGGGGTTTTGATTTTTTTATGTCCCAGCCTCCAGAATGGTGAGCAATTTTCTGTCCTTTATAAATTATCCAATCTAATAGCAGCTCACATGGACTAAGGCAATGTCCTAATAAGAAGAGACACCAGAGAACTTGCCTCTTCTCAATCCCATAAGTGCACACAGAGATATGGCAGTGACCTACAGCAAGTCAAGAGAAAAAGCCTTCACATGAAATCCACATTCCTAGTGCCTTGATCTTGGACTTCCCAGGTTCCATAGCAGTGAAAAAATAATTTTCTGTTGTTTAAGTCACCAAGTCTATAGTGCACTGTTATGGAACCCTGAACATATGAATACAATGATAGTTTGAAATACCTGTTTTTTGGAATGATGGTCTAAACAAGGGCGGGGAACATTTTTCCTGGCAAGGGCCATTTGGATATTTATAACATCATAGGTCTTGCAAAATTATGAGCTTAAAAACTAGTCTGCTAAAGATTCATTGAATTTCAAGTCCTGCCTGTAGTTGCCTTGACAGGGCCAGACCAAATCATTTTGCAGGCCTTACACGACCTGCTGGCTGGATGTTCCCTACCCCTTTATTCTGGTTTTGGTGAATTCCTCCTCCTGCAATGATCCTACATTATAGTCAGTCCTTTTGATCCTCAGAAAATAACTAGACTTGGAGTTCACACAATTAAAATATAATCAATTGTACTTCATAAGAAAGCTTTATAGTTGGGTGCTATTGTAATAGAAATATCTCCATTCAAATGGGAGACACTTCCTCTAAGCCTCTGTCTTCCTTTTAGCATGCATAGGCAGTTAACTTGTTCATCAATGGCTGTGCCATAATGACAGACTCACGGAATGTACCATAAAGTTAAGATTTTATGACCCCTCTGTTTTCCTCTTCCAAAGAAATAAGGATGGTGGAAAGAGTAACTACAGCTTCATTACCACATCACAATTTAAACAATGATGGTTTAGGGACTGGTGTTGTGGCATAATGGATAAAGCCGCCACATGGGATGCCAGCATCCCATATGGCCACCGGTTAGTGTCCTAGCAGCTCCACTTTAGATCTTCGATCTGGCTCCCTGGTAATGGCCTGGGAAAGCAATGGAAGATGGCCCAAGTACTTGGGCCCCTGAAACCCATATGGGAGATTCAGATGAATTGCCTGGCTCCTGGCTTTAGCCTGGCTATTGTGGGCCACTTGCGGGAGTGAACCAGTAAATGGAAGACCACTCTCTCTTTTTCTGTCACTCTCTGATTTTCAAATAAATATACAAATCTTTTAAAAATGATGATTTAAGTGGACCTATTAAAAACATAGAGGAACATACAGAAAGAAAATGAGGGTATAGAGAATACCAGACAGACTCAAGTTTTATATTTATTTATTAAAGAGAAATTTAGTTCACCCTGGGATCCGGCTATGATTAGTACTTTGGAGAACATGTCTGACTTCACCATATTCATGAAATGAGGGCTACCATCTTCACTCTTTAAGTTTCTAAGAGCACAATGATACATTCGCAAATATGGTAGTTGGTGGAGCTGCTTTTTAAAATTTTTGGTATATTCCTTTTATTTACTTAGTATAGAAAGGAGATGCATTTGACAAAATTCACTAGGGTATGATGAAGCTATTTTCCCTGGTATTAAGCAGAGCCACCTGCTTGTATATCCTTTGGGAATTATTTTGATAGGAGTATGGGAGATAGCAAAATCTTCTATACTAGAGGCAGATATAACTGTAATCAATCTACAATTTTCTTAAGGTTGTTCATTAAAGGTTTTTTGAGACTCTTTAAGTCAAAGATGTTTTTAGGATCTAGATTCTAAACAAAAAAAAAAACTCAAATTACCATCAAACTTTAATTGGGCCTTTGGAATACACGCTACCCTATGTTTTCACTGTCAGGGAAATGATATTCCATGAGCCCTATTTAATTTTTCAGTATCCCAATAGAATGTGTTGAGTATGCATTAAAGATTATTATATCACCACCACCATCATCATCATTAATTGTGTTAAAAGGAAACCTTGGGAGGCATAAGTGACCTGCTGGCAAGGATTACCCACTCTGGAGTGTACAGTAGATCAGTTTTGTTCTCAGCAGTAGGCAGCATTATAATTAATAGAAATTGCCCATATGGGGTTTAAGACACTGTGATAATTAAGTTCACCAGAAAGAAATAGAAAGTTTTGTAGCTTATTGTAAACCACTTTCCTGTGAACCTTCTGTAATAGACTACAATGTCTAAATCAGAAGATATAGCAATTTTTATACATGCTCAGCAAAAACTATTAACTGGCTTGTGTGTGGTATAAATAAGCACCATTTAGAGTTTCTCATGTTCTACTAAGTAAATATTAAAGGTACTTTTCCATTTTGATAATAGTCATCATCATCAAAAAATGGTTTTTTGCTCTTTTTATATTTTAATTTTCCCACATGTTCATGGTTCAGGTAAACACTATGTAGTTCAAAATTGTATTACTACTTTTCACTACTCTATGTCTCAATTAACTTTTTTGAATAAAGTATCTGAAAGGCCTCAAATTGTCCTTTACATAAATAAATGTAGGCAATGGAGACTGGGATTTGCCTAGAACTCAAAGTCACTTTCCAGAAAGTGAGGCTCTTTTTTAACCCCATAACAATATTGCATGTTTATAACATTTGTGGCTATAACAATGCATAAATCTAGCATATTAGTAAACTTTCACACAGAAAGGTTAGAAAGATTTGTTAGAACACCAAAGAAATAATGCAAGATAAATACTCAAACCACTGTTTCTCACTGGTTAATATTAAGAACCTAATAAGTTGTTAGATTCCAAATATGCTTTGGAATGTCTGGGTGATAAAATCTAGAAGTGGTCTACTTTTATGAAATACTCTGATTTGATGTATATGGTCTACTTACTAGGATTTGATAATACTACCCTAAACCTTACACCCTTAACTTAGACTTCCTTGGTCTGACAGAAAGTGGTTTCCTTATTAAAACTCAGAAATTTCAATAATCAAATGGATTAAATGTATAGCTCTCATATCTTTAAATATATTATTTCACATGTCCCAAGAAAACTTTTGGACTTGATGGATTTCAATCTGCTTATTAGTATCACTGACTTATAGCATACAAATAGTATCCATTGTTCCACAGCATCTCCAAGATGGTGTTTGCATGTGTCTTTTCTTTCATTATCAAGTTTGTTAAAGTGGTTTATATCATTCCTGACTCATAGTTCATTGGACTTACTATTTTCTGATCAGTTACAAATTCAATATATTTGCTTTAAAGAGGGGTTTCTAGGTTACACACAAAAGTAACTTTTCTACCATTCAGAGAAAGATATCATAGGTAAATAAGGTTGTATTTGTTACATGACAAAGATATTTCAAGGATTGGGATATTGGATTGTATATTTAGTTGTTGACAGTTATAGCTTTTCAGAGTCCATTATGTTAAACCATCATATACCTGGAGTTGAAGTAAACTATGTCAAAATTTTTAAAAAGAAATATCAATTCATCCATTCTCTGAAAAAAGGAATAGATCACAGCCTACTTTTATGGCAGGATTGCATTAGTAAGGGCAATTTTATTTTTAAAACCTAAAAGGCAAGCCTTTTAAAATGCTGCTGTTATTTACTGTACCATTAACAGCTCCTTCCCTGATGGTTTTGCTGTTATATTAAAGACCTTCTCCAATCAAAAAATATTCTCCATGGTTGCTAGCTAATGGTATAATTATACTAAATTGTCAAGAATCTATTCTTGACTTTCAAGGTAAAATTCCTCTTTTCAGCTACCACAGAACTGACATGCTTCATTGTTCGTTATTCATCATTCTTTTGCTTCTTCTGCTTTACCATGTGGATCAAGAAAAGTTTCCCTGGCGATTCTATTGCTCATACTGAGACATGTCAGTGATGTTTGGTTTTGTTTTGTATTCTTCCTACTTGCCAAAGGGTCACCTCACTAGAGTTTGATCAATTTGTGGTTGTTTATGCAGTCTTCAGAGGCTGAATTACTTCTCCAATTCCTGGTTTCTGTTTTGCTGAGATTGTTATAGTTGTTCTATGTTGTTTTTTCACTTATGGCTGAGGAGGTCTTTCTACAACAAAACACACAAAGCTCAGCTAACCAAAAACAAACCTATTGCTTTTCCTCAAGAGGCTCACTAAATGTTTGACTCACTAAGAGACTTTGTCTTCTGCTTCTCACCCCCTCAGCCTTCCCATCCTCTTCTTCATGTTTACAGAAAAGCTCAAGTAGCCCTCTGTGTTTCAGGCAGGGTCTAGGGCAGAGTTCTGCCTCTCAGAAATGTTGACTCTGGAAAAAAAATAGGAGACATTTGTTTGGTCTGATTCATCTACCGTATGCCATGAGCCATCTTGGGCAAAGAGACTGATGCCTGTCCAGACTCAATTTTCCATTTAAAAAACAATGAAATGTGAGCACTATAGCGTCTTCATTAATCACCAAATATTTACCAGTCTGCTAATATTTTGATAGTTATCTTTTCTTCCAGTGATATGAATAAAATTCAGAAACACAATCATTTTTTGTTATTTGCCTGGCAAATAGTCCTCTTGCAAGGTAGCTATCTTTTAAGTCTTTCCCAGGAACTTGCAAGAGTAATCCAAAAGAAAATCAATTTGTGAATTTACTCATCCCAAAGCTGTTCATGTCTGTGTTCGAGGACGCGGGGATATAGAGGGTCAGGAAGACCTTGCCCTATCTGCTGGATCCTGTCTTAGCTCTTAAATCTCCTTGCAAATATTCTGCCAGAAATCTTCACCCAAAGGAATCTAATCCTGAGTTCCTGCCCCTTGCCTACAGCTCAGGACTACTACCATATCCTTCCTCCCCAAGTAACCATTGTTCCACTAGAAACACAGAAAGGGGAAAATGGATTGGACTGCTTTCATGCTGTTATTTTTAACTTCTCAGGCTAAACCTAGTGGAAGTCTTCTATTTATTTATTTATTCATTTAGTTATTCTTCACTCCTTGGTTATAAAGAATGGAGTGATTATATGTGAGCGACATGTTAGATGTAAAGGAGCAGTCAGAGAAAGGGCAAGGAACAAACTTGAGGAAACAGGCCTCAAAATCTAGATAAGGAAAAATTACATATGGCAAGAGAAATAAATTAAAGCAAGTAAAAAACAGCAGGCAGACTTGGGGTTTAGCCTAGTGATTAAGATGCCTGCATCTTACATCAGAGTACCTGAGTTTGATTCCTGGATCCAGCTCCTGACTCCAGATTCCTGCCAAAGCACATCCTGGGAGGTAGCAGAGATTGCTCAGATGGTGGGCTCCTGACACCTATGTTGGAAATATGGATTGAGTACAGGCTCCTGGATTTATTCCCAGCCCAGTTCTAGCAACTTCAGGTGTTTCGGGAGTGAACCAGAAGATGGGAACTCTGTGTCTGTCTCTCTCAAACAAATAAATACAAAGTAAATAAAAAGTGGGGCCAGCACTGTGGTGTAGCAGGTTAAAGACCCATCCTGCAGTGCTGACATCCCATATGGGTGCCAGTTCAAGTCCCGGCTGCTCCACTTCCCATGCAGCTCCCTGCTAATGTACCTAGGAAAGCAGCAGAATATAGGGTGGCCCCTGCACCCACATGGGAGTCCCAGAAGAAGTTCCTGGCTCCTGGTTTCAGATTGGCTCAGATCCGGCCATTGCAGCCATTTGGGGAGTGAACCAACAGATGGAAGACTTCTCTCTCTCTCTATCTCTTCCTCTCTCGGAAACTCTGTCTTTCAAACAAATAAATATTTAAAAAATTTAAATAAATATATTTAAATAAATAAATTTAAATAAATATAGGACACACCCTCAACCCTGAGGAACCAAACAGAGCTCTCAGGCCACACTCATCTCAAGCCTCTAAGGCTCCACCGAAAGCTGACAGTACACTTAATCTAGAGCCATAGTATAACAAGAAAAAACACCACAGTGAAGAAACCAAATATCTCCAACATGCCAAACAACAAACACAAAAACCGAGGTAACAAGAACAAGGAAGACACAATGACACCCCCAAATGAAAAAGACACCCGAATTCAAGATTATGAAGATGATGAGATAGAAGAAATGCAAGAAGCAGATCTCAAAAAATTGATAAGAACATTAAGAAGTTCTCAAAAACAAATTCTTGAACTACAGAAATCCTTAATGGACAAGATAGAAAATCTCTCTCGTGAAAATGAAATATTAAGGAGGAATCAAAATGAAATGAAACAACTAGTGGAACAAGAAACTGTGATAGTGATGAGAAATCATAATGAAATGAAAAATTCAATAGATCAAATGACAAACACATTAGATAGCCTTAAAAACAGAATGGGCGAAGCAAAAGAGAGAATATCGGATTTAGAAGACAGAGAACAGGAAAGGAAACAGGCAAACCAAAGAAAAGAAGAAGAAATTAGAAATCTAAAAAATATTGTCAGGAATCTACAAGATACTATTAAAAAACCTAACATTCTGGTTCTAGGAGTTCCTGAAGGCATAGAGAGGGAGAAAGGATTAGAAGGCCTTTTTAGTGAGATGCTAGCAGAAAATTTCCCAGGTTTGGAGAAGGACAGAGGCATCTTAGTACAGGAAGCTCATAGAACCCCTAGTAAACATGACCAAAAGAGATCCTCACCACAACATGTTGTAATCAAACTCACCACAGTGAAACATAAAGAAAAGATTCTAAAAGGTGCAAGAGAGAAACGTCAGATTACTCTCAGAGGATCTCCAATTAGACTCACAGCAGACTTCTCATCAGAAACCCTACAAGCTAGAAGGGAATGGTGAGACATAGCCCAGGTACTAAGAGAGAAAAAATGCCAGCCCAGAATATTATATCCTGTAAAGCTCTCATTTGTGAATGAAGGTGAAATAAAGACTTTTCATAGCAAACAGAAATTGAAAGAATTTGTCGCCACTCGTCCAGCCCTGCAAAAGATGCTTAAAGAGGTGTTACACACAGAAACACAGAAACATGGTCATCAATATGAAAGAAGGCAAAGGAAGGAAACCTCACAGCAAAAGATCACAGGAAGCCCAATTTCTCTTTGACATAGAATTAAAATCTGATTCTCTGTTAAAGCAATATGTTTATTATGTTCTCTTGATGTCTGTGAAATCCTAATTGTTCAAAAACAGCTGAATTTTTATTAAGAGCTATGGGTTATTTAAATATGTGCTTATTTTCAAAGATTTGAATAATCACCTTGTAACAATGATCAGATTTGGTCTATGTTATGTCATGATTTTAAGGAATCTTATTTCAACCAGAAACTTTGGATTTTGAGCCTTGTTGGCATTCTTGACAGGCATTCAAAAAATCAAAGTTTCAAACAATCTGGACTCTAAAATTTCCAGTAAATCTTGGACTTTGTTTTTTCCAGTTTGGGCTCAACTGAAAAAAATCGAAGGACCTATGTCTCTCATCTTATAGAGACACCAACTGATCAGGCTATGGATTATATTTGAAGTACTGTCAAGATGTGATGTGGTACTAAAAAATTTAAATAAATAGCCGGCGCCGCGGCTCACTAGGCTAATCCTCCGCCTTGCGGCGCCGGCACACCGGGTTCTAGTCCCGGTCAGGGCACCGATCCTGTCCTGGTTGCCCCTCTTCCAGGCCAGCTCTCTGCTGTGGCCAGGGAGTGCAGTGGAGGATGGCCCAAGTGCTTGGGCCCTGCACCCCATGGGAGACCAGGAGAAGCACCTGGCTCCTGCCATCAGATCAGCGTGATGCGCAGGTCGCAGCGCCAGCCGCGGCGGCCATTGGAGGGTGAACCAACGGCAAAAGGAAGACCTTTCTCTCTGTCTCTCTCTCTCACTATCCACTCTGCCTGTCAAAAAAAAATTTTTTTAATAAATAAATAAAAAGTAACAAAAAATATAATGTGAACAGTAAAGTTCTTGTAAAGTGAAATTTAAAAATAGGTTTATTTTGGTGTAAACATTTTTGAAATTCATGCAGTTTTCTCATAATGTGCATTTTATGAACTTTTTGATGACCCCTCATATGTTCATGGATTTCAAAATATGTTTGCAGAAAAATAAATTTATCTTTCTACTCTATTTCCATGAACTTTTTGAAGTACTCATCCATAAGTGCTGACAGGACTGAATTTGGTGTATAGAGATGTGTAGGGAGTATTCAGATCCTCTGTTGTGTTTTAATCATAATGCATCAGGTAGGCTGCAGGAGGAGGTCAGATGGAAATACAGGCTACATGTGAAGGTTCTTGAAAACAACACTGAACATCTAGAACTTTATTTATGGTGATACTGACGATTTTTGAAGAAAGAAGAATATATCTATACTTTAGGATGTGGTTTGGTACAATGGTTAAGAGCCAGTGCTCTGAAGTCATATAAAACTGGATTTGATCAGTGATTATTTATTGAGCTCTTACATTTCAGGCACTATTCTAGTCATCAGAACCATCATAGTGATGAATATTGACAAGGTTTCTGCTCTCATGGTGCTTACGTTTTAGCAGGGGGCAGGAGAGATTGATGATAATAACATAAGAAATAAATTTTCCAGAAAATTCCAGATGGTGATAAATGCCATACAGAAAATGAAATTGGGCTGGCAGGGGGCAAGGAAACCACTTTAGACAAAATGGTCAGAGAAAAAAAAAGTAAAATTTTAGTGAAGTACTGAATTAAATGATGGATTATTTAGGTGAATATCTGGAGTAAAATCTTCCAAAACTAGGTTTTAAGGCTATAATGTTGGAATGAGTTAGATGTGTTTATGATGTCTTTATGGACAATGGTAAGGATTTTGTTTTGTATTCTAATTGTACTGGGAATCTATTAAATAAGGTTTTAAGCAGGATGTGATAAGGCATGATTTTTTAAGGATATTTGTTTCCAAGGCAGAGTTATGGGGGGGGGGGTGGAGAGAGAGACAGACAGTCAGACACTGAGACTTTCCATCTGTTGGTGCATTCCCCAAATGGCTGCAAGCCCGGAGCCTGGAACTCCATTGGATCTTCCATGTGGGTGCATGCACCCAAGCATGGGCCATTTTCCCCTGCTTCCCCAGATGCATTAGCAGGGAGCTGGACTAGAAGTGGAACAGCTGGGACTCAAACCAGTGCTCATACAGGGTGCTGGTTTTGCAGGCAGTGGCTTAACCTATTGCTCCACAATGCCAGTACCAGCGATTTATATGGTTTAAAAGTTGGTTAGAGGCCATCATTGAGGAGAACTGGGTAAAGCCACTGCCTGCAATGCCGACAAACCACATGAGTGCCAGTTCGTTTCCAGGCTGCTCTACTTCCGATCCAGCTCCCTGCTAATGGCCTGGGAAAAGCAGTATAAAATGGCCCAAGTGTTTGTGTCCCTGTCACCCATGTGGGAGACCTGCAAGAAGCTCCTGGTTCTTGGATTTGGCCTGGCCCAGCCCTGGCCATTGTGGCCATCTGGGGAGTGAAGCAGCAGATGGAGATTCTCTCTCTCTTACTCTGACTTTTAAATAAATAAATAAATCTTTAAAAAAATAAAAAAAATCTTGGTTTTATTATGTTTAGTGAAATAAGATAGTCCCCAAAATACAAACATCTTATGTTTTCTCTGATATGTGTGAGTTAATATAGAATACAAAAAAAAAAAAAACCCACATATAGAGGACTGAAACAGACATCTCATGATTTGGTTGTTTTGTTTTTAGCTCTTGTTTATACTCCTTTAGAACTGTGGTCTTTCCACTTTTTACTTGATGGATATTATGGTTAGTTGCATTAACCCCATGATTATAGATTGGGCTGAAGTTATGTTTTTGCAAATATCATAGGAAAAATGGAAAGAAGGAGGAGGAGTGTGGGAGGTAAAGAGGGAGGGAGGGAGGGACATGTAGTTATCTTTTTAGAACTGTACCTATGAAATCTGTTCTCTTTGTTATTTTTTTAAAAGTTGGTTGTGCCTGATATATGTTGAATTTGTAGGGGTTATAGATAGAAGCAGATAACTCAGGATGTGTTTTAAAGACAGAGCAAGCAAAGATATAGATAGAGGTCTACTGTTTTCCTTATCTGATCTTGAACAAATTACCTAACTTTACTTTGGCCTCAGTGTCCTCATCTTTAAAAAAGAGATGATAATAATACTGAATGTGTCCCCTAAAAAATACATGTTGGCAACTGAATCTACAGTGCAGCAGTCTTGGGAGGCATAAACTTTAAGAAATGATTAGGTCATGTGGACTCTGCCCTCGAGAATGGATTGGTGCCATTATCTTTTGAGTAGATAAGTTATCATGGGAATGCATCCCCTATAAAAGAATGAGTCTGGGCCCTTCCTTTTGCTCTCATATGCATTCTCTCTTTACCTTCCACCATCTGCCATGAGATGATGTGGCCAAAAGGCCCTCATCAAATGCAGGTCCATCAACCCTGGATTGCCCAGCTTCCAGAACTTTAAAGGAATACATTTCTTTTCATAATAAGCCGTGGTATTCTATTATAGTAATACAAAATAGACTAAAACAAGTATTGAACTGATGGAATTATGAGGCTTAAATGAAAATCACACACTATATACCAGGCACATCATTTGTACTTACTTAATAATGTTTGTTATTAATATTGTAATGGAGCTATTAATCTGTATTGGGCATAAGTCAGGAGGTTATTGTGACTATAAAGGAGAGTTAAAAAGAGAGGCTGGAGTATAGCAGTAAGAAGGGAAATGTTCACATTACTAAATTTAATTAGTTAACATCAAACATTTAAGTAGGAATGTTTGCTTAGTGACATATCCAAATGACTAATAAAGTTTAACATTAGTAAGTACAAGAGTCAAAACTCACTTCCATAGTGATACTCAAAATGAAATTGCTAATGGTTGATTTTCATTCTTTTAATACCCGGCTAACTAATTACTTTTCTGTATTATCATTTCTTATCACATAAAACCATGATTCACTTCAAATATGTTATTGAAACGTGGTTAAAATACATCAATCCAGGCTTCAAATGAAGTGCTTGTGCATGAGATGCACTCTCTTTCAACTCTGCACCATAGCTAAAGTCTTCTTTTGCTATGTTTGAACTTAAGGTGATCCTCTTGCATTCATGAATAAAAATAAAGGTAGACCTTCCATTTGTTGTTTCATGTATTGGGTGAACTTTGTTACTCTAGCAGTGAGAATGAATCGCTGACTGTATTGGTAATTTTCTTTCAACATTATATGAGTTACCAGGTAACTCATCATCCTTAGAGTATCAAATGGCAGTTCTCAGTTATTCATTTCTATTTTCTGGTTTTGATCACTCATGATAGACTTAAAGAGACTGAGCTTCAAAGTACTGGTCCAATATTTATGAAGTTTAATGCACAGTTACCTAGGTGACATGACATTAGCCATAAAGGTTAAGGCTTATGAATATTAAAAGTTTAAAGAGCTCTTTGGAAGGTGTGAATCTTTTATCAATTATTTCCTTACAGATGAGTGATGAGAAGCCATAATTTAAAATATACAAATCATCAGAAAAAGACAGTATTCAGAAAATCATGGTTAGGTCAGCATTGCAACTGTTATTTTTCAGTGAGTCTCAGATTTTAGGAAGAACAATTAGGAAGTAGAATGAAAGAAAAAAAGTGGGCTTATTGCCAAAGTACTTCATAAAACATCCAAAAGACTTTAATTGTTAATGTAATTAGATGAGCATATCAGTTCTATTTCAATTACTATTAGAAAACAGTGTTTTCATAAAAATTATGTAACTGTAAATGAACTATTAGCTATGAACAAGATTTTAAACAAATAGCAACACCTCTTTAATGTGTTTTTGTCACTTAACTGCATATTCACCACTGTTACTACCCTTCATCAAGCTCTAGTGTGCACTCAGAAGTCACGCTGAAACTTGTAACTCCTTTGCCTCAATCACTACTATTTACTTAATTGAGCTTAGATGCTATAGCCTTTTAATGTCCTGGCTGTTGGTATTTGGCTTTATCTCTGTGGTCAGGGTGGGAAAAGAAGCTTTGTTGGGCTTTGCTATGTCATCTTTTCAATGGAAAACTCTCAAGAAGTAAATGGTTACTATCTTAACTCTGTAGAATGAGCCATTTTATACAGGAAACTAGAGAAGTAAACACAAAGAACAATTTGGGGTTACTTTGTTGTTCTTTTATGCTTGCTTCTACCCATTCCATTCTAATCTATGGAGTTCAAGGCTGCCTCAAGGGTGCTTTATATTCAGTAAAGGTGAACTGCCAATCTTTCTGCTTCTGGGGAAGTTGTGAGGTAAGTAAACTGTCAGCAGCAATTATTTTTCTTATCTTAAGCAGATAATTAGTTCCAAATACACTTTCCTTAGCATTTTCCAAACTATATTCTTCTCACATTCAAATCTGCCCTCAAATCTACCCAATTAAGGTGAACTGAAAATAGAATTCTTATATCCTATTTCTAGTGTCATTGTAAATGTCTCTAAACAGAGCCATATTATAATGTATATGCTATTTTAGCTATGAATATTTTGTAAAATATATCTCCAAAATATCACTGTTCAGATAATAATGCTAAGAAGCTTTATACATTACCTTCTTAATTCTCTACAAGCACCCTCTGAGAGGAGGATTAATCATCTTAGTTTACAGATGAGGAAACAAAATCAACAGGATTAAGTTCTTTACCTAAATCATATACTTCATATGTGGTCAATGCTGGATCTGAATCCAGGTGTAATTCAAAACCTGTTATTTCCCCACTATAATACACTAAAGACCTTCCAGCTGCTTACAATAATGTGATACAATTATCTTATTTATTTTTCTCTCTTCCCACTCTGGTATGTAAGCTTCAGAAGACCAGGGTCCCTGTCTGTCTTATTCAACTCCATAACTCAAGGGCACCAAACAGTTTGTTACATTACAGGCCTTCAGCAAATACTGTTGGAGGAAAGTAATGATTACAGGATTTTTTTTTTGTTGTTAATTTTAATTTAGATATTTGTATAAGAAGTGCCAAAAATGCCAACAAAGTACAGTTCAGGTAAGTCAGAAAGAGAAAGACAGCACAATAGGTTGAAGGATACACTAGAAGTGTAGACCATGGATCACCAAAGGGGGCATACAACTTAGGGATGTGTTCAAATCATTATTAGGAGGGAGAAAGAACATAGTAGAACTTCTACTCATTTTTATGTTTTAACTCATCCTTTTTGTGTTTCATTTCTCATATTTTATAATATACCTATTATTTTAGTAAAAATATATAATTAGATAATACAACAAATAATAACATATAATAATCTAATACACAGAAAATATAATATGAATATATGGGGGTGACTGCACAAAGATTTTTACTGTAGTTGTACACACAACTTGGCAACATCTGGTCCAGAGAGAGAAATAAACAATCATATATTTATAATTCAGTGTTCAACTTGCTAATAGATGTCTATACAAATAGACAGATACACTTCAAGTTAGGGTAGTGGTATTGGAAAGGTACAAAGGTACTTCAAAATATTTCTGGAAAATGGAATTAAAAACTTTTATTTTGGTGCAAAAAATTCTGAAATCCATGCATAGTTTTTCTTATGCATTTTCTGTGACTCTTTGAAGACTCTTCATATGTGAAGGGTGCTCAGAGAAAGTTCAACAAAGAAGGTGGTATTTTAAACAGAATCCAATCGAGGGGGAAGATAAAACAGATTTTCAGGAAGAGAGAAGTCTTGTGAGGTACAGAAGTGTCATGTCAAATTCCAGAGATGTTGGCAGAATGATAGTTTATCTGGATTTCTTTTAATTTTTAAATTTTTTTTTTTTTGACAGGCAGAGTGGATAGTGAGAGAGAGAGAGAGAGAGACAGAGAGAAAGGTCTTCCTTTGCCATTGGTTCACCCTCCAATGGCCGCCGCGGCTGGCACGCTGCGGCCCGGCGCACCGTGCTGATCCGATGGCAGGAGCCAGGTGCTTATCCTGGTCTCCCATGGGGTGCAAGGTCCAAGGACTTGAGCCATCCTCCACTGCACTCCCTGGCCACAGCAGAGAGCTGGCCTGGAAGAGGGACAACCGGGACAGAATCCGGCGCCCCGACCGGGACTAGAACCCGGTGTGCCGGCGCTGCAAGGTGGAGGATTAGCCTAGTGAGCCGCAGCGCCGGCCGTTTATCTGGATTTCTAAATAACAGGGACTAAGTAGGGAATTATTATTTGGTTATATAACTAATACATATATTGAGTGTGAATGTTCATTTCTTTAAAAACTGAGTGAAGTACAGGATCACAAAAAGTTGGAGATCACTCACAGGATTAGACTATAGGTGATAACAGTCTGAACCAAGGTGTTAACTATGGGTTGTAAAGAAAAGGATATGTTCAAATGATATTCCAGCAGAAAGATTAAAGTGCTTTTTCAGGGGGAAGGAGTAGAGGAGGAGTTAAAGATGACTTATGGATTTCAAGCCTGGGTGAAGTTACTATAACATTGACGTATAAAGTTATCAGTAGGAGAAGAGAGAAGTTTTTTAAACTAAGATATCCCTTACATAACAATATACCCTTATTTCCTCATTTTATGACCATTGTCATGAATCCCACATTATATGATACTAATATATCCATACTTCCCATCCTTGCTTTTAAAAAACAGTATGAATGTGTTGTGTGTGTTTGTGTGTGTGTGTTTACATAGAAAGCAAATATAGCAACATATTAAAAATTGTTAAAATAAGGTAAAAGAAAACAAAAAAGAGAAAGCCAAGGATAAAAGAAACAAAACTGAACATTAATAAAAAGATAATTTTAGGACAGCAAGTTAGGAAAGGCAAATCCAAATATTAAGGACCAATTTGGGGGGGCTGGTGCTGTGACATAGCAGGTAAAGTCACCGCCTGCATTGCCGGCATTCCATATGCACGCCGGTTCGAATCCTGACTACTCCACTTCTGATCCATCTCTCTTCTATGGCCTGGGAAAGCAGTAGAAGATGGCCCAAACTCTTGGGCCTCTGTATCTGCATGGGAGACCTGGAAGAAGTTCCTGGCTGCTGGCTTTGGATCAGTACATCTCCAGTCGTTGCGGCCAATTGGGGAGTGAACCAGTGGATGGTAGACAACTGTTTCTCTCTCTCTCCCTCTCCCTCTCTCTCTCTCTCTCTCTCTGCCTCTCCTCTCTCTGTGTAACTTTGAATTTCAAATAAATAAATACATCTTAAAAAATATTTTTTCATTTATCAAACAACTAATGAGCATGTATTTTGTGTCAGGCACTTTGTTAAACATTGAGGCTATAGTGGGAAAAAGACAGACATGGCACTTACCCTCAAGATACTTACAAACAAGAGGGAAGAGAATAAAAAGGAAAATGTTTATAATTATAATTCATGGTAAGCTCCATGAAAGTATTCCTACTCTAGATTAGGTGGCCAAAGCAAGCATGGGAGGGAGTGCTATTTCACCTGAGAATTGCTAGATGTGAAAGCACCAATCAAGCAAAGAGGAAAGAAGATCATTCTAGGGAGAGGGAACAAAAAGGGTTTTATATGCAAAATAGAAAGAAGGCCAGGCCGGTGCTGTGGCTCAATAGGCTAATCTTCCACCTTGCAGCGCCGGCACACTGGGTTCTAGTCCCGGTCGGGGCGCCGGATTCTGTCCCGGTTGTCCCTCTTCCAGGCCAGCTCTCTGCTGTGGCCAGGGAGTGCAGTGGAGGATGGCCCAAGTCCTTGGGCCCTGCACCCCATGGGAGACCAGGATAAGCACCTGGCTCCTGCCATCGGATCAGCGCAGTGCGCCGGCGTCAGCCCGCCAGCCGCGGCGGCCATTGGAGGGTGAACCAACGGCAAAAAGGAAGACCTTTCTCTCTGTCTCTCTCTCTCACTGTCCACTCTGCCTGTCAAAAAAAAAAAAAAAAAGGCCAAAGTGACTGGTACTGATCAATAGACATGGTGGCATAGTATTAAGCTAGAGTATCAGGCAGAAGCCAATGTATTAGTGTGTATTAGTCTGCTTTTTGTCACTGTAACAAAGTACCTGAGGCAACTAACTTAATAAAGAGGAAAAAGTGTATTTAGCCCACAATTTTTGAGGTTCAAGTCCAAGATCAGGTGGCCCTGTTGGTTTGGCCTCTGATGCGGTCATTTTTGCTGGCAGTATTGAGGCAGTACAGAACATCACATGGCAGAAAGGAATTGCATGCCTATGTCCATGTGGTCTCTATAAAGCCACCAAAATTTAATCATGGCGGTTACATCTAACAACCTAATCCAATTCTAATTCAATAACCTCCCAAAGGCCCCCACCTGCAAACACTATAATTGGATTAAGTTCCAACCCTTTTAGTGTCATTTTTCTAAGAATTTGAGGACCTAACTTTTCACACAGCTTTGGGAGGCATTCACCATCCAAGCAATGTCCAAATCATAGTGGAGAATCTTGAAAGCCACCTAAACAGCTTAAGATTTTATTCTTTAATAGGAAATTATTAAAAAATTTCTCACTAGATGCAATAAGATGATCTGATTTATCTTGTTGGTTCCTTTGGATGAGATATTGCAGATAGTTAAAGCATGGAGAACAGATGCATTCTCAAGAGATAGTATAAACCAAGAATAAGGTGAGGGCTGAATCTTAGGGAATGTGCATATGATAGGAAAAGGAAAAAGCAAAGAAACAGGGGTGTTCAGAGAAGTGGGGAAAGTTGTCATAGGAGTTCATGTAAGCGATGTTTCACAAGATAGTCTGGTCAACATTGTTAAATGCTCAAAAGATCTTAGGGAGAAATGAGGTCTGAGATAAAGCCTGTACATTTGGGATCAAGAAGCCATTCTGAAAGTGTATCTTCCATAGAAAACAATGAAGATACAAGCAGTTGCTACGGATCACATTGCTGACAACATGTTAGTCAATAAGAGAATAAAGTAGAATGATAGGCAGAAACAGTAGCAAGTTCAATGGAAGGTCTTTTCAGACTAGTTGAGGCCTGCAGGAATTTGGGTTTGGGTTAAGAGAAGTAGGGGAGGTTTTTGGGAGAGGTTAAAGTAGGCAACTGATAATGCTTGGAAAATGCTTGAAAAATTAGGGAATAATTTCCAGGTCAAGAGTCTGAGGTGAATTGAAAGAGTTGTAGTCAAGATCAGAAGTGTTAGTACAAAATTTTAAAGGAAAATATTTTCCCCTGAAGCTGGAGAGAAAGGTGAGAAAATATATGCAGGAAGACAGAAATTTTGAAGTGGTAGAAAAGTTATCTATGGAAGTTGACACTGATCTTCAATCAACATTAAGAACACACACTAATGTGTTATGAGGGTTCAATAAAGTAAAGCCTCTTTAAGAGCAGGAACCCATGAGATTATCTTGTTTGCTTTCATTTTTATATTTTCCATACCATCTAATGGTATCTTGTACATAGTAGGTGTTCAGTTATCAAGCTGATTGTTTGACATGATCATTGTCTTCCAGTTATTTACAACTGGAAAGAATCAAACAATATATGCTATGTATTTTAAAAAGCACATATACTTGTGGATTGGGCTGATGTGGGAGTGTTTGAGAGGAGCTGAGTGTTCATCTGTGGCTTAATCCTTGCCAAGGGTTTAAATGCAGGTTTTGCGATAATCTAGAAGTGAGCTTCTTCTAAATCTTAGGGTTAGAGAGCAACCTCATGGGGAACTGGAAAGACCTGACCTCTGTAGCAATCATGCTAGAAAATAAGCAGGTAATTCACAAATTTGCTAAGACATGGAAATGAAAGAATCAGTGTGTGAAAGGGACCCTGACCTAAGCCTAGGAGGTTAGCCATTCTGTAGTCTTTGCTTTGGAGCTGTATTTTCTCAAACTAAAAGTGAAAATAAGCATTTCAACCTAAATTGGGATAAAAGTCAAGAAATTCCATCCTGTAATCATTTCTAGGTTAATCTTTCTAAGCGAAAGATACAGTTATATTACTCCCCTTGTACAAAAATATCCAAGGGTTCTCCCTCTTGCCTATACAATTAATATAGAGACTCAGTAGTCCCTCACTGATGGGAATCCACAGTAGGTCTCCTTCCAAACATTTCCAGGCTTATTTCCAACTACACTCATACACATTTCACATATTCTTGCCAACTAGACTGGGAACTATTTCCTGATCATCTTATGCACTTTTAATCTCCATTCCTCTACTGGAAATATTTCCTCCATTTCCACTTTGAGCTATATCAAAAATTTCCCTTCTCTTTTAAGACCTTCCTCAAATATTGCCATCTCCTCTATGAGGTCTTCCTTGTCTCCTCCTCCCAAACTGGATTTTCTCTTATCACTTTCTTTTTTTGAAAAAAGGATTTATTTATTTATTTGAAAGTCAGAGTTACACAGAGAGAGAAGGAGAGAGGGAGAGAGGTCTTCCATTCATTGGGTCACTCCCCAATTGGCCACAATGGCTGGAGCTGCGCTGACCTGAAGCCAGGATCCAGGTGCTTCTTCCAGATCTCCCACGCGGATACAGGGGCCCAAGAGCTTGGGCCATCTTCTACTGCTTTCTCAGGCCATAGCAGAGAGCTGGATCGGAAGTGGAGCAGCCAGGACTCGAACCAGCACCCATATGGGTTGCCAGCACTGCAGGCAGTGGCTTTACACGCTACGCCACAGCGCCAGCACCTCATGACTTTCTATAGTACTTGGAAACACTTATGCAAACTTATAATGTAGTTATTTACAAGGTGATCTATTCTCACTCTCATCTTCTAACCCCCACTAAATTTCAAATTACTTGGTGACAGGACCAAAATAATGATCATGTTTTATTCCTTTCACAGCATAGCATAAGCAATTCTTGGCATTGGCTTATTCAGAGTTAGAACGAGGTGAGGGGTTGACATAGTTGGGGAGGCAACAGTGAAAGATCTTGCTAATAAGAGATACCTCAACCACTATCTTGGAGATTTCTGTGAAACACTGGGTCATTTAATCATTCCTGTTAATTTTTTACACATGCCAGTGATTGTATTTTTCACTATTTACATCCAGGGTAGAGATTTCCCATTGTGGTAGTAACAGATTTTGTGATCAGTTTAAAATTATAAAGTGTACTGATCCAAACTCTACAATATGAGGGTACTTCAAAAAGTTTGTGGAAAAATTTTGAAATTCATGTACATGAGGGTTCTTCAAAAAGTTCACGGAAAATGCATATTATGAAACATATATTTTTTAAAATTCTGTATCAAAATAAATTTATCTTTCAATTCCATTTTCCATGAACTTTTTAAAGGTTCTTTGTACTTGCAAAGTGATATTTGGAGGTGGCATAATATAGTGTAAGGGGCATAAAGTAGGGTGAATAACATTTATACCTCCAGCTCCTGAAAGTAGGCATGTGACATAGGCCTGGCCAATCAGCATCCCTATGGTTTGAATGTGTTCTGCAAAGTTTATGTGTTGGAAATGTGAATCCTCAAATTCGTATGTTGGTATTTGGAAGTGGGGTCTTTAAGAGGACTGAGGTTTAGGAGTATTATGAGAGTGGAACCCCATGAAGGGATTAGTGGCCTTATAAGAAGAGGAAGAGAGACCTAAGCCCACAGGTTCCCTGGATCTTGCCATGTGATACCCTCTTGCCTCTTATGCTGCTGCAAAAAAACCCTCAATGGATGCCATCACTTTGATATTAGACTTGCAAATCTCCAGACTGAGAGAAACACATTTTTTTTCTTTATAAATTGCCAAATTTGTTGGCTTCTGTCACAGCAGCAGAAAAGAGACTAAGAATATAATATTCACTTATCTATGGCCAAAGCCAGGCTATGAGCATCAAGTGGGAAAATGAAAAACTGTAACTGTTGAGAAGATGGGATGTAAGATTGAAGCCTCTGGCTGTCATTCTTTCCACAACCAGGATCAAACCTGTCCCAAAACATGGGCTGTACAGAGGAAAGCAGCACTGATTGACTGACCTGAAAGAGACATGATGACATCATCCAGCCTCTGGATCATTCAATCAAGGGTGAAGCCAGTTCATCTCTTTCCCCTCCATTCTCACTCTTGCAGACTTTTAGTTAACATGAATCAATGAACAACTTGTTTATTCCTTAAGTCAATTGAGTTGCGTTTATTTTTCTTGTAATCAAATAATACTAAATGGCTATAGTACATGACCTTGGGCAAGTCATAGTCTCTCTGAAGCTCAGTTCATCTGTAAAATGGAATGATTTCTCCTTTATCTATCACATCAGGATATCAGGAGGCTTTGCATATATGTGAAATGTACATGAGAGCATTTTGACAACCAAAAGCAGTGAAGAAAAAGAATAGATATTTCTTTCAAGGAAAAAATATTGTTTACTATGATTGTGTTTTCTTTAGAAAACAAAGAAACACTATTCAATCATCCATTATAGACACTGGAAAAGCACAAGCCCATGCCCAAACCATTATAGTTAAATATTTCACCACAGGATTTCTCTTTGATGACTAAAAACCACAGAATTTTTTCTTTCTTTTCTTTTTCAAAGAACATGAAAACCTACTTATTATTCCACCTAGAAAATGCAAGAGCTAGCATTTAAGTTTAGGGTTAGCTCTTAAAAGCCTGCACAAAAATTTTGAAAGAAAGATTTGTTGTTGTCTCATACACTGCTCATATTCAACTTTTCATTCTGAGTACAGGTTGTAAATATGTTTTTAGAGCAAAGCATTTAAGAAATGGCAATATTCAACCTTGGAACATTGCATTAGTCATTCAAACGAGATATATTTTAAAATCAGTTCAAATGCTTGTCTCTACCACCTTTTTACTCCCACTTCTTTCCTTATATACCACATTATATTTGATGAAGCAGACACTTAAATGATAATCTGTGTCACTTGAAAAAGTTACTGCAATTGCCAAAGGAGCCTAATTTCTACCCTGCCTCCTTCAGGACCTAGAATCATCTGCATTGTTTACAGATGTCTCAATCTTAGGGAGAAATCTGCATATAAGTGTGGCTGTTTAGGTGTGGAATGGGTGGAAGACCTTCCAAATGGATGTTAACCTAAGAAGATGAACTATTGCCTTACAATTGGACTGTGAAATTCACCTTGAAGTTTCTGGACCTAGGGACCCCACGTTTAATTTTCACCTGTTTTGTAATAAGCAACTGACAAAGGATATAAATGGTACTTGCAAAATTCTATTTTAAGGCCAAGAGATAAGCTAGCACAGCAGAATAATATTTAGAAAGTAAGCATAGGGAGTTTAAACAATTGTCTCATTTTGTCAGAAAGATGGTCTTACTCTTAATTTTCTCCATCCATTTTCACTGGCTAGAAATGCTAAGAAGTGCAGTCTCTTTTGGGGGAAAATTGTTCTCTGTACCACAGTATTCTATGCAAATGAAACCTGTAATGGAAAAATCATGACTCATGCATCTGTGAATATGGTTTCTTATATTCAAGATAGATTCTGATGTACTCATCCTAATTTTTTCTTTGACCTATGTGGAGTAGATCCCAGCACCTTAGGAAATAATCCTTAAAACACTTTTTCCCTTACTGCATCTATGAGGGAGTTTAGTAGATTAACTTGGTACTCTCCTGGACAGATGCTTTCAGCATACATAATTTGATGAGATTCAGCAATATTCCATTCTTCCCAAATGAATCCACCAATGAGCAGAAGACTCCTGACCAGATTCCTCATTACTAGAAGAACATCAAATGTCTAAAAATAACAGCATCGGCTTGTGAGTACCATTTTTTTTAACTCTGGCAAGGGACTGAAACATTTCTTTCACATTAGAACATAAAGGTGTAGATTTTTGACTGGTTTCAATAAACTGATTAAACTCCTGATGCTGGAAGTAGCTGTTCTTCCTGCTGCTTCATATCTGGGAACCCTAGATCTCTCTTTTACAAAAGAAGTATACTGATTTCAGTGGTGATGAATGTAAGAATCAGAAAGCTTAAATGATTTATCAGCCAAGAGCTAACAGGTGGTAGAGGATTTGAAACAAGACCTGAATGGAAAAAAAAAAAAAAAAAAAGACAAGACTGTTTAACCTAAGTCAGTGTTCCTAACTGCTGCACTGTCTTGCCTCTCAAGCAAAAACTAACCTAACATTCCAGTGGAGTGCCTATTTCTACAACAAGATACCTTCCTGGACTCTCAGATGTAGTCACACAAGTGCCCCTACTCTCAACTGCCAGCTGCCATCCTCAGCCCTGTTTTCTTAATTTCTGCCACTGTCAACAATCATGATATATCACCAAAGTATAATGAACTTACTGATCTTTAAAAATGAAAATTAACTCAGAGAGAAGGAAGAAATGACTTGTTCAAAGTCACAGAACCAATTAATAGCAGTACTAATAGCACAAATCTGCTTGTTCAGTCCAACACTGTCTCACTATAGGGAAAACAATCTGTTTTATTTAGGTTTCATTATGAGAGACTAACTTAATATTATATACCTGAGGGACTTAAAAAAGTTCATGGAAAATGAAATTAAAAGTTAATTTTAGTGCACAAAATTTGGAAATGTATGCATAGATTTTTCATTATATGTACTTTCCACTAACTTTTTGAATATTCTTCATATTGTTTATTACATTAATTACTTTCATTACATATGTATTTAATTTTATATTTGAGCATATGTATACATACTGACATGCTGAGGTTGAATAAATGATGGAAGAATGAAAGGAAGAAAGGGAGAGAAGGTGAGGTGTAGAAGTATCTATTAGAATTATATCAATGAATTACATTGAATCTATATTCTCTATCTAGTAATATCACATTAACATGAGAATTGAAAAAAATTTAAATTTTAAAAAGTTAAAAAAAAGTGCCTGGAGCATGGCAAGCACTATTATTAATGTCAAGTCTTACCTAATACATCCAGAGTACAACAACACTGGAGTTTTCCCCTCCAGCCCTGTTCCTTCTCTACTATTTCCTACCTCAAGAAACAGCTTCTGGCCTAGGGGAACAAAAGAGAGACTGGGATTACCAGAAAGGAAGCAGGGAGAAGGGTCCTTACAGAGATAGGACCCTGGTGTTTCTTGAGGAACACAGTAAGATTGGATCTAGTAACCATGAAACAAAAAGCCGCAGCCTGGAATTCAAACCTTGGCCTCCGCGAGGAGCAGCTACACGCGCCAGGCTATTGGGAGTGGAAAGCAAACAGGAAGGAGTGATGCTTCTGCTTCTTCCAGCCTGGTGTTCTCACTGTAGCGCCCCCTAACCGCAGCGCCTATCAGGGGACCCGCGGCCCCTGAATTGGCCTGAAAGGTACTTTGCAGATTTGCTTCCCTGGCAGCCCAAGGCTACAAGGCATCACAAACAGAACACAAAGGTGAGTCCAGTGGATGTTAATTTAATAACTAGCACAGAAGATCACAGTGAAAGGACGGGTTTTTCCTCTCCTGCAGCCCCTTCCCCCGGAAACATTTGAAATCATCTATGAGGCCTAGGAGAAAGGAACAATTACTTCTATGGGAGAGGGGTAGTGTTCTAGTAATTTATGTTTTAAATCCCCTTTCCTGATCTTCGGAAGATATCCTTTATGTCTTCTAGCTTAATGGACTCCTGGCTTCTGCTTCTACCACTCTATTAAGATTGCTCTAAGATTATGTAATAACTCCATTTGCTAAATCATGTCCTCTTTTTTCCATGCTAGTTCTAATTTTTTTAGCACATAATATGTTCAAAAACTCTCATTCTTAAAACTCTTTCCAAAACATGCTTCCCTTTCATTTTTGTCTGCCTACTGCATTCCTTTGCTCATTTTCCCCATTCTTCTTCTACTTACTCCCCAAGAGTTCCTTGTCCGTGGAGTTCTGGCCTGGAGTTCTTTCTCTTTTCATTTTACACAGGTGATCTCATACAATCCTGCACTTTTAGCTATAAACTATATGAGGATACTTCAAAAACTCATAGGAGATGAAATTAAAATATATGTTTATTTTGGAAAAAAATGAAATACATGCATTCTCATATCAGTGGCTCTCAATCTATACTGGTAACCCAGACTTCCTTCTTCAATGCTGATTGCATGTTTGTCTACTGAAACAGCTCTACTTCAACACCCCACTGATATCTCCAGACTAATGTGTCCAAACAAAATTCACTTCTTCTCTCCATGTAACTCATTCTACTTTGTAAATTCCCCCCTTGATTACTAATATCAGTGCCTACTAAATCACCCAATGTAGAAAACTTGGAGTACTTTTTGACTAATTTACCTCTCTTTCCGCTCCTGAATCCAATTGGTCATGACGACCTATTGACTAGCCTGTTGCTTAAATATCACTTAAATCAGTTTCAGCTTTTCCATTCTTATAGGCACTGTTTGATTCAGGCTTTCACTCTCTCTTTCCTTGACTCTCACCATAACCTCCTAATTGGAATTCCAGTTTCTGGTTTTTCTCCTCTTCCAGATATACTCCATTTGAATATCAAGGTTAACTTTTAGGAAAACAAATTTAGTCATGCTGCTCATCTGCTTTAAAAAAAAAAAAAGTCACAACAATAAAAAGCACAACTCCAACATCTCACTTCCTAGTGAACAAACTATAAAGCCTCTCTCTGTCTGAGTAAGCTACCATAATCCTATAACACCTAGCTCAACTAAACTAAGTGTGTGGAGTCTTCCTCCGCTCATCCAGAGATAGTTATTTTCTTTACAGTATTTCCTCATTACTTCACATTTACTTTTATTAACATTCATTCCATTGTGTTTCCCCTGTCTGCCTCCCATTATCTTTGCATTTATAGTACTAAGGAAAGTGCCTAGAACATTCTAGAAACCTAAGAAGCATTTGTTAAGTCAATGAATCAATTAATTCATTAATGTGTACAAGGGGACTCTTTGGGAACAAGCTGCAACCTTGTTTAGCTTTTTTCTTCCACTCAAGAAAGCATGTTGAATAAAAGTGAGGGAGGATCAGTGTGAATTGTCTCAACATTAATTTTTGAAAATAAACTAGTATGAACTTGCCTCTTAAAATACTGTTAAAACATAGTACTATAGAACAGCTCAAAATTTATTGGTGGCATACAATGATGTGTTATAACTCCACAGTTGCAAACTGCTCTGAAAAGCCAAGGAGTGCTCTTTGTTTATCAGAAACTATATAGCTGGTGCTTTGGGGTATAAAATGAAGCCTTACATATTCGTTTTAAAGTTTCTTTTTTTAGTGCTTTAGCATTTTGAACTTACACCCTGAAGCCTTTTATGATACTCATTTTTTAAAAAGATTTGTTTATTTTATTTGGAAGGCAGAGTTATAGAGAGAGAGTGAGAGAGAGAGAGATCTATCTATCTGTGGGTTCACTCTTCATATGGCCTCAATGGCCAGGGCTGGGCCAAGATGACTCCAGGAACCTGGAACTCCATCTGGGTTTCCCATGTGGGTGCAGGGGTACAAGCTCTTGGGCCATCTTCCACTGCTTTCCCAGGCACATTAGCAGGGAGCTGGATTAGAATTGGAGCAGGTTAGATTTGAACTAGCACCCATATGGGATGCTGGTGTTGCAGGCAGCAACTTTACCCTCTGTGCTACAATGCTGGCCCCATGAAGATAGACTCATTTTTTTTTTTTTTACAAATCTAATACATGTATTATTGCCCTTTCTAAGAAAATGTGGGGCCCAGAGCTGTGACATTGTAGGTTAAACCTCTGCTTGTGGCACTGGCATCCCATTTGGGCCTGGTTCGAATCATGGCTGCTCCACTTCCAATCCAGCTCCCTGTGAATGGCCTGGGAAAGCAATGGAGAATGGGCCCAAATGCTTGGGCCCATGTGCCCATATGGGAGACCCAGAAGAAGCTCTTGCCTTCTGACTTCTGCCTGGCTCAGCTCTGGCTGTTGTGGCCATTTAGGGAGTGAACCAGCGGGTGGAATACCTCTTTCTAGCTCTCGCTGTCTGTCTATAACTCTGCCTCTCAAATAAATAAATAAATCTAAAAAAATATAAACTGTGGCTGGCCCTCTAGGTCAGCACTAAACTACATTGAAAGAATATTTTTATTTTCTTGTAATACTTCTTCTATGTATAAACAGTCTTTTTTGCATTTGTAGATAATCCCTTGGAACATCATGTACTTTTTATAAAACATCTTGGAAATAGCAAATTATTTTTAAAGAGAATTTAGGGAAAGGTTTTGTAAAGTTTTGTCTATATTTAGAGGCTTCAATGGCTCTTCTAACTCTAAATTCTGTGGTTTTATGAGTAAAGTCTTGCCTTAGGATAAAAGGGGGCAAGAATCATTTCCTCTTCTAAGAGGAGAAACTGAGTCAACCAGAAATGTCATTGAGAGTACACAGTCTGTAGTTAGTTTCAATTGCCCCCATATAAGGTGAGAATATGGTAACACTTTCTATAATTGATCTCCTTAGAGTATTCACAAATAATGTGAATTTGAAAGTTTTGGAAGATGATGAGATCGAAGAAATGCAAGAAGCGGATCTCAAAAAATTGATAAGAACATTAACAAGTTCTCAAAAACAAATTCTTGAACTACAGAAATCCTTCATGGACAAGATAGAAAATCTCTCTCGTGAAAGTGAAATATTAAGGAGGAATCAAAATGAAATGAAACATCTAGTGGAACAAGAAACTCTGATAGTGACTAGAAATCATAATGAAATGAAGAGTTCAATAGATCAAATGACAAACAAATTAGAGAGCCTTAAAAACAGAATGGGCGAAGCAGAAGAGAGAATATCAGACTTAGAAGACAGAGAACAGGAAAGGAAACAGGCAAACCAAAGAAAAGAAGAAGAAATTAGAAATCTAAAAAATATTGTCGGGAATCTACAGGATACTATTAAAAAACCCAACATTCGGGTTCTAGGAGTTCCTGAAGGCATGGAGAGGGAGAAAGGATTAGAAGGCATTTTCAGTGAGATACTAGCAGAAAATTTCCCAGGTTTGGAGAAGGACAGAGGCATCTTAGTACAGGAAGCTTATAGAACCCCTAATAAACATGACCAAAAGAGATCCTCACCACGACATGTTGTAATCAAACTCACCACAGTGAAACATAAAGAAAAGATCCTAAAAGGTGCAAGAGAGAAACGTCAGATCACTCTTAGAGGATCTCCAATTAGACTCACAGCAGACTTCTCATCAGAAACCCTACAAGCTAGAAGGGAATGGCGAGACATAGCCCAGGTACTAAGAGAGAAAAACTGCCAGCCCAGAATACTATATCCTGCAAAGCTCTCATTTGTGAATGAAGGTGAAATTAAGACTTTTCATAGCAAACAGAAACTGAAAGAATTTGTTGCCACTCATCCTGCCCTGCAAAAGATGCTTAAAGATGTGTTACACACAGAAACACAGAAACATGGTCACCAATATGAAAGAAGGTAAAGGAAGGAAACCTCACAGCAAAAGATCACAGGAAGCTCAATTTCTCTTTGACATAGAATTAAACTCTGATGCTCTGTTAAAGCAATGTGTTAAAGTAATCTATAATGTTCTCTTGATGTCTGTTAAATTCTAATTGTTCAAAAACAGCTGAATTTTTATTAAGAGCTATGGGTTATTTAAATATGTGCTTTTTTCAAAAATTTGAATAATCACCTTGTAACAATGATCAATTTTGGTCTATGTTATGTCATGATTTTAAGAAATCTTATTTCAACCAGATATTTTGGATTTTGAGCCTTCTTGGCATTCTTGACAGGCATTCAAAAAATCAAAGTTTCAAACAATCTGGTCTCTAAAATTTCCAGTAAATCCTGGACTTTGGTTTTTCCAGTTTGGGCCCAACTGAAAAAATCGAAGGACCTATGTCTCTCATCTTATAGAGACACCAACTAATCAGTCTATTTGGAGTATATTAGAAGTACTGTCAAGATGTGATGTGGTACCAGACTTTAAGTTTCTATAATGGAAAATGCTATTAATACAAATGTTTGAGAATTAAAAAGTCTAATGATCTTGTGTTACTAGACATGATAGTTATCTTAATGAGAAAGCCCCAGAGGCCTAAAGGGTTAAATACTTGTAAAATCCTACAGGTGCTTTCAAAAATACTGTGAAGTAAGCAAGTGCCTCTTGTTGGTTGATGAGTTTATAATTGTAAACATGGCGACTTAAAGTCTTTTGTCATCCACAGTTATATATGATTTGCTGCTCATAAAACTAAAGCGTTGTTGGTTCTGTGTTTAGCTGTCCTCCTATAGGTTCCTATGGACTTTTTCCAGCCACTTCTATTGTATTCAGTACTTTGGGATGGCTCTGTAAACAGATGAAGCCAATAATGTATTAACAGTACCAACTGAGAGAAAGTATGGTTAACTGAGGTTACTAAAAACAAAAAGCAATTCAAATCCATTGGCAATCTACAAAAAGAGTTAAAGATTTTAAAAGCTATTATTAAAATTGATATGTTGGTCTATTATGCTATATTATATGTGTGTACATATTGTATGTCCACATGGGGAAATTTAATTAAGAGTTTTATTTTAAATGGCTTATAGATAAGATTGTCCATAAATTTAAGCTGCTAAAATCAATCAAAGATACATTTTAATTCGTGGGACCTGAATCTGTGTATCATATGTTTTAGACTTGTTGGTAGAAAGAAACTAAAAACATTTTAGATGGTTGTGCTTAAGTTTACTGGCTAAACAAACTACACCATGTTAGATATTACAGAGGTGTTTTCAAATACATGATTCTTAAAATTTATAGAAGGCATTGGACCTTCTGGTAAATGTTTTCTTAAGTTGTTATCTAATGGTTGAAACGGTTTGCTAAGTATTCATGTGATATTGCTACTGTCAGCAAGCGATCTAGGACTTGCTCCCTCATTTCTCTATTCTAAGCCCAACTTGTTCTTTCATTTCTCTATTCTCTTCAAGGTAGGAAACTAATTCTATTATGAAGGAATCTGTAGGATGCACAATTTAATCTTTAGACTTTATAAAAGAGATGGCTAACATTTTTCTGCAATAGTATAGCCAAAATAAGAACTCAAATAATAATCTCATAGCTAGATTCACTTCGCCATCAGCGAAGTATACAGTAAGTAGAAAAAACCTCCCTTTCAGACCAAAGGGAAAGAAAGTTTTAAAGTGAGAATATAATTTTCCTCATGGGCATTGTCTACCTTAGAAAAACTACTACAGAACATGCCTGTGACTATAGACTTGTAGTTCAGGCCACCGAAGATTAGAGATGGGAAACAGGCACTCCCTTGACTTGCATCCTCTGGTCTGCTTTAACACAAACCAGGAGGAAAAGAAAGCTCGGCATCAGAAGCAATGGGTGGCAGGCCTATTAATGGCTGATCTGTACAGTGATCTGCCCTCAAGGAGACCCAACAGGCCAGTCCACTGCAGTGGCTTTCAATGTGGTAAGCCTGGGCTTCAGCAGAAGTCAGCTTGTGAAGAGCCCTGGCAGCTCTGCCAAGAGTTGAATCACTGGAAATGGACCTGCCCTGGAGTCGAAGGATGCCCAGGTCAGAGCCACAGATCTTATTGGCTCTAAGCTGAAAAGCCCTTCACTCAGCCCAACTTCCAAAGTGACCACTTCAGTTGAGGGGATGGTCAAGTAGGGTCAGCAACATTGCAGGCAGAACTGTAAATTTCTTGTTAGAGATGCCACCTGCCTTTACCTGGCCAGCTCTCCTCCCAGGCCAGCCAAGTAATGAAAGTCAACAGAGTGCCTTCCCCTAGGAGGTTCACACCTCCCTTAGGATATACCCCATGTGAAGAGATAGATAGGTCTGGGCCTCTGAATTTACAAAGCCTAAAGCCCACCAGATTATTATCAAGCCCCTTCTATCAGGTTCTATTTGCCTCTCAATCAGAAAAATTACTTGTAGCTTAGACAGCACCTTTCTTAGCTCCTCTAATAATGACTCTGTCCTTTGTTCTAGGCCCTGTCTAGTGCACTTGGGCCTCATTCCTTTGTAATGATAACCTCTACTCTACCACCAATGGCTCTACTCCCAACCTGTGTGTACTGATGGTCCTCTTCCCCACTTCATGCTGTATAATTGTTCAAACCTGGCAAATGCCACTCTTAGGATCATTGGTTACTATCCTCACTCTGTCTTTTATGACCTTGTCTAAATATGATCAGAGTTGGCAAACTTGGAAGGCTTCCATAGCCTTGGCAACTCATGACGACAGCCTAGGGTGGTTACTGGCACCATAAACTAGAGTGTCAATTTGTTGGGTCAACAACAGGAGCCACTGTGCACTTGCTCCTCATGTGGGATCTCTGTCCTTAATGTGCTGTACATTGTGATTTAATGCTTAACTAGTACTCAAACAGTATGTTTCACTTTGTGTTTCTGTGTGGGTGCAAACTGTTGAAATCTTTATACTAAATTGATCTTCTGTATATAAAGAGAATTGAAAATGAATCTTGATGCAAATGGAAGGGGAGAGGGAGCGGGAGGGGGGAGGGTTGCGGGTGGGAGGGAAGTTATGGGGGGGGGGAAGCCATTGTAATCCATAAGCTGTACACTGGAAATTTATATTCATTAAATAAAAGTTAAAAAAAAAAAGAAAGTTTTGTATTATTACTAAGGTATGTTCATACACGAAGTTTTGATTCTTGATTACTTTTTCTTTGTAAGAAGTGCCTCCTTTCTTGAACAGAAACCTATTTTTGGACCCTAATTTGTATCTGTAGGAGAGGATTTGACATATGCAAACTGTCTGTGGATTATTCTAGTGTTGTTTAGAAGGCCTGTAGAAATCTCCCCTTGTTTTTTAAGGAGAAAAAAAAATAAGACGCCAAAGGATCTCTGTGGAAATAAACAACCTGTAAAGAAAATACACAGAATATTTTTCTGAAGGCTGAGAGGCGGCACATGTTGTCAAAGTAATTGTTTTTCTTTCATGGAGGAATGCTAGAAAATGCCACTGAATTTAAGTATCTGTATAATAAGTCTTCAGTATGCCCCAAACAAGCAATTCTTAGGCTAGGTGCAGCTTTCCCTACAATAGGATCTAAGCAAAATGAGTGAGATTAGGAACAACTCTGCTCTGAAAGGTCTGAAAAACATCTGACACAGACAAATGGTGGCCAATAAAAGTACCATCTCTGGTGCCTTGTGTAGGAGCTCCCATTCAAATTCAGCTCTCAAGGAAAAGTCAAGAGCAGTGGGAAAACTACAGGTCACACCTGCCACATGATTACCAGAACTCCACCAAAGGAAGCTTAAAATTTCCTATTTAGTGCTTTGATAAGGGCACAGCATTTGTGTTGCATGATTTTATTTGGTGTTGTTGAGTAGCTTAACAGACTCATGGTACTGAGATAATTAAGGCAAATAACTTGAACTTTTCTGTCCTAAAGAATGTACTGTGTTTCCTAATTTATTTTGGAAGCAGCATGCTCTCTCTGTTATTGGCACTAGACAGTTTCTGCAGCAAAGGAATCTATCCATGATGCAGTCCTTCCTTGGCATCAGTGAGATGAGCATGTGGTATTCACCTTTGATAGAGTTCAAAAGCCACAGAGTTCCTTTCAGGCCTAAACATTTTGTAAATGCTTTGCCTTTGACATGGCTGACCTTAGCCCCCTTTTCATGGCTGTGTAGATCAGTGCTTGTGGTGACAATCTCATTTTCAGAACAAAGGGAAAGAATTCTTACCAACCAGTGCCTCTTTTGACCTTCCTAGTCTTACATGTGAAATTACTATATTTCTCAGTACAGAATAACTGATAAAATTGGAATGCCTTTTTTTCCCTCTAGTTGTATCCTGTAAGGGTATATTGCTTATTTAACACATTAACATTAGGTATTGCCCATAGGAAGAAAAGCAGAAGGAAAGTTGAAATTAGGTACCTTCCAGCTCTGTAGTACCATAAGATGAAAGAGCTGTCTTGGTACGTTCTGGTTCACAGGTTACCTGCTAGTGAATCAGACTCCCTTTCCTTAGAAGTATTTCTTTGGTGTTTCATGGCTCACAGGACAGGCAGAAGTAGGTATCAGTTCATTATGTATCTTTTTTATTGTTTCGATGTTCTTAGCTTTCCTTTTTTCTTTTACCACTCTCTTTGTCTGCCACTCTCCATTTTTGCCTTCCCTTACACCATCTCCAGCTATGTTCACAGGGGAATGGTTGGCTCATAAATTTAAATGAATAGTGCTGGGTGGATAAGCAAGCAGATTCTCTGTCATGTGGCCTCCACTCCAAGTAATAATATTTTCAGTGCTTATCCGTAGATTCCTGCAACACATCTGAACTTCTCTGGCCTGCTCAAATCTATCAGACTAGAAATCCCTGAAGAGCAGGCTAGTCTGTAAGATTTATGATTCTTCTTGTTTTTAGTCAAGTAGAGACTGCATCTGTCTTCTGGTAGATAAGTATTTTCATTTCCACTATTATCTGAAACAAAGTGGTACATTTTTTAGAGATAATATCATAAAGAAGAAGGGGCTTTGACCTGGGAACCAGAAACCTGGTTTCAAGTGATGACTCAACTACCAACTACTAATGTGACTTTGGTAACCCTGAACTAATCACTTTACTCTTGGTGGGTCTCAGTTTCCTTATGTGAAAAGAAATATCTACATCAGTCCATGTTGTTTTTAGATTTACATTTCATAAATAACTTACAATGTCAGCAATTTTTCTTTCCTCTACTAGGGGTGGGGAACTTTCTGCCAAGGGCCATTTGTATATTTATACCATCATTCATGGGTCATAAAAATTATCAACTTAAAATTAACCTGCTGTCACTGGCACTGTAGCCTAGAAGGTTAAGCAACTGCCTGCAGTGTCACCATCCCATATGGACACCAGTTCGCAAGCCGGCTGCTCCACTTCCAATCCAGCTCCCTGTTAGTGTGCCTGGGAAAACAGCAGAATGTGGCCCAAGTCCTTGGGCCCCAACATGAACATGGGAGACCCAGAAGAAACTCCTGCCTCCTGGCTTCAGCCAGGCCCAACCCTGGTCGTTGTGGCCATTTGGGGAATGAATCCACCCCCTCTCTCCTTCTCTCTCTCTCTCTCTGCCTTTCAAATATATAATCTTTTTTTTAAAAAAAATATTAACCTGCTATAGATTTATTTAATTTCAAATCTTACCTGCAGTTGCTGTGGTAGGACCAGACCAAATGATCTCCTGGGCCTTATATTGCCCACAGGCCAGATGTTTCTCACCTCTGCACAGATCAAATCTGAAATGTGAAATTAGATGCACATTGTATAGAATAGAGTATGAACCACACAACAGCCATTATTTATTCAGTGATGAAATACGTAGTGTGGGTGTATGTGCATGTGTGTGAATCTGAACAGGTATGCTCTAAAGTATTTAAAAATGATTGTTTTTCTGTAATTGCATGAAGAATGTATGTTTTGTTTTAGTTATTTATTGCTGTATAACCAACTGCCAAAACTTACGTCTTATTTATTGTCTCTTTTGGGATGACTTGGCCCCAGATGAATGGTTCTTCTGCTCTATGTAATATTGGCTGGGGTAATCATCTCAGAGTTCGAGTGGGTTAGAGTCCAAGGTGGTTTAACTTATATGCCTTGGTGGGTGTGCCTAGAAAATGTACTCAGCTAGGATACTGGAAAGATGGCCTCTTTGTTATCTCCGTGTAGTCCTAGGGCCTTTCTCTGTCCACATGAATTCTGCACTTTGTTTCTCCCTGAGGGTAGCTGGACTTCTTACATGGTGGCTCAGGGCTTTCAAGCACAAAAGTGGAAGTTTCTATGCCTTCTCAAGACTTTAGATTTTGGTACTTTCACAGTGTCACTTCACTTCTCTTATTCTTTGATTTAAGTTACAACTGCAGCCAACATCACAGGCACATTTCATTGGGGATTAACTTTGCAGATAAAATGTGCAGCAGCACGTGATCCTACTGTATTTCTACTATACAGATAGAATAAATGTAAATAACCTCAAGAACATAGATAATAGTAAAATGTAGCAAAATATTTAGGAAACTATGAGTCTTCAGTATTTAATATCTTTGTTTTTAATATAACTTAATTAAAGTTTATATCATTTAATTATTAATAAAGGCAATATTTAATAACAGGCTCACAACATTCCTGAAAATTTAGTAATTGGCCTTTGCCAGGCAGTACACCATTGGTTTTGTTTTTCTTCAGAAATCACAATGTAATGTATCCTCTATGAGTTCCAGTTTGGTTTTCTTTGCATCTTTCTGAATGTTTATAACTCCTGTACCTAACCAAATTTTTATAGTTGTTTTACCCTAATTAATTTGACAGCTTTTTTTTTTTTAATTTGGCTTATGGACTTGCTATTTTGTTTTCATGGAAGTGAATCTATCTAATTTTCCTCTTTACAGTTAAACTCTACCATTATCATTTTGCATCAGTGGGCATGTGAATGATCACAACTGCTTCTTGGTAAACATGCAGCTCAACTGGTAGGAGCAGAATTTCTTGCGATGTCCATGACCACAAGAGTCTCCTGGGCACTTGCACTCACCATACTTGTAGCCATGGAGATGAGTTAAGCGAGCATTATAATTTCCATTCTGTTTTTTTCATTTGGGGGACAGTCAGGTCTTTAAATAAAATGACTTATGTTAAGCTAGATTATGCAGATTCTTACTTTATTCCTTAGATCTAGGATTTATTATGCCAATTCAGCCATGTTATTTCCTTTATGACCAAAACCAAGGACTTGTGAGAGTTATGGGGTAAGCATTTGGCAGCCAACTAGCCCAGGAAGCAATCACATCTGTAACCCTTTCACACTAATTTCTGGCCAATTGAGCTAATACGCTTCTTGACATTATATTTTTCTTGACATTTGTTTCTTCTCCTACTTTATATACCATTGAAATAGTTATTAAGTTAAATAATATGAGAGCCACAGTGGTCCTTACAGAGCAACTCCAATGCCCTCATTTAATAGGATTTCTATCAAACTCTGTTCCAGGCCCATGCTTTTCTTGTTTTATTGATGTGCATACTTCAGAAACTTGGAGTTGTAATGCTAACAGAATTACTTCCAGAATATTGGCATTATGCATCTGGGTGCAAATGAGTGGATGCATACCAGAGATTTGAAGGCACTAATTGTTATGCAACTGGAGATGAATCTCTAATGCAATTTATTAGAAACCCTAGAATCTTATTAGAAGGGCAAACAAGATGCCACTAAGTTAAAATGTCAAGAGATATTTGTGAAATAGTAAAATTTTCCCTGAGCCTCTCAAGGCATCCAAATGACCAAAGGCAATCCAAGAGGTTAGTGACTATTCTTTTGTTTTTAGTAATTGTGCTAGAAATGTCATTTCCTTCCTGCTTTCTGGCTGGAGGCTACTTCATAACCTTCTGTAAAAGAGGTTTTAACATTCTTTGAACTTGAAACATATTTTGCCTCTGTTATCCACTTCTGTGAATATTATTTCTTCTTTTTTTCTTTTGTGAATTCTGTCAGGCCAGAGAACTAATTTACATCTAGTCAGGAAGAGCTTTATAGGTCATAGGCATTTTCAAGTGTTGATTTTAATAATAGGTTTCAACTGTTTCATCTGTCAATGTTATTAAAACTCACTTTATTTCTAGCATCAGTATTTTAGAATAAGTTCAATAAGTTTAAACATCTTATCCTTTGACTTTCCCATACATGGTTGCTAATTCCAGTCTTATCTTTATTCATGCCATTCTCCCCAACTGGTAATCTCTTATCTATCAATCTTTCTTTTAATTTCGACAGTTAGGATTCTTTCAGTGTGAACCTGAAGCAAAGGTAAAGTTTTACCATAGCTTAAGAAAGGTTAATTTAACTACTTTATGTCATCAACCAAGATGGAAGAAAGTGATCAGTGCCCATCAAAAGCTTGTTGTGCAAAATGCTTCCTGTTCATAGCCAGGAAAACTTGCAGAGGGAAATGTTCTTTAGGACTAAAAATGGAGAAAAAGACAACTGTATGAGATGGCTCCACTGTAAGTCTTTTGGGACAAATGATGTTATCTTACACAATCCATGTGCCTAGAAGAGTGTCAGAGTTATTTATCTGTAATTCACATAGCTATCAAGAAACAATGGCTGGGACTGGTGCTGAGGCATAGCGGATAAAGCCACTGCCTGCAGTGCCGGCATCCCATATGGGCACCGGTTCGACTCCCAGGTGCTGCATTTCTGATCCAGCACTCTGCTATGGCCTGAGAAAGCAGTAGGAGATGGCCCAAGTCCTTGGGCCCCTGCACCCATGTGGGAGACCCAGAAGAAGCTCCTGGCTTCAGATTGGCACAGCTCCAGCTGTTGTGGCCAGAGAGTGAACCAACGGATGGAAGACCTCTCTCTCTCTCTCTGCCTCTTCTTTTCTCTCTGCGTAACTCTGACTTTCAAATAAATAAATGAATCCTAAAAAAAGAAGCAGTGGTTGCAGAAGGGTGACTAATAGTAATATACTGAATATTTAAAAAAATAAAAGAAAGGGTTTTTAATATTTTCCCCACAAAGATATGATAAATAGTTGATGAGATAGATATGTTTACCCTGATTTGAGCATTATATAATGCATATATGTGTTGAACATCACACAGTACACCATAATTAATTCCATTTTCCACACTTTTGGAAGTATTCTCTTATTTTGTATTTTAATGTGTCAATCAAAAATTAAAAATAATAAGCAGTGCCAAATTCATTTTTCTTTCAAATTTATAGTTACTATGTCACAAGTAGATAGTAAATGCTGCTTTGTGCTCCTTTGATCTGGTTGTTTTATTTTGTGAAAGATTTCCAAATTTCCTTTACAGTGACTCAGGCATTCATTCCATCTGAAGGATAAGTAAGCTAGCACCTAGGAATCATAGATCAATTCACTTTCCCTGTCCACTGAATCTTCACTGAGAAATTTTCAAAAACAGTCTCTGATATTGTAATGCTCACAACTAGGTCTTATTCATATTATTGTAAGATGGGCTAGCACACACAACTACTGGAGAATATTTCAGAACACTAACACTAGACAAGATCACTCTTTAGACCATCATGGAGTGAGACAAAAAAAAAAAAGTCACTGTGTAACCCACACAACACCAAATGCACACCTCTCTCTCTCAACTAAATGAATTATTATTAGTTTATGAATTATAGCTTTCACTTTGTCTAGTCTACCCTCCTTTCAGATACAGTTCATTCAGATAATCATAGAATTGCCCCCATTTTCTTTTTTTTAAAAGATTTATTCATTTGAAAGGCAGAGTTACACACACAGAGAGAGAGAAAGAGAGAGAGAGAGAGAGAGAAAGAGAAAGAGAGAGAGAGAGATCTTCCATCCTCATCCTCTGGCTCCACAAATGGCTGCAAGGGCTGGAGCTGGGCAGATCTGAAGCCAAGAACTGCTTCCAGGTCTCCCATATGGGTGGCAGGGATCCATGCACTTGGGCTGTCTTCTGCTTCCTTTCCCAGATGCATTAGCAGGGAGCTGGATTGGAAGTGGAGCAACTGGTACTTGAACCCGTGCCCATATGGGATGCTGGTGCTGCAGGCTGTAGCTTACCCAGTACGCTACAACACCGGCTCTGCCCCTACTTTCTGAAAGCACCCAATCTAGAGGGAACCTGTTTCCTTAGGCCCTCCCCCAAAATCACACATTATATTCCCAAATCCTCTAGTAAGTTCGTTCTAACACCCTCTTCCTGAATACTTCATGGTTCCCTTGATGTACAAGAAATATTCAAAAAGTTCATAGAAAATGAATATTATGAAAAACTATGCATATATTTTGAAATTCTTTACCCCAAATAAACTTATCTTTTAATTCTATTTTTCACCAGCTTTTTGAAGTGCCTTTGTATTTCCTTCCTTATTACTAAAATAGGCCCAATTTGTACAACTATAGATGTGTTCCTGGTGGTCTTTGGCTGAAGAGAATTGACATCAGATTCTTGTGATAGATAGGGTCTATTTTGTAGCCTACTTCTTGCTTGTAATATCTGATGAGCAGCCAAACCTGCTAGTGCCCTCTTTCACCATACCACTGCTATATGAAGTAGAATCTTGACTTTTTAAATAAACCTTCAGACCGGATTTAAACCTCTGGGCATCATTAACTGTAGTTCCACAGTTGAGTCTCTTTAGAGAGAAGGAGCACTCAGTGGGAGGGTGGGGTTAATGCAAATAACACTGACACATTGTGAGAAAACATGCTTCTAGTTTTGTCTCTGTTGGTAAATAGCTTTGTGACCAGGGTCAAGTTGTCTAACCTCTTTGGGTCTTAGGATTTCAGTTTCAAAATGAGAGTTGGACAGTAGCTGTCTCTGAGGATCCTTCTAACTTTAACATTTGGTGATTCTATTACTTGAAATTCACTCTGGGGATATCATCTCTTCTCTTTTGTAGGCAATGCCAGTATGATCCTGAAGAATTTTATGTTGGAAGTCACCCCAAGTACTCCATTTCTAAAAGATAGCTGAAGTGCATAAAGGTAAAGTTTGTAATTTTCTTCACAAATATTTGCAAACAGATGGCTACCATAATTGTTTCTGGTATAAAAGCAGACATTGTTAAAATATAAGAACCAGATAAATCTGCAGGAGCTCTCTTAGCTCTGTCTCCAGAGAATCAGTGCTAATAAGTCAAATTAGTCATTTTTATTTAGGAGATATAAAAAGGCATATGGTTTCATGCTGTACCAGCTGTCATAAAATTTTGGAGAAAAGTGTTACTTATAAAGCTTCTAGGGGAGGTGTTTCATACAAGCATTTTAACCTTTATAGCTTACAAAACCAATTGGCTTCTTTTCTTCATAAACTATTATTTGGCCTGTTTTCTCTTTAAAAACAAAGGTTCAGCAGAAAGGAAAGCATACAGCTAGGAAAAAAATAACTGGACTGCCTTCTAGTGGCATACCTGTTGTAGACTGCTTTTATATGGAGTTAAGATTTTCATGTGAGTTGAAAGCCTGTTGTGATGAAATATATTTAGAAACTTGTTTTCAAGTAAAAATGAGTCTGTGTTCTGGAAGGCCATGCTCCACTGTTTAACCTTCGTGAATAGTACGAATTACAAAGGTAACTACAACATATACATATTTCATATGTATTCTTTGAAACCCCTTACTCATATGCAAGATCCTAGCATTTATTGGCCTCTCCTTTCTTAGTATATTGAGGGGTATGTGTGTGTGTGTGTGTGTGTTTCATTGTAGAGTTGAAAGATCTTCCCACTTACTATAATGTATTCTTCTGAAAATTTCTCTATTCTTTTGCATTTTCTCACTTATTTAAATTTCCTTCTTTATTTATCTTTTAGACTTGCATTTTATTTTATCCCCCTTTCTTTCAGTTTTTTTTTTTAATTACAAAAAGCCAAAACTATGAGAAAGGACAGAATTTGAAATAGAAATCTAGAACCAGATATTTACAAGTCTCTATATCAGAGTCCATAATTGCAATTGTGATTGGCCTCATGCCAAGGAAGGAAGAAATGTATGTAAAATCCTAAGACACTAGATTAGGGAGAAATTTTTGGGAAATAATCAGAAAGATAGTGGATTTCTCAAACAATAACAGTAGTCTATATAAATATAAATAGTCTATATAAATAGTCTATATAAATAATGTTTATAGGGAAAATAATATTTCGAAGGTATTAATTAGAAAATCTATTGATTGTGGTTGCCTACCTTGCATACATAGGGTTTGAGTTGTCATAGTAACTTGAATATATTTGTTCTTTGAAATGATTTTTGATTATGTAATTTTAGAAAGCATTTAACAATTTTACCATACATTACATAGAGAGAGGCCTTATGTCCTCAGTTTCTTTAAAACATAAATACATTTCACTGCTTATCTTTTTCACTATACTAAGACTCAAATGAACTTTATATCACATTTCACATAATATATCGTCTACAAATCTACCAGACAATGTGTTTGTTAAATAATTCACTTTTGCCATTATCCCAATGGATTAGAGTAGCTGTGTCCAACATTTTCAAGGGTGAAGAGTTCTTGTATATATCAAAATAATTCTTAAGACTACTTACACTCCATCCCTGCCACCAAGAAAATATTCATCTTTTTTTTGTTATTACATCACATAGCTTTTATTAATTCAGTATAATTTTAATGCATTTGCTTTTTAATAGCAACCATAAATCTGCATATATTCAGTAGCATACATTATTATTGAGTTTGCAGATTAGCACATTTATGGATTGGCAAACTCTTTGTAGGAACTTATTCCTTCAGGCATATATGGTACTCAGATTGGGAATTCCTGGATTACAGATCAACACCACTAACATGTCATTTTATTACATTTGCTAATTTAATTGCCAAAGTGGTTCATGAGACTCCCTTTCCAAATCTGACTCTGTAATTTTAGGTGAGCTGTTATCAACAGAGTACTTGTATGGTAAGTATGGTATAATGTCTTTGGCCACCTTCTATCTCTTTCTGTTTTGGAGTTTGTGATGGGAGATGAGAATGAGAAAGCTGTCATAGATAGCCACTGGTTAATGGATAGGAACTTGAAAAGACTGAGTGCTGGGTATTTTCAGGACTTCCTGTCCAAGAACAAATGAGTTGAAAACAGCTGAGTTGGAAAGTCAAATAAAATTCTATAGAGGATAAATTGGAGTTAGAATGTTAGAAAAGCACACAGAAATATCAAGTCCAAAGATAGAATCAATGTTGAAATTATTGAGGTAGATATTCAAGAGTTGAGTTTGGAAAAACTGAGTCACAATCAGAGCAAATATCTGCTTTTGAAATTGATTCTGATTTGGTTGCTTGCTTTCAGTAAATGGTGAAGGACTAATTGACTTCCCAGGCAGTATTTCCCACTTGGTGTCCCAACATATACTCCTCAGCTCTGTTTAGAAATTGGAAGGTTAGTTTGTTCCCTTTTCTATAACTAAAAGTGATAACATTGGTTTGGATGTGTCATAGAAAATAGGATAATGGGTATTTGGACTACAAAACCCCTCTCCTGATCCATCTATAATTCTCAAATCTTCATTATGTATAGTTTTTCTAACAACATTAAATGGTTTACCTTTTCTTAAACCCTCTCCTATGGGTTTTCCTTCCCACAGAGAAACAATCTGTTTTCTATCTACAGGCTGTTCAAACAACTGCATCCAGCTGTCTTGTGGGTATGTAAAGTTGGCCATAGGGGGATTTTACATAAATGAGTGATCACTATTCTGATCCTTCTCCCCCAGTGTAGAAGGTGAGGAAGGCTCAGATGAATTTCATAGGGCTGAAGGAGGGGTTATCAGCATCTCTGTACCTCAGTTGTGATATGTTGTGCCAATGAACACATACCAAATCAGCTAAATGCCACAGGATAAACCCAGAGAAGCAAGTATACTACCTAACTTATCATAATGCATTAAATGCTAATGTGAAATGTGACACTCCTAGATGGGGTTAGATTATGCCGTCTTTCCCAAACATATTTGATCATTGACTCTTGAATGTTTGTAAATGTGTATTGTAGATATTATTATTATTATCATTATGAACACTATCTTGCCAAGCACTATTGTTCCACGGAGTACAGTGTAGAGAATTCTCTCTTAATAGAAGTAGAATTTAAAATACACAATCTGCTAACTGTGTCATCATGTTACTTTTTGAGTATGGCAAAGTGGAGGTGCTTTAGGATAAGCAGAACAAAAATAATGTAATTTAATTTGTTAAGATATATAAGGTGATAAAGTGCATCAGTAAGACATATTAAAAAGGAGACAGTTGGATTTGCACCATTTTAGCAAGTCTCACATTAATATGACGGTAGTCAGAGTGAAAAGGGCACCATTTGGCTACCCTGTTCATAAGATGCTCTCTATTAGCACAGTCAGGAACCTGGCCTGATTTCAAATGCAGCCTAAGAAATAGCAGTAAGTATCTATACAATTTGATTTTTAAATTCAAATTAACTCATTTCCTTTAATTACCACAAAACTTTATGTTCCATTCCAAAATGTTATTTTTGTCGTCAGTTCTCTCTTAGTGATAGCATTTTTCCAACACAAAGAAAATCCTATCTTTACATTAAAATGTGCTGTTTAAAAGTCCAGTTTACCTCACTCACACCAATAGGCCTGGAGTTACTTTTCCCCATGAGAATTTACAAATGTCACAGTCTTCTTCACTCACCTTTCTTCACCTTTCAAGGACAAAATTCCTCTTAATTAAGAGTTTAACTTGTGAGGTGGTATGTTTCAGTTGTCTGAATTAATGTCAGTGTGCCTTAGTATGCTAAGACATCTGTTCAGAACATGGGTCATCCTCTCATCCCATTAATTTATACCACTAGACATGGCTTCTATGCTTCTAAGGAAGTCATAGTTGGCTGCAGGCAAATGTACCAGCTGAGAATATAATTTTATATTATTTCATCAAGTCTGTCGCCATACTGCTTCCTTAGTATTTTGCAGGATGGAAGAAGAGAGAGCAGGTGCAAAATACCTCAATGTTAGTGAACTTCTGTGAACAGGTTCTGGATCTGGGGATCCACAGGAAGCCACACAGGAAGGCAGAAGATCTGCTGATTTGAGGTATATCAGTAAGAGCCTTTGCTCCCTCCAGTACCAGAATTTCCTCTGTTCTGGAGCATATTACTTTAAGTCTTGAGGATTTCATTCTTTCAAAAGATCATTTGTAAAATGCAGATACCCTGAGGAGAGAGCCATGACTTGGTTCCTTATCATTTAATAACGGATTTGGGTTTGACTTTATTTGCAAATAAGGTTCAGAGCAGGAGTGCATCCAGGTATTGTGAAACCCAAAACTTATACAGTTTAAAGGAGGATTCTGTAAGAAAAGAATAAGTTTATCAATAAAAAAATAGGATCTAGGGAAGTTAGGGATCATAAAGCTTTGTTAGCTTTATCGTCAGTCCACCTCTACTCTGGGCTAATTATTGTCAAACTTCAAGATGCATTAGAAGCATGTGAGTGATTTATTAAAATATAAATGTATAAGTCTTAGCCTTTGAGATTGAGTTTCAGTAGATCTGAATTGGAGCCCTGGAACTTTGGAGCCCAGGTGAATCTGAGTTACATACCTGTATTTCACACTTTGGGAAACATGAATCAGAGAAGTAGAGCACAGAGAAATTGCATAAGGAAGGAGCAGGAACTTACCTTATAATTGATAGTTGAAAGTTACAAAATTTCAGTTATGCAAGATAAATCAGTTCTGGAAATCCACTATAGAGCACAGCACCTATAGCTAAAAACACTGTATGGTATATTTCAAATTTTCTAAGAGGATAAATCTTATGTTAAGTGTTCTTTCTACAATCCCTTGCCCCCAACGAAACATAACAAAGAGAGTGGGAGATGATAGATATGTTCACGGCCTTGATGATGATGGATTCCTGGATATGTACTTATCTCCAATCTCATAGATATGTTGACGTTAAATATGTACAGCATTTTATAATCAATCATACCTCCATAAAGGGGTTCTTGAAAAGTAGGAAGAATCCAAAGATAACTCTTAAATAAGTCACAGTGGCGACTCCACAGTCACAACCACAGTCTCCATTACTATCTGTGGCTTCTTCATGTCTTGTTCTCTATGTAAAATTTCCATATTACCTTACATGTCCACAAAATGAATGTAAGTCACTCAGTGCCTAAATTTAGTGATTTTTACTTATTGCATCTGTTTCTTTTGTGCATCTAGGGCAAAGTAAGAGGAAATGCAGACTTTCTCATTGAGACACATTTTTTATTATTGAAAAGAGAAGCAATTTGTTGTTAAATGTTTTCCAGCTTTCTTGGAAAATTCCAAAATGATAGGTGAGATATCTGACATTACCTTTGCAAGGGTAGGTCTTTGCCTATATTTTAAGGGGATTGGCAGGTTTTGGCTCAGTGGGTAAGCTGCTGCTTGGGATGCCCACCTCCCATATCAGATTGCCTTGGTTAGTGTCCTGGCTCTGCTCACAATTACAGCTTCCTGTTAATGCACACCCTGGGAGGAAGAAGGTGATGGTTCAAATACTTGGGTCCCTGCCATCCATGTTGGAGCCTCTGGCGGAGTTCCTAGTTCTCAGCTCCCAGCTTCATCCTGGCCCAGTCCTGGTTGTTGAAGGCATTTGGGAATTGAACCAGAAGATGGGAATTATCTGTCTGTCTATCTGTTTGTCTCTTTCTGTTTCTTTCTACCTTTCCAGACGAAAATGGGGAGATGAATGTTTGGGCAGGAAGAAAGAGAGATTTTGTGACTGACTAGTGGCTCAACAGATATTCTACTCTTGGAAAACTAGTATCAATAGGACTGTCATGAAGTGTTTACTTACTTAGGGATAGCATAAGTTTTGTAGTTATTTTTCCTGCATTATAACTATTAAAAGTTGAATGTATATACAAATAATCATGTGGTAAAATAATATAATAAAATGTAAATTATATAATATAGATGGTATGTATATGGGCAGTTAAAGACAATTAGAGAATACGTTACAAGTGCTACATACTTCATACATAGTTATGCAATGTAGGTATTCATAGTCTCCTATTAAAGATGTGGAAATTTAGTCTCATTGAAACCTGCATAAATATACACAGCTACTAAATACTTGTTCTCTGGTGTGAACTCAAGTTTGTCTGACTCCTAAAGCTCACTGTTGGTAAAAGTGCTTGCACCTGTTGGACTATCTGATATCCTAACAGATTTAACTTCACCCATTTGGAAAACTGTATATGCTTAATTAAATATTTCTGTTTAGCTGGTGTCATAGTAAGAGCCATCTATGATAAGAAACAGTGGTTAATGGACTTTATTATCATATAGTACTCTTATACACAGATCTGTATGCTACACCCCAAAAAGTCATTGTATTAGGATTCTCCAGAGAAACAGACAATAGGATGAGTATGTATATAGACAGAGATTTGTTTTAAGGAATTGGCTCACATGACTGTGGAGGATGCTGAGTCCAAAATCTGTAGTGGGGGCCAGCTGGCTTGAGACCCAGGAGAGCTGATGTTCTGGTTCCAGTCAGAAGGTCAGCAGCCTGGAGACCTGGGAAAGCCAACAATACAGATAAAGTCTGAGTGCAATCTGCATGAGAATTCACCTTTGTTCCAACAGGCCAGTCTTTTTGTTCCTTTTAGGCCTTTAACTGATTGAATGAGGCCCACCCACATTGTGGAGGGCAATCTGCAATAGTCAGAGTTCACAGATTTAAATGTTAATCTGATCCCCAAACACCCTCCAAGTTGGCCCATAATACTAAGCACGGTTTTCCCTTTGCCATTGTGGAAGAACAGCTCTCTGAGAGTCTATGGGACTCCCAAGGCTTCCACTGGAGCCAGGTGCCTGGCATATGGTAGCTTGCTTTAGTTGGCAGAGACCGTCTGCTTCTGGTTTTGGACATTCAGAAACCACCCAGCTAATAAGGTCCTAAACTCCTGCATGGTTCTAATCCCTGAAGTCACCTCAGTAAGTACTGGTATGCTTCCCATCAGATACTATACTGAAACTGTAAGACTATTTCCTAATTCCTGCTTTCCCCCCAACCCAAATATGATTTATCTGTACTATCAATACAATACCAGCTTATTAACTTATTTATTGTTGCATAGTTTATCATGCTGCATGTTCTATTATAGGTAGTTCTGAGCATGTTTTATCTACCTCTCCCTCCTTCACTTTCTTCCATGCTACTAGTTTATATGTCACTTGAAAACAGCAGTTGTGTGTCACTTGTCTCCATGTCCCGCATTATGTCCCGCTCATAGTAGGTGCAGGAATGCTACTGATTGAAATTAATTGGAATGTATTTGTGGAGTTTCCAAATAGTGCTGACCAGCACCTACCTGAAGTAAATTGGAAGATATGAAGTCTTCAAAAATGTTCATGGAAAAGCACATTATGAAAAAAAAAGCATGCATTTCAAAAATTTTTGCACCAAAATAAGCTTATATTTTACTTTTATTTTCCACTTTTTGAAGTGCCCTTATACACTTTCTCATGAACTGTAGCCTGACAACCAGAGCCCTAGCATTTTAAATCTCGAGCCTTGTGTTCCTGGAGCTCCTCCTAGTGGAAAGGTAGCAAAATCTCTTAGATACAGGATTAACCATACACAACAGAAACCACCAACAAACAAACCTTTGTAGGCCATATATATTTAAAATATATGTACTATATATTTAAATTTTTATCTGTTGTTATGTTTATAGCTCCTACTAAGTTTCTAAAAGGCCTATTCATCTGTGAACAGCAACTCAAATTATTTGGGGAGGAAATTTAATCAGAGAATATTAATATAAACAATGACATTTCCTTGGTGGCATGGAGTGAGGCATATAGTTAAGAAGAGATCTGTTTGGCTACTTCTTAAGATTTAAGTGAGGGTTAGATGTTTGCTACAGCAGTTAAGACACCACTTGAGATCCCTACATCCCATATCAGAATGCATGGGCTGGAGTCTTAGCTCAGCTCCCAGTTTTAGCTTCATGCTGTGCACCCTGAGAAGTATCAGGTGATGCTCCAAGTACTAGGGCTGCCCTGCCACCCATGTGAGAAACCCAGATGGATTTCTGGCTCCTGGCTTAAGCCTGGCCCAGCCTCAGGTGTTGCAGGCATGTGAGGAATGAACTAGCAAATGGGAGATCTCTGTCTGTCTCTCTCTGTCTCTGTCTCTCTCTCTCTTTACTCCCCCTCCCCCCCCCCCCCGTCTTTCCAATACATTTTTGTAAAGACTTAAGTGGGTGAACAACAAATCTCTTTCTCCATACCTCTGAGCTCCATCCTGCCATTGCAGCTCTCAGAGGGACAGTGCAGTTACTGTGGTATGACGCTGGCCCTGTCTTTCCCACTTTTCCCCCATAGACCTCCTCAGAACCTTCTGATTTGGTCCTGACAGGTAGGTCAGTTGGATTCAGTCTGCCTGGCTGATTTATGCTATTTTAGAATCCCTTAAGCCTACTTCTGGAAGTCTATACTTCAGATAAATGACAGTGGATTTGATTTTATTTCTCTCTAGAAATCATAGTCTCTTCTCTTTAATCCCAATGTTTTAAGGGAATGTATGTTATGTACACATGTTTAATGATTCGTATATGATTTTGAATTTGTTCATTACTGAAATATGTATTTTATAGAATTTTAGAAATATTCAAAATAACATAATAAACCTTTGCATGTTTGTTTTTAAAAGGTTGATTTTTAATGAGCTGATGGACAGTACTACATGTTCCCCAAATCTACTTATATAGGGTAAAAAAAATCTTCAAATGAAAAAAAACACCCTTCTTTGTTGTGAGGAAAATAATTAACTATTGGACTACTGATCCATACAGTGAATGTGACGCCCCTTAGCTTTTCTGGGGTTATGCATAACTGTCGTCTATCCAGCTTCATAAACTGTGGAATAGGTTTTCTGAAGACAAAAATCTGAGAGTGAATGTTATAACATGAATCAGGCCTAGCTACAAATTTGATGTAGTGTTTTCTGGAATTGACAGCAAAAGGCAACATTAATCCATATAGTAGTGCAGCAGTGGTTTCATTTCATCTCTTTTCAACTACGTGACTTGGAATATATTTGTGTTTTCATTTTATTTCAGAGCCTCTGAGCAGACAATATGGGCACCTTTTGAGAGACATGACATACATTTGAAGCAATGCGGTTTACACCTGTGCAGTGCTACTCATTAATGAAGCAGTTCTAGGTTAAGAATATAGTCTATCAGGAGACCTAAACATAAAAATCGCACAGTAAGGATAAAGATTGTCAATGAATTCTTGGCCCAATTAACTGGAATTTCTATGTCCCTTCCTTTAGATATATTCTGCTTTGTTAGGGTCTCTTCTGTGTTCTTGGACAAGTTATATGATTTCATTTTCTACTCTTAGATTAATTATGAGAGATTTGATTGTACATTGCTAAATTTACCTCTGAGTTAAATATGTATTCTCCTCTTCATTTAATCTAGTGATTTCATGTTTGATTACCAGGATATAATTACAGATGGCAGCTCTGTGGTTGGTGGGGAACCCAATCAACATTTTAAAATTTTTGTTACAAATTATTACACTCATATATGTATTGGAGAAAAATAATACAAACTAAAAGTGGTAATTTTTGTGGAATAAAAACCCATAAATGGCCAAATCTCTTCAATCAAGAAGCTTTTTGGTGAACTGTGGAAGAGTGAGGGGAATACTTATATGCAATTGATATTTTCTCTAGACATATATCACTTACCCCAATGATCATGTTTGATAGATACTTGACATTTTTCTTATGTATACACTTTTCAATGTCAACAGCCATTTTATTTATTTATTTGAGGGCTAGAGTTACAGAGAGAGGGAGAGACAGAGAGAAAGGCCTTCTATCTGCTGGTTCACTCCCCAGATGGCCACAACGACAGAAGCTTGGCTGATCCGAAGCCAGGAGCCAGGAGCTTCTTCCTGGTCTCCCACACACATGCGGGGGCCCAAGGACTTGGACCATCATCTATTGCCTTCCCAGGCCATAGCAGAGAGCTGGATTGGAAGAGGAGCAACTGGGAGTAGAAGTGGTACCCATATGGGATGCTGGCACCACAGGTGGATACTTAGCCCACTATGCCACAGTGCTGGCCCCTTGACTGCCACTTTTAATAAAGAATACATATAAGCATATGTGCTATTATTAGTTTGTGTTGATGACTAAGCTGCACAATTGAACATTTGTGAGAGGCCAGAGCCACGCGATGACAGGCTTCTCACAAGACAAAAAAAAAAAAAAAACTGACTAGGCCCAGGATGCGCCTGATGTAAGAAGATGAAACCTGACCAGTCCTTGGTCTGGTCCGCAGGACCTGGTGGAGGCAACCAATAAGGTGGGCTGTCCTTGGTCCTGCAGGGCCAGAGGGAAGGAAGGAATGTGGACGTAATACTTGTTTGCCTGGGAACTATAAAAACCCCGAGAACAAAGAGAAGGGGGTCTTGGTCTCCCAGCACTACACCAAACGGGAGGTCAGGCCCCAGCATGCTGGACCTACAAATAAAATCCCTTTGTTCTTTGCATTACCGTGAGTCTCGCTGGTTCTTTCTATCTGGGCAATCCGGAACACAACACATTTTGTCAAGTTTTGTTTGAGGAGATGCTGTTTTCCTGTATCTGGGGAAGCTTTCTAACCCAATTAGTACTTGTTAGAGAAGATAAGCCTGTTAGCTTGGACACTGACCCCACCTTTGGACATGTGGCATATTAGAGTCTTTGTTTAATTGACAGCTATCTACAGCACAAACCTGTAGGTGATAATGTAAATAAATTACAGACTGAAAATGCTGCCTGAAATCTAAGAGCTAACATGGAAAGGCATGCTGGTGTTTCTGTATTTTGAGGGGCAAGGATGACTCCCTGTAGTACAGACTTTAAGGAATTGTGATTACTTAAGTAGTTTAGACAGGAATGGATCACTGAAGATGTTGGCGAGTACCTTACTACTACTTACTAGGCAAATACTTCTGTTTATCTCAATCACAGCTTTCAAATTTGACGAAGCAATGCATTATTAAAGTGTCATTTCTTGACCTTTCCTTTTTTGGGAAAGCTCTTCCTCAAACAATGGTTTGGCTTTCTCTTCACCTCCTGCAGGTGTTTTCTGACATGTTGCCTTCACACTGAGGCCTTGGAGACCATCCTATTTAAATTTTCATCTGATTCCTTCATACACACACACGCACACACACACACTTCATATCCTCTTACCTGCTTGTTTTTTTCTTTTTGAGATAACATATTTTTAATTTACATGATAGTGAAAGGCTTACTGATCCAGTAAATAAATAGCTCAACAAATAAAAAGTACAAAGACCATAGTTCAAAAGAATATAGGCAAGAGATATAAACAATAATCAAATGAAAAGATGTGTTTTCTTCTTAGCACATATTGCTATGTAGAATATAAATTTTTCAAAATCTTTTTTTCCTTGCTATATCCCAAAAAGAATGTGAATTCTGTGAAAGCAAGGATTTTTGTCTGTCATGTTCTTTGTCATAATTCTGGTACACTTAATGATGAAAAAAATTGCTGAATGGAGAAATAAATGAAGAGAAGGAAGTACAAAAAGGAAGGAAGAGGTCTGGAGCTGCGGCATAGTAGGATAAGCCACTGCCTGTGGCACCATCATTCCATATGGGCACCGCTTCATGTCTTGGCTGATCCTCTTCTGATCAAGCTCTCTGCTTATGGCCTGGGAGAGCAGCCAAAGATGGCCCAAGTCCTTGGGCCCGAAAGAAGCTCCAGGCTCCTGGCTTCAGATGGGCCCAGCTCTGGCCATTGTGGCCATTTGGGGAGTGAACCAGCAGGTGGAAGACCTCTCTCCCTGTCTCCCCCTCTCACTGTAACTCTGACTCTCAAAAAAATAAATAAAAATCTTAAAAAAAGGGGAAGAGAGAGGTACTAGGTAAGTCTTTGATTCCAGAGTCTGGAGCCTCTTTTTACTGTCAAAATTAGAGCCAAAACGTTTCAGTCCCTCTTTTTTTTTTTAAGATAGAGATGAATTTAGGGGATATTCTACCTCCTTTTGAAAGGAGAGGGCTACAATCAAATAGGGTTGTATACTACTGGAGGGAGCTTCAATCAGTTGGGTTACCAAAGAAGAAGAAGCATATCATAAATCATAAAGGATCCCAAAGAGCACATTGATCAGGGGTGTTTTATAGCATCCTACTAATGGAAGTAGAATTGGGGGTCTGTAGAAGAGATAGCATGGCAATGATGGAAAGGAAGGGGACAGAAGGGTAAAAGGTATGAAATATATAACTGAATCAATTTGATTATCAAACAAGGTTTCAAATAAATTGATTTTCTTGTTTTAACCATTAGCTGAATAGCTTGCAGATATTATAAACCTCAAGACATAATTCTTTTTTTAAAAAAGATGTATTTATTTATTTGAAAGTCAGAGTTACACAGAGAGAGAAGGAGAGGCAGAGAGAGAGAGGTCTTGCATCCACTTGGTTCACTCCCTAATTGGCTACAATGGCTGGAGCTGCGCCAATCCAAAGCCAAGATCCAGGAGCTTCTTCTGAGTCTCCCACATGGGTGCAGGGGCCCAAGGACTTGGACCATCTTCTACTGCTTTCCCAGGCCATAGTAGAGAGCTGGATTGGAAGTGGAGCAGCTGAGACTTGAACCGGAGCCCACATGGGATACTCGCACTGCAGGCAACGGCTTCACCCACTGTGCCACAGCACCGGCCCTAAGACATAATTCTTATGGTGAATTTTATTCTAGAAGTGATGCTATAAATGAAAATTATTTAAGTTAAATCTAATTTGCCTAATCAAACAATAAGGTCTTCCTGATGATCTTTCCTTACTCTTTTTTAGAAATGATCACAGATACTATTAACTAAAGTTGTGCATTTTAAGGATGTTTAAAGTATATGGAAATTTATTACTCAGGATAATATAGAAAATTCTGTTAATATAATTATAGGTCTTAGCTCACTCTTCATAATTTCCAACTTATTTTTAACGATAAAACAAATTACATTTGGAAGTAAAATTTTTATTAGAATAGGTTCATTCAGATGTTCTGCCTAGGAAGATTTTCACAGATATTTTAATGAGTGTTTTGGGGTATATCTAGGGCTGGTTGATGATTTCTTATGAAATCATCACAAAGGTATCTGCATTTTTTTTATTGCTAATGGAAATTGTTATGTAGCAAATCATTTCTTGCCCTGTCTGCTGCCTTCAAAGACAAAGGCTAAGTTGAATGGCCATCTCATCAGTACCAGCCATTTCATTCATAGCCTGATGTTATGCAAGGGCAGACCTTATGAACAAACTTTGATTTGCAGTGAAATTTTCATCCTTTCATCCCTTACCATGTTCCTGCTTCTCACTGTCAAAAAGCCTTAAATCCTTAGCTTGGCCATACTTAAAGGTACACTGACAAGGCTGTTTGATCCCAAATACACGGAAGGAAAAAATCTTTCCCATCTCAGGTAAAAATTCTGCATATTGTCATTTAGTGGTAGATTGCAGCGATCACTACAGTAATACTTTTACTTTTTTAAAGAAATAATCTTAAGGCTTCAATACAATAATGATACTTTTTTTGGTGACAAATGTGCCATAATTTTTACATTTAGTTAAATGTTTTCCTTAAAAGTAATTGCATTGGGCTAAGATAAACATTTAAAATTTTATTTCCATAGTTCAAAAATTACTTAAACATTTAAAAATTGTTTTCAAAAAAACAACATACAACACAATGAATTAAGGTTATTACTTTAAAAGGATAAGTCTTTTGATTTCTTATCCCCTCTGATCACCTTTTTATTTTCATATACGATGGTACTTCAAAAAGTTTAGAAGAAATATAATTAAAAGCTAAGTTTACTTTGGTACAATTTTTTTAACTCCATGCATAGTTTTTCCATAATATGCATTCTATGAAGTCTTGACTATCCCTTGAATTTCTTCTCCTTTCAGCAATCAATAAACATCAACCATGCACTAGATTCTAGGGATGACACTGTGAATAAACCTCCTATATTATCTAGCCAGGAGCGAAATGATAGAAGAGCCTCTGGAAGCAGATTGAGATGAGTGCTTCTAGATTATAAGGAAAAGAAGTACACCTGGTTTACTACTCTATTGCCAGCACTCAGTATGGCAACTCGTATGTAGTAACCGCACAGTTAATATTGATTAATAAACTGATTAATAGCCTATGAGCTTTAAAAGCCATAAGTTAATAATATGGGAAGAGTGGCTAGATCATTAGAAAGTGATATAATTTGTGATTGGTGCTGTGGCATGGAGGGTAAAATCCACTGCCAGCATCCTATATAGGTGCCAGTTCAAGTCCCAACTACTCCACTTCTGATCCAACTCCTTGCTAATGTGCCTAGAAAAGCAGAGGAAGATGTCTCAGTCCTTGGCCCCCTGCACCCATGTGGGAAACCCAGAGGAAGCTCCTGACTCCTGGCTTCAGATTGGCCATTGAGGCCATTTGGGGAGTGAACCAGTGGATGGGAGATCGCTCCCTCACTATCTCTTTATCTGCCTTCCAAATAAATAAATCTTTTTAAGAAAGAAATTGATATAATTTGAGAACTTCTAACATAATAACAAGGAAGGAGTGTGTTAATTATAGAGTGTTGTCAGACACTTTGTCATTACTGGTAGAAATAAAATACAAGGTGATGCTATGTGCTTCAGAATCTCAGAAAAGACATCCAGTGATCTCCTTGTCTTCAAGTACAGGTGATATGGCTCCTGAAACAGATACTGTTGATGGCTTGCCAAGTATGAACTCCCTACTCTCCTTCCTCTTTCTAACAGAACCCAGATATTTTTCCAGGTGTCAATCCTCTGTGATGAGTCTGACCCCCTCTCAGGCCATAGAAGGTGGGTCCTAATTGATTTTAATATAATTCTGGCAGTCTCATTCTTCTTGTCAGAGACTGATTGTTTTAGGCACAAGTATATGATATGACCCAGTTCTGGGAAATGTTTCTTTATTTACCCCTTTGGAACGCTTGCAAACATGCAACACAGCTGATGGCAGGTGCACTGACTGAGAAGAGTAGTGACCATGGAACCACAGAGGAAAGACAAAACCTGGACAAATTATTCCAGTGTCTGACCTACCCAGGGACTCAGCATATAAGACTTAAAACATATAATTTAAACAATAATTTTATGTATTTTAGAGACTCAGAGAGAGAGAGAGGACTCCCATCCTCTGGTTCAATTCCATGATGCCTGTAACAGCTGAACTAGGGGCCAAAGCAAGGAGTTGGGAGCTCAACCCAGGTCTCCCAGATGGGAGGCATGGACTCAAGTGTTTGAGCCATCACTGCTGCCTCCTAGGGTCTGCATTAGCAAGAAGCTGGAGTCGGAAGCTGGAAGTGGGAATTGAAGCCAGGTACTACCATATGGGAAGTAAAAGTCTTAATGGACATCTAACCCCAGGCTAAATGCCCACCTGTTAAGCTGGTTTTTAAATTCCATTTTTTACAAACTTTTTGAATCACTCTTATGTGTCAGATAGTAAGGAGGCTCAAGAAACCATCTCAGTACCTGGGCAATTGGTTCTCACAGATGGCTGAAGAGATTATATTTGGGATACTGCACAACCCTAGTGTACCCTAAGAAGCTCTACTAGTAAATAATTCTTTTAAAAAATCTATTTATTTATTTGAAAGGCAGAGTTACCAAGAGAGAGAAAAGGAGAGACAGAGAGAGATCTTCCATCCACTGGTTCACTTCACAAATGGCCGCAATAGCCAAGGCTGGGCCATGCTGAAACCAGCAGCTTCATCCTGGACTCCACGTGGGTGTAGGATCCCAAGCACTTGGGCCATCTTCCACTGGTGTCCCAGGCCATAGCAGAGAGCTGGATTGGAAGTGGAGCAGCCGGGACTCAAACCAGCACCCATATGGGATACCAGCACTGGCAGCTGGGGCTTTAGCCCACTGAGACACAGCACAAACCCCAGTAAATAATTCTCATGATTCAGGTTCTGTCTTTCGCTTTTACTTTCTCCTGCCATGATTCTATTTTTATTGTTGCTAAATGCTATCAGCTCTCAGGTTTGTGGCTTTCTGCTGCCTTGTGGATTCTGCTCCTGCCTATTCTTCATGTATCTTTCTGACTCTATCTGTACTGTCTCTTGGCCCTTTCCTCGGTATTTGGAATTTCAAATCTCCAGGTAAGAGAATGGCGTCATCTCAGGTCTGAACCGTTGATGGTGCCATCTGTCCAACACAAAACTCTCCTGATCTGCCAAGCTGTCTTGGGACTTGACAATAGGCTGCTAGTCTCTCTGGAAGGCCAGCTGCTTCTGGGTCAGGGTCATGATCTGTTCAATCAGTGTGGTTGGGTTGCAGTGTGATATAACACAAAACATGGAGGTTGGTTGAGAGGAAACATCCTCTGGCAGTTTTGTTCAGAAGATGAAGGCATGTAGCAGATACTTTAGAATATCAGACCAGAAGGGCTGGGGGTGGGGGTCAGCAGGTAAGAGCCATATGGGTTGCTCCCATCCCACACCAGAGTGCCTTATTGAGTCATGGCTTTACTGCTTCTGATCCAGATTTCTGCTAATGTGCACCCTGTGAGGCATTAAATAATGGCTCAAGTAGTTCTGTCCCTATCACCCATGTGGGAGACACAGATTGGCTTCGGTCTGACTCAGCCCTGGCTTTTGCAGACATCTGGGAAATGAAGTAATGGATGAAAGATTCTCTCTCTTTCTATCTATCTCTCTATCTCTGCCTTTCAAATAAAATGACAAGATAACTAAGTACAAAACAAAACAAAACCTTAACAAATAAGAGACCAGCAAATGTGACTCTGAGGATTATTCCCTTCCCCTATTCCTTCACCTCTCTTAGAAGTACTCATTCATGATATGGTGTCATGCTTTCTTCTTCTCCCTGTACTACTTCCTCTTGGATTTTCCTGTTTCAGCTGACCATCCAACTCTACACATGTCAAGCAATGAGATTACACATACCCTCCTCCCTATTTATATAGTATGATTAACCGCCATTCCGTTGTTTCCATTTTCACTCCCTGATCATAACCACCCATATTCTGCAGGTCAAAATATGCCCAAAGGGGAAGTATGACCAATCATTGAAAGTTGTTATAGGTGCACTAATATTTGGGGGAAGATCTAATGCTTATTTAGTAATGACTGTGTGCCAGGCATTGTACCAGGTGCTTTATGTGGTAGAGAAACAGCACTGTTATAGGCAGCTATCATGTTTGTCCAGTTTTTCTGTGAAAAAGTGATCACACTGAGCAATTCAGCAAGATTTTCTTATGGTTATTATTATGATTATTTTTTGGTTTTGTGTTTATAAATAGGATTCATTTCTCTTAAGAGCAGTAAAAACATTTTTAGAATGATACTACTATGATATTACTGTTATCCACTTTCCTAGTCACTTTGGACACTGAATTATTTATTCCTGTTGTTTAAAAATGAGGGAGAAAAGAGAGAAATCAAGGTAAGTAGTCTTAGTATAGTTATTTTTCCTGCTACCTTCTCTGATTTAGTTTCTGATAACATTGTGAATGTACCAGGTGCTGAAATGAACATGCATTTTCTAGAGGAGTTATATTGTGAAGTAATTAAAACATCCAATTTTACAATTAAAAAAAATTTGTTTACATTGCTATAAGGGCTAATTTCCGGACAGAAATTGGTTGAAGAAAATTTACTTTTAGAAAATAAGAAAAAAGCTCCATCCCAGGAAGCAGGTAGGTATTCTCATGCTGATTTGTAAGACAAAGGAAAGAGGATGGAGATAAGACAATTTATAAGTAAAGCAGTATTTGTCTCAAGGCGATTTTAAAATAACTGCACAATTCATTTCTAGTTTTATGTCTGACTATCTATTTTTCATTCTACTGTATTATGGTATCTGTCACTAAGACAGAGATATAAACCTAAAATTGCATTATTGAAGTTGCTTTTTCAATTATCTTTCTAAGATAATTACCTTTGTACTAGAGAGCTTTAAAAATCAATAGCATGTTCTTGGCAATATTCAGTAAGAGTTAATTAATAATACAACTCATGTTAACAAACATTTATTCTGCTTAGCAAAAATAACTGTGCTTTTAATGTCCTCAACTAGTAAGAAAACAATCTAGAATAAAGTATATTTCTTTTTTTAAAGAAGAGGCAGAGAGAGAGAGCAATCTTCCATCTGCTGGTTCACTCCCCAGATGACCACAATGGCTGGACCTGCACTGATCTGAAGCCAGGAATCAGGAGCTTCTTTGAGGTCTCCCGTGTGGGTGCAGGGGCCCAAGGACTTGGACCAATTTCCACTGCTTTCCAAGGCCATAGCAGAGAGCTGGATCAGAAGTGGAGCAGCTGGGACTTGAACCAACACCCATATGGGATGCTGGCACTGTAGGTGGCGGCCTTACCAGCTATACCACAGTGCCAGACCCTAAAGTTTATTTCTTGAGGGATATAATTTTATTTTATTTTATTTATTTTTTCTTTTTTTTATTTAAATACCCAGAGTACTTTCTTTTTTTTTAATTAAACTTTTATTTAATGAATATAAATTTCCAAAGTACAGCTTATGGGTTACAATGGCTTCCCCCTCCCAAAACTTCCCTCCCACCCGCAACCCTCCCCTTTCCCGCTCGCTCTCCCCTTCCAATCACATCATGATTCATTTTCAATTATCTTTATATACAGAAGATCAGTTTAGTATATATTAGGTAACGATTTCAACAGTTTGCCGCCATATAGCAACACATAGTGAAAAAAAAAATACTGTTGGAGTACTAGTTGTAGCATTAAATAAGAGTGTACAGCACATTAAAGACAGAGATCCTACATAATATTTTTTTTAAAAAAATTAATTAATTTTCTATGCCATTTCCAATTTAACACCAGGGTTTTTTTTTTTCATTTCCAATTATCTTTATATACAGAAGATTGATTCAGTATATAATTAGTAAAGATCACATCAGTTTGTACCCACACAGAAACACAAAGTGTAAAAATACTGTTTCAGTACTAGTTATAGCATCACTGCACATTAGACAACACATTAAGGACAGATCCCACATGGGATGTAAGTACACAGTGACTCCTGTTGCTGACTTAACAATTTGACACTCCTGTTCATGGCATCAGTAATCTCCCTAGGCTCTAGACATGAGTTGCCAGGGCTATGGAAGCCTTTAGAGTTCACCGACTTTGATCTTATTCCGATAGGGTCATAGTCAAAGTGGAAGTTCTCTCCTCCCTTCAGAGAAAGGTACTTCCTTCTTTGATGGCCCCGTTCTTTCCACTGGGATCTCACTCACAGAGATCTTTCATTTAGGTCTTCTTCTTTTTTTTTTCTTTTCCATGGTGTCTTGGCTTTCCATGCCTACAATACTCTCATGGGCTCTTCCGCCAGATCCGAAAGCCTTAAGGGCTGATTCTGAGGCCAGAGTGTTGTTTAGGACGTCTGCCATTCTATGAGTCTGCTGTGTATCCCACTTGCCATGTTGGATCTTTCTCTCCCTTTTTGATTCTATCAGTTAGTATTAGCAGACCCTTGTCTTGTTTGTGTGATCCCTTTGATTATTAGACCTATCAGAGCCATCGGTTGTGAACTGAAATTAATCACTTGGACTAGTGAGATGGCATTGGTACATGCCTCCTTGATGGGATTGTATTGGAATCCCCTGGTACATTTCTAACTCCATCATTTGCAGCAAGTCAGATTGTGCATGTCCCAAATTGTACATCTCCTCCCTCTCTTTTTCCACTCTTAAATTTAACAGGGATCATTTTTCAGTTAAAATTTAAACACCTAAGAATAATTGTGTGTTAATTACAGAGTTCAACCACTAGTACTAGAACAACAACAACAACAACAAATACTAAAAAGGATAAAGTATTACATTGTACATCTAGAGCCAGGACAAGAGCTGATCAGGTCATAGTTTCTTATAGTGTCCATTTCACTTCCACAGGTTTCCCCTTTGGTGCTCAGTTGTCACCGATCAGGGAAAACAAATGAAATTTGTCTCTTTGGGACTGGCTTAATTCACTCAGCATGATGTTTTCCAGATTCCTCCATCTTGTTGCAAATGACTGGGTTTCATTGTTTCTTACTGTTGTATAGTATTCTATGGAGTACATGTCCCATAATTTCTTTATCCAGTCTACTGTTGATGGGCATTTGGGTTGGTTCCAGGTCTTAGCTATTGTGAATTGAGCTGCAATAAACATCAATGTGCAGATGGCTTTTTTATTTGCCAAATTAATTTCCTTTGGGTAAATTCCAAGGAGTGGGATGGCTGGGTTGTATGGTAGGGTTATGTTCAGGTTTCTGAGGAATCTCCAGACTGACTTCCATAGTGGCTTAACCAGTTTGCATTCCCACCAACAGTGGGTTAGTGTCCCTTTTTCCCCACATCCTCTCCGGCATCTGTTGTTGGTAGATTTCTGAATGTGTGCCATTCTCACTGGGGTGAGGTGAAACCTCATTGTGGTTTTGATTTGCATTTCTCTGATGGCTAGTGATCTTGAACATTTTTTCATGTGTCAGTTGGCCATTTGGATTTCCTCTTTCAAAAAATGTCTATTGAGGTCCTTGGCCCATCTCTTAAGTGGGTTGTTTGTTCTGCTGTTGTGGATTTTCTTGATTTCTTTGTAGATTCTGGTTATCAACCCTTTATCTGTAGTATAGTTTGCAAATATTTTTTCCCATTCTGTCGGTTGCCTCTTCACTTTCCTGACTGTTTCTTTTGAAGTACAGAAACTTCTCAATTTGATGCAATCCCAAATGTTAATTTTGGTTTTGACTGCCTGTGCTTTGGGGTCTTTTCCAAGAAGTCTTTGCCTGTACCTATATCTTGCAGGATTTCTCCAATGCTCTCTAATAATTTGATGGTTTCGGGTCATAAATTTAAGTCTTTAATCCATGTTGAGTGAATTTTTGTGTAAGGTAATAGGTATGGGTCTTGCTTCAAGCTTCTGCACGTGGATATCCAATTTTCCCAGCACCATTTATTGAATAGGCTGTCCTTATTCCAGGGATTAGTTTTTGGAACTTTGATCAAATATAAGTTGGCTGTAGATGTACATCTCCTCCCTCTCTTTTTCCACTCTTAAATTTAACAGCGATCACTTTTCAGTTAAGTTTCAACCCTTAAGAATAACTGTGTATTGATTACAGTATTCAACCAAAAGTATTAAGTAGAACAAACAAACAAAAAATACTAAGAGGGATAACGTGTTAAGTTGTTCATCAACAGTCAGGGCAAGGGATGATCAAGTCACCATTTCTCATAGTGTCCATTTCACTTTAACAGGTTTCCTTTTTGGTGCTTGGTTAGTTGTCACCGATCAGGGAGAACATATAATACTTGTCCCTTTGGGACTGGCTTATTTCACTCAGCATTATGTTTTCCAAATTCCTAACAGGGATCACTTTTCAGTTAAAATTTAAACACCTAAGTATAATTGTGTGTTAATTACAGAGTTCAACCAATAGTATTAGAACAAAAAAAAAAATACTAAACTTGATAAAGTATTACATTGTACATCAACAGTCAGGACAAGAGCTGATCAAGTCACTAAACCTTTCTGAGGTTTATTTTTTTTATTTTTAAACATTTGTTTTTTCTGAGAACCTTAATTAACTTTGAAGAAGAATCCAAGAATGGTGCATCTTTTGCAAACACTTGGACATTTCTATAGCTTATGAGGCATAAAAATATCCTCCACTTAACACATTAAAATGAGGTAAATCTTTGTGAAAAAGTTTTACTGTTAACTCACATAATCCAACTCTTTGAGGACTTTGCATGTGAACTTAGTACACAGTGACTCTTGTTGTTAATTTAACAATTAAGGAGGCTGGCTCCATGGCTCACTTGGTTAATCCTCTGCCTGCGGCACCTGTGTCCCATGTAGGCACTGGGTTCTAGTCCCAGTTGCTCCTCTTCCAGTCCAGCTCTCTGCTGTGGTCCGGGAAGGCAGTGGAAGATGGCCCAGGTGCCTGGGCCCCTGCCCCCATGTGGGAGACCAGGAGGAGGTACCTGGTTCCTGGCTTCGGATTGGCACAGTGCCAGCCGTGGAGGCCATTTGGGGGGTGAACCAACGGAAGGAAGACCTTTCTCTCTGTCTCTCTCTCTCTCACTGTTTAACTCTACCTGTCAAATTTTAAAAAATCATAATAATAAAAATAAAAAATAAAAAACAATTAACACTCTTATGTATGATATCAGTGATCACCTGAGGCTCTGTCCAAGTCATTGCTTCTCAAAGTATCAATTTCACTGCTACAGATTACCTTTAAGTGCTCTATTAGTTATCACAGGTCAGGGAGAACATATGGTGTTTGTCCCTTTGGAACTGACTTATTTCACTAAGTATGATCTTTTCCTTTTTCATCCATTTTTTGTGATTGACTGGATTTCAGGTTTTTTTTACTGCTTTGTAGTATTCCATTATGTACATATCCCATAATTTCTATATAACCTCTTCAGCTGATAGACATTTTGGTTGAGCCCATGTCTTAGCTATTGTGAATTGAGCTGAAATAAACATGGGGGTACAGATAACTCTTGCATATGCTGAATTCATTTCCTTTGGGTAAATTCCCAAGAGGGATAGCTGGGTCATTTGGTAGGTCTATATTCATATTTCTGAAGTATCTCCATACTGTCTTCCACAGTGCCTAGAACAGTTAACATTCCCACCAACAGAGGATTAGGATACCTTCCCCCCACACACATCCTCACCAGCATCTGTGGTTTGTTGATTTCTGTATGAAAGCTATTCTAAGGAGTGTGAGGTGAACCTCACTGTGACTTTGATTTGCATTTCCATGATGGCTAGTGGTCCTGAGCATTTTTTCAATGTCTGTTGGCAATTTGAATTCCCTCTTTTGATAAATGTCTGTTTAAGTCCTTTGTCCATTTCTTAAGTGGGTAGTTTGTTTTGCTGTTATTGAGGTTTTTTTATCTCTTTATATATTCTGGTTATTAATCCTTTATCAGTTTTATAGTTTGCAAATAATTTCTCCCATTCTATAGGTTCCCTCGTCACCTTGCTGTGTGTTTCTTTTGTACTGCAGAAGCTTCTCAGCTTGATGTAATCCCATTTGACAATTTTGGCTTTGATTACCAGTGCCGCTGGGATCTTTCCCAAGAACTCTTTGTCTATGTTAATGTCTTGCAGGATCCTCCCCCCATTATCTAGTAAGTTGATGGTATCACGTTGTAGATTTAGGTCTTTAGTCCACTTTGAGTGAATTTTTGTGTAAAGTGTAAGGTTGAAGTCTTGCTTCATACTTCTGTGTGTGGAGATCCAATTTTCCCAGTACCATTTGTTGAAGAGACTGTCCTTGCTCCAGAGATATATTTTAGCTCCTTTGTTAACGATAAGTTGGTTGTAGATGCTTGGGCTGATTTCTGGTGTCTCTATTCTGTTCCATTGGTATATCCATCTGCTTCTATACCAGTACCAGGCTGTTTGATTATAACTGCCCTGTAGAATGTCTTGAAATCTGGTATTGTGATGCTTCTGATTTGTTTTTGTTGTATAAGATTGCTTTAGATATTTGGGGTCTCCTGTGTTTCCATATGGATTGAGCATTATTTTTTTAAAGATTTATTTTATTTGAAACACAGAGTTACAAAGAGATGTAGAGGCAGAGAAGTCTTCCATCTGCTGGTTCATTCCCCAGATGGCCGCAATGGCCGGAGCTGCACCGATCTGAAGCCAGGAGCCAGGAGCTTCTTCTGGGTCTCCCATATGGGTTGCAGAGGTCCAAGGACTTGGGCCATCTTCTACTGCTATCCCACTCCATAGCAGAGAGCTGGATTGGAAGAGGAGCAGCCGTGTCCTAAACCTGCACACATGTGGGATGCCGACACTTCAGGCCGGGGCTTTAAGTGGCTGTGCCACTGTACTGGCCCCCATTTTTCTATATCTGAGAAGAATGTTCTTGGTATTTAGATTGGTATCACATTGAATCTGTAAATTGCGTTAGGTAGTATGGACATGTTTATGGTACTGATTCTTCCAATCCATAAACATGGAAGGTTTTTCCATATTTAAAATCTTTTGTTTTATTCATTAATGTTCTGTAATTCTAATTGTAGAGATCTTTGGTTCCTTATTAAATTTATTCCAAGGTATTTGATTTTTGGTAGCTATTGTGAATGGGATTGATCATAGAAATTCTTTCTCAGTCATGGCATTGTCTGTGTTTGTGTGTTGATTTTATATCCTGCTACTTTACCAAATTCTTGTATAAATTTCTTTTTTTTAAAGATTTATTTATTTATTTGAAAGTCAGAGTTACACAGAGAGAGAAGGAGAAGCAGAGAGAGAGAGAGAGAGAGAGAGAGAGAGAGAGAGAGAGCTCTTCTATCTGTTGATTGACTCCCCAATTGGCCGCAACAACCGGAGCTGTGCCAATCCAAAGCCAGGAGCCAGGAGCTTCTTCTGAGTCTCCAACATGGGTTCAGGGGCCCAAGGACTTGGGTCATCTTCTACTGCTTTTCTAGGCCATAACAGAAAGCTGGATCTGAAGTGGAGCAGCCAGGACTTAAAACAGTGCAGGCGGTGGCTTAACCTGCTAAACCACAGCACCGGCCCCTTCTATGAATTTCAATAGTCTCTTAGTGGAGTCTTTTAGATCCCCTATATATAGAATCATGTCATCTGCAAATAGTGACATTTTGACTTCCTCCTTCCCTATTTGTATCCCTTTGATTTATTTTTCTTACCTAATGGCTCTGGCTAAAACTTATAGGACTATATTCCATATCTTTTAAATAGCCAGGTGCCCAGTTATTAGGTGCATATATGTTTATAATAGTCACTTCCTCCTGTTGAATTGATCCATTAATCATTACATAGTGCCCTTCTTTGTCTATTTTAACTGTTTTTGTGTTAAAGTCTATTTTGCCTGGTATTAGGATGGGTAAACCAGCTCTTTTTTTGTTTCTGTTAGAATGGAATATCTTTTAGCCGGCGCTGTGGCTTAACAGGCTAATCCTCTGCCTTGCGGCGCTGGCACACCAGGTTCTAGTCCCGGTTGGGGTGCCAGATTCTGTCCCAGTTGCCCCTCTTCCAGGCCAGCTCTCTGCTATGGCCCGGGAAGGCAGTGGAGGATGGCCCAAGTCCTTGGGCCCTGCACCCACATGGGAGACCAGGAGAAGCACCTGGCTCCTGGCTTCGGATCAGCAAGATGCGCTGGCCGCAGTGGCCATTGGAGGGTGAACCAACAGCAAAAAGGAAGACCTTCCTCTCTGTCTCTCTCTCTCTCACTATCCACTCTTCCTGTCAAAAAAAAAAAAATGGAATATCTTTTTCCATCCTTTCCCTTTCAGTCTGTGTACATCTTTGTTGGTGAGATGTATTTCCTGTAGACAGAAAATAGATGGGTTTTGTTTTTAATCCAATTAGCCAGTCTGTGTTTTTAACTGGAGAGTTGAGACCATTTACATTCAAGGTGATTATTGATAATTAATTACTTTGCCCTGCCATTTTTCCAAAAGTATTCCTAATTTTCCTTTGGATTTCCTTTGTACTTTTACTTGAAGATATTCTTCCTTCACCTTCTTTCATAGTGGTGAGCCTGTTTATGTGTTTCTGTGTGTAACACATCCTTAAGCATCTGTTGTAAGGCTGGACGCATGGTGAATGTGTGGAGTTTATGAACTGGGAATGTGAAAAAATAAAAAATAAACTGAGGGTGTGTGGGAGAACTCACACTCACAGTGTATCTGAGACATGATTAGTCTCAGTGAGAGACGCCACAAACTCGGGTGGCTTTGGCTACTTGATGAGAGACATTGCAGAGGAATCTGAGCTTACACTGAGGACTACACAGATACTTTGTGTGGTCCTTGGGACAGAGTAGATGAATATTATACCCACTGGGGTTAGCACTCAGGCACTGAATGCCATCAAGGAGGAGAGCTCAGCTGAAAGGAATTACTTCCTTTCTGAGTTAAAAAAAAAGAGTGAAAGAAGATTTACCACACCAATCCTGGGTGTGTCACATTTGGCAGACCCTTAACGCTGAAGAACTGAATAGAGATCTCTGGCCACACCCATCACAAGCCTCTAGAGATTCACCAAAAGCAGACAATCCACTTAATATAGAGTCATAGTATAACTAGAAAAGCCACCACAGCGAGAAAAAAAAAGAAGAATCCAAAGAATATCTCCACAATGACAAACAACAAACACAAAATCTGAGGAAACAAGAACAAGGAAGAAATCATGATGCTCCCAAATGAATATGACACTCCAATATGAGATTGTGAAGATGATGACATAGGAGAAATGCAAGATATGAAATTCAAAAATATGATAAGAACATTTAGAAGTTATCAAAAACAAATGCATGAACTACAGAATTCCATATAGGACAGGACAGAAAATCTCTCTCATGAAAATGAAATATTAAGGAGGAATCAAAATGGAAGGAATTTAGTAGAACATGAAATTGAGATATTAAAGAGAAATCAAAATGAAATGAAGAACTCAATAGAACAAAAGAAAAGCATATTTGAGAGCATTAAAAACAGAATCAGTGAGGTATAAGAGAGACTATCGGACTTAGAACACAGAGCACAGGAAAGCATACGGTCTAACCTAAGAAGGGGAAATTACAAATCTAAAAAATATTGTCGGGAATCTACAGGATACTATTAAAAAAGCCAAGATACGGGTTCTAGGAGTTCCTGAAGGCATGGAGAGGGAGAAAGGATTAGAAGGCCTTTTTAGTGAGATACTAGCAGAAAATTTCCCAGGTTTGGAGAAAGAAAGAGACATTCAAGTACAGGAAACACATAGAACCCCCAATAAATATGACCAAAAGAGATCTTCACCATGACATGTTGTAAATAATCTCACCACAGTGAAACATTAAGAAAAGATTCTAAAATGTGCAAGAGAGAAACGTCAGATTACTCTCAGAGGATCTCCAATTAGACTCACAGCAGACTTCTCATCAGAAATTCATCAGAAACCCTACAGGCTAGGGGGGAATGGCAAGATATAGCCCAGGTACTAAGAGAGAAAAACTGCCAGCCCAGACTATTATATCCTGCAAAGCTCTCATTTGTGAATGAAGGTGAAATAAAGACCTTTCATAACAAACAGATATTGAAAGAATTTGTCGCCACTCGTCCAGCCCTGCAAAAGATGTTTAAAGATGTGTTACACAGAGAAACACAGAAACACGGCCATCAATATGAAAGAAGGTAAAGGAAGAAAACCTCCCAGTATAAGATCACAGGAAGTTCAAAACATATATTAGAAATATCTTTGGGGGCCGGCGCCATGGCTCAACAGGCTAATCCTCCGCCTAGTGGCGCCGGCACAGCAGGTTCTAGTCCCGGTCGGGACACCGGATTCTGTCCCAATAACCCCTCTTCCAGGCCAGCTCTCTGCTGTGACCCGGGAGTGCGGTGGAGGATGGCCCAAGTGCTTGGGCCCTGCACCCCACGGGAGACCAGGATAAGCAGCTGGCTCCTGCGTTCAGATCAGTGCGGTGTGCCGGCCATAGTGCGCCGGCCGCGGCAGCCATTGGAGGGTGAACCAATGGCAAAAAGGAAGACCTTTCTCTCTGTCTCTCTCTCTCACTGTACACTCTGCCTGTGGGAAAAAAAAAAAGGAAATACCTTTGGGAAAATGGCAGGGCAAAGTTACTACTTATCAATAGTCACATTGAACGTTAATGGCCTCAACTCTCCAATTAAAAAACAGACTGGCTGATTGGGTTAAGGAACAAAACCCATCTATTTGCTGCTTATGAGAAACCCATCTTTCCAACAAAGATGCATGCAGACTGAAAGTGAAAGGTTGGAAAAAGATATTCCATGCCAACAGAAACCAAAAAAGAGCTGGCGTAGCCATCTTAATATTGGACAGCATAAACTTTAACACAAAAACTGTTAAGAGAGATAAAGAAGGGCACTATATAATGATTAAGGATTCAATTCAACAGGAAGATGTAACTATTATAAATGTATATGCACCTAATTACATGGAACAGGTTTATTTAAAAGATATGTTAAGGGACTTAAAGGGAGACTTAGACCCCAATACAATAGTACTGGGGGACTTCAATACTCCACTCTCAGAAATAGACAGATCAACTGGACAGAAGATCAACAAGGAAACAGTAGATTTAATCGACACTATAGCCCAAATGAATCTACCAGATATCTACAGAACTTTCAATCCTACATTTAAAGAAATTACATTCTTCTAAGCAGTGCATGGAACCTACTCTAGGATTGACCACATACTAGGCCATAAAGCATGTCTCAGCAAATTCAAAAGAATTAGAATCATAGTATGCAACTTCTCAGACCACAGTGGAATGAAAGTGGAAGATAGCAACTCAGGAATCCCTAGAGCATATGCAAACACATGGAGATTGAAAAACATGCTCATAAATGAACACTGGGTCATAGAAGAAATCAAAAGAGAAATCAAAACATTTCTGGAAGTAAATGAGGATAAAAACACAACATATCAAAACTTATGGGATAAGCAAAAGCAGGGTTGACAGGAAAGATTATAGCAATAGGTGCCTACATGAAGAAATTGGAAAGGTACCAAAATAAATGAGCTATCAATGCATCTCAAGGATCTACAAAAACTGCAGCAAACAAGAACCAAAACTAATAGAAGAGAAATAATTAAAATCAGGGAAGATATCAACAGGATTGAATCCAACAAAATCATTACAAAAGATCAGCAAAATGAAGAGCTGGTTTTTTGAAAAAATAAAAACATTGACACACCATTAGCCCAGCTAACTAAAAAAAGGAGAGAAAAGACCCAAATCAATAAAATCAGAGATGAAAAAGTAAACGTAACAACAGACATGAAAAGAATCATCAGAAATTACAGCAAGGACATGCATGCCAGCAAACAGGGAAATCTGTCAGAAATGGATAGATTCCTGAACACATACAACCTACTTAAAGTGATCCCTGAAGACATAGAAAACATAAACAGACCCATAACTGAGACAGAAATTGAAACACTAATAAAGGCCCTCCCAACAAAGAAAAGCCCAGGACCAGATGGATTCACTGCTGAATTCTACCAGACATTTAAAAAAGAACTAACTCCAATTCTTCTCTAACTATTCACAACAATCAAAAAAGAGGGAATCCTCCCAAATTCTTTCAATGAAGCCAGCATCACCTTAATTCCTAAGCCAGAAAAAGATGCAGCATTGAAAGAGAATTACAGACCAATATCCCTGATGAACATAGATGCAAAAATCCTCAATAAAATTCTGGCCAATAGAATGCAACAACACATCAGAAAGATCATCCACCCAGACCAAGTAGGATTTATCCCTGGTATGCAGGGATGGTTCAATGTTCGCAAATCAATCAATGTGATACACCACATTAACAAACTGCAGAAGAAAAACCATATGATTCTCTCAATAGATGCAGAGAAAGCATTTGATAAAATACAAAACCCTTTGATGATGAAAACTCTAAGCAAATTGGGTATAGAAGGAATATTCCTCAATAGAATCAAAGCAATTTATGAAAAACTCATGGCCAACATCCTATTGAATGGGGAAAAGTTGGAATCATTTCTACTGAGATCTGGTACCAGACAGGGATGCCCACTCCCACCACTGCTATTTAATGTAGTTCTAGAAGTTTTAGCCAGAGACATTAAGCAAGAAAAATAAATTAAAGGGATATAAATTGGGAAGGAAGAAGTCAAATGATCCCTCTTTGCAGATGGTAAGAGTCTTTATTTAGAGGATCCAAATAACTGTACTAAGAGATTATTGGAACTCATCGAAGAGTTTGGCAAAGTAGCAAGATATAAAGTCAATGCACAAAAATCAACAGCCTTTGTATACACAGGCAATACCATGGCTGAGAAATAACTTCTAAGTTCAATCCCATTCACAATAGCTACAAAAACAATCAAATACCTTGGAATAAACTTAACTAAGGACGTTAAAGATCTCTACGATGAGAGTTTCAAAATCTTAAAGAATTGCAGAGGATACAAAAAAATGGAAAAATATCCCATGCTCATGAACTGGAAGAATCAGTATCATCAAAATGTCCATTCTCCCAAAAGCAATTTATAGATTCAATGTGATACCAATCAAGATACCAAGCACATTCTTCTCAGGTCTGGAAAAAATGATGCTGAAATTCATATGGAGACACAGGAGACTTCGAATAGCTAAAGCAATCTTGTACAACAGAAACAAAGCTGGAGGCATCACAATACCAGATTTCAGGACATACCACAGGGCAGTTGTTATCAAAACAGCATGGTACTGGTACAGAAACAGATGGATAGACCAATGGAACAGAATAGAAACACCAGAAATCAATCCAAACATCTACAGCCAACTTATATTCAATCAAGGATCTAAAACTAATTCCTGGAGTAATGACAGCCTATTCAATAAATGGTTCTGGGAAAAGTAGATTTCCATGTGCAGTAGCATGAAGCAAGACCCCTACCTTACAACATACACAAAAATCCACTCAACATGGATTAAAGATCTAAATCTATGACCTGACACCATCAAATTATTAGAGAGCATTGGAGAAATCCTGCAAGATATAGGTACAGGCAAAGACTTCTTGGAAAAGACCCTGGAAACACAGGCAGTCAAAGCCAAAATTAACATTTGGGATTGCATCAAATTGAGAAGTTTCTGTACTTCAAAAGAAACAGTCAGGAAAGTGAAGAGGCAACCGACAGAATGGGAAAAAATATTTGCAAACCATGCAACAGATAAAGGGTTAATAACCAGAATCTACAAAGGGATCAAGTAACTCTACAACAACAAAACAAACAAGCTACTTAATAGATGGGCCAAGGACCTCAATAGACATTTTTCAAAAGAGGAAATACAAATGGCCAACTGACACATGAAAAAAATGTTCAAGATCACTAGCAATCAGGGAAATGCAAATCAAAACCACAATGAGGTTTCACCTCACCCTGGTGAGAATGGCTCACATAATGAAAACAACCAACAACAAATGCTGTCCAGGATGTGGGGAAAAAGGGACACTAACCCACTGTTGGTGGGAATGCAAACTAAAAGCCACAATGGAAGTCAGTCTGGAGATTCCTCGGAAACCTGAATATAACTCTATCATACAACCTCGCCATCCCACTCCTTGGAATTTACCCAAAGGAAAGTAAATTGGCATACAAAAAAGCTGCCTGCACCTCCATGTTTATTGCATCTCAATTCACAATAGCTAAGACCTGGAATAAACCTAAATGCCCATCAACAGAAGACTGGATAAAGAAATTATGAGATATGTACTCTATGGAATACTATACAGCAGTCAAAAATGACGAAATCCGGTCATTTGCAACAAAATGGAGGAATCTGTAAAACATCATGCTGAGTGAAATAAGCCAGTCCCAAAGGGACAAATATCATATGTGCTCCCTGTTCGGTGACAACTAACCAAGCACCAAAAGGAAACCTGTTGAAGTTAAATGGACACTATTAGAAACAATGACCTGATCAGCCCTTGTCCTGACTGTCGAGGAGCAAATTCCTACTTTATTCATTTTAATATTTTTTGTTCTACTTAATCCCATTGATTGAACTCTTTAATTAACACAGAATTATTCTTAGTGGTTTAAATTTAACTGAAAAGTGATCTCTGTTAAATATAAGAGTGGGAATAAAAGAGGGAGGAGATGTAGAATTTGGGACATGCTCAAGCTGACTTACCCCTAATGGTAGAGTTAGAAATGTGCCAGGGGATTCCAATACAATCCCATCAAGGTGGCATGTACCAATGCCATCTCTCTCGTCCAATGATCAGTTTCATTTCATAATTGATCCTAATGATAGGATTAAGAGTCAAAGGGATCACATAAGCAAGACTAGTGTCTGCTAATACTAACTGATAGAACCAAAAAGGGAGAGAATGATCCAACATGGGAAGTGGGAGACATAGCAGACTCATAGAATGGCAGATGTCCTAAATAGCACCCTGGCCTCAGAATCAGCCCTTAAGGCATTCGGATCCAGCTAAAAGCCCATGAGAGTATTTCAGGCATGAAAAGTCAAGACATTATGGCAAAAAAAAAAATACCACCTAAATGAAAGATCTGTGTGAGTGAGATCCCAGCAGAAAGAAGGGGCCGTCCAAGAAGGAGGTACCTTTCTCTGAAGGGAGGAGAGAAATTCCACTTTGACTATGACCTTGTCTGAATAAGATTGGAGTTGGCGAACTCAAAAGGCCTCCATAGCTTGGCAGCTCATGACAAGAGCCTCGGGTGATTACTGACATCATAAATAAGAGTGTCAATTGTTAAATCAACAACAGGAGTCACTGTGCTCTTACTCCACATGTAGGATCTCTGTCCTTAATGTGTTGTACTATGTGAATTAACGGTATAACTAGTACTCGAACAGTACTTTACACTTTGTGTTTCTGTGTGGGTGCAAACTGTTGAAATCTTTACTTAGTATATACTAAATTGATCTGTATATAAAGATAATTGAAAATGAATTTTGATGAAGAATGGGATGGGGGAGGGAGCAGGAGATGGGATGTTTGCAGTTGGGAGGGACATTATGGGGGGAAAAAGCCACTATAATCCAAATTTGTACTTTGGATATTTATTAAATAAAAGTTAAAAAAACACAAAAATATAATTAAAACTTTATGGAATTGGAAATGCAACTTCCCAACTGATGTTGGTTTAAGATTTTCTACTTCTCTAAGCTACAATTAAGTTTTCTGATTTAGAGGCAAATAGAACCTGATAGAAGGGGCTTGATAATAATCTGGTGGGTTTTAGGCCTTGTAAGTTAAGAGGCCCAGACCTATCTATCTCTTCACATGGGGTATATCCTAAGGGAGGTGTGAACCTCCTAGGGGAAGGCACTCTGTTGACTTTCATTACTTGGCTGGCCTGGGAGGAGAGCTGGCCAGGTAAAGGCAGGGAGCATCTCTAACAAGAAATTTACAGTTCTGCCTGCAATGTTGCTGACCCTACTTGACCATCCCCTCAGCTGCAGTGGTCACTTTGGAAGCTGGGCTGAGTGAAGGTCTTTTCAGCTTAGAGCCAATAAGATCTGTGGCTCTGACCTGGGCATCCTTCGACTCCAGGGCAGGTCCATTTCCAGTGATCCAACTCTTGGCAGAGCTGCCAGGGCGCTTCACAAACTGACTTCTGCTGAAGCTCAGGCTTACCACATTGAAAGCCACTGCAGTGGACTGGCCTGTAGGGTCTCCTTGAGGGCAGATCACTGTACAGATCAGCCATTAATAGGCCTGCCACCCATTGCTTCTGATGCCGAGCTTTCTTTTCCTCCTGGTTTGTGTTAAAGCAGACCAGAGGATGCAAGTCAAGGGAGTGCCGAAGTCCCATCTCTAATCTTCGGTGGCCTGAACTACAAGTCTATAGTCACAGGCAGGTTCTGTAGTAGTTTTTCTAAGGTAGACAATGCCCATGAGGAAAATTATATTCTCACTTTAAAACTTTCTTTCCCTTTGGTCTGAAAGGGAGGTTTTTTCTACTTACTGTATACTTCACTGATGGTGAAGTGAATCTAGCTATGAGATTATTATTTAAGTTCTTATTTTGGCTATGCTATTACAGAAAAATGTTAGCCATCTCTTTTATAAGGTCTAAAGATTAAATTGTGCGTCCTACAGATTTCTTCATAATAGAATTAGTTTCCTACCTTGAAGAGAATAGAGAAATGAAAGAACAAGTTGGGCTTAGAATAGAGAAATGAGGGAGCAAGTCCTAGATCGCTTGCTGACAATAGCAATATCACATGAATACTTAGAGAACCGTTTCAACCATTAGTTAACAACTTAAGAAAACATTTACCAGAAGGTCCAATGCCTTCTATAAATTTTAAGAATCATGTATTTGGAAACACCTCTTAAATATCTAACATGGTGTAGTTTGTTTAACCAGTAAACTTAAGCACAACCATATAAAATGTTTTTAGTTTCTTTCTACCAACAAGTTTAAAACATATGATACACAGATTCAGGTCATACAAATTAAAATGTATCTTTGATTAATTTTAGCAGCTTAAATTTATGGACAATCTTATCTATAAGCCAATCAAAATAAAATTCTTAATAAAATTTCCCCATGTGGACATACAATATGTACACACATATAACATAGCATAGTAGACCAATATAGCAATTTTAATAATAGCTCTAAAATTTCCAGTAAATCTTGGACTTTGGTTTTTCTAGTTTGGGCCCAACTGAAAAAAATCGAAGGACCTATGTCTCTCATCTTATAGAGACACCAACCAATCAGGCTATTTGGATTATATTAGAAGTACTGTCAAGATGTGATGTGGTACCAAACTTTAAGTTTCTATAATGGAAAATGCTATTAATACAAATGTTTGAGAATTAAAAAGTCTAATGATCTTGTGTTACTAGACATGATAGTTATCTTAATGAGAAAGCCCCAGAGGCCTAAAGGGTTAAATACTTGTAAAATCCTACAGGTGCTTTCAAAAATACTGTGAAGTAAGCAAGTGCCTGTTGTTGGTTGATGAGTTTATAATTTTAAAAATGGCGACTTAAAGTCTTTTGTCATCCACAGTTATATATGATTTGCTGCTCATAAAACTAAAGCGTTGTTGGTTCTGTGTTTAGCTGTCCTCCTATAGGTTCCTATGGACTTTTTCCAGCCACTTCTATTGTATTCAGTACTTTGGGATGGCTCTGTAAACAGATGAAGCCAATAATGTATTAACAGTACCAACTGAGAGAAAGCATGGTTAACTGAGGTTACTAAAAACAAAAATCAATTCAAATCAATTGGCAATCTACAAAAAGAGTTAAAGATTTTAAAAGCTATTATTAAGATTTTCTACTTCTCAATGGTATGAATGCAATATGTACTCATTCAATACAATCATTCCATCATATTTCATCTTTTAAAAATTGTCCTTTCAGTTGTGTTTTTAAAGATTTACCTTATTTATTTGAAAGGCAGTTTTGTAGAGGGAGAGGGAGAGGGAGAGGGAGAGGGAGAGGGAGAGAGAGAGAGAGAGAGAGACAGATCTTCCATCTGCTGGTTCACTCCTCAAATGGCTACAATAGGCAGGGCTGGGCTAGACCAAAGCAAGCCGCCAAGAGCTTATTCTTGGTCTGGCATGTGGGTGTAGGGGTCCAATGACTTTGGCCATCCTCTGTGCTTTCTCGGGTGCATTAGCAGGGAGCTGGATTGGAAGAGGAGCAGCCAGGACTTGAACTGACACCCATATGAGATTCTGACATTGTAGACAGCCGCTTTACCCACTGTGCCACAACGCTCAAGTTTTGATCTTTTTCCATGCTAGGGATATGTGCTGAAATCCTGTCTCAAGATATTGGGTAGTGACAGTTAGCAGAGCTTCCAGTAAGCCATGAGATTATGAGGGGGAAATATTTGATATCCTACAATGTGCTGTATTGTCAGTGTTTTTTGGGGGGTATTGTGTTTTTGTAAACCATTATGTATGTAAAATTCTTTTTTATATCTGTACATGAGTTATTCAACATTTTATTGTAAAAATAGGCTTTGTGTTAGATGATTTTTCCCACCTGGAGGCTAATGGAAATATCCTGAGCATTTTCAGAATAGGATAGGCTAAGCTATAATGTTCAGTAAATTAGCTGTAATAAATACATTTTCAACTGAAAATATTTTTAACTTGTAATAAATTTATTGGGATGTGACCCCATCATAAGTCAGGGACCATCTGTAATGTCATTGTACCATTTATAATGATATAAATAACCATTTCAAGTCTTCTGAGTCTTCTTAGTAGTAATTACCTGATAATAAATGGTCCAAAGATGTCTATATATAATTTATCTAAAGTTTTTCAAATCTAGAGTAGAGGTAGATGCTGAAAAATATTATTTAGATTGATATATGGAATAACTGAATTACTCAGAAGTTTGCAAATATGAAAATTCTGTGATTGATATTAATGATTTTAGATAGACACTCATAATTATAACTTTGGATGAATATTTTGTGGGTTGATTCCTCCTTTATATCAGAGTTTGCTCAAACCTTTTCAAAACAGCTCCCTGTTCATTGACATCTTTAGTTCTATTTGACAGAAAGAGTCAAAACCTTTCCTTCAACAGAGTGTTCAGTAACCTTCACCAAATAACCATTAATTAAGCAATTAAAGTAAATTTAAGGAAAAAAACAATTTTGAAAGGAGAATAGAATTAACTCAAAAGGTAGTTTAAAAATAGTTTATAGCAGTTCAGTCATTATTGACCAAAAACTTCCTAGGGGATATTAACAATGTATTTGATAGTTGCCAAGGAAACCTTAACCTTTCCTGAGAATGTCTGCCCTTCTGCATTGTACCTGATTGTCAGCATAACTTCAGCAACTGATTATAACTGAGCCATTTTCACCATCAGGCTTTTTCTTGTCAATCCCTTTTCAAAGTACAAGCTCAAGTATTCAGGATATCATGCTCTACATCTGTATTTATGTTCCGGAGGATTTGTACTTCAAATATGGATGTTCTTTATAATAATTTTGCCAATCAGTCCTCACCAGCATATGAGATAAATCAATCCTAATTTAGAGACAAAGAAACTGAGACACCACAGTATATTTATTGTGTGAGAATGTTTTTATCATAAAGCTTGCTAGCTTCTTTTGTTCAGAGCACAGCAACTAAACAGGTATCTATTACTCTTGAAAAGCCTATGTTTTCATGTATGACCATGAGCCAGGACTATGAATATCTGTGGTGGTTGAAAATCACAAGATAGGGGGTCAAAAACTTTGTTATATCAGTTAGCATGTGTGATCTTTGCCATGCTAATTAATCTTTCAGTTGTTTCATCTTTTAAATTGTCATGATACTATCAATCCCAACAGGATGTTGGAAGAATTAAATGATATAGTGTGTGCAGAGCACATGGCATGGTTAATGTACTAAGCATTCAAAACCTAGTTCCTATTATTATGATTATTATTATCACTTAAAGAATATATGCTGTATTAGTACATACTCTGTTTTCTGAATACCAACTTGAGGATTATGACCTAATGAAATGTATTTTGGGGTTAGGGGAACAGCATATTTAATATTGGAATCGTACTGGAAATTACAAGATATATGGCCATCACAGACTTAACACTGCATGGGCAGGATGGGAAGTGATTATTATTTCCTTATTTAGAGCACCAGACACTGTGCATTCGATTATCTCATTAAGTCCTCACAACCTAATGAGTTAGGTGGTGTTATTAGTAGGCTTGAAAACAAGAAAGGAAGGGAGCACAAATGTATTCTTTTGGGGAAACTGGCAGAATTAGTTTCCTTGGTAATAGAGCAAATTAACAATTTATATCCATGCAAATTTTGTAAATCCCTGTATAAGTGCACACATGAGGTGGTTAATAACAATGGGGAAAGAAAAGTAGGGAGACGTGATAAAAGTACATGGATCATTGCTTTGTATGTTTGTAAAGATTTAAGATGAAATGAAAGCATTTCCTTCTCTTCAGTATTTTGGGAAGGTGGGGATAGATTGATGTTAATTTTTCTTTACATGTTTGGGAGAATTTATGAGTTAAGTTATCTGGTCCAAGGCCTTAATTTGTGGTGTGGTTTGTGATTACTAATTCAATCTCCTTATTAGTTATAGGTATATGCATATTTTTCACTTCTTCATGATTTAGTCTTGACAGATCATATATAAATTGGGGATTTTTCCATTTCATCTGGGTTATCCAATTTGTTGGCATACAATTGTTCATAGAACTCTTTTAGACTCTTTTGTTATTTTTGTAAAATTTGAAGGAATATCTACTCTTTTTTGATTTTAGTATTTGAAGTCTCTTTTTTTCTTAGTCAAACTAGGTAACAATTTGTGTACTTTATTGATCTTTTGAAACAACCAATTTTTGATTGCCTTAATTTTCTCTACTTTCCTATTCTCTTTTAAATTTATCTCTGTTCTTTATTATTTCCATCCTTCTGCTAGTTCAGTTTTAGTTGGTTGTTTTTCTACTTCTAGTGGTTTAAATTTAGTTTGTTGATTTGAGATCTTTCTTCTTTTTAGTGTGTTTACAGCTATAAACTGCCTTTTTAGCACTTCTCTCTCTTTTTTAAAAAAACTTTTATTTAATGAATACATTTTTCATAGGTACAACTTTAGGAATATAGTGATTCTTTCCCCCATAACCACCCTCCCACCCTACTCCCATCCCACCTCATACTCCCTCTCCCATCCCCTTCTTCATTGTGGTTCTTTTTTAGTTTGATTTTATATACAGAGGACCAACTCTATGTTAAGTACAGATTTCAACAGTTTGCACACACACACACACACGCACACAACAAATAGAGTTCAGTTTGAGAGCAAATTTTGCAGTTATTTCTCCTAATAAAACTCATTAAGGACGGAGGTCCTACATGGGGAGCAAGTGCACAGTGACTTCTGTCGTTCCTTTAACAATTAACACTCTTATTTATGATGTCAGTGATCACCCGAAGTTCTTGCCATGGGCTGCCAAGGCTATGGTAGCATTGCTTTCACTGCATGCCATATGCTTTGGTATGTTGTATTTCATTTTCATTTGTTTCAAGGTATTTCCTAACTTCCCTTATGATTTTTTTCTTTGACCTTTGATTGTTTAAGAGTGTGTTGTTCAAGAGCATTTCAGGCATGGAAAGCCAAGATACAGTGGCAAAAGATGTTCTACCTGAAGGATCTTGTTGGATGAGACCTCAGTGGAAAGAAGTGATCATCAAAGAAGGATGTACTTTTCTCTGAAGGGAGAAGAGAACTTCTATTTGCTTATGGTCTTGTCTAAATACTGATGGAGTTTGTGGATTCAAAAGGCTTCCATAGCCTAGGCAGCTCATATCAAGAGCCTCAGGTGATCACTGACATCATACATAAGAGTGTTAATTGTTAAATTAACAACATAAGACACTGTGCACTTACTCCCCATGCAGGACCTCTGTCCTCAATGAGTTGTATTATAATTATGTCTAAGTTCTTGCAAAAGATGTATGATTCTTAGGAGCTTGTTTAAAATTGATTAAGTTTCTAAAAATGAAGTGAAATTAACTTCAAGATGCAATGACTGAGCAGCCCTTGTATTGACTGTTGAGGAACAGAGTTTTTTTGTGCAAATTGTTGAACTCTTTACTTAGTATAGAGTTGGTCTTCTGTGTATAAAATTAATTGAAAATGAATCTTAATGGAGAATGGGACTGGGAATGGGAGAGGCAGGAGGAGGAGGTGTGGGAGTGGGGGGTGGGAGGGTAGGTATGTTGGGAAGAATCACTATATTCCTAAAGTTGTACTTATGAAACCTTAAATAAAAGGTTTCTTTGGGGGAAAAAGGGTGTTGTTTAATTTCCACATATTTGTGCAGTTTCCAAATTTCCTTCTGCTGTGGTTTGGTACTTCTATTCCATAGTGGTTGGAAAAGATACTTTGTATGATTTCAGTCTTTAAATTTTTAAAGACTCTGCTTTTTGGCCTAACATATGGCCTATTCTTGAGACTGTTCCTTGTGCACTTGTGGAGTGTTCTGAATATGTCTGTTAGGTCCAATTGGTTTGTAATGTTCCAATCCTCTGTTTTCTTATTGATCTTCTGTCTAGTTTTTCTGTCCATTATTCCAAATGGAGTATTAAAGTGTCTAGTAATTATTGTAGTTTTTATTTCTCTTTACTGTCACAATATTTGTTTTATGTATTTTGCAATTCTGATGTTTGATTTGTATACTCATATGTTTATAATTGTTATATCTTTGTGAATTAACTCCATTATTGATATTCTGTCCATTTATTTGTCTCATGTAATAGTTTTTATGTTTAAGCCCACTTATATTAGTTTAGTAACTTTGATCCCTTTAGTTACTATTTGTATCTAATATTTTTCTACCTTCTTCACTTTAACTTTGTGTTCATAGGTGTAAAATTAGTCTCTTGTGACAACATTTGATGGATCACATTTTATCTATTCTGCTGATCTGTGCTTCTTGATTGAAGGCTATAATTTATTTACTTTTGAAAAAATTACTAATAGGGAACGATTTACATTTTCTGTGTCTTACAAATTTTTTTGTCCCTCATTTCTTCCATTTATGCCTTTCTTTGGTGATTTTTTTTCTAGTGACATGCTTGATTCCTTTCTCATTCCATCTGTGGTTGGTGATTTTTTTTTCTAGTGATATGCCTTGATTCCTTTCTCATTCCCTGTCTTTTTTTTTTTTTTTTTTTTGGACAGGCAGAGTGGACAGTGAGAGAGAGAGAGACAGAGAGAAAGGTCTTCCTTTTTTCCGTTGGTTCACTCTCCAATGGCCTCTGAGGCCAGCGCACTGCGCTGATCTGAAGCCAGGAGCCAGGTGCTTCTCCTGGTCTCCCATGGGGTGCAGGGCCCAAGCACTTAGGCCATCCTCCACTGCACTCCCGGGCCACAGCAGAGAGCTGGACTGGAAGAGGAGCAACCACGACAGAACCGGCGCCCCAACCGGGACTAGAACCTGGTATGCTGGCGCCGCAGGTGGAGGATTAGCCTATTGAGCTGTGGCGCCGGCCTCGTTCTCTGTCTTTATATATTCAATAGAAATATTTTGTGCTTACCTTGGAAATTACATATACCATTCTAAAGTTATAGCAAACTTTTTTGAATTGATACCTTTACCTTTGGTTGAATGCAGAAATTACAATCCTTAACAGCTTACCCCACCACTGTGTTTTTGATGTTACAAATTTGTATGCCCATTAACATAGAATTTCAGTTATTTTTATGCATTTGTCTTTTAAATCCTATAGGAAACAAAAGGTAGAGTTACAAACCAAAATTAAACTGATACTCTTTTTATATTTTCCCGTGTATTTACTTTTACTACATAGCTCTATAACTTCATATGGCTTGGGGTTACTGTCTAGGTTCTTTCATTTCAACCTGAGGGACTCTGTTTAGCATTTCCTGCAGGGCAAATGTAGTGATAATGAATATTCTCAATTTTTGTTTTCCTGTAAATTTCTTCCTCAATTTAAAATAAATTTTAAAAGAATTATAGTTTTTTATTTATTTGAGAGACAGAGAGAGAAAGAGATGGTCCATCTACTGATACATTCCCCAAATGACTGCAAGGGCCCTGGCTGAGCCAGTCAGAAGCCAGGAGCCTGGGACTCCATGTGGGTGGCAGGGGCCCAAGTATTTGGGTAATCATCTGCTGCTTTCTCAGGCTTATTAGCAGGGAGCTGGAGAGGAAGCAGACCAACTAGGACTCAACCGAAGTTCTGATAAGGGCTGCTGCTGTTACTGCTCCCCAGTACTTGCTCCTTGTCCTCATTTTTGATGGAGTATGTTTTTACTTATAAATTTATTGGCTGACACTGTAAATATATTATTTCACTGCCTTCTGACCTTTTTTTTATGTTTAGCTATCAGCTAATAATATTATGGAGGAGCTGTTATGTGATGAGTCACTTCTCTCTTGCTGCTTTTTAAGATTCTCTTTTGTCTTTGTCTTTTGACTATAAGCTGTTTTAGTGAACTTTTTTGGTTTTTTTTCTACCTGGAATTTATTTAACTTCTTGGAATTATGAATCCATGTCCTTTGTTAAATTTAAGAAGATTTTAGCTATTACTTCTTCAGATATGCTCTCTCTTCTTTGTATTGCTTCTACTGAGAGTTCCATAAAGTATATATTGTTACTATTCAGTGTGTCCCATAAGTCATTAGGCTTTGTCCTCTTTTCTTCATTTTTTTTTCTTTTTTTTTCCTCAGACATGATAATTTCAAATATCTTATCTTTAAGTTCAACAATTCTTCCTATTCTCTGCCAAAACCTGCTATTGAAGGTCTTTAGTGAGTTTTTCAACTCCATTACAATATTTTTCTACTCAAGAATTTCTGTGTTATTCCTTTACGAAATTTCTCTTCTAATGTTGATATTCTCATTTTGTTTATATGTCGTTTTCCTTATTTCATGTAGATTTTTTGTTCATGTTTTCCTTGTTCTTTGAGAATATATGAGACAGCGCGGTGCGCCGGCCGCAGCGCGCTACCGCGGCAGCCATTGGAGGGTGAACCAACGGCAAAAGGAAGACCTTTCTCTCTGTCTCTCTCTCACTGTCCACTCTGCCTGTCAAAAATAAAAAAAAAAAATCTTCAGTAAGTCTAATGCCTGTCATTCTTCAGGGGTGATTTCTGCCAATTTATTTCCTCCCTTAGAATTAGTATGTTTTCCAGTTTCTTTGCATGCCTTGCAATTTTGTTGGTGTTATTCTTAAAAAATGGACTTTTAAAAGTGGAACAACTCTGTGTAATTAGCTTGGCATGCTCCAAGCATGTGTGATCAGACTTTGGTGCTAGCTTAAGGTCTTTTTAGGTCTCTTCTGTATGTCTTGCTTGGGCCTGTGTGTGGTTTTTCTAAATCCCCTCTCCACACAGCTGATTTTTGAATATCTTAATTTCTCAAAGAATCCCACCCTATTTTCTCCTGAGGGCTGTAGATAGTCTATTGTATATCTCCACCATTAATCTCTTGCCTTAGGGAAATCTACTGTTGTTCTGCAGCTCTTGAAAGACATATCCACTACTGTGCCACATGAGCTCTGAATTAGGAGAACAGAGACCAGTCCTTTAGGCAGATCCCAAACAAATTAGAAGATTGAAAATAAAAATTTCTCTGCTGGAGACAATTGGGAACTGGGCTACCACATCCTCTAGATCAAGATCTTGCTGTACCAGGGAAAAGTGGGACAGGAGCAAGCAAAATGCCATAAAGTTTTCTACTATTTTGAATGTGTCTTTTCCTTGATTAGACTTCACTTGATTTCTGTAAATCTTGTGTTTTCCAGAGATTCATTATAGTCAGTTTCTGGTTGTTTTTTGATGTTACCAACTGGAGACAAGGGATTGGAGCTCCTGATCTACCATTTTTGCTGATGTTGCTCCAGATTTAGATATTCAAAACTACAAGAATATGATCTATACTCTAGGCATTAAACTTTTCTCAAATTTTACTCTAAGAAGCAGAACAAGATAAAAATATAAATTAAGTCCAGATATATCAAAGAGGGAATTCTTAAACCATGACTGATGGATCTTTAGGGACCCTGTGGGTAGATTTTAAGGCTTCTATGAACCATGCTGAAATTCTACATGTGATTTTGTTATTAGTTATTAGTCTTGCCATTAGGAAAGTGTCCACAGCTTGAATTACATTCTTAAAGAAATACATTCTTTTTTTTCCTGGTTATGAAAGTAGTGTGTATTTTTCACATGATCACTGCCCACAGTGTAACAGAGAAGTTCTATTAACCATAAAGGATCAAACCACTGTTACATGTATTGGTAGTTAGTTAGTGACTCAAACTATTCCAGAGCATACATAGAAAGGGAAAACTGCCAAGTTCATATTTTTATAATTATTTTTTATTTATTTGAAAGGCAAAATGACATACAGAGAAGGAGTAGAGACCTTCCATCTGCTGGTTCACTCCCCAGATGGCCACAACTATTGGGCTGGACCAGGAACTCCATCGATGTCTCCCACATGAGTGGCAGGGACCCAAACAGACCATGTTCTGCTGCCTTTTCCAGGCATATTAGCAAGGAGCCAGATTGGAAGTAGAATAGCCGGGACTTGAACTGGCACTGGAATATAGGATGCCAGCATGACAGGCGAGAGCTTAACCTGCTGTACCACAATACCTGCACCCCAAGTTCACTTTAAGAGATGAATATAACCCTTAAATTAAATGTGAAAGAATTTTAAAAAAATAAGTAAACTTTAGATTAACCTGACATGTACATATGGGTGAAAACAGCATAGATACTTATGTATATCTCCTGTCAAAATAATTTACATTCTCTCAGACACTGAATTAAACCATTTTGTGGGTTAGCCCAAACTGCAGCAGTTACACTATCTCTATCGTTATTTATTATTGTATCTCTGACTTTGTCCTTAACCATCACCGTTTTCTTTCTTTTCACCCAATTGTTAGAAGAGCTTCCTGCATCCCTTATAGCTAATTTTTTCTAATTTATGTCAACTTTCAAAAATCATCCCTCTTTACAACAGATTTATAATCTATACAGTTTATTCTTCCAATTGCTTTTTTGTATTGTTTTCAGTTTTATATTTTTATTTTTATTAAATTTTTTATTTTTAAGGTGAAAAAATGTCATGTATTTCATATGTACAGATTTAAGAATGTAATGATATTCCAACCTATCCTCCTTCCTTCCTTTCTCATTCTTTCTTTTAATTTTTACAGTGACATACTTTCACTTTATTTTATAATCATAAGATTAATCCAATTGCTATTTGCTTTATATGTGATGCTATAAAATGTATTTTTCTTTGACACCTTAAAGATTGATTATTTTTATTAATTTCCACTCTAATAGAGTGGGGCTATGCTAAGATAATTCTATATGTGAATTTGTATGTAGCATTCATCTGTTGTAGGTATGTGTGCATGTGTTCATGCACACATGATTTTCTCTCATAAACTTCCTACCATTCTTTATATCTTCAATTTTCAAAAAGTGAATAACCAGTTTAGATGAATTGTCTTCTTTTCCAAAAAGTTGTCCCCTCCACTCAGTTAAGCACTACTAGTTGACTAAAAATAATTAATGAATAACTGGTAATCTATGAAGATTGTGAAGAAATTTTGGAGGACCATTGCCATAATTTCCACAAATTGTCTCTGGATACCTTGATACAAATAGAACCTTCGATGGAATATACCATAAGACCATCCCAGAATTTCTTATCTTTTATTTATTTTTAAATGTTTTCATTCTCTTAATTAATTTCCTTTCTTAGTGTGGAGACTTTTACAGTAATTTCAATTGTTCTAGATAAAGCAGAAACTTTTTTAAAAAAAGATTTATTTATTTATTTATTCAAAAGGCAGTGTTGAGAGAAAGAGAGAATCTTCCATCCTTTGGCTCACTCCCTAAATGACTGCAACAGCTGGACTGGGCTGGGCCGAAGACAGGAGCCAGGAACATCTTCTGGATCTCCCACATAGGTATGGGGCCAAGGACTTGGGTCACCCTCCACTGCTTTTCCAGGCACATTCGCAGGGAGCTAGATCAGAAGTGGAGCAGCTAGGACACTAATTGGTACCCAAATGTGGATGCCAGCATGGCAGGTTGCAGCTTTACTTACTATGCCACAGCACCAGCCCCAATGTGACCTTGTGGTTTTAAGATGCTATGTATGGGGCAAGTGTCATGGTGCAGTAGGTTAATCCTCTGCTTGCGGCGCTGGCTTACCATAGGGGCGCTGGTTCTAGGCAGGCTGCTTGGACTACTTAGTGAAATAAGGCAGTCCTAAGAAGACAGATATCATATGTTCTTTCTGATCAGAGGTAACTAAGAGATTACCTAAAATGTAATGTATTGGAGTGAAATGGACATTTTGACATTCAATGATTATTTACAACCCCTGTCTCTTCTGTTGAGGAACAGTGTTTTTTTCATACTATTTGTTGAACTCTTTTACTTAGTGTAAGGTTAACTTTATAATCATTATGTAAATTGAAATTAGATGTTGTAAAAATTAAATGGGGGTCCAGTACTATGGTGCAGTGGATTAAGGCCCCGACCTGCAGGATCGGCATCCCATATGGGTGCCAGTTCAAGTCCTGTCTGCTCCACTTCCAAGCCAGCTCCCTGCTAATGTGCCTGGGCAAACAGCAGAGAATGGCCCAAGTATTTTGGCCCCTGCACACACGTGGGAGACCAGGAAGAAGCTTCTGGCTTCTGAAGATCAGATCTTTAGATCAGCTCAGCTCCAGCTGTTGTGGCCATGTGGAGAGTGAACCAGCTGATGGAAGACCTCTCTCTGTCTGTCTCTACTTTTCCCTGTAAATCTGTCTTTCAAATAAATACAATAAATCTTAAAAAAGAAATTAAGAGTGGGAGAAGTAGGAGGAAGAAAGTTTGGAGCATGGACAGGAGGTAGGTATCACAATGTTCCTAAATCTATATTTGAAATACATAAAACTTACATAACTTAAATATTTTTTAAAAAGCAAAACAAAATAATAATCCAACTATATCAATAATCGCTTTGAATGTTATCATTGTAAATACACAAATTAAATGATACACGAATGGATAAGGAAAGACCCTCCCTTTCCCCCATTCTTTCCCTTTACTGTCTTCTCTCAATTTCTCCTCTTCCTCAACTCTGGGAGACTAAGAACAACCATCTCTTCGGAGTCAGATGACTGCTTTTTTTTGGTCAACACCACAGACCAGCTTCTCTCTCTGCCCAACCATGTTCCTTTCCTTTCTCCTATACAGGATTGAGAGTATTCCCTAAATAAACATTCCTCACACTCATATCTGTTTCAGAGTCTGTTTTCTGGGGAAACAGTTCCCAAGCAGTATGAATCTTTGTGTCCAGGATCAGAGTATTAATGTGTAAAATACCAAACAATTGTGTATTTGCATTGTAACTAGATATTATTTCCACCTAACATTATGCAATAAATATCTTTCCACTGTCTAAACATCCTTTTACAACATTATTTAGGATGGGTATATTGTATTCCATTGTATTTACCATCATTTAACTAATTTGCCTCTAAAATTGAAGCATTTCCAGATATTTGGTTCTAAACAATTATTTACATAGTCTCAAAGTATGTTACACAAGATGCTTGCTAATTATTTCAAAGGAGAGAAACCTGGCCAACACCATTTTAACAAAATGATTTATGTTAACACTGCCAGTAATGAGAATATAAAAGTTTTTAATATAAATATATAAAATATATATTTTATATATAATATATATTATAATATGTTATAATATATAATATATAAAGTTGTCCCAATTTCCCAATATATGTGCTGCCGAAGTGAGCACTAGTGAATTTTCCAAATAAAAGACAGCCAAGAAGAAATTACAACTGAATACAAGACATGGGCATGAATTTCCTTTTGCTATGAAACCCTTTAGTGGGACAATTGGCAAAAATTCAATAAAATCTTAACAGTAGATAATAATATCAACATCAAGTTACTGATTTTATAAGTGTGCTGTGATTATGTCAGAGAATCCTTGTTCTTGGGAAATATACGCTAAAGTATTTAGAGAGAAGTGAAAATAACATAAGTCACTCTCAAATAATTTAGAAAATTTAAGATGGTGTGTATGTTTGAGTATGTGTGTGTGTCTGTGCATAGAAGGAATGAGAGAGATGGGAGAAGAGAACTAATTTGGGGTGGAAAGTGGAAGGAGACAAGAGGAAGCTATAGAAGCAAACAAAGGCAGAGAATAGTGACATTTACAGTGTCTGGGTGCGGCATAACAAGAATTTTGTGTTTCATGCTTAGTCTTTTTTCTAGGACTGAAAGTTTATACTTAAAAAGAGTATTAACCCTTTTTCATATATGTTGCAAGTTTTTATAAGTGTGTAACTTACATTTTGCCTATGGTTGTTATTAATATATAAAAGTTCTGTTTTGTAGTCAGGCCTACCAAAGATTTCCTATATGATACCTGACTTTAGTGCCATCCTCAGAAAGAGTGTCAGCTGCGGATTATATAAATATTTGCTTAGAATTTCTTCTAGCATATTTGCATTCTTTGCTTTAATTTTAAAGTACATTTAATGTTGAATTTAGATTGAACTTATTTTGAGACTAAATTTAATTTTATTAGATCTAGTCAGTGTTTCTAATACCATTTACTGATATTCTGTACTATTGTCATTAGTTTAAAATATCATATATGTTACATTCTGGTTTCTTATGCAGCTCTGTTTCATGATCTGAACAGAAAGCATAGAAACCATCTATTCTGATGCTACATTTTTAAAAGAGTTTTAGCTAATACTTTTAATAGTTTAGGGTATAAGTTCATCCTGAAATAACTTGGTCTTTTTCAATTGGAGATATTTATGGGGGACAGTGAGATATTTTATATTTTTATTTGGATAATTAGCATGTCCATATCATCTCATTTATCATTTCTTTGTTGGGAACAATTAAAACATTTTCTTCTACTCATGTTGAAATAAACAACAAATTATTGTGAATTTAGAAATCTCTTCAGGTATCTGAGAATACATTAACATCCTCATTTCTAATGTTGTAAATTTAATTTTCCCTCCTTTTCCTTGATTAAAATTATCAGAAATTTTTCTTTTCAAAGAATTAGTTCCTGGAATTATTTATTGAGCCTACAGTTTTCTAACTGATTTAATGGTAGCTTCTATGTTTATAAATTCCCTCCTTTTGCTTTGCTTAGGGTTATGTTATTTTTGTTATCGATTGCTGTATTTTTAATTTAAAAATTATTTGTAAAGTAGAGAGACAGACACAGGGAGACAGACAGACACACACACACACACATACACAAAGATGGAGAAAGATAGATCTCATTTGCTAGTTCACTCCCCAAATGTCCACAATAGCTGGAGCTGAGTCAGACCAAAATAAGCAGCCAGGAACTCAATTCAGGTCTCCCATGTGGTAAGCCATCCTTTGGTGCTTTCGGGATATGTATTAACTGGAAGCTGGAATCAGAAGAAGAACAGAGACTTGAACCCAGGCACTTTCATATGGCATAAGGACATCCCAAGCTGTAGCTTTTTTTTTTATTTTTCTATTATTTATTTATTTATTTATTTATTGACAGGCAGAGTTAGACAGTGAGAGAGAGAGACAGAGAGAAAGGTCTTCTTTTCCATTGGTTCACCCCCCAGATGGCCGCTATGGCTGGCGTGCTGGGCTGATCTGAAGCCAGGAGCAGGTACTTCCTCCTGGACTCCCATGCGGGTGCAGGGCCCAAGGACTTGGGCCATCCTCCACTGCACTCCCGGGCCACAACAGAGAACTGGACTGGAAGAGGGGCAGCCGGGACAGAATCTGGCGCCCCGACTGGGACTAGAACCCGGTGTGCCGGCGCCGCAGGCAGAGGATTAGCCAAGTGAGCCACGGCGCCAGCCCCCAAGCTGTATCTTAACCACTGCAGCAATTGCCCATCCCCTTCTGTTAATTAGTTATTGTAGTGTTACTGTTCTATAGTTAAAGCAATGACAATAAACTAACATTTACAAGATGCTGCCATAACTCACTAAGATTTCTCTCTAACTGTTGCTTTTTAAAACATCTTTCTAGGTAAGTTTGTCTTTGCAATCAGAATCTATAAAAGAAAGCAAAAAAGCTGATAAATTTGCAAACCATACTGCTGGATGCATTTTAATTTCAAATAACAGCCAGTATAAAGCTATTATTGGGAAGGGATTTTTTTCAAAGGAACATATTCATCTGTTTGTCTATAAGAACATGTATGAGCTCATAAGTATATAATTAAATGGTCATATGGGAGGTTTAACTTTCTGTGACATATGCTATATTGAGAAAGGGCATGATTTGCAATTGAAGAGGAACCTTTATTCACCACCTAAGAGGGATCATCAAAAAGTTCATGGGAAATGAATATTATGAAAAAATGCATTTTTAAAAAAAGTTTTGTGTCGAAATAAACTTACTTTTAAGGCTTACAAAATATAAGATTTTATCTAAATTTTAATACAGATAAAAGCTTGCCAAAATTTAGACAGATATCTATTTCAAATTCTTTCACAGTATAAAAATGGGCATTATGGGAAAAAGCACATTCTACTCAATCGCATTTTCTCCTGTTTCTACTACAGCTGGTAGATTTTAGGCAGGGATGGGAGATACAGAAGAGGAGAGAAGACTCTGATACTCAACACAATTATCTTCAGTGTTGTCTCATCCCAAAATTATAAGAATCAGAATCCTTGAATTATAACATTAAAATGAAATCTTCTACCCTAAAATCACAAATAAAGCTTCTGGCTTTACTCTTAGTGTGAACTAAACAGAATGTTCAATATTAAGACAAATGGAAAAACACTTGCATAGTTTGCCAATGTGGACCTGCCATTGTAAAATATATTTTGAAAAATTTATGATATCTCAGACATGTGTTAGAACCAGAAACTTGTAGAAAGTGTTGCATAGTAGAATAGTGATTTGCTTAAATGTTGCAGCTGTACTCTTTTGGTAGCTAATATGTTAAATGTAATCATGTCTGAGTTTTTTGTGGACTGTATTTTTAAAAATTATTATGTAGAATTAAATGTCTACCAAAATTCTTGTCAATGAATCAGGGCCTGATTTTCATATTTTGAATACATGCACATAATTTGGCCACATAGACTGCTTCTCAAAGTTGGCAAAATACTGCCTACTAAGCAGACTTAACTGTGATTTAAAAAAAAGTATGAGCACACAGGACAGAATTCTTATAAAAACTCTGAATTGAAGCAAATATGGATTTATACAGTGATTTTTGCTCATTTCCTCCCCCCCTTTTTCCTCATCTGAGATCACCATTTCCTTCACATTGATGAATCATCTCTTTGATGAAACAAGGCCTTCATCTCCAGGGGATCAGGACAGAGGAATCAGTTCTTGGCCACACTGGCTGCAGCTTTCTTGGCTGCATAATTTAGGTCAATGATCAAAGTGATGGGGAGCCTACTGTGTTGAGTATTTTCTGAGCCTCTTGGACATTTGTTCATTCAAGATAGACCACCAAGAAGTACCTTGATCTCTAGTTCTCAACAGGCTTTGGTGATCCCATTGGCAATGATGGCACAGTTAACCATGCCACCAAAACTGTTGACAGGATGGCTTCAACCTTAGGATCAGAGGTGAAGAATTTGAATGCCTGATAGACTTGAGCTACCATTATGCCACTACCAAGGTCCAAGAAGTTGGCTGGCTTCCCTTAATTAAGGAAAATTATGTCACAAAGTTGCCACAGTGAACCCTGCACCATACATAAAACAGGCAATGTTCCCATCCAGTCCAATGTATTTTAGATTATATCTGGAAGCTTCATTTTCAATGGGCTCATTCTCTAATTTGTCATCCATCCATAGTAAAGATGTCCTTTTGTGGAAAATCTGAATTGTCATTGCCATCAAAGTTTACCTTGGCATCAAACAGACAACTTGTCCTTCTGGAGTTTCACCAAAAGGATTCACTTCCACCTGAGTAGCATCAACTCTCCAGGAAGAGATTGTGTAGCTTCTTAATTTGATCTGCAGCCTGGTGTTTCAAAGCCCCAAGGAAGCCTAGATTTTTTTGCCACCCACTGAGCTTGGCTGTCTTTTATCCCTTCGAAAATGCCAATTTGCTCCTTAAAAATAAGTTGTGGATTCACAGCTGCCACCTCTTCAATTTCATCCCCTACAATGGGGGCTGCCTCCAGCACTGGGCCATTGTAGGATCCATCCATGTAGAAGACCAGGATTGAATTTTTGGTGCCTTGCTTTGACATAGCCCAGTTCTGGCTGTTGGAGGCATTTTGGAAATGAATTAGTAGATGGGAGATCTTTCTGTCTGTCTCTCTGCCTTTCAAACTTTTTAAAAAAATTAATTTATGCAACAAAATAAAATTTCTACTACAAAATATGCCAAACTCATTCTAAAAATATATGACTCCAAAATATTGCTTTATTGAATCATACAATGTACATGACAATATATCCTTCTTTCCCCATATTATGATCACTGTCATGAATCCCTCAGTTTTATATGAGTGTATCAATTTTTTAAAAAAAGTAGCATATACATGTACATATATAACATCTAAACTTGAAGTGAATGTGGCAAAAGATTAACAAATTAAGTGTTTTTTTTTTTTTTTTTGACAGACAGAGTGGATAGGAGAGAGAGACAGAGAGAAAGGTCTTCCTTTTTGCTGTTGGTTCACCCTCCAATGGCTGCTGCAGCCGGCTCATCACGCTGATCCGAAGCCAGGAGCCAGGTGCTTCTCCTGGTCTCCCATGCGGGTGCAGGGCCCAAGCACCTGGGCCATCCTCCACTGCCTTCCCGGGCCATAGCAGAGAGCTGGCCTGGAAGAGGGGCAACCGGGATAGAATCCGGCGCCCCAACTGGGACTAGAACTCGGTATGCCGGCGCTGCAAGGCAGAGGATTAGCCTGTTAAGCCACGGCGCTGGCCTAAAAAATTAAGTTTTAAAACTAAAAAAAATGAAATTTTTTTTTAAAAAAGATTATTTATTTGAAAGTCAGAGTTATACAGAGAGAGAAGGAGAGGCAGAGAAAGAGAGAGGTCTTCCACTGGTTCACTCTGGCCACAACGCCAGATCCAAACCCAGGAGTCAAGAGCTTCCTCTGGGTCTCCCACATGTGTGCAGGGGCCCAAGGACTTGGGCCATCTTCCACTGCTTTCCCAGACCATAGCAGAGACTTGGGCCAGAAGTGGAGCAGCCGAGTCCTGAACTGGTGCCCATATAGGATGCTGGCACTGCAGGTGGCAGCTTTACCCACTATGCCACAGCACCAGCCCCTGAACTTGTTTTTAAAGCACAAAATTGGCCCTGTTTTGTGGCACAGTAGGTTAAGCTACAAAATGTGATGCCAGCAGCCCATTTGTAGCGCTAGTTAAAGTCCCAGCTAATCTACTTTCAATCAAGCTTCTTGCTAATACGCCTGGGAATGCAGTGGAAGATGGTCCAGGTCCTTAGGCCCCTTCCACCCACATGAGATGGGAGACCAGGATGAAATTTCTGGATCCTGGCTTTGGCCTGGCCCAGCCTCAGCTGTTACAGTCATTTTGGGGAGTGAACCAGTATATGGAAGATCTCCTCCTCTTTCTATCTCTCCCTCTCTCTCTGTCACTCTGCCTTTCAAATAACTAAATTAATATTTCTTTAAAACATGCAAAATTGGCCGGCGCCGCGGCTCACTTGGCTAATCCTCTGCCTTGCGGTGCCGGCACACCGGGTTCTAGTCCCGGTCGGGGCACCGATCCTGTCCCGGTTGTCCCTCTTCCAGGCCAGCTCTCTGCTGTGGCCAGGGAGTGCAGTGGAGGATGGCCCAAGTGCTTGGGCCCTGCACCCCATGGGAGACCAGGATAAGCAGCTGGCTCCTGCCATCGGATCAGCGTGGTGTGCCGGCCGCAGCGCGCTACCGCGGCGGCCATTGGAGGGTGAACCAACGGCAAAAGGAAGACCTTTCTCTCTGTCTCTCTCTCTCTCACTGTCCACTCTGCCTGTCAAAAAAAAAAAAACATGCAAAATTGCCAAGGTATGGTTATGTTTATTTATAAAAATTATTCTTTACCTAGAGCTTTTTCTTCTGCACCGAAAAAAATGTATTTTTATTTATTTGATTTTATAACAGATTGATCTTATATTATATCATATATAGCCCTCTTTACTACCAGATATCTAAAAGAACAATTACTACTCAGAAATTGAAAAATTCATTCTTATACTTTTACTGTGGCAATGAAAATGAGAAGACTTTTCCATAGGAAGATATTTTATGATCTCAGTTGAACTCTTAGACAGTTCATAGAATCCATACATTCTTTATAAACACTATTCACCTGTAAAAAAAAGAATGAAATCCTTTCTTTTGAAACAATATGGTTGCAGCTAGAAAACATTATACTTAGTGAAATAAACTAGGAACATTGTTCCTCAGCAGTCAAGACGAGGACTGTTGAGGAACGGTGGGTTTTTTTTTTTTTCTTACTATTTGTTGAACTATTTACTTAGTGTAGGATTAATCTTATGGGTATAAAGTAAACTCAAAATAGATCTTTGTAAAAATTAAGAGTGGGAATAGGAGAGGGAGAAGGAAAAAAAGTGGGCGTGTGGGCAGAAGGGAAGATAGGGTGGAAGTATCACTATGTTCCTAAATCTTTATATATGAAATACATGAAATTTGTATACCTCAAAATTTAAAAAAAACAATCTCTACATTCCTTTTAAAAAATTTTATTTATTTATTTGAAAGGCAGAGTGACAAGAGAGAAAGAGACAGAGAAAGATTCAGAAAGAGAGAGAGAAATCTTCGATCTGCTGCTTCATACTCTATATGACTGCAAAAGCAGGTCTGGACCAAGACACATCCAAGAACCCATATCATTGTCTGGGTCTCCTACATGGTTGGAAGTAACCCAAGTACTTGGGCCATCTCCTGTGGTGCATTATATTTTTAGGTAAACATATGCTTTTCCTCACTTTGAATTTAAACTTTTGAACAGCATGCTATAATGGAGAAACAAGATGCAATTTAGAGACAGGGATCAGTCCTACTGATGTTTCATTTGTTTCTTGTTCTTGGATAAGTCACATAATTCCTCAGAGTTCTGGATTCAACAAAACTAATTTATAGGTCTTATATGCAGTTTTAATACAAATATGTGTCAAAGTGCCTCATAAACCATAAAGAGTTAAAGAAATATAAAGTGTTTTTACTACTTTATTTATAATATTTGCTTAAATAACATAATAGCCTATTTTTGCTAAAACACAAATGCAAATTTATAGAAAACCACATACAAGTGTACTTTGTATTGAGACACATGAGAAGGAATTAAATCTCTTTCAATAAAGTACTTTCCTGGCCGGCGCCGTGGCTCAATAGGCTAATCCTCCACCTTGTGGCGCTGGCACACCGGGTTCTAGTCCCTGTCAAGGCACCAGATTCTGTCCCGGTTGCCCCTCTTCCAGTCCAGCTCTCTGCTGTGGCCCGGGAGTGCAGTGGAGGATGGGCCCTGCACCCGCATGGGAGACCAGGAGAAGCACTTGGCTCCTGCCTTAGGATCAGCGCGCTGCGCCAGCTGCAGTGCACTGGCCGCAGCGGCCATTGGAGGGTGAACCAATGGCAAAGGAAGACCTTTCTCTCTGTCTCTCTCTCTCTCACTGTCCACTCTGCCTGTCAAAAAAATAAATAAATAAATAAAGCACTTTCCCACTCATGTGAAATTTGGTGAAGTTCATCTCATAGATGTAGAGAGGAGAATAGAGGTTACCAGAGGCTGGGGAGAGATTGGTCAACATGTAAAACATTACAGTTACAATGGAGGAATAAGTTCCAATGCTCTACTGCATAGTAGGTTGACTATGGTTAACAACATTGTAATAAATATTTCAACATAGCTAGAGGAGAGGACATTTTTAAAGTTGACATCACAAAGAAATTATAAATATATGAGGTAACTGATACACTAAATATCTCAATTTGATTATTACATAATGTACACATATATCAAAATAACACAATGTACTTCATAAATATGTAGAATTGTTATGTGCCATTTAAAAACAAAGTAAAAGATAGCAAATAAAAGCAGTGGTTAGGTAGTTAGGTTAATCAATTCAAAGTGTAAATGCATGCTTTATGTTCAAAGAGGCTTGAGTTAGCCTTTCTTCATTCACAGTATAAAAAGCAACTCTGTTCTCCCCATCCTCCTTTCTTATAAACTTCCTGCCTTTGAATTTAAAATGAATTTATAAAGAAAAAACAGTTTTCTATTTCACAAAGACAGCTATGTTTCAATCATGAAAACTTAATACTATTTGTGCCTCTAGGAACTTATTTTTCAGGGAAAACTGGTGTAGATAACTGTATATATCTGATGCTCTTGTCCATAGTCAACTTCATTCTTGCTATTTATAACTTCAAACACTGGATGTGTAAAAGGTAGAACACCTGCCCTTTTTCATTCTTAATGTTTTTTGATAAGATAAAATAAATTCTTCCATTAACCTTGGCCTCATTAATCCACATAAAATGAGCTTTTATTTTTATATTTTAATTTTATTTAATTTATACAATTTTCATGTATTTCATATATACAGATTTAGGAACATAGTTATACTTCCTACCCTACCCTCTCTCCTGCCATACACTCCAACTCTTCTTCCTCCTCCTGCTCCCATTCCCACTCTTAATTTTTTACATAGCTCTACTTTCAGTTTACTTAATGATAATAAGGATGGGGAAGCTGGACATCTGGCTCTTGGGTCAGACAATCAAAAGGATTCTTAAAGAGTTAACAGTCAAGTCATCAAATAATTCTTGGCACATCTGTATTAGCTTGTTCACGTTTATTATCACTATAAAGTTTATTTGAGAAGATTTGATCATATGAGAACTTGTAGGCAGCCTTTGGACAAGTCAAGGACAATCTTGGCTTGTGGAATTCCTGAGATAAGAAAGTCACGTACTCTCATCCTGAAGGAGGATGATGATCAAGAACACTCTTTTAAAATTATCTGTGTTACTGGAGGCCGGATAAACTGCTTGCATATGCTGCTTCTTTGAGCTGTAGCTGGTTATGTGTAAATATCACTGAGACACTGGAATAAATGAGCCTTGATGAGCCTTGTTGTCTTGGCTCCATTCTTTGCACCCTTGTCCCTCTTTTCATTCCCACTCCCTCCTTCAGGTTCTGTTCAACTTGTGCGGCAGGCCCGCACAAGAACTCAAGTTTCAAATTCAATACAGTGACAGCTATCTTTGTTCATGTAGAATCATTTGAACACTCATCAGAACTTTCAACAAATACATGATATGAAACTATTTTCAAAATGTAAATTGTCATTTATGCTGAACATGCCTTCCTCTTGTCACACAATGCACACATACATACACACACATGAGGGCACATCCATGCGTACACAAAAATTGTGTTCACTTGATTTGATTAAGTGATACCATGTAATTTTATTTAATTTCATACAAGAATGTGTCTTCCTCTTAATCATCTCCATAACATCTAAATTTTTGGATATCATTCATTTATGGTTGCCAATTTAAGCTACATGCTCAGTCTGGTTTTGTCTAATCAACCTCACCAAATGTAATGGTTCTGCTACATTTAGGTATAGAAACTAAAGAAAGAGAATCAGATCTCTCAGGAACTTGATGTAGCCCTAGGGCTTCCTCCTTGATGTGGTCATCCAAATAAAGACAGACAGAAATCCAAATAATGGTGACATTAAAAGACTTAAACCATACCTTACTGTCCATAATGGCTCCTCCTTTATGCCCCTTATCACTCATATGAAGTGAATACCAAAAAGATTTATCCCTGCAAAAGGGAAGATATCTATATGTACTCTGAGTTAAAAAAAAAAAGAAAACAAAAACAAAAAAAAAAAAAAACACTTCGAGATCCCAGTGGAAAGAACGGGCCGTCAAAGAAGGAGGTACCTTTCTCTGAAGGGAGGAAAGAACTTCCACTTTGAATATGACCTTGTATAAATAAGATCGAAGTCAGCGAACTCAAAAGGTCTCCATAGCCTTGGCTACTCATGACAAGAGCCTAGGGTGATTACTGATGCCATAAACAAGAGTGTAATTTTGTTAAGTCAACAACAGGAGTCACTTCGCACTAACTCCACATGTAGGATCTCTGAACTTAATGTGTTATACAATGTGAATTAATGCTATAACTAGTACTCAAACAGTACTTTACACTTTGTGTTTCTGTGTGGGTGCAAACTGGTGAAATCTTTACCTAATATATACTAAACTGATCTTCTGTATATAAAGAGAATTGAAAATGAATCTTGATGTGAATGGAAGGGGAGAGGGAGCAGGAGATGGGAGGGTTGTGGGTAGCAGGGAAGTTATGGGGGAAAGGAGAAAGCCACTGTAATCCATAAGCTGTGCTTTGGAAATTTATATTCATTAAATAAAAGTTTTTAAAAAAGACTTCTGTAGCTATTTGTGGCCTCTTCTGTTTCCACATAAATAAGATTGGAGTTTGTGAACTCAAGAGGCTTCCATAGTATTGGTAGCTCATGACAAGACCCTCAGGTGATTACTGATATCATAAATAAGAGTGTCAATTGGTAAATAAACAACGGGAGTCACTGAGCACCTACTGCCCATGTAGGATCTCTGTCCTTAATATGTCGATTGTTGTGCATTGATTTTATATCCTGCTACTTTGCCAAACTCTTCTATGAGTTCCAATAGTCTCTTAGTAGAGTTCTTTGGATCCGCTAAATAAAGAATCATATCATCTGCAAAAAGGGATCATTTGACTTCTTCCTTCCCAATTTGTATCCCTTTAATTTCTTTTTCTTGCCTGATGGCTCTGGCTAAAACTTCCAGAACTATATTGAATAGCAGTGGTGAGAGTGGGCATCCCTGTCTGGTACCAGATCTCAGTAGAAATGCTTCCAACTTTTCCCCATTCAATAGGATGTTGGCCGTGGGTTTTTCATATATTGCTTTGATTGTATTGAGGAATGTTCCTTCCGTACCCAGTTTGCTTAGAGTTTTCATCATGAAAGGGTGTTGTATTTTATCAAATGCTTTCTCTGCGTCTATTGAGAGAATCATATGGTTTTTCTTCTGCAGTCTGTTAAGGAGGGGAATCACGTTGATTGTTTTATGAATGTTGAACCATCCCTGCATACCAGGGATAAATCCTACTTGGTCTGGGTGGATGATCTTTCTGATGTGTTGTTGCATTCTATTGGCCAGAATTTTATTGAGGATTTTTGCATCTATGTTCATCAGGGATAATGGTCTGTAATTCTCTTTCAATGCTGCATCTTTTTCTGGCTTAGGAATTAAGGTGATGCTGGCTTCATAGAAAGAAGTTGGGAGGATACTCTCTTTTTCGATTGTTCTGAATAGTTTGAGAAGAATTGGAATTAGTTCTTCTCTAAATGTCTGGTAGAACTCAGCAGTGAATCCATCTGGTCCTGGGCTTTTCTTTGTTGGGAGGGCCTTTATTACTGTTTCAATTTCTGTGTCAGTTATGGGTCTGTTTAGGTTTTCTATGTCTTCCTGGCTCAATTTAGGTAGGTTGTATGTGTCCAAGAATCTGTCCATTTCTGATAGATTTCCCTGTTTGCTGGCATACAAGTCCTTGTAGTAATTTCTGATGATTCTTTTTATTTCTGTGGTGTCTGTTGTTATGTTTGCTTTTTCATCTCTGATTTTATTGATTTGGGTCTTTTCTCTTCTTTTTTTAGTTTAAACTTTTCTCCCATTCTATAAGATGCTGGCCGTTGGTTTGTCATAATTTGCCTTGATTGTGTTAAGGAATATTCCTTCTATACCCAATTTGCTTAAGATTTTCATCATGAAAAGATGTATATATGTAATCCATAAGCTGTACACTGGAAATTTATATTCATTAAATAAAAGTTAAAAAAAAAAAAGAAAAAAAAAATAAATAAATAAATAAATAACAATTCTGATATAAAAAAAAAAGATGTTATATTTTATCAAATACTTTCTCTGCATCTATTGAGAGAATCATATGGTTTTTGTTCTCCAGTTTGTTAATGCGATGTATCACATTATGGACTTGTGAATGTTGAACCATCCCTGTGTACAAGGGATAAATCCTACTTGGTCTGGGTGAATGACCTTTCTGATGTGTTACTTTAGATGAATTGGAATTAGTTCTTTAAATATCTGGTAGAATTCAGCATTAAGCCATCTAGTCCTGGGCTTTTCTTTGTGGGGGAGCGTCTTTTTTACTGATTCAATCTCTGTGTTGGTTAGAGATGTGTTTAGGTTTTCTGTGTCTTCACGACTTAATTTAGGTAGACTGTATGTGTCTAGGAATCTATCCATTTCTTCTGTTTCCCAATTTGTTGGCATACGGCTCTTTGTCATAATTCCTGATGATTCTTTTTATTTCCATGGTATCTGTTGTAAATTCCCTTTAATTTAAGAAATTCTTGAATTTCTACATTTATTTTTAGGCATTTGTGAAAATACTTATTGATTTTTCCTCTGGTGGATTTTATCTTTGAACTACGCCTCTATGACTGAGTGGAATGTCTGCATTTCAGTGAAAACCAAGAGTTGTGTGTTGGCTACAGCCAGGGAGCTCTTGTCAATGCTCCAGGGTTGGTTGAGTATCCAGGGTAAAACCCAAGTTGGGCATGGTAGATCTCCTCTTGTTAAGAAAGGGGGTGTATTGGGGCCAGCACTGTGGTGCAAATGGGTTAATGCCCTGGCATGAAGTGCCGGCATCCCACATGGGTGCCAGTTCTAGTACCGGCTGCTTCTCTTTTGATCCAGCTCTTTGCTATGTCCTGGGAAAGCAGTAGGAGATGGCCCAAGTCCTTGGGCCCTTGCACCCATGTGGGAAACTCAGGAGAAGCTCCTGGTTCCTGGCTTCGGATCAGCGCAGTTCTGGCCACTGCAGCCATCTGGGGAATGAACCAGTGATGGAAGACCTCTCTTTCTGTCTATTCCTCTCTCTGTAACTCTTTCAAATAAATAAAATAAATCTTAAAAAAAAGAAAAGGGGTGTATTGTCACATCTGTTGCTGTGATTACACTCACACCTCCTCTCCTCCAAGATGATCAATTCTCAGGTGTTAGCACCCAGTGGGTGCAATGTTCATCCATGCTACCTTGTGACCCAAACAAATGGTCTGTGCTGTCCTCACTCCAGGCATAAATCCTGCTGCAATGACTCACCCCAGGCAACCAGGGAGCTCTGAGCACGTGGAATCACATAAAATGATTGCCCAGAGACCCAGCTACACCCTGAACACTCTTGTGCAGCCATTGAGTCACCCCAGTCTCAGCACACAAGGCTCCCACAGTTGCTTGGTAGAAAGGTTCTGCTCTGCCCTGCCAGTCTGCCTGGTCCACAGAGAGGCAGATATTTCCCAAGCCAGCTGTCCGTGGGTGCCCTGCCTAAGTGGCTTAAGTCGCAGAGCCTGTGGTTGGTTGGGAGGTTTGGGTGCCTCACAGTCTTACATGGGTGCCCAGCTGCCAGTCCATCCTCCCAGCCAGGCTCAGAGTTAGTGGAGACCATAAATTTTTCCCTCCGCTATAGTCTCTGGATCATAGGCATACACAAAAGCCACGGGCTGAGTGTTGCCCTTTCACCACCACCGCTGCCAATACTGGTGATAAGATGGCATCCTGTCTCAGCCAGTTGCTGTGCATGCGCACAAAGGTTTCTGCAGCTGCCGCCTAAGCCCCAAATGGTGCCCACCCTCTCTCAGCCATGTGCTGGGCGTTGTTGTGAGAATGAGGTGAGAGATACGTGCCCTTTTTACTTGCAATTGGTCCACAGGTACCTGCTAGTGCTAGGTCTCCAGGCCAGGCTCACGCCATGCTCTCCCTCCAACTATATCACTACAGGCTGCTGCAATTTGGTCTCACACATTCTCCAACGTGCTGCCTGCTCTGGCTCTGGTTGCTTAGTGTGTTGTGTCCATGCTTGTATGATGCATTCACACCTTCCACACAGGCCCACGGTGTTCCTCTTCCTTCTGTAGAATTTCCATTGTAGTTTTCTCTCTAATTCTCCCTGAGAGTGCACTTCTTACACTATTTTATTATTGTTTTTAATATTGATACCTACCCTAGCACAGTATATTGTTCCCTATTCTGCCATACTGGAATCCTCCAGTTGTATTATTCAGAGACAGTTTTTATAACTACACAGCAATTAGACAATGTATGCAGACTGCACCTGGGAGAGCACTGTGAGTTTGGGCTAGCTGTCTCTCTTGCAGGCGGCTACAACCTTTCCAATATTTTGGGGATTAAGTCCATGAAGAAAGAATAGAGTGGTACAAAACAGCATCCACAACATGTGCCGTAATGTAATTACTGACTATTTCTATTTGGTTTTTGGCCTGTATATTTTACAACTGTTCATCAGTAAACATGGATAGGTTTTTATAGAGACAGATCAGCAAGACAAAACGGATGTGCTGCTTTGGGAAAGAAGTAATCTGTGTGCTTGTATCCTAGGGCATGAATATTTCTTTATAGGTAGTGTGGTATAATAAGCTTTAGCACTATGTAAAATTGGTTCATATTCATTCTACTTTATGACCTTCAGCTTTATCCCTTACTATCTTACTTAACATCCCTGAGTTTTAGTTTCTTCATTTCTAGTGGGGGAAAGCTAAGTGTGTGGTAGTAGTGTAAGGGGAATAGCTGGTACCTATCTTGAAGAAAGGTTATGAATGTGATAATTAGACATAATAAGGCTGAAATGCCTGCCACATAGTAATTTGTCAATAAATAATAGCCATTATTTTTTCATTGGTTTAGGTTACATATTTTGTTAAGACCTCTGTATTTTTCTATTTGTTTAAAAATGATATCTATAACTTAAATATCTTCCCAGCAATTCTCTCTCTATTAATGGCTTGAACACCTAAAAATAAATGTTTTTCCCTAAAGTGTTTAATTTTAGAACATCTCAGGAACAGAGGCAAAGCATTCTTTAGGTATTGGTTTAACCCTTCATGTTCATATGTCAAGCAAATGAAGTGAGAGCAAGGGAAAAGCAATAGCTTGTGGTTGTCATGTATAGAACAACATTCCTAGATTTAAAAGTATATAATTTATCTTGGTTTTGTTCAATGTTGTACTTTATTTTAAAATGTCTCTTTAATACCATATTTCAGACATTGTAGTATAATCAACCATGTGCATAAAATTTGAATCCTCATGACTTGAAAAATTATTAAGAAAGCACAATATGGTCAATTAAAAGAAAATGATTTGAATGTAGCTTTAGGTTAGTGGGCAGTATTAATTGCAATTAAAGCTTAGAAAATTTTATTGCTATTTTTATACCATGCATTCCTTGCCACTCTATCTCTGAGAAATTTCTAGCTTAGTTTTCATTCCATAAATTATGTTTTCTCTTCAATGCACTTAATTCTCACTCTAAGTCATTGATGTGAGCTGATGAAAAATAAAAATAAAATTTCATATTTGTATCACTTTATTGCTCTATTTTTCTGATACATTCAACAATGTTCTTTGATACAGTTGTAGGATTAATAGCAGGAAAGATTGTTCATAGATTTTCAAGCCTAGCACTATATATTGATGATCTGTTTTGGGGAGTTTTGCACCTTTTCAAAGTTACTAGGCTGTTAACATTCCAGTCAATTTAACCATAGACACAACTGCTTGTTTAGAAAGGACTTGGCAATTAATGTAGTTGAACAACTGGGCACTCTATTAAAAAACAAAGTCAAACAATACTAAAATGAAAGTCCATACCCAAAATCCTCAATCAAATTGATTTATTGATATTACATTGCAATATAAAACATTCTGTGTTTTATAATTTTAGTCAATTATGGTAGCATCATACATGCACAGTATAATATTTTACTAGTATTTGTTTGCAATGCTTAATTTTGTGTGTCAACTTGACAATGGGAAATGACACCTGGATAAAACAATATTCTGGTTGTGTCTGTGAGGGTGTTTTTATATGAGATTAACATTTGAATTGACAGACTGAGTAATGCAGATTGCCCTCCCCACTATGGATGTGCCTTATCCAGAAAGCATGAATAGAAGAGAAAGACAGACTTCTTCCTGTCTGACAGTCTTTGAACTGAGGCATTAGATTGTTTCCTGCTATTAGACTTGAACCAAAATATCATCTCTTCCTGGATCTACAGCCTGCTGGCTGTTGAACTGGAAATAAACCATAACTCTCCTGGCTCTCCAGCTTGCTCACTCCAGGTTGTGGGCTTTGCCAGACTCCAATATTGCATGAGTCAATTCTTTATAATAAATCTTTCCCCACCTCTGTTTCTATGTATGTACATATGATATATTATATATCTCTTTCTAAATATATATATAAATATATATATACATATAAAGAGAGAGAGAGATAGAGATAGAGAGAGAGAGAGAGAGAGAGAGAGAGAGAGAGAGTTGGTTCTTCTCTGGAGAACTCTTAATATAACATTATATACATTTACTGTTATGATGTGCTGTTCACTGTGTCCACTGGTGTTAAGTATGTTAAAACATAATTATTAGATGTAATTGGGTACATATTAGATATGAAGAAGTGAATTTGTGCTTCATCTCTTAGTTAAATTTATGTTGCAGACTTATGCCACAAAACTTAACTCACTTTACAACATCCCTGTGAGGAAAATATGCCCACATGTTATCCCCTTTTTGAAACTTGCCCATATATGAAAGGCAACACAATGTACCTGATTCTTTGGAGAAATGTGTATTCATGTCCTTTGCCTATTTTTGATCAGGTTATTTGGTTTTTGCTACTGAGTTGTAGGAGTTCCTTATGTATTTTGGATATTAGCCATTGTCAGGTAAATGGTTTTCTCCTATATCATACATTGTCTTTGTACTCTTGTTTGTTTTGCTTTGCAGAAGATTTTTAATGTGATGTAGTCCCACTTGTCTATTTTTGCTTTTGTTGCCTGTGGTTTCGATGTCATATAATATCAAGGAAATCATTATCAAGACCAGGGCCATGAAATTTTTCTACTTTATTTTATTTTATTTCTATTTATTTTATTCTGAAAGTTTTACAGTTTCAAGTCTTACATTTAATTATTTAATCCATTTTGAATGTGTTGATTTTTGTGTATGTTACAAGGGGCCAATTTCATTCTTTTTTATGTTGAGTATCCAATTTTTTCCCAATAGCATGTATCAAAAAGACTATCCTTTCCTATTTGTGTATTCTTGACACACCTGTCAAAGATTAGCCCAAGTGAAGGCCATTAGGTATATATGAGCAGATGTTCCACATCACTAATAATGAGAGAAATTCACATCTGAGACATTACCTCACACCTGAAAGGATGGCTCTCTCATATATATATATATGTATATATATACATATATATACATATATATATATATAAATAAAACAAGTTTTGGCAAGGATGGGGAGAATTTGAAATACTTATACATTATTGATAAGAAATGTACAAAAGTGAAGAGTTCCAAGATGGCATAGTAGGGATGGAGTTTACTGCTCTAGTCTAAGAGAAGATGATTTAAAAGAAGTGGAGGCTGGCGCCGCGGCTCAATAGGCTAATCCTCCGCCTTCGGCGCCGGCACACCGGGTTCTAGTCCCAGTCGGGGCACTGGATTCTGTCCCGGTTGCCCCTCTTCCAGTCCAGCTCTCTGCTGTGGCCAAGGGAGTGCAGTGGAGGATGGCCCAAGTGCTTGGGCCCTGCACCCGCATGGGAGACTAAGAGAAGCACCTGGCTCCTGGCTTCGGATCAGTGTGGTGCGCCGGCCGCAGCGCGCTGGCCGCAGCGACCATTGGAGGGTGAACCAACGCAAAGGAAGACCTTTCTCTCTGTCTTTCTCTCACTGTCCACTCTGCCTGTCCAAAATAAATAAATAAATAAATAAATAAAGTGGAGAGAGTGCAGAACAGAGAAGAGTTAGGGATAAAACAGCAGAGGAAACTCTACGCAAATTAGATGGACATGGTGGACCTACGTGGAGTGCGTGGATGCCCACAACTCAGGACTCCATCAGCTGAGAGACTACGCACCAGCGTCAGAAAGTGAGGTGAGACCAGACCACAGCAGCCCAAGCCATGGGCACTAAAGCTGCAGGAAGAGCCTACAGGGAACCTGACTTGCAGCCCTATGGGGCATAGTGTACCTGCCAAACTAGAGGGGAAAAAAAAATAAGGATCGACATCTTTCTCTCCCCTCAATCACATTACAATGGCATCTGGTAATAAGCCAATAGAGCAGGCTCCATTTGAAACATATGTAACAACTGTGCCAGCTCATGTCCATGCCCAGCAACAAGCAAAGTTGAAATTCCTCACTCTAGTTGGCAGAACTAACAGGAGGCTTGGAGCCCATGCCTGTGGGAGTCTTATGTGCCGGGATTGTGAGAAAACCTGAGGCTGTGTGGGAGGACTCACATAGTGACTGAGACCTTGGGCAATCACTGTGGGAGGCTCCACATGCTCAGGACTCCTTGGTTATCTGGTGAGGGACATTGCTGGGGAATCTGAGCTTATACTGAGAACTGCACAGATCCTTTGTGTGGTCCTTGGGACAGAGCAGATGAATATTATACCCACTGAGGCTAGTGCTCAGGCACTGGTTTCCATTGAGGAGAGCAGCTCAGATGAGCAGAGTAAACTTCCCTTCTAATTAAAAAAAAGAGATTTTAGATACATCCGTCACCCTAGAAAAATGAACAGAGTTCCCTGACCACACCCACTACAAGCCTCTAGATATTCACTGAAATCAGATACTCTACTTATCTGCAGAGGAACAGTACAAAGATAAAAGCCACCACAGAGAACAAACAAAGAAGAAACCAATGAGTATCTCCACAAATGCCAAATAACATATGCACCAATTCAAGAAACAAGAATAAGGAAAACAACATGACACCCCCAAAAGAACACAACACTTCAATAGTAGATTTTGAACATGATGAGATGAAAGAAATGCAAGAAATGGAATTCAAAAAATTGATCATAAGATTACATAGAAGTAATCAGAAGCAAATGAATAAACTACTGAAATCCGTACAAGACATGAAAGAAAAGCTCTCCCATGAAATTGAAATCTTAAAGAGAAATCAAAATGAAATGAAGAATTCAATAGAACAATTAAAAAATGCAATGGAAAACCTTGATGGCTGGCGCCGCGGCTCACTAGGCTAATCCTCCGCCTTGCGGCGCTGGCACACCGGGTTCTAGTCGCAATCAGGGTGCCGGATTCTGTCCCGGTTGCCCCTCTTCCAGGCCAGCTCTCTGCTGTGGCCAGGGAGTGCAGTGGAGGATGGCCCAAGTGCTTGGGCCCTGCACCCCATGGGAGACCAGGATAAGCACCTGGCTCCTGCCATTGGATCAGCGCGGTGTGCTGGCCACAGCGCACCAACCGTGGCAGCCATTGGAGGGTGAACCAATGGCAAAAGGAAGACCTTTCTCTCTGTCTCTCTCTCTCACTGTCCACTCTGCCTGTCAAAAAAAAAAAACCTTGACAACAGAATCTATGAAGGAGAAGAAAGATCTAACTTAGAAGACAAAGCACAGGAAAATATACAGTCAAACCAAAGACAAGAAGAGGAAATTAGAAAACTAAAAAACACTGTTGGGAATCTACAGGATACTATTAAATAATCCAAGAGATGAGTTCTAAGAGATCCTGAAAGCATGGAAAGACAGAATGGATCAGAAGGCCTTTTTAGTGAAATAGTAACAGAAAACTTCTGTAATTTGGAGAAAGGGACATCCAAGTACAGGAAGCACATAGAATTCCTAATAGACATGACCCAAAAATATCTTTACCATGACACATTGTAATCAAAATCACCACAGAAAAACAAAAAATTCTAAAATGTTCCTGAGAGAAACACCAGATTACTTTCAGAGGATGTCAAATGAGACTCACAGCTGAATTCTCATCAGAAACCCTACAGGTTAGGTGGGAATATCAAGATATATTCCAAGTCGTAAGAGAAAAAAACTCAACCCAGAATACTATACCCTGCAAAGCTCTCATTTATAAATGAAGGTGAAAGAAAGACCTCCCATAGCAAACAGAAGTTGCAAGAATTTGTCACCACCCATCCATCCCTACAAAAGATGCTTAAGGATGTGCTGCGCACAGAAACACAGAAACATGGTCATCACTACGAAAGAAGGTAAAGGAAGAAAATCTCTCAGTAAAAGTTCAAAGGAAATTCAGAGTAAACAATAGGAATATTTTTGGGAAAAATGGCAGGGCAAAGTTGTAACTTATCAATAGTCTCAACTCTCCAGTTAAAAAACACAGACTGGCTGAATGGATTAAGGAACAAAACTATCTATTTGCTTTCTAGAAGAAATACATCTCACCAACAAAGATGCACACAGACTGAAAGGGAAAGGATGGAAAAAGATACTGCATGCCAACAGAAACCAAAATAGAGCTGGTGTAGCCATACTAATATCAGACAAAATAGACTTTAACACAAAAACTGTTAAAAGAAAAAGCACTATGTAATGATTAAGGAATCAACTCAACAGGAAGAAGTGACTATTATAAACATATATGCACTTAATTACCGGGCACCAGGCTATTTAAAAGAAATGTTAATGGATCTAAAGGAAGGCATAGACTGTAATACAATAGCAATGAGGCATTTCAATACCCCACTTAAAGCAAAAGGCCTATCAAGCAGACAGAAAATCAGCAAGGAAACAGCAGTTAATTGACACTGTATACCAAGTGGACCTAATTGTTATCTACAGAACTTTACACCCTACAGTTGCAGAATACACTCTTCTCAGCAGTGCATGGAACTTTCTCTAGGATTGACCACATGCTAGGCCATAAAGCATGTCTCAGCAAATTCAAAAAAATCAAAATAATACCATGCATCTTCTCAGACCACAATGGAGTGAAGCTGAAAATCAGAAACTCAGGAATCTCTAGAACATATGGAAAAACATGGAGACTGAACAACATGCTCCTGAATGAACACTGGGTCATAGAAGAAATCAAAAGAGAAATCAAAAAATTACTGGAAACCAATGAAGATGGCAATACAACATATCACAACTTATGGGATACAACAAAAGCTGTGTTAAGAAGAAAGTTTATAGCAATTGGTGCCTACATCAGGAAATTGGAAAAGCACCAAATAAATGAGCTATCAATGCATTGCAAGGATCTAGAAAAACAACAGCAAACCAAACTCAAAACTAGTAGGAGAAAAGAAATAATTAAAATTAGAGAAGAAACAACAAAATTGGATCCATAAAAACCAAAAGATCAGCAAAATGAAAAGCTATATTTTTGAAAAGAATAAACAAAATTGACACACCATTGGCACAAATAACCAAAAAAAAAGGAGAGAGAAAACCCAAATCAATAAAATTAGAGGTGAAAAAGGGAATGTAACAATAGACACCACAGAAATAAAAGGATCATCAAAAATTACTACAAAGTGCTGTATGCCAACAAACTGTGATTAGATGGATAGATTTCTGGATACATACAACCTACCTAAAATGAGCCATGAAGAAATAGAAAACCTAAAAAGACCCATAACCAAGATGGAAATTGACTCAGTAATAAAGGCCCTTTCCACAAAGAAAAGTCCAGGACATAATAGTTTCACTGCTGAATTCTACCAGACATTTAAAGAAGAACTAAGTCCAATACTTCTCAAGTTATCCAAAACAATTGAAAGGGAAGAAATCCTCCCAAATTCTTTCTATGAAGCCAGCATCGACTTAATTTCTAAACCTGAAAAAGATGCAGCAGAGAAAGAATATTACAGACCAGTTTTCCTGATGAACACAGTTTAAAAATATTCAACCAAACTCTAGCCAATCAAGGCAATTTATGACAAACCCATGGCCAGCATCCTATTATATGAGGAAAAGTTGGAAGCATCCCACTGAGATCTGGAGCCAAAAATGCCCACTCTCAACACTGAATGCAATATAGTCCTGGAAGTTTCATTTTTTTGGTTTTTCTTTCTAATGTTTGTTGAACTATTTACTTAACATAGAGTTAAGTATAAAAGTCAATTGAAAATGGATCTCAGTAAAAAAATAAGAGTAGGAATAATAGAGGGAGGTGGAAGTCTATAACTATAAAGCTGTATAGTTCTACGTACATACTTACAGACTTACTTCCATGGGTACAGTTTAAAAAGCTGTCACTGGACTCCAAATCCCATTAAACTTGGTGATAAAAAGCCATCTTAACTGTTAAAGTGAATATCAGAGAAACATTGCAAGATATAGGCAAAGGCAAAGACTTCTTGGAAAAGACCCCAAAGGCACAGGAAGTCAAAGCAAAAATTAACAACTGGGATTACTTCAAATTGAGGTTTCTGTACTGCAAAAGAAACAGTCAGGAAAGTGAAGAGGCAACCAACAGAATGGGAAAAATATTTAAAAATTATGCAACTGATAAAGGTTTAATAACCAGAATCTACAAAGAGATCAAGAAATTCCTCTAGTGATCTAGTGAAAGTGGGTGGAGCTAACGAACTGAGACTGTGAAAATCTGATGGGGGGCCAGAGAACTCACCAAGTACACAAATTGGTAACCTTGGCAACCCGGTGAGAGACTGCGGAGAAATGCCAAACAAACATAGAAACTGAGATAACAAGAGTAAGGAAGACACTATGATGCCCCCAAATGAAAAAGACATCCCAATTCAAGATTATGAAGATGAAGAGATAGAAGAAATGCAAGAAGCGGATCTCAAAAAATTGATAAGAACATTAAAAAGTTCTCAAAAACAAATTCTTGAACTACAGAAATCTATAATGGACAAGATAGAAAATCTCTCTCATGAAAATGAAATATTCAGGAGGAATCAAAATGAAATGAAACAAATAGTAGAACAAGAAACTGTGATAGTGAAGAGAAACAATAATGAAATGAAGAATTCAATAAATAAAATGACAAACATTTTAGAGACTTAAAAAGAGAACGGGTGAAGCAGAAGAGAGAATATCAGAATTAGAAGACAGAGAATAGGAAAGGAAACAGGCAAACCAAAGAAAAGAAGAGAAAGTAGAAATCTAAAAAATATTGTTGGGAATCTACAGGATACTATTAAAAAACCTAACATTTGGATTCTAGGAGTTCCTGAAGGCATGGAGAGAGAAAAAGGATTAGAAGGCCTTTTTAGTAATATACTGAAGGACCCTTATGGGGGAGAGGGACAAGAAACTAGGCCTGGGCAGATATCAGGGGCTTCTTAAGAGGTTAGATGTTCCCCAGGGTCCAGCAGGGCACGTTCTCTGGGAAGGAAAAGTCTATCCCCTTTAGAGAACCTCTAGGCATGCCCAGAGCAGAGCTGCCACTCCCCTTCGGAGAGTCTCAGTACTCTCCTCAGCATTCTCCTCAGCTGGTTCCCTCAGCACTCTCCTCAGCATTCTCCTCAGCTGGTTCCCTCAGCACTCTCCTCAGCATTCTCTTCAGCTGGTTCCCTCAGCACTCTCCTCAGCATTCTCCTCAGCTGGTTCCCTCAGCACTCTCCTCAGCATTCTCCTCAGCTGGTTCCCTCAGCACTCTCCTCAGCATTCTCCTCAGCTGGTTCCCTCAGCACTCTCCTCAGCATTCTCCTCAGCTGGTTCCCTCAGCACTCTCCTCAGCACTTTCCGGTATGCTAATTGTCCCTCCGAACCGGCCAATCCCATATGCTAATTTGTTGACTATATAACCTGTGTGAAACTGCCGCTCAGGGCTCCTCACCGCCTTAGGTGGGGGCCCGTTTGCGCAAACGTACAATAAATACCTCATGCTTTTTGCATCAACTGGTCTGGAGTCTGGATTTTTGGGCGTCCTCTCGAGCAAGTGGGCATCTCTACAACTGAGAGGTCCAACAATACTTGCAGAGAACTTCCCAGGTTTGGAGAAGGACAGAGACATCCTAGTACAGGAAGCTCATAGAACCCCTAATAAACATGACCAAAAGAGATCCTCACCACGACACGTCGTAATCAAACTCACCACAGTGAAACATAAAGAAAAGATTCTAAAATGTGCAAGAGAGAAACGTCAGATTACTCTCAGAGGATCTTCAATTAGACTCACAGCTGACTTCTCATCAGAAACCCTACAAGCTAGAAGGGAATGGCGAGACATAGCCCAGGTACTAAGAGAGAAAAACTGCCAGCCCAGAATATTATATCCTGCAAAGCTCTCATTTGTGAATGAAGGTGAAATAAAGACCTTTCACAGCAAACAGAAATTGAAAGAATTTGTCGCTACTCGTCCTGCCCTGCAAAAGATGCTTAAAGATGTGTTACACACAGAAACACAGAAATACGGTCATCAACATGAAAGAAGGTAAGGAAGGAAACCCCACAGCAAAAGATCACAGGAAACTCAAAGCATATATTAGAAAATATCGTTGGCAAATGGTAGGGCAAAGTTACTACATATTGATAGTCACATTGAATGTTAATAGCCTGAACCGCCCAGTTAAAAGACACCGATTGGCTGACTGGGTTAAGGAACAAAACCCATCTATTTACTGCTTACAAGAAACACATCTTTCTAACAAAGATGCATACAGACTGAAAGTGAAAGGCTGGAAAAAGATATACCATGCCAACAGAAATGAAAAAAGAGCGGGCGTAGCCATCTTAATATCGGATAACATAAATTTTACCACAAAAACTATTAGGAGAGACAAAGAGGGGCACTATATAATGATTAAGGGATCCATTCAACAGGAAGATATAATGATTATCAATGTATATGCACCTAATTACAGGGCACAGGTTTATTTAAAAGACTTGTTAAGGGACTTAAAGGGAGACTTAGACCCCAATGCAATAGTACTGGGGGACTTCAATACTCTCAGAGATAGACAGATCAACAGGACAGAAGATCAACAAGGAGACAGTAGATTTAAACGACACTATAGCCCAAATGGATCTAACAGATATATTCAGAACTTTTCATCCTACACAGAAAGCATGTACATTCTTCTCAGCAGTACATGGAACCTTCTCTAGGATTGACCACATACTAGGCCATAAAGCAAGTCTCAGCAAATTCAAATGAATTAGAATCATACCATGCAGCTTCTCAGACCACAAAGGAATGACATTGGAAATTAGCAACTCAGGAATCCCTAGAGCTTATGCAAACACATGGAGACTGAACAACATGCTCCTGAATGAACAATGGGTCATAGAAGAAATCAAAAGAGAAATCAAAAATTTCCTGGAAGTAAATGAGGATAACAGCACATCATACCAAAACCTGTGGGATACAGCAAAAGCAGTGTTAAGAGGAAAGTTTATATCAATAGGTGCCTACATCAAGAAATTGGAAAGGCACCAAATAGATGAGCTTTCAGTTCATCTCAAGGATCTAGAAAATCGGCAGAAAACCAGACCTAAAGCTAGTAGGAGAAGAGAAATAATTAAAATCAGAGAAGAAATCAACAGGATTGAATCCTAAAAAAAATATTACAAAAAATCAGCCAAACGAGGAGCTGGTTTTTGAAAAAATAAACAAAATTGACACCCCATTGGCCCAACTAACTAAAAAAAGAAGAGAAAAGACCCAAATCAATAAAATCAGAGATGAAAAAGCAAACATAACAACAGACACCACAGAAATAAAAAGAATCATCAGAAATTACTGCAAGGACTTGTATGCCAGCAAACAGGGAAATCTATCAGAAATGGACAGATTCTTGGACACATACAACCTACCTAAATTGCACAAGGAAGACATAGAATACCTAAACAGACCAATAACTGAGACAGAAATTGAAACTAATAAAGGCCCTCCCAACAAAGAAAAGCCCAGGACCAGATGGATTCACTGCTGAGTTCTACCAGACATTTAGAGAAGAACTAACTCCAATTCTTCTCTAACTATTCAGAACAATCGAAAAAGAGAGTATCCTCCCAAATTCTTTCAATGAAGCCAGCATCACCTTAATTCCTAAGCCAGAAAAAGATGCAGCATTGGAAGAGAATTACAGACCAATATCCCTGATGAATATAGATACAAAAATCCTCAATAAAATTCTGGCCAATAGAATGCAACAACACATCAGAAAGATCATCCACCCAGACCAAGTGGGATTTATCCCTGGTATGCAGGGATGGTTCAATGTTCACAAAACAATCAATGTGATACACCACATTAACAGACTGCAGAAGAAAAACCATAGGATTCTCTCAATAGACGCAGAGAAAGCATTTGATAAAATACAACACCCTTTCATGATGAAAACTCTAAGCAATCTGGGTATGGAAGGAACATTCCTCAATACAATCAAAGCAATATATGAAAAACCCATGGCCAACATCCTATTGAATGGGGAAAAGTTGGAAGCATTTCCGCTGAGATCTGGTACCAGACAGGGATGCCCACTCTCACCACTGCTATTCAATATAGTTCTCAAAGTTTTAGTTAGAGCTATTAGGCAAGAAAAAGAAATTAAAGGGATACACATTGGGAAGGAAGAAGTCAAACTATCCCTCTTTACAGATGATATGATTCTTTATTTAGTGGATCCAAAAAACGCTACTAAGAGACTCTCGGAACTCATCGAAGAGTTTGGCAAAGTAGCAGGATATAAAATCAATGCACAAAAATCAACAGCCTTTGTATACACAGGCAACGCCACGGCTGAGGAAGAACTTCTAAGATCAATCCCATTCACAATAGCTACAAAAACAATCAAATACCTTGGAATAAACTTAACCAAGGACATTAAAGATCTCTACGATGAAAATTACAAAGTCCTAAAGAAAGAAATAGAAGAGGATACCAAAAAATGAAAAAATCTTCCATGCTCATGGATTGGAAGAATCCATATCATCAAAATGTCAATTCTCCCAAAAGCAATTTACAGATTCAATGCAATACCAATAAAAATACCAAAGACATTCTTCTCAGATCTGTAAAAAAGATGCTGAAATTCATATGGAGACACAGGAGACCTCGAATAGCTAAAGCAATCTTGTACAACAAAAACAAACCTGGAGGCATCACAATACCAGATTTCAGGACATACTACAGGGCAGTTGTTACCAAAACAGCATGGTACTGGTACAGAAACAGATGGATAGACCAATGGAATAGAATAGAAACACCAGAAATCAATCCAAACATCTACAGCCAACTTATATTTGACCAAAGATCCAAATCTAATCCCTGGAATAAGGACAGGCTATTCAATAAATGGTGCTGGGAAAATTGGACTTCCACGTGCAGAAGCTTGAAGCAAGACCCATACCTTTCACCTTACACAAAAATTCACTCAACATGGATTAAAGACTTAAATCTACGACCAGAAACCATCAAATTACTAGAGAGCATTGGAGAAACCCTGCAAGATACAGGTACCGGCAAAGACTTCTTGGAAAAGACCCCAGAAGCTCAGACAGTCAAAGCCAAAATTAACTATTGGGATTGCATCAAAATGAGAAGTTTCTGTACGGCAAAAGAAACAGTCAGGAAAGTGAAGAGGCAACCGACAGAATGGGAGAAAATATTTGCAAACTATGCTACAGATAAAGGGTTGATAACCAGAATCTACAAAGAGATCAAGAAACTCCACAACATAAAAAAAAAAAACCCACTTAAGAGATGGGCCAAAGACCTCAATAGACATTTTTCGAAAGAGGAAATCCAAATGGCCAACAGACACATGAAAAAATGTTCAAGATCACTAGCAGAGAAATGCAAATCAACAGCACAATGAGGTTCCATCTCACCCCAGTGAGAATGGCTCACATACAGAAATCTACCAACAATAGATGCTGGAGAGGATGTGGGGAAAAAGGTACAGTAACCCACTGTTGGTGGGAATGCAAACTGCTAAAGCCACTATGGAAGTCAGTCTGGAGATTCCTCAGCAACATGAATATAACCCTACCATACAACCCAGCCATCCCACTCCTTGGAATTTACCCAAAGGAAATTAATTTGGCAAACAAAAAACTGCCTGCACCTTAATGATTATTGCAGCTCAAATCACAATAGCTAAGACCTGGAACCAACCCAAATGCCCATCAACAGAAGACTGGATAAAGAAATTATGGGACATGTACTCTGTAGAACACTATAGAGCAGTCAAAAACAATGAAACCCAGTCATTTGCAACAAGATGGAGGAATCTGGAAAACATCATGCTGAGTGAATTAAGCCAGTCCCAAAGAGACAAATATTTGTTTTCCCTGATCGGTGATAACTAACTGAGCACCAAAGGGGAAACCTGTTGAAGTGAAATGGACACTATGAGAAACAGTGACTTGATCAACTCTTGTCCTGACTGTTGATGTACAATGTAAATCTTTATCCATTTTAGTATTCTTTTTTTGTTCTAGTACTAGTGGTTGAACTCTGTAATTAACACACAATTATTTTTAGGTGTTTAAATTTTAACTGAAAAGAGATCCCTGTTAAATATAAGAGTGGGAGTAAGAGAGGGAGGATATGTACAATTTGGGACATGCTCAATTGGACTTGCCCCAAATGATGGAGTTAGAAACGTGCCAGGGGATTCCAATACAATCCCATCAAGGTGGCATGTACCAATGCCATCTCACTAGTCCATGTGATCATCTTCAGATCACAATTGATCACACTGATAGGTCTAAGTGTCAAAGGGATCACACAAACAAGACCAGTGTCTGCTAATACTAACTGATAGAACCAAAAAGGGAGAGAACGATCCAACATGGGAAGTGGGAGACATAGCAGACTCATAGAATGGCAGATGTCCTAAATAGCACTGTGGCCTCAGAATCAGCCCTTAAGGCATTCGGATCTGGCTGAAGAGCCCATGAGAATATTTTAGGCATGGAAAGCCAAGACACTCTGGCAAAAAAGAAAAGAAGACCTAAATGAAAGATCTCTGCAAGTGAGATCTCAGAAGGAGGTACCTTTCTCTGAAGGGAGGAGAGAACTTCCACTTTGACTATGACCCTGTCGGAATAAGATCGAAGTCAGCGAACCCTGAAGGCTTCCATAGCCTCGGCAACTCATGACTAGAGCCCAGGGAGATTACTGACGCCATAAACAAGAGTGTCAAATTGTTAAATCAACAACAGGAGTCACTGTGTACTTACGTCTCGTGTGGGATCTGTCCTTAATGTGTTGTCCAATGTGAAGTAAAGCTATAACTAGTACTGAAACAGTGTTTTACACTTTGTGTTTCTGTGTGGGTGCAAACTGATGAAATCTTTACTTAGTATATCGTGAATCGATCTTCTGTATATAAAGATAATTGGAAATGAAAAAAAATTGGTGTTAAATTAGAAATTGCATAGAAAATTAATCAATTTTTAAAAAAAATATCATGTAGGATCTCTGTCCTTAATGTGCTGTACATTTTTATTTAATGCTATAACTAGTACTCCAACAGTATTTTTCACTTTGTGTTGCTATGTGAGGGCAAACTGTTGAAATCTTTACTTAATATATACTATACTGATCTTCTGTATATAAAGAGAATTGAAAATGAATCTTGATGTGAATGGTAGGGGATAGGGAGTGGGAAAGGGGAGGGTTGCGGGTGGGAGGGAAGTTATGGGGGGGTGCCATTGTAATCCATAAGCTGTACTTTGGAAATTTATATTCATTAAATAAAAGTTTTAAAAAAATAATGAGCTAGATCTTTATCAAAATGGATTTATTTTGGCCGGCGCCGTGGCTTAACAGACTAATTCTCTGCCTTGTGGCGCCGGCACACCGGGTTCTAGTCCCAGTCGGGGTGCCAGATTCTATCCCGGTTTCCCCTCTTCCAGGCCAGCTCTCTGCTATGGCCCCGGGAGTGCAGTGGAGGATGGCCCAAGTCTTTGGGCCCTGCACCTGCATGGGAGACCAGGAGAAGCACCTGGCTCCTGGCTTCAGATCAGCGAGATGCGCTGGCCGCAGTGGCCATTGGAGGGTGAACCAACGGCAAAAAGGAAGACCTTTCTCTCTGTCTCTCTCACTATCCACTCTGCCTGTCAAAAAAAATAATAATAAAAAGAAAAGAGAAATACAAAATTGATTTATTTCAGAAATGGAATGTTGTGTAAAAAATGGAAGTTAAAGCATGATGCTTGTGATATTTAACTTTCTTGTAAGGCAACCCAAATTAAACTGTGAGATGTTTAATGGACAAATACCTGTAACATAGAAGAACACAATGAGAAAGATACACACCAAATTGAAGATAATTGATGTATCTGGTTGTGAGGGAGAGAAATTGGTTTGAGAAAGTATAGAAAATGACTTGAACTCTATCTTTATTTTTCATAAAAAGAAAATTTGTCACATAATTGTAACAATATTGGCATTTACTATTTATAGAAGATGGATAATTACACTCATGATTAATTTTCATTTATAGTTTTCTATATTGTTTAATAACTTTCCATAACAGATTTCCAAACCTAACTGGAAGAGAACACTGTAATCTTTTTAGTTTAGGCAGCACTTATGGTTCATTAAAATTAAGAACATGCTGAAATCAATAGAAAAGTAGGCAAATATTTAAGAAGAACTATGTAAAAAGCAGAATATCTGATTATTATTCATATAAAATGAACACTTCACTAGTGGATAAGAAAAACAAATTAGAGTAATAATGAGAATACCCCTTTGATTCTTTAACATAAGACATTGAAATATTTGTGTGTGTGTGTGCATCTATGTATGTATGCCTTCATGCATATCCCTAACCATCTGTCTATCCATCAATCCATCCATCCATTCATTCATCAATCTGGCCATCCTTCTCTGTTAGTAAGGGAAAACCATGCACTGCTGATGACATTGTAAAACTTTTCATGTGTGAAATTTAATGATACTTATTGAAACTTCAAAATATTTATGCCATTTGCCTAATTTCTCTTCTACAAATTTTCCTAAGAAAATCATCAACAATGTACAAAAAGACTTATCCAATTAGTTTTAATAATGAAAAATTGGAAATTGGAAATAAATGGTTTCTAGTAAGTCGATGGTTAAACATTATAAGGTCCATTCATACTGCAGAATTCTATGTGGCCATTTAAAATGGTACTATATCCACAGATGACAATATAGTTCTAAAGAATATAATATATAAATTATATTATGTATATACATATATATGAGGTACTTCAAATTGGTCATGGAAATGGGATTAAAAGATAAGGTTTTTGATACAAAAAAATTTGAAATCTGTGTGTATGAGGGTGTCTTAAAAAGATAATGAGAAATGTGCATTATGAAAAAAACTGCTCATCCTGGCCCAATCCCCACTGTTGGGGGCATTTGAGGTGTGACCTAGTGAACGGACTATCTCTGAGTGTTTGTCTCTCTCTCTCTCTGCCTTTCAAATAAAATGATAACAAAAAAAATTTCCTTAAAAACCACAAATTTATACAATCCAGGAATTTCACACTTAGATATTTGCTCAAAAAAATAAGAATATCTGCATGCACCAAAAACATTCTGCAAATGCTCAGAGAAACACTTATTATTACTTGTCAATAATTGAATACAGTCCAACTATATGACAATAGCTGAGTTGGTAAATTATGATACATACACTAAAATATTAGCAATAAAAGAATGAACCACATACAATGCAACACAGATGAATCCCAAATGCACTGTTAAAAGAAAGAAATCAGACATAAAAGGCTATATATCCTATGTTCCATATTTATGATATTCTAGAACAGGCAAAAAAGGATAGGAACAGAAAACAAGTAGTTCAGGGACTGGGGACCCAGGGAGAGAATTGACAGCAGAGGGTCACGTGTGAACTTTTGGGGTGATAGAAATATTCTGTATGTTGATTGAGATGGTGATTGCATGACTGTATAAATTTATCAAAATGCATTAAGCTGACCACAAAAAAGTGGTGATCTTGTTTTATGTAATAAAATATTTATTATTTAGTAAAAAAAAAAAGCATGGATTTCAATTTTTTTTACACCACAATAAACTCATCTTTGAATTTCAATTTTTCCACAACCATTTTGAAGTTCCTATATGTATTTACCTGTATATATATTTATATATACATGTGCATATATATATATATACAGACACCATGTTTATACCATAAAACATGTGAAGCCCATGTGTAAACCCATGAAACACACACATACATGATAAGTACAATAAAATGTTAACCCTTGTAATTTCTTAATTTTGAGATAATGAGTGGTTTTCATAATTTTATTTGTTCTTTTCCAATTCTGAAATGTTTACTGACGCCATGAACAGGAGTGTCAAATTGTTAAATCAGCAACAGGAGTCACTGTGTACTTACACCCCATGTGGGATCTGTCCCTAATGTGTCATCTAAAGCCAAGTGATGCTATAACTAGTACTGAAACAGTATTTTTATACTTTGCGTTTCTGTGTGGGCACAAACTGATGAGGTCTTTACTAATTATATACTGAAGTGATCTTCTGTATATAAAGAGAATTGGAAATGAAAAAAAAAAAAAACAACCTGGTGTTAAAATGGAAATGGCATAGAAAATTAATTAATTTAAAAAAAATTATGTAGGATCTCTGTATTTAATGTGCTGTACATTGCTATTTAATGCTATAATTAGTAATCCAATGGTAGTTTTTTCACTTTATGTTGCTATATGGGCAAAATGTTGAAATCTTTACCTAATATATACTAAACTGATCTTCTGTATACAAAGAGAATTGAAAATGAATCTTTACATGAATGGAAGGGGAAAGGGAGCGGGAAAGGGAAGGGTTGCGGGCAGGAGGGAAGTTATGGGAGGGGGGAAGCCATTGTAACCCATAAGCTATACTTTGGAAATTTATATTCATTAAATAAAAGTTTAATAATAAAAAAAATGTATTTTTAAGTACAAAATGAAACATGATTCTAAATGTTGTTATAAATCCTTCTCTTTTTTTAAAGATTTATTTATTTATTTGAAAGTCAGCATTACACAGAGAGAGAAGGAGAGGCAGAGAGAGAGAGAGAGAGGTCTTCCATCTGCTGGTTCACTCCCCGATTGGCTGCAATGGCCGAAGCTGTGCCCATCTGAAGCCAGGAGCCAGGAGCTTCTTCCAGATCTCCCACATGGGTTCAGGGGCCCAAGGGCTTGGGCCATCTTCTACTGCTTTCCCAGGCTACTGCAGAGAGCTGGATTGGAAGTGGAACAGTCGGGACTCGTACCAGCACCCATATGAGATGCTGGCACTGCAGGCGGTAGCTTTATCCGCTACACCTCAACGCTGGCCCCATAAATCCTTCTTTAGTATATCTGTAATGGTATATACCATGCAATACATATTGCCATTTACTGCTATTTCTTTAGACAACCATCAGCTATAATAACAAATGACTGTCTGGATTATTGTACTGCCCAACACTGTATGTAGAATACCCAAATCAGGCTCATTTTCTTGTTGCATATCTTCTTTTGGACAATGCTTAAATAATGCTGCTAAATGCTTTAGAGTCCATTAACATTCTAAGGCTGTAAATAGTGGGAAAATTCTTTCACTGCCGCTGTCTGTTTTAATTGGTCACTGAGAAAGGAGATCAAATGGTCAAATTTATCAAATTCATCTAGGATACCAGTTATTTCCCAGGGAAAGAGGATCATAGTGGGCTAAATTGCTGAATCTTAAAAGTCGAGTAAAATTATTCTCAAAGGCTGTACTTGAATATTTCAATAATCAGCTAGTACTCCTGCAATAATCTATCAAATTTTGGGATAGCCACTTATGGTTCTGTGAGCTGTTGGAAATTGTGCTTCAGTAAAATACACAAATAACATTTGGGGAGATTATATGAGACATTGAGAGAAATACTGCTTTCTAAAAAAGAAAAAGAAAACATAAATGCTTAATATCAATAATATTGACACATGTTTAGGTATATAGTTATGTATCACTTAAGGACAGGGATGTATTCTGAGAAATGTATTGTTAGTTGATTACATTGCAGTGTGAACATCTTAGATTATACGTACATGTACCTAGATGGTGTAGGTCAGTCTGTCCACACAGCCTCTTGATGCAATCATGATGAAGTGATAAGCTTAACATTTATGAGGCGGTTGTCAAGGTAAGATAATACCCTGTTTTTTAAAAAAAGTAAATTTCAGGCCGGCGCCACGGCTCAATAGGCTAATCCTCCGCCTAGCGGTACCGCACACCGGGTTCTAGTCCCGGTCGGGGCGCCGGATTCTGTCCCAGTTGCCCCTCTTCCAGGCCAGCTCTCTGCTATGGCCCGGGAGGGCGGTGGAGGATGGCCCAGGTGCTTGGGCCCTGCACCCCATGAGAGACCAGGAAAAGCACCTGGCTCCTGCCATCGGATTAGCACGGTGCGCGGCCATTGGAGGGTGAACCAATGGCAAAGGAAGACCTTTCTCTCTGTCTCTCTCTCTCTCTCTCTCACTGTCCACTCTGCCCGCAAAAAAATAAAATAAAATAAAATAAGTAAATTTCGGGGCTGGCACTGTGGCATAGTAAGTAAAGCTGCTGCCTGCAGTGCCAGAATCCCATATGGGCACCGTTTAAGTTCCGGCTGCTCCACTTCAGATCCAGCTGTCTTCTATGACCTGCGAAAGCAATAAAGATGACCCAAGCCCTTGGCTCCTGCACCCATGTTGGAGACCCGGAAGAAGCTCCAGGCTCCTGGCTTCAGATCGACCCAGCTCCACCCGTTACAGCCATTTGGGGAGTGAACCAGCAGGTGAAAGATCTCTCTCTCTCTGCCTCTGTAACTCTGCCTTTCAAATAAATAAATAAATATTTTTTAAAAAGTAAATTTTATTTTTTAAAATTTTTTAAAGATTCATTTATTTATTTGAAAGGTAGAGTTACAGAGAGAGAGAGAGGCAGAGGCAAAGAAAGAGGTCTTTCATTTCTTGGTTCACTCCGCAAATGACCGCAACAGCCAGGGTTGGGCCAGGCCAAAGTCATGAGCTATATGGGTACAGGGGTCCAAGAATTTGGGCCATTTTCCGCTACTTTCCCAGGCCATTAGCATGGAGTTGAATTGGAAATGGAGCAGCCTGGTCTCAAATCAGCACCCATATGGGATGCCAGTGCCACAGATGATGGCTTTACCTGGTATGCAACAGCACCAGGCCAAGTAAATTTTAGTTTTTATAAATGGAAGGTGAAGGCCTATATTCTAAAATAATGATAAAAGTATTGTTTGGTAAATACATAAACCCAGTAACATAGTTGTTTAATATCATTACCAATTATTAAGTACCATAGATGATTGTATGTGCTATGCTTTTATGTGAGTAGAAGTGCAGTGGATTTGTTTACATCAGTACCACCACAAAATTGTGAGTAATCCATTGCTTAATCATAGCTAAGACATCACTACATGATAAGACTTTTTCAGCTCCATTATAATGTTATGTGACCACTGTCATATATGCAGGTTGTCATTAACCAAAATGTCAGTATATAATGCATGACTGTGTTTTAATATATTTTCTAAAATATAATAATCTATATAAAATAGCTACCCATATCTATTATTTTCTGGGATATGGTACAAAGAGAACATTAGGAAAATAATCTTATTTATATTATAAGCATTTAAGAAATGGTTATAATATAGTGATGCCTTATTTATCTAGCAGGAGATGTTCTAGTGAATGTTATCTCTTTTAATACTCAAAAAATTATTGGTTTGAACTAGTTTTTATTCTAAAAATCTTTAACCAATATGCTGTGCACTGGGCTAGACTTGGGGAATGCACATATCAATAAGACACAATGTTTTATAATCTTGGGCTTTAATTACTGGCTTCATTCCTGCTTATCCCGTTAAACTATGAGTTCTCTGAGGAAAATTATATGTTTTATTCCTTTTTATACACAGCACAGTTTTCAGTATGTAGTAGGTATTTAATAAATGGTTAATGAATAAAAAATGCCCTTTTATATTGTATTGCCTTTCTTTGCTGTCAGCTGACCTATCTTAGGGTTGTCTGCTATTTATCCTTCTAAACTGATTTATGTTCATTCATTTATATATCTGTGCCATTTTGTAAGATTCTGTTTCAGAGCATTGAGAGATAAAATGATAAGCAACAAATGGAACTTCCTCTCGAGGAGCTTATAAAGCTTCCTTTTTAGTTGGTGCAGTTGGGATGTAAGAAGTGAATAAAATACCTATAATAAAAGCGTGTGATCAGTGTCAGGCACTGTTGAAAACTGGACAAATCAAATAGCCTTTTCTTAGTCCTCATTACCTTGACCTTCTGCAACCTTTGCAGGGCTTTAAAGGATGAAGAAATGTTTTTTATCAAATATAATGAAGAAACTGGCATTGTGGAGAATACGTTAGACATGAATCCTTCCAGCAAATATCTTCCAGGTTGGAGGGGCAGATAACACATTTACATAAATGACTAGAATAATAAGGAGAAATTGTAAATGCCATGAGAAAGGAGTGAGATAATAAGCAATAGAAAGTTAGGGGAAGGAGAGATCAATTTGGGTTTTGTTCTTATAAAATAAGTGTTTTAGTATGTTTTTCTGACAACTGGCCTCCAAGAAGCCTTTTTCTCTTTTATAGAGGTTTGTGACATATTTTCTTGATGGTTGAAGTTACTAGAAATCGGTTCTTTGAATTAGCGACATGTTACTCCTTATGCCTTTTTGTGAAAGGGGATATATTTGTGTGCAGAGGCAGAGACATAGAAGAGAGAATGAAATGTACTTGGTAGAAAAAAATATTTCTTCATGATAAAGTCTCCCCATATTTTAGAGAAGGAGATGAATCACTGGAGGTGTGAACAATTACTTCTTCTTATGTATGAAAAGAAAAAAAAATCAATATGATGTAGCTGATAGAGAAAAGCAATGTGATTTATTTCCTGTTTCATATGGAAAATGTGCATTACCTTATATTATCATTAATATTTATATTCTCTCTATGAGATATTTATACTCTATGGTTAAAGAAACAGAATAAACTAAAAGCTGTAAACTAAGAACATTTTAGATCAGCCAGAATAAAGCTATTTGGAGTGTGAAGATGAAATCTTTTTAGTAAAAAGATTAGTAAAATAGCAACCCATGAATTGATTGAAACAAGGTTTCTTTACTTCATTGTTAGAAATTATTCCTTAAAAATACTACTTTTCTGAGGTAGGGTGGGTCTTTGAGTAAAAGAATTGGTCAGGCTGGCTATTATCTGTACAGAGGATTGAGCTTTGCGAAAACAACATCTGGCACGATTAAACTTGACTGCCAAGGTAGAGTCAACAGTGAAGGATAAGAGTGTAATAAAATTTTACTCATGTAGGCAGAACCACTCTACCAGAAATAGCAAAGTGAACCAGAAGTAAGGAAATGTGAATATAATTCAGTCTAAAAAGTCAGCGAGACTGGCAAGCTACATTATCATGTGAAATTTCAAAGAACAATGTGACATAGCAGTTCCTCAAAAAATCCACACTGTTAAAGGTTCAAGATTTTATTGAAGAATGACAATGATAAGTACTAATGCACAAGGGACTGTAGGTTTATGAAATAAAGCACATTTGTATTCGAACTCCTAAAGGTAGACTACAAATGGCTATGGACTCAAGATTGTATATTTCTATGCACCATGGTACCCACTGTTTCTTCCTTGCATTGAGAACATAAACATTTAGTAGTTGCACAGTTATGTCTGTTCATTCAGAGAGGTTCCAACAGTGATTCTTAAAGTAATAAAAAGTATAACTTATTATTTTAATAACTGTATATGAAAAATAGTTTAATTCATTAGGAAATTGCAAAATGATAGAATTAATACAAAAGTCCCCTTTTCTATAAACTAGCAATCCACAAATTGAAAACACGTAATTTTGCTTCGTTGTCAAACATTATTTGTCTATATATTTATAAATATGTGTATTTTGACATTAAAATTTTATTTACTTATTTGACAGGCAAACATATGTATGTTTATATATGTTATGTGTGTGTGTGTATGTGCATATAGACAGAGACAGAGAGAGAATGCTCCTATCTGCCCAAATACCCATAATGACCAGGGCTGGGCTGAGGTCTGATCCCTAAGCCAGGAACTCAATCCAGTTCTATCATATGAATAGCAGGAAACCAATAATTTGAGCCATTTTTGCTGCTTCCCAAGATCTGTATCAGCAGGAAACTGGAATTGAGAGCTGGGCCTGGGAATTGACCCAAGGTACTTCAATGTGAGATGTGGGCATTGTAACCAATAGGCAAAATGCCTGCTTTATATTTTGATGTTTTGAAAACTTTAAGGATACAGGTATAATTACTAATTACTAATTACTAGTAGTTACTAATTACTAATTACTAGTAGTTATTACATAGTTTCTTTTCTTCCCTTTTGGGTTGAGGTAGTTTGGAAATTGTATTTATGGCCTTAAACTTTAAAGCATGTTTACTTTCTAGTTTAATTATCTTAGGAGGCTGATTTTGCTTCTTTAGGTTTTAGTTTCCTCACCTATCAAATAAAAGAATTGGAATAACAATCTCTAGGGTCATTTCCAACTCTTGCATTATTGGTTCTGTGCTCATACAAAGAGCACATTTTTTCATTAAAATACAGTCTGTGAGATACAAGAGCATTTAGTTTGAAGTTCTACAGTTTAAAAGTGTCATTTCTCAAGAGCTGAAGCACCTTGTAACATTTATTACTTTATGCTGTTTTTTGTCTCCTTTCTAGAGGATTCTTAGAGCCTTGAAGGCAAGGCTATTCCATTATATTTATCGTAATGTCTGGCACATAGTAATCTTTCAATAAATGCTGAATGGATGAGTGGATGGATAAATGCATGGCTATTTATGACTTTATCTTTGGTTATTCAAGTTTGTGCCTATTTTCTCTTACAAGAATGCTGTATCTAATACAGTAATACAAATACAAATGTTGATCTGAAAGGGCATTTGAAACCTTAATCATGTTCCATTTCCTTATTATTGTTTCCTTGGTAGAAGAAAAAGTTTGAGTTGTTCAAAAGTTTTGAGCTTCATTTCTCTCCAGTCTACTTATTTGCTAACACAATTGTTATTTTTAAAGTTTTCTTTTAACAAATTCTTTTTCTATATATTCCATGTTTCAGAGACAAATTATAGGTAGCTTTAGGAATGCTGAAATTTCCAACATTTTGAATAGAAGTTACATTTTGAAAATTAAAGAGGAATCACATTTTTGTGGTAGAATTTTTAATAGATAACCATTTTAGTCTACTTTTTAATATGCATCCCTGGAAACTGTGCAATTATTAGGTTTTTTATTTCTGGACAAAACTGATGGAATTTTGACTATGCTCCAGTTGCATGAACTATCAATTATGAATGGCTTATGATATGATTGTAGCAAAATTGTGCATGTGTATTACTCATAGGTGATAGAAATGAATCAGCAACTACAATGAAAGTTCAGAAGTACTGCTGTATTAATCTTCTGATTAAAAAGGATAGAAAGAATAAACATTGATAGGAATTAAAACATTTGTGTATGTATAAACACATATATACCCAGAACAATATTAATGACACATTAATGTTTAACAGGTAAGTGTTCAGATTTTAGAGGAAATAATAATGGCAGGAGAACAATGAATCTCTAGAGGGGTAAAACATTTCATATTCCTTATATCTGTCTATCATTTCTTGGTTACTGCAAAGAAATATTGTCAGGATTATGTCACTATTCCGAACGAACCAGATAATTCAGTTTTACTAGCATTATGAATACAAAATGTCTGTTTGAATGACTGAATACGTCACTTGTCAGATGTGTATTTGGTAGGTGAAGATAGAACCTTATCTTTTAATACTAGATACTGTCAGTAATAAGGCTCTCAGTAATTAGAATTGTCCCTTCTCTGATAAGATCTTCCAAATTGTCATTGCCTGATGAAATCACATTATAAAGCTTTTTTGGGAACTTTTAGTGCCCTGTTAACTAAAGGTAATGAATTCACAGACCTCCTAAGAATGCGTATGTATTTACTTTTGTACAAGCCATCAGAAAGGCAGAGTCACTGGCTTAGTAACAATCAGAATTGGTTATTTATAAAGTCTCTGTGGGAAGACTCCTGAGGACTGCAGATCAAAATCCAAGTCAGAGCTTTGACTTTTCCAATTATGAAGAAATGAATGTGTCAGGCTGGTGTGTGCCCTTGTAAGACACATTTCCAAAAGCAACACATCTTATATTCTCTACGGGACTCAACAGGGCAAGGTGCTTGCTTGGAGTTGGCAAAAACCTAGTGGCCATGGTTCTGGACTGATAGCCCACAGCCTTGTTCCTCACCTCTTTTATCACTTGGAGTGACTTATTTCCTTTGGTCTCTGACCTGCTGTTCTCACAGCTGCCTCACAGGGAAATATGGAGGGAGGAGAATAATTTGAAATTGTGGAGTCTTTGGTGAAGAAATATGATGATAAGTTGATATTTCAACTATAGTACTATGACTTCTTATATTTAATATTGTAAGATTTTTGATGTAGCCATCTTTTTTACTTTATGTGGATGAGTTTAACTAATACTTTTAAAATTCACTACCTGATTATATAATTACCATCAATAGAAGTTTTTTGCATGAATATAAGAATGAAATTATTTTATAATTTTTAGTTATATGATTATTTGGCATAAGTAATTTCTCCTAAGAAAAATATAAAATAGGTATTATATATTTAGATAGATAACTTTATGAATTTCTTTCTTTTCTCCATTTATCTCTTTTAAATGTTTTTGCTCCATCATTTCTTCACCCTGTCTCTTTTCTTTCCCTGCACATACACATACATATGCAATGTATATGTGGATGTATATATACAATTATATGTATGATTATAATTCTGTATAATCATCTAATGCCTTCTATTATTTTTGTTATAATCTACCTCTCTGTTATAATCTGCACTCTGAAAGTGAGCCCAAAAGAGAGAGTTGGAACCTTAATACCCAACGTAACAAATATTGGGAGGTGGGACCTGTGAACGGTGATTAGACCATCAGGGCCAAGTGAACAAATCACATTAATGCCTTTTTTTGTGGAAGTAGATTTGTTGTAACAGGGGGAGATCAGCTCCCTTTGCACTCTTTCACCATCTCTCTGCCCTTCTGCCATGAGATGACAGAGTGAGAAGGCCCCTTGATCTTGGACTTCCTAGCCTCCAGAACCTTCAGCCAATAAATTTCTGTTCATTATAAATTGCCCAATCTGTGGTATTCTGTTATGCAGCAGAAAATACACTAAAACAGTCTCCCTTTCCATTTCTCTCTTCCTCTTTCATCTCTCTCCCTTTTCATTGCCTGTTTCTTTGTTTATCCCTCCCAAGGTCCATATGTCTCTCATTTCTCTCACTCCTTCCCCACACCAATCATTGGTTCTCTACTCCTTCGTTTTTCTTCTCCATCTTTCTTTTTCAACACTTTTCCATGTTTCTCCTATAGTAGAAACACACACACTCTATAGCTCCTTCTAAGACTCTCTTCCCTCTTTACTCTCTTTCCCTCTTTTTCTCCCATATTACTCTCCCTCCCTTTTCAGCTGAAGTTAATGTCTTTCTCTCTTGGTATTTCTGCTAGATTTCTGTCAGTATCATAGTTTCTTTGGGGATTTCTTTTTCTCTATTTTGTGTCTTCCTAGTTTTTTCTCTATTTTATTCTTCCTAGATTATCTGCTTCTAGGAAGTTGCAACATTTTTGTTCAGCACCCTTGAGGTTCTTCATTTATGTCTGTTTTCCTGAGCTGGTGTGCCTTTGGCTGTGTTATTCCCTTTTCACTAAAGCATTTGCCTGGTAAATAACTCATTCTACAAGTCTGACTATATGTACCAAGGTTTCTGTACAGGTTGCCATGGTCTCCCCCCCCCCCCAAAAATTTTTTTTTCTTTTCTGTTTTTCAGCACTAGTTCATATCTCCACAAGCACATTTATCACAATCTATCACTTATTTATTTCAGAGTGCTACACAGAGTAATTGTTACTAAGGCATGGGACAGTGAGGACTATGAGAAAAAGAAAACTTGGATTTAAATTCTACCTAAACCAATTTGGACAAATTTCTTAGCCTCTCTGGACTCATTTGCCTAACTGGTAATTTTAAGATAAACTTTATTATTTATTGCCAAACTGAGGCCCTCAGTGGAAGGGAGTTCAAAAAATAATTAAATATTTGTAATTATTGGAAACATTTATGAATTGACCAAGAAATGTGCTTGATTTATTAATGGATTTACAAAATAACTATGTATAGGAGCATTTCAAAATTAAAATTTTCCTACATGTAAAAATAACAAATATCTGTGAACATTAAAACAAATTAAAAGTGATTATGCATTCTTAACACTAAAAAATGTAGACTAATCAGTTTTTCAGACTTGGTTAGATATTTTTTGCTTATGCTATTAACTTAGAGATTTTGATATTCTGAAATCCCTGCATAGTTTTTCATAGTATGACTTTTCATGGACTCTTTGAAGATATCTTATATTCATGGATTTTGTAATTTTTAAACTTATCTTTTAAAACATTAGTTATTTATTTTATATATATATATTTTTTTTTTTGAGGGGTCAGGGAGAGAAAGAGACAGAGAAAGACACAGACACGGACAGAGTTCCCATCTGTTGTTTCACCACTCAAATTCCCACAGCAGCTGGGGCTGGGCCAGGGTCGGGGCTGGGCAAGGGCCAAAGCTGGGAGCCAGTAACTCAGCCCAGGTCTCTCACATGGCTGACAGGAACCGAATTCCTTATTCTATCTGCTGTCCTCAAAAGTCTGTATTAGCAGAAGCTGGCTGGATTCAAGAACCAACACCAGGAATTGAGACCAGTTACTCTGATATGGAATGCCACTGTTTTTCCCACTAGACTAAATGCCTACTCCCATAAACTTATCTGTTAATTTCATTTCTTAAAAAAAAAATTTGATATCCCCTCATATCACCTTGAAAGTGAGGCTCTTGGTGCTGAAGGTAGGAAGGACGTCAGGAATTTTCTTGTGTTTGTATGCAGATATCCACATTATCCCCTTTCGTTTTTGTCAGTGTTACCTAACACCCTCATTCTTCCTAGTGTCCCCCAATCTGTAAATCTTCCAACTTACCAACTTCTTAAAATAAGTCTCAAAGAGGGAGACAATTAATATTCTGTCCAGAATAACTGAGGGCATCTGGGAATCTAGAAAGCTGAATGATTCTAAGATTTGCAGCTTATCTTCCTAATTTAGCATCCCTTTCTACTTCCAGTGACACTTTAGCGAGCTCTTAGAGGATTTTGTACATCGGATTAGATTGGCTGTTGGCTTTCTCGACTACCAATGTAGATGCATTTGTCTTGGGAACTCCTCAGCCATTTACCGTTTTCCATATACATATTTCCTGCTTTCAAAATTTTGTCAATGTTATTTCCTCTCCGATTCTGTCCATTGTTGTGTGATTATGCCTTTAAAACATTCCATTGGCTTTTATTTCCTACTCTGATTTTTTCTTATTAATAGAATTTAGTTTTAGAGCAGTTTAAGTTTATAGATAATTGGACAGTAGAGTTCTCATATATCCCCATTACCCTCATCACTATCCCTACACACACAGTTTTTCCCTATTATTAACACGTTGCATTAGTGTAGCATTTACATTAGTACTGATAAACCATTATTGATGCCTTGTTAACCAAAGTCTATAGTTTACCTTAGGGCCCAGTCTTTATATTATGCTTTTTTCTCAAATGTATAGTGTCACACAGAATAATTTGACTGCCCTAAAAATGCCATGTGCTCCCACAATTCATCCTTTACTACCTCCTGTAGAACCCCTGGCAACCACTGATCATTTTCCTCTCCCTGTAGTTTTGCATTACCCAGAATTCCATACAGTTGGAATCAGATGGTACATAGCTTTCTCAGAGTGACTACATTCACCTAGCAATATACGTTTAATTTTCACTCAGGTGTTTTTATTTCATTTATTTTATAACTCATTTATTTTTTATCACTGAATAATATTCCACTGTATAGGTGAACCATAGTTTGCTTTTCTGTTCATGTGTGGCCATAAGATTTCAACTATGTTGGGTACATACTAAGGAATGTAATTGCTGGATCATATAGTAACACTATGTTTAATTTTATAGGAACCTGCCAAACTGTCTTCCAAATTGGCTGTACAGTTTTGCATACCCCTGTATTAGATGAGAGTTCTTTATTTAAATCAAGAGGTCTTCAAAGAGTTCAGGAAAAAAAATGTATATTATGAAAACACTATACATTTATTCTGATTTTTGTGCCAACTTGTTAAATTTCCATTTTCAAGAACTTTTCACTACCTTCCTATATGACATTAGGAAATTTGCTTTTATTTTTAGCAAGACATAATTATTGTATATATTTATGGAGTACAATATGGTATATCAATACATGTATACAATGTTTGATGATCAGATCTGGGTAATTGACATATTCATCACCTCAAACATTTATCATTTCTATGTGTTGAGAACATTCAAAGTCTTCTCTACTAGCTATTAAAAATATCCAATTAATCGTTGTCCTACTGTGCTACAGAAAATTAGAAGTTACTCCTCCTATCCAACTGTATTCCTGTACCCATTAACCATCCTCTTTTCTTCCCTCTTGTACACCCTTCCCATACTTTGCTAACCACTAATCTGTTGTCTACTTATTTTTTTTTACTCCCATAGATTTCTTTATTTGAAAAGCAGAGTGACAGAGAGACAAAGGGAGAGACAAAGAGAGAGAGATCTTTCAACCACTGATTCACTCCCCACATGACCACAATGACTGAGGCTGGGGCAGGACAAAGACAGGAGCCAGAAACTCTATCCTGGTCTCCTATGGGGGTGGTAGAGGCCCAAATGCTTGGGCTATCTTCCAATGCATTTTCAGGCACATTAGCATGGAGTTGGATTGGAAGTCAAATAGCTGAGACTCAAAAGAGCACTCTGATATAAGATGCTGGCATCTCAAGCAGTGCCTTAACCTGCTATACCACAATGCCAGTACCTGTCTATTTCTTTTGAGATCAACTTTTTATTTAGCTTGCGTATATAAGTAAGAACATGCAGTATTTATATTTCTGTGCTTGATGTATTTCACTTAACATAACGCCCCCCAGTTCCATCCATGTTGATGCAAATGACAGTATTTCATTCTTTTTATGGATGGATAATATTCCATTGTGTATGTATACAATATTTTCTTTATCAATTCATCCACTGATGTATGTCTAGGTTGAATCTATATCTTGGATATTGTGAACAGCTCTGCAGTAACCACAGGAGTGCAGATGTTTTTTCAACATAATTATTTCAATTGATTTGGATATATATCCAGTAGTGGGATTGCTAGATCACATAGCTGGGGACTCCCATACTATTTTCTGTAATGGCAAAAATTTACATTCACACCAACAGTGTATGAGAATTGTCAAATTCTCTTCACCATTATTTGTTTTTTTTTTTTCTCCTTAGAATAACAGCCATTCTAACTGGGGTGAGATGATATCTCACTGCAGTTATGAGTTTGTATTTGATGCTTTCTGGTGTTTAGCATAGTTTCACATACCTCTTGGGCATTTGTATATCCTCTTTTGAGAAATGTCTATTCAGATCATGCTCCCATTATTTTAGTTTGAATGTTTTTTGGCTATTGACTTATTTTGGTTCCATATTTATTTTGGAAATTTCTCTCTTGCTGGATGAATAGTTTGAAAATATTTTCTCCCATTTTCTAGGTCATCTATTCATTCTGTTGATTGTTTCCTTTGCTGTGAAGAAACTTTTTTGGTTCAAAATAATATTTGTCAATTTTTTTTGTTGTCTGTGCCTTCAGGGGATCATATTAAAACATCACTGCCTAGACTAAATCTTGAGCCATTTCTGCTATATCTTCTTCTAGTAATTTGATAGTTTTGAATTTATGTTTAAATTATTGACCAATTTTGGGTCTAATTTTTTGTTTTGTACCTATGAATACTCAGTTTTCCCTGAACAATCAATTGAAAAAACCATTTTCCCTCCAATGTATGTTCTTGCCTATATTGAAAATCAGTTGACAGTAAATATGTGGGTTTATTTCTGGATTTTTTTTTTTTGACAGGCAGAGTGAACAGTGAGAGAGAAAGAGAGAGACAGAGAGAAAGGTCTTCCTTTTTTTCCGTTGGTTCACCTCCCAATGGCCGCCGCAGCCGGTGAGCTGCGGCCAGTGCACCACACTGATCCGAAGCCAGGAGCCAGGTGCTTCTACTGGTCTCCCATGCGGGTGCAGGGCCCAAAACTTGGGCCATCCTCCTCTGCAATCCCAGGCTACAGCAGAGAGCTGGACTGGAAGAGGAGCAACCGGGACAGAATCTGGCACCCCAACTGTTGACTAGAACCCGGGGTGCTGGCGCCAGAGACAGAGGATTAGCCTATTGAGCCGCAGCGCCGGCCCAGATATTTTGTTCTTTTCTCTTGGGCTATGTGTCTGTTTTTGTGCCAGTACCATGCTGTTTTTGGTTATTAAAAATTGTGGTATACTTTCAAGTCAAGTATTATAATGCTCCAGCATTATTTTTTTGCTCGGGATTGCTTTGACTATTTGGAGTCTTTTGTAGTTCCATGCAAATATCAATGTTGTTTTTTTCTTTTTCTGTGAAGAATGCCATTGGTATTCTGATAAGAACAGCATTGAATATGTAGAGTGTTTTGGTTAGTGTGGACATTTTAAAGATGTTAATTCCTTCAACCCATGAACTCAGGACGTATTTCCAGTGTGTGTGTTGTGTGTGTGTGTCCTTCAGTTACTTTCATCAGTCTTCTGTAATTTTTCATTGTAGAGACCACTTACTTCCTTGGTTAAATTTATTTCTAATTAATTTGACTTATTTTACTTTTTATTTGACTAGGTTATTTCACAAGGCCTATCTTCAACCTCAGAAATCATTTCTTTTGCCTCATCAATTCTGCTGCTGAAGCTCTCAACTGTATTTGTGTTTTATAGTTATTTATCTCCAATATTTGTTATGGGTTCTTTTCAGTGATTTTTTTCTTCTTTGCCTAATTTCTCAGTAATATTATGAATTGTCTTCCTTAATTTCATTGAATAAGTTATGTGTATTTTCTTGGATTTCATTAAAATAATTTTTTTTAATTCTTTGTCAGGCAACTTGTTGATTTCCTTTTCTTTGTGGTTGGTCTGTTGCTCTCTAGAGAGTTATTGTTTTCAGAGGTGTCACAGTACTTCACATTTGCATGCTTCTTATGTCCCTTAATTGGTTTTTGTGCATCTGGTGCATTTGATAAGTTACCTCTATCAATTTTATAGGGTTGCATTCATAGTAACAGCCTTTCTCTTGGTGATGTGTCCAAAGGTGTTGGTTGGATATGCATCATTGACTTGGGTTCTAGGTAGACACTTTTGTGCGGTGTCTCTGAAACTTCTTTAGCTGTAATCACCATTGATGATGTCTGTGGGGATCTCAATGGCCTATGCTGTAGGGATTGTGGGATTGGTTTGCCAATTGGAATTTAGCTCCCTTAGAGTGAGTTTGCTGAAAACTCTGGGCACAGTGTACCCAGCTGGGAGTGTAGGGTGCTTGTCAGTTTCTGAAGGGTTATGAAAGAGTATGGTCACCCTGGTAGGCCCAAGTGGGTATCTAAAAGCAAGGCGAGACACCAATCAGTGTGCCTAGTAGTAGAGTGAGGTGTTTGTCAGTGTCTAAGGGCTAACCAGGGGAGGGAATCAGGCTCTACCAGTGGGCTCAGACTGGGCAACTGTTAGAGTATGAAGCCTGCTCACGTGACTCTTTAGGACCTCTGGAAGCTGACTTGCACAGGGATATCTGTCCAGCTATCTTCTAGGCCTAAGAGCAGGTGGTCAAGGGCAAGAGTCTGCTTCTCAGAGCCTCAGTGGTGAAAGCTTCTGAGAATGGGCTGCTCAGCTATTCCTTGGGCTCATAGGAATGTGAGTGAGGCTACATGTTTGCTTCCCTCATCACGCTGAGCCACTCAGGAAAGATTGCTTCCTGAGGTTGTGGATGGCTGACAATGCTTGTTTGCTTCTCTGGGCCACTGTGGGCTAAGCCACTCAAGATGGGCTTCCTGGCTATGTTCTGGGGACAAAAGTTGGTGGGCACTTATAAAATCCCTGCAGATCCTGGATTTTTTTTCCTTTTTTTTTTTCTTTCTGGTTTTTCTTTGCTTTTCAGCTTGGGTAGTTTCTATTTCCGCATCTTCTATCACTGGTTCTTTCCTAGGCTGTGCGTAGTCTACTGATGAGCTATCAAAGGCATTCTTCATTTCTATTACTTTGTTTTTGATATCTTGTATTCTCTTTAGATATTTTCTCAGAGTTTCTTTCTGCTTACATTAACTCTCTATTCTGACATGTTGCCTGTTTCTTCCATTAATGCTCTTGGTATCTTAATCATAGTATAAAAAATTTTTCTGGTCTGGTAATTCCAAAATCTCTATCATTTTGAAGTCTACTTCTCATGCTTACTTTCTCTTTTCCAACTGTGTGTGTGTTTAAAGCATACTTTTTAACATTATATAATTTTAATCATTATTATATTCAAATTAATATAACTATTTACCATAACTTAGCATGACATATTGAAGGAAACTAACTAGAGATAATTGCACCCTTAATATGAGGTTTTGTTTATCTTGTTAGGAGTTAGATTGTTATATTATTGCTTTAGATGTTAGAAACCAAAATTTCTTGTAGTGCTCTTATTTATAGTGCTCAGACATCTTTCTTATGTATGACCTAAGACTTGTAGTTCTTTTAGTTGTAATTTTTTTAAGATTTAGTTATTTATCAGGACCAACACTGTGGTTTAGCAGGTAAAGCCACCATGTGCGGCGCTTGCATCCCATAAGGGTGCCAGTTCGATTCCTGACTGCTCCATTTCTGAAACAGCTCTCTGCTATGGCCTGGGAAAGCAGTAGAAGATGGCCCAAGTGGCAGACCTGGAAAAAACTCATGGCTCCTGGCTTCAGATCGGCCCATCTCCAGCCATTGTGGCCATTTGGGGAGTGACATCTCTCTCTGTCTCTGCCTCAGCCTCTCTGTAACTCTGCCTTTCAAATCAATCAATCAATCAATTAATCAATATTTTAAAAAGATATTTATTTATTTGAAAAGCAGAGTTTTATGTATACATATATCTGAAGAGAGAGTGAGAGAGAGAAAGTCTTCCATCCTCTGGTTCAATCCCCAATTGGCCCTAAAAGCTAAGGCTGAGCCAGGCCAAAGCCAGGGGCCAGGAGCTTCATTTGAGTCTCTCAAGTGGATGCAGGGACCCAAGGACCTGGGCCACATGCTGCTGCTTTTCCAGGCACGTTAGCAGGGAGCTGGATTGGAAGTATAGTAGCTGAGTTTGAACTGGTGTCCATATGGGATGCCAGCATCACAGGTGTTGTCTTAATCTACTACACCACAATGCTGGCTCTGTAATTCATTATTATAAAGGAGCTGACTGATTTAAGGATAAGTTGTGGGAGGATGGGGACAATTCCACAATTTTGCGATATGTCTCAGTCTTTCAAGTGAGTCTTATTCCCTTAGAATTTGACATTCATAAATTTTTCTCAGCTTTTTGCCCCCTTAATTGAGATAGGAAGACTAGAGGGTGTTCGTGTTGGGCATTTTCCTTTTCCCATGTCAAAGCTAGAAGTTGTTGGAATTAAATATTTTCTTTCCCCTGTGTCACATAATTTCTGGGAAAACTTAAGTGCACTAGGCTTTGGTAAAACAGTTGTCCTTGAAGGCAGGCCTTTGTAAAGGAGAACAGAATTCTCTGGGCATATTGCAAAATGATTCCTTTTCCCTTTTCCCTGCCAGAAGAAGGAAGGAATTTTTCTCCAGTATTCACCCTGACAACCTGATGGGGTTTCTAGAAGTAAAACTCATGAAAAGTATGGGGGCACCTATTGCAACCAGGCTCCTGGAGTTTTTAACTTTTTTTGTTTGTTTTGTTTTGACAGGCAGAGTTAGACAGTGAGAGAGAGAGAGAGAGAGACAGAGAGAAAGGTCTTCCTTTTTCCGTTGGTTCACCCCCCAAGTGGCTGCTATGGCCGGCGCGCTGCGCCGATCCGAAGCCGCAGCAGAGAGCTGGACTGGAAGAGAAGCAACCAGGACAGAATCCAGCCACCCAATTGGGACTAGAACCCGGGGTGCCAGCGCCGCAGGCAGAGGATTAGCCTAGTGAGCCAAGGCACCGACTGGAGTTTTTAACTTTTAAGCTAGCCCACACTCAGCCTCCAAAACTTCATTAGATTTTAGGCATTCCTATGAGTACTGGCTTCAGCAAACATGTCTGCTCCTGGATTTCCGCTCCCAGTAGGCTATGATTCTTGGCATTGTTATAGAATAACCCCCCTAAAGAAATTGGAGAACTTGCTATATAACCCCCAAACTGGGTTCACTCACCCAGTGCACAAAAAGCCAATCAGTGACATCGGGATGGTGGAAATTAGGAGGTTTTTATTACTGAGTGCAGAGCAAGAAGCCAGGAAGCCAGCAATCAATTCTCAGATTCCCTGAGGGAGTAAAGGCAGTGAATTTTGTAGTTCAAAGTTGAGAGGGAAGGGGTGTGTGTCCAGCGCATGTCTGGGTTCCCAGTCAGAGTTGCTCATGGCCTTTCTCTATTGGTCAGTGTATTTTTTAAAGATTTATTTTAGTTCATTTTGAAAGGCAGAGTTAGGGGGCTAGCGCTGTGGTGCACTAGGCTAATCCTCCGCCTGTGGCACCAGCACCCCATATGGGCGCCAGTTCTAGTCCTGGTTGCTCCTCTTCCGGTTCAGCTCTCTGCTGTGGCCCGGGAAGGCAGTGGAGGATGGCCCAAGTGCTTGGGCCCCTGCACCCGCATGGGAGACCAGGAGGAGGTACCTGGCTCCTGGCTTCGGATCAGCGCAGCTCCGTGCATTGTGACCATTTGGAGAGTGAACCGGCGGAGGGAGGACCTTTCTCTCTGTCTCTCTCTCTCTCTCTCTTTGTAATTCTACCTGTCAATTAAATAAATTAAAATCTTTAAAAAAAGGCAGAGTTAGAGAGGCAGAGAGAGAGAGAGAGAGAGAGGTCTTCCATCCACTGGTTCACTCCCCAGATGGCCGCAATGACCGGAGCTGCACTGATCCAAAGCCAGGAGCCAAGAGTTTCCTCTGGGTCTCCCACATGGGTTCAGGGGCCCAACGTCTTGGGCCATCTTCCAGTGCTTTTCCAGGCCATAGCAGAGAGCTGGATTGGAAGTGAAGCAGCCAGGACTCGAACTGGCAACCATATGGGATGCCAGCACTGCAGGTGGCGGCCTTACATGCTACGTCACAGCGCCGGCCCCCATCAGTGTATTTTGTGATGGAAAGGTGGGCTTCATTCAGTCATGGCTCCATACAGGTGCTAGTTGATTCTTGCTCTAGGTCGTCATTCTCCAGAAATGAGACAGGATCAACCATCAGATATTAATTATTGAGGGATTTTGCTGTCCCTGTTCTACCACTCCCTCCATTCAGTGATTTTAACAACCATAAGGGAAGGGCAAGGATACCTTAAGCTAAGGGTGGGAAGCTTGGGGACTAGAACCTGCTAATATCTTGCATCTGCCTACAAGACACATTTTTAAACAAAGACTTATTTTATTTGCTTGAAAGGCAGAGTGACAGAGGGAAAGGGAGATAGAGAGGAAGAGATTTTCCATCTACTGGTTCACTGCCCAAATGTTCCCAATGGCCCAGTCTGGGCCAGATTGAAGCCAAGAGCCTGGAAACCATCCAGGTCTCCCACATGGGTGGCAGGGGCCATCTTCCACTACTTTCTCAGGTACACTAGCAGGAAGCTGAAGCAGAAGAGATAGGACTCCATCCCAGGAACCTATATATGGGATATGGGAATCTCAGGTGGCGATATAACCACTGTGCCACAATGCTCATTCCTGGCCAGTAATTTTATGTTTTCATGCTCTTTGCCCAGTTTTTGTACCAAGGCCATATCAGCCTTAAAAAATAAATTTGGGCATAATGCCCCCATTTTTCTTCCTTGAAATATGTTTTGTGTGATTGGGTTTATCTGTGCCTTAGGTATTAGGAGAAAGTTCTATCTTAGTTTTCTATTTGCTGAGATAAATATTTACGAAAACATTAGCAGCCTACAACGAACTCACTTGTTATTCGACAGCTCTGTGATAAGAAATCAGATGGCCAGGGTTTGTTGAGTCTTCAAACAGCAAATTTAAAAGTGTCAGCTGGGTTATGTTCCCTTCTGGAGCCTCTAGGAAAGAATCCATTTTGAGACTCAAAAGGTTGGGGGTAAAATTCATCCATGCAGCTATAGAAATAAGGTTTCCTTTTCCTTGAATAAGCTGATTAGCAACCCTCTTTCTCTCTGCAAATTCCTATGGACATCCAACCTAATAGACATACCACAAGGTGTAATGATCATGGGGGTGGCAATTTTTGCCTACTACTACTCAAAGTTCACCTGTATAGCCATCTGTGCCTGGTGTTTCCTCTGTAAAAGATTATAACTACTGATCTTTACGAATAATTATAATAATTTTTTCTCTGTCTCCTTGACTCCATTTGGAAAGTTAAATTTTTCTCCAGCAATTTATCCTTTTTATTTAATTTTTCAAATTATTTTTATAATTTTCTTAATATTATCTTTTAAATCTTTGCAATAACTTAGGATCATTGGTTACTATCCTCACTCTGTCTTTTATGACCTTGTCTAAATATGATCAGAGTCGGCAAACTTGGAAGGCTTCCATAGCCTTGGCAACTCATGACGACAGCCTAGGATGGTTACTGGCGCCATAAACTAGAGTGTCAATTTGTTGGGTCAACAACAGGAGCCACTGTGCACTTGCTCCTCATGTGGGATCTCTATCCTTAATGTGCTATACATTTTGATTTAATGCTATAACTAGTACTCAAACAGTATGTTTCACTTTGTGTTTCTATGTGGGTGCAAACTGTTGAAATCTTTATACTAAATTGATCTTCTGTATATAAAGAGAATTGAAAATGAATCTTGATGCAAATGGAAGGGGAGAGGGAGCGGGAGAGGGGAGGGTTGCGGGTGGGAGGGAAGTTATTGGGGGGGGGAAGCCATTGTAATCCATAAGCTGTACACTGGAAATTTATATTCATTAAATAAAAGTTAAAAAAAAATCTTTGCAATAACTGCAATCATGATACCCTTCTTATTGCTAATGTTATTTATTTGTGCCTACTGCTTTTCTTGACTAATTGTGTCAGTGACTTTTTTTTAAAGATTTATTTATTTGAAAGGCAGAGCTACAGTGAGAGAGAGAGAGAGAGAGAGAGATCTTCCAACTGCTGATTGACTCCCCAAATGGCTGCAACTGCTGAAGCTGGGCCATCCAAGGCCAGGAGCCTGGAGCTTCTTCCAGGTCTCCCACATGGGTGCAAGGGCCCAGACACTTGTGCCATCTTCTGCTGCCTTCCCAGGCCCATTAGCTGGGAGCTGAATTGGAAGTAGAACAGCCAGGACTAGAGCTGGTGCCTATATGGGATGCCAGCATCACAGGTAGCGGCTTTAGCCACTACACTACAACACCAGCCACTGTACTAGTGAATTTTTAAAATTTTAAAGTATCAATAGCTAGCATTATTTATAAACTCTTTTTATCTGTTATCAACCTCATTCCCATCTTATTTTTATTATTTCCTTGTAATTGTAAATAAAATAAGGATTTATTTTATAAGTTTTTCGTTGAATTATAGATATTAAAATATGCAATATTTTCATTTACTTAGAAAATATTTGCACCTTTTCAAGGTTTAAACCAATATCGTCATGTCTATTATATTACAAGTAATCAAAGAGAAGGAAGTTACAGCCTTGAACTAAAAGAATTTCTATTACAAATGAACTTCACTTAAAAGGATAGCATACAATGTAGAGGTAGAAATAAGTAGAGAGCAAAAAGTAGAAGTGGGAAGAAACATGAACTTTGAAATTATATGTGTCTGAATTATGGCTTTGTCACTTTTGGTGGTTGCGCTTGAATTCCTTCATATGGTAGCTACTGGTGCTGATAGCCAAGTGATTTCATTTCCCTCTTGTTCCAAGAACTCAGTTTGTCTGTGCTTCTTGATTTGTTGATTTGTGGGGAGAGGGGACACTGAATGGTTATGGCCAATGATTTACTAGTTGAAATATTGTGTGTTGGTTCGGGACGAGAACACATAATTGCTAGCTTTCCTATAATTTCTCAAATCAACTGATAATTTTTCCCCTGCAAGTAAACTATGAAGCTTCAAGGAAAGAGTCTAAGAAGCAGTGGCTATAAAATAAGAAAAGAATAATGTCTGGCACCATTTGGAAATTCTTAGCACAAAAAATTATCGTGCCCCCTTTCCATATGTATTCTTAAAACTAGTGAATTTTAAAGTAAATATAATAAATTAATTCTGAAACTTCACATGATGTATCTTTTTTAATTTTTTTATTTTTTTAAATTTTTTTTTATTTATTTTTTTGACAGGCAGAGTGGATAGTGAGAGAGAGAGACAGAGAGAAAGGTCTTCCTTTTGCCGTTGGTTCACCCTCCAATGGCCGCTGCGGCCAGCACATCGCGCTGATCCGAAGCCAGGAGCCAGGTGCTTCTCCTGGTCTCCCATGCGGGTGCAGGGCCCAAAGACTTGGGCCATCCTCCACTGCCTTCCCGGGCCATAGCAGAGAGCTGGCCTGGAAGAGGGGCAACCGGGATAGAATCCGGCGCCCCGACCGGGACTAGAACCTGGTGTGCCGGCGACGCAAGGCGGAGGATTAGCCTGTTAAGCCACGGCGCCGGCCCTCACATGATGTATCTTTTGACACTTGTTGGAATACAAAAGTTTTTTTCAGCTCTCATAATTGACCAATAAAAATTGTGCAAATTATATACAGTACAAAATATATACAGTAAAATTTCTGCATTAAGCTAATTAGTAAATCCATCACCTCACATACTTACCATTTTTTTGCGTGAGAACTTAGTATTTTTTCTTTCTTAGCAATTTTGAAGTATGTAGTACATTATTTTTGACTATAGTCATCATGCTATACAATAGACCTCCAGAACTTATTCATCCTATCTAGCTCAAACTTTATATATTTGATCAACATGTTTTCATTCCTAACCTCCTCTCCAATCCCCAAATCTCTGGTAACCACCATGCTGCTCTTTGCTTCTGTGAGTTGTATTCTTTTAGATTTCACATATAAGTGACATCATGCAATATTTATCTTTGTGTGTTTTGCTTATTTCACTTAACATTTGACCTCCAAGTTATGGTAAGTCACAGAAATTCCTCCATTTTAAATATGAAATGGTATTCTTGTGTGTGTGTGTGGGGGGGATCTGAACATTTGAGTTGATTCCATGTGACTATTATGAATAATACTGTAATGAAATGAATATGAAGGTGCAGATATCACTTCAACACATTGAATTCATTTCTTTATATTTATACCCAGAAATGGGATTATTGGATTATATGGTAGTTCTATTCTTACTATTTTGGGCCTGGCATTGCGATGCAATAGATTCAGGTGCCAGTTGCAACACTTGCATCCCATATGAGTGCTGGTTGAAGTCCTGGCTATCCCACTTCCAATCCAGCTCCCTGCTAATGCACCTGGGAAAGCAGCGGAAGATGGCCCAAGTCCTTGGGACCCTGCCATCCATGTGGGAGACCCAGATGATTTCCAAGCTCCTGACTTCGGCTGGTCCAGCAAATGGAAGATTTCTCCCCAACTCCCACTCTGTCTGCCCCCACTCCCGCCATAACTGCCTTTAAAATGAATAATCTTTAAAAACTATTTTCAGAAATGTTCATGTTTTCCATCATAGCCATTTTTATATGGCATAATCCTAATTTACATTCTAATCAATGATATAAGCTTTCCCCCTTTCCCCACACCCACACCAACACTTTTGTTGTTTTTATGATATACATTCTCAGATATGAGGTGATATCTCACTGTGGTAGACCCCTTATACAGGCCACTCTCGTACCTTCTCAGGCAAAGGGAGGAAGGAAAAAGTGGTTACCAGCCAGCTTACCACTAACATAAGTCTGGGAAGCTCTGTGGAATTACAGGTTACCCTTTAAGTTCTTGCTGCACATTTTAAACAGATTTAAATGTAGTTTAAGGAATTATACTCCTCCACAGCTGCATGAATATTGTGATTTATGCTGCTAGTATTCTCCAGTTGTTTATTAAAAGTTCAGATCATAGAAAAAATATTTTTAAAAAGCTTTTTTCTCTCTTTTTTCCAAGGCCTGCTTCCCCCTTTGCTTGTTCCTGAGTGCATATTTACAATGTTTACTAAGAAAATAAATCAAGACAATAAAGAGAACCTTTATAGGATCAAATACCACACAAAATTTAAGATTTGGAAAGCTTTATACAAATTGGAATCAAGGAGCTCTCTGGTGTCTGTAATAACAGCACGGTCAGATGGTTGTGGTAATCATTTCAGATGGTCAATGATTATGGTTATCATTATACAATGTGTGTGTATTTCAGAACACTTTGTACATTCTGAATATATGAAATTTTGTCAATTATACCTCAGTAAAGCTGAAAATTTTTCTTCAAAAACAAAACAAAAACAACATCATAGAGTAGAATCAGAAGAGATCATCACACTAGATGTCAGAATAAATAGAAAGAGAAGAAATTGGTGCAGCAGATACTGGTGACTAGGGCCATTGGATTTATGAATATGAATATGGCAGGTTAGTAGCAAATTGTAGAGTTTTTGTGGGCAGTGAGGAAGTTCAGAGTATCCCACCAGGCTTCCAAAACCTTGTCCCAACAAATGACATCAGAACCTTGCCCCTGACAAATGATATGGAAGTCCATGAGTCTGCTGCCCCCTAGTGCTTTCTCTTCCACTGCTCCCCATTCTTCCAGCAATAGCTACTACAAGTCTAGGATCAAGTCACATACACACATACATTATTTCTTGGTCAGGTACACAAAACATTAGACACATTCAGAAACGCCTTCTGCCACTCAGCCCGTTAAGACCCATGTTATTTTGCCATGTTATTTGACATGAGTCCACTTGGATGTCTCTTACTACCCAATTCTCTGAGAAAATTTCTAGCACTCCTCCTATTAGAATACTATCCAAGTGGGATTTAAAATTGGGTGGAACTGTTGGGATCTGAGCTAGAGCTGATCAAAGTGCTGTGTGAATGGCAATTCTAAAAGCCTTTTGCAAAATACATTGTACATTTGAAAATTTCTAAGAAAGTAGATTTTATGTCTTGTTACACACATATGCATGCCAAGTATATGATTCAGTAACATATTAATTAACATTATTTGGATATTCCACAAAGTATGCATATATTCAAACTTCATATTATGCCATTTCTATTTGTTAACTAAAAATCAGCATATTTGAAAAGAGAGATAGCTGAAGTTTGGTAAAGAGGATTTCTAATGCATCTTGATCATTAATTATTTTCAGTTGAGAATGTTTGATAATGGGGAATCTGAATAAAGAAACTTGAATTAGGAAGAAAAAAGTTTTCTGCATTCTAAATCTGCCAAAGGGCAAGTTTAGCTACAGTAAAGGGAAGTTCAACATATTGTAAGTGGTGGGTTTAACGCATGGCCAAAGGAGGTCAAATGATCACCAGATCCTTGTAATCTGCAGGATTGGGTAGCCCACAGTTGTTGTATCACTGTGAAGGTTGATCCTACTGTGTAAGAGTAATATCCACATTACAGCAGAATATACATGACTTGCAAGATTCAGAAATCTGTGATTCCTATGTGACTGGAAGAGCTGAGACTACCACATGGTGAATGGCAGCATCATAATGACAGAGACCACATCATCTTGGAGTTTAAGAACTCATGACGCTGAACTGGTCCCTGGGGCTAGACCTACCACACACTTTCAGTATCCACACAGTGGCAGGATCCACATGACTTGCAGCCCTCACAGCTGACAACACTCATTTGATGAGATTGGCAGGGTCTAACAAGGTGTGTGAGGGTAGCTGCCACTTAAAATAGGGACCATATGTTTTCTTTTTTTAATTTTTTCATTTAGTAAATATAAATTTTCAAAGTACAGTTTATGGATTACAATGGCTTTGCCCCCCATAATTTCCCTCCTACTCACAACCCTCCAATCTCCCGCTCCCTCACCCATTCCATTCACATTAAGATTCATTTTCAATTATCTTAATATACAGAAGATCGATTTAGTATATATTAAGTAAAGATTTCATCAATTTGCACCCACACAGAAACACAAAGTGTAAAATACTGTTTCAGTACTAGTTATAGCATTACTTCACATTGGACAACACATTAAGGACAGATCCCACACGAGACGTAAGTACACAGTGACTCCTGTTGTTGACTTAACAATTTGACACTCTTGTTTATAGCGTCAGTAATCTCCCTAGGCTCTAGTCATGAGTTGCCAAGGCTATGGAAGCCTTTTGAGTTTGCCGACTTTGATCTTATTCTGATAGGGTCATAGTCAAAGTGGAAGTTCTCTCCTCCCTTCAGAGAAAGGTACCTCCATCTTTGATGGCCCCATTCTTTCCACTGGGATCTCACACGCAGAGATCTCTCATTTAGGTCTTCTTTTTTTTTTTTCCAGAGTGTCTTGGCTTTCCATGCCTAAAATACTCTCATGGGCTCTTCAGCCAGATGTGAATGCCTTAAGGGCTGATTCTGAGGCCAGAGTGCTATTTAGGACATCTGCCATTCTATGAGTCTGCTGTGTAACCTGCTTCCCATGTTGGATCATTCTCTCCCTTTTTGATTCTATCAGTTAGTATTAGCAGACACTAGTGTTGTTTGTGTGATCCCTTGGATCTTTGACCTATCAGTATGATCAATTATGAACTGAAGATGATCACATGGACTAGTGAGATGGCACTGGTACATGCCACCTTGATGGGATTGTATTGGAATCCCATGGCACATTTCTGAATCCACCATTTGGGCCAAGTCCAGATGATCATGTCCCAAATTGTACATAACCTCCCTCTCTTATTCCCACTCTTATATTTAACTGGGATCACTTTTCAGGTAAATTTAAACACCTAAGAATAATTGTGTGTTAATTACAGAGTTCAACCAATAGTACTAGAACAAAAAAAAATACTAAAATTGATGAAGTAATACATTGTACATCAACAGTCAGGAAAAGAGCTGATCAAGTCACTGTTTCTCCAGGGATTGGTTTTGGATCTTTGATCAAATATAAGTTGGCTGCAGATGTTTGGATTGATTTCTGGTGTTTCTATTCTATTCCATTGGTCTATCCACCTGTTTCTGTACCAGGACCATGCTGTTTTGATAACAACTGCCCTGTAGTATGTCCTGAAATCTGGTATTGTGATGCCTCCAGCTTTGTTTTTGTTGTACAAGATTGCTTTAGCTATTCGAGGTCTCCTGTGTCTCCATATGAATTTCAGCATCTTTTTTACAGATCTGAGAAGAATGTCTTCGGTATTTTGATTAGTATTGCATTGAATCTATAAATTACTTTTGGGAGAATGGACATTTTGATGATATGGATTCTTCCAATCCATGATCATAGAAGATTTTTCCAATTTTTGGTATCCTCTTCTATTTCTTTCTTTAAGGTTTTGTCATTTTCACCGTAGAGATTTTGAATGTCCTTGGTTAAGTTTATTCCAAGGTATTTGATTTTTTTGTGTGGCTATTGTGAATGGGATTAATCTTAGAAGTTCTTCCTCAGCTGTGGCATTGCCTGTGTATACAAAGGCTGTTGATTTTTGTGCATTGATTTTATATCCTGCTACTTTGCCAAACTCTTCGATGAGTTCCAATAAACTCTTAGTACAGTTCTTTGGATCCCCTAAGTAAAGAATCATATCATCTGCAAAGAGGGATAGTTTGAGTTCTTCCTTCCCAATTTGTATCCCTTTAATTTCTTTTTCTTGCCTAATAGCTCTAACTAAAACTTTGAGAACTATATTGAATAGCAGTGGTGAGAGTGGGCATCCCTGTCTGGTACCAGATCTCAGTGGAAATGCTTCCAACTTTTCCCCATTCAATAGGATGCTGGCCATGGGTTTTTCATAAATTGGTTTGATTCTATTGAGGGATGTTCCCTCCATACCCAGTTTGCTTAGAGTTTTCATCATGAAAGGGTGTTGTATTTTATCAAATGCTTTCTCTGCGTCTATTGAGAGAATCATATGATTTTTCTTCTGCAGTCTGTTAATGTGGTATATCACATTGATTGTTTTGTGAACGTTGAACCATCCCTGCATACCAGGGATAAATCCCACTTGGTCTGGGTGGATGATCTTTCTGATGTGTTGTTGCATTCTATTGGCCAGAATTTTATTGAGTATTTTTGCATCTATATTCATCAGGGATAATTCTCTTTTAATACTGCATCTTTCTCTGGCTTAGGAATTAAGGTGATGCTGGATTCATAGAAATAATTTGGGAGGGTTCCCTCTTTTTCGATTGTTCTGAATAGTTTGAGAAGAATTGGAGTTAGTTCTTCTTTAAATGTCTGGTAGAATTCGGCAGTGAATCCATCTGGTGCTGGGCTTTTCTTTGTTGGGAGGGCCTTTATTACTGTTTCAATTTCTGTCTCAGTTATGGGCCTGTTTAGGTATTCTATATCTTCCTGGTTCAATTGAGGTAGGTTGCATGTGTCCAGGAATCTATCCATTTCTTTTTTTTTTTATTTTTATTTATTTATTTTTTTTTTGGACAGACAGAGTGGATAGTGAGAGAGAGAGAGAGACAGAGAGAAAGGTCTTCCTTTTTGCCATTGGTTCACCCTGCAATGGCTGCTGCGGCCGGCTCATCACGCTGATCCGAAGCCAGGAGCCAGGTGCCTCTCCTGGTCTCCCATGTGGGTGCAGGGCCCAAGGACTTGGGCCATCCTCCACTGCCTTCCCGGGCCATAGCAGAGAGCTGGCCAGGAAGAGGGGCAACCGGGATAGAATCCGGCACCCCAACCGGGACTAGAACCCGGTGTGCTGGCGCCACAAGGTGGAGGATTAGCATGTTAAGCCACGGCGCCAGCCATCTATCCATTTCTGATAGATTTCCCTGTTTGCTGGCATACAAATCCTTGTAATAATTTCTGATGATTCTTTTTATTTCTGTGGTGTCTGTTGTTATGTTTCCTTTTTCATCTCTGATTTTATTGATTTGGGTCTTTTCTTTTTTTAGTTAGTTGAGCCAATGGGGTGTCAATTTTGTTTATTTTTTCAAAAAACCAGCTCCTCATTCGGCTAACTTTTTGTAATGCTTTTTTGGATTCAATCTTGTTGATTTCTTCTCTGATTTTAATTATTTCTCTTCTCCTACTGGGTTTGGGTTCGGTTTGCTGCAGATTTTCTTGATCCTTGAGATGACTTGAAAGCTCATCTATTTGGTGCCTTTCCAATTTCTTGATGTAGGCACGTATTGATATAAACTTTCCTCTTAACACTGCTTTTGCTGTATCCCATAAGTTTTAGTATGTTGTGCTGTTATCCTCATTTACATCCAGAAAATTTTTTATTTCTCTTTTGATTTCTTCTATGACCCATTGTTCATTCAGGAACATGTTGTTCAATCTCCATGTGTTTGCATAAGCTCTAGGGATTCATGAGTTGCTATTTTCCAACTTCATTCCACTGTGGTCTCTGAATCTGCATGGTATGATTCTAATTCATTTGAATTTGCTGAGACTTGCTTTATGGCCTAGTATGTGGTCAATCCTAGAGAAGGTTCCATGTACTGCTGAGAAGAATGTAAATGCTTTATGTGTAGGATGAAAAGTTCTGTAGATATCTGTTAGGTCCATTTGGGCTATAGTGTCATTTAAATCTACTGTCTCCTTGTTGATCTTCTGTCCTGTTGATCTGTCTATCTCTGAGAGTGGAGTATTGAAGTCCCCCAGTACTATTGTATTGGAGTCTAAGTCTCCCTTTAAGTCCCTTAACAAGTCTTTTAAATAAACCTGTTCCATGTAATTAGTTGCATATACATTGATAATCGTTATATCTTCCTGTTGAATTGATCCCTTAATCATTATATAGTGCCCCTCTTTGTCTCTCTTAACAGTTTTTGTGCTAAAGTTTATGTTGTCCGATATTAAGATGACTACACCCGCTCTTTTTTCATTTCTGTTGGCATGGTATCTTTTTCCGACCTTTCACTTTCAGACTGTATGCATCTTTTTTGGAAAGATGTGTTTCTTGTAAGCAGCACATAGATGGGTTTTGTTCCTTAACCCAATCAGCCAGTCTGTGTCTTTTAACTGGACAGCTCAGGCCATTAATGTTCAATGTGACTATTGATAATTAGTAACTTTGCCAAAGATATTTTCTAATATATGGTTTGAGATTCCTGTGATCTTTTGCTGTGAGGTTTCCTTCCTTTACCTTCTCTCATATTGATGACCATATTTCTGTGTTTCTGTGTGTAACACATCTTTAAGTATCTTTTGCAGGGTTGGGTGAGTGGCAAGAAATTCTCTCAATTTCTGTTTGCTGTGAAAGGTCTTTATTTCACCTTCATTCACAAATGAGAGCTTTGCAGGATATAATATTCTGGGCTGGCAGTTTTTCTCTCTTAGTACCTGGGCTATGTCTCACCATTCCCTTCTAGCTTGTAGGGTTTCTGATGAGAAGTCTGCTGTGAGTCTAATTGGAGATCCTCTGAGATAATCTGATGTTTCTCTCTTGCACATTTTAGAATCTTTTCTTTATGTTTCACTGTAGTGAGTTTGATTACAACATGTCGTGGTGAGGATCTCTTTTGGTCATGTTTACTAGGGGTTCTATGAGCTTCCTGTACTAGGATGTCTCTGTCCTTTTCCAAACCCGGGAAGTTCTCTGCATGTATATCACTAAAAAGGCCTTCTGATCCTTTCTCTCCATGTCTTCAGGAACTCCGAGAACCCGAATATTGGTTTTTTTAATAGTATCATGTAGATTCCCAACAATATTTTTTAGATTTCTATTTTCCTCTTTTCTTTGTTTGAATGTATACTTTCCTGTGCTCTGTCTTCTAAGTCCGATATTCTCTCTTCTATTTCACTGACTCTGTTTTTAAGGCTCTCTAATGTGTTTGTCATTTGATCTATTGAATTCTTCATTTCATTTTGATTTCTCTTCACTATCACACTTTCCTTTTCTACTAGTTTCTGCATTTCATTTTGATTCCTCCTTAAGATTTTATTTTCTCAAAGGAGATTTTCTACCCTGTCCAGTAAGGAATTCCGTACCTCAAGCATTTGTTTTTGAAAACTTCTAATTGTTCTTATCATAGATTTTTTGAAATCTGCTTCTTGCATTTCCTCTATCTCTTCATCTTCATAATTTTGCATTGGGTTGTCTTGTTCATTTGGGGCCTCATAGTGACTTCCTTGCTCTCGTTTCCTCGGTTTCTGCATTTGTTGCTTGGCATTGTGGAGATATTCTTTGGGTTCTTCGTCCCTCGCTGTGGTGTTTTTTCTTGTTATACTATGACTGTATTAAGTGGACTGTTTGCTTTTGATGGAGACTTAGAGGCTTGAGATGGGTGTGGTGTGAGAGTTCTGTTTGGTTCCTCAGGGTTAAGGGTATGCCAAAGGTGACACTGCCAGGTTAGGCATGGTAAATCTCTCTTTCTTTTTTTTTTTTTTTATTCAAAAGGGAAGTAATTCTGCACAGCTGAGCCTAACTGGAAGTAGTTAGCAGGCGAATGATATACCCACAGGAGCCAGAGATCGGAAGCTCTTTCCCAAGGACCACATAGGGAATCTGTGCTGCCCTCAGTGTTGGCTCAAATTCTCTTGCATTCTCCCACTGAGTTGCCAAGTTTACCGAATTGTAGCATCTCTGGAGAGTACTCATGTGAATTCCATGAGTTCTCTCCCCCACCGTCTCTTTTTTCACAGTCTCAGTTCATTAGCACCACACATTCACTAGGTCCTAATCTCCTGTTATTTCAACCCCCCCTCACCAGAGTCAGATGTTTCTGCTTGGCTGAGGGCAGTTGCAGACCTGAGGTCACCCCGATTATGACGTATGTCCAAAATGGCCCCTGCTCTTTGTCCTGCTCGCCTTTGAGAGGTGAGCAGAGAGAAAGAAACTCGTGTCCATACCGGTCACTTTTTTTTCCTCTCTCTTCTAGTTAGCCTGGTGAACTTTTCCCCATGGGGTTCAAGCCTCATTCCCTCTAGTCTCCTCTTTCTGCTTGCCTGCCGGCATCTCAGGCGATTGAGGTTCTGCTCACCTCGTGAGCAAGTGCACAGTGACTCTTGTTGTTGACCCAACAAATTGACAATCTAGTTTATGGTGCCAGTAACCACCCTAGGCTCTCGTCATGAGTTGCCAAGGCTATGGAAGCCTTCCAAGTTTGCCGACTCTGATCATATTTAGACAAGGTCATAAAAGACAGGGTGAGGATAGTAACCAATGATCCTAAGAGTGGCATTAACCAGGTCTGAACAATTATACAGCATTAAGTGGGGAAGAGGACCATCAGTACACACAGGTTGGGAGTAGAGCCATTGGTGGTAGAGTAGAGGTTACGATTACGAAGGAATGAGGCCCAAGTGTGCTAGACAGGGTCTAGAACAAAGGACAGAGTCATTATTAGAGGAGCTAAGAAGGGTGCTGTCTAAGCTACAATTAAGTTTTCTGATTGAGAGGCACATAGAACCTGATAGAAGGGGCTTGATAATAATCTGTTGGGCTTTAGGCCTTGTAAGTTAAGAGGCCCAGACCTATCTATCTCTTCACATGGGGTACATCTTAAGGGAGGTGTGAACCTCCTAGGGGAAGGCACTCTGTTGACTTTCATTACTTAGCTGGCCTGGGAGGAGAGCTGGCCAGGTAAAGGCAGGTGGCATTTCTAACAAGAAATTTACAGTTCTGCCTGCAATGTTGCTGACCCTACTTGACCATCCCCTCAGCTGCAGTGGTCACTTTGGAAGTTGGGCAGAGTGAAGGGCTTTTCAGCGTAGAGCCAATAAGATCTGTGGCTCTGACCTGGGCATCCTTCGACTCCAGGGCAGGTCCATTTGCAGTGATCCAACTCTTGGCAGAGCTGCCAGGGCGCTTCACAAGCTGACTTCTGCTGAAGCCCAGGCTTACCACATTGAAAGTCACTGCAGCAGACTGGCCAGTTGGGTCTCCTTGAGGGCAGATCACTGTACAGATCAGCCATTAATAGGCCTGCCACCCATTGCTTCTGATGCCTAGCTTTCTTTTCCTCCTGGTTTGTGTTAAAGCAGACCAGAGGATGCAAGTCAAGGGAGTGCCCAAGTCCCATCTCTAAACATCGGTGGCCTGAACTACAAGTCTATAGTCACAGGCATGTTCTGTAGTACTTTTTCTAAGGTAGACAATGCCCATGAGGAAAATTATATTCTCACTTTAAAACTTTCTTTCCCTTTGGTCTGAAAGGGAGGTTTTTTCTACTTACTGTTTACTTCGCTGAAGGCGAAGTAAATCTAGCTATGAGATTATAATTTAAGCTCTTATTTTGGCTATGCTATTACAGAAAAATGTTAGCCATCTCTTTTATAAGGTCTAAAGATTAAATTATGGGTCCTATAGATTCCTTCATAATAGAATTAGTTTCCTACCTTGAAGAGAATAGAGAAATGAAAGAACAAGTTGGGCTTAGAATAGAGAAATGAGGGAGCAAGTCCTAGAATGCTTGCTGACAATAGCAATATTACATGAATACTTAGCAAACAGTTTCAACCATTAGATAACAACTTAAGAAAACATTTACCAGAAGGTCCTATGCCTTCTATAAATTTTAAGAATCATGTATTTGAAAACACCTCTTAAATATCTAACATGGTGTAGTTTGTTTAGCCAGTAAACTTAAGCACAACCATCTAAAATGTTTTTAGTTTCTTTCTACCAACAAGTATAAAACATTTGATGCAGTGATTCAGGTCACACGAATTAAAATGTATCTTTGATTCATTTTAGCAGCTTAAATTTATGGACAATCTTATCTATAAGCCAATCAAAATAAAATTCTTAATAAAATTTTCCCATGTGGATATACACTATGTACACACATATAACATAACATAATAGACCAATATAGCAATTTTAATAATAGCTTTTGAAATCTTTAACTCTTTTTGTAGATTGCCAATTGATTTGAATTGCTTTTTGTTTTTATTAACCTCAGTTAACCCTACTTTCTCTCAGTTGGTACTGTTAATATACTATTGGCTCCATCTGTCTACAGAGCCATCCCAAAGTGCTGAATACAACAGAATTGGCTGGAAAAAGTCCATAGGAATATATAGAAGGACAGCTAAACACAGAACCAACATCTCTTCAGTTTCATGAGAAGCAAATCATATATAACTGTGGATGACAAAAGACTTTAAGTTGCCATGTTTAAAATTATAAACTCATCAACCAACAAGAGGCACTTGCTTACTTCACAGTATTTTTGAAAGCACCTGTAGGATTTTACAAGTATTTAACCCTTTAGGCCTCTGGGGCTTTCTCATTAAGATAACTATCATGTCTAGTAACACAAGATCATTAGACTTTTTAATTCTCAAACATTTGTATTAATAGCATTTTCCATTATAGAAACTTAAAATTTAGTACCACGTCACATCTTGACAGTACTTCTAATATAATCCAGATAGCCTGATTGGTTGGTGTCTCTATAAGATGAGAGACATAGGTCCTTCGATTTTTTCAGTTGGGCCCAAACTGGAAAAACCAAAGTCCAAGATTTACTGGAAATTTTAGAGTCCAGATTGTTTGAAACTTTGATTTTTTGAATGCCTGTCAAGAATGCCAAGAAGGCTCAAAATCCAAAATATCTGGTTGAAATAAGATTCCTTAAAATCATGACATAACATAGACCAAATTTGATCATTGTTACAAGGAAATTATTAAAATCTTTGAAAATAAGCACATATTTACATAACCCATAGCTCTTAATAAAAATTCAGCTGTTTTTGAACAATTAGAATTTAACAGACATCAAGAGAACATAATAGATTACTTTAACACATTGCTTTAACAGAGCATCAGAGTTTTATTCTATGTCAAAGAGAAATTGAGCTTCCTGTGATCTTTTGCTGTGAGGTTTCCTTCCTTTTTCTTCTTTCATATTGATGACCGTGTTTCTGTGTTTCTGTGTTTAACACATCTTTAAGCATCTTTTGCAGGGTTGGGTGAGTGGCAAGAAATTCTCTCAATTTCTGTTTGCTGTGAAAGGTCTTTATTTCACCTTCATTCACAAATGAGAGCTTTGCAGGATATAATATTCTGGGCTGGCAGTTTTTCTCTCTTAGTACCTGGGCTATGTCTCACCATTCCCTTCTAGCTTGTAGGGTTTCTGATGAGAAGTCTGCTGTGAGTCTAATTGGAGATCCTCTGAGAGTAATCTGACGTTTCCCTCTTACACATTTTAAAATCTTTTCTTTATGTTTCACTGTGGTGAGTTTGATTACAACACGTCGTGGTGAGGATCTCTTTTGGTCATGTTTATTAGGGGTTCTATAAGCTTCCTGTACTAAGATGCCTCTGTCCTTCTCCAAACCTGGGAAATTTTCTGCTAGTATCTCACTAAAAAGGCCTTCTAATCCTTTCTCCCTCTCCGTGCCTTCAGGAACTCCAAGAACCCGAATGTTAGGTTTTTTAATAGTATCCTGTAGATTCCCGACAATATTTTTTAGATTTCTAATTTCTCTTCTTTTCTTTGGTTTGCCTGTTTCCTTTCCTGTTCTCTGTCTTCTAAGTCTGATATTCTCTCTTCTGCTTCACCCATTCTGTTTTTAAGGCTCTCTAATGTGTTTGTCATTTGATCTATTGAATTCTTCATTTCATTATGATTTCTCGTCACTATCACAGTTTCTTGTTCCACTAGTTGTTTCATTTCATTTTGATTCCTCCTTAATATTTCATTTTCACGAGAGAGATTTTCTTACTTGTCCATGAAGGATTTCTGTAGTTCAAGAATTTGTTTTTGAGAACTTCTTAATGTTCCTATCAATTTTTTGAGATCCGCTTCTTGCATTTCTTCTTTCTCATCATCTTCATAATCTTGAATTGTGGTGTCTTTTTCATTTGGGGGCATCATAGTGTCTTCCTTGTTCTTGTTACCTCAGTTTTTGCATTTGTCGTTTGGCATGTTGGAGATATTTGGTTTCTTCACTGTGGTGTTTTTTTCCTGTTATACTATGGCTTAGATTAAGTGGACTGTCTTCTTTCGATGGAGCCTTAGAGGCTTGAGATGAGTGTGGCCTGAGAGCTCTGTTTGGTTCCTCAGTGTTGATGGTGTGCCAAAGGTGACACTCCCAGGTTAGGCATGGTAAATCTCTCTTTCTTTCATTCTTTTTTTTTTATTCAAAAGGGAAGTAATTCCACACAACTGAACAGAATTGGAGGTAGTTAGCAGGCGAATGATATACCCACAGGAGCCAGAGATCGGAAGCTCTTTCCCAAGGACCACACAGGGAATCTCTGCTGCCCTCAGTGTGGGCTCCAATTCTCCTGCAGTCTCCCACTGGGTTGCCAAGTTAGAGCCTAATCTCCTGTTATTTCACCCCCCCCCCCCCAGAGTCAGGTTTTTCTGCTAGGCTCAGGGCCGGTGCAGACCTGAGGTTGCCCTGCTTATGACGTATGTCCAAAATGGCTCCTGCTCTTTGTCTTGCTCGCCTTTGAGAGGTGAGCAGAGAGAGAGAAACTCATGTCCATATTGGTCACTTTTTTATTTTTCTCTCTCTCTCTTCTAGTTAGCCTGGTGAACTCTTCCCCCACGGATTTTCAAGCCTCGTTCCCTCTAATCTCCTCTTTCTGCTTTCCCGCTGGTGTCGGGCTATTGAGGTTCTGCTCACCTCGTGTTCCAGCGCTGGTGTGTTGAGTCTGCTGCTTGTGTCCTGAACTTGGGCTCCCACGCTCTCCACGCAGTTCCACTGTGAATCACTAGTTCCGGAAGAGTTTCCTCTGCTGTTTCTTCCCCTACTCTTCCTTGAACCTGCAGTATCTCCACTTTTATTAAACTGTCTCTTCCTGGACTATCAGTGTGCTCCCTTCCTAGTCCGCTATCTTGCCGCTCTCCCTACTTTAATGAGTTTTGATAAATAATATTATCTAGTCATGTGAATATATTCCAATTTGCTTACCTATTCAGCTATTGATGAATACTGGTTTAATTTTGCAATCTTTCACTTATAAATGAAACTGATGTGAAAATCCTGTCTTTTTTGAGTAGTTATTTCATTTCTCTTATGTAACACCTGAGTATAATTACTATATCATATGATAAGTTTTAGAAAAAAAGTTAAACTACTTTGTAATGTGGTTATGTCATATTTACAGTCCCATTATCAATATTACAGGGGTTTTTTTTTAAAGATTTATTTATTTACTTGAGAGGCAGAGTTATAGACAGAGAGAGGGAGACAGAGAGGTCTTCCATCCTCTAGTTCACTCTCCAAATGGCTGCAATGGCTGGAGCTGGGCCTATCCTAAACCAAGTGCTTCTTCCATGCCTCCCATTCAGGTGCAGGGTTCCAAGTACTTGGGCCATCTTCTACTGCTTTCCCAGGCCATCAGCAGAAAGCTGGATTGGAAATGTAGCAGCCCAGACTTGATCCGGCACCCATATGGTATGATGGCAGTGCAGGGCAGATGCTTAACCTACTATACCACAGCACCAGCCCCACAGGTTTATTTTAAACATAATCTAATAATCTCTGTTAAGCAACTTTTCACTACTCTAACAAAATATCAGTGAGGACTTTCTAAAGAAGGAATAAGTTTTATCTCAGTTTAAAGTTTTGGATGTACACAGTTTATGATTGGGTAGCCTCATAGGTTTAGGTATTTGGTGAGGCTGGAGGATAATAGAGGAATGATTACATGGTAAGCCAGGAAGCGCGCAGACAGGACCACGCTCATTCTCCTTGTCCATTTGTTTCTCTTTATATAGGTATCCTGATTCTATCATGGATATCATATCTAGCAAACTCATCCAATCCAATCACTTCCCAAAGGCTTCACCTTCAGAAATTATAATTGGATCAAGCCTCCATCTAATCCATCAACCATTCATATTAATTTATTTACTGTTAACATAAGACTTTGGTGCTTAGGGTGGATGTTTTGGCACAGTGGGCTATGCCACTGCTTGGGATGCCTGCATCCATATTGCTGAGCCTGGAATCGAGTCCTACCTCCACTTCTAATCAAGTTTCCTGCTAATGCACCTGTGAGGCAGCAGACAGTGACTCAAGTACTTGGATTCCTGCCACCCACGTGGGAGGCCTGATGGAATACCTGGCTCCAGGTTTCAGCCTGACCAGCCCATGCTATTGTAGGTTTTGGGGATGTGAATTCGTGGAAGGAAAATCTGTCTCCCTCTCTCCTTTTGTCTCTTTGTCATTCACTCTGCTTTTCACATAAATACAAAAATAAATCTTTAAAAACATCACTATTTATAATATACCAGAAATTACTGCATTAAAAAATGTTGGAGGCATAGATAGATGTCTATTTGAATTTGGAGAGTCAAATCCTGTTCAAACCATAGCATAATCTCTTTTTCGAATGATAAGTTTAATACATTTACATTTCTTTCATTACTGACATATTTGAATGTATTTAAACCATCATGTTTTGTCCTTTCTGCTTGCAATGTTTTTTCTTTGATTTTTCTTTAACTTCCAATTCTTTTATCTGAATTATTTAGTTTTCTTTTTCTCATCATTCCCTTTTCTGCTGACTTGGAAGATAAACATTACATGTCTATTGTTTTAAAGTGTATTCTTAAATTATCAAGGCCTCATTAAGAGAGAGAAAGCTTTTTAAAGAAAAAGGAAATACAATTTATAACATTTTAAAAATGTGCTTAGTCTCCATTGGAGATATATGTCTTTATTTAGCCAACACTCAAGTTTTTTATATTTAGACTGCTTACAAATTGTTTCTTTCTTACACACTGCTGCAATAAACATTGTTGTAGATACATCTCTACACCATCTTTTAGGAAAATGTTCAGTACAATATTTTTAAATTTTTCTTTTATTGTAATGAGAACATTTAATATAAAATCTTCCTTCTTGACAAAATTTTGCTTGTAGGTAGGCTAAGACATAAGCCTATCATATAAAGATAAAACATCATTCCACATATATGAGATATCTAAAATTGCCCAGTTGATAGAATCAAAGAGTAGAATGGTAGTTTCCAAGGGCTGGAAGAATGGAGAAATGGGGAGTTACAAATCAATGGCCATAAAGTTTGAGTTAAACAAGATGAATAAGTTCTAGAGATATGCTATACAACATTGTGCCCATAGTCAGTAATGCTGTACAGTGCAAGAAAGGGGTACGTTTTAATGAGCTTCACTTCTCTCTAAATACAGAAAACCTTAAAGTATTTTTTAAAAGACTTATTTATTTATTTTGAAAGTCAGAGTTATGGAAAGAGAGAGGGAACGAGATTTTCATCTGCTAGTTCACTTCCCAAATGGCTGCAGTGGCTGTGGCTGGTCCAGGCCAAAGCCAGGAGCCAGGAGCCAGGAGTTTCTTCCAGGTCTCCCACATTTGTGGCTGGGACCCAAAAACATGGGCCATTTTCCTCTGCTTTCCCAGGCCATTAGCAGGAATTTGGATCAGAAGTGGAGCAGTTGGAGCACAAACCAGTGCCAACATGGGATGCCAGCATCACAGTCTGTGGCTTTACCTACTATGCCACAATGCCAGCTCAACCTTAGAATATTTTAACTTTGATGAACTCTATACCTTACTAATTGTCAGTGTTATCTAGTGTTTTAGTATCACCATGTTTTTATATTCTCAGATTTATTCATTAAAACTATTCTTTTTTTTAAGATTTATTTATTTGAAAGGCAGAGTTACACAGAGAGAGAAGGAGAGGCAGAGAGAGACAGAGAGGTCTTCCATCCACTGGTTCACTCCCCAATTGGCTGCAATGGCACTGATCCAGAGCCGGGAGCCAGAAGCTTCTTCCAAGTCTCCCACATGGGCGCAGGGGCCCAAGGACTTGAGCCATCCTCCATTGCTTTCCCAGGCCATAGCAGAGAGCTGGATCAGCAGTGGAGCAGCTGGGACTTGAACCAGCGTCTATATGGGATGCCGGCACTGTAGGTGGTGGCTTTAGCTGCTATACCACAGTGCCAGCCCCTATAACTATTCTTTTTTTAAAAAAAAATTATTTATTTATTTATTTGAGAGGTAGAGTTACAGACAGTGAGAGGGAGAGACAGAGAGAAAGGCCTTCCTTCCATTTGTTCACTCCCCAGTGGCCACAACGGCTAGAGCTGTGCCAATCCAAAGCCAGGCGCCAGGTTCTTCTCCCTGGTCTCCCATGTGGATTCAGGGGCCCAAGGACTTGGGCCATCTTCTACTGCTTTCCCCAGGCCACAGCAGAGAGTTGGATTGAAAGAGGAGCAGCCGGGACTAGAACCGGCGCCCATATGGGATGCTGGCGCCGCAGGCAGAGGATTAACCTACTCTGCCACGATGCCTGGCCCCCCTATAACTATTCTTAATATTTTCATTTTGCTTGGGTTTGATTCCCAGCTCTGGATCCCCACTCCAACTTCCTGCTGATGCAGACCTTGGGAGGCAGCCAGCAGTGATGGCTCAAAGTAATTAGGTACCTGCTACTCACATGGGAGACCTGAGTTGAGTTTGTATTTCCTGGAATTGGCTCCTGGCCATTGCAGGCAATTGACAAGTGGGTCAGGAGATGGAACCTCTCTGGGTTTCTCTGTGCCTCTCAAATAAATAAATGAAAATTTTTAAAAAATTCTGCTGAAAGACATGCATTTCTTATGTACAATGAGGCACATTACTGATGATAAACATATGCCTTTGTTAGAAAATATCTTTTTTGTACTAATTAGGTAGATATTTATATAACTGACAAGTAAATAGGCCAGGGTAATGCCACAAACATTAGATGATGCAGTCCTCCCCCTGGCAGAGGATGAACAGCATGATGATGCATGTGGTTCTTCAGACTCTTACTCTAGAGAGAGGATGGAAAGGGCATGAGTAGATGCTTTGTGATTATGCTCCTGAAAAAATACTCTGCATTCCCACTGCTTTTTACTATCTTATAGCTTCTCACTTGTACTAGAAAGAAAAAGGTAAGGTGTGTTCTGCTAAGAGGAGGACACTAGAGATTAGAGAAGAATGCAGAATGCTTGAAATAGCTGCATGGAGCCTGGGAAACAGGCACATCTAAAGACACAATGAAATATTGCCAAACAGCAATGAGACTTTGAGATTGGACACCATGCATTCAAGTTACAATGTCACTGATTTTCACAAATCCTTATTTTTGTCTAGAAAGCAGGAGTATTACCAAAGAAATAGTCAATTTGATCCATGGTTGAGGTGTTGCCAGTCACGTGACATGTGAGAGCCGTGGAAAAAGGAGTGTTATGATTTAGGCAAGACTTTTTTAAATGTGATGGCCCACGAGCTCTAAGCTGGTTGAGGAAGAAAGGAATTAGCATTGTCTATGTGGCTGAAGACAGCAGGAGTACATTACAGAGCAAGAATAAGACATTGTAGATATAGAGAATGTGTCGTGTCAATTTAATAATTTATGAATTGGGGAATTTCAGGAGCTAACAAGCTCTAGGGTATAGCTTTGGAGTGTTCACTGAAGCAGAGCTGTGGCACACATGAGTTGAAATGGCAAGCTAAAGCAATTGAGAGGCTTGCAAGTTGTAAGAGTCCTCCATGTCACAGGCTCCCTGCTTTGAAAAAGTTGCTGACACAGTAAAACCAAGATATCACCTCTATAAAGGTGGTATAAATATGCAATACCATGATCCTCATAAAATTCTCTAGGGGAGGAATATATCTGTCTTCTTTATATTCAGGTTTATTTTGGGAAAGCTCAGAAAACAGTGCAATTAGTATCAGTCAGATTTTCATTCTTAATGCAAAATATAAAGTTACTTTATAAAGAAGAGATTTATTTTGGCTCATGGTTCTGGAGGCGCAAAGTCCAAACAACATAGTGTAAGCTCTTGTGAGGGTGCCCCTAGAGCTGCATCACAACATAGTGGGAGCACATGCATACCTCTGTGTGTGTGGCCTTCTCCTCTTTATAAATGCAATAGGATTCAATCATGGGACCCCACCCTAATGATCTAGTCTAATCCAATCATCTTTCACAGACCCCCCCCCACCTCTAAATACTATAGTAGGACTAAGTTTCCATGTTATTAATAGCATTAACAAAACACTTTGAGGATTAAACTCATACATGAATGGTAGGTGTTTGGCATAGGGGTTGTAACACTAGTTAAGATGTTTGAGTCCAATATCAGAGTGCCTGAGTTTGATACCTGGCTTTGACTTCTGACTCCAGCTTCCTGCTAATGCAGATCCAGAGAGGAAGTGGTAATGACTTATGTGGTTGAGTCTCTGCCACTTATGCCAAAGACCTGAGTTGAGTTCTCATCCCTGGGTTTGGCTCTGGGCCTATCCTGGGGCTGTTTCAAACATTTAAGGTGGGAATCAGAGGCTGGGAGCTCTCTCTTCTCTCTGTGTGTCTCTGTCTACAAGTCAAATAAATAATTTTTAAAATCTTTCATGAGTTTGGAGATTGGGAGAGAACAAATGCTCAAATCATAGCATAATTCATTTGATATAGGGTCACATTGAGTTAGCTAACATAGTATGAATGATTGTTTTCAATATTAAAGTTTATTTTTATTTTTTTACTAAGCTACTTGGCTTTGGGCAGAGTAGAAACAGATCTTTCTGACACAAATAACCTTTCTTCTTGCTCAGCACTATTTTACTGCTGGGGAAATTGAGGCACAATTACAGAATTGGCTGAAGACTCAGGAAAGAGAGGACTTGAACTCAGACAATCATTAGAAAGAAGAAACGCTATAGTAGCTACATGAGTCTCAAAACTTAATGTCTCTGGTGTGTGTATGTGTGTGTGTGTGTGCTATTGCATTGATCTCAGCATCATCCTATCACGGAGTGTGGGGCAGTGGGGGCCTGGACGCCCAACCTAGGACCCATGAAGGGGGAGTGACACAATGCCAGAGATTGATATATTTGAAATACTTCTAGCCAATTATTGAAACTCTGCAGATAATTCCAAAGCTCTTCAGAGTGAGAAATATTTAGTAATTTTGAAGCAACCTGTGTTGGCTTTAACATTTTCAGTGCAATGATCCTTACAGAGTAGTTTAGTTCAGAAACACTGATGGTTGTAAGGATCCCACCGATCAACTTGTCCTCCAAAGCCATGTCCCTGCCCAGAGAGGCGATGCTCGTAACAGCAGGCTTCTATCCAGCGAGTTTAGGAAGTGCCCGGTACTGGGATGAATGCTTCATTTTGTCATCTTGTTTGACCCTCACGTCTCTGGAAGAGGTCTCCTGTTACCCTCACTGCTCACAGTTTTGGAGGCAGAAGTCCAAGATCGAGGTGCAGGCACATTTGGTTTCTGGTGAGGGTCCTCCTTCTGGTTTGTAGGCAGCTGTTGTCAGACTGTGTCCTCACCTGACCTTCCGTTTTCTACTGATACATTGGATCCAGATTACGTGTACTTTTTCCTGTGATACTGGACTCCTTGAGCCCTTCTCCAAAGTTAGATCCCCGTGGTCTGTGGGGTGGCTAACATGCATAAAGTTTAATTATATATAGTGATTTAGGAAAAAATTTTGGAGGACAAGGATAATATAGAATTTTGCCACAATTTATGAGTAAAATACAGCAAATTTCAATATCCTTTAGGGTTTCCCTCACATAGTTCACAACAGAAAAATGAAGATGTCTATGTGTGGATTTGAATGCATGTATAAAAGCATTTTAGAGACTTTAGATGAAGGGCATTCAGTTGGGAAGATTTGATCTCAATTAAGTAGTTGTGTAGCTTTAGTTACTCTGATTCTGAATCATTTTGGGCTTAAATAAAGTTCAGCTTTAACTTAGATAGTCTTTGGGACCATGATGGTTAGTAAAAAACTGACAGCTTTGAAACTCTTTTCCCATAATGAAAATCCTGTCATGAACAGAAGTATTCTTAATTTTTCATTAAGCAATTTATTTTAACTCTCTTTAGAAATATGAAGAGAGTATTGCGAATTTTGGCATAATTTTCTAAATGTAAAACTTCATCCAGCACAGATAAAATTATTTCATAAGAAGTTTTAGCATTTAATATACATATACTCTATTAATGAGTGTGTAAAATACATAATAAAATTAAGTTTATTATTAAAAATTATTTTGGTTGATTCTTCCCTTCTTCCATCTACCATCTTTCTTTTATACTTGTATTGGTTAATAGCCACAGGAAATTTGGAAGATTGACTCAAGTACTGTACAAGGAGCAAATTAGTTAATTCAGTGCATTTTGTATTTCACTGAATTCATTTTGTTATGCTAATCAAGACAGACACTGTACAAAAGGAGCAAGCTTTCTCAGAAGCTTCAATCTGGGACCTCCCCCACCACCAGTCTGAGCTCCTCTAACACCTAGTAAGTATTCTGAAAACTAAGAAGTCTAATCTCATTTATGCTGTAGTTATAGTAATCAATTTACAGTTTCCATAAGGGACTCAGGTTCTCATGTAATTACAAGGTTGGTATCAGCATGTGGTTATTTATGTCATGCAGACTAACTGAATAAAAATATGTCGGATTATATTGAACTGAAAGGTTGCAAGCCAGGAATATTTGTTTGGCACAAGTAGTCTGTTTAATATAGATCTCTCTACATTTCAAATATACCCTGTAGGCATTTGCATCAGAAATTACTAATATTCCTATATACAATGGGGATTCATGATCTATTGGGGAAATGTATTCTCTCATGACTATTAATCTTGATTATGATTAGAGTTCAGAGCTTAATCAGAACTGCATTTATAATATAATTAGGGTAGAGTCTTTGCTTTCCTGGAATGACTCATTTTAGCATAAAATGTTGAAAGATTTAGGGAAACTTGTGACTTTATTATAGTATCTAATTCTAAAAGATGTTAATAGAAAATAAGAACTATTGGATAATTCAAGAATTTAATGCTCATGAATTTTGATACTATATAGCTCAGATTCAGTTTGGAGAAATAAAGTGGATTCCTAAATTACATCTGTGTCAATGACAGAGGGATTCATAAGAGCTCAATATATTTACAAAAAACAGAAGATTGTTTTAGGCACTTATTGCCAGCCAAAACTCAGAGTTAAAATTCCCATTGTGGCCATCTAAAATTTTAGTATGTAAGGCTGTAAACGAGGATGGTTTGAGTGATGGGCATGAGAATAGAAAACTACTTGTAATGTATTGGTATTACAGTCTCATGAATTAGTTCAACTTATCCTTAGTGTCTATTTAATGAGGTCTTAGGCAAAAGGACACTAGATTGTAGTATATGGAAAAATATCCACTCTTCTGTACTTCAGTTACCTAACCTTATAAAATGCATAGTAATTTGTTGAGTGTCCAAAGGCAAGATACTTTTAGAATTCTATTTCTATGGTCCTTGATTATCTAATACAGGGATCTCATTAAAATACTTACAAGACCAGGGCTATGGAAGCCTTTAGAGTTCGCTGACTTTAGTCTTATTCCGATAGGGTCATAGTCAAAGTGGAGGTTCTCTCCTCCCTTCGGAGAAGGGTATCTCCTTCTTTGATGGCCCCGTTCTTTCCACTGGGATCTCACTCACAGAGATCATTCATTTAGGTCTTTTTTTTTTTTCTTGGCTTTCCATGCCTGCTATACTCTCATGGGCTCTTCAGCCAGATCTGAATGCCTTGAGGGCTGATTCTGAGGCCGGAGTGTTGTTTAGGACATCTGCCATCCTATGAGTCTGCTGTGTATCCCACTTCCCATGTTGGATCTTTCTCTCCCTTTTTGATTCTATCAGTTAGTATTAGCAGATACTTGTCTTGTTTGTGTGATCTCTTTGACTCTTAGACCTATCAGAGCTATCAATTGTGAGCTGAAATTGATCACTTGGACTAGTGCGATGGCATTGGTACATGCCATCTTGATGGAATTGTGTTGGAATCCCCTGCACATTTCTAACTCCACCATTTGCGGCCAGTCCGATTGAGCATGTTCCAAATTGTTCATCTCCTCCCTCTCTTTTTCCACTCTTAGATTTAACAGGGATCACTTTTCGGTTAAAATTTAAACACCTGAGAATAATTGTGTGTTAATTAGCCCTGGCAACTCATGACTAGAGCCTAGGGAGATTACTGACGCCATGAACAGGAGTGTCAAATTGTTAAGTCAGCAACAGGAGTCACTGTGTACTTACACCCCATGCGGGATCTGTCCCTAATGTGTCGTCTAAAGCCAAGTGATGCTATGACTGGTACTGAAACAGTATTTTTATACTTTGCGTTTCTGTGTGGGCGCAGACTGATGAGGTCTTTGCTAATTATATACTGAAGTGATCTTCTGTATATAAAGAGAATTGGAAATGAAAAAAAAAAAACAACCTGGTGTTAAAATGGAAATGGCATAGAAAATTAATTATTTTGAAAAAAAAATTATGTAGAATCTCTGTCTTTAATGTGCTGTACATTGCTATTTAATGCTATAATTAGTAATCCAATGGTAGTTTTTTCACTTTATGTTGCTATATGGGCAAAATGTTGAAACCTTTACCTAATATATACTAAATTGATCTTCTATATACAAAGAGAATTGAAAATGAATCTTTACATGAATGGAAGGGGAAAGGGAGCGGGAGGGGGGAGGGTTGCGGGCGGGAGGGAAGTTATGGGAGGGGGGAAGCCATTGTAACCCACAAGCTATACTTTGGAAATTTATATTCATTAAATAAAAGTTTAATAAAAAAAAAATACTTACAAGACCACAAATGTTACTGCCCCAACATTTTAGGAATAATTTTATTGAGCAATATAATTTTGAATTGTATGCATATAATGAATATGTAGCTGAAAGATAGAAGCATGAATCATGACTTATGTCTAAATAATGTTAGTGGTTACTAGTAAAAACATAATTAAATTATAAGTACCAAGGGGCAGAATATTTTCATTGATCCTTGCTATTTGCAGCATACATATCCACAATCAATAATTTGTCTGTGTTTTCTTAAAATGTAATATCTTCTTTACTTATTACAGATAGAAGAGGCAAGCATTTGCCTACAGCAAGAGTTCAGATTACTCCCTCAGGCCCAAATTATGTGTTTGTATATAATTAGTCTACCTGTTTTAAGTGAGATTATATCATACTTTGCAGCAGGGAAATTATGGGATGGTTTTGCTCATCATTTTCAATGCTGGCAATAATCATCAATGGTCTATCACCATGGTAATAGCTACAGAAAAACTAATACTTCCAGGTATCAGCCCATTCTTCTGCCATGTAGATGGTATAACTCCTTGTCTAGCTGATACCATATCCTACCATGATCCTACCACTTGGAGTGTTGACATAGGCATGATTCCCTTGTTAGTTTAATCAAATACCTCACCAACAAACATTTAATTTGGTGTACATTGTAATTTTAAAACATATATCCTGGCTGGGCATTTGGTACAGTGGTTATGATAGCATTTGGGATTCCTGCATACCATATTGGAGTGTCTGGGTTTAAGTCCTGACTGTGATTCCAATCCAGCTTCCTGGTAAAGCACATTCTGAGAGGCAGTAGATCCCTGCTACATGTGTGAGAGAAACTCGATCGATTTCCTGGCTCCTGACATCAGCCTGGCCTGGCCCTGGCTGTTACTGGCATTTGGAGATTGAATAAGTGGATGTATGCTCTTTCTCTCCCTCACTCTCCCTTTCAAATAAAAGAAAAATAAAGAAATAAAGATAAATTTATTTTAAAAATATTAAAAAACATATTCTTAGACATGTACAACCCAAGTATAATTTAATTTATTTTCTCTACCAGTTGTTTTGGATCTCTAAAACAATTCATTTAACAAACATATGTTGAATATTTTACAATGAACAAGACATTGTGTTAAACCTAAGGGACACAAAAATAAATGATACAACCTATGTTCTCAAGTCCAATGGGTAGATTCTAATCTAAACAGATAATTGTAAAAATAGAATTATTTGGTGAGTTCAGTTCTTTAATTTATTTTAGGACCTCTACCTGACTTGTAGGCCTAGTACATTTTCTTTAAAAAAAATTACTTATTTGTTTATTTATTTATTTGAAAGGCAGAGGGGGAGAAAGGGAAGAAAGAGCATGAGAGAGAGAGAGAGAGAGAGAGAGAAAGAAAGAAAAAGCATTGGAGAGAGAGAAAGCGGACATGTGGAGATCCCCAAATGGCTGCAACAGTCAGGTCTAGGCCAGGGGCCTGGAGCTCCATCCAAGTCTCCTACATGGGAGGCAGGGATGCAAGTATTTTCTGCCTTCCCAGGTGCATTAGCCAGAAGCTGGATAGCAAGTGTAGTAGCCAGGACTCGAACTAGAACTCCAATATAGGATGCTGTCATTGCAAGTGGTAGCTTAATCCACTGTACCACAATGCTAGCCCCTCACAGTTTGAATTCTTATAGAGTCAAGTTGCATGTTTATTTATTGATAGAGTTCAGTTAACATAATAGAGGTAAAGTGAATGTGCTTACTTTCAGTTTTGCTAAACTAAATTATCTTCTCTTTTTAAAAATATTTTTCTGTTTTAGTATAGGACACTACATTTGATTAATCTAGTACATGGTATGAAGAATACAGAAAAAGCTTATTAATCCCATGCCCAGTTCTGCTGAAATTCTACTTCCAAAGACAGCTAAATAAATGCTTTATTTAAACAGAAAACAAATAAGGCCTTATTTTTGTAACTTTCTAAAATACTTGTGAAGTGGGTGAATATTTGTTTAAATGTTGCAGGTTCAAGAATTTTAATTTTGATGTAAAATGACATTATAGGATTATAGTTCTGTGAAGCCATATCAGAATACACATTTGGCCTTTCATCAAAGTTGCAAAAGTGAGGTAGTGATTCATTTGGAAGACCTAAATATTGTTTCTTACCTGGCATAACTATGACTCCCAGATGTATCATTGCATATAACAGAGCCAAACCACCCAGTTGGAAAAGTGAACAATATGATCCAAGTCAACTAATTCAATTTCAGGCTACTTTCATCTTATAGAGATTACATCCAGCAGTGGAGGAAAAACTTTTAATTAAATAAGCTTTCCTCTGCCTAGGCTCTGTTTTTCTACTAATTTTCTCTGTGCTTGAGAGTGCGGTTAAGATTCTCATTGAAATATGACTCTTTGGATTAGGTTGGGATTTAAGATTAAGGTCATGTTTTTTTTCTCCTCTCCATTGATGAATTTATTATTCTATAAATAAAGTATTAGTGTTAACATTTACATAAAAGAACATAATATTCACAAGGGAAAATCAATTTAAAGTGTCAAAGAAAATGCTCCACATTGAGAAGCCTGGGCCATACTTGCTATTGTATGGGCACATTCTTCAAGTGAAATCTCCCTTATTAGAAGTGTTGGCTTAGCTTTTTTGCCCTCTTTACAAATTAAGTGATCCTAAGAGAATATCCCTCTCAAGTGTGAATCATTTTTAGAAATACTTGGCTTTTCACACACACACTAGTAAATTTCATTTGTTTTTAGTGATAGATATTTAATAAACCAAAGAATATAATTTCTTCAAACACATCATAATCAGGTTTCACATCAGTAGTTTCACTAGATTAATTTTCTTGTCTAATGATAAATATAATTCCCTTCAATGTACAATATGATGAGAATAATTAAGGGATCAAAGTTTCTTTGAACTAAGTATTTCAACCTCAGGGTTAACAAAGTCTCTAGATGTTTAATCTTAACCAAATAATTTTTAAATAAGAAAATGAGACTATCATCCTGTGATATTGGGAATGATGAAGTCTTGATCTAATTAATTTCATATTCATTATTCTGTTCTTAAAAGACGTTTTTGGCAGCACCCAAGTTGGAAGTAGGAGAGATTCCTGTGATGAAAAATATGCACACGTCAAAAGCTTTGTAGATCATAGAATCCTTCAACTCTCAGATGATCATTGTACTGGAACAATTAGTGTGTTAAGTCACTGAATTAAGAAAAAAAAATGAAATGGCTGGCTCATTAAAACTGCAATTTGAAGAAATCACAATGCTTCAGTAAGTCTCTCAATACAGCCCAGCTGGGATGAGATGGGTCACTAAACCTGCTGAGAGAAACAGTGAATGGCTCCACTGCCAGTACCTCCTCTAACCTTGTCAGTGAGCCACAGTTTTGCTATTACTACTTATAAAAGGGTCGTTTCCTTAGTTAACAAGATATATAATTCCTTAAGACTTTAATATTCGAATATTTCACTTGATTAACAATTGCCTCTATTAACTCCATCTTTAAACTGACATAAAGAAATACACACACACACACACAAACACACACATTTTCCTTAATACTTATTATTATGGAAGCCTTAGGAGAATAATGGAGCATAACTGATAACATTTTTTCTACTTTGGACTGAACTGTGCTCCCAAGCCTAAATTCATGTGTTGAACCTCTAACACCCAGTGTGATGAGACCTATTGTATATGATTAGATTTAGATGAGTTCATGAAGGTGAGGCCTTCGTCATGGGGATAGCGAGTGACCTTTAAGAAGAGACTCTAAGGAGCTCACTCCTTCTCTCTATGAGTACTCACTGAGGTAGGGTAATATAAGCATATATTAGAAGATGGTCATTTGCAAGCCAAGAAAAGAGCCCTCACCATAGCAAACTATGGCAGCATCCTAATCTCAGACAGACATTGGCCTCTGTAACTGAGAGAATAAATGCATTTTGTTTAAGTCATCTAGTCTGTGCTACTTTGTTTTGGTGGCTCAGGCTGACTAAGGCAGTTTTGGTACTGAGAAGTGGAGTGTTGAAGTAGCAGATTTTTAAAACCATAAAAGTGGCTTTAGAACTGGGTGAGGGGTAGAAGAAGCTGAAATAATTTTCAGGTGCATACCAAAAAAGTGAATGTTAAGGGAGGTTCTGCTGAGGATTCAGAGAGAAATGTGGAACACATTATTGGAAACTGTAGGAAAGAAATCCTCGTTATAAAGTAGTAAAGAACTTGGCTAAAATGTGTTCTGGTGTTTGTGGAACATATGACTTGTAACAATTAAATTGGATATTTAGCAGAGGACATTGCTTTTTAAACAAAGTATTGAAAGAAACAGCTTGGTTCCTCCCGACTGCTTTTAGTGAAATGTGAAAGGAGAGAGACAAATTGAACAAGAAATTATTCAGCAAAAAGTAACTAGAACTTAAAAACATTGAAAATTCTCAGCTTATGTATTTTGGACAAAATGAGAAAGCTTGTTCTGAAGAAAACAGAAGGTTGTAGCCAAACTATATTTGGTAATGCTCATGGAATGGTAGAGACAACTTTAATTTCTTTTAGCTGATAAATGGATAAAACAAGTGTGACATATCCATACAGAGGAATGCTGTTCAGCCATAAAAAGAATGAAGGATTGTTACACACTACAAGATGAAGGAACATTGAAAACATTATGCTAAATGAAAGAAACCACACAAAAAGTACATATATTATATTTTCCAGTGATTGGAAATGGCCATATAAATGTACACATATACACAGGGATCAAAAGTTAATTAGTAGTTGCCATGGGAAGGGAGAGAGAGGAGTTGGTACTAATTGCTAAGAGTTACAGGGATTCTTTTAGTGGAAATGTTGTGGAATTACTGTTGATTTGCATATCATAATGAATATACTAAACACCTCTGAAGAGTGCACTTCAAAATGAGGTATATATGATTATAGCTCAATAAAAATATGGAAATTCACAAAAGCAAGCAATAAAGTAACTTGTAATTGCATATCCTCATGATAAATATTGTTAATGCTTGGTGTATTAGTATGTAATAATATTTAGCATATTATGTATATGGTCTCTGTGCATAATACTAGGAAAGGAAACATAGTTATAAACACATATATTTTTTAGATTTTTATTTCTTTATTTGAGAAGTAGAGTTAAAGACAGAGGGAGAGACAGAGAAAAAGGTCTTCCAACTGCTGGTTCACTCCCTAAATGGCCACAGTGGCTGGAATTGGGCCGATCCAAAGCCAGGAGCCAGGAGCTTCTTCCAGGTCTATCACGAGGGTACAGGGACCCAAGGTCTTAGAGCATGTCCCACTGCTTTCCCAGGCCATAGCAGAGAGCCCTATCGGAAGTGGAGAAGACAAGACTTGAACCAACGCCCATAAGGGATGCTGGCACTGCAGGCATTAGCTTTACCTGCAACAACACAGTGCCAACCCCTCTGTGGGGATTCTTGAGCTTGTTATACATTCTGGATATTAATCCTTTATCAGATGCATGGTATGCAAATATTCCCATTCTTTTAGTTGTCTCTTCATTGTTTCCTTTCTGTGCAGAAACTCTTTAGCTTAATGTAATCTCATTTGTCTAATTTTGCTTTTGTTGCTTATTTTGGGGTCTTACCCAAGAAGCCTTTGCCTAGGCAAATGTCTTGCAGTGTTTTCCCTTTGTTTTCTTCTAGTAGTTTAATGGTTTCAGGTCTTGATCCATATTTTTTTAAATTTTTTTTTTTGACAGGCAGAGTGGATAGTGAGAGAGAGAGACAGAGAGAAAGGTCTTCCTTTTGCCGTTGTTCACCCTCCAATGGCCGCCGCGGCCGCCGCAGCTGGCGCAGCGCGCTGTTCCGAAGGCAGGAGCCAGGTGCTTCTCCTGGTCTCCCATGGGGTGCAGGGCCCAAGCACTTGGGCCATCCTCCACTGCACTCCCAGGCCACAGCAGAGAGCTGGCCTGAAAGAGGGACAACCGGGACAGAATCCGGCACCCCGACTGGGACTAGAACCTGGTGTACTGGCACCACAAGGTGGAGGATAAGCCTATTGAGCTGCAGCGCCGGCCTTGATCCATATTGAGTTGATTTTTGTATAGGGTGTAAGGTAGTGGTCTGGTTTCAAATTTCTGCATGGAGAAATCCAATTTTCACAACACCATTTGTTAAATAGACTGTTCTTTCTCCAGGGAATGATTTTAGCTTGTTTCTAAAAGAGTAGTTGATTGTAGGTGTGTGAATTGATTTCTTGTGTTTCTATTCTGTCCCATTGATTTGCATATCTTTTTTTTTATGATACTGGGCTGTTTTGATTTTAATAGCCTTGTGGTATGTCTTGAAATTTGGTATTGTGATGCCTAAGACTTTGCTGTTATTGTTCAAGGTGGCTTTGGCTATTTGTGATCTTTTTTTGTTTCCATATTTTAGGATTGTTTTTTCTAGTTCTGTGAAAAATGACATTGGAATTTTGATGAGAATTGCATGAAATCTGTAAATTCCTTTGGGTAGCATGGACATTATGATGATAGTAATTCTTCTAATTCATGCACATGGAAGATATTTCCTTTTTATGTATTTTATTTCTTTCATTAATATTTTATAATTTTCTTTGTGCAGATCTTTCATATTCTTGGTTAAATTTATCCTATAAATATGGCCCCCAGTTCTGATGGGACAGGACTAATTGTTTCCAGAGTCCTAGGAGATGTTTATGTCATCTTCCCTGCCCAAACTATCCACTATAGTGGAGAGTGCTTTGTGGGACTGGGCTCTGGAATCATTGCTGCCTTGTTGAGTGCAACTGAAACTGCTGAGCTCAGTCTGCCCTGCTACAGTGCATGAATGTCTTTCTAGGCTGGTCTTTTTTTTTTTTTTCATTTATTAAACTTTTATTTAATGAATATAAATTTCCAAAGTACAGCTTATGGGTTACAATGGCTTCCCCCCTCCCATAACTTCCCTCCTGCCCACAACCCTCCCCTTTCCCGCTCCCTCTCCCCTTCCATTCACATCAAGATTCATTTTCAATTCTCTTTATATACAGATCAGTTTAGTATATATTAGGTAAAGATTTCAACAGTTTGCCCCATATAGCAACACAAAGTGAAAAAACTACCGTTGGAGTACTAGTTATAGCATTAAATAACAGTGTACAGCACATTAAAGACAGAGCTCCTACATAATATATTTTTTAAATTAACTAATTTTCAATGCCAATTCCAATTTAACACCAGGTTGTTTTTTTTTCATTTCCAATTATCTTTATATACAGAAGATCAATTCAGTATATAATTAGTAAAGACCTCATCAGTTTGTACCTACACAGAAACACAAAGTATAAAATACTGTTTCAGTACTAGTTATAGCATTACTTCACATTGGACAACACATTAAGGACAGATCCCACATGGGATGTAAGTACACAGTGACTCCTGTTGCTGACTTAACAATTTGACACTCCTGTTCATGGCATCAGTAATCTCCCTAGGCTCTAGTCATGAGTTGTCAGGGCTATGGAAGCCTTTAGAGTTCGCTAACTTTGATCTTATTCCGATAGGGTCATAGTCAAAGTGGAAGTTCTCTCCTCCCTTCAGAGAAAGGTACCTCCTTCTTTGATGGCCCCGTTCTTTCCACTGGGATCTCACTCACAGAGATCTTTCATTTAGGTCTTTTTTTTTCCCATGGTATCTTGGCTTCCTATGCCTACAATACTCTCATGGGCTCTTCAGCCAGATCTGAATGCCTTAACGGCTGATTCTGAGGCCAGAGTGTTGTTTAGGACGTCTGCCATTCTATGAGTCTGCTGTGTATCCCGCTTCCCATGTTGGATCCTTCTCTCCCTTTTTTATTCTATCAGTTAGTATTAGCAGACCCTTGTCTTGTTTGTGTGATCCCTTTGACTCTTAGACATATCAGAGCCATCGGTTGTGAGCTGAAATTGATCACTTGGACTAGTGAGATGGCATTGGTACATGCCACCTTGATGGGATTGAATTGGAATCCCCTGGCACATTTCTAACTCCACCATTTGCGGCAAGTCCGATTGAGCATGTTCCAAATGGTACATCTCATCCCTCTCTTTTTCCACTCTTAAATTTAACAGGGATCACTTTTCAGTTAAAATTTAAACACCTAAGAATAATTGTGTGTTAATTATAGAGTTCAACCACTAGTACTAGAACAACAACAACAACAACTAATACTAAAAAGGATAAAGTATTACATTGTACATCTAGAGTCAGGACAAGAGCTGATCAGGTCATTGTTGCTTATAGTGTCCATTTCACTTCAAGAGGTTTCCCCTTTGGTGCTCAGTTGTCACCGATCAGGGAAAACAAAAGATATTTGTCTCTTTGGGACTGGCTTAATTCACTCAGCATGATGTTTTCCAGATTCCTCCATCTTGTTGCAAATGACCAGATTTCATTGTTTTTTACTGCTGTATAGTATTGTAAAGAGTACATGTCCCATAATTTCTTTATCCAGTCTACTGTTGATGGGCATTTGGGTTGGTTCCAGGTCTTAGCTATTGTGAATTGAGCTGCAATAAACATTAATGTGCAGATGGCTTTTTTATTAGCCAAATTAATTACCTTTGGGTAAATTCCAAGGAGTGGGATGGCTGGGTTGTATGGTAGGGTTATGTTCAGGTTTCTGAGGAATCTCCAGACTGACTTCCGTAGTGGCTTAACCAGTTTGCATTCCCACCAACAGTGGGTTAGTGTCCCTTTTTCCCCACATCCTCTCCAGCATCTATTGTTGGTGGATTTCTGAATGTGAGCCATTCTCACCGGGGTGAGATGGAACCTCATTGTGGTTTTGATTTGCATTTCTCTGATTGCTAGTGATCTTGAACATTTTTTCATGTGTCTGTTGGCCATTTGGATTTCCCTTTTTGAAAAATGTCTATTGAGGTCCTTGGCCCATCTCTTAAGTGGGTTGTTTGTTTTGTTGTTGTGGATTTTCTTGATTTCTTTGTAGATTCTGGTTATTAATGCTTTATCTGTAGCATAGTTTGCAAATATTTTTTTCCCATTCTGTTGGTTGCCTCTTCACTTTCCTGACTGTTTCTTTTGAAGTACAGAAACTTCTCAATTTGATGCAATCCCAAATGTTAATTTTGGTTTTGACTGCCTGTGCTCCTGGGGTCTTTTCCAAGAAGTCTTTGCCTGTGCCTATATCTTGCAGGGTTTCTCCAATGCTCTCTAATAATTTGGTGGTTTCAGGTCGTAGATTTAAGTCTTTAATCCATGTTGAGTGAATTTTTGTGTAAGGTGAAAGGTATGGGTCTTGCTTCAAGCTTCTGCACGTGGAAGTCCAATTTTCCCAGCACCATTTATTGAATAGCCTGTCCTTATTCCAGGGATTAGAGTTGGATCTTTGATCAAATATAAGTTGGCTGTAGATGTTTGGATTGATTTCTGGTGTTTCTATTCTGTTCCATTGGTCTATCCATCTGTTTCTGTACCAGTACCATGCTGTTTTGATAACAACTGCCCTGTAGTATGTCTTGAAAAAATATATATAACATTACCATGCATTCATTATAGAAGCAAACTTGTTTATTTGTATGACATTAATTATTCTGAAGACTCCCCAAATAATATTTCTGAGACACTTCAGATGACCTATGGGCCCATATATCTAGCTGGCTTCTCTTCAAGACCGTTTCAATGTCTCCCTAACACCTCAGTCTCAAGTGTTCAAATGTCTATGAGCATGTGGTCTCTTTTAAAGCCACCAGGAGTGAAGCATGGGGGCTCCACTTGAAGGAGCCAACCTCCTGGTGACCCCATCTCCCAATATCATAATTAGGTTAAACTTTTATCCATTTAGTACCATTAACATAAGATTTTGGGGATCAAACCCTAAGTGTGGAGGGACAAATATTCAAACCATAGCTCCAGTATTATCTGATTCTACATAAGCAGGGTGCCTTTCTTGCACTACCATCCTGCAAAATGCAGATATATTTGTACTCTTTCAGGTGGGATATCTGGCCATGCCTCCATCAGCGATCACTTCAGCAACCATGAAAAATTCTTCCACACCTGAAATTATGCAGGCCAATACATGATGGCTTTGGAGTAATCCATGGATGTGTTTATATTGCAGCTTTGCCATTTCTATGATGCATGAATTTGAGAAAGTTACCTCTCCTTCATGAGTTTCAAAGTTCTCATCTGTAAGATATGATAAATATTAACTAGTGGGTTCTTGTACGGAACAAATACATAATATGTGTAATAGTCTCTAGCATTGGGCCTAGTCTACAGTAAGTACTCCTAATATTTTCATTTTTTGTTTTGTTTTTCCTCTAACTGAGAAAATACATTAATAGACCATCAATTTTAGCATTTATTTTGTATTATTTTTTCTTTATCACAGTTTATCTCTGACTAGTTTGCAAATTTCTTGATGGAATACGACCTGTCTTTATCCATCTCAAAAAAAGTACACATAGTGGTGCATTAAGTGCTAATGAACAAATGAATAAATCAAAATAGGAACAGCAGAATCAATCTTTTTTATGTAACTGAGCTTTCTCCAAGCTTCTGTTCAACCAGGCAAATCATTTGACCCAAAAAAGCATTTATTTACACGACGTTGTTTTAAGGAATTATAATATTTCATGTCCAAAATCTAGGAACTGACACATTTTTAAATCTTGTTGTTAGAAATCCTGGTTGTTTTAGAGGAACTCTAAATGGTTAGCATTGATCTTTAGTGAATTTTCATGGATTCTCACGTTTTATGACCTGTTCCACTCTTTTATTTAAAGCTGTGTGCTACTGCTCTTTTTGGTAAGATAGTCCACTGCATTATTGATTAAACACAATAAGCAATAGATGTAAATAGAATATGTCACTTCTTATTCCTTAGCTATTATTATGCAATCTTAAATATGACTGTTGCTAAACCTGAAAGTTGACTCAACCTTTACTAAGGTAGAAATTCCACTTACAGGCCATTGACTGTGAGTCTCAGAAATGAAATACACTAATTGCATGGCTCTTTTTGGCATCTGTTGTTTCCATCAACTGTAATGTAGGAAATGAATGTCAATGTATACATAACTCCAGGCTCTTGACTACATGATTTACTCCAGTGCTTTCCCAGAAATGCCGATGGACTGTAAAAGGCAGAGGACACCCACTGAAATTTATTAACAAGCCAGAAAGCAGCTGTTCTGTGAGCTGCAAACAAAAGCATATGTTAAGCTGTTGAATAGCTCTTTTGTTTTTTCCTGGTCTACTACAAAAGGGCTTTATTATAACCTTAGTTTTGGAGCTTTGCCTTCTTGTAGGTTGAAAGAGATACCCAAAGGACAGATGGAAAATTTGTATTTAGTAGTGATTACCATTGTGGAGCCTCTGGGTGACCATGTTTTTTCCTTCATATACAAAATGTTCCTGGAGGCTTTCTGCACTTTTGAAGTTACTCATTCCCCATCTCCCAATACTGGCTGTGGGGTGTAAAGCAGCAACAATTTAGGGAGTACAAAACGAAGGAGGGATTGTGTAGAATTCAATCTGGTTAGTCAGGCACATTTTTAGGAGACATTTGTGGTCACACTGCCTGTAAGGAATTCAGAGAAATTCTCTTTCTAATCTTTTTCTTCCTATCAGAATCTTCAAGACCTGAGTTAGTGAGCCTCATCTAATTATTCCAACTCAAAATTGTCTTCATCCTTTGAACTCTTGTAACATATTATTCATATTCTCATTTTATACTTACATGGACCATCATATCATTATTCAAATATTTTAGTATTCATGTCTCATCTCTCTGATGTGGTTATAAAGCCTCTGTTTCTTAGGATTGTATCTTCGACATCCTTATCATATCCATCATATTATTTTTTATCAAAGGTGTATTATTATTTCTTAAACGTTGCATTTATAGTAATTCAAGGAATTCTCCCTTGGCAGTGCCGCTCAAATCTCCATATTCGGTCATGCTTGCCGTTGGCTGCAGACCCTACTTCTTTGCATTTCTTTCTTTAGCCTGACCCTTTCTACCTGAGCTGGTTTTCTGCCAAGAGATATTGTCCACTGTTGCATGCTGGCCTGTCAACTCCTCCACCTCTACCAGACTCCCAGAACTCTATATTTAGAGGAAGTCCTGGGCACTGTTTATTCAGGAGTAAAAGTAGATTTAGTAAATGATAAACCAGAAATTATTTGGAAAATCTCAAGAAGCTGAGGACAGTAAAATACTTAAAAATCAACATTTGAAGGGCCGGTGCTGTGGCGCAGTGGGTTAACGCCCTGACCTGAAGCGCCAGCATCCCATATGGGCGCCGGTTCGAGTCCTGGCTGCTCCATTTCCAATCCAGCTCTCTGCTATGGCCTGGGAAAGCAGTAGAAGATGGCCCAAGTCCTTGGGCCCCTGCACCTGCATGGGAGACCTGGAAGAAGCTCCTGGCTCCTGGCTTCGTATCAGCACAGCTCTGGCTGTTGTGATAATTTGGGGAGTGAATCATTGGATTGAAGACCTCTCTCTCTCTCTCTCTCTCTGCCTCTCCTCTCTCTGTGTAACTCTCACTTGCAAATAAATAAATAAATTTTTAAAAACAAATCAACATTTGAAACAAGGCTTATAAGATTGGGATAGATACCAAGAAAAAACCTGAATCAATCCTCATTTATGTGTCGTATACATTTCTCAATATCACTCCCTATGAAGTACTTCCTCTGCCTGCTAGTATATATTGACTCCTTTCTGCTATTTCTAAATCCTAATAGAACTTTGTACCTTTAGCATAAAATGCATTTACAATAATTACACCTTGTGAATAAATGTCACATGTAGTTTTAAATCAACAAGGCTACAAACTGTCAATGGGAACAAATTTCCAGACCCAGAAAAATTACATGTTACCATATAGAAATAACATGAAAATGTGATTTCAAAATCATTTCAGTAAACTTTCAGACATTATAGGCAAGGAGACAGGCATATATGGTGACTTAAAATGAAAAAAAAAAATGGATTCTTTAGAACACAGACCCATTATCTAGACATGCTTTCCTGGTAAGATTCTAGACTAGATTGTTAAATAAATTTCTATGCATGGCATACCAAGAAAGCAAAATGGTAATCACCGGAAACCAAATGGTTTCTCCTAGTAATATATCATGCTGAAATAATATCAGTTCACTTTTTTTCATGTTACTTATTTAGTAGATAAGAACTTGTCTTTTTGTTTTTAGTAAATATTTGACAGTCTTTAGTTTGTTATTTATTTAGGATAGGAATATGTGAGCTAAGTAAAAGTAAGTTAAATAAGTTTTATAATTGATTGAGTCCTAAACAAGAGTACATTGATTATTAAATTAGTGCTAGTTGACTTTGTCTATGGAAACTGTGCTCTGTTCTTGGCCAAATCTGGGTAAACAATATTTTATCAAAGATTTGGAGGAAAGTATCCTTACAAAGTGTGCAGAATGGCATTGAGAAGAGCAAATATTGTGGAAGGCACCCCAGAGCAGAGGATAAAAATGTCAATTTGGGAATTGGGAAGATTGAAGGCTTGAATCAACTCTGCCACTTGCTAGCTGTGCAACCTGGGAGAAAGTACTTTCTTAACTCATGAAGATCAAATAATCACCCAAAAAAGAAATAAATAGCTTCTGTTCTTTATTAATACTCATACAACCTCTTTTCTTTCAATAGACCAGAAAGATTGAAACTGAAGATGAAATTTAGTAGTTCAGATTAAAATCAATTGTACAAATCAAGGACCTACATGTACTATACCTCAAGTGACTAAAACTTGATGGTTTTAGTTGATTATAAGTCCAATATGAGCCAAGCATCTGACACAAATGACAAGCCAGCTAATGCAATCTAGGTTTTAACATAGTTACTGCATTTTGACTAAGAGAGATAATAGTCTCTCTGCAGTGTTAAGATCACATTTGGGGGATTATGTTGAAAAGCAGTGTTTGAGGCCAGCGCCATGGCTCACTAGGCTAATCCTCCGCCATGCGGCGCCGGCACACCGGGTTCTAGTCCCGGTCGGGGCGCCGGATTCTGTCCCGGTTGCCCCTCCTCCAGGCCAGCTCTATGCTGCTGTCAGGGAGTGCAGTGGAGGATAGCCCAAGTGCTTGGGCCCTGCACCCCATGGGAGACCAGGAGAAGCACCTGGCTCCTGGCTTCGGATCAGCGTGCTATGCTGGCCGCAGTGCGCCGGCTGCAGCGGCCATTGGAGGGTGAACCAATGACAAAGGAAGACCTTTCTCTCTCTCTCTCTCTCTCACACTGTCCACTCTGCCTGTCAAAAAAAAAAAAAAGAAGCAGTTTTTGGTTTTCTCAGATGAGGATAACAGAAGGAATGACTTAAATAATTGAAGTCACTTTGGTGGAGAAAAAAAAGAGATAGTGATTTGGCAGCAGACAATGGAGGGAAGTGTGTTTTGTTTCTTTTTGTCAGTTGCTAATTACAGATAATTCAAAACAGATAAAAACAGCAGTGAGATTAGGGTGATGATCTCCCATGTACTCATCACCCAGCTGCAACAATTCTTAATATATTGTAATCTTGTTTGATTTATATCCTCCCTACTGGATTATTTTGAAGGAAATTACAGGATTTCAAATATCATGTCATTTTATCTATAAACATTTTGCTGTGTATCTTTGAAAGATAAGAACTTAAAAAAAAAAACTAGATGCCATCATCATACCTAAAAATTAATGATTCCTTAATGTCATCAGATATCTAGTTAGTGTTCAGATTTGGCTTGATGTCTCTTAAATGTTATTTTATATTTTCTTTAAATCAGGGTCCAAATAAATTCCTACATTGTGGTTGGTTAATATACTTTTTTTTAAAAAAAAAGATTTATTTTTTATTTACTTGAAAGGCAAAGTTACAGATAGGGAGAGGGAGGGGGAGAGGGGAGAAGGGAGAGGGGAGGGGAGAGGGATCTCCTATCCACTGATTCACTCCCCAGATGGCTGCAGGAGCCAAACCTGTGCCAATTAAAAGCCTGGATGTTATAGCCGGTGTCATAGGTGGCGGCTTTACCCACTGCACCACAACACCAGCACTGATTATTATACTTTTAATTCCTTTTAAATCTATAGGTTTATTCTATGTTTACAATTTTTTATTTATTGATTATTTATCCTGTAGATTTTACCAGTGTCTGGATTCTGGTTGTACACGTTTCCCCCCAATCTCTAAATTCCTTATGAATTACTAGAATTGTTTCAAAACTTGATTAGTTATGGGCATAATTTTGGGGGAACAATATTTCATAGGCCATGTTCATCTTTTCTACTAATAGACACTTCATTTGTAGCTACCTTTCTTTTTTCCTTAATGTTAGCTTCCATTGATAAGAATTACCTAGATTTGTTTTTTGAAATAGGAGTTACAAAAATAGTTATGTTCCATTATTTCTTTATTATTAGCTAGAATACCCCTAAATGAGAAAATTCCCCTCATTGACGTTTTGGTTGTAGGAATATTTTTCAAGCAAGTACACGTTTGCTGCCTTCCAAAGGTTTCCAGGTAAATGGAATCCGGGCAGGGTCAGGAGGAAATAATGGAGAGTTTGAATCAGATCCTCAGATGAATGTTCCTTCTCATTAAGAACCAATGGGAGAGGGGCCGGCGCTGCGGCATAAGCGAGTAAAGGTGCTGCTGCCTACAGTGCCAGCATCCCATATGGGTGCTGGTTCGAGTCCTGGCTGCTCCACTTCCAATCCAGCTCTCTGCTATGGCCTGGGAAAGCCATAGCAGATGATCCAAGTCCTTGGGCCCCTGAACCTGCATGGGAGACCTGGAAGAAGCTCCACGCTCCTGGCTTTGGATTGGTACAGCTTTGGCCATTGCAGCCATCTGGGGAGTGAAGCAGTTGATGGAAGACCTCTCTGTCTCTCTCTCTCATCTTTAACAAAAAAAAAAGGGAGACAATAGCTGTTTTTAAATAAAGTGCTTTTTCTAAAAAAAAAAATCTGACAATTTATTGTGTAGAACATAATGTTTTGAAATATCTATCTAGTGTTAAATAGCTAAATTGAACTAATTAACACATATGCTTTCTGACAGTCTTAATTTTTTTGTGATGAGAACACTTAAAATCTACTCTTAGCAATTTTCTGGTTTTTTGTTTTTAGAGATTTGTGTATCTATTTGAGTGGCAGAGTTACAGAGAGAGGGAGAGATAGAGAGAGAGGTCTTTCATCCATTGGTTCAGTCCCCAAATAGCTGCAATGGCTGGAGCTGGGCCAATCCGAAACCAGGAGCCAGGAGCTTCTTCTGGGTCTCCATGTAAGTGTAGGGGCCCAAGCACTTGGGCCATCAGCAGGGAGTTGGATCAGAAGTGGAGCAACTGGGACTCTAGCCAGCGCCCATATGGGATGCTGGCACTGCATGCAGAGGCTTAACCTAATATGCCACAGCACTGGCCCCAGCAATTTTCAAACACAATACATTATTAAATGATCTCTCCAGTGTATTCCTCCTAACTGAATTTTTTCTTAAAGTGATTTAAGGTAGAAAGTCACTCTGTTTGGCTCTAGAATACAGTGCTAGATGGTGAGAATTAAGGAAGGGCACTCAATCTACATATAACATGAAAAAAAATCCTACTAACAAATAGAATGGCCCCAAAATGGAATGGATTTCTTTATATAGCAGATAGCTGCCTGTTACTAGAATGTTAAAGAAGGGTTTAGATGACAGTCTTTCCGGACGTGGTAAAAGAGAATTTTAATGCTGGGTAAAAATTGTAAAGTCTTTTTCATCTCTGAGTTTCCATGACACTAAAATGTTTGTGATGAACCAGAATGAAGAAAGACATACAGGAATTCCTCCAGGGTGACAGCTGTATAAGGAATACGTTTTGAATACTTGTGGTAGAAATTTCTGATTCAAGAAGCATACGCTGTAGGTAGTTTAAAAATATTTTTGGTATGCTGCTCATACTCTGTTTGCCTATTAACACCTTGTAACTTCTGACCTTTGCCTATAGAGAAGGTGTAAAAATTCTTTTGTTAACAATTAACAGTTTGGCCCAATTGAGGGCTTTTTCCTACAATCACAACTGCCATACAATATTAACAAGTGCCACTCTTCCTGTCAAAATCTTAGACTATGTGTTTTTCCATTGGAGAGGGATTCCTGTATACAGAGTGGTATTTTGAAAATCTGCAGCTAAACATCATTATTATTTGTTGTATTGTTGATTTTCTTTTTTGATTTTAAGGACAGTCATTTCAAAAGATGTAAATAGATACCTTCCAATTCCATTATATTAGAATAAAATAACATTGTGTGGTCAAAACAATTGAGAAAACTCTTCTTCAGAAAAATAGAATCAATAGGATAAATAGGTAGGTGGATGATAAAAGGGAATCTATTATGGGTGTTGGCTCACATGATTTTATTAGACTAAGAAGTACCACGGTATGCAACTAAAATTGAAGAACTAGGACAGTTGGTGATGTAATTCAGTTCAGGACTGAAGGTCTGAGAAAAAAGGGAACTGACTATGTAAATCCTAGTCTGCGGCTGAGGATTGACATTACAGGCGCCTGCTGGTGTAAATCCTGTATCCAAAGGCCCAAGCACCAGAAGCTGTGATATCTGAAGGCAGGGGAAGATGCATGCCCCAGCTTAAAGACAGAAATCAAGAATTTGTCCTTCCTTCAACTTTCTGTTTTATCTGAGACTCTGCCAGATTGGATGATGCCTGCCTGCATTTGTGAGGGTGAATCTTCTATATTCAGTCTGTTGATTCAAATGTTATCATCCTCCAGATATACTGCTACAGACTCAGAAATAATGTTTGACCAGTTACCTGGGCATCCCTTAACACAATCAAGTTTGCATATAAATTAACTGTCACAAGTCTACCCCTTGTTAACTTGGCATCCATATGCAATTCATTAAATCATAATTGTTCTCTAAATAAAGATCATAACAAAGCGATTATTCCGTAAAGCATGATTAAAAAAAAATTCTGAGAACACCCCAGAAATGCACTAACCCATTCTCCAGAAGAGAACATAAAGTCTTCTGATATCCCATAACTTAAACATTGTGATATGAAATTAACAATATTTAAATAATGACATAAAGTCAATACATATTATGTTATATGATGAAGGAATACAAGAGGAAATGAATCAAAGATATTTGCTTAATATATTTGCACAAACATTAATAACAAAATAAGGAAGAATCACATGATAATTATTGTCCTCATTTCTGTAATTGATCACATGATTATAGCTGGTACTTGTAAATATCTTCTACTGCTCATTGTGTATTCCCTTTGCCTTCAGCAAAACATCAGCTAGTCCTAGTAAAGACCTGTTATACTTGATAGGTCTGGGCCATTCATTGTCCTGCATGGATTGAGTTGTGGTAGTTTCTAGTTGACCTTAATCATAGGGATGGTAATACCAAAAGACACCATAGGGGTCAGCTTTGTGGCACAGTGGGTTAAGCCACTGCTTAAGACACCCACATCCCATATTGGAGTTCTGGTTAGAGTATCAGCTGCTCCTTTTCCAATCCAGCTTCTTGCTAAGTTATCCTGGGATATAACAGATGAAGGCTCAAGTGCTTGGGACCTTGCCACCTGTGTGGGGGACCAGGATGGAGCTATGGGCTCTTGGCTTTGACCTGTACCAGCTCTGACTATTGTAGGCATTTGGGGAGTAAACCAGTGGATAGACAATCTCTCCCTGTCCATCTCTCTGCCTTTCAAGTAGATGAAAGGGATGAAAAAGGAAAATAAATAAATGTTAAAAAGAGACATCATAAGGGATCTCTGATATTCTAGACATACTCTTTCTTGTCTCTGTAGAATGGAATAATAGTCCTCTTCCCTTGGTAGTCCAAATCAGTCATCCCAGGCAACACCATAACTCCCTTCTTAAACTGTTGACTTAGAAATATGAGGAATCCCAAGTGGTTGGGCGACAGTCTCTACTTCCATTTCAATGTAATCATTTTTTGTACTCTCCCTCTGGAACAAAGAACTCTAGACCAAAAGAAAATGAAGTTTCATGAACAAGTATCAGAAGTTTGCTAAAGGGTCATTGTAGGTGATGGTGAGCAGTGCCATTACTTTTTCTACTCATTCATCCCTGGACCAAAGATTCCAGTGAGAAACAGTGCCATATACTGGATGCTGATTCAGAAAAAATATCTAGCCTTCTAAGGACCTTACCCAAGCCTTGCAAGGAATTGCCACCTAGCTGATGCTGTAACTGTCTTCAAAAGACTATTCTGTTCAATCAGTCAGGATGGTGGGGAACATAGTAAGACCAGTGAATTGAGTAAGTATGGCCAATTGGCGCACTTCTGTGGCTGTGAAATCAATTCCTTGGTCAGAAGCAATACTTGTATGGAATACCATGATAGAAATTAAGGCATTTTGTTAAGCCCAAAGATAATCATTTTGGCAGAGTCATTACAAGGCAAATCAATATCCAAAGTAAGTGTCCGGGGCCAGCACTGTGGCATAGTGGGTAAAGCCGCCGCCTGTAATGCCAGCATCCCATATGGGTGCTGGTTTGAGTTCTGGCTGCTCCACTATCGATACAGCACCCTGTTATGGCCCGCGAAGGCAGTGGAATATGGCCCAAGCCCTTGGGCCCCCGCACCCACGTGGGAGACCCTAAAGAAGCCCCTGGCTCCTGGCTTTGGATCGGCACAGCTTCGGCTGTTGCGGCCATCTGGGAAGTAAACCAGCAGATGGAAGCTCTCTCTCCCTCTCTCTCTCTCTCTCTCTCTCTCTCTCACTCTCTCAGCCTCTGCCTCTCTGTAACTCTGCCTTTCAAATAAATAAGCCTTTAAAAAAAAGTAAGTGTCCATTCTAGCTAACAACAAAATATTGCCTCTTCCATGACAAAAGCAGTCAAATATAATCAACCAGCCATCTGGTAGATGGCTGATCATCTCAGATAATGGTCAGGGTTGGTCTCTCCTGCTGGCAGATTGGGCATTCAGCAGTGGCCATAGCTAGGCTGGATCTGATGAGTAGAAGTCTATGTTGCTGAGTCCATGCATAACTTCCATCCCTGCCACCATGGCCACTTTTTTCATGAGCTCATTGAGTGATGACACAGGTGGCTTGGGGAAAGGCTAAGATCTACAGATTTAAAGAGCTTCTTTTGCTGGGATCACTCTTTCATGAGCATTCACATGTGAGATGAATACCTCCACATTTTCCCCATTCTGAGAGATCTATTCACATACTTCTTCCACAAATTTCTTTGTCACCAGTTTTCTCATCATATCCCTTCCAAATCGCTGGCCTTCTGGCCAAATCATTGGCTGCAGCCCATGAGTTATATATGCCCACATATCTGACCATTTCTCCCTCCATGAGAAGTTCACGAAATGAACAACCAGGTTCATAACCTGAAGTTCTGCCTGCTGGGAAGTTTCCTTTTACCACTTTCCTTCAGAAACATCACAGAAAGGAGCTGAAATGCCACAGCTGTCCATTTTTAGGTATTGCAGAAACATCTATCAACCAGGCCAGGGTCTTCCCTTCTTCTGTCTACTGATGGTAAGAAACTTCCGTGGGCCACAGTTAAAGCTGGGAGAGAGAAAGCAGAGTAGCAGGAGTAAGGAACATGGACATTTGGGCCACTTCATTTTTTTAAAGAGCTGTAACAGTGCTCATTTTTAAAAAAAAATGTTTATTTATTTACTTGAAATTCAGAGTTACACAGAGAGAGAAGAAGAGGCAGAGAAAGAGAGCGGTCTTCCATTTGCTGGTTTACTCCCCAATTGGCCACAATAGCTGGAGCTGGGCTGATCCGAACTCAGGAGCCAGAAGCTTCTTCCAGGTCTCTCACATGGGTGCAGGGGCCCAAGGACGTAGGCCATCTTCTACTGCTTTCCCAGGCCATAGCAGAGAGCTGGATTGGAAGTGGAGCAGCCGGAACTCGAACAGGCGTCCATATGAGATGCTGGCATTGCAGGGAGCGGCTTTAACCACTATGCCACAGTGGCAGCCCCTGGGCTACTTCTTCATGTGACTTTTCTGTGCCTTCAGGGCCTGTTTGAGAGCTCTTATGTAAATGTCACTCTAATTGATGATGGATTGTTGCTATGCATGAACATGTTTTTGGCTTGGTGGGTCAGTTAACTTTCAGTTTGTGATGGGCAGCTCAGGTTGCATGCTCAGTTGACTTCCCAATATCGACCATTCAGCATTAGTGATAGTACTGGTAGCAGGCTAAGTGCTATCTTTTTTCAAAGGGAAGTTAGTTGTCTGCAGATGATGGCAGATGGTAGATGATGGCTGCACTGTGATTCATGTATAGGGTGGCTTCAAACATCATCCCAATCTGCCATTGCCACCCGGAACACCATTTAATCTGTTAAATCATATGGCCCATGTGACAAAGCAGCTTTCACAGCATACTGGGCATCTTGCAAAGCCTTCTCATGTGTGGTACTAACAGCTTTTAAGTTCACTGTGTAAATTGGCTCTAGTGATGTAAGTTGCCTCCAAAATCCAAATATGCCCTCTACTACCACTAGGTATTGTGTCTCTTTCTTGGTTGTAGGAGGAACCAGGTATCTTATGAAGGATAACTTTCTTTAAAAAATTATTCGTTCATTAGAAAGTCAGAATGGGAGAATGAGAGTGAGAAAGAGATCTTCCATCTGCTGGTTCACTCCTCAAATGGCTGCAATGACTGGGGCTGGAACAGGCAAAAGCAAAGAGGCAGAAACCAATCCTGTTCTCCCACATGGATGTCAGGAACCCAAATATTTAGGCCATATTCTGCTGCTTTCCCAGGTGCATTAGCAGAGAGCTGGGTTGGGTGCACAGCAGGTGGGACTTGAATTGGCATGCTGATATTGGATGCTGGCATCATAAGCAGCAGCTTAACCCACTGTTTCATAGGCAGCAGCTTAACCCACTGTTCCACAACACTGGGCCCATGAAGGATATCTTGACATGTCCTACACCAATGCATCCCTAGACATTTTATTGAATGGACGTTCTCTGACTTTTTTAGATTTATTTCCCACCCACTGACACATAAATCTCTTTTCAAGTCTGCTTCTTTCTTATTAGATCCAGGAGGGGCCAGCGCCATAGCATAGCAGTTAAAAACACCACCTGCAGTGCTGGCATCTCATATGGGCACCAGTTTGAGTCCCTGCTGCTCCACTTCCAATCTGGCTCTCTGCTATGGCTTGGGGAAGCAGTAGAAGATGGCCCAAGTGCTTGGGCCCCTGGCTGCTGGCTTCAGATTGGCCCAGCTCCAGTCATTGTGTCCATCTGAGGAGTGAACCAGCAGATGGAAGACCTCTCTCTCTCTGCCTCTGCCTGTCTGTAACTCTGCCTTTCAAATAAATAAATAAATAAATCTTAAAAATGATTCCAGGATCTGATAATATACTGTTGTGTACTGTTAATATCCAAGAGGATGATATACTACAATATGTGGAATTCCCCTAACTTATTTGATTGTCAAATGCTTTTTTCATATAATGTGCTGTTATTATCGTTCTGTGTGACATATACCATTTTAAGATAAACAAATAAAACTTAGAATCATCTTAATTCTCCTTCTCTTTCATAACAAATCCAGTGCATAAGCAAATTATGTTGTATCTATTATCAAAATATATACTTATTGTGATCTTTTTCAGCACATCTCAATATTCTAAAACATCCATGATCACAAACTATTCCCTTTTCCTGGATGTCTCTTCCCTCTGGTATATTCATGGCTATCTGGCTATCTTTCTCTCCTCCTTCAAGCTTTACTCAAATCTCACCTCCTCAGCCAATATAATACTGAAAAAATCCTCAACAAATATCCTTCTTCCTTCTTTCTCTCTACTCCTGTCTCTCCATTCTCCTTTCTTTCCTTTTGTACATACTACTTATCTCTATGTAATATAACATTTAATTTAATGATGTATTTCATTACTGCCTCTTTCCTTCCACTAACATGTAAACTCCAGGGGAAATACTAGAACTTTGTCCTCTGCCTTGCATATTTGTAGCATCTAGAAATGTGCCAGGCCATAATAGATGGTAGAAAAAATTTTGTTGAATAGGTGAATGAGGTAGCAAACTGTATAAATGTTAACAGTACGAGGGTAAGTGCTTCACAGTATCCTACAGGTTATCTTGAATTTGTAGTGAGGAAGACCTAGATTTCCCTACTGATTCTGCCACTTACTTGCTGTGAGACCTTGAAAAAATTACTTAGTAGCTCTGTGCCTATTAAAAATTGGAATAATGAAACATTTCGCTTGGGTTTATTTTAATTCTTTAGCAGCATGTTAAATTATATATACTGCATAATAGAAATGATATTAAATTATAAAAAGCTATATAAAGTACCTAGAGTATGTCTAGTATAATTTCTAGCATAAGCCCTGTATAATTCCCTGAAAATTGCTATACTAGATGACATTAATCCCATTTCCTTCTCTTCTTCCTCCCAATCCTCCCATTTAGTCCTGAGGGTGAGTTTTCACCAAACTACACTTGTTCTATCTTATGATCTGCAGCACATATTTATGAAGTTATATTAGCATGAGGTCTGTGAATATAGAAGAGATTTTTTTCTCTTTTTGTGAACTACCCAAGCCTGAATCAGCTAGGTCATGCCAAAAATTATCTATTCATCTATACAAGTAAGAGTCTCAGATAGAGACTTCTTGCCTGGAAAAATTACAAACAATATTCAGAAACAAGGGGACCCCAACAGGTTAGAAGTTATCTATAAACTCCTCCTTTAGAATTGCATTCACAATCACATTCTGAGCTACATAAGATAATCGGTTTCATTACTTTGTAGTCACACTTCATTTTTTATTTTGACGTGTTAGCAGTTTGATTGCTCACCTTTTTCATAAGATCTGACTCTGAATGTCTTTTAGCTGTTTTTAAAAATCTAATCCTCCCCTCAGAGGATCAAGATTTGCCATCAGTGAGGATACTCACGACAATGTATTTCAGATTCTGCAGCTAATCCCACTAAGTGATTCCAGAAATGTTTGTGCAGTAGCACTACTGTTAAAATAAGTGTGTGACCACTTTTAAGAACAATGTTCATTTGGCTGTCCCAGTTCTGTGATGTTTGTGGGAAAATTAGTCCCAAGAGGCCATAGTCACACCTTAGATACACTCTTATGTCATAATACTCAAATATATCTTTTTCTGAGGCCTTTCTTTTTAAAATAAGATTTATTTATTTGAAAGGCAGAGTTACAGAGAGGCAGAGGCAGAGAGAGAGAGAGAGGTCTTCCATCCACTAGATTACTCCCCAGAGGGCCCCTACATCCGGAGCTGCACTGATCTGAAGCCAGGAGCTAGGAGCTTCTTCCAGGTCTCCCACGCGGGTATAGGGGCCCAAGGACTTGAGCCATCTTCCACTGCTATCCCAGGCCATAGCAGAGAGCTGGACCAGAAGTGGAGCAGCTGGGTCTCGAACTGGTGCCCATATGGGATGCCAGGGCTTCTGGCCAGTGCGTTAACCTGCTGCACCACAGCACGGGCCCCTCGGCGGCCTTTCTGACTTTCATCCACATATTAGTTTCATTTATAGGCACATGCCAATTAATGAGGGGGGAATATTCTGATGAATACATTATTAGGCGATTTTTGTCACTGTGCAAACAGCAGTGTCCTTACCCAAACTGAGAGGGTGTAGGTAGCCTACTATACACCAGGGCTGTATGAGAGAAGCTATTGCTTTTAGGCTACAAACCTGTACAGCATGTTACTGTACAGAACACTGTAGTCAATTGCATACAACAGTTAGTATTTGTGTAACAAAACGTATCTAAACATAGAAAAGTTATGATAGAAATGCTAGGTGATAAGAATTTTTCAGCTGCATTATAAGCTTAGGGTCCCACTATCATGTATGTGGTCCATTTGTTGACTGAGATGTCATTGTGTGGCACAGACTGTATGACCAGACACTGGAATGAAAGCCAATACAGATGGTGTTTTCAGTCATTTTAATGGACTTAGAGCAACTGCTGAATTACTGTGATAGTAACCCTTAAATCTAGAAATGATTTTTAGTCTGATTAATCTGTCGTGTACAGAATGGTGGATATTGCTGTATATAAACATAACAATGTTGCCTTCCTTTAAATACTGCTCTTCCTCCACATGTCCTAAGAGTTGCCCTAATTCTTTCTCTCTGCTCACCTCATCATATTTTTTAAAAATTATTATACACATTCTGTTTCTCTTTCTGTCACCTTATATTCAGTTATAAATCCGTAATTTTCAGGGGCAGTTTGTGTGTGGGGTGATGATAATAAAATGGGACTCAAATGAAGATACCTCTACTTCCAAAGAATTGTAAATGAGAACAGGAAAGAAAAGATGTATTTTGGCCATCTGTATATCCTTTTCTCTTGTTATATCTTTAGTTCTTACTGTGCTGACATGGAAAATTAAAACCAGAGCTATCTTTTTTTTACCCCAGAAATATATAGCCTGATATTTACTTAGCACATATGAGCACATATTCCTCACTTGCTTTGCCTCAAAGTTTATCTTTGTTGAATACTGTAAGTGAAAATAGATTTACTTTAAAGCTAGAGAGGCTTAATCTTCAGGATTCCTAACTTGAATTGGTTCTTCCAAGACACTATATTTAATCTTGTACTTGGACTTTTGTGTTGTTTTTCCTTAAAGTTCTCCCCACTCTAGCTGTATATGTGTTAGGACTTAAAAAATAAAACCTGAATGTATCCTTGAGTGTAACTGTCTTCTGCTTACTTCCTCTTGAAGGTTTGTTCTAACATTGTAAGGCTTCCATTGCCATTCGTCTGTGCTTGACCTCCTCTCATGGGAAGTTGGAGGCCAAACCCTTCATTGACACATGGGACCTCTGAATGGCTTCTTTCATTCTATTCAATGTGAATTAATCCTGGAGAATTGGAAAGTGTTTGCAGATAAGATGATGGCTGTGGTCCCAAGAAAGCATAAGAGGAGTCAGATAGCCTTGAGTTCTATGGAGACATTTACGAGTTTGACATTAGTTAACATCTATTTAATTTCCTCATCTGCAAAAGGGAAGCAATAATATTGACTTTTCTGATTTGCTCTGAAGATTAAACCAGAAAATCTAGATGAAAGCACCTCACTCAAGAACCTGGCACTTACTCCATATTAACATTTTTAAAGTCAGCTTTCATAGCAGGGCAAAGCAAAGGATGCTTGTTTTGACAGAGGGCATTTCCCATCTGTAATTTGGGAGAACATTTTCTGACATATAAGAGCTATAAAAATGCATGTCATAGACCGGCGCCGTGGCTCAATAGGCTAATCCTCCACCTTGCAGCGCTGGCACACCAGGTTCTAGTCCCAGTGGGGGGCTGGATTCTGTCCCGGTTGCCCCTCTTACAGGCCAGCTCTCTGCTGTGGCCCGGGAAGGCAGTGGAGGATGGCCCAAGTGCTTGGGCCCTGCACCCCATGGGAGACCAGGAGAAGCACCTGGCTCCTGCTTTCAGATCAGTGCGGTGCGCGGGCTGCAGCGCGCCAGCTGCAGCGGCCATTGGAGGGTGAACCAACGGCAAAGGAAGACCTTTCTCTCTATCTCTCTCTCTATGTCCACTCTGCCTGTAAAAAAAAAAAAAAGTGCGTGTCATTAGCCTGAAAAGGGAAGTGAGTCTTCATGTAGGCACACAGGAATGGAACTGGCTTTGTTTGATAAAGTGGCAACAGACAGAAGGGCCCGTAGAGACAGCCCTGTAAGCCACCCATCTTCAAGCTCTAGAGTCTATTCAGCTGTGATAAGAGAGTGCATCCTTCCCCATTCAATTTGAAGTTTACCCCCCTGCCCTTCTGGATACACTGTTATGTTCAGAGAATGAACATTCGATCTTAAAATAGGAAAATTAATCTTTGATGCAGTGAGGTGTAGAATTTCCTTTACTAAAGGAATCTTTTCAGAGATATTTCTTAAATAATACTTAATGAGAGGTAGAAGAGACCAAGGATGCTACAAAAGACTTTTGAGTTTGGATACCTGGGTTCATTCCATCTTTTCTCTAAACACTTTTAAAAATTATTTTTATTTTGGAAGAGAGACAAGAAAACAGGCAGAGAGTTCCCATCTGATGGTTTCACTCACCAAATGCCCACAAAAGCTGGGTCCTGGAACAGGCCAAAGCCAGGAGCCAGTAACTCAATCTGGATCTCCATGTGGGAAGCAGGAACTCAATAATGTGATCCACCACCTGATGCCTCTTAAGGTGCATATTAGCAGGAAGCTAGAATGGGACATGGAGCCACAATTCAAACCCTGTCATGCCAATACAGGATGCAGACATTCCAACAGGTGCCTCTTTTTAAAGATTTATTTATTTGAAAGTCAGAGTTACAGAGAGAGAGGGAGAGAGACAGATCATCCATCTAACAGTTCACGCCCCAGATGGCCCCAATGGCCAGGACTCAGCCAGGTTGAATCCAGGAGCTTCTTCCAAGTCTTCCACATGGGTGGAAGGGGCCCAAATACTGGGACCATCCTCTGCTGTTTTTCCCAGGCCATTAGCAGGGAGTTGGATTGGAAGTGGAACAGTTGGGACTCGAACTGACAGCCATGTGGAATGCTGGCACTGCAGGCAGTAACTTTGTCTGCTACACCACAATACTGTCCACCTAACTAGTGTCTTAACCACTGTTATCACATGCCCAACCTTTCTAAGCACTTGTCTTTAAGAGTACTTGTTCGGAGCCAGCGCTGTGGCATAATGGGTAAAGCCGCCGCCTGCAGTACCAACATTCCATATGGACACCGGTTTGAGACCTGGCTGCTCCACTTCCAATCCAGCTCTCTGCTATTTCCTGGGAAGGCAGTAGAAGATGGCCCAAGTCCTCGGGCCCCTGCACCCATGTGGCAAGACCCAGAGGAAGCTCCTGGCTCCTGGCTTCGTATCAGCACAGCTCTGGCTGTTGCGGCCAACTGAGGAGTGGGTCAGCGGGTGGAAGACCTATCTCTCTCTCTCTCTCTCTGTCTCTCCTTTCTCTGTGTAATTCTGACTTTCAAAGAAATAAATAAATGTTTTTTTTTTAAAAAAAAAAAGAGTACTTGCTCATTTTGAAAAATCTAAATTGTGTCTTTTATTACGATCTTGCAAGATTATATAATTTCTTGGCTAACAAAATAAGGAAAGTAGGGGCCAGCATTGTGGCATAGTAAGCTAAGCCTCTGCCTACAGTGCTGGCATCCCATATGGGCACCAGTTCATGTCTCGGCTGCTCCTCCTCTGATCTAGCTCTGTGCTATGGCCTGGGAAAGCAGTGGAAGATGGCCCAAGTGCTTGGGCATCTGCACCCACATGGGAGGCCTGGAAGAAGCTCCTGGCTTTTGATTGGTATAGTTCCGATCATTTAATCCATTTGGGGAGTGAACCAGCAAATGGAAGACCTTTCTCTCTCTCTCTCTAGCTATACCTCTCAGGTAAATAAATAACTCTTATGGTTTTATTATTATTATTATTTATTTGACAGAGTTAGACAGTGAGAGAGAGAGACAGAGAGAAAGGTCTTCCTTCCATTTGTTCACCCCCCAAATGGCTGCCACGGCCAGAGCTATGCCGATCCGAAGCCAGGAGCCAGGTGCTTACTCCTGGTCTCCCATGCGGGTGAAGGGGCCCAAGCACTTGGGCCATCCTCCTCTGCCTTCCTGGGGAACAGCAGAGAGCTGGACTGGAAGAGGAGCAACCGGGACTAGAATCCGGCACCCATATGGGATGCCAGCACTGCAGGTGGAGGATTAACCAAGTGAGCCACAGCACCAGCCCCATAAATAACTCTTTTTATAAAAGGAAATTAGATACCTCATGTTACCTAGTAGACATGTAACCTTACTAGCAATAGGAGAAAATTATTATTAATATTACCTGGTACAGATATTGTACCTGTGATCTTTTGGGGACTATTTTATTCCCAAGTTATGTAGATAGTTGTTTATTATACAGTTTATCTATACAGAAATGTAATGGAAAGAACATCAGATTGGAAGTTAGGAGACCCTGTACTCCTGTGTCAACATCAATCAACCTTGTGACTTTTTTGTTGACCATTTCATTTTTGCATGTAGTGTATCTGCATAGCATGAAGTTAACTCCTGGTCCCTTAGTTATGTTGTGACAACAGATGAGATAATATATATGCTAATTGTAGAAGATATGCCAACCAGTAATAGCAACAGTAACTCCTCACACTAACATAGTGATTTAAATAATAAGGCAGGTTGAGGACTTTGATATTTAAGAGAAAATGAAAATGTAGAGAAAAGGATGGTTTGCATGAAGTTAAAATTCTAAATTAAGTTACATCATTATATGGCTGAACTGTATTAATGTAACTTTTGGTAGAAATGTCATGTAGCTTTTGGTAGATATGCCTTCACAAATTTATAAATTAAAAAGTATGCCACCACTTATTGAGGGTCTATTTTAAAATGTCCAGGTGGAATACTTTTTCTCTAAAAACACTGCTCCTCATGTTCAAAGTTTCTTATATAAAGAGCATTATGACAAACTTTTCTAATAGTTTAGTTCCTGGCAAAAGCAAAACAAAAAACTCTGTATTCAGATCAATTGGTATTTTAATCAAATAATAAACACTACATAATTAGTCTTATTTCGAATTTTGCCTTCACTATCATGAAGTTCATAGTTAAGTATGGTGAGAAATTGCGGTAATTGTCCTCGATCTAGTTTTCTCATATAATTATCTTCTTTCTTCTGTCCTAAAGTCTTTTTGTGTAGGTTCAAATATTCTTCAAATATTCTTTTTTTGGAAAAATATGTATGTGAATAAGTAATATTTCTTTATATGTCTGGTGGCTCATTTGTGGTCACATTAGGTAGGCCATGGTGTTTGTTTTAATTCCTGTGTAGACAATTGAATATTGCTGTATTCAACAATAATTTTCACTGACTCCAAAGCTGGATGATTACATGTAAACCTTTGACTACACAGAGAAGCAATGAAAAAATCTGGAACAATTAGAGTTAAGCCTTAACTTATACTCTGTAAACAGCTAATACTGTTTGCAGTCAGTGATAGTGTTGTATAATCAAATTTAGAAATGAATGGGGGCCAGCACTGTGGCATAGTGGGTTAAACCGTCTGCAGTGCCGGCATCCCATATGGGCACTGGTTCTAGTCCCAGCTGCTCCTCTTCTGATCCAGCTCTCTGCTGTGGCCTCAGAAAGCAGTAGAAGATGGCCCAAGTCCTTGGGCCCCTGAACCCGTGTGGGAGACCCAGAGGAAGCTCCTGGCTTCGTATCAGCACAGCTCTGGCCGTTGCGGCCAATTGGGGAGTGAACCAACGGATGGAAGACCTCTCTTTCTCTCTCTCTCTCTCTCTCTCTCTCTCTCTGTCTGTCTCTCTCTGTCTCGCCTTCTCTCTGTGTGTAACTCTGACTTTCAAATAAATAACTAAATATTTTTTAAAAAAGAAATGAATGATAACAATATTTTGTTATTTATATACATGTGCCAGGATAATACTTTGCTCATGTTTCCTGAATAATGTTCATGGAACATTATGATCTAAGATTTCATTCTCCCACCCTATCCTATCATGGCATCAGTTTAGTAAAATAAAATATAAATGTTTTCTATGTTTAGCCAAATGGGCCAGACACAGCCTTGTGGTACTTCTGATCCAGAACCACAGATATTACCTCATACCCAAGGCAGTCAAGGCAGAAACATTGACACACTCCCAGAAGACTCTGGTGATTTCAAAAGTAGTACCAATGGATTGTGAGGGCAATGGATTTTAAATTGTATTACATATTACTTTGGATTTATTATTAGATATAGACTAGTGAGCCAAAGGTTGGAAAAGAAGATCTAATGAAGAACTGTTACAGCTTGCTGTTGATATCAGCCTTGGATTTAATTTCCAAAAGAACTGAACTCCTTCCATGTTGGGATTGTGGTAGTCAAAATAAGGAACCATAGTAAGGTCTTCATGAGGTTTTAGAGGAAAAACCAAGACAAGCTTACCATTGAGCATCAAATGAATTCCATTCAGCACACATTGACAAGATTATTTGTAAATTTGTACGCATACCATGGGTTGCTGAGGAGTCATAGAAAATACATTTTTTAATCAAGGACTCTCCAGTTCTTCTCAGAAAAATAAAGGTGACCAGGGTATATCCTTAGATTGAAATTGTAAATAAAGAAAGCTGCATTCTAATGAACTATATTGGATTCTCAGTGAAAGTAGGCTTATGCTGCATCTGTGGTCCTATAAAGTTCAGGAGCTGTTTTAACCACAGGCTAAGGAGCCAACATGTGTGAAGTTAACTGGCAAGTAGAGACGCAACCACTGGACCAGACAGAGTGCTCTTTGATTACTTGTCCAAAGCAGGTGACACACTATGGAGACTAGGGGAAGCTGATTCTCTGTAAAGCAGTCTTTGGCCAAGATGAAATGAGAGAGTGGAAAGAGTTAGCAGACACATTGAACTTATTGTTCCTCCCTCTTCCACCAGATTGTTTTAAGCTGATGTAGTTTTATATAGCCTCTTATTTTTGGGGGGGGGGTAATTAAACTTTTATTTAATGAATATAAATTTCCAAAGTACAGCTTATGGGTTACAATGGCTTCCCCCTCCCAAAACGTCCCTCCCACCCACAACCCTCCCCTTTCCCGCTCCCTCTCCCCTTCCAATCACATCATGATTCATTTTCAATTCTCTTTATATACAGAAGATCAGTTTAGTATATATTAAGAAACGACTTCAATATTTTGCCCCCATATAGCAACACAAAGTGAAAAAAAATACTGTTGGAGTACTAGTTATAGCATTAAATAAGAATGTACAGCACATTAAATACAGAGATCCTACATAATAGTTTTTTTAAAAAATTAATTAATTTTCTATGCCATTTCCAATTTAATACCAGGTTTTTTTTTCATTTCCAATTATCTTTATATACAGAAGATCAATTCAGTATATAATTAGTAAAGATCACATCAGTTTGTACCCACGCAGAAACACAAAGTGTAAATATACTGTTTCAGTACTAGTTATAGCATCACTGCACATAAGACAACACATTAAGGACAGATCCCACATGGGATGTAAGCACACAGTGACTCCTGTTGCTGACTTAACAATTTGACACTCCTGTTCATGGCGTCAGTAATCTCCCTAGGCTCTAGTCATGAGTTGCCAGGGCTATGGAAGCCTTTAGAGTTCACCGACTTTGATCTTATTCCGATAGGGTCATAGTCAAAGTGGAAGTTCTCTCCTCCCTTCAGAGAAAGGTACCTCCTTCTTTGATGGCCCCGTTCTTTCCACTGGGATCTCACTCACAGAGATCTTTCATTTAGGTCTTCTTCTTTTTTTTTTTTTCCTTTTCCGTGGTATCTTGGCTTTCCATGCCTACAATACTCTCATGGGCTCTTCAGCCAGATCTGAATGCCTTAAGGGCTGATTCTGAGGCCAGAGTGTTGTTTAGGACATCTGCCATTCTATGAGTCTGCTGTGTATTCCGCTTCCCATGTTGGATCCTTCTCTCCCTTTTTTATTCTATCAGTTAGTATTAGCAGACACTTGTCTTGTTTGTGTGATCCCTTTGATTCTTAGACCTATCAGAGCCATCGGTTGTGAACTGAAATTGATCACTTGGACTAGTGAGATGGCATTGGTACATGCCACCTTGATGGGATTGAATTGGAATCCCCTGGTACATTTCTAACTCCATCATTTGGGGCAAGTCTGATTGTGCATGTCCCAAATGGTACATCTCATCCCTCTCTTTTTCCACTCTTAAATTTAACAGGGATCACTTTTCAGTTAAAATTTAAACACCTAAGAATAATTGTGTGTTAATTACAGAGTTCAACCACTAGTACTAGAACAACAACAACAACAAATACTAAAAAGGATAAAGTATTACATTGTACATCTAGAGTCAGGACAAGAGCTGATCAGGTCATTGTTTCTTAGTGTCCACTTCACTTCCACAGGTTTCCCCTTTGGTGCTCAGTTGTCGCCGATCAGGGAAAACAAATGAAATTCGTCTCTTTGGGACTGGCTTAATTCACTCAGCATGATGTTTTCCAGATTCCTCCATCTTGTTGCAAATGACTGGGTTTCATTTTTTCTTACTGCTGTATAGTATTCTATGGAGTACATGTCCCATAATTTCTTTATCCAGTCTACTGTTGATGGGCATTTGGGTTGGTTCCAGGTCTTAGCTATTGTGAATTGAGCTGCAATAAACATTAATGTGCAGATGGCTTTTTTATTAGCCAAATTAAGTTCCTTTGGGTAAATTCCAAGGAATGGGATGGCTGGGTTGTATGTAGGGTTATGTTCAGGTTTCTGAGGAATCTCCAGACTGACTTCCATAGTGGCTTTAGCAGTTTGCATTCCCACCAACAGTGGGTTAGTGTCCCTTTTTCCCAACATCCTCTCCAGCAACTATTGTTGGTGCATTTCTGAATGTGAGCCATTCTCACCGGGGTGAGGTGAAACCTCATTGTGGTTTTGATTTGCATTTCTCTGATGGCTAGTGATCTTGAACATTTTTTCATGTGTCAGTTGGCTATTTGGATTTCCTCTTTCGAAAAATGTCTATTGAGGTCCTTGGCCCATCTGTTAAGTGGGTTGTTTGTTCTGCTGTTGTGGATTTTCTTGATTTCTTTGTAGATTCTGGTTTTCAACCCTTTATCTGTAGTATAGTTTGCAAATATTTTTTCCCATTCTGTTGGTTGCCTCTTCACTTTCCTGACTGTTTCTTTTGAAGTACAGAAACTTCTCAATTTGATGCAATCCCAAATGTTAATTTTGGCTTTGACTGCCTGTGCTCCTGGGGTCTTTTCCAGGAAGTCTTTGCCTGTACCTGTATCTTGCAGGGTTTCTCCAATGCTCTCTAATAATGATGGTTTCAGGTTGTAGATTTAAGTCTTTAATCCATGTTGAGTGAATTTTTGTGTAAGGTGAAAGGTAGGGGTCTTGCTTCAGGCTTCTGCACGTGGAAGTCCAATTTTCCCAGCACCATTTATTGAATAGGCTGTCCTTATTCCAGCGATTAGTTTTGGATCTTTGGTCAAATATAAGTTGGCTGTGGATGTTTTGATTGATTTCTGGTGTTTCTATTCTGTTCCATTGGTCTATCCATCTGTTTCTGTACCAGTACCATGCTGTTTTGATAACAACTGCCCTGTGGTATGTCCTGAAATCTGGTATTGTGATGCCTCCGGCTTTGTTTTTGTTGTACAAGATTGCTTTGGCTATTCGAGGTCTTCTGTGTCTCCATATGAATTTCAGCATCATTTTTTCCAGATGTGAGAAGAAGGTCTTCAGTATCTTGATTGGTATTGCATTGAATGTATAAATTGCTTTGGGAGAATAGACATGGTGATATAGATTCTTCCAATCCATGAGCATGGAAGATTTTTCCATTTTTTGGTCTCCTCTTCTATTTCTTTCTGTAAGGTGTTGTAGTTTTCATCGTAGAGATCTTTAACGTCCTTGGTTAAGTTTATTCCAAGGTATTTGATTGCTTTTGTGGCTATTGTGAATGGGATTGATCTTAGAAGTTCTTCCTCAGCCGTGGCATTGCCTGTGTATACAAAGGCTGTTGATTTTTGTGCATTGATTTTATATCCTGCTACTTTGCCAAACTCTTCGATGAGTTCCAGCAGTCTCTTAGTAGAGTTCTTTGGGTCCCCTAAATAAAGAATCATATCATCTGCAAAGAGGGATAGTTTGACTTCTTCCTTCCCAATTTGTATCCCTTTAATTTCTTTTTCTTGCCTAATGTCTCTGGCTAAAACTTTGAGAACTATATTGAATAGCAGTGGTGAGAGTGGGCATCCCTGTCTGGTACCAGATCTCAGCGGAAATGCTTCCAACTTTTCCCCATTCAATAGGATACTGGCCATGGGTTTTTCATAAATTGCTTTGATTGTATTGAGGAATGTTCCTTCCATACCCAGCTTGCTTAGAGTTTTCATCATGAAAGGGTGTTGTATTTTATCAAATGCTTTCTCTGCGTCTATTGAGAGAATCATATGGTTTTTCTTCTGCAGTCTGTTAATGTAGTGTATTACTTTGATTGTTTTGCAAACGTTGAACCATCCCTGCATACCAGGGATAAATCCTACTTGGTCTGGGTGGATGATCTTTCTGATGTGTTGTTGCATTCTATTGGCCAGAATTTTATTGAGTATTTTTGCATCTATGTTCATCAGGGATATTGGTCTGTAATTCACTTTCAATGCTGCATCTTTTCCCGGCTTAGGAATTAAGGTGATGCTGGCTTCATAGAAAGAATTTGGGAGGATTCCCTCTTTTTCGATGGTTCTGAATAGTTTAAGAAGAATTGGAGTTAGTTCTTCTCTAAATGTCTGGTAGAACTCAGCAGTGAATCCATCTGGTCCTGGGCTTTTCTTTGTTGGGAGGCCTTTATTACTGTTTCAATTTCTGTGTCAGTTATTTGTCTGTTTAGGTTTTCTATGTCTTCCTGGCTCAATTTAGGTAGGTTGTATGTGTCCAAGAATCTGTCCATTTCTGATAGATTTCCCTGTTTGCTGGCATACAAGTCCTTGTAGTAATTTCTGATGATTCTTTTTATTTCTGTGGTGTCTGTTGTTACGTTTCCCTTTTCATCTCTGATCCTATTGATTTGGGTCTTTTCTCTTCTTTTTTTAGTTAGTTGGGCCAATGGGGTGTCAATTTTGTTTATTTTTTCAAAAAACCAGCTCCTCATTTGGCTGATTTTTTGTAATTTTTTTTTATTCAATCCTGTTGATTTCTTCTTTGATTTTAATTATTTCTCTTCTCCTACTGGGTTTGGGTTTGGTTTGCTGCAGATTTTCTAGATCCTTGAGATGACTTGAAAGCTCATCTATTTGGTGCCTCTCCAATTTCTTGATGTAGGCACCTATTGATATAAACTTTCCTCTTAACACTGCTTTTGCTGTATCCCAGAGGTTTTGGTATGTTGTGCTGTTATCCTCATTTACTTCCAGAAAATTTTTGATTTCTCTTTTGATTTCTTCTATGACCCATTGTTCATTCAGGAGCATGTTGTTCAATCTCCATGTGTTTGCACGTGCTCTTGGGATTCCCGAGTTGCTAATTTCCAATTTCATTCCTATGTGGTCCGAGAAGCTGCGTGGTATGATTCTAATTCTTTTGAATTTGCTGATGCTTGCTTTATGGCCTAGTACGTGGTCAATCCTAGAGAAGGTTCCATGTACTGCTGAGAAGAATGTAAAGTCCTTAGCTGTAGGAGGAAATGTTCTGTAGATATCTGTTAGATCCATTTGGGTTATAGTGTCATTTAAATCTACTGTCTCCTTGTTGATCTTCTGTCCTGTTGATCTGTCTATCTCTGAGAGTGGAGTATTGAAGTCCCCCAGTACTATTGTATTGGTGTCTAAGTCTCCCTTTAAGTCCCTTAACAAGTCTTTTAAATAAGCTGGTGCCCTGTAATTAGGTGCATATACATTGATAATCGTTATATCTTCCTGTTGAATGGATCCCTTAATCATTAAATAGTGCCCCTCTTTGTCTCTCCTGACAGTTTTTGTGGTAAAGTTTATGTTGTCCGATATTAAGATGGCTACGCCCGCTCTTTTTTAATTTCTGTTGGCATGTTATATCTTTTTCCAGCCTTTCACTTTCAGCCTGTATGGATCATTGTTGGAAAGATGAGTTTCTTGTAAGCAGCAAAAAGATGGGTTTTGTTCCTTAACCCAATCAGCCAATCAGTTTCTTTTAACTGGACAGTTTAAGCCATTAACATTCAATGTGACTATTGAGAAGGAGTAACTTTGCCCTGTCATTTGCCAAAGATTTTTTCTAATATATGGTTTGAGACTCCGGTGATCTTTTGCTTTGAGGTTTCCTTCCTTTATCTTCTTTCATATTGTTGACCATGTTTCTGTGTTTCTGTATGTAACACATCTTTAAGCATCTTTTGCAGGGCTGGACGAGTGGCGACAAATTCTTTCAATTTCTGTTTGCTGTGAAAGGTCTTTATTTCACCTTCATTCACAAATGAGAGCTTTGCAGGATATAATATTCTGGGCTGGCAGGTTTTCTCTCTTAGTACCTGGGCTATATCTTGCCATTCTCTCCTAGCTTGTAGGGTTTCTGATGAGAAGTCAGCTGTGAGTCTAATTGGAGATCCTCTGAGAGTAATCTGGCGTTTCTTTCTTGCACATTTTAGGATCTTTCCTTTGTGTTTCACTGTGGTGAGTTTGATTACGACGTGTCGTGGTGAGGATCTCTTTTGGTCATGTTTATTAGGGGTTCTATGAGCTTCCTGTACTAGGATGTCTCTGTCCTTCTCCAAACCTGGGAAATTTTCTGCTAGTATCTCACTAAAAAGGCTTTCTAATCCTTTCTCCCTCTCCATGCCTTTAGGAACTCCTAGAATCCGAATATTGGGTTTTTTAATAGTATCCTGTAGATTCCTGACAGTGTTTTTTAGATTTCTGATTTCTTCTTCTTTTCTTTGATTTGACTGTTTCCTTTCCTGTTCTCTGTCTTCTAATTCCGATATTCTCTCTTCTGCTTCACCCATTCTGTTTTTAAGGCTCTCTAATGTGTTTGTCCTTTGATCTATTGAGTTCTTCATTTCATTGTGGTTTTTTGTCACTATCACAGTTTCATGTTCTACTAGTTGTTTCATTTCATTTTGATTCCTCCTTAATATTTCATTTTCACGAGAGAGATTTTCTATCTTGTCCATTGAGGATTTCTGTAGTTCAAGAATTTGTTTTTGAGAACTTCTTAATGTTCTTATCAGTTTTTTGAGATCCGCTTCTTGCATTTCCTCTATCTCTTCATCTTCATAATCTTGCATTGGGGTGTCTTGTTCATTTGGAGGCATCATAGTGTCTTCCTTGCTCTTGTTACCTCGGCTTCTACGTTTGTTGTTTGGCATGTTGGAGATAATTTATGTTTTTTTTTTGTTTTTGTTTTTGTTTTTGTTTTTTTTGCCGTGGTGTTTTTTTCTCGTTAAACTATGCCTCTAAGTGGGCTGTCTGCTTTCATGGATCCTTAGAGGCTGTGATGGGTGTGGCCAGAGAGCTATGCTTGATTCTTCAGGTTTAAGGCTGTGCAAAAAGCGACTCACCCAGATTATTCACTCCCTTGCTCCTTGCTGGATCGCTCTCTCTCTCTCTCTCTCTCTCTCTTTTTTTTTTTTTTTTTTTTTTTGACTCAGTTGGGAAGTAATTGGGCAAGTGGAATTGAGGGTAGTTGAAATCTGGCCTCTGTGAGTATTCGTTTGATCAACCCCTGGGACCACACAAAGAGTTTATGCAGCCCTCAATGTGTTCTCAGGTTTCACCAAAGTTCCAAACTTACTGAGTTTGTGGCAGTGCTTTAGATATGTAAAATGGCGCCTGCTCTTTGTTTTGCTCAGTGAGTGAATAGAGAGGCCTCTGCTTTTCCCCCCAATATCTCGGGTTTCTGACGCCTTTGTCTTACCTCCTGTTCGTTCCCATGCTGGCGAGATTCTGCGGCTCGGCTCCCATGGTTGGGTTTCCACGCGGTGGGCTCCCTGTAGGTCCTCTGTGTCACATCCACTAGATCTGGAAGCGTTTCCTCTGCAGTTTTTTTCTTGAGTCTTTTCCTGTGGCTACAGTAATTCCACTTTTATGAAACTTTATTTTCCCAAACTACGGCGCACACCCTCACTATCTGCCATCTTGGCTCCACCCCCTATATAGCCTCTTCTAAAAGTTTATTTATTTGAAAGCAAGGAGAGAGAGACAGAGAGAGAGAGAGAGAGAGAGAGCAAGAGCTCCCCTTCCCACTCACTAACTCATTCCCCAAATTCTGACAACAGCTGAGGCTGAGCCAGGATGAAACCAGATTCCAGGAACTCAATCCAAGTCTCCCAAGTGGATGACAGGGACCTAAGTTCTTGATTCATCACCAGCTGCTTACAGTGTCCCAGTGCTTGAACCCAGGCACTCTGATATTGGATATGGGTATCCCAAATGGCATCTTACCCACTGTACTGAATGCCCTTACCTACTTTCTTTTTATTTTTTTTAAATTTTATTTAACATAAACAAATTTTATATATTTCATATGTACAGATTTAGACACACTTACTTTTAAAAATATTTTAACAGTTTATTTCAGACATTTGACTTTGCTTTTATTTCTTACTCCTGCTTCCCTGTGATTGCATCTCCCAATAAAGCCTGAACATATGAACACCTCTGGATCTATTTTCCAGGAAACCAGGAGAGCTACAATTACTAAAATTTGTGTGTTTGTGTGTGTATGTGTGTGTACACATTCAAAGAATGTCTTCAGAATATGTACCTAGGAGTAGAATAACTGAGTTGTAGTTGTGTATGCTCAGATTTAATAAGCAAGGCTGTATTGCTTTCCAAAGTCATTTTTATCTATGTGTACTTTCACTAGCAGTATATGAGAGCTCCTGTGCTTTTACAACCTCTCCAACACTTTTTGTCCATGTCTTAAAATTTTTATTTGTTTATTTTCATTTCATTTAAGAGGGAGAGAGAGCTGTTTGATCCACTGGCTCACTCTCCAAATGCCGGCAAGACCTAGGCCAGGCAAAAACCAGGAACCAGAACTCCATTCAGTGAAGAGGCAACTGACAGAATGGGAGAAATTATTTGCAAACTATACAACTGATAAAGGATTAATAACCAGAATATATAAAGAGAACAAGAAACTCCACAAAAACAAAACAAATAACCCAGTTAAGAAATGGGTAAAGGATTTAAACAGACATTTTTCAAAAGAGGAATCCACATGGCCAACATACACATGAAAAAGTATTCAGGGAAATGCAAATCAAAACCACAATGAGACTTCATCTCATCCCAGTTAGAATGGCTTTCATACAGCAATCAACAAACAACAAATGCTGGTGAGGATGTGGGGGAAAAGGTATCCTAATCTACTGTTGGTGGGAATGTAAACTAGTAAAACCACTATGGAAGACAGTATGGAGATATTCAGCCATCTCATTCCTAGGAATTTGCCCAAAGGAAATGAAATCAATAAATAAAAGACTTATCTGTACCCCCATGTTTATTGCAGCTCAATTCACAATACCTAATACATGGAAAAGACTGGATAAAGAAATTATGGGGTATGTTCACCATAGAATACTACACAGCAGTTAAAAAGGAAAAAATAAATCTAGTCATTTTCAACAAAGTGGATGAAACTAGAAAACATCATACTTATTGAAATAAGCCGGTCCCAAAGGGACAAACACCATATGTTCTCCCTGACCTGTGATAACTAATAGAGCACCTAAAAGGCAATCTGTAGCAGTGAAATTGACACCTTGAGAAGCAATGACTGAACAGCCCTTGTCTCGACTGAAGAGGAACAATTTTTTTCCTACAATTGGTTGAACTCTTTACTTAACCATAGAGATAATCATATGTGTTTAAAGTAAATTGAAAATAGATCTTAATAAAAAATAAGAGTGGGAATAAAAGAAGGAGGAGGAAGGAGGATGGGAGTGTGAATGGGAGAGTGAGCATGGTTTGAAGAATCACCATGTTCCTAAAGTTGTATTTGTGAAATGTGTGACATTCAAACTGTAAAAATGTATAGTTCTGCATACATTCCTACAGACTTACTTCTAAGGGAACAGTTTAAAAATTTGCCATGGGACCACAAATCGCTTTAAGCTGGGTGGTAAAAATAGGATTTTAAGTGTTAAAATTATTATATGGTTAGGATTAATTGTTAAAGTAATTGTATAAATAGGATTAAGGGTCTGGTAATAATAGTAGAATTATAAAGGAAAGAATGTTCCAACATGGGAAGCAGTCTACATAGCAGATTCATAGAATGACAATCACTTTAAGTAACACTCTGACCTCAGAATCAGCTCTGAAGCCATTCTAGTCTGGCTGAAAAGGCCACAAGAGCATTTCAGGCATGGAAAACCAAGACACAGTGCCAAAAAAAAGTTCTGCATGAAGGATCTCTGTGAGTGAGACCCCAGCAAAAATAAGTGGCCATCAAATAAGGATGTACATTTTTTTCTCTGAAGGTTGGCTAGAACTCCCATTCTGCTTATGGCCTTGTCTAAATATAGACAGAGTTTGTGGATTCAAAAGGCTTCCATATCCTAGGCAGCTTGTGTCAAGAGCCTCAGGTGGTCACTGACATCATACATAAGAGTGTCAATTGTAAAAAACAACAAGAGTCACTATGCACTAACTTCCCATTCAGGACCTCTGTCCTCAAAAGTTGTATTATAATTATGTCTAAGAGATGTATCATACATGGGTGCTTCTTTAAAGTTAATTAAATTTCTAAAAAAAAGAGGTGAAATTAACTTCAAGATGGCAATGACTTTGAACAGCCCTTGTCTGAACTATTGAGGAACAGTTTTCTTATTTTCGTGCAAATTGTTTAACTCCTTTATTTAGTGTAGAGTTGGGATTCTGTGTATAAAGTTAATCAAAAATGGATCTTAGTGAAGAATGAGACTGGGAATGAGAGAGGGAGGAGGAGGCGGGTGGAAGGTTGGGTATTGTGTGAAGAATCACTATATTCCTAAAGCTGTAATTATGAAATGCATGAGGTTTGTGTTCTTTAAATAAATAAAAGCTTTCTTTAGGGAAAAAAAAGGCTTTCATAGCCTAGGCAGCTGACGTCAAGAGCCTTGGGTCATCACTGACGTCATACTTAAGAGTGTTAATTGTTAAATTAACAGCAGAAGTCACTGTGCACCAACTTCCCACGCAAGACCTCTATCTTCAAAAAGTTGTGTAATGAGAGTTAACAGTAAAACTTGTTCTCAATGATTTATTTTGTTTTAGTATATTAAGTGGAGGATATTCTTATGTCTCATAAGTTTGAGTTATGCCTAAGTGTCTGACACCATTGCTTATTTTCTTAGGTGCTTCCTTTTTTATTTTATTATTTTTTTTTATTTTTTGACAGGTAGAGTTATAGACAATGAGAGAGAGAGACAGAGAGAAAGGTCTTCCTTCCGTTGGTTCACTCCCAAATGGCTGCTACAGCCAACGCTGTGCCAATCAGAGGCCAGGAGCCAGGTGCTTCCTCCTGGTCTCCCATGCCGGTGCAGGGGCCCAAACACTTGGGCCATCCTCCACTGCCCTCTCGGGCCACAGCAGAGAGCTGGACTGGAAGAGGAGCAACCGGGATTAGAACCCAGCACCGCAGGCAGAGGATTAACCAAGTGAGCCATGGCGTTGGCCCCGAGGTGCTTCCTTAATTAGTGATAAAACTTGTTCTCAAGGACTTACTTTCTTTTAATGTATTAAATGGAGGATTTTTTTAAAGATTTATTTATTAATTTTAAAGGTAGAGTAATACAGAGAGAGAAGGAGAGGCAGAGAGAGAGAGAGAGAGAGAAAGAGAGAGAGAGAGAGAGAGAGAATCTTCCAACTGCTGATTCACTCCCCAATTGGCCGCAACAGCCAGAGCTGTGCTAATCTGAAGCCAGGAGCTTTTTCTGTGTCTTCCACATGGGTGCAGGGGCCCAAGGACTTGGGCCATCTTCTACTGCTTTCCCAGGCCATAGCAGAGAGCTGGATCGCAAGTGGAGCAGCCAGGACTCAAACCGGTGCCCATATGGGATGCCGGCACTGCAGGCAGTGGCTTTACCTGCTATGCCACAGCGCCACCCCCATGGAGGATATTCGGGTGTCTCAAAAAAATGGTGTCACACATTTGGTAGCTGGAATTCACAATCTCATGCTATCCCTATATATATATATATAGGGATATATATTTTATATATATAGGGATATATATTTTATATATATATATATATATATATATAATGAGGTATGTTTTTGTTAAAGAAGATCATTGATCTTGTAGACATTTTTGCATGTTAGCTGGAAAATATCAGTCATATTGTTTCCTACAGCCTTTTGTGGGAATACTGTGTCAAGTGTCTAGAATTGAGTTTTCCACCCATTTTGATTTTTAACTTTAAAAACTGTTCTTATACAATAAAGTGTATTGGCTCTATCTTGTAAGATTTACTATGGCAAGTACAAAGTATCAATCATGAAGCATAACAAGCTCTGTATTTAGGTGTCTTGTTGTGGATTTTGTTTTTTGTTTTTGTAAGATTCTTAAAATAAAAAAAGAAAATATCAGTCATAACAGAAAGTAAGTCAGACTCAAAACCAAAATAATAAGTTTTTGTTTATAATTTGAGCTATTTCTACTGTACAGAGAAACAAATAAATTATATGAAACTTTTTCAGCCATGAGAACAGATCAAGTGTTTTAATAATACTTTGCACATATTAATAAGGGCTTCTGATAACAATATATCACATTTAGAATCTGTATGAAGTAAAAAATTAATGCCTGCAAAATCAATGCCAGCCTTTTATCCCAAAGCTAAAATTAACAAAGACCAGCCAACCCTCTAATATTTCTAAAATGTAGAAAGACCTATTGTGTGTTTTAATTAATGCTCAATGTATGTTATTAGCCAAACAGATGATGGTCTACCAATTACCTTTGGAAATAAAGAAAACTCCTCTCCTAATTAGCCTCTTTGTAAAATATCCTTAATATTGTTATTCTTTGTGAAGACTGACTTTCAATGTAAGAAATCTACTATGCTGAAATATGAGGCATAGATTCTTTATCTAAGGAACAAAAAAACCTTTGATAATTCTTAGCAACTTTGAAAAAGCTACTGAGCAGTGCATAGGAAAGGTCTCAATTATTTTTAAGTCACATGAGGTAATGCATTTTTAAGTTGTAAGCAAAACTGTCAGAAGTCTCATGATGCCTCAACACAATGGGCATCGACTTGAATTAATATTTTAACTTGCCTTGTCCTTATTAGAGGACATAGGGCAGATTTCTGCCTCAGCTATGCAATGCTGTGTCTTAAATTTTGGTAAAATTCTTAGCAGTCATCTCATGCTGTATTTGATGGGAGGTTAATTTCCAACATTCCACTTAACAACGTTTCCTCAATGATTATGAGGTTTTAAAAAGACATTTGCATATCTACCATGCCTTGGTTCGACATCCAGTATCACTGCTTCTTTGTTACTCTGAAACATGATGCAGATTAGTAAAAGCATTTGGTTCAATACCTTTCCCGTCTCTCCACTGATAGATACATGTGGATAGATATGTTATTATGCTAATTTCTGTGTGTTATCATTCGTTGCCTGGGACTATGGAACAAGAGAATTCGCAAATTTTCAAAAGTGAAATGATTCTCAGCAAGGCAATCATAGGAACACATTCAGCTGTGCAATTCATCTTGAATTATACAAACACTCTCATATTTGTCCAGCATCAGAATCACTGAAAGGAGGGAAAATGGAAGATGTCCACTTAATGATAATGTATACTTTTTGCTATTTTGGTAACATTACCTTATCCTGACATTTGAAGGCTATAGGAGAAAATGCAAGATATCAACAAGAGAAAGGACTAGAAGAGCATTATACAGGTAGAGTAGTGTGAAGGGAAGAAGCTGGAAGAAAGGAATAAGTTGCATTTACCTTGTGGTTGATAGATTAATGTTTATGTGAGAGTCCTGTTTGTGAAAATTTAAAACAAGTGGTAAGTGCAGGAAACTCAAAGAGGTAATATGGGGTTTCAAAAATGTCAGTATTGATAATAATGCTGACAATGGTAGTGAATTTGGAAGTGTTCTGGGAATATTCTGAATACAGTCTAATTTTAGGTCATAGAAAGTAACTTAAAACATTTAACGGACAATCAGAATCAAGGGAGTAAAAATGAAAGGGGAAGGTAGATGCAGATTCCCTGTGTCCAGGTAAAACTGGAATGATGAAAATAGCATTGAAGTCTGTTGGAGTGAATATAAATAAAGTAGGTGAATCTCACCTCTTAAATGCTTTGAGCAATGTGAGGAAGAACAGTCTGTTTGGGAGGACGCAATCCTAGAAGCATGCCACTTTTGAATTTCTTATACTGCCATCTGCTGTCCATAAAGAGTTCCATACTGTGGTTAAATTTTGTTTTGATTACTGTACTTTATTGATGTGTAGTGAGTGAAATAAAATAATGGAGTGCATCCATTCACCAGCAACCAGGATGAAAGTGTATTATTAGTAAAAAAGGCTTGAAGGTACTCAGAAGTCCCTGGCCACTTATGTAGTTAATTCAAGCAACATGACTCTCATTTTGCTAACCCATCACTCTCTCTGACAAAAAATCATTGAAATAAAAGTCTATCTTTCCAGGCAATGAAAATGAACTGGGAAGATTTTGTAATGTCTCTAGTAATAGCAATGGACCAAAGAATTTAAGCAATCCTTCTGTAGTGAGTAACAGGGAACAACATTAATGAAACTAATGTGACTTTATAGATGTTTGTGCATATATCAATTCCACTTCCATCTGTAAAAAGAGAAGCATTTGTTATAAAGTGCTCATTTTATTTATGTTATAAAGTGCTCATATTATTAATTTATAAATTGCTCCTTTTATTAACATTAGTGTTACTGTTGTGTAAGAGAATATTCCAGAAAGTCATGCCCTTTAGATTTATTTTTTAGTTTTTAACAGATTCAATATAGTTCATAGATACAATTCCAAGAATATAATGATATTCCCTTCCTCTCTCACTCCACCCTCTCCCTACTACCTTTCCTCCCTCTTCCTTTCTTTCTTTTTTAGTTTCTGATATATTTTTAATTTATATTAGATTCAGGGGTTTAATGCTCCACCTGATAAAAACTTTAACTAGTCAAAAATAAAAGACCCTAGTTTAACAAGAATATAAAAAGTACCATAAACAATAATCAAATGTAAAGATGACCATTTCGCCCATATACAGTAAATTTTAAAGTAATCACAGATCGTGAAAACTATGGTAGTATAACATTCTTAACAATTGGTTTGACAAAGATATACAACAAAGATTGACAAAACTCTATGCACAGCAATATTGATATACAAAGGCGTTTCTTTTTTCATTTTTTGTTTTTTTTTCCTTATTTCAATTTTAGCTCCCACATATAAGGGAGAACATGTGGTATTTGTCTTTCTGTGTACAGATTACTTCACTCAATATGATGTCCTCTCGTTACATTCCTTTTGTTGCAAATGGTAGAATTTCATTCTTTTTTATAGCTGAATAATATTCCATTGTATATACATACCACAGTTTCTTCATCTGTTCATCTGATGAGGTACACCTTGGTTGATTTCATATTTTGGCTCTTGTGTCCAGTGTTGCTATGAACATGAATGGTGCTGCTATTTCATTGGTACAGCATGTTCATGTCTTTTGGGTATATACCCAGTACTGGGATTGCTGGATCATATGGCCAGTCTATTTCTAACTTATTAAGAAATCTCCAGGGCCAGCGCTGTGGCGTATTGGGTAAAGCAGTGCTGGCATCCCACATGGGTGCCGCTTCAAGTCCTGGATGCTCCATTTCTGATCCAGCTCTCTGCTATGGCCTGGGAAAGCAGTAGAAGATGGCCCAAGTCCTTGGGACCCTGCACCTACGTGGGAGACCCAGAAGAAGCTCCTGGATCCTGGCTTCAGATCGGCGCAGCTCCAGCCGTTGCAGCCAATTGGGGAGTGAACCAGAAGATGGAAGACCTCTCTCTCTCTCTCTCTCTCTCTCTCTCTCTCTCCCTCTCCCTCTCCCTCTCCCTCTCCCTCTCCCTCTCCTTCTCTCTCTGTGTTACTGACTTTCAAATAAATAAATAATTCTTAAAAAGAAAAAAAAAATCCCCTTACTGTTTTCCACAGTGGCTACACTAATGTGCATTCCCAACAACCATGTGTAAATGTTCCCATTTCTCCACATCCTTGTCAGCATTTTTTTATTTTTTAATTTTTATTTACTTGTTTTTTGACAGAGTTAGACAGTAAGAGAGAGAGAGACAGAGAGAGAGGTCTTCCTTCCGTTGGTTCGCTCTCCAAATGGTCACTAAGGCCAGCACAGCACCGATCCGAAGCCAGAAATCAGATGCTTCCTCCTGGTCTCCCATGTGGGTGCAGGGGCCCAAGCACTTGGGCCATCCTCCACTGCCCTCCCGGGCCACAGCAGAGAGCTGGACTGGAAGAGGAGCAACTGGGATTAGAACCCAGCACCCATATGGGATGCTGGCGCTACAGGCGGAGGATTAACCAAGTGAGCCACGGCGTGGGCCCCCTTGTCAGCATTTGTTACTCTCTGTGTTTTGGATTTTAGCCATTCTTACAGGGGTGAAATGATGTCTCATTGTGATTGTGATTTGCATTTCCCTGATGGCTAGTGATGGTGAGCATTTTTTCATATTTGTTGGCCATTTATATTTCTTCTTTTGAGAACTGTCTATTGAGACTTTTTTGCACATTTCTTAACTTGATTGTATTTTTGTTGTTCAGTTTTTTAAGTTGCTGATATATGTTCAGAATATTAATCCTTTGTTGGATAGGTAACACAAATATTTTTTCCCATTCTGTTGTATGTCTCTTCACTCTGTTGATCATTTTTTTTTTAACTTTTATTTAATGAATATAAATTTCCAAAGTACAGCTTATGGATTACAATGGCTTTTTCCCCCCATAACTTCCTTCCCACCTGCAACCCTCCCCTCTCCTGCTCCCTTTCCCATTCCATTTACATCAAGATTCATTTTCAATTATCTTTATATACGGAAGATCAATTTAGCATATATTAAGTAAAGATTTCAACAGTTTGCACCCACACAGAAACACAAAGTATAAAATACTGTTTGAGTACTAATTATAGCATTAATTCACAATGTACAACACATTAAGGACAGAGATTGTATATGAGGAGTCAATGCATAGTGACTCCTGGTTTTTTTTTTTTAACTTTTATTTAATGAATATAAATTTCCAGTGTACAGCTTATGGATTACAATGGCTTCCCCCCCCCATAACTTCCCTCCCACCCGCAACCCTCCCCTCTCCCGCTCCCTCTCCCCTTCCACTCCCTCTCCCCTTCCATTTGCATCAAGATTCATTTTCTATTCTCTTTATATACAGAAGATCAATTTAGTATAAAGATTGCAACAGTTTGCACCCACATAGAAACACAAAGTGAAACATACTGTTTGAGTACTAGTTATAGCATTAAATCACAATGTACAGCACATTAAGGACAGAGATCCCACATGAGGAGCAAGTGCACAGTGGCTCCTGTTGTTGACCCAACAAATTGACACTCTAGTTTATGGCGCCAGTAACCATCCTAGGCTGTCGTCATGAGTTGCCAAGGCTATGGAAGCCTTCCAAGTTTGCCGACTCTGATCATATTTAGACAAGGTCATAAAAGACAGAGTGAGGATAGTAACCAATGATCCTAAGAGTGGCATTTACCAGGTTTGAACAATTATACAGCATTAAGTGGGGAAGAGGACCATCAGTACACACATGTTGGGAGTAGAGCCATTGGTGGTAGAGTAGAGGTTATGATTACAAAGGAATGAGGCCCAAGTGCACTAGACAGGGCCTAGAACAAAGGACAGAGTCATTATTAGAGGAGCTAAGAAAGGTGCTGTCTAAGCTACAATTAAGTTTTCTGATTGAGAGGCAAATAGAACCTGATAGAAGGGGCTTGATAATAATCTGTTGGGCTTTAGGCCTTGTAAATTCAGATCATTTCCTTCACTGTGTAGAAGCTTCTGAGTTTGATATAGTCCCATTTGCTTAGTTTTACTTTTGTTGCCTACTTTGGGGGTCTTGTCCAAGAGATCATTCCCTATATCTGTGTTTGGAATGTTTTCCTTGTATTTTCATCCAACGACTTCATAGTCTCCAGTATTAAATTTAGGTCTTTGATACATCTCGAGTTGTTATTTGTATATGGTGAGAGATACGGACCTCATTTCATTCTTCTACATATATACATCCTGTCTTGCCAGAACCATTTGTTGAAGAGATTATACTTATTCCATTGTATTATCTGAGAACTTATGTTAAAAATAAGTTGGCTGTATGTATGTACATGAATTAATTTCTGGGTTCTTTATCCTATCCCACTGATCTATATGTGGATTTTTATGCCTGTGCCATGTTGTTTTAATTACTATGTTTTGTAGTGTGCTTTGAAGTCAGTTATTGAGATACATCCAGCTTGATTTTTTTTTTTTTTGCTCAGGATTGTTATGGCTATTCTAGTTCTTTTGTGATTATATATGAATTTTAGAATTGTTTTTTATTTAAAGTTTATTTATTTTATTTAAAAGTCAGAAATACAGGGGCAGGTGGGGAGAGAAAGGGAGATCTTCCTTCCACTGCTTCACCCCCAAATGGCTATAATGGCCAGGGTGGGGCCAGGCTAAAGCCAGAAGCCAGGAACCTCATTCAGGACTCCCATGAGGGTGTATGTGCCCAGGAACTTGGGCCATCTTCCATTGCTTTCCCAGGTGCATTAGCAGGGAGCTGGATTGGAAGTGGAGCAACTGGGACTTGAGCTGGTGCCTATATGGGATGCTGGTACTGCAAAAGGCAGCTTAACCTACTGTGCCACAGCACCAGCCTCTAGGATTGTTTTTTTCTAATTTTGTAAAGAATGTTATTGGTATTTAGATAGAGATTGCATTGAATCTGTCGATTACTTTAGGTAGTATAAACATTTTAATGATATTGATTCTTCCCATCCATGAGTAAGGAATAGCATTCCATTTTTTTGTTTCTTAACTGATTTCTTTCACCAATTTTTTATAATTTTTGTTGTAGAGGTCTTTCACTTCTTTTGTTAAATTTGTTCCTAAATATTTTATTTTTTGTGACTGTTGTGAAACAAACCTCTTTCCTGAGTTCTCTTTTAGTAAGTTCATCATTAGTGTATAAAAAAAAACCTCTGTTTCTTGTATGAGTCATGCTCTTTGGAAAAAATGAATAAGTAGGTGGGCTAATTTGTATTTTAAATAAGTGACTTTTGGGGAAATAAATCTACCTTGGATTTCTCAGTGCCCCTGTAGAAATCTCTAGCCTCCTAGGACAAATACATGTATGCAATATGAAGATGGTGATGTTTGCTTTCATCTCCCCTAGGAGCAGTTCACTATTCACATACCATGAAAGTTAGTTTTGTTGACACTTGTCTAGTTAGTTGCTCTAACCCAAGAGGGAAAAATGGTTACAGCACAAACCAAATTCTTTTGTTAGTCCCCAGGATGCCAAGGAAACTTGGAGATTTATCTCCCTAAGCGTTTCCCATCTTTAGAACTTAGAAGCCATAGGGCTGGTGTAGTGAAGCGGCTGCTTTACTTCCAGTCTAGATCCCTGCTAATGTGCTGGGAAGATGGCCCACGTGTCTGGGACCCTGACACCCACATGGCAGACCCGGAAGAAGCTCCTGGCTTCAGCCTGGCCGAGCCCTGGCTGTTGCAGCCATTTGGGAAGTGAACCAGTGAATGGAAGATCTCTGTCTCCCTCTCTCTCTGTATTATCTGCCCTTCAAATAAATAAATAAATATTTTTAAAAAAGAACTTAGAAGCCTGGAGATACCTGCAGTTTATCTAACTTTTGGAAAAAGCATTTATATTCCAAAGGTTAGAGTGAAAATCTAGGATTACTTCCATTCCATATCAAAGAAGCAGAAGTTTGCCCTTTCTCTCCTTTCCTCCAAAAAGCATGTTGGCATATTTCTCCTGTACATAAGTGGAGAAGATCCTTTGTTCTCCATCATTAATCTGTAAAATGTCCACTCCTTTAGAAAGAAATTTGGCATGGCTTTCATCATGTCACCCCAGGGGTAAGGTTGAAGCTACCTGAAATGAGGGATGTGCTCATTATTTACTAAAAGATAATTAACAAGAAATCTGTCTCTGATGCAGAACACCATGTGTGAACACTAATAAGGATAAATATTAAAGACCCAACAAATTGAACAAATGAAAGAAAAAATACTATGCTGACATTCTTTTGAAAATTTCACCATTAGTTTGAGGTACTGTTCCAGGTATTATAGCATTCTTTATAATTGTAATGGTTGTACATAGCTTCTTTTTTAAGATTTACTTATTTATTTGAAAGGCAGAGTTGGGGGGGGGGAGAGAGATCGAGATCATCTATCTGCTGGTTCTCTCCTCTAATTGGCTGCAAGCTGGTTCACTCCCCAGTTGGCTGCAATTACCAGAGCCAGACAGATCCAAAGCTACCAGCCAGGAGCTTCTTCCAGGTTGCCCACATTGAAGCAGGAACCCAAGGACTTGATCCATCCTCTGCTGCTTCCCCAGGCATATTAGTAGGCAGCTGGATCAGAAGTGGAGCAACTGGGACTTGAACTGATGCCCATATGTGATGCTGGCACTGCAGGTGGCAGATTTACCTGCTACACCACAGTACCGGCCCCTGTACAGCTTCTATATTGACAGAAATTGATGGAGCTCCAGATTCATGTGCCTGAGAAAGCACAAGCAGATGACCCACCTGCTTGGGCCCTTGCATCCATGTGGGAGACCTGGAAAAGGCTTCTTCTGGCTCCTTGCTTTGGATCAGCCCAATTCCAGCCATAACAACCATTTGGGGAGTGAACCAGCCAATGGAAGATCTCTCTCTCTCTCTCTCTCTCTCTCTCTGTATGTGTGTGCATCTCCTTCTCTCTTTCTCTCTCTCTCTCTCTCTCTTTCTCTAACTCTGCCTTTTAAATAAGAAATAAATTTTAAAAAAAGAAAAGAAATTGGTGGAGCTTAATATGTACTATAGAAAACAGGCTTCATAAGGGCAATTTTTATCATATTATTCACAAAGTTTCTATTAAAGTGAGAAATTTAAAAATCAGCTGATTGATCAAATGGGACACTATCCAGAAATTCCAAAGCCCATTTGCCCCCCCATATACAGAACGAGTGTTGTATTTGTTATGTGCCTTAAGTCTTTCAGTTTACTTCCTTTTTTTTTTAACAGGCAGAGTGGACAGTGAGAGAGAGACAGAGAGAAAGGTCTTCCCTTTGCCACTGGCTCACCCCACAATGGCTGCCACGGCCAGCGCACTGCAGCCAGCACACTGTGCCGATCCGAAGACAGGAGCCACGTGCTTATCCTGGTCTCTCATGGGGTGCAGGGCCCAAGGACTTGGGCCATCCTTCACTGCACTCCTGGGCCACAGAAGAGAGCTGGCCTGGAAGAGGGGCAACCAGGACAGAATCCGGCACCCCGACCGGGACTAGAACCCGGTGTGCCGGCGCTGCAAGGTGGAGGATTAGCCTATTGAGCCACGGCGCCAGCCCAGTTTACTTCCTATACACACACTCAAGCTCAATGACTCACAACTTTGTAATGTACTTCAATTTGTATAAAAGAGAATATCACTTACCAGTTTATATTGGTTTAGAATTTATTGATTATTTATAATTCATAAATTGCTTTGTAATTGCTTAGCAGATTAAATCCTTGCACCAGATATATGAATTAAGCATTGAATCCCATCTCTAAAATGAGGAAACTGGCTAAGAGAGGTGACAAGACTTACTAAAATCACCAAATTATACAGCTTGCCCTGAATCCAGGATTTCAGACCCCAAGTGTATATTTCTTTCAGGCACCAAAAGGCTCCTATATCTCATCCATTTCTCAGAAAAATAAATATAAAATTGTAAATTATTGTGTCAGCTTAAGGAAATATATTCTGAAATGTATGGCATATATATATTAGGCCAGAGGCATCACAATACCAGATTTCAGGACATACTACAGGGCAGTTGTTATCAAAACAGCATGATACTGGTACAGAAACAGATGGAAAGACCAATGGAACAGAATAGAAACATCAGAAATCAAACCAAACATCTACAGCCAACTTATATTCGATCAAGGATCTAAAACCAATTCCTGGAGTAAGGACAGTCTATTCAATAAATGGTGCTGGGAAAACTGGATTTCCACATGCAGAACCATGAAGCAAGACCCCTACCTTACACCTTACACAAAAATCCACTCAACATGGATTAAATGCCTAAATCTACGACCGGACACCATCAAATTATTAGAGAACATTGGAGAAACCCAGCAAGATATAGGCACAGGCAGAGACTTCTTGGAAAAGACCCCAGGAGCACAGGCAGTCAAAGCCAAAATTAACATTTGGGATTGCATCAAATTGAGAAGTTTCTGTACTTCAAAAGAAACAGTCAGAAAAGTGAAGAGGCAACCGACAGAATGGGAAAAAATATTGGCAAACTATGCTACAGATAAAGGATTAATAACCAGAATCTACAAAGAGATCAAGAAACAACACAACAAAACAAACATTCCACTTAAGAGATGGGCCAAGGACCTCAATAGACATTTTTCAAAAGAGGAAATCCAAATGGCCAAGGCACATGAAAAAATGTTCAGGATCACTAGCCATCAGGGAAATGCAAATCAAAACCACAATGAGGTTTCACCTCACCCCGGTGAGAATGGCTCACATTCAGAAATCTACCAACAACAGATGTTGGCAAGAATGTAGGGAAAAAGGGACACTAACCCACTGTTGGTGGGAATGCAAACTGGTTAAGCCACTATGGAAGTCAGTCTGGAGATTCCTCAGAAACCTGAATATAATCCTACCATACAACCCAGCCATCCCATTCCTTGGAATTTGCCCAAAGGAAATTAAATTGGCAAACAAAAGAGCTGTCTGCACATTAATGTTTATTGCAGCTCAATTCACAATAGCTAAGACCTGGAACCAACCCAAATGCCCATCAACAGTAGACTGGATAAAGAAATTATGGGACATGTACTCTCTACAATACTATACAGCAGTAAAAAACAATGAAATCTGGTCATTTGCAACAAAATGGAGGAATCTGGAAAACATCATGCTGAGTGAAATAAGCCAGTCCCAAAGGGACAAATATCATATGTTCTCCCTGATCGGTGACAAGTAACCGAACACCAAAAAGGAAACCTGTTAAAGTGAAATGGACACTATGAGAAACGGTGACTTGATCAGCCCTTGTCCTGACTGTTGATGAACAACTTAATACTTTATCCCTTTTAGTATTTTTTTTGTTCTACTTAATACTATTGGTTGAACTCTGTAATTGACACACAATTATTCTTAAGTGTTGAAACTTAACTGAAAAGGGATCCCTGTTAAATATAAGAGTGGGAATAAAAGAGGGAGGAGACGTACAATTTGGGACATGCTCAATCGGACTTGCCCCAAATGGTAGAGTTAGAAATGTGCCAGGGGATTCCAACACAATCCCATCAAGGTGGCATGTACCAATGCCATCTCACTAGTCCAAGTGATCAATTTCTGTTCACAATTGATCACACTGATAGGTCTAAGAGTCAAAGTGATCACATAAACAAGACTAGTGTCTGCAAATACTATCTGACAGAATCAAAAAGGGAGAGAACGATCCAACATGGGAAGCGGGATACACAGCAGACTCATAGAATGGCAGATGTCCTAAACAGCACTCTGGCCTCAGAATCAGCCCTTAAGGCATTCGGATCTGGCTGAAAAGCCCATGACAGCATTTCAGGCATGGAAAGCCAAGACACTCTGGCAAAAAAAAAAAAATGACCTAAATGAAAGATCTGCACGAGTGAGATCCCAGTGGAAAGAACAGGTCATCAAAGAAGAAGGTACCTTTCTCCGAAGGGAGGAGAGAACTTCCACTTTGACTATGACCTTGTCTAAATATGATTGGAGTCGGTGAACTCAAAAGGCCTCCATAGCCTTGGCAACTCATGACAAGAGCCTAGGGTGATTACTGACACCATAAATAAGAGTGTAAATTTGGTAAGTCAACAACAGGAGTCACTGTGCACTTACTCCTCATGTAGGATCTCTGTCCTAAATGTGTTGTACATTGTGATTTAGTGCTATAACTACTACTCAAACAGAATTTTACACTTTGTGTTTCTGTGTGGGTGCAAACTGTTGAAAGCTTTACTTAATATATGCTAAGTTGATCTTCTGCATATAAAGATAGTTGAAAAGGAATCTTGATGTGAATAGAAGGGGAAAGGGAGCGGGAGATGGGAGGGTTGTGGTCGGGAGGGAAGTTATGGGGGGAAAAAGCCATCATAATCCATAAGCTGTACTTTGTGGATTTATATTCATTAAATAAAAGTTTTAAAAAAGTATGGAATTTAAGATTGTGATGGAAATGTAAAGCTGAACAATGTTAAACAACTCTTTTGATACCCAGAAAAAGACTACACACAGATAGGCCTTATATAACTTCATACTAAACCCTAATTATTATCTGCTGTTTATAGAAACCATAAGAACTGAGTTTAGTCTCGAGATATTCTGTTTTGTTGATTTAATCATTATTAAGGTGAAAAACTTAGCTTCTTATGAGAGATAATTTTCTTTTTTTTTAAGATTTATTTATTTATTTATTTATTTGAAAATCAGAGCTACACAGAGAGAGGAGAGGCAGAGAGAGAGAGAGAGAGAGAGAGAGAGAGAGAGGGAGACAGAGAGAGGTCTTCCATCTAATGGTTCATTCCCCAATTGGCCACAATGGCTAGAGCTGAGCCAATACAAAGCCAGGAGCCAGGAGTTTCTTCCAGGTCTCCCACGCAGTGCAGGGGCCCAAGGACTTGGGACATCTTCTGCTGCTTTCTCAAGCCATAGCAGAGAGCTGGATAGGAAGTGGAGCAGCCAGGTCTCGAACCTGACATATCAGGCCAAGGCATTAACCCGCTGCGCCACAGCGCTGGCCCCCAAGAAATAATTTTCAATTAAGGAGGAAATTACAAGTTTATGACTTCAATAAAAGATTATAAACTTTACCTTGCCTGTAAGTCCTATTCAGTAGTTTCCATAGCACCAAACTGCATTAGATTGTTAAGATATATATATGAAATATTGATTATTTTCTACCTATAATCTGTTCCCTGTCTCTGGCAAAACCATTTTTGTTTAGGTGTGCAGCTCAAGCACATATAGTAGATCTTAGTGGATTAAAAATAAAGATAATTGAAAATGAATCTTGATGTGAATGGAATGGAAGAGGGAGCGGGAGATGTGGGGGTGCGAGTGGGAGGGAAATTATGGGGGGGAAGCCATTGTAATCCATAAACTGTACTTTGAAAATTTATATTTACTAAATAAAAAAATAAAAAATAAAAATAAATCCTATCCTACTATCAAGTAATTGGTTCAGGGTCTAATGATGACCAATGAGTTGCAAGAAGAGATTTGATGAAGTTTTCTGCTTAAACTCTTCCTCACTTTTCAGACAGACCCATGGGGTGCCACTGTCTCTCTTACTTGATGTTGTGGCACCATATGCACATGCTGCTCAGATCTGCTGAGAAGAGTCTGGTTGACTGAAGATCTCTGCTGCCACCTGTCTGGAGATGGCAGCAATTAGAGTAAGCCCAGTGACTGTGCAGTGTGTATATGGGCATGAGTCCCTTCATGTGGAATGTGGGCACCATTGGCTGAGGACTCTCCATCAACCTGACTAAAACTCGAATAGAGGTGCACTATAGTCTCATTTCTTCCACTTTTCCTTTCGTAAGATGTATGGTTTGAATATGTCCCCTCCAAATGTCAGGGTTGATATTAGTGGCTAATGTGATAGTATTAATAGATGGGGCCTCTCAGAAGTTACCAGGCCATAAGTTCTTTTTTGTGGGTAGAATTAAGGTCCTTATAAAGAAGAATTCATGCATTGTGTAGCTTTCTTGTCCTTCTGCCTTCTGCCTTGTGAGACCACGGCATTCCTCCCTTCCAGAGGATGCCACACTCATCAGACAACTGAACTTGCCATTGCCTTGATGTTAAACTTACCAGTCCCCTGACCTGTGAGAAAATAAATTTCCATTCTTTATAAATTATCCAGGCTATAGTAATTTGTTACATTAGCACAAAATAGACTACAATGGAAGTAGGTCTTTGTGAGTGCAGAAATGCGCCAAGACCAGCGTTAAAGGCTGAAGATTCCTCTAACTTCTTCCTCTTCTTCCTCCCCTTTATTCTTTTTTTTTTATTTGATGGGTAAAGTTAGACAGTGAGAGAGAGAGAGACAGAGAGAAAGGTCTTCCTTCCATTGGTTCACCCCCCAAATGGCCGCTACGGCCAGCACTGCGCCGATCCGAAGCCAGGAGCCAGATGTTTCTTCCTGTTTTCCCATGCGGGTGCAGGGCCCAAGCACCTGGGCCATCCTCCACTGCCTTCCCGGGACACAGCACAGAGCTGGACTGGAAGAGGAGCAGCCGGGACTAGAACCCGGCGCCCATATGGGATGCCGGTGCCGCAGGCAGAGGATTAACCAAGTGAGCCACGGCGTTGGCCCCGAGGTGTTTTCCAGAGGAGCTGAATTTAACACAGAAATAAATGTAGAAGCGTGTAATCCAAGTTGTCATTGGAAGCATTCCTACAATCCCAAAGAATAAGCTATAGGATAAAACTGACATTTGGGGCAGCAATGAGAAAATGAAAGCATCTAGTTTCTTGATGATGTCAGTGTCTTAATTTATTTGTACTGGTATAATAATATCATAGACTAGACAGGTTATAAACAACAGAAATATATTGCTGACAGTTCTGGAGGCCAGGAAGTCCATGAACAAGGTCCCTACAGTTTCTGTTTTGGTGAGGACCTGCATTCTAGTTCATAGTCGATTTTTTTTTTTTTTTTGCTGTTTCCTCACGTGATGGGAAGACCAGCTAGCTCTTTGTAATCTTGATTATAATGTCACTAGTCCCATTCGTGAGGTCATAGCCCTTATGACCTAATGACCTACCAAAGACACCAACTTTTAATAGCATCATCTGGGCGGGGGAGGAGGATTTCCATATATAAATTTGGGGAGGACACATAAATTCACTCCACTGCAGTCAGTAAAGGAGTGAATCAGCTGCCCTGAATTTGTCTTATTTCTGAGCTATTATGTTAATACATTAATTTTCTTATTAAATGAATTATATAATATTTGTGTTACTTGCAACCAAAACAATTATAATCCAAATAAACCATTGAATAGAGAAGTTTGTAGGGTGTTTAGAACATTATGTAAACATAGTACCTGAGGAAATATAGTATAATACTAAAATCATGGACTACAGAGCCTGGCTACTTAAATTCAGTCTCCTCTTGCTAGCTCTCTTATTTTATACAAATAATTTAATCTTACTGTGCTCATTTGAAAAATGGAGCTAATAGTATCTTCTACATCATAAGGTCATTAAGATTAAATGAATTATATGCAATATGCATTGAACAGTGTGAATCATGTAAGAATTATTATATAAATGTTTATTGTTAGTAGTAGTATTAAGTGCTCAATTAACGTTAATAGTAGTTGTTATACTTATGTTGTAATAACTATTCTGAATATAGATGATTAAACTGTGAAAATTATATTTGAAGGAAAGAACAATTAGCATTTTGGTCTGGTCAGCAAAGGTAATATTTTAATGCTTATTGCATAATTAAAACAGGTATTTATGTATACATATTAATTGGTATAGCAGTTATTTTGCATGAACAAAATAGCATGTCTCAATAATACAGTAATAAAATCACATCCATTCAGATGACAGATCTCTCCCACTACATCAAAGCAAGCAAATAATTTCAGTCTTAGCACTTTTAATTTATCTTTCATTCTGACTAGATGATTTCTGGTCAGTAATAGAAGATCCCTATGAAGCACGTTTTCTCTAGTTCAGGTATGTTTTGTATTTTGTGTCTGAATCATAACAAAGGCAGTTTGATAGGACTCTTCCTGTTGGAGAAACATTTTTCTACAGTAGAGCTAGAGAACACCAAAGCCACTTCTTACTTAGCTTGAAGATGATTAGCTATTTCTAGAACTATTGATAGCTCTCAATTGTCAGTAAAAATCCTGACAAGCCTTTTATTTTTGGTGGATAATTTTCGTGGTTATTATTGATGATATGATTGAATTCTGTGCTAGTGCTTGTTTCCTACCAATGCAATTGACATGGCCACATACATAGAAAGATATCAACTCTGATTGTGACTGAAACTTTAATGAATTTCTGTATAGTCTACAGATTTCTCTCCCTCCTTGCAGGTAACTTGTAGCTCGTTATTGGGAAATAGTCATAAATGGCACAAAGATAAAAACCTATGACTGAAAAGAATGTATAAAAAGGAATTAATGTATCAATAACATGAGTACATCATTCTAGTTAGTATACAACAATAAAGAAATTATAAATTATTAGCATTCATTTTCTCTATATTTGTTATAATTAGCAAAACGATATTGAGCCAACAAGATATCTGAAATTGGAAATTTTTACAATTTCCCCAGTAAATCCCAATAATATCCTTTTAACAGGGATCACAAATTGCCTTCAGCTGTCATATGTCCTTATTCTCCTTTAATTAGAACATTAGTCTTAGTCAACTTTGTCTTTTATGATATTGATAGTTTGGAGATGATAGGTTTTATGTTTTATAGAATGTCCCTCAATTTATATTCATCTTATATTTATTCATGATTATATTAAGGTCATTCATTTTCAGCAGGAATGCCATAGAAGAGATGTGTTCTTTAAAGTGTCCTATCACACTCACACACACTAAAAAAGATGTCCTATCACCAGTGATGTTAACTTTGGGCACTTGTACAAATTTTCACTTGTGTCACCAAAAGTGACACAGCAGAAGTGACAGGTTACAGTGGAACACAGAAAAGATATGATGAAATCTAAGTACTTGAAAAACAATAGTATATGTGTTCCTCTGAGTTGAGCACTTTAGATCATAGTTTATTTCCCATCTTTATTTGTGAAACAATTAGATGTTCCCACTGCAGTGACAAGTGGTTGGCTGTGGAAATCACTGTGGCCTCAGTTTCCAGCCCTTTACTTGAAATGTTTAGCCCACAGTTTCCATAATTTTGATTTTATGCCCAGAAATTTTCTCTCTGTTTGGATTTGGATGATTTTAATGACATATTGATTCAGCTTGTTTCCAAATTGATTTTTTTAAAGTTTATGTATTTATTTGAAAATCAGAGTTACAGAGGGAGAAGGAATGACACACAGAGAGAGAGAGAGAGAGAGAGATAGATAGAGAGAGAGACAGATCTATCTATCTATCTGCTGGTTCACTCCCCAGATGGTTGCAATGGCCAGGGTTGGGCCAGGCTGAAGCCAGGTCTCCCACTTGGGTGCAGGGGCCCAAACACAGGAGCCCAAACACTTCTGCTGCTATTCTCAGACCATTAACAGGGAGCTTGATCAGAAGTGGAGCATCCATATGGGATGCCAGTGTTACAGAAGGAGGCTTTACCTGCTACACAACAATGCCAGCCCCTCCAAGATGATTTTTAAAATTTTCACCATTGACTCCAGGCACTGCCTCCCTTGGATAATTACAGATGCTACCTGACTTAGCAGGTTGTGTTCTAATAAACCCGTCATAAATTGAGAATGGTCTATGCTGAAAATGCATTTAACACTGTTCACTCTACCAAACACCAGAGCTTAGCAACACAGCATACTGAAGAGCATCAGTTGTTTCCCTTCCTGGTTGGGAGACTGACTAGGAGCTGTACTTGCTGCTGTTGCCCAGGATTGTGAAAGATGATCATATCCCATATCACCAACCTGGGAAAAGGTCAAAATTCAAATACAATTTCTACTTAATGCTTACTGTTTTGTGTCATCATCAGGTGGAAACTCCTGAGTCAGAGCATCATAAAGCAGAGACCATTTCTAATGACCACCTCTGGGCTTGAGACAATCCTTTACACCTGCTCCTTGTGGCCCTTGTTCCTTCCTCCCTGAAAGTTGAGGTAAAACTCAAAAAATGAGCATAGAAACATCTCTGTTTTAGTAACCTTTAAGTCCACCTAGACATGATTTGTTACAGGCCAGTATAATTAACAAATGAAGAATTCTTATAATCACTACATTAATTAAGATCTGATCAGTAATGATTAGTGAATTCATTAATATGACTATGAGGCATTAAGTGTAAACACAAGTGCAACATCACTTATTTTATAAATAAGGAAAAAATGTAGTGATGCATATGAATATATTAACAAAATTAAAGCTTTTATATAGCTATGCTCTGAAGATAAAATGGATACCTATAATTTTAAATGTTTGCATAGTAGGGGCCGGCACTGTGGCTCAGCGGGTTAAAGCCCGGGCCTGAAGCACTGGTATCCCATATGGGTGCCGGTTCTGCTCCTCTCTGCTGTGGCCTGGGATAGCAGTAGAAGATGGCCCAGGTCCTTGGGCCCCTGCACTCACGTGGGAGACCCAGAAGAGGCTCCTGGCTCCTGACTTCAGATTGGCGTAGCTCCAGCCATTTCGGCCATCTGGGGAGTGAACCAGAGGATGGAAGACCTCTCTCTCTGTCTCTACCTCTCTTTGTAACTCTGTATTTCAAATAAAGAAATCTTTAAAAAAATAAAATAAAATAAATGACTGCATAGTATTCATCAAATAAATCAATAATTTAATTAGCAAATCATATATGGTTTCTAGTTTTTCAGAATTGCAAGTAATATTGGGAAAAGCTACTTGTAAATAAAGGTACTTATGAATAAGGTTATTTCTTTGAAAATTGTAAATAAATAAAATTTGAATAAAATGTAATGGGGAATTTAGAGAATTTTGTTTTGCATTGCCAAAGTATCCTCCAAAAAGGTACAATTATTTATATTATCCACAGCTGTGTACTCCCAGCATCCTGAATGTTAACATGATTTTATATTTTTAATTTAATAGTCATGATAGATCTCAATCACCAGTGAGTTCTTTAAAAATTTTATTGAGCCGGCGCCACGCTCAATAGGCTAATCCTCCGCCTTGTGGCGCCAGCACACCGGGTTCTAGTCCCGGTCGGGGCGCCGGATTCTGTCCCAGTTGCCCCTCTTCCAGGCCAGCTCTCTACTGTGGCCAGGGAGTGCAGTGGAGGATGGCCCAAGTCCTTGGGCCCTGCACCCCATGGGAGACCAGGATAAGCACCTGGCTCCTGCCATTGGATCAGCACAGTGCGCTGGCTGCAGCGCGCTGGCCGCGGCAGCCATTGGAGGGTGAACCAGCGGCAAAAGGAAGATCTTTCTCTCTGTCTCTCTCTCTCTCACTGTCTACTCTGCCTGTCAAAAAAATTTTTTTTTAATTTATTGATATTTAAATATCTCTGTCTTCATACTCCTTCTTAAGTCTTTGCTCCATTTTTTGAAATCTTGTGTTCTTTTCCCCTAATCTATGGAATTCCCTTGTACATAAAAGAAATTAACACATCTGTTCATTTCTATGCATATTTTTTCATAGTTGTTAGTAGAGTATTAATTGCTTCTTCCTGAACATGTTAATGTTAAGTATTTTACCTGTCCTAATATACATATAATATATAAAATAAATGATCTTTTAAAATCTCATGGAAAATTCCTGTCATGAAAAAAAATCATATATGGATTTCAAAAAAAATTTTTTTTAATTTGACAGGTAAAGTTATAGACAGTGAGAGAGAAACAGAGAGAAAGGTCTTCCTTCCTTTGGTTCACTCCCTCAATGGCCGCCACGGCCGGTGCTGTGCCATTCCGAAGCCAGGAGCCAGGTGCTTCCTCCTGGTCTCCCATGCCGGTGCAGGGGCCCAAACACTTGGGCCATCCTCCACTGCCCTCCCGGGCCACAGCAGAGAGCTGGACTGGAAGAGGAGCAACCGGGACTAGAACCCGGTGCCCATATGGGATGCCGGCGCTGCAGGCAGAGGATTAACCAAGTGAGCCACAGCGCCGGCCCCGGATTTCAAAATTTTTTGCACAAAAATAAACTCATATTTTGAAGAAATGTTTATTTTCATGTATTTCAAAGGCAGAGTGACAGAGAAAGAGCGAGAGAGAGGGAGAAACACCTCCCTTCCATCAAATCATCCACAATATACCTGAAACATCTGGGCTGGGCATGGCCAAAGCTGGGAGTCAGGAAATCAATCCAGGTCTCCCGACTGAGTGGTAGAAACCCAATTATTAGAACCATCACAGCTCTCTCCAAGAATCTGCATTAGTAGGAAGCTGGATTCAAGCGCTGGAGCCAGGAATCAAACCTAGGGTCTCTAATGTGAAATATGAGTGTCTTAACCAGCATCTTAACTGCTAAGCCACCTCTCCTCCAATTCTTTTTAGATAATTAAAACATTAAGGTGAGTACACTATCTTACAGAATCTTATGCACTGTTATAATTTGATTGCTTATTCTTACAATACAGTTTAAAAGTTTCAGCAAGCTTGTAAAAATAGTCAGTAACCATTCACACTTGCTAAAAAAATGACTTGAATAGATATAGTGATAAAAACAAAACAAAGAAAAAACAAATTGTTGAATTGAGTTTACTGACTTTTTCTTTGTAGTGTACATTATTCTGAATGCCCATTTTGGTTTAATAGTTTTTAATCACATCAGGACTGTTGGATTTTTGTTCAATGCTATGATTCCAGATGAAATTGAAAAGCTTTTCTCACATTTCAAAAGGCATTTTGAACGTTGTACAAATTTTCCCTTTTCTTGATATAATTCATTTCATTTCCCAACGTAAGAGCACCAATATTTTCAAGCATAAGAAATGCAACCAAATAAAAGCAATAATCAACAGATTTCAGTTCAAAGAGTGGGTTTCCAATTTTGTCATTTAGGATATGTATGTATATATTACATGGCTACAGCTACAAAATAAATTGAGATTCTAAGGAAAGTTCATATTTGTATTAATCACTTCCCGCTTCTCTAAATATTTTAGCTGAAAAACACAATAAAATCACTGAAATAAAGCTTGTAAGATTATAAGTGTCCAAATAGTAGAAGATATTTTTTTCATAGTGTCTCTACAATTTCAGCTATATCTCATTCTCAAGTTAGATCTAGGAAATTCATATCTGACTGTAATTTTCCTCTTGAAACTATAATGATCAACATTTTGGCAGTATTTGAAACCTGATTTGCAGTCTCTGAACATTCTTCAGGTGTTACTTGCTTGGATTTCCTCCTTTCCTGCCTCTCAACTCTCTTCTTTCCTTCCTTTATTCTCACATTTCATTCTTATGCTTCATGTTACTCCAGCTTTAAAGTAATGCAATGACACAGTGTTAAAAGTAGCTTGAGTGCTCTAATTGTGTTTTTTCTATTATTGCTATAAAGTAATTCAGTACCTTGACAATTAGTTGACAGAATAATACTGACACATAGTGGTGTGGGATGTTGATGAGAGAGTGGAATTGGGGAGATAAGGAGGGAGAGAGAGGGAGAGAAGTCTGATTTTCCACTTTAATTTTCTTCTTTTAAAAATATTTATTTTGAGAGGGAGAGAGGGAGAGAGGGAGAGAGGGAGAGAGGGAGAGAGGGAGAGAGGGAGAGAGGGAGAGAGAGAGAGAGAGAGAGAGAGAGAGAGAGAGAGAGAGAATGTATCCTTGATTTACTCCCCAAATGCTCCCAACAGCCAGGACTGGGCTGAGCTGAAGTCCAGAGTAGGGAACGTAATCCAGATCTCCCACATGGATGGCAGGGACCCAACTACTTGAGCCGTCACTTGTTGCCTCTCAGGGAGCACTTCAGCAGGAAACTAGAGTTGGTAGCAGAGCCTGGGCTTGAACTTGAACCCAGGCTTTCTGATATAGGTTGACACATCCCAAGTGGCATCTTAACAGGCCAAGCACCTTCTCCCATTTAATTTTCTTCAAAGTTGTGAGGTAGCATAACCTAGTAGAAAGAGAAGTACAAGGGGAGACCTGAATTGTGTGTTCAGCTCTATTGCAAGCTCACTGTATAAGTAGGTAAATCACTATACTTGTCTTGAATTCAGTTTCATTTTTTGTAAAATAATTGGGAAACTTTATCACTAAGGTCACTGCAATGTAAATTCCATGGGGACCAAAATTTTGTTTCTTTTCTTCTCTGATGTATCTTCAGGATCTAGAACGGTGTCTGACACAGTGTGGATGCTCAATGAATATTTCTTGAAGGAGTAAGCTCTTTCCAACTCCACTGTTTAATAATTTTACCTGAAAAGAGTAGTAAAAGCAGTAGCATGGCAAAGGAAAATACAGACAGGGGTTAATATAGTTTGTTTCATTTCACTCTCCCTATTCATAAGTCCCTAGCATCACAAACCTAATAGCTAAAGTAGGGCAGCACTGTGGCATAGCGGGTAAAGTCACCACCTGCAGTGCCGGCATCCCATATGGGTGCCAGTACAACTCCTGGCTGTTCCACTTCTAATCCAGCTGTCTGCTATGGCCTGGGAAAGCAGTAGAAGATGGCCCAAGTCCTTGGGCCCTTGCATCCACCTGGGAGGCCCAGAGGAAGCTCCTGGCGCCTGGCTTCAGATCGGCACAGCTCTGATCATTGAGACCAACTGGGGAGTGAACCAGCAGATGGAAGACCTCTCTCTCGCTCTGCCTCCTCTTCACTCTCTGAGTAACTCTGACTTTAAAGTAAATAAATATTTTTTAAAAAAACAGCTATTGTAGTGCTCTAATAAGTGCCTAAGTGTTGTTATCTCCTCTCCTATGCTCCTGCAAAAGAATTATATATTTTTTTAAAGACTGATTTATTTATTTGAAAGAGTTACAGAGAGTGAGAGGCAGAGGCAGAGGCAGAGGCAGAGAGAGAAGTCTTCCATCTGCTGGTTCACTCGCCAAATGACCGCAACGGCTGGGACTGGGTCAGGCCACAGCCAGGAGCCAAGAGCTTCATCTGTCTCCCCTGTGGATTCAGGGGCCCAAGCACTTGTGCCATCTTCAGCTGCTTTCCCAGGCACATTAGCAAGGAGCCACAGTGCCGGCCCCAGAATGATACTTTAAAAGAAGGAAACTTAACATCTATTCTTGAATTTCTCACTAACTAGCTGAATGATCTTGGCTTAGCGACTTAACATTTTTGGAACCCTTATTTCTCATATGTAAAATGTCAGTATTAGTTTCCTTTCATTATACATGTATTCATCTATTCCTTCATTCAACCAACTTTTATGTAATGCCAGTGCATACAAAGGATAGAGATGAAAAAGTGACTGATTTATCAAATCAAAGCATTAAATCTCTAAAATTTTGTGACTGTACAAATATCCTTATAGATATAGACATTAAAAAGGAATTACTAAATTATTTTCTGAGTTTACCTTTATAATTTTCAATTATATTTTATTCCAGATGTAAAATTAGTTTCTATGTTTATATTAATTGCCTAGACTCCTAACTTTATTTTTAATCAAGAGAATGCAGATTAATTAAGCTATTTAAGTTTTCTCTTCGGCAAGTACTAAGTCTTGATTCTAGTGCACATTAGGTTTTTCTGTTGGATTTATTAGATGTATGATTTTTAAATATCTAATTATAATATGTTTTGATATTATGTATGAGCAGACTGCCACAAGCAGAGCTTTTAATACCACAGTGTGTTTTCTGCATTTTTCTCACCTTCAGGGTAGAAAAAAAACCCTGGCATTTTCTAAAATGTTCTCTTCTAACTCTGTCTGTGAGTATAAATTGGTTATAACGCCCCATACTTTTGTGGTATAAAAAGGGAAGAAATATCTTGTGATTTCTTGCATGTGCATGTGGTGTCTACTTGTGCAGGGTGATTGTAGGGTGAGAGTGATTGACATGATTCAACTATGAAGCCAAGACCCTTTCTTTATACTCAAATGGCTGTCCTTCAGTGTTCTTATTTGGCACACTGTACAGTTAGTCCCCTTTTTGATCTTACTGTTGCATGAACTTGGATTCAGACTGAGCCATTATGTCTCACAATGTCACACTGCAGCATGATCTTTCTGCAACTGCATTTGCTTGTTCCCATCTATTGACTGCAATATCACATTGCTTGAATCTGGCCATCAATGAGTTCTTGGTGTTCATACTACTGTTAGGATAGAACAAATGTTCAACAACTATTTGGATAACAAGTTTGGAATCTTACTCCTATTGCTTAAAGTTGTCTGTACTTTTAACTTCTGACTGATTTTGTTTAAAGAAAGCTATTTTTACTTGGAGAAAGCATATAACAAGGTACTTTTAAAATTCAGGGAAAAATTAAACTGAAAGATAAGGGTTTTTTGTGTCCCAAATTTTGAAATCCTCACATAGTTTTTCCATAATATATGTTTCCATGAACTTTTTGAAGACCCCAAAAATACATGGATTTCAAAATTTTTATACCTCACTAAATTTATCCTTTAATTCCATTTCCCACAAACTTTTTGAAATACCCTTGTATGAATCCTCCTTGAATTGTGATGGGGTTATATCTCGATAAATCCATCTAAATTGAAAATATCATTAGTTGAAGTACATCTAATATACCTAATCTACAAAACATCATAGCATAGTGTAGCCTACCTGAAATGTGTTCAGAACACTTACATTAGCTTACAGTTGGACAAAAGCATCTAACACAAAGCCTATTTTGTAATAAAGTATTGGATATCTCACGCATTGATGGACATTATGATAGGATACAAAAATATAGAATTCAATATTCCAAAAAAACACTAGCAATACACTGTACTGTAGAGTATCACACTTGATCTTAGTCAAAAGGCCAAGAAGCAATATGTACTGTAGAGTATCAATTGTTCACCCTTATGGTTGCAGCCACTGCCCAGCATGAATAGAAGGATCATACTGCATACTGCTAGCCTGGAAAGAGATCAAAATTCAAAGTACAGTTTCTACTGAATTCATATTGCTTTTGCACCATCAAAAAAAAACTAAAAATTGTAAATCTAACCACTGTAAGTCAGAGACTGTATATTACTTTGTCATTTGATTTATATATGTTTGGGGAGTCTAGGGATGAGCACAATATTTTGGAGATTCTGATTATCATTATTAAAAATGATTAAGGGAGCATCTGGGCTCCTTTATTAATTATATAAATATTTTATTACCAGTTTTGGGTCCAGAACTGTTCTAATGATATGTTAAATAAATGAATGAATTTAATTAGGATCTATATTTGACAGAGAAATTAATGTAAAAGATAAACCCTATATGTAATTAACCATATATCAAAACTGAAAAAAAAGTTATAAAAGCAAGACACATGTAATTACTAAAGAAGTTCAGAAGATAAACAGAGAGGCTTCAATTAAAGGACCAGAGAAGGCATGGAGGAAGTGGCTCTTGAGTTTAATTTTGGACTTTGAGAGAGCATTGAGGTACAATTTGGGTGGGGAATAATGTGAACAAAGGTATAGAGACAAGGAAGTACAAAGTGTAAATGGGATTAGTGGCTTTTAAAAGTAAGTAGTCATAGCACTAAATTATTAAGAATCTTAAAATAAGTTTTTACCATTTTCTTAACTGTGTTTTGGCATTTCTTTATTTTAAAATATGATTGGAAATGGCTTGCATGACTTTCAGCTTCAGAGATAGCAGACCCAAAGCCAATACTGTGAGTCTTAGAACAGTTTCATCTGCTTGAGTTTGATTTTTTTCCACCTGTAGTATTCCTCTCATTTCTTTCTATTTTCTTTGAAATATAGCCTTGTTCTATAAGTAAAAATTCTTTTCTTTAATCTTTAATTTTAAAATTATTTTAATTGTCTATATTTATGGAACATAGTGTGATAATTCAAAAATCAATGAGTGATGGTCATATGACGTTAGCTAGCATGTCCATCTCCTTAAACATTTTAAAAATTCTATTAATCCTTAATAATAATACATACCTATGGAATAAAGTTTTCAACAAATATATACAACCATATCTTTTGTTTCTCTTTTTCTATTGAATCATCCCCAATGCTTTATACACATTAATCTCTCCCAATTTAAAAATAAATAAAACTACTTCCTATATCTATGGGTTTCACTTTCTTGTCTTTATTATTTTTAAAGGATATCTTCTATTTACTTTATGTTGTTTTTTTTAAACCTGAATTCAATTTTGTCTACCATAAACACTTTTCATCACTATGCCATTTTCTTCTTTTTTTATATATGAGAGCCAAAGACACACACACACACACATACACATGCACACAGAGAGAGAGAGAGAAAGAGAGAGAGAAAGGGGGTGGGGAGGGAGAGAGAGAAACTCTTGTTGTTGGTTTATGCCTTAAATATCTGAAATAACGAGCCAGGGCGTCCAGACCAGCATCCAGGAATTAAATCCAGGTCTCCCACGTGGATGACATGGACCCAATTACTTGGGCTATCACTGCTATTTCCAAGGGACTGTATTTGCAGGAAACTGGAGTCAGGAACCAAGCTGGGCATTGAACCGAGGCACTCTGATAAGGGTTGTGGGCATTATTCTTTTTAAAAATTTCTTTATTTATTTGAAAGGCAGAATTAGACAGAAAAAGAGAGAGAGAAATCTTCCATCTAATGATTCACTCCCCAAATGGCCACAATGGCTCGGGCTGGTCTAGGCCAAAGCCACTAGTGTGGAACTCCATCTGGATCCCCCGTGTGGGTGAGCAGGGGACCAAGTACTTGGGCCATCTTTGCTGCTTTCCCAGGTGCATTAGCAGGGAGATGGATCAGAAGTGGAGCAACCAGGATTTGAAGTACTGGCCATATGGAATGCTGGCATCGCGTGCAGTGGCTTAACCTGCTGTTCCACAAAGCATGCCCCTTGTGTTGTGGGCATCTTCACCAGCATTTTAATTGCTAGGCCAAATGCCACCTCCTCTTCTTTCTTTAAAACTTACATTTTCAAGATTATTCTTCACTTGCCATCTCATTATATTTGTTCCTCAACTCACTGAAACTTGACTTCCATGTTCATAACTCAAATGAAACTGCTTGCCCAATGAAATTTAGATAGAAATACAATACACATTTTTCAGAAAGGACTGTTAGAGGAGAGGGGTATTCATTTTCTCCTTCCTTCTTCATGATCCTCCTCTAATATGAATAAATTAATTTATCAAAATATGATTGAAAAAGCATGACAATTTCATAATAAAGTGGGGACTGTAAATTTCAAGAAAAATCACAAATTTCTGGTTATGGCTTCATCTGTAGTTCATGCTGGCTAAAACACTTAAATAAGTAAAATCATATAAATGCCTTCATAGTAATATTATTCTTCACCTTATTTTATGAAAGGAAGCAGTAAAATAAACACAATTTCAGCTGTGCTCCTAGGAATTGTTCACAGAAACCTTTGCAACACAGACTGCTAGGAAGATGACTTCTCAGCACTATTGTCACTTTCTGATGAGAATTTCATCTGCAAGTTGAGCTGCATATAATAAATAAATTCAGTGAATTAAACATTTACTAAGCATGCTAAAGCCTGAGGATAAAAAGAAAAGGAGACGTACTTCCTGTCTGCAGGGAACTCAGAGTTTAGTGGAAGGACTGCCTCGTTTTAGACATGCTTTCGATGCCAGTCTTTATCTCAAGAAGACACTTGCAGAAGGGGAATTCTACAAACACATAACAGAATTGTGAACTTTGTGTTCAGAGCCCTGAAGTTCCAGAGAACTTACTGTACCAAATGACATGAAAACTACTCTGATTCTTGAATTGTCATCTTTTGGGAAGGTCATTGATCCACGAAGCTCTAAAAGTATCCCTGAGTTTATGTAGCTATCTTGCTAGAGAGTTAGCAAAAACAGCAGTTCCAAATAACTGCACTAATAATAGAACTAATAAATGGATCTAGACTCCTGTTACCAAGTAAATTGTGTGCTGTTGGTAGGACAGAGTTTTAGATAAAATTTTAAACAAAGCTTAATGTACCAGAGTGCAGTAGTTTCTGAAGTTCTTTCTAGCAATTTGTTAGATATTTTGTATTAATTGGATAAATTAGCTATATATTTTGAATTAACTGAGTAACATTACCAGGAGTTAAATGTGTTTCAGAGCAATCATACTTCATTACCATCCAATGTGTTAGAAGGATCTTACTTACCATGTCACTGTCAGAAGACACCAGAATCAAGGAGGAGTTCAGAATGGGAAAGATCAAAGCCAATTATCAAGCTTTTGGAGTTTCTGAGTGTCAAGAAATAAGCTGGGGATAAAATAAGAATGAGCACTGAGACAACAAAATCTACTACTTACCGAGATATTTTCCTAAGTCTTAAACATATTGTCTCATTTATTTGCACTCTGTCTTAATGTCTAAAATTGTCTTACAAATGATAGAATCAGATTGGAGAGATTAAATAATTTGCCCAAATCCCATAACTAATAATTGGTATCAGGGAGAAACATAAAGTAAATCTGCTCAACAGTAAAGCCATTGCTCTTAACCAAGTATTTTGAACTGTCAAAAAGCTTAAAAGTTGATCTGGAATACATTAGATCAAAGTCAGGCTGATAAGCCAATTCAAGGATATATGAGAATGAAGTTAGGAGGGGAGAGAAACACCCTGCATACTTCAGTCTTAGAGACTGAGAGCATGAAGGAGTGGCAAATCAGTTATGAAATGAAGAGTTTCTAGGGTATTAAATGCCATCTCATATTATTTACATCGACTAAAAATTTCTTGGTTTCCAGCTGTAGTTTCAATAATTAATGTGATTCTGATACTGTGATTGGGAGTTGTTGAAAATAAAATTCTGGAGCAAGGGATAGAAACTTTAATAGTCTTAACGGGAAATATCAAGTCAGTTGTAGAGTAGCTATAGGTTTTTCTTGTGGAGGGATGCAGAGAAAGAGAGAGGGAGGACTATAACAACTAATTATAACTTCTGTATCTTAAGAAAGAATTGCTGTAGTTGTCTGAAAAGAACTTTACTTTGGAATTAAAACTTTATATGGATGGCTTGTATTCTGCACCATTCCATTATCCTCAAGCTTGGATCTCATTCTTCTCATCCTTTGAAGAAGAGGATGATATAGTTTCCATATTATTATATGGATTTCTGTCCACACCTTTAGATATGTTGCACTGAGGGAAATCTCCAAGGATATTTCACTGAGTCCAAAATTGTCACATGTTTCAACATATGTAAGTTGATATAGATAGGGAATTTATAAATGTCTTTCTTTATGAGAGTAGCTTTCCATAGTGTTCATCACTGTCCTCTAATAGTATCAGCCCTGAGAAACTGCCATGCTTTGTATTTAACCACATGTTTAAATTTCACAGCAATGATTTTTGTTATTACTTCTTTATTATACTAAAGAATTTGAAGTTTTAATATGGCATTTCTTGCCTTCCAGGTAGTACTATTTTGATTACATGTCTACACACAATCCTGGATTTTTTTTAGAGAAGATATAGGCTATAAACTTTCCAAAACATTATCAATTCCTATATGTGTTGCCAAACAACACCCCAAACTGGTTGGAGGCATTGCTGTTGAACACCCAAATTGGATCACTGACATCAGGGTGGTAGAAGGAAGTAGGTATTTACTGCAAACTGCACAGCAAGGAGCCCGGCAGCTGTCACTTCATTATCTGGCTCCCCAAGGGGCTGGGGTAGAGATTCTTACAGATTGAAATTGGAGCTGAAAGGTGGGTGATCAGCTCATGTCCAGGTTCCTGACTGGTCAGTGGAGCTTGTGATCTTCCTTTGACTGGTCAGTGATCTGTGCTTTTTAGGGAATCTGTGATGTCCAGGTGAGCTCCAGTTGGTCTGGGGGATACATGAAGATGGCAATTATATTCTTCCCAGACCTGGAATTCCCTTATACAAATCACCCCAGGACAACACTAGCCAACAACGTTCTTAACTTTTGGAGAAGCAAATGACTCCTTAAGTCAGGTTATTAGAACCTTGTAAGGCCAGTTGGATCACTCCTTTAAGTCAGTGAATTCCTTTTGATAAAGAACAAGAAAGGGTGCCTTGGGCTAAGGGAGACAGACAAGAGGCTAGGTCCTACTTTTACATTATAGGATTTCGGTTTCATATGCTAGGCACTGCGTGAGTAACACAATGCTGAGCAAGGTAGAGTGGCTCTATACGCACTGCTTCCATCACATTTCTCTTTATCCTTGTCTGACTAAAAGTTGATGCTCAATGAACCCTGGAAAAATAATTGATTGGATTGAACTTGGGGTCTACATATCATTACTTAATTTACTATATGTGTGTACAGGTATAGTTTGTGACTAAAACTGTTCTTTGCAGTGACTAGTCTAGTGTTTACAAAGAGTGAATTTCTGGGGTTATGTGCATTAGAATCCCCTGGGATACTTAATAAAATTGTAGATTTCTTGCTTCTACCTCAAAGGTTCTTATCTAGTAGGTCCAGGGCAATGCTTAGATTTCTCCATATTAACAAGCTCTCCAGGGAATTCCAATGCAGCACAATAACTATGATGTTTGGCAATATTTATTGAGTATTTAATTATACTAGGGATTATATTAAACACCTCTTATGGGGTTACTTCAAAAAGTTCATAGGACATAGAATCAAAAGTTTCTTTGGCGGAGGCA